>NC_086098.1:8346023-9556023 GCF_963921235.1 Mobula hypostoma
ACAAGGTGGACAACTTCCTTTTAGTGTATTGGAACTCTGTTCATGCGATGACACATCAAACACCTGCAATGCTGTTCATGAACAAAACCTGAGATCTTGCATTGACCCCCTGAAACCAAATCTACGGAGGGAAGTACGGAATAAACAGTTCAGCCAGTTGCCAAGTGAAGCAGCAAGGAGCTTCGTGATTGGACAGGAAGTCCTAACACATGATTACCGAGAAGACAAGTGGATACCCGGTAGGATAACTACAAGAACCAGACCACTGATGTACACAGTGGATGTTGGAGATCAGACAGGGAGACATCATGTGGACCAGATAATGGATGCTCAGCCAACGAATACACCTGAATTGACTGCATCCATCAAGACGGACACATTACAGCCACTGGACTTGCCTCATGGTGATGATCATGTTACCGACAGCAACATGACTCCAGCAACAGAGAAAGTTGTCTTAGACAAGGCACCTGCCAGGCTTGGTGCCCCTCCACAGGTCCAAGGGTGCTATCCTGAAAGAAACAGTGCACCACCCAAAAGACTGAAACTTTACAACTGTGAAGCTACTTGTGGACTGTTAATGTGAAAACATGTTTATTTGAATATGGTTTGTTAAATGGAAGTTGAATCTTCTGTTACATATACAATTTTGAGTGTTTTGCTGCATATACAGTTTTACGTTACATTAATCTATAGGGGAAGGAAGTGTAATGCATGGATCAATTGCTTTTTGCGCACTGACTCCCCTGAGCATTACTTTGACTGATAACTTCCCCATGTGCATTGATCTGTTGCTCTCTCTCTCTGCAAAGTAAATATACCAGTTAATCTCACCTCTGAGTGTGTGCTTTTATTTAATTGGTATGTATTTGTACAGACACAACAAGAATGGGCAGACAGGTTCAAGCTGACAGGAAGGTGACAGTAACTCAAATAACCAAGTGTTACAACAGTGGTGTGCAGAAGAGCATTTCTGAACACACAACACGCCAAACCTTGAAGTGTATGGGCTACAGCCACAGGGGGTTCCACGACTGTACTAATAAAGTGGTCACTGCATGTAGTTTGTATTGAGAAAGGAGAAATCATTAAACTAATTTGTGCTCCTGTACTTTTTTCCTAGTAGCATTAGTTACTGACAATCAATGAGACAAGAATCATTATTTTCCTCATAAATCACACTATATCCTTTAGAAACATAGAAACATAGAAAATAGGTGCAGGAGTAGGCCATTCGGCCCTTCGAGCCTGCACCGCCATTTATTATGATCATGGCTGATCATCCAACTCAGAACCCTGCACCAGCCTTCCCTCCATACCCCCTGATCCCCGTAGCCACAAGGGCCATATTTAACTCCCTCTTAAATATAGCCAATGAACTGGCCTCAACTGTTTCCTGTGGCAGAGAATTCCACAGATTCACCACTCTCTGTGTGAAGAAGTTTTTCCTAATCTCAGTCCTAAAAGGCTTCCCCTTTATCCTCAAACTGTGACCCCTCGTTCTGGACTTCCCCAACATCGGGAACATCATTTAGGAGCTAAAACACCTACCACTTTATATCTTCTCTTCTCACCAGCGAGGGAAGCGAACAGTCTTTACAGGTGAAGCAGGAATTCACCTTTGCTCATTCCAGTCTAATGGATGACATCCAGTTTTCATAATTTGATCTTGTCTACAGAGCTGCGAGATACTGGAACTTGGAGCAAGAGACAACCTGCTGGAACAGTTCAACAGGTCAGAATCAGAATTTAATGGGATCACAAGACTCTGTTGGACGTTGTTAATGTAGTATACTGTAAGTCCGATTCACTAATTCATTGGCAAGACCATCTGTGAGGGAGCTATATTGCCTTGGTTGTGGCAAGGACTAGGCCAAAGCCGTGGGCTCACCTGTTGGAGCTGCCCAGGATAGGATACGTCGAGGCGGTGTGGTAGAGGCTCTTTGGGGTGCATTGGAATCTGCACTGAGTTGAGGCCTGGCCCCCACCTGTTGGTGCTGCTCTCGAGTGCTTGCTCACTGTTGCTCACTGGTGTTCACTTGGTGAAAGAACATGCTAGACCAGGATTACTCAGGGACTAGGGCCGTATTTTTCTGTAATTTGTGACTATGTTTATCTGAAATTGTAACCATACTGTATGTGCCATTTGTGCTGTGTGCTGCTGGTAATGTTTTTTGCACCTTGGCCCCAGAGGAACACTGATTCGTCCAGCTGTATAGTTGGATGATAATTATAGCTGAACTTGGATCAGAATCAGAATCTGGTTTATTATCGTGAAATTTATTGTTTTGTGGCAGAAACTTCAGGGAGATTCAAGAAAAGGATTTCTGCACATCAAAACATACACCTGCATCATTCAATTCAATGAGCAACGCAATCCAAGGATGTGCTGAGTGGCTGCAGCCCACAAGTGTCGCCACGCTTCCTGCGCCAACATAGCATGCCCACAACTTGTACGTCTGGTACAACTGGTATGCCTGGAATGTGGGAGGAAACCCACACAATTACAGGGAGAATGTACAAACTCTTTACAGACAGTGGTGGGAAATTAACCCCAATCGCTGGCGCTGTTTAGTGTTACACCAACTGCTATACGATTGTGGCAGCTGTAAGAGGAAATATTGATGCTTCAAGTGAAAACCGAATGCTGACACCTCCTTTCCTCCCACAACCTGTTGAGTTCTTCGAGCTGATTGTCTGGTGGTTTCCTTGCGTTGCGGATACCAAACTCATATTGGGTGACCACTTTTCAGACTACCTCTGTTCAGCCAATAAGCCTTCCTGCCCTCATTTTAATTCTCCATCTTGCTCTCACTTCAACTTTCCTACCCAAAGAAAGTCATGGTGAATGAGGAAGATCACCTCATTGTTTAAGTTAGTACATGATTGACATACAGTCAATTAAACAATTTCAGACAGAAAGCAGACTTTCTCATTTGTATCACAACAGGATTGTTCTGGTAACAGGTCACCAACCTATAATATTAACTTATTATTCCCACAGTTGTTACACCATCTCTTGAGTCTTCCCAGCATTTTATTTCATTTTTCTAACAATTACAATGCATTATAAGACCATAAGACCACAGAAATAGGGGCAGAATTAGGATATTTGGCCCATTGAGTCTGCTCTGTCATTTCATCATGGCCGGCCCATTTTCCCTCTCAGCCCTGCCTTCTACCCATAGCCCATCATGAAGAAAATATCAAACTCTGCTTTAAATATCTGCAATGACGTGGTCTCCACAACCTTCTATGGCAACGAATTCCACAGACTCACCATTCCCACATCATGAAGACCCTGGAGAGACTTGTTCTGGAGCTGCTCCGGCCTATGGTCAGGCCACACTTAGATCCCCTCCAGTTCACCTACCAGCCCCGACTAGGAGTTGAGGATGCCATCGTCTACCTGCTGAATCGTGTCTACGCCCACTTGGACAAGCCAGCGAGCACTGTGAGGGTCACGTTTTTTGACTTCTCCAGTGCGTTCAACACCATCCACCCTGCTTTGCTAGGGGAGAAGCTGACAGTGATGCAGGTGGATAATTTCCTGGTGTCATGGATTCTTGATTACCTGACTGGCAGACCACAGTACATGTGCTTGCAACACTGTGTGTCCGACAGAGTGATCAGCAGCACTGGGCCTCCACAGGGGACTGTCTTGTCTCCCTTTCTCTTCACCATTTACACCTCGGACTTCAACTACTGCACAGAGTCTTGTCATCTTCAGAAGTTTTTTGATGACTCTGCCATAGATGGATGCATCAGCAACGGAGATGAGACTGAGTACAGGGCTACGGTAGGAAACTTTGTCACATGGTGCGAGCAGAATTACCTGCAGCTTAATGTGAAAAAGACTAAGGAGCTGGTGGTAGACCTGAGGAGTGCTAAGGTACTGGTGACTCCTGTTTCCATCCAGGGGGTCAGTGTGGACATGGTGGAGGATTACAAATACCTGGGGATACGAATTGACAATAAACCGGACTGGTCAAAGAACACTGAGGCTGTCTACAAGAAGGGTCAGAGCCGTCTCTATTTCCTGAGGAGACTGAGGTCCTTTAACATCTGCCGGACGATGCTGAGGATGTTCTACGAGTCTGTGGTGGCCAGTGCTATCATGTTTGCTGTTGTGTGCTGGGGCAGCAGGCTGAGGGTACCAGACACCAACAGAATCAACAAACGTATTTGTAAGGCCAGTGATGTTGTGGGGATGGAACTGGACTCTCTGACGGTGGTGTCTGAAAAGAGGATGCTGTCTAAGTTGCATGCCATCTTGGACAATGTCTCCCATCCACTACATAATGTACTGGGTGGGCACAGAAGTACATTCAGCCAGAGACTCATTCCACCGAGATGCAACACAGAGCGTCATAGGAAGTCATTCCTGCCTGTGGCCAACAAACTTTACAACTCCTCCCTTGGAGGGTCAGACACCCTGAGCCAATAGGTCCTGGACTTATTTCATATTTCATAATTTACTGGCATAATTTACATATTACTATTTAACTATTTATGGTTTTATTACTAATTATTTATGGTGCAACTGTAACGAAAGCCAGTTTCCCCTAGGATCAATAAAGTATGACTATGACTATGACTATGACTATGACTTTGGCTAAAGAAATTCAGCCTAAATGGACTTCCTTCTATTCTGAGGCTGTGCCCTCTGGTCTCAGATTCCCCAATCATTGGAAACATCCTCTCCACATCCACTCTGTTGAGGCCTTTCAATATTAGATAGTTTTCAATGAGTTCCCCTCTCATTCTTCTGAATTCCAGTGGATACAGGCCCAGAGCTACCAATCAGTCTTCTTATGGTAACCCTTTCAATCCCGGTATCATTCTCATGAACTTCCTCTGTCAACTTCCTCTCTCCAAATATCAACAAATCCTTTCTTAGATAAGGGACCCAAAACAGCTCACAGTACTCCAACTGAGGACTTAACAGTGCCTAATAAAGCCTCAACATTACATCTTTTTTATTATATTCTCGTCCTTCAAGAGACTTTGAGACTTCTTTTTTACCGTGCCCATGGTCTGTTCTTTATCAAATTACGGTATTGCTTTGCACTGTTGTAACTATATGTTATAATTATGTGGTTTTTGTCAGGTTTTCAGTCTTGGTTTGTCTTGTGTTTCTGTGATATCACACTGGAGGTACATTGTATCATTTCTTAATGTATGCATTACTAAATGACAATAAAAGAGGACTGCGTGTCCTCATAATCTAATCCTCTTGAAATGAATGCTAACATCGCATTTGCCTTCCTCACCACTGACTTGACCTGCAAATTAACCTTTAAGGACTCCTGAATGAGGAATTACAAGTCACACTATATCTCATATTTCTTGTAATTTTTTAAAATTTTCTTTCTTCTCAACTCTGATATTATCCTTCAACTCTGATTAACAAACCTTCCCTTCCTCTCTCATCTGACACTGTCACCACTTGAGTTGTTTCATCTCTCATTGTGTCTACCCCATCATGCACTCTAATGAGTTCTTCTGGCCCGTGCAGGGATTTTAGAACACCTCAGTTGGTTAAATGCTGTTTAGCGAAAGATGTTGTCGAAAAAGTTGTAGAAAAATTTACTAAGGACAATCATGATCATGTGACTGTGACCGCCCATGTCATACAACATGCCACATAATGATGGTCCCTAATGGAAGAGGGGAGAAGAGAAATCGTCCGAGGTAGGTGGGGTCTTTGATTATGCTGGCTGCTTTACTGAGGTAAAAGAGAAGGATAGACAGAGTGCATAACGGAAATACTTGCTATATGATTAGCTAATCTGCGACCACAGCTCTCTGCAGCTTTTTGAAGTCACACACAGAGCAACTGGCATCAGCAGCTATATGATAACTAAACAAAAACTGTGCTCATCTGTTGTACATCTGAGAAAGGTATCTTTTCAGTTTCAGTGCCTTCTGAAAGAGCCAAGTCAGTTCTTCCATCTTCACCAGTGCGTCTCTTTAAATAGCCAGAAAAGCAACAAATTAATATGAACTCCAAGATCTTCTGAGACAGTTTAAATTTATGTCTCTAAAGATGGAAATGCCCATTACTTAGATAATAGTGTCATTTGATGCACACCTGATGCTAGGAAAATGTCAAGCACGTTAAAATGAATAGTGCAGTTTTGGATCTTAAGTGATTTCATTTACAAGTACAGTCTGCTCCAGGAAAAGTCAGAATTAGACCGTAGAGTACGGACCATGAAAGCACATAATACAATATATAATCTTCAGAATTAAATAGACAAGCTCTAAGCAGTTACTCCCCTCTGGTTATTTGTTAACACTGATGATTGTGCAGTGCCATTCTGCAGAAGGCTCCCAGAATAAATTCAGTCAAATGATGGATGGTCGTCACTTTGAGTAATGATACTCAAGGCACATTCATCTCATTATTGTACCCACTCTCATTATTTTTCTCTTCAAATGTGTGCATTCCAATTCATGAAAAAGTTCTGCAAAGATTTTGATTGAAGTTCTGTGTCAAGCTCTTCAATGCTTCCATTTGTTAAGCTGAGAACTTTAAGCCAGGAAAGCCTGGTTCCCGGGATTCTCCCAGGCCATTTGTCAGAATGTCACGATAGTCTTGGTCTCCAAAGTTAGAGAGAAGCAAAAAATTGAAGTGATGTATGTGTGAATCCCATCAGGTCGCAATAGGATTGGTTTATTTTGATGTTTCCACCCAAATATCAAAATTTCATTCACTCCTCATTACTTATCTACAGGAAATGATATTCTGGGAAAGCCAAATTGTACCACATTGTAAGTAATTTTGATATTGTAGGGAGGGAGGGAACGTCGACTCAGACCATGAGGGGCCTGCATCGGGCACTTTCATGCCTTGCAAGGCGCAGATTGGAAGTCTGTGTGGGGCGCCACTCCTCGCACAGACTAGAGCAATGTGTGATTAAGTGCCTTGCTCAAGGACGCAAACATGCTGCCACAGCTGAGGCTCGAACCAGTGACCTTCAAATCACTAGACGAGCGCCTTAACCACTTGGCCACATGCCACGTGATATTGTAAGTATTCAGAAAATGATTCCATCTGCAGGAGAAGTCAATATTGAAAAGGTTCAGACTTAAGGTAATTGGTTGAAGTCAAGGGAGTTGAGGAGTATTACTTTTAAGCACTGAGATGTTTATATATATCTATATGTGTGTGTGTTTACAGTACGGGGCAAAATTCTTAGGCACCCAAGATTTTTTATCTTGATGGTATCAGATGGTATGGCCACCTCAGATCTCAACATCATTGAAGCTGACTGGGATTACCTGGAGACACAGAACTAAGCGAGACAGCCAAAGTCTGCAGAACAGCAATGGCAAGTTCTCCAAGAATGCTTGGAACAACCTACCGACGGATTTTCTTATAAAACTGTATGACTGTGTACTGAAGAAAACTGATGCATTTAAAGGCAAAGGGTGGTCACATCAAATATTGATTTGATCAATATTTGACACTTGTCGCTCCTTAGTGATCTCCCTCTTAGTGCTTATCCTTGCAAGGGGAACAAGTGCCACACTTGCTCCTGCGTCTCCTTCCTCACTACCATTCAGGTCCCAAACAGTCCTTCCAGGTGAGGTGATATTTCACCTGCAAATCTGTTGGGGTTATCTACAATGTTTGGTGCTCCCCGTGTGACCTCCTAGATATCGGTGACATCCAACGTAGATTAGGAAACTGCTTCATCGAGCGCCTTCTCTCTGTCCATCACAAAAACCGGGATTTCCCAGTAACCACCCATTTCAATTCTCCTTCCAATTCGCATTCTGACATGTCAGGCAATGCCCTCCTCTATTGCAATGAGGAAGCCACACTCTTCTTCCCTGCCCATCACCTCCCTCTGGTATGCCTCCCCCTTCCCTTTCTTCCATGGTCTTTTATCATCTCCTATCAGAATCCCCTTTCTCCAGTCCTTTATTTATTTTACCAATCAACTTCCCAGCTCTTTACTTCACCCCCTCCCCCTCTCCTAGTTTCACCTATCACCTACCACCTTGAATTTCTTCCTCCACTCCCCCTACCTTCTTAATCTGAGTCCTTCCGTATTCCCTTCCAGTCCTGATGAAGGGTCGTGGCCTGAAATGTTGACTGTTTACTCTTTTCCATAGATGCTGCCTGGCCTGCTGAGTTCCTTCAGTATTTCATGTGTGTTGCTTTGGATATCCAGCATCTGCCGATGTTTTCATGGTTGAAATATTGATTTGATTTAGCTTTTTACTGTTTACTCCTCTTTATAGTAAATTTATTGACATTTAGAAACTTTTCATTTCGTTATTTTTGAAAAAGTATTTGCTTTACAGATTTTTTTTTACATGCACATAAGACACTGCATATGTACATACAGAGGATTCCAGTTAATTGGACCATCGGTCAGGAGGGCCACTCATTTGTACCAAATCTTAAAGAAAAAAAAACTAATTGAGAAAGAGCTGGGATTCCCATCATTTACTTGGGTCAGTATGCTGCTTAACTGGGGACAGGAGACTTGCTGAAGTGTCTAACTAGTGTCAGTCACTTGTATGGACGTTAAACACTACACCATGCTTAGAGCAAACAGTTGGTAAATAGGGTCAGTTGCATGTGTTTGTGTTCAAAAAGCAGTGATTTTTGGGAGTTAGATATGGCCCTTGTGGCTACAGGGGTCAGGGGGTATGGAGGGAAGGCTGGGGCAGGGTTCTGAGTTGGAGGATCAGCCATGATCATAATAAATGGCGGTGCAGGCTCGAAGGGCCGAATGGCCTACTCCTGCACCTATTTTCTATGTTTCTATGTTTTTATATATAAGAAAAGCACAACCGCTGGATATTTTGAGGGTTTTTTGGGGGGCTCAATCAAAGCCTTTTCACTGGCATACTATATGCTTCATCTGCAGGTTTATCACCCTCTGTGATTCCTGTTGCCTTCCAGATTGTCTGTACATCCATATTGCGATCCTCTGAAGGTGCAACAGTAACAAACCTTCACCTCTGCTTAATTTTCACCAGCTTCACGCAGGAAGTGATACTGACGGCTCGACAGAACACATATCCTCTGCTATATAAAATTGTTCACATTTGCTGAATTCAGTGCATTCCAGTTAATTGGGCCTTCAATTAATTGGGGAAGGCATTTAATTGGGAAAACTGTTAAAGAACAAAAACTAATCAAGAAATTAAATGGATTTCCTTTGACACTATGCTGCTGAAGTTTCTAACTAGCGTCTGTCATGTGTACTTGGAGGCAGGAGACAAAATAGGCCAATGTCAGCATGGTTTCCTTAAGGGGAAATCTTTCCTTGCAACTCTGTTGAAAGTCTTTGAGAAAATAACAGGCAGGACAGATAAAGGAAAGTCAGTGGATGTTCTGAAGGATTTTGACAAGGTGCCACACATGAGGCTGCTTAAAAAGATAAGAACCCAGGTTATTACAGGAAAGATACCAGCATGGGTAGATTATTGGATGATTGGCAGGAGGAGAGAGTTGGTCAGGGTCAGCTATGGATGATGCGTCCTAGCTGTCTGGAAACGCAAGCAGTGTGATGTGGAGAGCAAGCTATTGCTCATGTAGCAGTCTCTCCTCCCCACACATCTGATGAACCCAAATGAACAGCAGAGACCAATACAGTTTGGCACCAGCTGCATCGCAGGAGTTGCCTTAGGGACTCCAGCTCCAGGTTTTTCCCTTGGAATTTACTCTGGAAGCCTTCCCCATGAGTGGGTATAGCCTCAAGTCAGCAGAGGTTTGAGACCTAAATGAGCAAACAACCACAGCCGACCAGTTCAAGAGAAAAAGAGTGGGAATAAAGGGAACCTTTTCTGATTGGTTGCCAGTGACTAGTGATGTTCCACAGGGGTCTGTGTTGGGACTGCCTCTTTCCAATAATTTGGATGAGGAATTACTGGCTTTGTGGCCAGGTTTGCAGACAATACAAAGATAAGTAGAGGGGAATTGAAGTGTTGAGGAAGCAGGGTGTCTGCTGAAGGACTTAGACAGATTTGGAGAATGGGCAGAGGAGTGGCAGGAGGAATATAGTGTGGGGAAGTGTATGATCATGCACTTTGGTAAAAGGAATAAAGGCATGGACTATTTTCTAAATGGAGATAAAAATCAAACATCCGAGGTACAAAGGGACTTGAGTGAGAGTCCTTGTGCAGGAATCCCTAAAGGTTAATTTGCAGGTTGAGTTGGTGGTGAGGAAGGCAACTGCGATGTTAGCATTCTTTTCCAGAAGACTAAAATATAAAAGCAAGGATGTAACACTGAGCCTTTATAAAGCACTAGTGAAGCCCGACTTGGAGTATTGAGAGCAGCTTTGGGCCCCTTACCTAGGAAAATAAGGGCTGGGATTGGAGAAAGTTCAGAGTTGTTCATGAGAATGATCCCAGAAATGAAAGGGTAGAGAATTTGATGGCTCTGGGCCTGTTTTCTCTGGAGTTTAGAAGAATAAGGGGGATCGTATTGAAACCTATCGAATGTTGAAAGGCCAAGATACTGTAGATGTAGAGAGGATGTTTCCTAATATGGGGTAGCCTATAATCAGAGGGCTCAGCCTCAGAATAGGAGAACATCCATTTAGAACAGAGGGGTGGAAAAATGTCTTTAGTCAGATGGTGGTGAATCTGTGGAATTCTGTGGAAGCAAAGTCACTGGGTATATTTAAGGTGGAGGTTGATAGGTTCTTGATTAATCAGGGTGTCAAAGGTTACGGGAAGAAAACAGGAGAATGGGACTGTGAGGTGATAATTAACTGACCATAATGGAATGACAGTGTAGACTCAATGGGCCAAATAGCCTAATTCTGCTCCTATGTCGTATGGTCTTATGGTCTTATTTTGTGTGTTGCTCTGTAAGTTCTTTTTAACTAATTGAAGGTTTTCATGGGCCTGATTTTTTTCAATTCAGCAAGATGAAAATTGGCTGCAATGTGCAAAAGTTAACAAAGCAGACATTTCTGTATTCTTTGAAATAATTATATTTCTATCACTAAATTCTATTGAAAATAATTGTCAAATTTAGAAATATTAATGAATTTGTTGTGATTCCATGGTTTTAAAATGAAACATATTTGAAATCCCATTCAACTTAATGTCAGTCCTTTTTAATTACGCCTCGAGAATATATGTAAAATTGGAATCTCGTAAATTTTAAGCAATTCCTTTAGGGTCTTGATTTTTTTTTACTGAGAATTGTACAGGGAACTTTGACAAAAAGAAACTTTACATTAATTTGTATGAAGAATATTTGGAAAGTATAGACACGTGAAGGAAATAATGAGAGACAGTAGAATAAAAGAAAAAGCTGCCTGGAGTGTAAAGCTCACTCTCAAAGAAAATTTCACACATAGTTAGATCGAATTTTATTCAGAATAATATCCCACATTCACATATTAACAGCAAAATTCAGTACCTAATTAAAACACACTGGGTATGAAATTGAGTAAGGCTACTTTTCAAACTCCTAATGGATGCAGGTAATGATCCTACTGCAAAATGACAAAAGGCATGCATATCCTTGGATCTCATTGCAATCAAGACAGTGAACTGCAGTCCACATTCAGGCATTCTTAAGAATTTTATGCAGTGTGAAAAATTTATTATACTCTCCCTTTTCAATTGCATTTCAGCATCTTCTGACCTCTGTCACCAGCAAGACAAAGCCAATCCCAACATAAAACTTAGCTTCATGGTCCTTCACCTCTCAAATTTCAACATGTGCATTCAAAGATTTTCTTTTTCACACCACTGTATCGTGTGGTTATTTGAGTTACATAGAAACATAGAAAACCTACAGCACAATACAGGCCCTTCAGCCCACAAAGCTGTGCTGAACATGCCCTTACCATAGAACTACTTAGGCTTACCCACAGCCCTCTATTTTTCTAAGCTCCATGTATCCATCCAGGAGTCTGTTAAATGACCCTATCATTTCCACCTCCACCACTGCTGCCGGCAGCCCATTCCACGCACTCACCACTCTCTGCGTAAAAAACTTACCCCGACATCTCTTCTGTACCTACCCCCAAGCACCTTAAAACTGTGCCCTCTCGTGCTAGCCATTTCAGCCCTGGGAAAAAGCCTCTGACTATCCACACGATCAATACATCTCATTATCTTTTACACCTCTATCAGGTCACCTCTCATCCTCCGTCGCTCCAAGGAGAAAAGGCTGAGTTCACTCAACCTGTTCTCATAAGGCATGCTCCCCAGTCCAGACAACATGCTTGTAAATCTCCTCTTCACCCTTCTATGGTTTCCACATCCTTCTTGCAGTGAGGTGAGCAGAATCGAGCACAGTACTCCAAGTGGGGGCCTGACCAGGGTCCGATATAGCTGTAGCATTACCTCCCGGCTCTTAAACTCAGTCCCACGATTGACGAAGACCAATGCACCATATACCTTCTTAACCACAGAGTCAAGGTTATGTCACCTTCCTCTCAGCTTGAACCAGTCTGGCCATTCCCCTCTGACCTTTCTCATTAACAAGGTGTTTTCACCCAAAGAACTGCTGCTCACAGGATGCTTTTTGTTGTTTTTACACCATTCTTTGTAAACATTAGAGACTGTTATGTGTGCAAAATCCCACAAGATCGGCAGTTTCTGGAATAATCAAACCACCCCATTTGGCACCAACAATCATTCCACAGTCAAAGTCAATTAGATTGCATTTCTTCCCTATTCTGATGTTTGGTCTGAATAACTGAACTTCTTGACTTGCTTCTTGCTTTTATGCACTGAGTCACTGCCACATGATTGGCCAATTAGATATTTGAATTAGTGAGTAGGTGTACCTAATAAAGTGGCAACTGAGTGTATATCCCTTGTCTTTCATCACCAGAGTCCTATAAATTCATGCATAATTATGACACATGTGTCTCTCTGCAGAGAATTGAGAAGCTTTCTGAAAGTCACGTTGGCAAAGAATTCAATATGATTGATGTAGGCAAATCCGGAACATGGGAGCAGTGCTGTAAAATAACAGTTTATTATTCAGAAATGAGACCACTAGACACACTTTTACACAGAGTGGAGCACAGGTCTGGGGTCATCTCCCTTCCAGGTGGATAACTTTGGGGCGCTTAAACCTTTACTAGCTTGACATTGAAGGTTTTGTGTTGGATATTGTACTACAAAGTTCAAAGTTCAGTCACTTTTTTAACAAAGCATGAGATTCATTATCTCTCATGCATTCATGGTAGAACAAAGAAATACAATAGAATCAATGAAAAACTAATGACAAAGACTGACAGGCAACCAATGAGTTAAAGAAGATAAACTGTGCAGATACAATAATAATAATAACAAATAAGTTATTAAATAATACTAAGAACAAGAGTGATAGAATACTTGAAAGTGAGTCCGTAGGTTGTGGAGTCAGTTCAGAGTTGAGGTGAGTGAAGCTGTCCACGCTGGTTCAGGAGCCCGATGGTTGAGGGGTAATTACTGTTCCTGAACCTGCTGCTGTGGGACCTCAGACTCCTGTACCTCCTTCCCAATGGCAGCATCAAGCAGGGAGCACAGCTTGAATAGTGGAAGTCTTTGATGATGGATGATGCTTTCTTGCGCCAATGCTCCTTGTAGATGTGTTCTGTGGTGGGGAGGGCATTTCCTGTATGGCACTGGGATGTAACCACCACTTTCTGGAGGCTTTTTCATTCTTGACCATACCAGTCCGTGAAGCAACCAGTCAGGATGCTCTTTACTGTGCTTCAATAGCAGGTCAGACTTTTAGATGACATGCTGAACCTGCACAAACATCTAAGAAAGTAGTACTGTTGTTCTGCCTTCTTTGTAATAACACTTATTTGTAGGTCCCAGAGCATGTCGGGCGCATGTGGGCGCAGACACATCCAGCCGTGAGACATCAGCAAGGTCATTTGATTCCAAACAACTGGTCTGTTGGTCATTACAGAATGTCTCGCTGGTGCTTTCTGCTCCTCCCCTCTTCCGTCCCCTTTTCCTAATCATGATTCCCCTTTCCCTGCTCACTTCCCACTCTCAGTCCACAATAGAGACCCGTATCAGAATCAGGTTTATCATCACTCACATATGTAATTTTTTTTTGCAGCAGCAGAACAGTGTAATATGTAAAATTATCACAGTTCTGGCCTGTTAAACTACTTCAAGATCAATCTAACACTTCCCTCCCACATTTGAAATGTTCACAATCCTCTTAAAACATTAAATATTAAGGACACAATAAATCGGCAACTAATCCTTCGGAATTGCAATTGAAGATGCGCAGGAAATCTTAATCATGCCGGTGATCCGAATTGATAAGCCAGTGCACAATTCAGACCATTTTGTGAAAACCAGTATTAATTGTACCAACAAAGAGGAAAACAAAACTATGATGCATAGGGCATTGTGGAAGACCTGAACTGTATTCAGAACTCTTTCACTGGAAGGACTAATCAGTAAGAAAAAAATCAAAATTCAGTCCTTTATCATAGAACACTACAACACAGAAACAGGCCCTTCAGCCCATCTAGTTCATGCCTAGTCTCATCGACCTGCACCCAGACCATAGCCCTCCATACCCCTCCCATCCATATACCTATCTAAATTTCTCTTAAGTGCTGAAATTGAACCTGAATCCACCTCTTCCACCGGCAGCTCATCCACACCTACACAAGTCTCTGAGTGAAGAAGTTTTCCCTTCAGGTTCCGCTTAATCATTTCACCTTTCACCCTTAACACGTGACCTCTAGTTCTAGTCTCACCCAACCTCAGTGGGGAAGAACTTGCTTGCATTTACCCTATCTATATCCCTCATAATTATGTACACTTCTGTCAAGTCTCCCTTCATTGCCCTACGTTCCACGGAATGAAATCCAAATCTATTCAGCCTTTCCCTTTCACTCAGGTCCTTAAGTCTTGCCAACATAATTGCAAATTTTCTTTGTACTCTTTCAATGTTATTGATAGCTTTCCTGTAGGTAGGTGACCAGTACTCCAAAATTTGGCCTCACCAAAGCCTTGTATGAGACAAATTATCCTTTGCAGATTGTAGCTATTACAGTCTTATTTGTAACCAGAAATGGGGTAACAAGGCTACAAAAGTCAGGTGATATTTTCATGAATTAATCATGGTTTCAACGCACCAGCAGAGCTGCTGCAGGACATTTATAGTTCAGCCTACTGTTCTTAATGTGGAGTTATTTCATTGTAATTATATTAATTCTAAATGAAATTGTTCAAAGTTCAAAGTTTTTATTTGTTTTTATTTATTAAGACAGCGCAGAATAGGCCTTCCAGCCTTTCGAGCCGTGCCACTCAGCAATCTCCTGATCACGGGACAATTTACAAGGACCAATTAACCTCCCAACCAGTATGTCTTTGAACTGCGGGAGGAAAATGGAGCACCCGGAGCAAACCCACATGGTCACAGGAAGAACATGCAAACTCCTTACAGACAGTGGCAGGAAATGAACCCAGGTCACCTGATTGTGCTAACCACTAAGCCACCGTACCGGTGTAAACCATACCGAAGTTTAAGGTAAAGTTATTATCATGATCACATACAACCCTGAGATTTGATTTCTTGCGGGCATACTCAGTAAATCTAAGAACCATAATAGAATCAATGAAATACTGCACCCAACAGGGTGGACAAACAATCTGCGCAAATACAAAAGAAAAAAACAAATAAATAATAATAATAAATAAATAAGGCAGGATTATCAGGAACAGGAGATGAAGAGTGCTTGAAAGTGAGTTAATAGGTTGTGGGAACAGTTCAGTGATGGAGCGAGTGAATTTGAGTGAAGTTATCCCCAGTGGTTCAAGAATCTGACAGTTGAGGGGCAATAACTGTTTGAGGTGTGGTATCTGCCAAGCTCGGCAAATAGCTTACAGACCTTTCATCACCAGCCGAGGTGACATCCGCTGTGCGCAGTTGTTTGTGTTTCCCTCTGGAACTGCTCGCTTTTCTATAGCCCACCGCACCCCCACCCACGTTCACATGACACTGATTGGTTACCTCTTCAGTTGACCTTTGAAAATTCTATTGGATTGCATTAGGGGTTTATAGATGGAGTCTACTTCAATATGCCTGTGTTCAGGGTTATCAGAAGAGAACCACACTTTTAAAAATCCTCGTGTCCGTCTGCGGCAGAACCTCTGTGGGTGTCCCAGTTAAAGCGGAGTCCTTCTTGGCATTCATGTACCAAGATCAGCAACAGTGGATCATGTCTCCGTACCACCGGTCTGTATTCCCGTGAACGAGTTGAGAGTTTACGTCCTGTCTGGACAACGTAGCTTTCGTTGCAGTCTCCACAGGTGATCCGGTACACCAGGTCACTTTTGTCAGTTTTCTTTACCGGTAACTTGTTCCTGAACCTGGTGGTGTGGGTCCTGTAAATTGTGTGAAATCACCTACAGGGCAACAGTGTACAAATTGCTTAATTTAAACTACTAGAAAATAAAAACAAAATTGGTAGCCATAGCTTTCAAATGAACAAAATGCTTCGTACATTCTTCATACTGTATCTGGATGGATTAAAAAATAAGATTCAAGATTCAAGTTTATTTGTCATATGGACATCAAACACACAGTGAAATACATCATTCACGATAACAAGCATAACAATCGAGGTGTGCTGAGGGCAGGTGTCGTCACTCTTTCTGGCACCAACATAACATCCCCACAATGCTTGGCAGAACAAGACCAAACACAGCAAATAACAAAACAACAGCAAAAACAAGCCCCACTCCTTCCTACCATCTTTGCACATGCACAGTTCTTAAGGGTTCTTTTGCCTCCAGCATCCAGCGGACATGTGCTCAGCTCTGCAGACACCAGGCTTCGACCCCACATGCAGACTCACAAAGGTTTGCAAACTCTGCTCTAACCAATGGGCCTGGACCTCTGGACTTTTGATTAGACCCATAAGTCTCGATCCCAGGAGACACTGATCGCCAGATGTTAGGCTTCAAATTCCAGACTCACCGATAAGTGCAACCCTGAACATTAGGCCTCAAATTCCAGTACTACCGATTTATGAATCCAGGTGGTCATTGGAACTTGTTCGTCTTGCCCTCGCAGAACTCCAACTCTGGAACATGACAACGTATGAACAATAAACGAATATAAATAATTCCAGCTTCATTTTCAGGGTCAGGCCTACCAACAGAGTCCATGTCCTGTCCTTCTGGATGTAAAACTGCACAGTGGATAGCTTCACATTAACAGAGGAATACAGTTTTTATTTGGCCAAACTGAGGGAGAATTGCAGAGAGCACTTCCTTAACAAGTTAATTTTATATTTTCTTTCTTCTTCCCAGGGGGTGACACCTGATTGATTCATTTGCCTGTCAAATACAAGAATCAATAGGCATCTTATAGAGAAAAAACTTTAAGGCTTCTGTATGAACCGTATTGTGTAAGAGTCCCAGGCTGTTTGAGATCTCTGCACAGCACTGCAGTAATTTTATGTATTACATTGCACTACTGCTGCAAAAAAAACAAATTTCATGACATATGTGAGTGATGATAAACCTGATTCTGATATGGGTCTCTGTTGTGGACTGAGAATGGGAAGGGGGCAGGGAGAGGGGAATCATGATTGGGAAAAGGGGAAGGAGCGGGAAGCACAATAGACACATTATTCTGTAATAATCAATAAACCAATTGTTTGGAACCTCTCCCATCCATACATTTACCCAGACTTCTCTTAAATGTTGAGATTGATCCTAAATCCATCACCTCCACCGGCAGCTTCAACCACACTCACACTACCCTCTGAGTGAACATATTCCTTCCTGCGTTCCCCTTAAATATGTCACTTGGTACCCTTAACCTTCATATTTTTTAGTATTTTGAGAGCATCAGGAGAACTCTGAGAAGGTATTAACAACCTACAATGTAACCCACACAAGTGCTGGAGGAACTCAGCAGGTCATAAAAACACAGAAACATAGAAAACCTACAGCACAATACAGGCCCTTCAGCCCACAAAGTTGTGCTGAACATGTCCCTACCTTAGAAATTACTAGGGTTATCCATAGCCCTCTATTTTTCTAAGCTCCATGTACCTATCCTAAAGTCTCTTAAAAGACCCTATCGTATCCACCTCCACCACTGTTGCTGGCAGCCCATTCCACGCACTCACCACTCTCTGAGTAAAAAACCTACCCCTGCCATCTCCTCTGTACCTACTTCCCAGCACCTTAAACCTGTGCCATCTTGTGGCAGCCATTTCAGCCCTGGGAAAAAGCCTCTGACTATCCACATGATCAATGCCTCTCATCGTCTTATACACCTCTATCAGGTCACCTCTCATCCTCTGTCGCTCCAAGGAGAAAAGGCCGAGTTCACTCAACCTATTCTCATAAGGCATGCTCCCCAATTCAGGCAACATCCTTGTAAATCTCCTCTGCACCCTTTCTATTGATTCCACATCCTTCCTGTAGTGAGGCGACCAGAATTGAGCACAGTACTACAAGTGGGGTCTGACCAGGGTCCTATATAGCTGTAACATTACCTCTCGGCTCCTAAATTCAATTCATGATTGATAAAGGCCAATACACTGTATGCCTTCTTAACCACGGAGTCAACCTGCGCAGCTGCTTTGAGCGTCCTATGGACTTGGACCCCAAGATCCCTCTGATCCTCCACACTTCCAAGAGTCTTACCATGAATACTATATTCTGCCATCATATTTGACCTACCAAAATGAACCACTTCACACTTATCTGGGTTGAACTCCATCTGCCACTTCTCAGCCCAGTTTTGCATCCTATCTATGTCCCACTGTATCCTCTGACAGCCCTCCACACTATCCACAACATCCCCAACCATTGTGTCATCAGCAAATTTACTAATCCATCCCTCCACTTCCTCATCCAAGTCACTTATAAAAATCACGAAGAGTAAGGGTCCCAGAACGGATCCCTGAGGCACACCACTGGTCACCGGCCTCCATGCAGAATATGACCAGTCCACAACCACGCTTTGCCTTCTGTGGGCAAACCATTTCTGGATCCACAAAGCAATGTCCCTTGAATCCCATGCCTCCTTACTTTCTCAATAAGCCTTGCATGGGATACCTTATCAAATACCTTGCTGAAATCCATATACACTACATCTACTGCTCTTCCTTCATCAATGTGTTTAGTTACATCCTCAAAAAATTCAATTGGGGTCATAAGGCATGACCTGCCCTTGAAAAAGCCATGCTGACTATTGCTAATCATATTATGCCTCTCCAAATCTTCATAAATCCTGCCTCTCAGGATCTTCTCCATCAATTTACCAACCACTGAAGTAAGACTCACTGGTCTATAATTTCCTGGGCTATCTCTACGCCCTTTCTTGAATAAAGGAACAACATCTGCAACCCTCCAATCCTCCGGAACCTCTTCCGTCCCCATTGATGATGCAAAGATCATCGCCAGAGGCTCAGCAATCTCCTTCCTCACCTCTCACAGTTGCCTGGGGTACATCTCATCTGGTCCTGCTGACTTATCCAACTTGATGCTTTCCAAAAGCTCCAGCACATCCTCTTTTTTAATATCTACATGCTCAAGCTTTTCAGTCTACTGCTAGTCATCTCTACAATCACCAAGTTCCTTTTCTGTAGTGAATACTGAAGTAAAGTATTAATTAAGTACCTCTGCTATTTCCTCCAGTTCCATACACACTTTCCCACTGTCATACCTGATAGGTCCTATTCTTTCACGTCTTATCCTCTTGCTCTTCACATACTTGTAGAATGCCTTGGGGTTTTCCTTAATCCTGCCCGCCAAGGCCTTCTCATGGGCCCTTCAGTCTCCCCTAATTTCCTTCTTAAGTTCCTTCCTATTAGTCTTATAATCTTCTAGATCTCTAACATCACCTAGCTCTCTGAACCTTTCATAAGCTTTTCTTTTCTTCTTGACGAGATTTACTACAGCCTTTGTACACCACTGTTCCTGTACCCTACCATAATTTCCCTGTGTGATTGGAAAGCACCTATGCAGAACTCCACACAAATATCCCCCGAACATTTGCCACATTTCTTCCGTACCTTTCCCTGAGAACATTTGTTCCCAATTTAAGCTAACAAGTTCCTGCCTGATAGCCTCATAATTCCCCTTACTCCAATTAAATGTCTTTCTAAGCTATCTGTCCCTATCTCTCTCCAATGCTATTGTAAAGGAGATAGAATTGTGATCACTATCTCCAAAATGTTCTCCCACTGACAGATCTGACACCTGACCTGACTCTCTCCAGTAGCCTTAGCAAACCTCCCAGCCAGGATATTGGTCCCCCGGGATTCAAGTGCATCCCGTCCTTTTTATACAGGTCACGCCTGCCCCAAAATAGGTCCCAATGCTCCAGAAATCTGAATCCCTGCCCCCTGCTCCAATCCCTCAGTCACGTATTTATCCTGCACCTCATTCTATTCCTATTCTCCCTGTTGCATGGTACAGGCAGTAATCCCGAGATTACTACCTTTGTGGTCCTGCTTCGCAACTTCCTTCCTAACTTCCTGTAGTCTGTTTTCAGGACTTCCTCCCTTTTCCTACCTATGTCATTGGTACTAATATGTACCACAACCTCTGGCTGTTCTCCCTCCCACTGCAGGATATCATGGACACGATTAGAAACATCCCAGACCCTGGCACCTGGGAGGCAAACTATCAACCGAGTTTCTTTCCTGCGTCCAAATAATCACCTGTCTGATCCCCTAACTATAGAGTCCCCTATCACTACTGCCTTTCGCTTCCTTTCTCTACCCTTCTGAGCTACAGGGCTGGACTCTGTGGCAGAGGTACATCCACTGTCGCTTCCCCCAGGTAGGCTGTCCCCACCAACAGTACTCAAACAGAAGTACTTATTGTTCAGGGGGACAGCCACTGGGGTACTCTCTAGTACCTGACTCTTCCACTTCCCTACCTACTTCTCTGTCTCCCGTGGCCCTAGTGTGACCACCTGCCTATAACTCCTTTCTGTCACCTCCTCGCTCTCCCTGACCAGACGATGGTCATCCAGCTGCATCTCCAGTTCCCTAACGTGGTCCCTTAGGAGCTGCAGCTCGACACACCGGGTACAGATATGGCCATCCGGGAGGCTGGAAGACTCCAAGACCTCCCACATATGACACCGAGCACAGAACACTGGCCTCACACACATACATCCTTTCTGCAATTAACACAGGTAAACTTACCTCACCTCGTCCCGCTGGATATGGCGGGCTTCTTTTTAAACTTTTCCTGCTCTACTAGCTGACGTCATGTGCCTGCGCAGTCTTGCCTCTCTTTACCCCGAGCAGTAAAATGCCTTCGCTCTGGAAATCCGGGCAACATCTATGTAGAGGAATAAACAGATCACATTTCGGGCTGAAAACCTGCATTTGTACTGGAAAGGAAGGAGGAAGAAGACAGAATAAGAGGGTAGGGGATGGTGAAGGTGTACAAGCTGGCAGGTGACGGGTGAGACCAGGTGAGGGAGGAAGGTGAAGAGAGAAGCTGGAAGGTGATAGGTGGGGAAGGTAAAGGGCTGAAGAAGAAGGAATCTAGCAGGAGAGGAGAGTGGACCATGGCAGAAAGGGCAGGAGGAGGGGCAACAGAGGGAGGTGATAGTCAAGTGAGGAGAATTCCGGTAAGATGGCAGTGTGTTCAATCACAGCAGCTTCTACGGGGCAAGAAAGAGTGCTACCGTCCTTTAAAAATGTACTTTTTATTATGACGGGATCGTGCTAGACATTAAGAGCTTAGAGTTCTGCAGGTCTACCCCATCAGCGAGTTGCTCTTTGCTCGAGAAGCTGAAGGAGCTGGTCTTGGTGCGGATTGTGATGCTGTTTGCTTCAGAAGGGCTTTGGGGGAGCCAGTGCACGGAGCAGGCTGCAGCTTAATAGCGAATGACCATCTTAGCCTCATTTCCTGTGATCACATGATCCTTTTGGACTATGTTAGTGTGGAATGCTGCAAGTCCAATTCACTGATTTATTGATAGAAGGCAGGGTCAGACGGCGGAGAGCTGTGTGATCTCACTCATAGCGAGGACCAGGCCTCAAGCTGCTTACAGCTGCCTGGAGAGAGGTGTCAAGACCATTGTGCTCGACTAGGGGCGGTGTGCTGCAGAACAACATCCAGACATCCAGGTTGAAGTCAGTGCCGCCTCCCCTGTGCTCACTCGGCAGAAGGCAAGTTGGATTGTGGTTGACTGCAGATCTCTGCAGCATTCGTGGACACAGGGTCTGGACTACTTTTTTTCCCATGGCTGTATTTTACTGATATCTTCCATGTGTTTTCTATCTTGTATGTGCTATGTGTGCTTTGTGATACTGCTGGTACTGTGTTTCACACCTTGGCCCAGAATAACAGGGTCCCATTTGGTTGCATTCATGGATATCCATTTATGCCTGAAGGACAATTAAAACTTGAATTGAGAAGGTGGATGCAAGAATGTGGAATGGAAATGGGAAAAGCAGGAGGGTGAATTGTGCACCTTGATCTTAGATATCATCCATGGAATGAGATAGGACCAGTATTGATCGAACATTTCTACTTGGTTTAGAACTATGGGATTTGCCCTCTCATTCTAGAAGAACTTTTAAGATTCAACCACATCTGAGTCACAAAGAGGTCAGACCATAAAAAGTGATAATTTACTTCTCTGATGTACGTTAATAAGCCAAATGGACTTAACTACCATCTTATGGTTTTGTGGTCATCATTACAGATGTTAGCCATTTATTCCACATTTATTTAATTACTGAGAACTTTTAGCTATTGTGGAAGAAGAGGGAAGGGGGAGAGGGAGCAATCTACAATGCACAGTTCAGAGTTCTCAGACAACTACTTGTCAGAACTTTATTAATCTTTCCTTTTATTTCGCCACAGTAGACTGTGTCCTTTAACATGTAGTTACTGCTTTCTCTGTTTAATTGCTATAGGCAAGGATTGACAGGTAAAAGAGAATCATACTCTCAAGAACTTTCACAGCTTTTGCACAGATCTCTTGTGGCTGCAGAGTTCAGTTCTTTGGGCTGGCTCCTTCATAATGATGTATAACACATTTTACAAAATCTGGCAAGTGTGGCCTAACATTAATTAACTAATGCAAATTAGCATTAAATTTCTAATTTAACCTTGATCAGATGCTTATCTGTTCTGTCCACTCTTGTGCCTAGAAACAAAATTAAAATAATTCTGCATTGATTCGTACATTGAGTGGAGGGAGGGAAGGTGGTCTTTCAAAATCCCAATCCCAATCCCAATTAGAGAATATGGACATATGGAGAATAATATGGACATTATTTTACAATAACAGCTTAAACAAATCTTAATAACTAATTTAAATTATTTTGGATAACGTGGTCATTCCATCAGTGACCAACTGTCACAGATAAAATTTATAATGCTCTAAAACAAAGAAAGGACAAAGTATGTCCCTTTTCTAATCTTCAGCAAAACCTCCCAAACATACAATTTCCATCAAAGAATGCGAAGATCAGTAAATGGATGGGAACATAGTATTTCAAAGTACAACACAACTGGGACTTGCATCTCCATTCCTGTATGGTCATACTGCGGTCATACAATAGCTTAATAGTTCCATTTACTATCAGAGAATGTATACAATATACGACCTGAAATTCTTGTTCTTCACAGACATCCGTAAAACAGAAGAGTGCCCCAGAGATTGTGTCAGTAAAAACATTGGAATCCTAAAGCTCCCCTGCTCCACCACTCACATGCACAAGCAACAGCAGACCGATTCTCACCCCTCCCACACTTAATTCAGCAAAAAAGCATCAGCACCCTCTACCCACCAAGCAAACAAAAGCAAAGCCACCAAAAAAGACCATGATCTGCAGTACAACAAAAACTCAACAATTCAACATATGACAGGCTCTCTCTCTCTCTCCCTAATAAAGGGACAGAGAGGTGTCACATAGGTGTCACACAGTGAGAAGGGAGAGTAACAAGACCAAAACATAATCTCTAATTTCAATGTTGAAGTCTGCCGCATCCACCTTTTTTTTCCCGAGTTTTCCAACTCGAGAATCAATAGTAGACACTCCTCCACCAATAAGATACAGAGAGAATGAGAGATCAGTTCGCTGTGTACAGAGAAGTCTGACAGCTGATCCGCTGTTCTCAATATTCCGTTTTCTCCCACGATATTTCATTCGGTAGCACCAGCTTAGAATCTGCTCATCCCCAAGGCCGCAAAACCTTGGAACCCTGATATCCCAAAAAACAGCTGGTTTGTGAGTTCTGGGAGCATGTCCCTTTGCTGCAAAGAACCAAAATTTGAATTCCTTACTAAACAACATTATAAGTGGTTCCTTCACTAGACAAATGGCAATGTTACATACAGTCAAAGAGTCATAGAAAAGTACAACACAGAAATAGGCCCTTCGACCCATCCAGTCCATGCTGAACCGTTTAAACTGCCTACTCCCATAGAACTGCAATAGAACCATAACCTTCCATTCCCCAACCACCCATGTACCTATCCAAACTTCTCTTAAACGTTGAAATCAAAGCTCACATGCACCACTTGTGTCGGCAGTTCATTCCGCACTCTCGTGACCTTCTACGTTAAGAAATTTCCCCTCATTTTCTCCTTAAACTTTTCACCTTTCACCCTTAACCTGTGACTTCTGGTTGTAGTCGCATCCACACTCGGTGAAAAAAGCCTGCTTGCATTTACCCTATCTATACCCCTCATAATTTTGTACACCTCTCCATTCTCCTCTCAGTCTTCTACATTCCAAGGAATGAAGTCTTAACCTATTCAATTATTTCCTAATAACTCAGGTTCTCCAGACCAGCTAAATCCTTGAAATTTTTTTCTGTACTCTTTCAACCTTGCAGAAAGAAGAGTTCCTCCATTTTGTTTGAATGGTGCCAAAGGTGGGCAATCAATGGTAGACCATACAACAGTAAGACATTGGAGCATGATTTAGCCATTTGACCCATCAAGTCTGCTCCGCCATTCCATTGTGGCTGAGTTATTATTCCTCTCAAACCTATTCTCCTGCCTTCTCCCCATAAACTTTGACGCCCTTATTAATCAAGAACCTATCAACCTCCACTTTAAATATACACTTGTGACTTGGCCTCCACAGTCATCTGTGGCAATGAATTCCACAGATTCACCATCCTCTGGCTAATGAAATTCAATCTCATCTCTGTTCTTCATGGACGTCCCTCTATTCTGAGGCTGTGCCCATGTGACCCTCTGTAATTCCCTTATGCCACTGTGATACTGATACATCTAATATTAGCATCTCCCCCTCAAGCTGCAGAGTGAATTCTATCACATTATGATCACTTTCTCCTGAGGGTTTCTTTACCATAAGCTCCTTAATCAGACTCATACACAAGCTGCTCTAAAAAAACCATCGCATATGCATTCTACAAGTTCCTTTTCTTGAGAAGACAGTCTAACAGTGGCCATACCCTGTGAAAATTAAATACCAATGATGTTCCACAAGTTTTTACTGTATACTCTGACTGAAACAGAAATACACCTGGAACTACCTGGAGTAGAAAAGAGACCATGGATTTGTTCCTTGGAAGGTTTCCAGGGCGCAGGCCTGGGCAAGGTTGTATGGAAGACCAGCAGTTGCCCATGCTGCAAGTCTCCCCTCTCCACAGCACTGATATTGTCCAAGGGAAGGGCATTAGCGACCACAGCTTGGCACCGGTGTCGTCGCAGAGCAATGTGTGGTTAAGTGCCTTGCTCAAGGACACAACATATTGCCTCTGCCAAGGCTCGAACTAGCGACCTTCAGATCGCTAGATGAACGCCTTAACCACTTGGCCACGTGCCAACATGTGGCCAAGAGAACATAATAAATAAAGCAGCATTTGTGGAAAGAGGCGCTAGTTCAGGTTTCAACTCAGGAAACCTTCAAGTTCAAGTTCAAGTTAAATGTCATTCAACCATGCACATGTTTACAGCCAAAAGAAATAACATTCCTCTGGACCGAGATGCACAACACAGTACATATAACTCACACACAAGGCAAAGGCAATATTCCCACAAATAAATTAACAAATAATAAAGTGCATTTATGACACAAGTTAAAAAGTAACCTGTATAACACTACTGGGGCTCCATACATAATGAGACCTGGGTGGTGGCAGGGAGTTCAGTAGTCTTATGGCCTGGGAGAAGAAACTGTTTTCAATCCTAACAGTCCTTGCCCTAATTCTATGGTATCTCCTGCAGGATGGTAGGGGGTCAAAGAGATTGTTGAATGGATAGGGGGGAACATTGACAATGCTAAAAGCACTGTGTACTCAGCGCAACTGATAAATATCTTGGATGGTTGGAAAAGAGACCCCAACGATACCTGGAAATTTCTACAGATAGATATGGCTGTATTACCTTCTGCTGGCGCATACTGGATTTAAAATTCTTCATCTTCATCTTCATCTTCATCTTCATCTTCATCTTCTCTCTAAGCAGGGACATCAATCTGCTATCCATTAAAATCTGCGAAAGGAACTTATCCAAGTAAAAACAACTCTTAAAGTTCCAATAAATTGCAACATATCTTAGTGCTGAATTTATTCTCTACTAATCCACTGTATCTAGAAAAGAAGAATTGTGCAGCCCACAGAAAACTTCTGATGTTGTCAACCAACCTATACATCTTGAGTAATTCCAACTAGGATACATCACAGAGCAGATAGAACACAATTTTTTGATGCATTGACATAGAAATGCTTTTAAAATAACAATATTGAACCACATGGGAAAATGATATGAACTTGGCTATGATACAGAAAGGAGATTGAGTGCACAAAAACAGGCCCTTCTCCCCACTAGTCCATGACAAAACTATTTAAGCAGCCTACTCTTATCAATCTGACTGGGACCAAAGACCTTCATATCCCTACCATCCATGTACCTGACCCAACTTCTCTTCAATGCTTCTCTTCTCGATGGAAGAAGCCAGAGAGTGCTGGTAGAGAATTGCTTCTCTGAGTGGAGGCCTGTGACTAGTGGTGTGCCACAGGGATCAGTGCTGGGTCCATTGTTATTTGTCATCTATATCAATGATCTGGATGACAATGTGGTAAATTGGATCAGCAAGTTTGCTGATGATACAAAGATTGGAGGTGTAGTAGACAGTGAGGAAGGTTTTCAGAGCCTGCAGAGGGACTTGGACCAGCTGGAAAAATGGGCTAAAAAATGGCAGATGGAGTTTAATACTGACAAGTGTGAGGTATTGCACGTTGGAAGGACAAACCAAGGTAGAACATACAGGGTTAATGGTAAGGCACTGAGGAGTGCAGTGGAACAGAGGGATCTGAGAATATAGATACAAAATTCCCTAAAAGTGGCGTCACAGGTAGATAGGGTCGTAAAGAGAGCGTTTGGTACATTGGTCTTTATTAATCAAAGTATTGAGTATAAGAGCTGGAAAGTTATGATGAGGTTGTATAAGGCATTGGTGAGGCCGAATCTGGAGTATTGTGTTCAGTTTTGGTCACCAAATTACAGGAAGGATATAAATAAGGTTGAAAGAGTGCAGAGAAGGTTTACAAGGATGTTGCCGGGACTTGAGAAACTCAGTTACAGAGAAAGGTTGAATAGGTTGGGACTTTATTCCCTGGAGCGTAGAAGAATGAGGGGAGATTTGATATAGGTATATAAAATTATGATGGGTATAGACAGAGTGAATGCAAGCAGGCTTTTTCCACTGAGGCAAGGGGAGAAAAAAACTAGAGGACATGGGTTTAGGGTGAGGGGGGAAAAGTTTAAAGGGAACATTGGAGGGGCTTCTTCACACAGAGAGTGGTGGGAGTATGGAATGAGCTGCCAGACGAGGTGGTAAATGCGGGTTCTTTTTTAACATTTAAGAATAAATTGGACAGATACATGGATGGGAGGTGTATGGAGGGATATGGTCCATGTGCAGGTCAGTGGGACTAGGCAGAAAATGGTTCGGCACAGCCAAGAAGGGCCAAAAGGCCTGTTTCTGTGCTGTAGTTTCTATGGTTTCTATGGTTTCAATGTTGAAATAAGACCATAAGATATAGGAGCAGAATTGGGCCATTGGACCCATCGAGTTTGCTTCACCTCATCTCCGATCTCAAAGAACACCTCTCTATTCTGAGGCTCTGTCCTCTGGTCTTAGACTCGCCCACCATAGGAAACATCCTCCCCACATCCACTCTACCTGAGAAATGTACGATAATGCACTTTGGTAAAATTAACAATAGTGCAGACTATTACCTAATAGGGAGACGTTTCCAATATCAGAGTGCAAAAGGACTTAGGAGTCCTCGTGCAAGACTCCCAGAAGGTTAGTTTATATATTGAGACTGTGGTAAAGAAGGCAAATGCAATGTTGGCATTTATTTCAAGTGGAATAGAATATAAAAGCAAGGAGATAATGCTGAGCCTTTATAAGACACTAGTTAGGCTGCACTTGGAGTATTATCAACAGTTTTGGGCACCATATCTCAGAAAGGATATGTTATCATTGAAGACAGTCCAGAGGAGTTTCACGAGGATAATTCTAGGAATGAAGGGGTTAACAAATGAGGAGCGTTTGGCAGCTTTGGGCCTGTACTCACTGGAATTTAGAAGAACGTGGAGGGATCTCATTGAAACCTACCAAATGTTGAAAGGACTAGATAAGGTAGATGTGGAGATGATGTTTCCTATGGTAGGGGATTCAGACGTAGAGGGCACAGCCTCGGAACTGAGGGGTGACCCTTTAGAATAGAGATAAGTAGGAACTCCTGTAGCCAGAGAGTAGTAAATGTGTGGAATGCTCTGCCACAGACTGCGGTAGATGTCAAGTCCATGCTTATATTTAAGGTAGAAACTGATCGTTTCCTGATCAGTCAGAGCATCAAAGGATACAGCGAGAAAGCAGGTGTATTGGGTTTGAGTGGATCTGGGATCAGCTATGTTGGAATGGTGGAGCAGATCTGATGGGCTGAATGGCTTAATTCTGCAATAATTGTCTTATGTGTGGCACCTTGTTAAAGGCTCCCTGAAACTCCAAGTACGCAACCTATTCTCCTTTGTCTGTCTTCAAAGAATTCCAACAGATTTGTGTGGCAAGATTTTCCCTTCAGGAAACCATGCTGACTACAGCCTATTTTATTGTGTACCTCCAAGTATCTTGAGACCTCAACAATCAATTCCAAAATATTCCCAATCACTAAGGTCAGACTAACTGGCCTGTCCTTTCTTCTGCCTCTCTCCCTTCTTGAAGAGTGGAGGGACTTTTGCAATTTTCCAATCTTCCGGATCCATTCCTCAATCTAGTGATTATTGAAAGATCATTACAAATGCCCCATAATCTCTTCAGCCATATCTTTCAGAATTCTGGGGTATACACCATTTGGTCTGGGTGACTTAGAACCTTCTCTCTAGTTACGGTAACTTCACACACTTCATGCCCCCTGACGCCTGGAGCTTGCACCATACTGTTAGTGTCTTCCACAGTGCAGACTGAGGCAAAATACTTATTCATTTCAACCACCATTTCATTGTACCCCATTACTACCTCTCCAGCATCATTTTCCAGTGGTCCGATATCCACTGTCACCTCTCTTTTACACTTTTTGTATCTGAAGAAACTATTGGTACCCTCTTTAATATTATTGGCTAGCTTATTTTTGTATTCCATTTTTACCTTCTTAATGACTTTTTTAGTTGCCTTCTGTTGGTTCTTAAAAGTTTCCCAATCCACTAACTTCCCACTAGTTTTTGCTTCATTCTATTCCTTCTCTCTGGTTTTGATTTCTCTTGTTAGTCACGGTTATGTTATCATTCCTTTAGAAACTTCTTTTTCTTTGGGATATATATATCCTGTGGCTTCCGAATTGCTTCCAGAAATTTCAGCCATTCCTGCTCAGTTGTCATCCCTGCCAGTGTTCTTTTCCAATCAATTCTGGCCAAATCCTCACTCCACTTTACTCCACTGTAATCTTGATACATCTGACTTCAGCTTCTCCTTCTCAAATTTCAGGGTGAATTCGATCATATTATGTTCACTTACTCGAAGTCTACCTTAAACTCTCTAATTAATTCTGTATCAATGCGCAACATTCAATCCAGAATAGTTGATCTTCAAGTGGGTTCAGTCATGAGCTGTTCTAAAAAGACATCTTGTAGGGGTTCTAGAAATTCCCCCTCATGCAATCCAACACCAACTTGATTTTACCAATCTACCTGAATATTGAAATCCCCCATGACTATTGTAACATTGACCTTTTGGCATACATTTTCTACCTCCTGTTGTAATTTGTAGGCCACATCCTTACTACTGTTTGGGGATCTGTATACAACTCCCTTCATGATCTTTTTACCCTTGCAGTTCCTTAGCTCTATCCACAGTGATTCAACACCTTCCAACCCTATGTCACCTCTTTCTAATGATTTGATTTAATTTTTTACCAACAGAGCAATGCCACCCCCTCTGCCTTCCTGCCTGTCCTTTCAATTGAGGTTGCATCACCACTTGTGCTGGCAGTTCATTCCACACTCTCACAACCCTCTGAGTGAAGGAGTTTCCCCTTAAGTTATCCTAAAACTTCTCACCTCTCACCTTTAACAATGACCTCTGGTTGTAGTCCCACCCAACCTCAGTGCAGAAAGCCTGCTTGCATTTACCTTATCTATACCCCTCATAATTTTGTATACCTCTGTCAAATCTCCTCTCAATTTTCTATGATTTAAGGAATGCCTAGACCTAGACAACACAAACTCCTATGTCAGGATGCTGCTCATTGACTATAACTCAGCATTTAATACCGTCATTCCCACAATCTTGATTGAGAAGTTGCAGAACCTGGGCCTCTGTACCTCCCTCTGCAAGTGGATCCTCGATTTCCTAACCGGAAGACCACAGTCTGTGCAGATTGGTGATAACATCTCCTCCTCACTGGTGATCAACACTGGCGCACCTCAGGGGTGTGTGCTTAGCCCACTGTTCTACTCTCGATATGCACATGCCTGTGTGGCTAGGCATAGTTCAAATACCATCTATAAATTTGCTGACAATACAACCATTGTTGGTAGAATCTCAGGTGGTGACGAGAGGGCATACAGGAGTGAGATATGCCAACTAGTGGAGTGGTGCCACAGCAACAACTTGTCACTCAACGTCAGTAAGACGAAAGAGCTGATTGTGGACTTCAGGAAGGGTAAGATGAAGGAACACATACCAATCCTCATAGAGGGATCAGAAGTGGAGAGAGTGAGCAGCTTCAAGTTCTTCGGTGTCAAGATCTCTGAGGATCTAACCTCGTCCCAACATATCGATGTAGTTATAGAGAAGGCAAGGCAGTGGCTATACCTTATTAGGAGTTTGAAGAGATTTGGCATGTCAACAAATACACTCAAAAGCTTCTATAGCAGTACTGTGGAGAGCATTCTGACAGGCTGCATCACTGGCTGGTATGGAAGAGCTACTGCACAGGACCGAAAGAATCTGCAGAAGGTTGTAAATCTAGTCAGCTCCATCTTGGGCACTAGTCTACAAAGTGCCCAGGACATCTTTAGGGAGCGGTGTCTCAGAAAGTCACCCAGCACCCAGGGCATGCCCTTTTCTCACTGTTACCATTGGGTAGGAGGTACAGAAGCCTGAAGGCACACACTCAGCCATTCAAGAACAGCTTCCTCCCCTCTGCCATCCAATTCCTAAATGGACATTGAATCCTTGGGCACGACCTCGCTTTTTTTTAATATATGGTATTTCTGTTTATGCACATTTTTTTTAAACTATGCAATATACGTAATTGATTTACTTGTTTATTTAGATTTAGATTAGATTGTGAGGACATTCAGTCCTCATTTATTGTCATTTAGAAATGCATGCATTAAGAAACGATACAATGTTCCTCCAGAGTGATATCACAAAAAAAACAGGACAAACCAAAGACTTACACTGACAAGACCACGTAATTATAACATATAGATACAGCAGTGCAAAGCAATACCATAATCTGATAAAGAGCAGACCATGGGCACGGTAAAAAAAAGTCTCAAAGTTCCGATCAACTCTTGATAGTCCCCGATAGCAGGCGGCAAAAGGGAGAAACTCTCCCTGCCATAAACCTCCAGGCACCGACAACTGCCGATGCATTGGAAGCAAACAACCACAGCCAACTCTGAGTCCGTCTGAAAACTTCGAGCCTCCAACCAGCTCGCCGACACTGAGCATTGAGCACCATCTCTGCCGAGCGCTTCAACCCCATCCCGGCCGCCGAGCAGCAAGCAAAGCCAAGGACTCGGGGCTTTCTCCTCCGGAGATTCTGGATCACACAGTAGCAGCGGAAGCGAAAAAGGCATTTCAGAAGTTTCACCAGATGTTCCTCCGTGCTCTCACGTCTGTCTCCATCAAATCAGGATTGTGCACGGCAGCCTACTTGACAGATAAAAGATATCATTCACCGGAGTGGCTGCTGTGCGCTGCGTCACGCTCCCATCTTCTCCTCCTCCCTCCTCCATTTATTATGTTTTATTTTATTTTTTTCTCTCTCTCTCTGCTATATTATGTATTGCATTGAACTGCTGCTGCTAAGTGAACAAATTCCACATCACATGCCAGTAATAATAAACCTGATTCTGATTCTCATTCTGAATGCAGTTCTAATCTATTCAATCTTCCCTTATTACTCAGGTCATCCAGACCCAGCGACATCCTTGTAAATTTTCTCAGCATGCTTTCAACCTTGTTTACATCTTTCCTGTAGGTTGGTGACCAAAACTGCACACAAATTAGGCCTCACCATCATCTTACACAACTTCAACATAACATCCTGCCTTCTGTACTCGATACTTTAATTTATGATGCCAATGTGCCAAAAGCTTGCTTTAGAGCCCTATCTACCAGTGTCGCCACTTACAACGAATTATGGACCTCTATTCCCAGATCCTTGTCTTCTACCACGCTCCTCAGTGCCCTACTATGCACTATGTAAGAACTACCCTGGCTGGTCCTACTGACGTGCAAAACCTTGCACAGACAGAAGTAGAAAAAGCTGTTTTTTTTTTTAATTGGAGGGGTGTGTGGTCACATAGCACTACATAGAGCTGTGTTTGACCAGAGCTCAAATGCCATTGATAAATTTGCTGATGAGACAACCATTGTTGGCAGAATCTCAGATTCTGAGATGGTGTGCAGGAGTGAGATACATCAGTTGATTGAGTGGTGCCGTAACACAACAGTAATAAGACCAAAGAACTGCTTATGGACTTCAGGAAGGGGAAGTTGGGAGAACGCACTTCAGTCCTCAGCAAGTGATCAGCAGTGGAAAGGGTGAGCAGCTTCAACTTCCTGGGTGTTTTTCAGAAGATCTATCCTGAGCCCAACATATTGACCTGTTACAAAGAAGGCACACTAGTGGTTATATTTCATTAGGAGTTTGAGAAGTTCTGATATGTCAGCAAAGATTCTAACCAATTTCTACAGATGTGCCATGAGGAGCTTTCTGACCAGTTGCAACACCATCTGGTGTGGGGGATCCAATGCACCGGATTGGAAAAAGCTGCAGAGGGTCGTAAACTGAGCCGAATTCTTCTCAGGCCCTAGCCTCTGCACCAACGAGGACGTATTCAAAAGGGTGCGGCATCTATCATTAAGGATTCCCATCATCCAGGACAGTTAGTAAATTGTGGGCATGCTATGTTGGCGCTGAAAGAACTCTTTTCTAGTTATGGAGGAAGAGAAGATGGCGGCTCGAAAGCAGCGCGCGCGGCCTCTCCGGTGAATGATATCTGTAATCTGTCAAGAAGGGGACTGTGCACAATTCTGATTTGATGGAGACGGACATGAGAGTACGGAGGAACACCTGGAAAACTTCTGAAATGCCCACTTTGTAACCGGAATCTCCAGAGCAGAAGGCCCCGAATCCTCGGCTTTGCTTGTTTCAGTGGCCGGGGCGAGGTCGAAGGCGCTCGGCAGAGGGTGGCACTCAGGAGACTGTATTGGAGGGGCTGGTCGGAGGCTCAAAGTTTTCGGACGGACGGACTCAGGGTCAGCTGTGGTTGGCTGCTTCCAAGGCACTGGCAGTTGTCGGTGCCTGGAGGTTTATGGCAAAGAGTTTTTCCCTTTTGCTGCCGCTATCGGGGACTCGGGAGTCAATCGACTCGGGGACTTTGAGACTTTTTTTTACCGTGCCCATGGTTTGTTCTTCATCAAATTATGGTATTGCCTTGCACTGCTGTAACTATATGTTATAATTATGTGGTTCTGTCGGTGTTAGTCTTTGGTTTGTCCTGTTTTCTGTGATATCACTCCGGAGAAACATTGTATCATTTCTTAATGCATGTATGCACTTCTAAATGACAATAAAAGAGGACTGAGTGTTCTCATAATCTAATCTAATCTAAATCTGGTGATTATTGGGGGCTAGGTCCAGCATATCCTCAAATTGTGTTGGTCATTAATGCAAAAAATTGCATTTCATTGTATGTTTTGATGTTTAGATGAAAGTATGATAAATAGTTTTCTTTAATCTCTTTTTTAATATATATTGCACTGTACCACTGCTGCAAAACAACATATTTCAGGACATAGGTCAGTGATAATAAACTTGATCCTGATTCTGACCGACATTGGTACTAAGACCATTGCTCTTTCAGACAATCTGTCTGAAAGAGCAATCTGTATCAGTGGCCTGGCCCAGGTACCTCCTTTAGCTAATACTGCGGCCAATGAGTACTGTATATGCTCATTGACTTCTGCTGCTCTACCCCATACACTACAAGGTTTATTTGTTGGTTTATTTATTGAGATGTAGCACAAGATAGGCCCTTTTGACTCTTCGAGCCATGCCACTCAGCATCTCCTGACTTAACCACAGCCTAATCACGGGGCAATTTACAATGACCAATTAACCTACCCACTAGTATGTCTTTGGACTGTCGGAGGAGACCCTGGGGTTCACGGGGAGAACGTACAAATTTCTTACAGACAACAGCAGGATTTGGACTCAGGTTGCTGGTACCGTAAAGCGTTGTGCTGACTATTATGCTGCCGTGACATTTTGTACATTCAGAGAAGATCGCCTTGAACCAGTCTTGCCATTCTCCCCTGACCTCTCTCATTAAAAAGGCATTTTCACCCGCAGAACTGCTGCTCAGTGGATGTTGCTATGCTCTTCACACCACTCTCTGTAAACTTCAGAGACTGTCATGCATCAAAATCCCAGGAGATCAGCAGTTTCCCAGCTGCCCAAAGCACACCATCTAGCAGCAGCAATCATTTCACAGTCAAAATGGGGATGACATTTCTTCCCCATTCTGTTGTTTGGTCTGAACAACATCTGGACCTCTTGACCACATCTGCATGTTTTTATCCATTAAGTTACTGCTACATGATTGGGTGATTAGGTATTTGCATTAACGAGCAGGTGTACAGGTGTAGCTAATAAAGTGGTCACTGAGTGCATATTAATAGTCTGTAGCAGGATATATAGAGCACATTCCATGTTTGCAGAAGACACAAAGCTTGAAACTGTAATTTGAAAGATAATAGCAGACACCACAAGACAACAGAGACAGGGTGAGTCAATGGGTAGATTCACACCAGATGTAATTTAATATAGAAGTGAATGAAGCAGTGTTTCACAATGGACACGAGGAGATAGACAGTGACAGGGAAACAAAAGGATTCACATTCACATATGTTTCAAGGTAACATATAAAATTAATGAAGATGTTGCATAAAGGTTGGTTTTCCTGATCAACGAAGGAGATACACCGACAGTACTGTGCTAAATTCTTAGGCACCCTTGATTTTTTATCTGGTTTCAGATGGTATGTCCTCCACAGAGTCCTGGTCTCGATACCATCGAGGATGTCTGGGATTATCTGGAGAGACAGAAGCAAACAAGACAGCCAAAGTCATACAAAAGAACTGTGGCAAGTTCTCTAAGATGCTTGGCACAACCTAACAGCTGATTTTCTTATAAAATTGCATGGCAGTTTCTAATGCAGTTTTAAAGACAAGGGGTAGTCACACCAAATATTGATTTGATTCAGTTTTTTACTGTTTACTGTATTTATAGTTCCTTGAGATTGTTATAGCTGGCGGTAATGGGGACAAGCTCCCATTACCTATTAAATGTTCCCAATGTCCTGCGTCTCAAATAGCCTCTGACAACCAAGTCCAGCTCCTGGCCTTCACGTGTGGCTTAGCTACTAAGCCCAGCAAAACCATTTCTACTGACAGGAGAAGGGGCAAAGACAGGTTACTGGCTCCTTAAAACCAATTGCTGTGAGCAGATGGGGGTCATCAGCCGTGGTTGGCAGCTCATCTAGGAGAAGGAAAACTCTGATCTCAAACCTCTGCTCACTTGCACCCATAGCCACTCATGGGGAAGTGTCAGTACCTCCAGTTGAACTTTGTCTTTTTGTGTGTTTTCCCCCGAGCTGTCAGTCTGTGGTTTGTATTGTCATGTGCTCTTGTTTGTTTTTGTGCCCCATGTGCTCCTGTCCCTGCTCCTGCTCTACTCCGGCCCCTGTATTACTGAGTTCTCCGTCTCTCACCTGCTTCTCATTATTACCTTTGCTGCCACCTGTGTCTCATCGTGCTCCACCTATCATCTGCCTCTCTGTTTATTGCTCAGTGTATTTCAGTCCCGTGTTTTCACCTGTTTGTTGCCAGATTGTGCCAGTGAGTTTTCCTGAGCCTTTTAGCATTTGTGCCTGTACTCTGTCCATCCAAATATTGACTCTACCTGTTTCCCGAGTCTGGTTTTTGGATTTCTCTGGATGTTTTGATCTTTGCCTGAACTTTGACGCCAACTTTGTTCACACCTCAGGATTTGTTACTCAATTAATATCACTGTGTGCACAGCGCTGGGTCTGCGATTGGATCCCTGCTCCAGCGTCCTGACAGGAAGGCTTCAGGAGTAAACCCCAAGAGAAAAATCCAGAGCTGGAGTCCCTAAGGCAGTCTTACATTGAGTTCAAAGCTGACTGGCAACTCCTGCAACACTGCTGGTAGCAAACTGTATTAGTCTCGGCCGTTCCTTTGGGTTCAGCAGATGTGTGCAGAAGGGGAGCCTGCATGGGAACAGCTTGCTCTCCATATCATACTGCCCAGGCTTGAGTGTCTAGACAGCTAGGATACAACGTTCATGGTCAACCCTGACCAACAGGGGCCTCAGACTGCTCTTTATAGCAGTATTTTTGATACGTAGAAACTTTTCATTTCATTATTTTTGAAAGCATCGTTGCTTTACAGAAATTTTTTACATGTGCCTAAGACCTCTGCACAGTCATTTAATACGTTTGTAAATTGCTAATCTCAAGAATGTGTTGATTTGTGAACACCACACTTCAGCAAGGATAACGGTGTTTGAGAGAGAGAAACAGGATGTTTGATGACTCAGATCATAGCTTTGAAATGAAAAATTTATTTATGTGCAGTATAGTTTTTCTTTATAAATTCTATCGTATTATTTAAATTTTATTCTATGTTGATGCCAGCAAAAAAACGAATCTCAGGGTAGTACAGTGTATGGTGACATACACTACATGTACTTTTCAATAGGTTTCAAATGTACATTTAATGTCAGAGAAATGTATACAATATACATCCTGAAATTCTTTTGCTTCGCAAACATTCATGAAAACAGAGGAGTGCCCCAAAGAATGAATGACAGTTAAATATTAGAACCCCAAAGCCCCCCCCCAGCTCCCCCTCCCAGGCACAAGTAGAAGCAAAACAACGATCCCCCTCCTCCACCAGCAACAAAACATTGACCCCTCCACCGAGCACTCAAGCGTGCAGCAAAGCATCAATAAAGACACGGACTTGCAGTCTTCACTTTGATAATAAAGTTACTTTGACTTTGATTGCCAAGATAAGGAGGGCATTTTTAAACATATTGTTGTTGTCAGCTGGAATACTCTGCTTGACATTGTTGTTGAAGCAAATTGAAAAACATACTCCAAAGGGAAATTTGATCTTTTTGGAGAGCATTTCAGGCATTGGGAGGGGAGCAGGTGCTGGAAGGTATGTTTATAAGTGGATAGCACTTTCAGAAGGATAGCAGATGGGCTGAATGTATTTGCATATGATGCAACTCAATGTACAGGAGTAACAACCTGATTCTTGAGTCATTATGCCATTGACCCAGATTCCTGGGCGAACTAATCGAGGACATGAGTGTATTACCAAAACACCGAGGGATTTAAATCCGATTCATTAAATAATCTGAACTAATAGGGATAGTCAATAATGTTGATCATAAAATAGCTTTTCATGTCAGAAATCTACCTTTCTTACCCGGCCAATAAGTGACTTCAGAGCAGGGAAACATGGTGAACATTGAACGATCCTGCAAGTAGCACAGCACGTCAGAGAATGAATGAAATGGGATGGAATCCAGCCGAGGACCTGCCCTCTTCTCATTGCTGTCATCAGGAAGGAGGGTCAGGAGCCTAAAGACACACACTCAACGTTTCAGGAACAGGAGCCACACTTGGAGTATTGTGTCCGGTTCTGGTCACCTCACTATAGGAAGGATATGGAAGCATTGGAAAGGGTACAGAGGAGATTTACCAGGATGCTGCCTGGTTTAGACAGTATGCATTATGATCAGAGATTAAGGGAGCTAGGGCTTTACTCTTTGGAGAGAAGGAGGATGAGAGGAGACATGATAGAGGTGTACAAGATAATAAGAGGAACAGATAGAGTGGATAGCCAGCGCCTCTTCCCCAGGGCACTACTGCTCAATACAAGAGGACATGGCTTTAAGGTAAGGGGTGGGAAGTTCAAGGGGGATATTAGAGGAAGGTTTTTTACTCAGAGAGTGGTTGGTGCATGGAATGCACTGCCTGAGTCAGTGGTGGAGGCAGATACACTAGTGAAGTTTAAGAGACTACTAGACAGGTATATGGAGGAATCTAAGGTGGGGGCTTATATGGGAGGCAGAGTTTGAGGGTCGGCACAACATTGTGGGCCGAAGGGCCTGTACTGTGCTGTACTATTCTATGTTCCATGTTCTAAGGCGCACTCTCAGTGTTTCAGGAATAGGTTCTTCCACTCTGCCAACAGATTTCTGAATGAACCATGCACCCATGAATCCAGTGAAACACCCCCACCACCCAAGACCTGCCCTTTCCTCATTGCTATCGTCAGAGAGGAAGTACAGGAGCCTGAAGACACACACCCTACATGTTAGGAACAGCTTCTTCCGCACTATCATCAGATTTCTGAATGGGCAATGAACCCATGACCACTACCACAGTACTTTTGCATTACTTATTTTATATTTATATTTCTTATTGCAATTTAATTATATTTTATGTATGGCAGTGTACAACTGCCACAAAACAAGTTTCACAATATATGTCGGTGATAACGAACTTGATTCTGATCCCTTCTCTCCTCCCCCCATTTGCTTCTGATTGCTTTTCTCTTTGTTTCTTCACCCTATTTAACTATTTCACATCTGTGTTCCTGCTTGCAGCTCATTCAACCCAGGTAACAGGAGCCAATAAATTATTTCTCAGCAGGACATCTTCCATTTCTCCTACTGGGAATGAACAAATCAAGTGGCCTGTGCTAGGCCCAGAACACCAGTGAAATCATATAGAAGGTGCATATGAACTTATTGAATGGCCTGTGCTGGGCCCAGAACGCTGATGAAACTGTATAGAAGGCACACCAGCATTTTTACTCTCTTAAAAGGTTAAGGAGGTTTGGCGTGTTATGGAACATACTAACAAAACTGTTACAGATGACCGGTGAAACTATCCTGACTGGTTGCATGGTGGTCTGGTATGGCAGTTGGTGTGGACAGGAATAGTAGAAGCTGCTGAGAGTAGAAGTCTCACCTCAATGCCCACCACCAGTGGGATCTATAGGAGGCATTGTGTAAAGAAGGCAACAGATAGTATCAAAAATTCCCACCATGCTGGGCCATGCCAGCTTCTCACAGCTACCAATGGGCAAGAAGTTCAGAAGCCTGATGTCCTACACCCAGGTTCACATACAACAGCTTCTCTTCAACCATTCGGTTCTTGAACCAACCTGCTTTTCCCAACACACATCAAAGTTGCTGGTGAACGCAGCAGGCCAAGCAGCATCTATAGGAAGAGGCGCAGTCGACGTTTCAGGCCGAGACCCTTCGTCAGGACTGCTTTTCCCAATCACTTTCTAGGGATGGAAACACAATGACCACTTTGCATACAATGGACATTTTCTTTGAAGTTCAAAGTTCTCATCGTGTTTTCTCTGGTAAAACTTGTGCATGATTTATGTTTAATTTACTCTTTATTTTTCTTGTGAATGCTGCTTATATCATGCCAGGTGCCTGTGAAACTGCTGCGTTGAGAATTTTCATTGCCTCAGCAAGGGCCTGGACCCACTACAATTTGCCAATCTCCACAATAGATCTATGGCAGAACGCAATCTCACTGGCTCTTCACACGGCCTTAGATCACCTGGACAGCACACACACACACCTATGTTAGGATGCTGTTCATTGAGTATGGCTCAGCATTTAACACCATCGTTCCCAAGGTCCTGATTGATAAGCTACAGAAACTGGGCCTCCTTCTGCAATTGGATCCTTGACTTCCTGATCAGAAGACCACAACCTGTGTGGTTTAGTGATAATATGTCCTCCTCGCTGATTATCAACACTGGCACACCTCAAGGATGTGTGCTTAGCCCACTGCTCTACTCTCTACGCCCATGACTGTCTAGCTAGGCATAGCTCAAATGCCATCTATAAATTTGCAACCATTTTCGGCAGAGTTCCAGATGGAGATGAGAGGGTGTATGGGAGCGAGATATACCGGCTAGTGTAGCAATGACCTTGCTCTCAGTGTCAGTAAGACAGAAGAGCTGGTTGTGAACTTCAGAAAGGGTGGGACGAGGAAACACGAACCAATCCTCATAGAAGGATCAGAAATAGGGAGAGTGAGCAATTTTAAGTTCCTGAGTGTCAAGATCTCTGAGGATCTAACCTGGTCCTAACATATCAATGCAGCTGTAAAAAAGGCAAGACAGCAACTATATTTCATGAGGAGTTTGAGGAGATTTGGCTTGTCACCAAAACGTCTATAGATGTACTGTGGAGAGCATCCTAACTGGCTGCATCACTGCCTGGTATGGGGGGTGGGAGGTGGGGGGGGCTACTGCACCGGATCAAAAGAAGCAACAAAAAGTTGTAAAATTAGTCAGATCCATCTTGGGTACTAGCCTCCACGGTATCCAAGACACCTTCAAGGAGCGGTGCCTCAGAAAGGCAACATCCTCTATTAAAGACCCCCATCATGTTACCATCTTCTCAATGTTACGATCAGGAAGGAGATACAGAAGCCTGAGGAAAACACTCAGCAATTCAGGAATAGCTTCTTCCTCTCTGCCATACGGTTCCTAAACGGACCATGAACCCATGAGCACCATCTCACTTTTTTAAAATTATTTCTGTTTTTGCACTATTTTTAATTTAACTATTTAATATACATATACTTAATTATATAGGCATCTGTAATTTATATAGGCATCCGTTAGGCGTAGTTACATGGATTTGCGCCTTGGAATGTTTCTAAGGCTTGGGCAAGGTTGCATGGAAAGCCAGCAGTTGCCCATGCTGCAGGTCTCCCCTCTCCACGCCACTGATGTTGTCCAAGGGAAGGGCATTAGTTCCCATACAGCTTGGCACCGGTGTCGTCGCAGAGCAATGTGTGGTTAAGTGCCTTGCTCGAGGACACAACACGTTGCCTCAGCCAAGGCTCGAACTAACGATCTTCAGATCATTAGACGAACGCCTTAACCACTTGGCCACGCGCCAACACATACATATACTTACTGTAATTGATTTCCTTATTTTTTTCCTTCTATATTATCATGTATTGCATTGTACTGCTGCCACTAAGTAAACAATTTTCATGACACACACCGATGATATTAAACCTGATTCTGATTTTGTTCTTGAACCTAAGATAATAAACCTGACTTTCAGTGTTTACCCTGAACTCTGTACCAGTTGCAAAATCGTACCAATAGTTGATTCTGCTTGGATTCAAAGGAAGGGAATGATTGTAAGTGTTCAGGATGTTGATATTTTTTAACATGTATAAAGATTTTTTAACGTGTATAAAGATTCAGACAGGCAATATACACAAAATGCTGGAGGAACTCAGCAAGTCAAGCAACTGGGCTGCTGTATGACCTCCAGCACTTTTGTGTGTATTGTTCTAAATTTCCAGAATCTGCAGAATCTCTTCTGCTTTTCAGATATAATATAATTTTAAAATGTACTTTTAATCTTCCTTTTCTTTGGAATCACCGAAAGATTCTTAATTTAGATTTTTTGAGTAATTAAATATGTTCACAAGTGATTAGGGCTTTCTCAAACGTTCTACATTCAGCTCACTTGAATACATTCTTTTCTTTCTTTTAGTAAGGTGTTAAGTCTGCAAAATATTCCACAACATGCAGAGTGTTTCAATGTCTTGTCTGTTCCACTTGGGAGTATCGCTTAGCCAGTGGCATATGAGATTCTGCAGATCTTGAGCAACACACAAACAACACTGGAGGAACTCAGCAGGTCAGACAGCATCTATGGAGAGGAATAAACTGTAAATGTACTAGGCTTTGTTGAAGGGTTGAGGCCTGAAATGTCAACTCTTCATTTCTCTCCATAGATGATGCCTTATGAAGATTAGTTTTATTTGTCATATGTACAATCAAACACCCAGTGAAATGCCAGTGGCCCAGTCACCAGAGCACAACGAGGAGGTTTCTCGCGGGTTGGTCGTGCTTGTTTAAAGGGAGAGCTTCACGGGCGTTCAGTGTCATTCCAGTGGCCCAGTCAGTGGTGAGACAGCACAGGGAGGAGTAAGTAAAAGTACAGAAGGGACAAGCAGAGTGGCCATTGTTGGGAGTGAGCCAGTGGTGAGAGCGGGAGAGTCGGGCTTTGGCTCAAAGGAGGCTTCAGCTTGGAAGAGACGTTGGCTCTGGGTAAGTTGTCCAGATGAGTTTCTGTTAAGTTTCTCTTTTTTCTTACTGCATCAGGGATACGTAGTGTAGTTTAAATAGCCATTGTGTGTTCTTCATGCCGGAGGTCGGAGAGTCTTCCAGGGAACTACATCGGTGTGAAGTGCATCTGACTGCAGCTCCTTGAAGACCGTGTTAGGGATCTGGAGCAGCAGCTGGATGGCATTTGGCTTGTACGGAAGAGTGAGGAGATCATCGACCAGAGTCACAGGGAAGTAGTCACCCCGAAGTTGCAGGTGACAGGCAGGAGAAGGAATGGGAAGCTGAACAGGCAGTTAGCACAGAGCTCCCCTGTGGTGATTCGCCTTAATAATAAATATACTGTTTTGGGTACAGTTGTGGGGGATGACCAGGTTACTGGCACTGAGCATGGGTTCGTGGTGCAGAAGGGAAAGAGGGAGAAGGGAACATTAGAGATAGAAGACTCAATAGTCAAGGGAACAGACAGGATATTCTGTGGATGTGAACAGGACACCCGAATGGTATGTTGCCTCCAAGATGCCAGGGTCAGGGGCATCTTAGATCCCATCCACAACATTTTGGAGGGGGGGGGAGAGCAGCCAGATATCTTGGTACATACTGGTACCAATGACATAAGAAGGAAAAGCAAAGAGGTCCTGAAAAGAGAATTTAGAGAGCTAGGTAGAAAGCTGAGAAGCAGGACCTCCTGGGCAGTAGTTTCTGGATTGCTGCCTGTGCCAAGCACCAGCGAGGGTAGAAACAGGATGATTTGGCAGACAAATGTGTAGCTGAGAAGCTGGTGTTGGGGGCAGGGCTTCAGGTTCTTGGATCATTGGGATCCTGTACAAAAGGAATGGGTTGCACAATATCCCAGAGGGCAGTTTTGTTAGAGCTGTTGGGGAGGGTTTAAGATAATTTGTTGGGAGAATCGGAATCAGAGTGAAGGGAATTGTGATAGGACACATAGTAAAAAAGCAAAGATGGAAAAGACTGTCAGGAAGAGCAGGGAAATTATAAGACAAAATTGCAGCCTGCAGGATGAGCATCAGTGCATCAGGGATGCAGAATCAAAAGGGGTAGCAAATACAGCACTCAGAAAGTGTGATATCTCAATGCACGGAGTATAAGAAATAAGGTGGAAGATCTTGTGGCACAATTACAGATTGCCAGGTATGGTGTTGTGACCATCACTGAATTGTGGCTGAAGGATGGTTGTAGTTGGGAGCTGAATGTCCAAGGTTACACATTGTATCGGAGGGATAGGAAGGTCGACAGAAAGGTTGGCATGGCTTGCTGGTAAAGAATGGCATCAAATCAGTAGGAAGATGTGACGTAGGATCAGAAGATGTTGAATCCTTGTGGATTGAGTTAAGAAACTGCAAGGGTAAAAGGACCCTGATGGCAGTTGTATACAGACCTCCCAAAAGTAGCTGGGACGTGGACCACAAATTACAACAGGAAGTAGAAAAGTTGAGTCAAAAGGGCAATGATATGACAGTTATGGGAGATTTTAACATGCAGATAGGTTGGAAAAATCAATTTGGTAATGGATCTCAAGAGAGTGAGTTTGTTGAATGCCTATGAGATGGCTTTTTAGTGCAGTTTGTCATTGAGCCTACCATGGGATTAGTTATACTGGATTGGGTGTTACGTATTGAACTGGATGTGCATAGGGGGCATAAGGTAAAGGCTGCTTACCAGCTTAAGAAAGTTACAGGAAAGTTATTAGCATGGTTAGAGCATTGGCTAATTGGTAGGAGGCAGCGAGTGGGAATAAAACAATCCTTTTCTGGTTGGCTGCCAGTGACGAGTGGTGTTCCACAGGGGTCAGTGTTGGGACCACTTCTTTTTATGCTGCATGTCAATGATTTAGATAATGGAATACATGGCTTTGTTGCCAAGTTTGCAGATGATATGAAGATTGGTGGAGGGCAGGTAGTGTTGAGGAAACAGGAAGGCAGCAGAAGGACTTAGACAGGTCAACCTGCAAGTTAACCTTTAGGGTGTTCTGCACACGCATTAGGGTGTTCTGCACAGGGACCCTCATGTCCCTTTGTATCTCATAATTTGGGATTTCCTCAGCATTACCTACCCCTCCACCTATCTTCGTATCATCTGAAAACTTTGCTACGAACCCATCAATTACTTTTTCTAAATCATTGACAAACAATATGAAAAGCAGCTTTTCCAAAAGGGAGAAAATCCAAAAATCTGAGATGTAAAGGGACTTGGGAGTCCTTGTGCAGAACACGCTAATGGTTGACTTGCAGGTTGAGTTGGTGGTGAATGTTAGCATTCATTTCAAAAGGTCTAGAATACAAGAGCAGGGATGTGGTGCTGAGGCTTTATAAGGCACTGGTGAGGCCTCATCTTGAGTATTATGAACAGTTTTGGGCTCCTTATCTGAGAAAAGATGTGCTGGCATTGGAGAGAGTCCAGAGGAGGTTCAGAAGGATGATTCCGGGAATGAAAGGGTTATCATACGAGGAACGTTTGATAACTCTGGGTCTGTACTCAGTGGAATTTAGAAGCATGAGGGGGATCTCACTGAAACCTTTTGATTGTTGACAGTGTAGATGTGGAAAGGCTGTTTCCAGTAGCGGGGGGAGTCTAGGACAAGAGGGCACAGCCTCAGGAGAGAGGGGCATCCATTTAAAGCAGAGATGCGGAGAAATTTCTTCACCAGAGGGTAGTGATTTTGTTACCAGAGGTAGCTGTGGAGGCCAGTTTGATGAGTGTATTTAAGGTGGAGATTGATAGGTCCTTGATTGGCCCTGGCATCAAAGGTTATTGGGAGAAGGCCAGGGAGTGGGGCTGAGGAGGGGAAAAAAGGATCAGCCATGATTGAATGTTGGAGCAGACTCAATGGGCCAAGTGGCCTAATTCTGCTCCTGTGTCTTAGCATGCCGACAACTTACTGATGCTAATCATACAACTTTGGAATGTGGCCTTTGTGATTGAAACCTGTGGTTTACATTTCTTTTTTTTTTAATTTTATTTTTATTTGGATAAGGAGTTCACAATTATCATGTACTTTTTTCACACATATAACCTTTTCCATTTTTTTATATGTATAAAACTACAATTATTTATACATTCTTAAGTACACATTGAGATGATATAAAAGCAAAATAAACATTTAAATAGATAATTATGTACTGTGGTAAATCTAACCTATTAGGCTAAGTAATGAAATTAGTTGTTAAGAAAAATGGTAATAATAGTTTCCATACAACCCTTCTGGACCATTTCCACTGGTCCAAAATGTTGCATACAAGCCTATATACCAACCATTGTAGGTGTTTATATCCCAATTTGTTCGTGCTTGTTCCTGCCCGCAGACATAATTATCCAATCCCTATGTACTTATTTACTTAATTTTTTCATTTTTTTTTATCCCTTTCCCAAATCTTTCCCTTTACTTGTGTTAATTCTCTATTTTCCAAAAAAAAACAACAAACATGTAGACTAGGGGTGCTTACGTTAGCAATATTACTGTGTTGATGAGAAGAGCAATATAAATCATTAGGAGAGTCATCTAAAGTCTGCTCGCATTGGGGTTATATATTCAATCCATTTATTCCAGATTTGATAAAATGTTTCTTTTTGAGTTCTCAGGGAGTAGGTCAACTTTTCCATTTTAAATATTTCCAAGATAATTTCGTACCAATCTGCTAATGTAGGTGGTATTGGATTTAGCCATTTTCTAGTGATTGATTTCTTACTTGCTGCTAAGAGGGCCTGCAGCAACTTTATATCTTCCTTCTGTTCAAGGAACAATACATGCCCCAAATACAGCGTCTCAAAGTTCAGAGGTATCTGGGACCTAAGTACCTTAACTAATGTTCTATGAATACCTTCCCAAAATAGACTTAATTTAGGGCAATCCCAGAAAATATGAAAATGATTTGCCTCCTTGGAGCCGCACCTTCTCCAACACATCACATTTGTATCTTTATATTTTTCCTAATATGGGGTCTTGAAGTATCTTATAATGTTTTTCCAACAATGTTCTCTCCAAGTCAAAGAATTAGTCGAGGACCATTGAAAGCTGCAGATTTTCCCCCAAGCCTCCTCTGAAAGTACCAACCCCGCTTCTTTCTCCCACTTCTCTTTAATATACAGTGTATTTACATTTTTAGCATGGGAGAGTGCATTATGTAGGCGAGAAACTGATTTACTAGGTATTGAACTGCAAGCCGAATCCAGAATCTTGAAAAATTCTAATTCTACTGTTGATAGGTCTGTATATCTACAACTCTGGTTAACATAGTTTCGTATTTGAAGGTACCTAAAAAAGTCATTATGTTCTAGGCCATGTTTGTCCTGCAGGATTTGGAAACTTTGTAATACTCTTTTATCTATAAATGAGAGGTAGGTTGTAAGACCTTTCTTTATCCATAGCTCAAATCTTTTATCTCCTCTGTTGGGAAGGAATTCGGTATCATATGCACACCATCTAAAGAGTTTTAGCATGTTATTAATTCCACATGAATTAACCACCTTCTGCCATACTTTTAATGTAAGATTTATCCAAGCATTATTAAATTTTTCCAACTGGGCCATCAATCCTTTGTCAGCTATTGAGGCCTGAAGAGGAAAACTGTCAACTAATCCAAATTCTATTTCCTTCCATCTAGCCTTATATTCCCTATTACACCAATATAACAGAGAGGTTATCTGTGAGGCATAAAAATAATTTCTCAGGCAAGGAAGAACCATACCTCCTCTTTCCTTCCCTAACTGTAAGGTGTTATATCGAATTCTAGGTTTCCTTCCTTGACAAATGAAGCGGAAAATCCATTTGTCCCATTCCCTGAATTGATTATCATCCACCTCCACTGGTAAAGTACGGAAAAGATATAATAACCGAGGAAGAATATTCATTTTTATAGTATTTATCCTTGAATTTAAACTTAAAAAGGGGATAAGATTCCATCTATGCATACCTGCTTTTATCTCTGAGATTAATGGCCCATAATTTACCTGTGACAGTGTTGAAAGATCCTTCGGCAGGGTTATTCCTAAATATTTTAATGATTTAGCTTCCCACTTAAGATCGTATGTATCCTGCAATTTTTTGGATGGTGTATAATTTAGGGACATAACCTGCGTTTTCTTTACATTTATTTTATAACCTGATATTTTCCCAAAGTCATCCAACAGTGTAAACAATCCTATAAATGATTTTTCTGGTTCACTCAGATAGACCAAAACATCATCTGCGAATAACGCCACTTTCTGTTCAATCCCTGCCACCTTGATACCTTTTACGATTTCGCTCTGTCTTATTAGTTGGGCATGTGGTTCAATATATAGCGCAAAAAGGAGAGGAGAAATTGGGCATCCCTGTCTAGTGCCTCTCTCTAAAATGAAGGAGTCAGAGAGGTCCCCATTTATCTTAATTCGGGCTGTTGGGCTGTCATACAGAGTCTGAATTACTTTAATAAACCTTTCTTGAAAGCCGAATCTTCCTAACACTCTGTATAGGAATGCCCAACTAACCGAATCAAAAGCTTTCTCAGCGTCCAATCCTACTACCATTATCTCTGTCTCGTTCTTATTAACCTGTTCTAATATGTGCAGAGTTCTCCTTATGTTGTCCTGTGTTTGTCTTTGTTGAATAAATCCAGTCTGGTCTAAATGGATTAGGCCAGGTAAAAGCTTTTCCAATCTGCGCGCTGTGGTTTACATTTCAATGGTGTTTTTGGGCTGATTGAGCAATCTGGTGCTTTGCCATCTCCAAGGGAGTTCGGAGAAGTTTAGAGCAGAGTGTGCAGCCTGGAGACGGGGGTGTGAGCTCCATTACGTCTCTTCAATTGAGGCATCCAGCAAGGTTGAAGTCAACGAGGATGACAGTAGAGGACAGGCGAATGGTCGGCCTCGTCCGCCTGCTATTGATCCGACTTCCTCTCCCTCGTGCTAGCTCTGGGAAGTACAGGAGTCTTAGGGTCCACACTGCAAGGATTGATTGGCGGGGCTGTGAACTCATTTGAGGGGACTTTGAGATTCATGTTGCCCATGCTTCTGGATTCTGGTGACTTTTTATTTTTCTGTTATTGAGTAGTTTTCTCAATGTGGACTGAGGTGCTTTGGCGAAGAATGAACCTGCGGCATGCGAAGGGCTAACAGCCTGTCACTGAGCTGAACTAAACCGAAAACTACTGGACTCCTGGTTTGACGTTTGCTATTCTGAGTGTCGTTCGCTCTCTTTTTGCCATTTGCGCAGTTTGTTCTGTTTTTCACGTGTTGGGTGTTTGATGTTTTCTTGTTCCATGGAGTTTCTTTGCTTCATGGCTGCCTGTGGGAGGACAAATCTCAGAGCTGTGTTCTGTAGACAAACTTTGATAATAAAAGTACTTTGAATCCTTTGAAACCAAAGCACCCAGACGAAACCGATAAGGTCACAGAAAGAATGTATAAACTCCTTTAAACAATGACAGGAATCAACACCCCTTACAGCTGGCACCAGAAAGCAATGTGCTAGCCACTACACTACACTACACGAGAAAACGATGTGCTAACCATTACATTACTGTGCTGACTTGCTGCATCCACCCAGCTCTTTGTGTGTGGTGCCAAGCCAGCTGCTTCTCCTTTCCGTAGCTCCATTTGTTTTACCTCTTTGCATCCCCAGCACCTGCCCCAAAATCCTCCCCTACCTTGACCGACCACACCCTCCATTCTGTAATGTTACAGAAAACAATTCTGATGAGCAGTGCCCCAAGTGCTTGGGTGGCAAAGTGGAGATACATCTCTGCCTAAGGAGGTGTAAGGTGCTCCTTCTCTCCACTAGCCTGCAGGTCACCCTTGGCCAAGGTGTAGCGCCTGCTTAGCTCCCTAATCAGGGTCACGTGAAGCCAATGGAAGCAGGTGGTGGATGGCCGTATGAGCAGCTGATGCACATCACAAGTCCTGGGTATGCAACTACTGACACCAGGCAGAAAATCTCTGAAGAGTATTGACAATGGCCACGGTCACCTGTCTTGTGGATAAATCTGAGGTTATCCATTTTGGTGGTAAGAACGGGAAGGCAGATTATTATCAAAATGGAACCAAGTTAGGAAAAGGGGAAGCACAACGAGATCTAGGTGTTCTTGTATATCAGTCACTGAAAGCAAGCATGCAAGTACAGCAGGCAGTGAAGAAAGCTAATGGCATGCTGGCCTTCATAACAAGGGGAATTGAGTATAAGAGCAAAGAGGTCCTTCTGCAGCTGTACAGGGCCCTGGTGAGACCACACCTAGAGTACTGTGTGCAGTTTTGGTCTCCAGATTTGAGGAAGGACATTCTTGCTATCAAGAGAGTGCAGCGTTGGTTCACAAGGTTAATTCCCGGGATGGCGGGACTGTCATATGTCGAAAGATTGGAGCGACTGGGCTTGTATACTCTGGAATTTAGAAGGCTGAGAGGGGATCTTATTGAAATATATATGATTATTAAGGGATTGGACACGCTGCAGGCAGGAAGCATGTTCCTGCTGATGGGTGAGTCCAGAACCAGAGGCCACAGTTTAAGAATTAGGGGTAGGCCATTTAGAATGGAGCTGAGGAAAAACTTTTTCACCCAGAGAGTGGTGGATATATGGAATGCTCTGCCCCAGAAGGCTGTGGAGGCCAAGTCTCTGGATGCTTTCAAGAAAGAGATGGCTAGAGCTCTTAAAGATAGCGGAATCAAAGGTTATGGGGAGAAGGCAGGAACTGGATACTGATTGTGGATGATCAGCCATGATCACAGTGAATGGCGGTGCTGGCTCGAAGGGCCGAATGGCCTACTCCTGCATCTATTGTCTATTGTCTATTGTAAAGACACTGCCCAGAAGAAGGCAATGTCAAGCAACTTCCATAGAAAAATTTACCTGAAAAATCATGGTCAAGACCATGACCGCCCATATCAAATCAAATCAAGTTTAATTGTCAATCAAACCATACATGGATTCAGCTGAATGAGACGGCATTCCTCTGGGGCCACGGTGCAAAAGCATATGCGTGCATTCAAAATAATGAGAAAAGAAAAAAAAATAGTCACGCAAGCAAATAAATCTTTTGTCCAAGCCCCTGAGTGCCAAGTCCCACCAATTGATGGTTCCCGGCAGTCTAGCCTGTAATTCCACTGGTCCAACACAGGAGGGCAGCACCTACAGGAGAAACCACCCCCTCCCTCCAACCCAGCCCAGATGCCATGCTACAACGCAAGCCCGAAGACTGAGGTATAGTCCTAGCTACAACTGAGGTGACACTGCTGCCTCGCTGCCTGCCCGCCCACCAAAAAGGTGGAAGCAGGCCTGCAGCAATCAATGTCCAGCAGGGTCCTGCAGTTGCAAGAGAAACGTCCAAGACTCACGATTTCACTGCACGCTGCCTTTACGCCAACTCCGGTGCCTCCGAGCAGCACACAGCAGTCCAGTTGCCACCCGGGTCAGCTCTTCCAAACCCTATCCAGCTTCTCCTGTGGACCGATGCCCCGACCCGACCCTCCTGGCCCAACAGCCCATCTAGACCTCCCCGGTCCAACAAGCCGGCTCACCTTCTCCGAACTGCCAGCTGGCTCTTGTGACACCCCGGCCAGCGACTCCAAACAATGAGCAACTCACCTTTGCAATGGACCTGTTGTACAGGTAGTTATTGGAGTCAAGGATAGTCTTACTGTATATAAAACACATTTAACAAGGAAAAAACACCGTTGGTTGGCCACCGACTGGCCACTGCATGTATACGCTCTGCCATCTTACTAGAAATTCATACAACACAGCGCATAGCATCAAACAAAGTGATTCAAGAATTATGCCCAACATTTTCTAGCATCTCCGTGCTGGGGGGAGAATCGCACTAGACAATTGTGCATTTACCTTAGAGATTCAGAGTGTATGCACACAGCTCCGTGTAGACTGCACGTTCTGCCTCAGTAATTATGAATGCCGTAGGTTTCCTGTAGCCATGCACTTTTACTGACGCACTTTCAGCATCCACCTGGGAAAACCTTTTCTGTTTAAAAAAATAATCTGATGAGTCAATTAAATTAGCTGAGATTAAAGAAAAAAGGTCAGAAAAAAACCCCAGAACAGTGAAATCAAGCAGCAGAGACTACCAGCACATCAAACAGTTGCCATAGGCCCACATCTGCTGCCTGTAATTTTCCAAAAGGAACTGAAGATTTTTCTATTATTTATAGCCAGTGTATCAATAATGCTCAAATCCATAATGACTTTAAAAAAGGAGCAAATTTCATTTGGCAACGTATAACAGGCAGGTTGTGTACAGTATGGGATTAATAACTACCTCTCGAATTGATGGTGTTCCATCCACTCAGAGGGTTGGCACAAACATCTGTGGCCGCATTGAATAGGTGCACATGTCTTAGAGTGTTGCGTTTGTTGGAGAGGTGCTGACGACTGACGACTGACGAAAGGTGGCACTTTTCCAAGCATAACATAGGTTCATCAGCTTGCCAAAAAAGGGGCAGCAGGTCAACTTGTCAGTAACTAAATATCTCAATATATTGTGAGAAGGGACTTTTCACAAGATGATCAGAGGCACATTGGAGACCTTTTCCCAGGGCAGAAATGGCTAAAACAATGATTTTAAGCTGATTGGAAGAAAGTGTAGGGGGGTTTCAGAGGTTAAGATCTTCACACTGAGAGAGGTGAGTGCACAGAACACGTGGCCAGGAGTGATGGTAGAGGCAGATACATCAGAGACTTTAAAAGACTCTTAGATGGGCACATGGATGACTGAAAACTGGAGGGCTATGTGGGAGAGAGGGGCAAGATTAATATTAGAGTAAAAGGTGACCAGAAATGAGCATAGGTACACTGAAAAAGATGTATTCCATATTGTTCATCCAGATCAAATCATTACACAGTGCTGTGAGATAGAAGAAGGTAAAATGATAAAGTGCAGAATGAAGTGCATATACTACACATTACAGTGCAGGGAGACAATAAGGTAGAAGATCATATTGAAGTAGATTGTGAGATCAACAGTCCATACATCAATGAGACAAGGCTTGTGATCTCGACAATGTGCCCTCGTATCTTTAGACAGTTATATGTTTAATGGGCTGCACAAAAGCAAATTCTCATCTTAAATTATATTTGTAGTGTCCTCGTGGAGTTCCGAGTTTGACGAGAAATTTTACATACGGATCAGAATTTATAAAACATAACATCACTCATGCTGCGAGTGAATCCAAATTAAAATGCTTTATTATGCAAAAAATGATCTCTCACAAGAGGTCAGTGTTTGAAAGATGACTAACATGTGCTCAAGTGACATTATAGCATGCTGAGTTATGAAATCATGAATAATCAGCGAAGGTTTTATACTAGATGCAGGATTATACATGGAAGCATAATGCCAAGGCTACTTGAGTGCCTGGGTAACAAGAAACAACATTATTACTGCCAATAGAACTATTCGCTGCTAAAAGGATCAGATTTAAGGCTCTGTTTTCAACTTCCCCTCATCTTAACTCTGGTTTACTTACTTATTACTGCCTGTTATGCTGCTGGCATTTAAGGCAGCAATGAAGATCCTTCATCTCTGGTGGTGCTCAGGGCTTCTTTCATCATGTCAGTAGCTTCCTCTCAGTTTTCACTACTGTCAGTCATGCAAGTCCCAGGTGGAGACTCAGGAATACCGTCACACTCAGATGGAGAAGGATTGTTCACTGCTGTTTCTGTAACAATTTTGTTTTACCAGTCAGGGTTGTTAGCCCTGAGCTGAACCCCCAAACCTAGAGGACTGGTGGGCCCACTCTTAGTCTGGCCACTAGCCTTTGATCTGCTTGGCATATATCAAGAGCCAAAGTATAAAGCCCTGAATCTAGACAACATAGCTCTCTGGGTCCTTGAGACACACATGACTTCAAACCCTATGACAAGGTTGTGGTCCTCTTGTCACCCGGTTCGAATATGGCCCAAGTGCTGAGTAACAGACACTGAAGCAGGTCGATAGTTCACAAACTTTAATGCGAGCTGTGTTAAAGGGAAAATAAACAATAAATGCTAGGCCAAATAGGGCCGTTAACTAAAACTCTCAAATGGAAAATGAAGCCTACACTGCGGCTGAAAGAAAATCTAAACATTAAAGAATACCACTAGTCTTCAGAGTCAGTTGACTCGACAGTCCAATTTCTCAGGGAAGGCTGAAAGCAAACAGGCAGCGAAGCGTTTCTGTGCTCTGTCCAAGTCTCGACAAGCACTACGACAACAAGTATGGAGTTTAATACTACCACAATTAAATAATAATTAGCTGACACGTGCATATTCACAAGTTCAGCTGCCGTATCTACTGCACTGCCGAATCCGTGGCTGTGACACCTCTTGGAGGAACTCTAGTTCCGTTACTGTTAAAGCCAGGGAAAAAATAACTCTCTTGGTATTATTCTGAAGGAAAACAAGATGATTATCCTTGGTGTCCTGACCAGATACCTCCCCCATCAAAAGGAACAAAAACACGCAATCTGATCTCATCCAGTGTTGTATTAATGTATCATGAGGTCAGATTTAGATTTTAGGCTTAGATTTATTTATCACATGTACATTGAAACATACAGTGAAATGTTTCATTTGTGTTAATGACCAACACACCTAAGGAGGTTCTGGGGCAGCCACAGGTGTCACTGCACATCACAGCACAAACAAAGCATCCCCAGCACATTTGGTAGAACAACACAGAACATGTCAAAACAGAACATACTAATGGATAAAGCAACAACAGCAAAGCAAGCCTCATTCCTCCTCCCCTCCCACCTGTCCACCCACACACATGCACAGTCTTCTAAACCCAGAACAGGTCGCCTTCGTTCGCCTGCAGCAGCCTCATGGATTTGCAGGCCAGATATTTAGTGTCACTCTCTCTGAGCTAATCAATATGTGGTTGCTTCCAAATCCCCCAGCACCAGAGAAGTTTATTAGAACAATTGGGAGAAAGAGTTTCTCCTTTGATGAACTTTAGCTTTGAATCCAAGACTTTCCAAAGATTCAAATTATATTTTTTATCAATGTATGCACACTACATATATTGTAGACTGAGATTCATCTTTCCTCCGACAGCCATGAAGCAAAGAAACACCGTGGAATCTGTACAAAGAACCATCAGACACCCAACCGCAAAAAAAAGCACAAATCGCTCAAACATCAGTAAATGAGCAAAAAACATGCAGAGCATAACTTTTCAAACTGCAGAGCCATTGAAACACGCTAGGAATATTCTGTTTAGTGCAGTTCAGTTCAATTCAGCACTCTGTTGTTCGTTGACTACAGGCTGCAAAGCCAGTCTGCCCCTCTCAAAATAGCAATAAAAAAAGAGTAACACACATCAAAGTTGCTGGTGAACGCAGCAGGCCAGGCAGCATCTCTAGGAAGAGGTACAGTCGACGTTTCGGGCCGAGACCCTTCGTCAGGACTAACTGAAAGAAGAGCTAATAAGAGATTTGAAAGTGGGAGGAGGAGGGGGAGATCCAAAATGATAGGAGAAGACAGGAGGGGGAGGGATGGAGCCAAGAGCTGGACAGTTGATTGGCAAAAGGGATATGAGAGGATCATGGGACAGGAGGCCCAGGGAGAAGAAAAAGGGGGAGGGGGGGAAAAACTCAGAAGATGGGCAAGGGGTATAGTCAGAGGGACAGAGGGAGAAAAAGGAGAGAGAGAGAAAGAACGTGTGTATATAAATAAATAACGGATGGGGTACGAGGGGGAGGTGGGGCATTAGTGGAAGTTTGAGAAGTCAATGTTCATGCCATCAGGTTGGAGGCTACCCAGACAGAATATAAGGTGTTGTTCCTCCAACCTGAGTGTGGCTTCATCTTTACAGTAGAGAAGGCCATGTATAGACATATCAGAATGGGAATGGGATGTGGAATTAAAATGTGTGGCCACTGGGAGATCCTGCTTTCTCTGGCGGACAGAGCGTAGGTGTTCAGCAAAGCGGTCTCCCAGTCTGCGTCAGGTCTCGCCAATATATAGAAGGCCACATCGGGAGTTCCGGACACAGTATATCACCACAGCCGACTCACAGGTGAAGTGTCGCCTCACCTGGAAGGACTGTTTGGGGCCCTGAATGGTGGTGAGGGAGGAAGTGTAAGGGCATATGTAGCACTTGTTCCACTTACAAGGATAAGTGCCAGGAGGGAGATCAGTGGGGAGGGATGGGGGGGGACGAATGGACAAGGGAGTCACTTAGGGAGCGATCCCTGTGGAAAGCAGAGGTGGGGGGAGGGAAAGATGTGATTAGTGGTGGGATCCCGTTGGAGGTGGCGGAAGTTACGGACAATAATATGTTGGACCCGGAGGCTGGAGGGGTGGTAGGTGAGGACCAGGGGAACCCTATTCCTAGTGGGGTGGCGGGAGGATGGAGTGAGAGCAGATGTACGTGAAATGGGGGAGATGCGTTTGAGAGCAGAGTTGATGGTGGAAGAAGGGAAGCCCCTTTCTTTAAAAGAGGAGGACATCTCCCTCGTCCTGGAATGAAAAGCCTCATCCAGAAAGCACATGCAGCAGAGACAGAGGAATTGCGAGAAGGGGATGGCATTTTTGCAAGAGACAGGGTGAGAAGAGGAATAGTCCAGATAAAAAAAGTAACCAGAAACCAGAAACCCATATAGCATGAACTGCAGAGTCCAATCCACAAATCGTGTTGATTAAACCTTGTCCAGGACACAGGATTCCAGCACCATACTCTGGTAGCAGTGAACTAGGCCAGGGATCCCCAACCCTTTTTTGCACCGTGGACCGGTTTAATATTGACGATATTCTTGCGGACCGGCCAAAGTGGGGGGTGGGGGGGGGGTGTTCAAGTTCAACAGTGCGTGACAGGGAATGAGGAAAGGTGCAGCTGACTCATATTGTTTCATATCGCCAAATCATATCATTTCCTCGCGACCTGGTAGCATATGCTTTGCGGCTCAGTGGTTGGGGACCACTGAACTCAGGTAAGAAGTTATGACCAAGACCACAAGCCCACAGATCTTTGAGTTTGAACGGTGAATGAGTTCAATATGTAAGACCATAAGGCCATAAGATGTAGGAACAGAATTAGTCCCGTTTGCCCATTGAGACTGCTCTGTTATTCCATCATGGCTGATTTATTATCCTTCTCAACCCCATTCTCCTGCCTTCTCCCTATAACTTTTGACGGTCTTGCTAATGAGGAACCTATCAACCTCTATTTTAAGTATACCCAATGACTTGGTCTCCATATCTGTCTCTGGCCATAAATTCCACAAATTATATAACCATATAACAATTACAGAATGGAAACAGGCCATCTCAGCCCTTCTAGTCTGTGCTGAACTTTTATTCTCACCTAGTCCCACCGACCTGCACTCAGCCCATAACCCTCAATTCCTTTCCTGTTCATATATCTATCCAATTTAACTTTAAATGAGAACATCGAACCTGCCTCAACCACTTCTGCTAGAAGCTTGTTCCACACAGCTACCACTCTCTGAGTAAAGAAGTTCCCCTTCGTGTTACCCCTAAACTTTTGTCCTTTAACTCTCAACTCATGTCCTCTTGTTTGAATCTCCCCTACTCTCAATGGAAAAAGCCTATCCACGTCAACTCCATCTATCCCCCTCATAATTTTAAACACCTCTATCAAGTCCCCGCTCAACCTTCTACGCTCCAAAGAATAAAGACCCAACTTGTTCAACCTTTCTCTGTAACTTAGGAGATGAAACCCAGGGAATATTCTAGTAAATCTTCTCTGTACTCTCTCAATTTTATTGACATCTTTCCTATAATTCGGTGACCAGAACTGTACACAATACTCCAAATTTGGCCTTACCAATGCCTTGTACAATTTCAACATTACTTCCCAATTCACAACTCTCTAGCTAAAGAAATTCCTTCTCAGCTCTGTGCTAATGGGACGTCTTTCTATTATGAGGCTGTGCCCCACTATGAAACATCCTCTCCGCCTCCACTCTATCTAGGCCTTTCAATATTTGATATATTTCAATGAGATCCCATCTCATTCTTCTGAACTCCAGTGAAGTTTAGACTGAAGACTGGAGGTGAGTGAACGGGAAGTTCATATTTGATCAATTAGAATTTGTGGAAGAGATATACACTAATTACTTAGGAACTTGGAGTTAAATGCATAAACAAAAGTTTCAAAATATTTAAAGGAAGGTCAGGGATCAAAAATAGAACTGTGTGTTGTTTATCCTAGAGTCATAAAACAGAAACAAGCCTTTTGGCTCATCGATCTCTCCTGTATGTAGGTGACCAGAAATGCACACAATACTCCAAATATGGCCTCACCAACTTCAACATAACATCTCAACTACTGTACTCAATACTTTGATTTATGAAGGCCAATATGCCAAAAGGTAAGTTTATGACACTAACTACCTGTGTCGCCACTTTGAAGGAATTATAGATCTGTATTTCCATCTGTATTTGGTGCCTGAGTGGAGATGTGTCTCTACTAAAGGGGGTGTAAGGCATTCCTTCCCTTTGATAGCCTGCAGGTCACCCTTGGGCAAGGAGCAGCACCTGCTTAGCCCCCGATCAGGGCCATATGAAGCCATGGAAGCAGGTAGTGGATGGTTGTATGAGCAGCTGGTGCATATCACACATCCTGATTATGTGACCACTGGCACCAGGCAGACAATCTCTGAAGAGTATTGATAATAGCTAAGGTCATCCATCTTGTAAAGACACTGCACAGAAGAATGCAACGGCAAACACTTTTGTTGAAAAATTAGCCAAAAGTAATTATATTCATGAAAAGACATGTCATATGACACAGCACAGTATGAACAAATGAACTGTGATTCCACTTTCAAAGAATTATGGATCTGTAATTCCAAATCCCTCTGTATTACCACTCTCTACAGTGCCCAACCCATCACAGTATAAGTCCAACCCTGATTAGTCCCACCCTGTTACTTGCCTGTTTTATCCAAGCTGTGCAAACAGATATCGGTGGTATGTAATATCTGATTAATTGATAGATTAATTTAAATGGAGCTTATTGTAGCAGTTGTGATTGTGCAAATTGGTTATCAAAGCTGTTTCATTCAAACAAGTTCTGCAAGAGATTCTGCAGATTCTGGAAATTCAGAGTAACACAACAGGTGGAGGAACTCAACAGGTCAGGCAGCATCTATGGAGAGGAATAAAGTCACAGTGTGCACTGGCAATGACTGAAATCTGGTCCGGAGGAATGGCAATCTCTGTCACAGTGAGTACTGACAGTGACTGACCCAGGTGTGGAGGTACGACAGACTGTGTCGCAGTGAGTACTGACCGTGACTGACCCAGGTGTGGAGGAACGACAGACTGCGTCCAGTGAGTACTGACAGTGACTGACCCAGGTGTGGAGGAGCGACAGACTGTGTCGCGGTGAGTACTGACAGTGACTGACCCAGGTGTGGAGGAACGACAGACTGTGTCGCGGTGAGTACTGACAGTGACTGACCCAGGTGTGGAGGAACGACAGACTGTCGCAGTGAGTACTGACAGTGACTGACCCAGGGGTGGAGGAGCGACAGACTGTGTCACAGTGAGTACTGACAGTGACTGACCCAGGGGTGGAGGAGCGACAGACTGTGTCACGGTGAGTACTGACAGTGACTGACCCAGGTGTGGAGGAACGACAGACTGCGTCCAGTGAGTACTGACAGTGACTGACCCAGGTGTGGAGGAACGACAGACTGCGTCCAGTGAGTACTGACAGTGACTGACCCAGGTGTGGAGGAGCGACAGACTGTGTCGCAGTGAGTACTGACAGTGACTGACCCAGGTGTGGAGGTATGACACTCTGTCACAGTGAGTACTGACAATGACTGACCCAGGTGTGGAGGAACAACAGACTCTGATGTAGAGAAGTAAGCAGTAGGTTCCACAGAGGAATACCAACGTAACATCTGAGGCACAGCCGAGTGACTCCACAAGACAATTCACTCTCAACACACAAGGATCAGCATTAATTAAGAGTCCAATTTAAATAATCATAGAAAGCAAAAAGTCTCTGCCCATCACAATTAACCTGGCAAGATTCCACAGAAATCTCCAGAGCTTAATGATTCTAGTTAAGACAACAATTAATACCTACAGGTGCTCGAGAAACTCAGAAGTCCAACACTTTACAGTACGCCGCAGAGCCCCACAGCTTGTGACAAGTAAAGAGCCGCCATTCCGGTTAGTCTAACAGAGATTTGTTCATTTGTCTCACGGGGTGGGACAGGTACACACTCAAAATCACTACTGCTCATCCTTTACTGAGGAATGCAACTATTTCACTACATACATACAGCTCCTTTGAATGGTGACATGGAGTCTATATTACACCTAATAGCAACTTTAAGTTCTGAGAATTATTTTGTAATTAGCTCTCTGTTGCATAATTCAAAACAGCATGTTGTTCCGGAGTTGGGAGCCAACCCGTCATATCGAATCCATCTGCTAAAGCAGAAAGGATGAAATGATGCATCCCCTCTGTGGTCACTTTATCAACTATACCTGTACACCTGCTCGTTAATGTAAACATCTAATCAACCAATCATCTGGCAGCAACTCAATGTAGAGAAGCACGCAGACACGGTCAAGAGTTTCGGTTGTTGTTCAGACCAAACATCAGAATAAGGAAGAAATGTAATACATATGAATATATACATATTACCTATATTACTTTGATAATACATTTACATTGAACTTTGAAATGTGATTAAGTGACTTTGACCATGGAATGATTGATGATGCAAGGCAGGGAGGATCGAGTATCTCAGAAACTGCTGATCTCCTAGTATTTACACACACACACACACACACACACACACACACACACACACACACACACACACACACACACAGTCTCTGGAGCTTACAAAGAAAGGAGCAAAAAACAAAAAAATTCCAGTGAGTGACAAAAACACTTTATTAATGAGAGTTCAGAGCGATTGAAGCTGGCAGGAAGGTGACAGTAACTCAGATAAACATGCATTACAACAATGGTGTGCAGAAGAGCATCTGTGAATGCACAACACGTCAAACCAGCAGCAGAGGACCACAGACATACAGTCAGTCAGTGGCTACTATATCAGGCACAGGAGGTCCCGAATAATGTGTGGATGGAACTGTGATTCAGACTTCAATTTTAATCTTTGAGGATGTTGTAAACAGCTTCTGACATGCTTCAATTATAGCATTTGTACACATGCAGATACTTTTTGCTTCAAAAGCCTGACAAACTGGCTGTTATGGAGGAACCGAGATTCCTCTGAGTGTCATGAGCTCATTAGGAAACACTAACTTTTTCCTCTGATCGCAAGCACGTTTTATTTTCCACTGTAATTTATTAAACTCATTAATCCCCTCCAGTGAAGTATTACTTCAGAAATGCTGCTTGAAAAGCTGACTGAAAATGTCTCAGAGATCTTCATCATGGGTTTCTGTTTGAAGCTTGCCCATTATACAGAGTATTGCCTGGCAGATTATGGTCCTGCTCTTGACAGGGGATCTGAAGTAAATCCTATGTAGTCACTTTAGTGGCACTTTGAATTTGTCTTTCCGTTTGAAATTTTAATAAAATACAGTTGTTTGATTGTTGAAGTCATTTGGAAATAAAATTAGGTGTGTTATAATTGATTTTTAGACATTGAGTCTCCCTGGACCTTTAAGCTGATGTTACACTACGGTATATTTTTATTGCTTATAAATAGTTAGTACTGTATGTATTAAGTCATGGGCTTCCTATTCTTCTGCACTGAGTCTCACCAAGGGAGCAAAATGCCATTCAGAATTTCAATACCTATCACTAGGCATTACGGAACAAAATGTCATTGTGAACCAGAAATGAGATGTTGCATAGAGTTGACCAGGAATTCATTACATTCTGTTTGCCTACAGTCCAGGTGTTTAATTTAAGATTTGAAAATATCTCTCAGATCAAAAGAGCTTTGCTAACTTGCTCTTTAGGGTTTTAATGGAGATTAATGGCCCTTAGCACTGAGGCTAAGGATTGAATGGTGTGTACATTTTCTGAAAAAAAAGATGACATTTACAACGGCAGCATTCATAGCAATAATGTTAAGATAGCTTCTAAGACAACCCTGAAGCATACGCATGTATTCCACAGGGAATGTCTTTGTAAGAATTCTATTCATGACCCAGGTGACTCTCCCAGAGTTGCAATGCAGATTCCAACATCAAGTTGTACAAAGATAGGAACTGAACTATATGCTAATCCAGCATAGATACAGAGAGCACTAACATCCACCATACAAAGAATTTGTGGATCTCACAGTAAAGTGGCGTTGGGTTCAATTCCCCGCCGCTGACTGTAAGGAGTTTGTACGTTCTCCCCAAGGCCACATGAGATCTCTCCGAGTGCCCCAGTTCCCTCCCACAATCATGTCGGACATCAATATGCAGGTAGATTGGGAAAATCAGGTGGCCCTGAGTTGCAGGAGGGAATTTCTAGAGTGCAGTGCCTACAAGATAACTTTTATAGAGCAGCTCATGGTTGAGCCCAGTCGGGGATCAGCTACTCTGGATTGGGTGTTGTACAATGAACCAGAATTGATTACAAAGATAAAGGTAAAAGTACCCTTAGGGACACGTGATCATGATGTGATCTAATTCACTTTAAAACTTGAGAAGGAGAAGCTAAAGTCTGATGTATCAGTATTACAGTGCAGTGATGGGAATTACAGAGGCATGAGACCATAAGATATAGGAGCAGAATTAGGCCATTTGGCCCATTAAGTCTGCTCTGCCATTCATCATGGATGATCCATTTCCCTTTCAGCCTCTATCTCCTGCCTTCATGCCCTGACTAGACAGGAGGGAGGAGAAGATGGCGACGCGACGCAGCGCGTGCAGCTCTCCGGTGAAATGATATCGTATTTGTAAGTAGGATGCCGTGGACAATTCTGATTTGATGGAGACAGACGTAAGAAGCACAGAAGAACATGTGGAGAAATTTCTGAAATGCCCGGTTCGCTGCCGCTGCTACTGTGCAATTGAGAATCTCCAAAGGGAAGGCCCCAAAATCCCCGGCTTTGCCTGCTGCTGGTGACCGAGGTTGGGGTCGAATCGTTCGGCAGAGATGGTGCTCGGTACTCGGTGTCAGAAGGCTGATGGGAGCTCAAAGTTTTCGGATGACTCAGAGTCGGACTGTGGTCAGGCATGGCAGGGAAAGTTTTCTTCCTTCTCCTGTCTGCGTGAGATGTGGGACTTCTGAGAAACTTTGAACTTTTTTACTGTGCCCATGTCTTGTTCTTCATCAAGTTATGGTATTGTTGCACTGTTGTAACTAAATGTTATAATTATGTGGTTTTATTAGTTTTTTAGTCTTGGTCTGTCCTGTGTTTCTGTGACATCACACCAGAGGAATATTGTATCATTTCTTAATGCATGCATTACTAAATGACAATAATAGAGGACTGTGTGTCCTCATAATCTAATAATCTAATCTACTTTATCAACCTTTGCCAACAAATTCCACAGAGTCCCCACAGTAAGGCTGAAGAAATTCCTCCTTATTTCCTTTCCAAGTGAACATCTTCTCTTCTGAGGCTGTGTCCTCTGGTCTTAGACTCTCTCTCCACAGGAACCATCCTCTGCACATCCACTCTGTTGAGGCCTTTCAATATTCAAAGACTCAAAGTACCTTTATTATCAACGAATGTATAAATTATACACCTTGAGATCTGTCTGCTTAAAGACAACCACAAAGCAAGAAACCCGAAGAACCAAATGGAAAAAAAAGATAGACCAAAACCACTGTGCAGAGAAGGAGAAGAATTAAATAGATCATGCAAGCAATAGAAGCAAGCTACAGCATTCCTGACTAGACTGAATCTTTAGACTGGCTCCCTGGAGCAGCCGGAGTTGTCCCAAGCCTCGGTCTTCCCAAGCCAGAGCAGCTCATACCCCCGGCATCACAGAGAGAGTAAGAGACATGGCAGGAGAGTAAGCAAAATCATCCCGACCCTTGCCTCCAGTCCCGAAACTCGGGCTTTCCAGCCTATCTTGCTCTAGGACCCCGTCCTCAGTGCGGCGACACACTTGGTCCATCCAGCTGGAATCTATTCCTGATCTCAACAAGTTGGCTCAGTGTTTGGAGCAATCCAACCTCGCTGCCGGGTTAATGGATGGGTATTGAAACTCTGCCACATCGACTCCTCTCCAATTCCATCTCTGACAGTGATACCAACACCATCTGAAACCCCATCTCGACCACGTTGTGCTTCAGCTGTGCGATACACCAGCATGTCTCATCCTTTTGAATCAGCTTTGCTTCTGCTTGCTTCTTCATTGTTTTTTTCAAAAAAGAGATGGATAGAGCTCTTAAAGATAGCGGAATCAAAGGTTATGGGGATAAGGCAGGAACTGGATACTGATAGTGGATGATCAGCCATGATCACAGTGAATAGCGGTGCTGGCTCGAAGGGCCAAATGGTCTGCTCCTGCACCTATTGCCTATTGTCTATTGTCTAAAAAGGTCGGCACAACATTGTGAGCCAAAGAGCCTGTACTGTATTATAATGTCCTGTATTCTGTGTTATATGTTAATGTAAAACAGAAGTTCTCAGTTCTGATTAAAGACATACAGTACTGTACAAAAATCTTAGGCACATACAGTATATACAGCTGGGGTGCCTAAGATTTTTGCACAATACTGTATTTGTCAACATAGAGCAGAGTGCGAGTTCGTAAATCTGGCGGGAGCAAAGGATGTTGGGAATGGCAAGGATGGAGCACCATGGGAGGGGTGTGGGACGGGTGGCAGAGAAGGAGTGCCAGGTTCGCGGGACGGGTGGCACACACACACAGCCCTGAGACATCAGGCAAGACCATTTGATTCTAAACAATTGGTTTATTGACTATTACAAAAATGTCTCTCTGGTGCTTCCCGCTCCCTCCCCTCTCCCTTCCCCTTTTCTGAACAACGATTCTCCTCTCCCTGGCTCCTTCCCACTCTCAGTCTACAATAGAGACCCATATCAGAATCAAGTTTACTATCACTCATGTATGTCATGAAATTTTTTTGTTTGCTGCAGCAACAGTACAGTACAATACATAAAATTACTACAGTACTGTGCAAAAGTTTTAAGCACCCTAGCTCTATATATATGCCTAAGACTTTTGCATGGTATTTTATGTTCTATGTTAATATCATGCAGATGTTCTCAGTTGGGTCTAAAGACATAAGTGTGTTTTTTTTTTAAGCAAAACATCTGTGCGACTCATTCAGTAGCATAAATTACAGATGGACCACCCTGCGTGGCACATTTCTAAATAATATTGACTGTAAATTGCAAATTGACCATGATATTTTTCAATTTTATGTTAGAATTATAGGCTGATTTACATGTGCAGTGCGACTTCATCGGCACTGTAATTAGTTCAAACAAACGACCAGATTACAACTAGTTTTCAAAGATTTATGCTACGTTCTTCAGGCCGAGTGCAGAAGCGAGCAGTAAATCCTACCAATTACAGAAATAATTTAGCTCCCTGAATATAAACTGTACAGGTATTGGTCCAGACAGGATTAAATTCTAATCAAGGAAAAGTGTTTTGCATAAAATATGTGAAGGTGTTTAAATATTGGTTACGTGGCTTCAAAACTGTCCCAATTATACATCACTGCCATTCCTTTCACTGACATACTCTGTAAATCTTGGTTGAACATCAGTGAAGCTAACGACTGAAGATGAGCAAATCTGAATATTTCACCATGTTGACGGAGCCAGGACAAAGTCACAGAGTCATAGCGTCATAGAACACTACAGCATAGAAACAGGTCCATCTGGTCCATGCCAAACTATTATTCAGACTAGTCCCATCAACCTGCACTTGAATCACAGCCCTCCATACTACACCCACCCATGTTCTCATCCGAACTTCTCTTAAATGCTGAAATCGAACTTGCATTCACCATTTGTGCTGGCAGATCGTTGCACATGCTCACCACCTTGAGTGAAGAAGCTCCCCCTTATGTTCCCCTTAAACTTTTCACCTTTCACCTTTAACCCATGATCTCTAGTTGTAATCTCACCCAACCTCAGTGGACAATGTCTACTTGCACTCACCCTACCTATGCCACTCTTAATTTTGTAAACATCTATCAAATATCCCCTCATAATCTTACACTCCAAGGAATAAAGTCTTAACCTATTTGAACCTTTCCCTATAACTCAGGTCTTCAAGTTCCACAACATCCTTATAAATTTTCTCTGTACACTTTCAATTTTATTTAAAACGAATGAAAACCGCTCAGAGACTAAGCACAGAGGGTTGACACTATATCATGCACTTTCGACAATGACAAAGTTACAAAGTCAAAGAAAGTGTGCTCGATCCTTTATTGAGAAACCTACAAAGATGAACTACCTTGTAATGATAAAACTAATGAAACAAAACTAATGTGATATAATGAAATAGGCAGTTGTTTGATGTCTCTGGGCCTGTACTCAATGGAATTCAAAAGAATGAGGCGTGAATTTACTGAAACCTATTAATTGTTGAAAGGCCTCGATAGAGTGAATGTAGAGAGGATGTTTCCTGTGGTGGTGGAGTCAAAGAACAGAGGACAATCCTTTTAGAATTGAGATGAGGAGGAATTCCTTTAGCCAGGGAGTGGTGAATCTGTGGAATTCTTTGCCACAGGAAGCTGTGGAGGCCAAGTCATTTAAGACAGAGATTGATAAATTCTTGATTGGTCAGGGCATGAAGGGATACAGAGAAACGGTAGAAGATTCTACGGAGCAGGGGGCAGGGATTCAAGTTTTTGGATCATTGGGACCTCTTTTGGCGCAGGTGTGACCTGTACAAAAAGGACGGGTTACACTTAAATCCTCGGGGGACCAATATCCTGGCAGGGAGATTAGCGGGGGCTACTGAGGTGACTTTAAACTAGAATGGTTGGGGGGTGGGAATCAAATTAAAGCGGCTAGGTGTGAGGAGGTTAGTTCACAACAGAGGGATGGGAACCAGTGCAGGGAGACAGAGGGGTGTAAAGTGAGCGTAGAAGCAAAAAGTACAAAGGGGAAAAGTAAAAGTGGCAGGCCGACAAATCCAGGGCAAGCATTAAAAAGGGCTAAGAGAGTTGTAAAAGAGTGCCTGAAGGCTTTATGTGTCAATGCAAGGAGCATTCGTAATAAGGTGGATGAATTGAAAGTGCAGATTGTTATTAATGATTATGATATAGTTGGGATCACAGAGACATGGCTCCAGGGTGACCAGGGATGGGAGCTCAACGTTCAGGGATATTCAATATTCAGGAGGGATAGACACGAAGGAAGGGGAGGTGGGGTGGCGTTGCTGGTTAAAAAAGAGATTAACGCAATAGAAAGGAAGGACATAAGCCGGGAAGATGTGGAATCGATATGGGTAGAGCTGCGTAACACTAAGGGGCAGAAGACGCTGGTGGGAGTTGTGTACAGGCCACCTAACAGTAGTAGTGAGGTCGGAGATGGTATTAAACAGGAAATTAGAAATGTGTGCAATAAAGGAACAGCAGTTATAATGGGTGACTTCAATCTACATGTAGACTGGGTGAACCAAATTGGTAAAGGTGCTGAGGAAGAGGATTTCTTGGAATGTATGCGGGATGGTTTTTTGAACCAACATGTCGAGGAACCGACTAGAGAGCAGGCTATTCTGGACTGGGTTTTGAGCAATGAGGAAGGGTTAATTAGCGATCTTGTCGTGAGAGGCCCCTTGGGTAAGAGTGACCATAATATGGTGGAATTCTTCATTAACATGGAGAGTGACGTAGTTAATTCAGAAACAAAGGTTCTGAACTTAAAGAGGGGTAACTTTGAAGGTATGAGACATGAATTAGCTAAGCTAGACTGGCAAATGACACTTCAAGGATTGACGGTGGATATGCAATGGCAGGCATTTAAAGGTTGCATGGATGAACTACAACAATTGTTCATCCCAGTTTGGCAAAAGAATAAATCAAGGAAGGTAGTGCACCCGTGGCTGACAAGAGAAATTAGGGATAGTATCAATTCCAAAGAAGTAGCATACAAATTAGCCAGAGAAAGTGGCTCACCTGAGGACTGGGAGAAATTCAGAGTTCAGCAGAGGAGGACAAAGGGCTTAATTAGGAAGGGGAAAAAAGATTATGAGAGAAAACTGGCAGAGAACATAAAAACGGACTGTAAAAGCTTTTATAGATATGTAAAAAGGAAAAGACTGATAAAGACAAATGTAGGTCCCCTGCAAACAGAAACAGGTGAATTGATTATGGGGAGCAAGGACATGGCAGACCAATTGAATAATTACTTTGGTTCTGTCTTCACTAAGGAGGACATAAATAATCTTCCAGAAATAGTAAGGGACAGAGGGTCCAGTGAGATGGAGGAACTGAGCGAAATACATGTTAGTAGGGAAGTGGTGTTAGGTAAATTGAAGGGATTGAAGGCAGATAAATCCCCAGGGCCAGATGGTCTGCATCCCAGAGTGCTTAAGGAAGTGGCCCAAGAAATAGTGGATGCATTAGTGATAATTTTTCAAAACTCGTTAGATTCTGGACTAGTTCCTGAGGATTGGAGGGTGGCTAATGTAACCCCACTTTTTAAAAAAGGAGGGAGAGAGAAACCGGGGAATTATAGGCCGGTTAGCCTAACGTCGGTGGTGGGGAAACTGCTGGAGTCAGTTATCAAGGATGTGATAACAGCACATTTGGAAAGCGGTGAAATGATCGGACAAAGTCAGCATGGATTTGTGAAAGGAAAATCATGTCTGACGAATCTCATAGAATTTTTTGAGGATGTAACTAGTAGAGTGGATAGGGGAGAACCAGTGGATGTGGTATATTTGGATTTTCAAAAGGCTTTTGACAAGGTCCCACATAGGAGATTAGTGTGCAAACTTAAAGCACACGGTATTGGGGGTAAGGTATTGGTGTGGGTGGAGAATTGGTTAGCAGACAGGAAGCAAAGAGTGGGAATAAACGGGACCTTTTCAGAATGGCAGGCGGTGACTAGTGGGGTACCGCAAGGCTCAGTGCTGGGACCCCAGTTGTTTACAATATATATTAATGACTTGGATGAGGGAATTAAATGCAGCATCTCCAAGTTTGCGGATGACACGAAGCTGGGTGGCAGTGTTAGCAGTGAGGAGGATGCTAAGAGGATGCAGGGTGACTTGGATAGGTTGGGTGAGTGGGCAAACTCATGGCAGATGCAATTTAATGTGGATAAATGTGAAGTTATCCACTTTGGTGGCAAAAATAGGAAAACAGATTATTATCTGAATGGTGGCCGATTAGGAAAAGGGGAGGTGCAACGAGACCTGGGTGTCATTATACACCAGTCATTGAAAGTGGGCATGCAGGTACAGCAGGCGGTGAAAAAGGCGAACGGTATGCTGGCATTTATAGCGAGAGGATTCGAGTACAGGAGCAGGGAGGTACTACTGCAGTTGTACAAGGCCTTGGTGAGACCACACCTGGAGTATTGTGTGCAGTTTTGGTCCCCTAATCTGAGGAAAGACATCTTTGCCATAGAGGGAGTACAAAGAAGGTTCACCAGATTGATTCCTGGGATGGCAGGTCTTTCATATGAAGAAAGACTGGATGAACTGGGCTTGTACTCGTTGGAATTTAGAAGATTGAGGGGGGATCTGATTGAAACGTATAAGATCCTAAAGGGATTGGACAGGCTAGATGCAGGAAGATTGTTCCCGATGTTGGGGAGGTCTAGAACGAGGGGTCACAGTTTGAGGATAGAGGGGAAGCCTTTTAGGACCGAGGTTAGGAAAAACTTCTTCACACAGAGAGTGGTGAATCTGTGGAATTCTCTGCCACAGCAAACTGTTGAGGGCAGTTCATTAGCTATGTTTAAAAGGAAGTTAGATATGGCCCTTGTGGCTACAGGGGTCAGGGGGTATGGAGGGAAGGCTGGGTTCTGAGTTGGATGATCAGCCATGATCATAATAAATGGCGGTGCAGGCTCGAAGGGCCGAATGGCCTACTCCTGCACCTATTTTCTATGTTTCTATGTTTCTAAGATTGGATCTGAGTGGGAAAATGGATCAACCATAACAGAATGGTGAAGCACACTCAAAGGGCCAAGTGGCCTAATTCTATTCCTCTATCATATTATTAATATAGTTTTATGGTATAAGCATATTCAAATATACTTAAACTAAACGTTCTTAAATGTATTTAAACAATAAACAAACCAAAATAAAACTAAGTGAATCTGTCAACAATAAAAATCATTCCTGGCTGCTTCTGGAACTATCCCAGAATCTAGTGATGCTTGAAAAGTCATTACTAATGTCTCCATAATCTCTTCAGCTACCTCTTTCAGAACCCTCCCTTGGTGTAGTCCACCTGGTCCAGGTGACCTGCTTACTTTTAGAAGTTTCAGCTTCCAAAGCAATTTCTCCTTGGTAATAGGAAGAACACTCACTTCTGCCCCCAGACATTGTTGAATTTCTGGCATAGTGCTGGTGTCTTGCACTTACTAAGTTCATTCACCATGACTTGATTCCCTGTCACTACCTCTCTAGCATAATTTTCCAGCAGTCCAATATCCACTCTCATCTCTCTTTTACTCTTTATGTATCTGAAAAACTTTTGGTAACCTCTTTTATATTATTCGCCAGCCTATCTTCTTATTTCCTCTTTTCTCTCTTAATGGTTTTATTTTGTTGCCTTCTATAGGTTTTAAAAGCTTCCCAATCCTTTAACTTAGCGCTATTGTTTACGATGTTATATGTCCTCTCTTTTCCTTTTATGCTCTGTTTGACTTCCCTTATCAGCCATGTTTGCTTCGCTTTTGAATAATCCTTCATCTCTGTGATGCATCTATTCTCTGCTTTCCAAATTGCCCTCAGAAACTCCAGCCACTGCTGCTCTGCCATCATCTCCACTTGCGATCCTTTCCAATAAACTTTGGCCAGCTGTAATATAGATACATCAAACTGTATCCTCTCCCTCTCAAATTGCAGGGAGAATTCAAAGTTCAAAGTTCAAAGTAAATTTATTATCAAAGTACATATATGTCACCATAAACCCTGAGATTCATTTTCTTGTCGGCATACTCAGTAAATCCATAATAGAATCAATGAACAACTGAACCAACTTGAGAGTTCAACCAATGTGCAAAAGACAATAAACTGCGCAAATACAAAAGGAAAGAAATAATATCAATAATAAGCAATGAATATCAAGAACATGAGATGAAAGTGAGTCCTTGGAAGGTAACATATAAGCAATGAAGCGAGTGAAATTGAGTGAAGTTAACCTTTTTGATTCAAGAGCCTGATGGTTGAGGGGTAATAACTATCTGAACCCGGTGGCGAGAATCTTGAGGTTCCTGTACCTTCTTCCTGATGGCAGCAGTGAGAAGTGAGCATGACCAGGGTTGTGGGGGTCCTTGATAATGGATGCTGGTTTCCTTCGACAATGCTCTGTGTAAATGTGTTCAACGATGGGGAGGGCTCTACCCATGACAGCCTGGGCTGTATCCACCACTTTTTGTAGAGTTTTCCATTCAATGTCATTGTTGTTTCCATACCAGGGTGTAACATATCCAGTCAATAAGATAGAGGATTGCTTCAAGTTGGTAGACTGCACCATGTTTACCACACATCTGTTGAAGTCTCAAACTCCTAAGTAAGTGGAGGTGCTGCCATGCTTTCTTCATAATTGCACTCATGTGCTGGGCCTAGGACAGGTCTTCCGAAATAATAAGACTGAAGAATTTAAAGTTGCTGATCCTCTCCACCTCTGATCCTGGATGAGTACTAGCCCATGGACCTCCTGAGTTTCTCCTCCTAAAGTCAAAAATCAGCTCCTTGGTCTCGGTGACACTGAGTAAGAGGTTATTGTTATGGCACCACTCAGCCAGATTTTCAATCTCCCTCCTATATGCTGACTCATCGCCATCACTGATTCAGCCTATGACAGTGATGTCATCAGCAAACTTGAGTGTGACATTGGAGCTGTGCGTACCCTCAGAGTCACAAGTGTAAAATGAGTGAAGTAGGGGATTAAGCGCGCAGCCTTGTGGTGCACCTGTGCTGACGAAGATTATGGAGGACATGTTGTGGCCCATCTGAACTACTGTCTGGGGTCTGCAACTGAGGAAATCGAAGATCCAATTGCACAAGGAGATAGTGAGGCTAAGGACATGAAGCTTATTGATTAGTTTTGAGGAGATGGTAGTATTTAATGCTGAGCTGTGGTCGATAAAGAGCATCCTGACATACGCATCTTTGCTGTCCAGTTGTTCCAGGGTTAAGTGAAGAGCCAATGAGACAGCATCTGCTGTGGACCTGTTGGAGTGGATCCATGTCGCTTCTCAGGTAGGAGTTGATATGTTTCATCACCAACCTCTCAAAACACTTCATCACTGTGGATGTAAGTGCTGCTGGACGGTAATGGTACTCGAGGCAGGTTACCACGTTCTTCTTGACTCCGGTTTAAGTGAAGCCTGCTGGAAGCAGGTGGCTTCCTCATACTGCTGAAGCACGAGGTTAAAGATCTCAGTGAACACTCCAGCCAGTTGATCAGCACAGATCTTTCGTATTTGCCCATGTACCCCGTCTGGATACAGACGGATGCCTTTTGTGTGTTCACCCTCTTGAAGACTGCTCGCTGTCGGCCTCAGGTACTGAAATCACATGATCATTGAGGACTGTGGGAGTTTGTGATGATTTCTCCATGATTTGATGGTCAATGCGAGCAGAGAAGGCATTGAGCTCACCTGGAAGCAAAGCCCCATTGTTGTCTATGCCACTTGATTTGACTTTATAAGAGGTGATAGCATTCAAGCCTTGCCACAACTATCGAACATCCTTCATTGATTCAAGTTTAGTCCAGAATTGTCTCTTCATCTGTCAGATGGCTTTTCAGAGATTGTACCTGGACCTCTTGTAATTTTCTTGGTCACCAGACTTGAATGCCTCTGATCTACCACAGATAAGTCCATAAACACGGCCCACTCCACCAACTCAAAGCAATCCTATAGGTGTTCCTGTGACTACCTCTTTGTTGTCCTCGTCTCTGCAGGCTTTCGCTTTAGGCTCTGCCTGTATGCAGGTGGGAGACGAACAGAAAAGTGATCAGAATTCCTCATATTTCTATCAATTATGATCACTGCCTTCTAAGGGTTCCTTTGCCTTAAGATCCCTAATCAAATCTGGTTCATTACACAATACCTAATCCATAATTTGCTTCTACCCTGGTGGGCTTACCTTCAAGATGTTCTAAAAAGGGATCTCACAGTCTAGCTGGATATTGAAATCCCCCATGACTATTGTTACATAGCCCTTCGAGCATGCATTTTCTATCTCCCATTGTAATTTGTACCCTACATCATAGCTACTGTTCAGAGGCCTGTAATATAGCTCTCATCACGATCTTCTTACCCTTGCAGTTTCTTAACCCTACCCACAAGGATTCTACATTTTCCAATCCTATGTCACCTCTTTCTCAGGATTTAATTTCAATTTTTATCAACAGAGCCACCCCAGCCCCTCTGCCTACTTGCCTGTCCTTTCAATACAATGTGTATCCTTGGATGTTTAGCTCCCAACTACGCTTGTATAATTTTCTTTCACCCACAGCTCAATGATGCCCACAACGTCATACCTGCCAAGCTCTAACTGGTACACGATCATCTCCCTTATTCTGTATACTGCGTGCATTCAAATATCACTCCTTCAGTCCTGCATTCACTATCCTTTTTGATTTTGCCCCTATGTTACTCTTCAACTGATCCCATAGACTTCAATTTTGCCCTGTCATCTACCTATCCTTCCACATAGTCTCATTACACACTACATCTACTTGTAGATTAATTGTCCTATCCTCAACCCTATCACTCCAGTTCCTACTTCACTGCCAAATTAGTGTAAACCCTTCCCAACAGCTCTAGCAAAAGTGTCCGCAATGAATTAGGACCTTCTCCGGCTCAGGTACAACCTGTACTTTTTGTAGAGGTCACACACATCCCAGAAGAGATTCCAATGATCCAGAGTAGGAAAACCTGCCCCCTGCACCTGTTCATCTGCCAAATCATCCTACTGTTATCCTCACTGGCACATGGCACATTCTAAAGGCAACATACCATCCTGGTGACTCTATCATGTCCACAGAATCTGCTGTCTTCTCCTCTGTGGAATCCCTTATCAGTACTGCAGTCCTCTTCTTCCCTCTTCCGTTCTGAGCCACAGAGTCCGAGACCCAGTCACTGTGGATTCCCCTGGTAGGCTGGCTTCCCCAAAAGTATCCCAAGAGGTATACTTATTATTGAGGGGAACCGCCACAAGGATATTCTGCACTGGCTGTCTGTCCCCTGTCCCTCTCCTGACAGTCACCAAGGTACCTGCCTCCTGCCAGTTAGAGGAGACTACCTTCCTGTAGCTCCTGTTTATCACCTCCTCATTCTCCCGTATGAACCGAAGGTCATTGAGGTGTAGCTCCAGTTCCTTCACATGGTCTCTAAGGGGCTGCAGTTCAATATACTTCAGGTAGACATAGTTATCAGGAAGACTGGAGGTTTTCCAGAATTCCCACAGCTCTCACGAGAAACATACCATGAACTTTGCACCCTTTCCCAGCACATCACCTATCTACTAATAGACAAAGAAAGAGCATGAACTTCAGATTGCGGCTCCTGCCATTGATCTCGCCGGCTCCAACACCTCAGGGCATATTCAAAACCCGGACTCCAGCAACGACCATGGGCACCTTCAAAGTGATTGCGCAACCACCAACTGCGACGGCAGCCTTGAACTCCAGGCTGGGTCTTTATGTGCTGCTATTGTGACTCCCGTCTCCCCTTCCCCCACCAATACTCTGCAATCCCATCTCCCTCAGATCCCACCGTCAGCTCCTGGGCCCTCAGAGGCTCCATCTTCCTCTCACCCCAACCCTCCCCTCTCCACTGACACCCCCAGCTTCCCCCTCCCCCCTCTGATCCCAGCTCTCATCCGTGCCGGGTCTTTACCATCCCCTCCGACCTTCAACTGTCCTCAGTAAGGGCCTCACCTTTGTCCCCCTTCGCCCACACCTCAGCGAGTTCCGTGTTCGCCACGATGCGGAACTCTTCTTCCGCCGTCTCCGTCTCCGAGCCTACTTCTTCAGCAAGGACTCTTCCACCCCCACCGATGACCCCTTCTCCCATCTTCAACCCTCCTCTTCTTCATGGACACCCCGCTCTGGTCTTCTGCCTGCTCTGGATCTCTTTATCGCTTACTGCCGACGGGACATCAACCGTCTCGACTTCACCACACCTTGTCTCCATTCCAACCTCACTCCTTCGGAACGCTCTGCTCTCCACTCCCTCCCCACTAATCCTAACCTTATTATTAAACCCGCCAATAAGCGGGGTGCTGTTATAGTCTGGCGTACTGACCTCTACCTTGCCGAGGCACAGCGACAACTCGCGGATACCTCCTCTTATTTACCCCTCCATCGTGACCCCACTAAGGAGCACCAGGCTATTGTCTCCCACACCATCACTGACTTTATCCGCTCAGGGGATCTCCCATCCACTGCTACCAACCTTAAAGTTCCCACACCCCGCACTTCCTGTTTCTACCTCCTACCCAAGATCCACAAACCTGCCTGTCCTGGCCGACCTATTGTCTCAGCTTGCTCCTGCCCCACCGAACTCGTTTCTGCATACCTCGACACGGTTTTATCCCCCCTTGTTCAATCCCTTCCGACCTATGTTCGTGACACTTCTCAGGCTCTTAAACTTTTCGATGATTTTAAATTCCCTGGGCCCACCACTTTATTTTCACCATGGATGTCCAGTCCCCTATATACTTCCATCCCCCATCAGGAAGGTCTCAAAGCTCTCCGCTTCTTTTTGGATTCCAGACCTAACCAGTCCCCCTCTACCACCACTCTGCTCCGTCTAGCGGAATTAGTCCTTACTCTTAATAATTTCTCCTTTGGCTCCTCCCACTTCCTCCAGACTAAAGGTGTAGCTATGGGCACCCGTATGGGTCCTAGCTATGCCTGCCTTTTTGTTGGCTTTGTAGAACAATCTATGTTCCGAACCTATTCTGGTATCTGTCCCCCACTTTTCCTTCGCTACATTGACGACTGCATTGGCGCTGCTTCCTGCACGCATGCAGAACTCGTTGACTTCATTAACTTTGCCTCCAACTTTCACCCTGCCCTCAAGTTTACCTGGTCTATTTCCGACACCTCCCTCCCCTTTCTAGATCTTTCTGTCTCTGTCTCCGGAGACAGCTTATCCACTGATGTCTACTATAAGCCTACTGACTCTCACAGCTATCTGGACTATTCCTCTTCTCACCCTGTCTCTTGCAAAAATGCCCTCCCCTTCTCGCAATTCCTCCGTCTCTGCCGCATCTGCTGTCAGGATGAGGCTTTTCATTCCAGGACGAGGGAGATGTCCTCCATTTTTAAAGAAAGAGGCTTCCCTTCCTCCACCATCAACTCTGCTCTCAAACGCATCTCCCCCATTTCACGCACATCTGCTCTCGCTCCATCCTCCTGCCACCCCACTAGGAATAGGGTTCCCCGGTCCTCACCTACCACATCACCAGCCTCCGGGTCCAACATATTATTCTCTGTAACTTCCACCACCTCCAACGGGATCCCACCACTAAGCACATCTTTCCCTCCCCCCCTCTGCTTTCCACAGGGATCGCTCCCTAAGTGACTCCCTTGTCCATTCATCCCCCCCATCCCTCCCCACTGATCTCCCTCCTGGCACTTATCCTTGTAAGCGGAACAAGTGCTACACATGCCCTTACACTTCCTCCCTTACCACCATTCAGGGTCCCAGACAGTCCTTCCAGGTGAGGCGACACTTCACCTGTGAGTCGGCTGGGGTGATATACTGCGTCCAGTGCTTCCAGTCCAGCCTTCTATATATTGGCGAGACCTGACACAGACTGGGAGACCGCTTTGCTGAACACCTACGCTCTGTCCGCCAGAGAAAGCAAGATCTCCCAGTGGCCACACATTTTAATTCCACATCCCATTCCCATTCTGACATGTCTATCCACGGCCTCCTCTACTGTAAAGATGAAGCCACACTCAGGTTGGAGGAACAACATCTTATATTCCGTCTGGGTAGCCTCCAAGCTGATGGCATGAACATTGACTTCTCAAACTTCCGCTAATGCCCCACCTCCCCCTCGTACCCCATCCGTTATTTATTTGTATACACACATTCTCTCTCTCTCTCCTTTTTCTCCCTCTGTCCCTCTGACTATACCCCTTGCCCATCCTCTGGGTTTTCCCCCCTCCCCCTTTCTTTCTCCCTGGGCCTCCTGTCCCATGATCCTCTCATATCCCTTTTGCTAGTCATCTGTCCAGCTCTTGGCTCCATCCCTCCCCCTCCTGTCTTCTCCTATCATTTTGGATCTCCCCCTCCCACTCCCACTTTCAAATCTCTTACTAGCTCTTCCTTCACTTAGTCCTGACGAAGGGTCTCGGCCCGAAACGTCGACTGTACCTCTTCCTAGAGATGCTGCCTGGCCTGCTGCGTTCACCAGCAACTTTGATGTGAGTTGTTCCCTTTCCTATTTGATTGGCCAATATCCATTATGAGCCCACTGAGAGCAAACCTTCTTCCACTTCCTCCCATTTGCTTCCCATGATGACTCTATTCTGCTCTCCAAATGTGTCCATCTCCATTTTATCTGCTCTGATGATAAGATTTTCAACACCAGTACGTGTAAGATGCCTTTCTTCCTTAATTATGACTTCCATGTACCCGAAGACTCTTAGCCATGTCTCTATTTTGTACATGTTAGTTTTCACCCCTCTTCTTCCAGCCAGAACAGGATCTCTCTTGAACTCACCTCACACTCCACAGCACTCCAGATTCAATAGATCATCCTCCACAACTTGTACTACCTCCAACTGGATTTCCTCTCAAGGAGCATTTTCCCTCCTCTTCTCTTTTAAGGGAGCAGCTCCCTGGTGACTTTCTGGTTCACTCTCCACCACCTACTCCCTTTCTTATGCACTTTCCATGCAATTACAGGAGACGCAATACTTGACCATTGAATCCAAAGAATCCAAAAAATCACCTCAGGATGAAAGCTGGACAAAAAAGACACGTATGTTCGAATGCCGTTCATAGACTTCAGTACCGCATTCAACACAATCATTCCTCAGAAACTGACTGGAAAGCTGAGCTTAAGGGAAAGCGGAGCAGACTCGATGGGCCGAATGGCCAACTTCTGCTCCTTTGTCTTATGGTCTTACTGGGCCTGAACACCTCCCTCTGCAACTGGACCCTAGACTTCCTGACTGAGAGACCTCAGTCAGTCCGGATTGGAAGCAGAGTCTCCAACACCATCACACTGAGCACGGGGGCCCCCCAGGGCTGTGTGCTCAGTCCACTGCTGTTCACTCTGCTGACCCACGACTGTGCTGCAACACACAGCTCGAACCACATCACCAAGTTCACCGATGACACGACCGTGGTGGGTCTCATCAGCAAGAATGATGAGTCAGCATACAGAGAGGAGGTGCAGCGGCTAATGGACTGGTGCAGAGCCAACAACCTATCTCTGAATGTGAACAAAACAAAAGAGATGGTTGTTGACTCCAGGAGGACATGGAGCGACCACTCTCCACTGAACATCGAAGTCACCTCTGTAGAAGTCGTTAAGAGCACCAAATTTCTTGGTGTTCACCTGGCGGAGAATCTCACCTGGTCCCTCAACACCAGCTCCATAGCAAAGAAAGCCCAGCAGCATCTCTACTTTCTGTGAAGGCTGAGAAAAGTCCATTTCCCACTCCCATCCTCACCACATTCTACAGAGGTTGTATTGAGAGCATCCTGAGCAGCTGCATCACTGCCTGGTTCGGGAATTGCACCATCTCGGATCGCAAGACCCTGCAGCGGATAGTGAGGTCAGCTGAGAAGATCATTGGGGTCTCTCTTCCCGCCATCACAGACATTTACACCACTCGCTGCATCCGCAAAGCAAACAGCATTATGAAGGACCTCACGCACCCCTCATACAAACTCTTCTCCCTCCTGCCATCTGGCAAAAGACACCGAAGCATTCGGGCTCTCATGACCAGACCATGTAACAGTTTCTTCCCCCAAGCCATCAGACTCTCAATACCAGAGCCTGGCTTGACATCAACCTACTGCCCCCTACTGTGCTTATTGTCTTGTTTATTATTGATTATTATTTATTGTAGTGTCTGCTCTGTTTTGTGCACTTTATGCAGTCCTGGATAGGTCTGTATTCTAGTGTAGTTTTTGTGTTTTTTTCTTACGTAGTTCAGTGTAGTTTTTGTATTGTTTCATGTAGCACCATGGTCCTGGAAAACATTGTCTCATTTTTACTATGTTCTGTACCTGCAGTTATGGTTGAAATGACAATAAAAAGTGATTTGACTTGACCTGACTTGACTTGACTTGACTTGACTTGAAAGCAGCAACTCCCAAGCACCTTTTCCAAATTCAGTGTATTGTATCCACAGAAATCAAAAGAGGGTTCAGTGACTAATTTTGAAAATGTTTCCATTCAGTTTACTCAGGTAAATCTTTTCCATCCTTTGATTCACTTGATTCATTCACTCTGGTGAGCTTCCAACTGGCTGACATGTTATTCTCCATCCCATTCCCAGCCCTAGTCAGATACTTGCCTTCCTATCAGGCACGTTTCCACTCTTGGAGTTTACCTCTGGCAGCACAGTAGCATAACACTTCACAGTGCCATGCTCGGTGATCAGGGCTCAATTCCCGACACTGTCTGACCATAAGACACAGGAGCAGAATTAAGCCATTTGGTCCACCAAGTCTGCTCTGCCAATAAATCATGGCTGATGCATTTTCCCTCTCTACCCCATTCTCTTGCCTTCTCCCCATAATCTTCCACGCCTTGGCGAATCAAGAATCTATCAACCTCCGCCTTAAATACATATATGGAGGAGAATAGAGTTGACTTAAGTACGTTTACGGAGGAGATAAGTGCAAGAGTGGGTCGTGTTGTGGAAACAGAGAACCTGCAGAGAGACATAGATAGTTTGGGAGAATGGGCAAAGAATTGGCAAATGAAATATAATGTTGGAAGGTGTATGGTCATGCACTTTGGTGGAAGAAATGAACAGCAAACTATTATTTAGATGGGGGGAGAATTCAAAATGCAGAGGTGCAAAGGGACTTGGGAGTCCTTGTGCAGGATACCCTAAAGGTTAACCTCAAGTTTGAATTGGTTGTGAAGAAAGCGAATGCAATGTTGGCATTCATTTCTAGACGTGTAGAATATAAGAGCAGGGATGTGATGTTGAGGCTCTTTAAGGCACTTGTGAGACCACACTGAGTATTGTGTGCAGTTTTGGGCTCCTTATTTTAGAAAGGATATACTGAGAGTGGAGAGGGTTCAGAGAAGATTGACGAGAATGATTCCAGGAGTGAAAGGGTTACTGTATGAGGAATGTCTGGCAGCTCTTGGGCTGTATTCCCTGGAGTTAAGAGAATGAGGGGGGATCTCATAGAAACATTCCAAATGTTAAAAGGCCTGAACAGATTAGATATGGCAAAGTTATTTCCCATGGTAGGGGAATCTAGGACAAGAAGGCACGACTTCAGGTTTGAAAGATATCCATTTAGAACTGAGGTGTGGAGAAATTACTTTAGTGAGACAGTGGTAAATATGTGGAAGTTGTTGCCACAAGTGGCTGTGGAGGCCAAGACATTGGGTATATTTAAGGCAGAGATAGATAGGTTCTTGATAAGCCAGGGCATCAAAGGGTATGGGCTGAAGGCAGGCGAGTGCAGATGGCTGGAAGAATTGGATCAGCCCATGATTGAATGGCGGAGCAGTCCCGATGGGCCAAATGGGCTGCTTCTGCTCCTATATCTTATGGTCTAATGACTTTTCAAAGATCAGCAGCCAATAAAGGGTCTCGGTCCAAAACATCAACTCTTTATTCCTCTCCATAGATGCTGCCTGACCCATTGAGTTCCTCTCGCATCTTGAGTATGTTACCATGCAGAATAAAGTGTAAAATCTACTGAAAAGGTATAATGCAGGTAAACGATGAAATGCCAATGATAAATGCAAGAGAGTCTGCAGGTGCTGGAAATCCAGAGCAACACACACAAAATGCTGCAGGATCTCAGCAGACCAGGTAGCATCTATAGAAAGGAATGAACAGTCAAATTTTTAAGCAAATATATCAAGATAGATTGTTTGACCAAGAGTCTTAACATGCATTCAAAGTTCTGGGATAGAAGCTGTCCTTCAACCTGTTGGTATGTGTTTCCAGGTGTTTGTATCCTCGTCTCAGTGGGAGAGGGGAGAAGAGAGAATCCCAGGGTTCGTGGGGTCTTTGATTATGCAGGCTGCTTTACTGAGGCAATGAGAAGTATAGATAGAGTCCATGGTCGTGTGTTGGCGGGGGGCTAGTTTCTGAGATGTGATGATCTGTGTCCTTAACTCTCTGAAGTTTCTTGCTGCTTTCCTGCGACACCTTAAACGCTTGTTCTCTGGTATAAGCCATTGCCACCCTGGGAAAAAGTGCTGGCTGTCCATTCTGTCTCAGGCTCTCATAATCGTATGCGGCTCTCTCAATTTGACTCCTGTTGTCCGCTGTGTTTGCCGTGCTCACTTCAGCTATCGGTGTTTTCAGCATTCTCTTCCCTCGTTAACTTGGCTGGTCTCCAGTTCCACAACACAACTGACATACTTAAAAATGTTCAAAACTTTGTGGCCAGCGCTCCTGCTATCACCCCTGTGAATCTCCAAAGTACATACCATCTGGTAGCTCATCCAACGAGAGGTTTGCCAGCATCTTCACACCACTTTGAAGGATGAATGAATAGAGTTGCCAGGAAGAATCATCTCTGACGCTACCCATCCAAAAGCTCCCTCCTGGAAAGCACCATAGGTCTATTAAAACTAAAACTTTGCATCATCTGAAAAGTTTCTTCCCCAGACAGAGTTAATCTGATCAACCATTCTCATTAGCCCTTCCGCACCACCCCCCTTTCTACTAACCCGTTCCCTGCACTGCAAACACTTTAAACCACTTTTATAATGCTGTTTACATTGTAAATAGACAGAAAAAGAGAACATTTCCTGAAACCCACATTAAAAATGCTGATGTCTGCTAATATTTACTTATACTGTAACAATGAATGACTAAGTGCTGAATATTGGAGAATTACATCCTCACAATCATTCTCAAGGTCTCAGTGCATAATGGGAAGTCAGTTCCTATGAAGAAACAATTGGTTAAAAAAAATAATGTTGCCGATAAATCAGTAACTGAAAACATTCTTGTGGCTCTTTCTGTTCAGATTTATAGGTGTTAGTTTTTCGGCAGTGTTGTGTACCTTTCTAATAACAGCAATTTGTAATCATGCACACAAGATATTCTGCAAATGCTGTTAATACTGAGTCCACCTCATCATTGAGCATATCTACATGAAACACTGTCGCAGGAAAGCAGCATCCATCATCAGCAACCACTACTCAGAACATGTTCCCTTCATGCTGCTGCCACCAGGAAGAAAGTACCGGAGCCTCAGGACTCACACCACTAGGTGCAGGAACAGTTATTACCCCTCAGTCATCAGGCTCTTGAACCAGAGGAGATAACTTCACTTAACTCCACTCGCTTTCAACGACTCCTCATCTCACGTTCTGGACATTTATTGTTTGTTTGTTTATTTATTTATTATTATTATTTCTTTCTTTTTGTAATTACACAGATTATTGTCTTTTGCACTCTGGACGCCAAAGTTGTTGTGGTCTTTCATTGATTCTGTTATGTTATTATTCTACAGGTTTACTATCACTTCTGTGTGGACCTCTACAGCCACAACAGACGCTGCTCGACCAACACAGACTTTCCAGGCGCAGATCCATGGTCTTGCGAGACTAACGGATGCCACCAATTATTATTGACTATGTCCACAAGACAATGAATCGCAGGCTTGTATATGGTGATGATAGTAAAGGCATCCGTTAGTCTTGCGAGACCATGGATCTGCGCCTGGAAAGTCTTCACTCTCCAGGGCGCAGGACTGGGCAAGGTTGCATGGAAGATGGGCAGTTGCCCATGCTGCAAGTCTCCCCTCTCCACGACACCGATGTCGTCCAAGGGAAGGGCATTAGGACCCATACAGCTTGGCACCAGTGTCGTCGCAGAGCAATGTGTGATTAAGTGCCTTGCTCAAGGACACAACACATTCCCTCGGCTGGGGCTTGAACTCACGACCTTTTGGTCGCTAGTCCAATGCCTTAACCACTTGGCCACGTGCCCATAAATGGTGATGATATGGACTTGATAATACATTTACTTTGAACTTAATATGCAGAAAATGCTGGAGAAATTCAGCAGGTCAGGCAGCATCTATAGAGAGGAATAAACAGTCGATGTTTCAGGCTGAGGTTCTTCATCAGGACTGGTAATTGTACAGAAACATTACAATAGAAAGTATATGTCAGTACATTGATGAAGAAAGATATTAAAATGAGGCATGAAGGATCTGTCACTAAACAATATTGATCAGTGCACAAAATTCCTCAGACAAGAGAAATTTTATAGATGCTGGAAATCTTAAGCAATGCATACAAAATGCTAGGGGAACTTAGCAAGCCAGGCAGCATCTATGGAGGGAAATGATCAGAATCAGAATCAGAATCAGGTTTATTATCACCAGCATGTGAGGTAAAATTTGTTAACTTAGCAGCAGCAGTTCAATGCAATACATAATCTAGCAGAGAGAAAAAAATAATAGTTATAATAATAATAATAATAAATAAAAATAAAACAGATGCTGTTTTCAGGACTGAAAAAGCAGGAGGCAGAAGCCAGAATGAAAAGGTAGGGATAGAGGGAGGAGCACCGGCTGGAAAGTGATGAGTGAGTGCAGGTGAGTGGGAGAGGTGAAAGGAAATGCAGTGAGAGGCCAGTCGTCACTGCAGCCAATTCAGGGGCACATTAGTTACAGATCACAGCCTCAGTTCAGCGCAGTGGCAAGTAAACCTCGCAGAGCAGTGCGCTGAACCAATCTCCCATCTTTGACACCCTGATCTTTTCAGTCTGGCCCAGCTTAAATCATCGGGCCAGATTCTGCCAAAAAAAAAATCTGATTCTGATTCTAATTCTAATAGTGCCAAGGCCTGTGCCCATAATGGATCTGGTGGACTCGATAAATCTCTGCAGCATCTTGCAACCCTGTGCATGCATTGGGTTTTCACTAAAGATATAAAGTCAGGGTATATCTCACCTCAACACTGAACTAAATCCACAATCTATCCAAACAAGAGAAAATCTGCAGATGCTGAAAATCCAAGTAAAACACACAAAATGCTGCAGGAACTCAGCAGGGCAGGCAGCATCTGTGGAAAAGAGTACAGTCGACGTCTTGGGCCAAGACCCTTCATCAGGGCATCCTTCAATTCCCAGATTGTTTCCAGAGACGGAGTATATTTTTCCTAATACTCCTCCTCAAGAATTCAGCATTGTCCTAGCAAAGCATTCTGCTTCACTGAAATTATTGTGCTTGGATGTGAGGACTGCGTGTAGGAGTTCCCTTTTACAGGATCAGCATGCTTGAGGAAAGAGAGTGGCAGGAGGCTGTGAGGGAAGCGAGATTAATCAGGCGTCACCGAGCTCAGCCTGGCACCACCCATCTACCAGGAGCTGCAGAGAAATTACAGACATTCACAATTTTCATTTTAAGAGTCTGATAAAAATCTCATGAAGCCGTTCAATATAGACTTTTCATGGCAGATTGCAGTGCACAATGTTTTATTGCTCTGATAAAAGTAATCACTGCTCAGGAAATGAAGGGTCATAATAATGGTGGTGTGGGCGAATGTCTCTTCCTAAACCTGGAGGAGAGTTCTGTCACAGAAATGGACAGCCATCTGCCAGAGAGCGACAAAGACTCTCAGCCCTGTGCCTATGAAGCCAGGTTCCCAGCCTCAGATCTACAGACCCCTTGCTTAATAGAACCGGTCCATGGCATACAAACGCTTGGAACACTTCCCTCAAAGGTTGCCATATTAAATAACAGCACTTCCTACGTACCCTCAGTGGCCAGTTTATTCAGTACCTGCTGTACCTAGTAAAGTGGCCACTGAGTGTGTGTTTGTGGTCTTCTGCTGCTGTAGCCCACACCGAGAATACATGTTGTGCATTCAGAGATGCTCTTCTGCACACCATTATTGTAACGCGTAGTTATCTGGGTAACTGTCACACCTTCCTATTAGTTTGAACCAGTCTGGCCATTCTCTTCGGACCTCTCTCATTAACAAGGCATTTTCACCCACAGAACTGACGCTCACTGAATGTTTATTGTTTTTCATACCATTCCTTATAAACTCTAGAGACTTGTGCAGGATATCAGCAGTTTCTGAGATACTCAAACACCCCCGTGAGATTCCAACAATCATTCCACGGTCAAAGTCACTTAGATCACATTTCTTCCCAATTCTGGTGTTTGATCTGAACAACAACTGAACCTCTTGACCATTTCTGCATGCTTTTATGCATTAAGTTGCTGCCACATGATTGGCTGATTCGATATTTGCATTAATAGTTAGGTGTAAAGGTGTACCTAATAAAGTAGTCACTTAGTGTATCTGTTCTTCACTTCCCTTTTACAAAGTCCTTTACTGTCAAAGATTTCTCATTATTTAATAAGTTCTTGGTATCTCTTGCATGACTCAGTGCTATAAATTTAAACCAAACATAGCATTGTCCTTGGCAATCCTGGCTGACAATGTATGCTTGATCACCAAAGCAATTTTTACTGAAGGGTTTAGAGTGATAACAGTGGAGGTTAAAACATCGGCACAACATTGTGGTGCAAAAGTCTTGTACTCTGTGGAAATAGACCATAAGACCATAACATATAGGAGTAGAATTAGGCCATTCGACCCTTCAAGTCTGCTCTGTTATTTCATCACAGCTGATCCAATATTCCTCTCAGTGCCAATCTTCTGCCTTCTCCCCGTATCCCTTTATGCCCTGACCAGTTAAGAATCTATCAACCTCTGCCTTAAATATACATAAAGACATGGCCTCCACTGCCACCTGTGGCAATGAATTCTACAGGTTCATCTCTATCTGGCTAAAGAAATTCCTCCTCGTCTCCATTCTAAATGGACACCCCTTCTTTCTGAGTCTGTGTCTTCTTTCTGTTCCTAGACACTCTCACTATAGGAAACATGCTCTCCAGATTCACATTCAAAATGCTTCAATGAGGTCACCCCACATTCTTTTGAATTCCAGTGAATACAGACCAAGAGCCATCAAACGCCCTTCCTTTTATAGCTTTCATAAGTCGAGGGATAGAGTTTAAGAGTCACGATGTAATGATGCAGCTCTATAAAATTCTGGTTAGGCCACACTGGGAGTACTGTGTCCAGTTCTGGTCACCTCACTATAGGAAGGATGTGGAAGCATTGGAAAGGGTACAGAGGAGATTTACCAGGATGCTGCCTGGTTTAGAAAGTATACATTATGATCAGAGATTAAAGGAGCTAAGGCTTTACTCTTTGGAGAGAAGGAGGATGAGAGGAGACATGATAGAGGTGTACAAGATAATAAGAGGAATAGATAGAGTGGATAGCCAGCACCTCTTCCCCAGGGCACCAGTGCTCAATATGAGAGGACATGGCTTTAAGGTAAGGGGTGGGAAGTTCAAGGGGGATATTAGAGGAAGGTTTTTTACTCAGAGAGTGGTTGGTGCGTGGAATGCACTGCCTGAGTCAGTGGTGGAGGCAGATACACTAGTGAAGTTTAAGAGACTACTAGACAGGTATATGGAGGAATTTAAGGTGGGGGTTTATATGGAAGGCAGAGTTTGAGGGTCAGCACAACATTGTGGGCCGAAGGGCCTGTACTGTGCTGTACTATTCTATGTTCTATGTTCTATGTTCTATGTTATGAACAATTCAATCCTGGAATCATTTTTGTGAACCTCCTTTGAACCCTCTCCATTGTCAGCACATCCTTTGTAAGATAAGGGGCCCAAAACTGCTCACAATACTCCAAGTGAGACCCCACTAGTGCTTTATAAAGTCTCAGCATTACATCCTTGCTTTTATAATGTTGTATTTAAAAAACTTAGATAGGTATATGGATAATAGAAAAATGGTGAGTTATGTAGAAGGGAAGGGTTAGTTTGATCTTAGAATAGATTATAGGTCAGCACATACCATAGGCCAAAGGGCCTGTACTGCGCTGTGATGTTCTATGTTCTATCATGTTCTGTGTCATGGTTCCATTTGGCTGTTCCCCTTTAACACTCCTTTCTCCCTGATTATGCCTAGTGGGCATGCAGGTACAGCAGGCGGTGAAAAAGGCGAATGGTATGCTGGCATTTATAGCGAGAGGATTCGAGTACAGGAGCAGGGAGGTACTACTGCTGTTGTACAAGGCCTTGGTGAGACCACACCTGGAGTATTGTGTGCAGTTTTGGTCCCCTAATCTGAGGAAAGACATCCTTGCCATAGAGGGAGTACAAAGAAGGTTCACCAGATTGATTCCTGGGATGGCAGGACTTTCATATGAAGAAAGACTGGATGAACTGGGCTTGTACTCGTTGGAATTTAGAAGATTGAGGGGGGATCTGATTGAAACGTATAAGATCCTAAAGGGATTGGGCAGGCTAGATGCAGGAAGATTGTTCCCGATGTTGGGGAAGTCCAGAACGAGGGGCCACAGTTTGAGGATAGAGGGGAAGCCTTTTAGGACCGAGATTAGGAAAAACTTCTTCACACAGAGAGTGGTGAATCTGTGGAATTCTCTGCCACAGGAAACAGTTGAGGCCAGTTCATTGGCTATATTTAAGAGGGAGTTAGATATGGCCCTTGTGGCTACAGGGGTCAGGGGGTATGGAGGGAAGGCTGGGGCGGGGTTCTGAGTTGGAGGATCAGCCATGATCATAATAAATGGCGGTGCAGGCTCGAAGGGCCGAATGGCCTACTCCTGCACCTATTTTCTATGTTTCTATGTTTCTAATTTCAATCATTAGATTTCCAATTGCTGCTAGTCTACCTAATTACAGTACACCTGGTTTTCATCAGAGACTGTGAAATAAGTACGATGGCTTCTCTTTCTCAGGTTGCCAGTTTGTTGGTTTAGTCTTGTGTGATACCTCGTTCTCTTGTCCGCTTAGAGCCGTTAGTTCTAAGTTTAGTTCCAAGTTCTGCTCTAGTTTCAAGATAGTCCCTGTAGGTGCTGTCTCCTTGTCAAGATTCCCTTGGTTCGCTGTTTTACGTTCATGTCTATGCCAGCATCCCGAACTCAGTTGACGCACTGGTGTCCAGCACTTGGGTTCTCCACAGTTGCCCTGTGCAACAGTTCTGTACTGTGCTGTGATGGTCTATGTTCCATGTTCTATCAGAGGATGTTCCCTATAGAGGGGGAGTCTGGGACCAGAGGGCACAGATAGAGTGGATGTAGAGGGGATGTTTCCTATAGTGGGGGAGTCTGGGACCAGAGGGCACAGAGAGAGTGGATGTGGAGAGGATGTTTCCTGTAGTGGGGGAGTCTAGGACCAGAGGACACAGATAGAGTGGATGTAGAGGGGATGTTTCCTATAGTGGGGGAGTCTGGGACCAGAGGGCACAGAGAGAGTGGATGTGGAGAGGATGTTTCCTATAGTGGGAGTCTGGGACCAGAGGGCACAGATAGAGTGGATATGGAGAGGATGTTCCCTGTAGAGGGGGAGTCTAGGACCAGAGGGCACAGAGAGAGTGGATGTGGAGAGGATGTTTCCTATAGTGGGGGAGTCTGGGACCAGAGGACGTGGATAGAGTGGATGTGGAGAGGATGTTTCCTATAGTGGGGGAGTCTAGGACCAGAGGGCACAGCCTCAGAATAGAGAGAGTCCATTTCGAACAAAGATGAAGAAAAGCTTCTTCAGCAGAGGGTGATGAATCAGTGGAATTCATTGTCACAGACGGCTGTGCAGGCCATGTCACTGGGCATATTTAAGGTGGAGACTGGTAGATTCTTGAGTATTCAGTACATCAAAGGATGCAGGGAGAAGGTAGGAGAATGGGATTTGGAGGGATAATAAATCAGCTATGATGGATTTGTAGAACAGAATTTTTAGACTAGATGCCTAATTCTGCTCCAAAGTCTTCTTATCTTATGGTGTAAAAGGCAGCAACATATTCATAAGACCATTAGACCATAAGATACAGCAGCAGAATTAAGCCCTTCAGCCCATCGAATCTGTTCTACCATTTTGTCATGGCTGATCCATTTCCATCTGATCCCCACTGTTCTATCTTCCCCAAGTAATCTTGTATTCTCTGACTAACCTGGCCTCCACAGCTGCCTGTGGCAACTACTTCCAGAGTTTCATCGCTCTTTGGCTAAAGAAATTCCTCCTTATCTCAGCTCTAGATGCATGTTCCTCTATTCAGAGGTGGTGTCCTCTAGACTCCCACACCATAGGAAATATACTCTCCACATCCACTCTATCTAGGCCTTCCAATGGTTGATAGGTTTCAATGAGATCTCCCTCCTCATTCTAAATGTTGGTGAGTTCAGACCCAGAGTCATTAATCACTGCTCATACGAATCAGGATCAGGTTTATCATCTCTGGCATGTGTCGTGAAACCCTTTCAATCCCTGAATCATTGTCATGAACTTTCTCTAATCCCTGTCCAATGTCAGCACATCCTTTCTTAAACAAGGGGCCCAAAACTGCTCACAATACTCCAGTGAGACCTCACCAGTCTCAGCATTACATCCTTGCTTTTATGTTCTAGTCCTCTTGAAATGAATGTTAACATTATATTTGCTTTCCTCACCATAGACTCAATCTGCAAATTAACCTTCAGAGGATCCTTCATAAGGACTCCCAAAACCCTCTGTAACTTTGATTTTTAAATTTTCTTCGTTTAGAAAATAGACCATAAACTTCCTCTCACTTCAGTTGCCAGTTCTTTTTCTATTCTCCTAATATGTCTGTCCTTCTGCAGCCTCCCCACTTCCTCAACACTACCAGTCCATCCACTATCAAAGTCAAAGCAAAATTTGTTATCAAAGTACCTATATATTGTCATATACTACTTTCACATTTATTTTCTTGCAGGCATTTACAGAAAAATAAATTATTTTTATTAAATAAATTCTTTTTACTGGATTTCTGTCACAGTAATTTGACAGGCCGACTAGGGGGAATGCCATACTAGATCTAATACTAGGTAATGAACGGGATCAGGTCACAGATCTCTCAGTGGTTGAGCATCTGGGGGACAGTGACCACCGCTCCCTGGCCTTTAACGTTATCACAGAAAAGGATAGAATCAGAGAAGATAGGAAAATTTTTAATTGGAGAAAGGCAATTTACGAGGCTATAAGGCTAGAACATGCGGGTGTGAATTGGGATGATGTTTTTGCAGGGAAATGTACTATGGGCATATGGTCGATGTTTAGGGATCTCTTGCAGGATGTTAGGGATAAATTTGTCCCAATGAGGAAGATAAAGACTGGTAGGGTGAAGGAACCATGGGTGACAAGTGAGGTGGAAAATTTAGTCAGGTGGAAGAAGTCAGCATACATGAGGTTTAGGAAGCAAGGTTCAGATGGGTCTATTGAGGAATATAGGGAAGCAAGAAAGGAGCTTAAGAAGAGGCTGAGAAGAGCAAGAAGGGGGCATGTGAAGGCCTTGGCGAGTAGGGTAAAGGAAAACCCCAAGGCATTCTTCAATTATGTGAAGAAAAAAAGGATGACAGGAGTGAAGGTAGGACCGATTAGAGATAAAGGTGGGAAGATGTGCCTGGAGGCTGTGGAAGTGAGCGAGGTCCTCAATGAATACTTCTCTTCAGTATTCACCAATGAGAGAGAACTTGATGTCGGTGAGGACAATATGAGTGAGGTTGATGTTCTGGGGCATCTTGATATTAAGGGAGAGGAGGTGTTGGAGTTGTTAAAATACATTAGGACCGATAAGTCCCAGGGCTGACGAAATATTCCCCAGGCTGCTCCACGAGGCGAGGGAAGAAATTGCTGAGCCTCTGGCTAGGATCTTTATGTCCTCATTGTCCATGGAAATGGTACCAGAGGATTGGAGGGAGACGAATGTTGTTCCCTTGTTCAAAAAAGGTAGTTGGGATAGTCCAGGTAATTATAGACCAGTGAGCCTTGTGTCTGTGGTGGGAAAGCTGTTGGAAAAGATTGTTAGAGATAGGATCTATGGGCATTTAGAGAATCATGGTCTGATCAGGGACAGTCAGCATGGCTTTGTGAAGGGCAGATCATGTCTAACAAGCCTGATAGAGTTCTTTGAGGAGGTGACCAGGCATATACATGAGGGTAGGGCAGTAGATGTGATCTACATGGATTTTAGTAAGGCATTTGACAAGTTTCCACAGAAAATCAGAAGGCATGGGATCCAGGGAAGTTTGCCCGGGTGGATTCAGAATTGGCTTGCCTGCAGAAGGCAGAGGGTGGTGGTGGAGGGAGTACATTCAGATTGGAGGATTGTGACTAGTGGTGTCCCACAAGGATCTGTTCTGGGACCTCTACTTTTCGTGATTTTTATTAACGACCTGGATGTGGGGGTAGAAGGGTGGGTTGGCAGGTTTGCAGATGACACAAAGGTTGGTGGTGTTGTAGATAGTGTAGAGGATTGTCAAAGATTGCAGAGAGACATTGATAGGATGCAGAAGTGGGCTGAGAAGTGGCAGATGGAGTTCAACCCGGAGAAGTGTGAGGTGGTACACTTTGGAAGGACAAACTCCAAGGCAGAGTACAAAGTAAATGGCAGGATACTTCGTAGTGTGGAGGAGCAGAGGGATCTCGGGGTACATGTCCACAGATCCCTGAAAGTTGCTTCACAGGTAGATAGGGTAGTTAAGAAAGCTTATGGGGTGTTAGCTTTCATAAGTCGAGGGATAGAGTTTAAGAGTCGCGATGTAATGATGCAGCTCTATAAAACTCTGGTTAGGCCACACTTGGAGTATTGTAAACAACAGGAATTCTGCAGATGCTGGAAATTCAAGCAACATACATCAAAGTTGCTGGTGAACGCAGCAGGCCAGGCAGCATCTATAGGAAGAGGTGCAGTCGACGTTTCAGGCCGAGACCCTTCGTCAGGACTAACTGAAGGAAGAGGGAGTAAGGGATTTGAAAGTTGGAGGGGGAGGGGGAGCCAAGAGCTGGACAGGTGATAGGCAAAAGGGGATACGAGAGGATCATGGGACAGGAGGTCCGGGAAGAAAGACAAGGAAGGGGGGGGTTGACCCAGAGGATGGGCAAGAGGTATATTCAGAGGGACAGAGGGAGAAAAAGGAGAGTGAGAGAAAGAATGTGTGCATAAAAATGAGTAACAGATGGGGTACAAGGGGGAGGTGGGGCCTTAGCGGAAGTTAGAGAAGTCGATGTTCATGCCATCAGGTTGGAGGCTACCCAGACGGAATATAAGGTGTTGTTCCTCCAACCTGAGTGTGGCTTCATCTCCACAGTAGAGAAGGCCGTGGACAGACATGTCAGAATGGGAATGGGATGTGGAATTAAAATGTGTGGCCACTGGGAGATCCTGTGGAAGCATTGGAAATGGTACAGAGGAGATTTACCAGGATGTTGCCTGGTTTAGAGAGTATGCATTATGATCAGAGATGCTAATTCTCAAAAGAATTAAGGGAGCTAGGGCTTTACTCTTTGGAGAGAAGGAGGATGAGAGGAGACATGATAGAAGTATACAAGATATTAAGAGGAATAGATAGAGAGGACAGCCATGCCTCTTCCCTAGGGCACCACTGCTCAGTACAAGAGGACATGGCTTTAAGGTAAGGGGTGGAAAGTTCAAGGGGGATATTATAGGAAGGTTTTTTACTCAGAGAGTGGTTAGTGTGTGGAACGCACTGCCTGAGTCAGTGGTGGAGGCAGATACACTAGTGAAGTAAGAGACTACTAGACAGGTATATGGAGGAATTTAAAGTGGGGGGTTATATGGGAGGCAGGGTTTAAGGTCAGCAGAACATTGTGGGCTGAAGGGCCTGTACTATGCTGTACTATTCTATGTTCTATGTTCTATAAAAAATACAATAGAATTTATGAAAAGCTATACATAAAGAAAGACTGACAAACAACCAATGTGCAAAAAAAAAGACAAACTGCAGAAATAAAACAAAATAATACTGAGAACATGAGTTGTAAAAGGTCCTTGAGTGTGAGTCTGTAGATGGTAGAATCAGTTCAAAGTTGTGAGTGAAGTTACCCATCCCGGTTCAGAATCCTGATAGTTGTTGGGCAATAACTTTTCAATATTTATGTACCTTATCTATGGTTGCTCATCACTGTGTCAACTTCATCTAATGAAACATATAAAAGTGGAATGAGATCAAATTCTTGTAGCGTTTACACTGGAATCTTAAAGACTGTAAATGGTGTGGTGTCACCGAGCACCATCTCTTAGTTGTATAATGATTGTAAACATCAAGTATTTCAGGGTCAGAGATCTTCTTCCTGGGCCTTTATCTCCCAGTGGAGCACTGGCCATTGATGACCTCCCATATCCATTGGACAAAGTCGATGGTCTGGTTGGAGTTCATCAGTGTTTCTGTAATCCATTGTATCCCCTGTACAGGGGACTGGCCTGTGCATCTCCACCAGAGACCTGGTGGCCAGCCTTTCCCGCTTCCACCGCTCATGACGGGGACACAGAGTTGGACTTTAAGAGGCAAGGTCAGAGATCAGAGTGTTTTATCACGATGACTTGACCATATGCAGGTTTCATACATGATTCAAAGTTCACCCAAAATTTAGTATCAGATTACATACATATCACCACATACAACCCTGAGATTCTTTTTTCTGCAGCCATACTTAGCAAATCTATAGAACAGTAACTCTAAACTGTAAAATAAATGTACAAATGCAGATATAAATAAATTGCAAAAATAACAAGCAAGAAATATCAATATAACAATATAATAGAGTCCTTAAATGAGTGTAGCTATCCTCTTTTGTTCAAGAGCCTGATGGTTGAGGGGTAGTAACTGTTCTTGAACGTGGTGGTGCAAGTTCTGAGGCTCCTGTGCCTCCTTCCTAATGGCAGCAATGAGAAAAGAGCATGGCCTGGGTGGTGAGGATCTCTGATGATGGATGCTGCTTTTCTATGGCAACAGTTCATGTAGATGTGGTCAATGGTGGGGAGGGTTTACCCGTAATGTACTGGGTCATATCTGTTAACTTTTGTAGGATTTTCTGCTCAAAGGCATTGGTGTTTCCACGCAGCCAGGCAGTACACTTTCCACCACACATCTGTAGAAGTTTGCCAAGGTTTTCGATGACATGCCGAACCTCTGCAGACTCCTGAGGAAGTAGAGGCACTGTTGTGCTTTCTTCGCGATAATATTTATATGACGGGTCCAGGACAGGATAGTGACACCCAGGAATTTAAAGTTACTGACCCTCTCTTCCTCTGATCCTCCGATGATTACTGGTTCATGGACAATTCTTTGGTCTTATTGACATTGAGTGAGAGGTTGTTGTTATTACACCACTCAGCCAAGTTTTCAGTCTCCCTCCTGAATGCTGATTCATCACCCCCTTTGATACAGCAACAATAGTGGTGTCATCAGCAAACATGAGTATGATTTTGGACCTGTACTAAGCCGCACAGTCATGGGTGTAAAGCAAGTAGAGCAGGGTTTAAGTACACATCCCTGCGGTGCTCCTGAGCTGATGGAGATTGTAGAGGAGATGTCTTTGCCAATCTGGACTGACTGGTGTCTACAAGTGAGGAAATCCAGGATCCATTTGCACAAAGGTGTATTGAGGCCCAGGTCTTGGAGTTTACTGATGGTTTTGAGGGGATGATGGTGTTAAATGCCGAGCTGTAATTGATAAAGAGCATCCTGATGTATGAAACAAAGAGAATGTGCAAAAGAGTGATTTATCAAAAATAAAGGCCTTAGCAATTGTAAGATTTGGTGATTTGTTTTACTTACAAAGTGTGCAGAAGTCTTAGGTACATAAGACTTAGCTAGGGAGCCCAAGACTTTTGCTCAGTATGTAGTAAGTGAGAAACTGGGGAATTATAGACCGGTTAGCCTAACGTCGGTGGTGGGGAAACCGCTGGAGTCAGTTATCAAGGATGTGATAACAGCACATTTGGAAAGCGGAGAAATGATCGGACAAAGTCAGCATGGATTTGTGAAAGGAAAATCATGTCTGACGAATCTCATAGAATTTTTTGAGGATGTAACTAGTAGAGTGGATAGGGGAGAACCAGTGGATGTGGTATATTTGGATTTTCAAAAGGCTTTTGACAAGGTCCCACATAGGAGATTAGTGTGCAAACTTAAAGCACACGGTATTGGGGGTAAGGTATTGGTGTGGGTGGAGAATTGGTTAGCAGACAGGAAGCAAAGAGTGGGAATAAACGGGACCTTTTCAGAATGGCAGGCGGTGACTAGTGGGGTACTGCAAGGCTCAGTGCTGGGACCCCAGTTGTTTACAATATATATTAATGACTTGGATGAGGGAATTAAATGCAGCATCTCCAAGTTTGCGGATGACACGAAGGTTGGCGGCAGTGTTAGCAGTGAGGAGGATGCTAAGAGGATGCAGGGTGACTTGGATAGGTTGGGTGAGTGGGCAAACTCATGGCAGATGCAATTTAATGTGGATAAATGTGAAGTTATCCACTTTGGTGGCAAAAATAGGAAAACAGATTATTATCTGAATGGTGGCCGATTAGGAAAAGGAGAGGTGCAACGAGACCTGGGTGTCATTATACACCAGTCATTGAAAGTGGGCATGCAGGTACAGCAGGCGGTGAAAAAGGCGAATGGTATGCTGGCATTTATAGTGAGAGGATTCGAGTACAGGAGCAGGGAGGTACTACTGCAGTTGTACAAGGCCTTGGTGAGACCACACCTGGAGTATTGTGTGCAGTTTTGGTCCCATAATCTGAGGAAAGACATCTTTGCCATAAAGGGAGTACAAAGAAGGTTCACTAGATTGATTCCTGGGATGGCAGGACTTTCATATGAAGAAAGACTGGATGAACTGGGCTTGTACTTGTTGGAATTTAGAAGATTGAGGGGGGATCTGATTGAAACGTATAAGATCCTAAAGGGATTGGACAGGCTAGATGCAGGAAGATTGTTCCCGATGTTGGGGAAGTCCAGAACGAGGGGTCACAGTTTGAGGATAGAGGGGAAGCCTTTTAGGACCGAGATTAGGAAAAACTTCTTCACACAGAGAGTGGTGAATCTGTGGAATTCTCTGCCACAGCAAACTGTTGAGGCCAGTTCATTGGCTATGTTTAAGAGGGAGTTAGATATGGCCCTTGTGGCTACAGGGGTCAGGGGGTATGGAGAGAAGGCTGGGGCGGGGTTCTGAGTTGGATGATCAGCCATGATCATAACAAATGGCGGTGCGGGCTCGAAGGGCCGAATGGCCTACTCCTGCACCTATTTTCTATGTTTCTATGTTTCTATGTTTCTATACTGCTGCCACTAAAGAAGCACATTACATGACAATTGTGAGTAATGATGAACCTGATTCTGATATGGGTCTCTATTGTGGACTGAGAGTGGGAAGGGGTCAGGGAGAAGGGAATCATGGTTGGGAAAGGACAGGGAGGGAGGCAAAAGAGGTGGGAGCATGGCACTGCTGATCAGAGATAGTGTCACGGCTGCAGAAAAGAAGGAAGACATGGAGGGGTTGTCTACGGAGTCTCTGTGGGTGGAAGTTAGAAACAGGAAGGGGTCAATAACTCGACTGGGTGTTTTTTATAGACCACCCATTAATAACAGGGACATCGAGGAGCAGACAGGGAGACAGATTCTGGAAAGATGCAATAATAACAAGGTTGTCGTGCTGATTCATTTTAATTTCCCCAGTATTGATTGGCATCTCCCCAGAGCAAGGTGTTTCGATGGGGTGGAGTTTGTTAGGTATGTTCAGGAAGGTTTCCTGAACAATATGTAGATAAGCTGGCAAGAGGAGGGGCCGTACTTGATCTGGTATTGGGAAATGAACCTGGTCAGGTGTCAAGTCTCAGTTGAAGAGCATTTTGGAGATAGTGATCACAATTCTATCCCCTTTACCATAGCATTGGAGAGGGATAGGAAGAGACAAGTTAGAAAAGTTGGAGTAAGGGGAAATATGAAGCTATCAGGCAGGAACTTGGAAGCATAAATTGGGAACAGATGTTCTCAGGGAAATGTACGGCAGAAATGTGGCGAATATTCAAGGGATATTTGTGTGGTGTCCTGCATAGGTACGTTCCAATGAGACAGGGAAAGGATGGTAGGGTACAGGAACTGTGGTGTACAAAGGCTGTTGAAAATCTAGTCAAGAAGAAAAGAAAAGCTTACCAAAGGTTCAAAAAACTAGATAATGATAGAGATCTAGAAAATTATACGGCTAGCAGGATGAGCTTAAGAATGAAATTAGGAGAGCCAGAAGGGGCCATAAGAAGGACTTGGTGAGTAGGATTAAGGAAAACCCCAAGGCATGCTACAAGTACGTGAAAAGCAAGAGGATAAGACGTGAGAGAATAGAACCAATCAAGTGTGACAGTGGAAAAGTGTGTATAGAACCGGAGGAGATAGTGGAGGTACTTAATGAATACTTTGCTTTACTATTCACTACGGAAAGGGATCTTGGTGATTGTAGGGATGACCTGCAGCGGACTGAAAAGCTTGAACATGCAGATATTAAGGAAGAGGATGTGCTGGAGCTTTTGGAAAGCATCAGGTTGGATAAGTCACCGGGACTGGACGGGATGTACCCCAGGCTAATGTGGCAAGCGAGGGAGGAGATTGCTGAGACTCTGATAATGATCTTTGCTTCATCAATGAGGATGGGAGCGGTTCCAGAGGATAGGAGGGTTGCGGATGTTGTTCCCTTATTCAAGAAAGGGAGGAAAGGTAGCCCAGGAAATTATAGACCAGTGAGTCTTACTTCAGTGGTTGGTAAATTGATGGAGAAGATCCTGAGAGGCAAGATTTATGAACATTTGGAGAGGCATAATATGATAAGGAATTGTCAGCATGGTTTACCCACAGAGCTTAAGAGCCAACAGATATTGTTGCAGCTATGTAAGACCCTGGTCAGACCCCCATTGGTGTACTCTACTCAATTCTGGTTGCCTCACTCCAGGAAACATAGAAACATAGAAAATAGGTGCAGGAGTAGGCCATTCGGCCCTTCAAGCCTGCACCGCCATTCCTTACGATCATGGGTGATCATCCAACTCAGAACCCTATACCTGCCTTCTCTCCATACTCCCAATCTCTTTAGCCACAAGGGCCTTATCTAACTCCCTCTTAAATATAGCCAATGAACTGGCCTCAACTGTTTCCTGTGGCAGAGAATTCCACAGATTCACCACTCTCTGTGTGAATAAGTTTTTCCTCATCTCGGTCCTAAAAGGCCTTTATCCTCAAACTGTGACCCCTCGTTCTGGACTTCCCCAACATTGGGAACAATCTTCCTGCATCTAGCCTGTCCAATCCCTTTAGAATTTTATACGAAGGTCGTGGAAACCATAGAAAGGGTGCGGAGGAGATTTATAAGGATGTTGCCTGGATTGGGGAGCGTGTCTTATGAGAATAGGTTGAGTGAACTTGGCCTTTTCCTCTTGGGGCAACTGAGGATGAGAGGTGACCTGATAGAGGTGTACAAGATAATGAGAGGCATTGATTGTGTGGATAGTCAGAGGCTTTTTCCCAGGGCTGAAATGGCTAGCACGAGAAGGCATAATTTTAAGGTGCATGGAAACAGGTACAGAGGAGATGTCAGGGGTAAGTTTTTTACGCAGAGAGTGTTGGGTGGGTGGAATGGGCTGCCGACAACGGTGGTGGAGGTGGATACAATAGGGTCTTTTATAGAGTCTCGTAGATAGGTATATGGAGCTTAGAAAAATAGAGGGCTTTGTGTAACCTTAAGTAATTTCTAAAGTAAGTACATGTTTGACACAGCATTGTTGGCCAAAGGGCTTGTATTGTGCTGTTGGTTTTCTATGTTTCTATGCTGTCTGCTCCACGTTGATAAATGTAGTACTGTGCAAAAGTCTTAGGCACCCTAGCTACATATATTTGTGCCCAAGACTTTCACACAGAACTGTAACTCAGGAAAGAAGGATGTGACAACAGCAGACATCTCTGGGTCCAGGTATATTAGTTGTAAGTGATTTGTATCCAGCACAAAGAAGCAATGGTTAACAAAATCAGCAGTCACTTTGTATCCCATGAAACCTTCATCCTCTGGCCAAGAGCAGCACGGTTCTCTTGGTTGCCCGCTGTGTCTCTCTGACTGCTGTTCACCTCCTTTTGCCTACATTCTTACTTGCATCCTCACTCCCTCCTTCTCTCACCCCGCATTTCAGAGCAACACACGCAAAATGCTGGAAGAACTCAGCAGGTCAGGTAGCATCTGTGGAAGTGAATATACGATCAACGCTTCAGGCTGAGACACTTTATAAGTACTAGAAAGGGAGGGGAAAGAATCCCGAGTCAGGAAGTTGGGGGGGCAGTAGGCGAAAGAGTACAAATTAAAAGATGATAGGTGAAGCCAGGTGACTGGGGGGGGGGGGTGGCAGATGAAGTAAGAAGCTGGGAGGTGATAGGTGGAAAAGGTAAAGGGCTGAAGAAGAAGGAATCTGATAGGAGAGGAGAGTGGACCATGGAAGAAAGGGAAAGAGGCGGGGACACAAGGGAGGTGATAGGCAGGTAGAGACGAAGAAATGAGGTAAGACCAGAGCCAGAGTGGGGAGTGGATGAAAAGGGAAGGGGAGGGGGAAAATTAACAGAAGTTAGAGAAATTGATGTTTATACCATTAGGTTGGAGGCTACCTAAACAGAATATGAGGTATTGCCCCTCTAACCTGAGAGTAGAGGTGGCAGTAGAGGAGACCATAGACCAGCATGTTGGAATGGGAATGGGCTTTGGAATTAAAATGGTTGGCCACTGGGAAATCTTGCTTGTTGAGGATGGAGCCAGGGTGCTCAATGAAACAGTCTCCCAATCTATGCCAGGGTCTCACCAATGGAGAGGAGGCTGCATTGGGAACCCTGGATACAGAAGACGACCTTGCAGATTCGCAGGTGAGGTGTTGAAATCCGATGTAGTTGGTGAGACCCAACGTAGTTTGAGGGACTGCTTTGTCGGGCGCCTCCACTACAACAAACAGGAGTCCCGACATGACGTCTCTCTTCCCTCATCCATCTGGTTTCACCGATCACTTTCTGGCTTCTACTCCTTCCCCTCCTCACCCCCCACTCCCCCACCTCACCCATCTTCTGGCTTCTTCTCATTTCCATTCCAGTCCTGTCCCCTTGTATATTTATTATCGAGGTATGTGTGCAGTTTCCAGTCCTGAAATCCATCTTCCTCACAGACAGCCACGAAACAGAGAAACCATGGAACTCATTCAAAGAAAAAAAACATCGAACTCCCAAAGCACAAAAAAAAGAACAAACTATGAAAATGGCAAAAAAGGAGCAAAAAACACAGAATATAAAACATCAAACCACAGAAGTCAAAGAAACAGTCCAGGACTATCCAGTTCACTTCAATTCAGTTCAGTCTAGCACTGTCTCATTCATTGAGTGCAGGCTGCAGAGCCACTCCGCCCTGACACAAATCACACAAAATAGCAACAAAAAAGGAGCAACTGGATGCCAGAAGCACATCATAACTTGAACTACAGAGATGAAGGGTCTCAGCTCGAAATATTTCTCTCCATTGATGCTGACTGACCTGTTTGCCAAGGACAATTTAGATTATGAAGACACACAGTCCTCTTTTATTGTCATTTAGTAATGTATGCATTAAGAAATGATACAATATTTCCTCCGGTGTGATATCACAAAACACAGGACAGACCAAGACTGAAAAAACTAACAAAACCACATAATTATAACATATAGTTACAACAGTGCAACAATACCGTAACTCGATGAAGAACAGTTCATGGCACAGTAAAAAAGTTCAAAGTCTCTCAAATGTCCCACATCTCATGCAGACGGGAGAAGGAAGAAAAACTCCTCCTGCCATGCCCAACCACAGTCTGACTCTGAGTCGTCCGAAAACTTCGAGCCTCTGATCAGCTCTCCAACACCGAGTCCCGAGCACCATCTCTATCTGAGCGATTCGACCTCAATCTCGGTCGCCAACAGCAGGCAAAGCCGGGGATTTTTTTGGCCTTCCCTCCGAAAGATTCACGATCGCGCAGTAACGACAGCAGCGAACGCGTGTTTCAGAAATTTCTCCAGATGTTCCTCTGTGCTTTCACGTCCGTCTCCATTAAATCAGAATTGTCCACGGCCCCTATTTAACGGATACGATACCATTTTTCACTGGAGGGCTGCGCACGCGTGGCGTGCTGCTTCTCTCTCCTCCCACCTTTTTTACTGTGGCTAATTAGCCTAGCAGCCTGTCATCATTGGCATTTGGTGGGGAGCAGGAGAAGAACAGGAGACTTATTTATTCCTTGACAAACTCAGCAACTCATTGAGTGGATGTACCCTGGAGAGCATTCCAAATGGCTGCATCACTGTCTGGTATTGGGGGTGAGGGGCTACTGGGCAGGGTTGACATAAGCTGTAAAAGTTGTGAACTCAGTCAGCTCCATCACTGACACCAGCCTCCCCAGTATCCAGACATCTTCAAGAAGCAATACTTCAAAAGGGCAGCATCCATCACGAAGGACCCCCCGCACCCAGGACATGCCCTCTTCTGATTGCTACCATCAGGGATGAAGTCGAGGAGCCTGAAGACACGTGCTTCTTCTCTTCTGCCATCAGATTTCTGAAGGGACATTGAACCCATGAACATTATGTCATTATTTTTTTTCTCTTTTTGCACTAATTATTTCAAAGTTTACTTACTGTAAGTTACAGTTTTTATTATTGTGTATTGCATTGTACTGCTGCCGCACAACAACAAATTTCACAACATATGCTGGTGATATTAAATTTGGTTCTGATCCTAGGTTCCTCATTCCTGATACTAATTGTCAACAATTGACTGATTGATTGGTTATAGTAATTATGGACTCAGGAAGGTGAAATCAAGGGAACATGTCTATTGCATACTACCCTGAGATTCCTTTTCTTGTGGGCATTCAGAGTAAATGCGAAGAAACATGACAGAGTCAATGAAGAACCACACAAGACAAAGATGGACAAAGAAACGATGTGCAAGAGACAACAAACTGTGCAAGTACAAAAAGAAATGAAAATAATAACAATATTCAATACATAAGCAATAAATATTGAGAACATGAGTTGTAGAGTCCTTAAAGGTCCTTAATATTCAGTAAAGAGGAAAGAGGATAACATGCATTTGGGGGAGAAGCTGATGGTTAACGAGACAGCACCAAGGCTGTGGCTGATTCAAAGAGGCAACAAAACTGTGCTGGCCTAACCAGCTTTCTTTTTCTTGTGTCACTCTGCAATTAATAATCAGAGTCTCATTTGCATCCTTTAACAATCTGGCATGTAGTTACACAGAGTTATTCAGTGTTTTGTGATAAATTCAGTCAACTAAATGATTAATACAGAAATTAGACAGAGATAAATTGACAGCATGTGAAAGTAGAAAACACTGTAATGAATAACAGCATAATTTGAGTGGATTGTGTTAAAAATCAGTTCCTTCTTTATTAACTACACATTAATTTGATATAATTCATGCAGTGTGTTCAATTAACACCAGACTTAAGTGGAATGCTGCAGTTTTGCAATGTGTTGTAGGCCTGATAATGTTGCCAATGTCTAGGTACAGGCAAGTAGTAACATTTCCCATGAACTAAGTACACCTGTACACCTTTTCATCAATGCAAATATCAAATCAGCCAATCACGCTTAGTGCATAAAAGCATGCAGACATGGTCAAGAGGTTCAGTTGTTGTTCAGCCCAAAGATCAGAACGGGAAAGAAATGTGATCTGAGTGATGTTGATCACGGAAACAATTGTTGGTGCCAGACAGGGTGGTTTGAGTATCTCAGAAACTGCTGATCTCTTGGGATTTTCATGCACAACAGTCTCGAGAGTTTACAGAGAATGATGTGAAAAACAAGAAAAAGTCCAGTGAGCTGCAGTTCTTTGCGTGAAAATGCTTAATTAATGAGAGAGGTGAAAGGAGAATGGCCAGACTGGTTCGAGCTGACAGGAAAGCAACAGTAACTCAAGTAACTGCGTGTTACAACAGTCACTGATGTGCAAAGAGCATCTCTGAATGTACAAAAGGTGCTGCAATTTCCTCCCATTTTACAAAGGTGTTGAAGATCCAGTACTAGGTTAATTGGTCACGTGGATACTTGGGCAGCACAGGCTCATGGGTGGAAGGGCCTATAACCATGCTTCTGATTTAAGCACTGAACAGGTTACATTACAAACATGAGAAATTCTGCAGTTGCTGGAAATCCAAAGCATCATACACAAAATGGTGGAGGAACTCAGCAGGTCAGGCAGCATCTATGGAGATGAATAAACAGCCGACCCTCTTCAGGACTGAGAAGGAAGGGGGAAAATGCCAGAGTAAAAAGGTGGGGGGAGGGGAAGGGGGCTAGCTGGAAGGTGATCGGTGAAACCAGGTGGGTGGGAAAGTCAAGGGCTGGAGATGAAGGAATCTGATAGGAAAGGAGAGTGGACCTTTAGAGAAAGGGAAGATTACATTCATTTTGTTTTATTCTAATGAAATAGCAGAAGTTCACTTCTTATTGCAAATCATTAGAAATAGCAAATGTTTTAAATTAAAATGAAATGATCTGCCATTTTGTTGCATGTCTGTTTCAGTACTTTGCTGACTTCGATCAATACTAATGTACAAATACAAAATTAGACCAAAAGACCATAAGAAATAGGAGCAGAGTTCAGCCATTCAGCCCATCAAGTCTGCTCTGCCATTCCATCATGCCTGATCCCAGATCCCAGGTCCCACTCAACTCCATACACCTGCTTTCTCACCATATCCTTTGATGCCCTGACCAATCAGGAAACTATCAACTTCTGCCTTAAATATATGCACAGACCTAGCCTCCACTGCGGTCTACAGCAGAGCATTCCATAGATTTACTATTCTCTGGCTAAAAAAATTCCTCCTTATCTCTGTTGTAAAGGGTCACCCCTCAATTTTGAGGCTGTGCCCTCTAGTTCTGAATCCCCCACCATAGGAAGCATCCTCTCCACATCCAACCTATCTAGTCCTTTCAACATTCAGTCAGCTTCAATGAGATCCCCCTTCATTTTTCTAAATTCCAGTGAGTTCAAGCCCAAAGCTGCCAAATGCTCCTCATATGTTAACTCCTTCATTCCCGGAATCATCCTCATGAACCTCCTCTGGACTCTCTCCATCGACACACATCATTTCTGAGATACGGGGCCCAAAACTGTTGACAATACTCCAAGTGTGGCCTGACTTGTGTCTTATAAAGGCTCAGCTTTCTCTCCTTGCTTTTATATTCTATTCCTCCTGAAATAAATGCCAACATTGCATTTGCCTTTTTTACCACAGACCCAACCTGTGAACTACCCTTCAGGGTGTCTTGCATCCATCTTCAACACGTTTGACCAGATAACTTTATGCTCAGCATCATAACTGAACAAAGAACGATGTATGGTGCTCTTACTAATTTTCACCAAAGCTATCGGCATTCGAGAGATTTACATTCCCCCCTCCAATTATACCTCACTTCCTGTCACGATTTAATTAGCCTTTTAAGTTGTTGAAAAAAATAATGGAATGCATCGTATTTGAACTTTAATTAAATAGAGATAATTAGCCAATTATTGTAAACATTTTATTGAACTGTAAAAACTAAATGAGGCCTTTACATGTCCTCACAGATTCTTTATCTGCAGAAATCATTGCAAGAAATTTTGGAGGAAGAAAACCAGAAAAATGATTCTAACTGCCTGATATTTTTGGCAATTAATGATTAATAATGATAAAGACTACATTAAAATATGCACTTAAACAGAAAAAATTCCATTCTGTCTGATGTCATCTTATTAGCTATCCTTGAGTTTCACTGCAGTGAGAATAATTTTGATTTATCTCCTTGGGGAATGAATTCCACCAACAGCTGATCTCTCCATTCACCATGTTTAATGATGCACGAAATTTCTTTGAGTGGTGCCCATTTATCTTTATCAATGAGAACTTATGCCGTGCTGTCAGTTATCAGGACATGATATTCCACGGATGAGCCCCATTGAACACCCACAATTTGGAATTTTACCGAGATAAAATTATCAATTGAAATTGTCTGAGTTCCGCTGATGTCCTTAATAAAACTAATTCAACCTTAGACTCATGTTATAAGTTTATTCTCAGATCTCTGGTATCTATTATTGCCTCCTTCTCATCCAAAATTTATGGGGGGTCAATTTCTAAACATGAGCAAGTCTGCGGACACTGGAAATACAAGGTAACACACACAAAATTCTGAGGAACTCAGCAGTCAGGCAGCATCTATGGAAGCGAATGAACAGTCAATGTTTAGGACCAAGACACTTCATCAGGACAGGCCAGGAAGGGGGAAGACACCAAGATAAAAAGGTGGGGGGGGGGAGGGAAGGAGGGTAGCTAAAAGGTGGTAGGTGAAGTCAGGTGGGTAGGAAAGGTGAAGGGTTGAAAAAGAAGGAATCTGATAACAGAGGAGAAAGGAAATGAGGCGGAGGCCAGGGAGAGGTGAGAAGCAGGTGAGAAGAGGTAAGAGGCCAGAATGGGGAGGGGGGGATGGAAAAATCCTTCTTGCAGAAGGAGAAATTAATACTCATGCCATCATGTTGGAGGATACTCAGACGGAATATAAGGTGCTACTCCTCCAGCTTGAGGGCGGCCCCATCTTGGCACAAGAGAAGGCCATGGACCAACATGTCGGAACATGAATGAGAATTGGAATTCAAATGTTCGGTCACCGGGAAGTTCCAATTTTGGTGAACGGAGCAGAGGTGCTCATTGAAGCCGCCCCCACCCCCCCCCCCCCAATTTAGGACGGGTCTCATGAGAGTAGAGGATACTTTCCTCATCAGGTTCGAGAATGCAGCCAATGTAGAAGTTTGAATTAAATTTACAGGGATTGAATAGGTGCCAAAGTCTCCAAAATAGCAAGACGATTGTGTGAATAATGTTGCATTGGATACATAATTCATACAGTTATCGAAGTGTAAAATGGCTGATATTGAATTGGCTTCAGACTGCGAAATCAGTAAGAGTGAAAATCAAATTCAGATCAAGAATAAACTTTATTTGCCATGTACACTCAGTGGCCAAATCATTAGGTACAGAAATGGAACCCTGTATGCTTTTCTGCTGCTGTAGCCCATCCACTTCAAAGTTTGACGTGCTGTGCTTTCAGAGATGCTCATCTTCACACAACAGTTGTACACAAGGTTATATGAGATATTGTCTCCTTCCCGTCAGCTTGAACCACTCTGGCCATTCTCCTCTCACCTCTCGGATTAACAAGGTATTTTCGCCCGCAGAAATGCTGCTCATTGGATGTTTTTATTTGTTTTTTGCACATTCCTCTGCAAACTCCAGAGAGTTGTTTCATGAAAATCCCAAGTGATCATCACTTTCTGAGATACTCAAACCACCCCGACTGGCACCAACAATCATTCACGGTCAAAGTCACTTAGATCACATTTCTTCTCCATTCAAATGGCAAGTAATGGCATTACATGTAATGACATTCTAATTCCAAAATGACAAGTAGATTGTGTGAATTATTTTCAGTTGGATACCTTGGTATTATGGGTATCAAAAGTGTAAAATGGGTGATATTGCATTGACCTCACATTGTATAGCACATCTGTTTTCCCTACTATGGAAATCAATAAGATGGAAAATCAAATTAGGTTCAATGATCAATGATCACCTTTATTCATCATAAACTGTACATTTACAAGTATCAGGAAATTGTTGTGGTGTGCTACTGCGATATGTAAATTGGGCAAAAAAGTGGCAGATGGAATACAATGCTGGAAAATATATTTTGGTAAAAGGAACAACAATGCAGACTATTATCTACATGGGGAGAAGGTTCAAACATCAGAGGTGCAGAGAGACTTAGGAATCCTCGTGCAAACCAGGAATCCAGGTTAACTAACCCGTTGACTCTGTGGTGAAGAAAGCAAATGCGATGTTGCCACTTATTTCAAGGGGAATAGAATATAAGAGCAAGGAGATAATGTTGAACCTTTATAAGACATTAGTCAGGCTGCACTTGGAGTTTTAGGTCCCATATCTCAGAAAGGATGTGTTGTCATTGGAGAAAGTCCAGAGGAGGTTTGCTAGGATGATTCCAGGAATGAAGAGGTTAACACATGAGGAACATTCAGCAGCTTTGGGCCTGTACTCACTGAAATTTAGAAGGATACAGGGGGATCTCATTGAAATCTACCGAATGTTGAAAGGACTAGATAGGGTGGAAGTAGAGAGGAGGCATCCAGAACTAGAGGGCACAGCCTCAAAACTGAGGGGTGATCCTTTAGAACAGGGGTAAGGAGGAATTTTTTTTTTTTACACAGGGAGTAGTAAATTTGTGGAATGTTCTGCCACAAACTGCGGTGGAGGCCAAGTCAGTGAGTATATTTAAGGTGGAAGTTGAACATTTCCTGATCGGTCAGGGCATCAAAGGATATGGCGAGAAGGCAGGTGTATGGGGTTGGGTGGGATCCGGCTCAGCCATGATGGAATGGTGAACAAGACTCGATGGGCTGAGTGGCCTTATTCTGCTCCTGTGTCTTATGGTCTTATACAACAAACACAATATTCAGCAATTATAAATAATTAATCAATTGTATAAAAATAAAGGTAGAAGTACAGATATGGAATAAAATGTGCATACATACATAAATACAAGTATGTACTTAGAAACAAACAGCATTATGAAAGGTATTTTAAAGTAGTTACAGTGTAGTAACAGGAATAATAGATAGGGGGCGGCTAACATGAATGATTGATCAGATTAACTGCCTGTGGGAAGAAACTTCTAAGGTGGTGTGAAATTTTTGTTTTAATATCTCAATTTAAAATTGGGCATAATCAGTGACCCAGTTAAAACTAACCCGCTCTCACCTTGTTGGGTATGTATAAAGTTTAACCTCCAGCTAATTCTCAAAAGAATTAATCCAATGTACCAACAAGTAATCGAACCAAGTATTTTTTTTAATATATTCAAGTTCCTACTACCTTCAAAACAACCAAATACAATCCAGATTTGTCATGGTTGGTGCAGCAGCAGAAGTCCTACTGAAAGTAAACCATCTCCTTGATCTTTTATGAATATGCACCAGAGATTATAATTTCACATAATCAGTATCTGTGCTCTACCTTAGATTGTGCAGTTTCAGTGCTGTGTGTCAGACATGGCTCTAAGCAGCACTGGGGCTCCAAAGAGGACTGCATTGGCTCCCTTTCTGTTTACCCTGTATACCTTAGACTTTGAGTCATGTCATCTGCAGAAATTCTCTGGTAACTCAGCAATAGTTGGGTGTATAAAGGGAAGGCGGGAGGATGAATACAAAGCCCTGGTGGAGGACTTTGTCAGATGGCGCAAGCTGAATCATCTGCAGCTCAACATCAGTAAGACAAAGGAGATAGTGATGGTGACTAAGTCTCCACTGCTCCCTGTTTCAACTGATGGTGAGGATGTGGATGTGGTGAGGACCTACAAGTACCTGGGGGTACACCAGGATGACAGACTTGAAAACAGCACCAACACAGAGGTTGTGTACACAAAGGACCAGAGTTGCCTCTACTTCCTGAGGAGACTGAAGTTCTTTGGAGTATGCAGGCCTCTCCTTCAAATGTTCTACCAGTCTGTTGTCTCCAGTACAATCTTCTATCTGGTGGTGTGCTGGGGCGATGGCATCAGGCTCAATGAACTGATTAGAAAGGCTGGCTCTGTTATGGGAGTCAAACTGGACACACTGGAGGCTGTGGTAGAACAAAGAACCTTCCAGGAAATCCTGGCAGTTCTGGACAATGTTTCTCACCCTCTGCATTCCACCTTGGCTGAACAGAGGAGCACTTTCAGTAATAGACTAAGACAACTGTGCTGTACCAAAGGGTGTTATATGAGATCATTCTTACCCTCGGCCATTAGGCTCTATAATGAGTCAACCTATAGCGGGGGAAGTGATGACACCCTCCTGTTAGACTATTATTAATCTCTGTTTACCAGAGCTCTGTTTAAACTCAGTTTACCACGTCCTTCTATTGCGGAAACCCTGTGCAATACTACCGTCACTTTTTATCTGGACGGTACGAATGGGCACCCATCGCTATATAATATTATGGTAATTCATGCATTACCACATTTTCAGTGCAAACTTGGACATCATGTAAATCTTGTAATCTTATTTTTAAGGTAACTTGTTTTCTTATTCTCTCTTGCTTCTCTTCTGATATTTGTGTATCTGTGCACTTGTAATGCTACTGTGACACTGTAATTTCATTTGGGATCAATAAGATATCTATCTGCATCGATTACCAGATAGGATCATAAATATCCTGACTCAGAAAGGTAAATTTGTTTTATTTAAAATTAAACATTGGTCACGTTTGAATAAAAGAAACAGAAAGAGAAATGGTGATGCTTCTTCATGATGTCATTAATCAAAGATTATCTGTCAGATGTACGAGGGGTGATTGATAAGTTTGTGACCTAAGGTAGAAGGAGTCAATTTTAGAAAACCTAACACATTTATTTTTCAACATAGTCCCCTCCTACATTTACACACTTAGTCCAGCGGTCGTGGAGCATACAGATCTCTTCTTTGTAGATGTCGGCATCTTGGACCTCCACAGGTGGAGATGAGCTATTAACTTCAAGCTTTCTGCATAATCACTCCAAGAGTTGACCTGCACATGCATGTAACGAGAGCTGTATAAATCATCTCCTTCTACCTTAGGCCACAAACTTAACAATCACCCCTGCTGTCGACCACTGCTGGAGGTCCAAGACGCCGACTTTTACAAAGAAGGGATCCGTATGCTCCACGACCACTGGACTAAGTGTGTAATTGTAGGAGGGAACTATGTTGAAAAATAAATGTGCTAGGTTTTCTAAAATTGACTCCTTCTACCTAGGGCTACTAACTTATCAATCACCCCTCATACATCAAAACATCAGAACATACGGCGAAATGCATTGTGGTGCATCAAATCTGCAAGGATTGTGCTAGGGCAGCCCTCAGGTGTTGCCTTGGTTACAGCACCAACATAGCTTCCTAATCCTAGCCTGCACATCTTTGGAATGTGGGTGGATATCGCAGCACCTGGGTGAAACCCATTCAGTCACAGGCAGAGCGTACAAACTCCTAACAGACAGCAGTAATGATCACTGGCTCTGCAGCACTACTGTTTGATACAAGTGCGAGGGGATCCAGCAGTACCCCTATTAACTGTTTGGAGAGAGACATTTATCATTGATGGTTTGTTTGGAAAGGAGAGAGAGACAGAGTTATTTACCACTGATATGTTGCTTTTGAAAAGAGAGAGAGAGAGACGAAGGTAAACAGTGGACTGTTGCTTTAAGGCATTGGAAGTAACTTTGGATTTTTGCTGAGTTTGGAGTTAGAGACAGCACCCAGCAACTCGAAGGTTGCTATGGTGACCAAAGGCCGGTTGTTGATATTTCATCCAAGGACTTGTTGCCTGCTTGTACTCCTTTACAGACAAAGGAGGGAGGGACTCTTTGAATGACAGGTGATGCTCAACCTGGTGAAATAAATGGGAGGTCAAGTGATACAGACATGGGATACATGATCTGGACACGGAATGAGCATTGTTGTGCCTGCAAAGAAAGTGGGTTTTGGAGGATCGATCAGGCAGATCGATCCAAATTGCTATTCCATCGGTGAAGAAGGGGTTGACTGGTGGGGAGTTGTCTATGTGTCCACCCTCGCCTGGGTGATATCTCCACCACAGGAAAACCGGTCCCCCTGGTTAAAGTCACAGTCGGTGACTTGTAAAGGATTTCGGAGGACAACGAGAAGATCGATGGCATCAGCTCACCTGAAGACTCAACTCACTCTCTCTCCATCACTACTCAACTAAACACCATGAACTGAACTGAACTGAACCTTACTCAACATCGTAAGACTGTATCTTTTTACCCCTAGACTTAACGAAGCTTGGTTTTTTCATACATATATATTCCACACTTACTTCTATATATAATCATTGCTAACCTGTTTGATTTATCTACATTTATATTACTGTATTGCATAGTTACTAACAAATATTATTAGTTTATAGCAATACGAGACTCCAAAGTGTTTTCCATCTCTGCTGGTTCTTTATCCCCGTCACGGGGTCCGTGACACAAGTCCTCCTTCTCATTTTGTTCACGTGATCATCTGCTCCTCCTGATTAGAAACAAGGTCAAGTCAAAATGTGAACTTTTCATGTTTTCAGTGAAATCTGATTTGAGAGGTAATTGAGAGCAGGTTACTGCTGTCATCTGAAATAGCTGCTAATAAGCATGAAAATGAGTGAGACCTGAAGGTGAGAGAAAATATTGCAAAAGATCTAAAATGTTTTCTTTATTTTGCCTTTTCCTTAAACAATGGCAAAAGGAAGCTCTCAGTGTTTTATAAGAATGAGATCTATCTGCTGAAAATCTGAAATAAATATTATTCTGTTGCTTGACTCACTTTTAGGTCTTTTCTGCACTTTCTGCTTTTTATAAACACAGAGATCCTACAGACGCTGGAAATCTTGAGCAATGCATTTGGACATTACTAAACAGTCAACGTTTATAATCTGCAAACTTTGCAACAAAACCATCAATATTATCATCATTCAAATCATTGACACACAATGTAAAAAAAAAATCGGTCCCAACACAGACCCCTGTGGAACACCACTAGTCAATGGCAGCCAACCAGAAAGGGTTCCCTTTATTCCCACCCTTTGCCTCCTGCCAATCAGCCACTGCTTTGTCCATGCTAGAATCTTTCCTGGAATATCATGGGATCATAGCTTGATAAGCAGCCATATGTGTGGCACCTTGTCAAAGACCTTCTGAAAATCCAAGTACACAACATCAACCAATGATCCTTTGTCTATCCTGATTGTTATTTCTTCAAAGAATTCCAACAGGTTTGTCAGGCAAAAATTTCCCTTGAGGGAACCTTGTTGACTGCAGCCTATTTTATCAGGTGCTTTCAAGAAACCTGATACTTCATCCTTAATAATTGACCCCAACATCTTCCCAACCACTGACGTCAGACTAACTGGTCCATAATTTCCTCTCTTCCGCCTCTCTCCTTTCTTGAAGAGTGGAATAACATTTGCAATTTTCCAGTCTGCTGAAACCATTAAAGAATCTAGTGATTCTTGAAAAGAAGACAAACTGTGCAATAAATGAATAAATTAAATAGAAAAAGTAGATAGATAAGTAAATTGATAGATAAACAGTTAGAGAGACAGGTAGATAAATAGATAGATAAACAGATAGATTGATAGATAGATCGATAATAAATAAATACACAGATAAATATATCAATAAAGAAATTAATTAGTAAATACGGTAGATGGATAGATAAATGAGTAAATGAATGAACGAATTATACTGAGAACTTGTGTTGTAGGCTCTTTAACAGTGAGTCCATAGATGGTGTCCTCAGGGGTGGTGGTAGAGGCAGATACAAGAATCCAAGCATCTGGGTACCTGTCTAAGAGTCTGATAAGTGACATTTATGGGACACTTAGACAGGAACCCAAATGAAAGAAAAACAAAGGGTTTTGTGGTCGAGAAAGGCTAGATTGATCTTGTAGTAGGTTACATGGCTGGCCCAGCTTTGTGAACTGAAGGGTGTTTACCATGCCGTAATGGTTGGTCTATATTCCATGTTCTGCCAGTCCACCTCACGGTGACCCATGCACAAGCACTTCATCTGATGATCTGCTCTGCACTTTCTCCACAGCTCCTACTCTACGTCCTGCATTCTGTCTCCCTATGTACTACCTTAATGTAGTTGTGTATGTGCCTCTGATCTCCTGGATGGTCAGCACACAAACAAAATGTTGTCACTGTGTTTCATATTATGTGACAATAATAAACTCACAAACCAATGCCACGTCTGAGCTTTTTTTCCTTCAATGCTATTTTCAAAGTTCAAAGTTCATGAAAACTTATTATCTGAGTGCTTAAATGTCATCATAAACAATCCTGAGATTCATGTTCCTGTGGTCACATGCACAGTAAATCCAGGAAACATAATAGAATTAATGAAAGACCATACCCTACAGGAGTGCAAAAGACAACAAACTGTGCAAATACAGAATAAATAATTATTTAATCAAACAAACAAATAAATAAATAAATAAACAAGCAATGAATATTGAGAACATGAGTTGCAGAGTCCTCGAAAGTGAGTCTGTAGCTTGTGGGAACAGCTCAGTGAAAGGGCGAGTGAAGTTGAGTGAACTCCAAGAGTCTGATGGTGAGTGATAACTGGTGGTGTGAACCCTGAGGCTCCTGTATTTTCTTCCCAATGGCAACAGAAAGAAGAGAGCACGACTTGGGTCATGGGGTGCTTGATGATAGAATGTGCCTTCTATATAGATATGCTCAATGGTGGGAAAGGCGTTATGCCATTTTCCACAACTAACAATTCTTTTCATATTCAAATCTATCAACTTTGTAGATATATCCCAAGACTGAGTGTGTTAAGCAAAAAGTTCTGAAGATTTATTACTCTTTCATGAAAAAAATCCTTCTAAGTGAATCTCTGTTCTGAATGGCCAGCCCCCTTGCTTGGGTCTGTAGCCATTTTCTGTCTGGCAAAATCAGCTCTACATCTACCCTGTCCTTCAGTGAGAATTTTGTCAAAATTATTGACTGTTTTCTGTCAAAATCAGCTCAGCAGTGTCACAACGCTTTACGTCACCATCGACCCAGGTCCAATTCCTGTCACTGTCTGTGAGGAGTTTGTACGTTCTCCCCGTGACCGCATAGGTTTCCTCCAGGTGCTCCAGTTTCCTCCCACAGTCCAAAGACTTACAGGTTGGTACTTTGGTGGGTTAATTGGACATTGCAAATCGTCCCGTGATTCGGCTAGGATTAAATGGGGAGATTGCTGGGCAGCGCGCTTTGAAGGGCAGAAAGGTCCTATACTGTGTTATATCTCAATAGATAAATAAATATGCACAGAGCAAGAACGATAATGAATAGGAAGGATTAATTGTGTTAGTCACAGTACATGCTGGGAGTGAAGAACTGGGCCTACCAAGATGAAAAATGTGCTCACTCAAAAACTCATGCAAAAAGAGGGTATGTAGGAGGCTCATTACTTCACCTTGCAATCAATCAGTCACATATGCACTTGCCACATTCTCACAATAAATACGATACAGTTAATCTTCTTCATTCTCTGTCAGTTCACAAACACAAAGAAGAGACATTAAACACAACCTCCACATCCTCTCTCAGACAGACATGAAATAGGTATTTTGAGGAAGAGGGTAGGATTTAGTTAGACAACATCACTAAGACATACTCTCTGACCATTATCAGAACCAGGTTTAACCGGGGAAGCGCAGAATCAAATATCGCTGTGATGATTGTACGTTCTAGTACCAATTGTTTGGCGAAAATAAAGCATAAAGTATAAAGTATAGTATCACTGGCATATGTCGTGAAATTTGTTGTTAAAATGGCATGAGTACATTACAATACATGTAATAATAACTGTAATTTAACTGTAATTTCTTAATGCATGCATTACTAAATGACAATAAAAGAGGACTACGTGTCTTCATAATCATAATCATAAATATATATATTTTTTAAAGGTTAAATTAAATAAATAGTGCAAAAGGAGAGGTTCATGGGTTCAATGTTGGCTCAGAAATTTGATGGCAGAGGGAAAGAAACTATTCCTGAATCATTGAGTGCAGAGTATGAACTAGCTGCTGAGGCTCCTACATAACAGTACAGCGAACACTTCAAAAGCTTTTCATCGATGCTAGAATGTGTGGCAACACTCGCAGACGACCCCAGTTAAACCCTTGGGTGTTCTGGTTGTTAATGTAAACAACTCATTTCACTGTATCTTTCAATGTGCATAAAATAAATAAACCTGAATATTGAATCTTCAATCTTGACTGTAGACCACCCTTGGATATCCCTAATTTATGAAAGGCACCATAAAATGTCTGGTTGTTCTTTGTCTCCTTGGCAGTAACACATTGGATGAGGTACTGGGAAAACTGATATACATTATATGAAGTAATAAGGTCTCACATGGCTGACAAAGTCCCTAAAATTAGAGTGGAGTTGAAGAAACTGTTAAATACTGTCCCCAGGACTTAAAATGACAGAGTGCAGAGGTCAGTTTTAATCGTTATCTTCAATTTATTTAATGGAATTTTGCCAGGGGCTTTTTTTCTCCACATTATTATCTCTCATGGCTATTAATAAAGTTATCAATAATTAATCACCATAACCAAGGCTATTGGTCATGATGCTTTATTAACACAAAAAAGTGGTATCTCATCTGATAGCTCTCATTCAAAGAAAACAATTAGAATGTGTAACCAACACACACACTCAATATGTGTACCCCTTGTGAGTATACGTTTGTGGTCTTCTGCTGCTGTAGCCCATCCACTGAGGTTTGAGTTGTCGTGTGTTCAGAGATGCTCTTCTGCACACCATTGTAGTAACACATAATTATTTGAGTTAATGTCACCTCCCTGTCAGCTTGAACCAGTCTGGCCATTCTCCTCCGACCTCTCTCATTAACAAGGCGTTTTCACTCACAGAACTGCCACTCACCGGATGTTTTCTTGTTTTTCTCACCGTTCTCTGTAAAGTCTAGAGACTGTTGTGTATGAAAATCCCAGGAGATCAGCAGTTTTTGAGATACTCAAACCACTCTGTCTGGCACCAACAATATTTTCGTGGTCAAAATCACTTGGGTCACATTTCTTCCCTGTTCTGATGTTTGTTCTGAACAACAACTGAACCTCTTGACCATGTCGGCATGCTTTTATGCTTTAAGTTGATGCCAAATAACTGGGCTAAAGACTGCTGGCCATGAACATCCCAGGAGATCAGCAGCTTCTGAGAGATTCAAACCACCCCATCTGGCACCAATGAGGTACCATAGTGGTTGTCACAACACCTAGTAGTACCAGCAACCCAGGTTCAATTCCCACTGCTTCCTGTTGGAGTTTTGTAAGTTCTCCCTGTGAACGCATGAGTTTCCTTCAGATACTCGGGTTTTCTCCTACAGTCCAAAGGCGTGCCAGTGGGTAGGTTAATCTGTCGTTGTAAACTGTACCATGGTTAACCTAGGGTTAAATCAAGGGTTTCTGGGTAACTCAGCTCGGAGGGCCAGAAGGACCTACTCCGCATGAAATCTCAATAAATAAGTTTTAATAAACAAACATTGCATGGTCAAGGTCACTCTGATCACAGTTCTTCCCTGCTCCGATGTTTGGTCTGAACAGCAACTGACCTTGTCTCAATGATTTTATGCATTGGGTTGCTGCCACATGATTGGCTGATTAGATATTTGCATTAATGAGCAGGTGTACAGGTGTACCTAATAAAGTGGCCATCAAGTGTAGTGACTGACCATTTAAGATGAGTGAGACACAATCAGGTTATGATTACAGCCCAAGGTTATAGCAATTTTCTCTTGATGTTTTATTGATGAGATGCAAGGAGTGGGGACGGAGCATTGAATTTCTTTGCACATGCTTTTACTTTTTAATATAAGATTATCACTGTAATCTCACGTGTAAACAGATGGAGTCTCGGAGGATGTAGAGAGTTATCCTGCATTAGCAAAGAATATGTATTAAAATTAATCTGATTTATTAATTATACAACAGCTGTACTAACATAAAATTACTGGTTACTTAGAATTCAAATTTTTGTAGTGTTGTTTTTTCTTTCCAATTTTATACATTGTGCATTCGACTGAGGACCTTTATGCAGTATAATAGCCTCAAATAACAGAGCAGCACAAGAGCAGCCTCTTTGGCCCACAATTAAGATTTCTTCAAGGAGCGATGCCTCGAACAACAGCATTCATCATTAAGGACCAATCAACCATTCAGGAACAGCTTCTTCCCCTCGGCCCTCAGATTTCTGAACGGACATTGAACCCATGAACACTACCTTACTATGATTTTTTTTCTCTCTTTTTGCAGTACTTATTTAATTTAACATATAACATTTTCTGTAACTTACAATTTTTTTACATTATTTTGTATTGCAATGTACTGTTGCTGCATAACAACAAATTTCACGACAGAAGTCAGTGATATTAAACTTGATTTGTGATTCTGATTACCTGAATTTTAGACAATTTCATGCACTGTGCAGTCAACTGAGGACCCTTATACAATAACTTCAGTTAAGATCTGGCTTCAATAACTGCAATAGCTTCAACAGATTCAATTAAGAGGCGGGGCAGGTGTGTGGCGGTTAGCATAACACCAACGCAATAGCAGCAGCCTGGATTCGGTTCCCAGCACTGCCTCTAAGGACTCTGTACGCTCTTCCCGTGACCGTGTCGGTTTCCACCAGGTGCTCTGGTTTCCTCCCCCAGTCCGAAGGTATATGGGTTTGTAGGTTAATTGGTCACATGGGTGGAATTTGGTGGTGTAGGCTTGTTGGAGAAGGGCCTGTTACAGCGTTGCATCTCTAAATAGTTTTATCCCAAGTGGGTTGTTTTGATGGGGAAGAATGTATGGGGAGGTTGGTTAGAGACTAACTAGTATTTAAAGAAATGAAAAGCATTTGAACTTCAATTACAGATTGTATATTCCATAAAAACTCAGGCATCATGATCTTTAGCATTTGGCATACTAAATGTATGATATGGCATTTGGTGTTTCATGTTTCTTTTCTGAAATCAACGTATAATGTTATTCCCATGCTTACAGCAAGCCAACTCTGTAATACTTAACTCAGAGAGCAAACACACAAATTAAAACTGAAGCGGGTGTTAACTTAGCAGCTAGAGTACTTGTGTGTCCTTTGAAAGCTCCTCTCCTGGAATAAGATCATAAGACCATCAGAATTAGGCCATCGAATCTCTCCACCATTCAATAATGCCAGATCCTTTTCTCCCCTCCTCAACCCCAATCCCCGGCCTTCTCCCCGCAACCTTTGATGCCATGTCCAATCAAGAACCTATCAATCTCTGCCTTAAATACACCCAACAACCTGGCCTCCACAGTTATCTGTGGTAACAAATTCCACAAATTCACCATGCTCTGGCTAATGAAATTCCACATCTCTATTTTAAATGGACGCCCCTCTATTGTGAGGCTGTGCCTTCTTGTCCTAGACTCCCCTACCATGGGAAACATCCTTTCCACAACTACTCTATCTAGACCTTTCAACATTCGAAAGTTTTCAGTGAGATCCACTCCCATCCGTCTAAAATACAGCAAGTACAGGTCCAGACCCCTCAAATGTTCCTCATATGATAACCCTTTCATTCCCGGAATCGTCCTTGTGAACCGCCTCTGGACCCTCTCCAATGCCAGCACATCTTGTCTCAGATGAGGAGCCCAAAACTGTTCCCAATACTCAAGGTGAGGCCTCAGCAGTGCCTTATAAAGCCTCAGCATCACATCCTTGCTCTTGTATTCTAGACCTCTTGAAATAAATGCTAACATTGCATTTGTGTTCCTCACCATCGACTCCACCTGCAAGTTAACTTTTAGGGTGTTCAGCACAAAGACTCCAAGGTCCCTTTGCATCTCAGATTTTTGAATTTTCTCCCCATTTCGAAAATAGTCTGCACATTTATTTCTTCTACCAAAGTGCATGACCATGGATTTTCTAAAATTGTATTTCATTTCCCACTTTCTTGCCCATTCTTCTAATCTGTCTAAGTCCTTCTGCATCCTACCTGTTTCCTCAACACTACCTGCCCCTCCACCAATCTTCATATCATCTGCAAACCTGGCACAAAGCCATCTATTCCATCATCTAAATCATTTATATACAGTATAATAAGTGGTCCCAACACTGACCCCTGCAGAACACCAGTGGTCACTGACAGCCAACCAGAAAAGGATCCTTTTATTCCCACTCGCTGCCTCCTACCAATCAGCCAATACTCTAATCATGCTAGTAACTTTCCTGTAACACCATGGGCTTTTAACTTGATAAGCTGCCTCATGTGTGACACCTCGTCAAAGGCTTTCTGAAAGTCCAAACATACAACATTCACTGCATCCCCTTTATCTATCCTACTTGTAATCTCCTTAAAAAATTTCACCAGGTTTGCCAGGCAGGATTTTCCATTAAGGAAACCATGCTGACTTTGTTCTATCTTGTCACTCTATCACCTTATCCTTAACAATTATCTCCAACATTTTCCCACTGAGGTCAGGATAAGCAGTCTATAATCTCCTTTTTGCTGTTCTCCTCCTTCCTTAAAGAGTTGAATGACATTTGCAAGCAAGTTTCGTTGGTAAGGCCAGGAGGATTATTTATACAATCGCACATAAATGCGTAATTCAGATAAACCATGGACTTCATGAAGTTTACACATTCTCCCTGTGGGTTTCCTCTGGTTTCCCTGCTTTCCTTCCACTGCCATTCCTAATACGTACGGTTGGTATGTTGATTAGAGGAATGTATGGGGGTGGATGGTAGAGGTGGGTGGTTTTTACACAGAGGGTGGTCATGTACTGTCGGGGTGGATGGTAGAGGTGGGTGTTTTTTACACAAGGAGTGGTCAAGTACAGTCAGGGGTGGTAGTAGAGGCTGATACATTAGGGGCATTTAAGAGACTCTTAGACACGAGGATGATAGAAAATGGCGCATTGAAACATATTGTGAAATGCATCATTTGCGCTAACAAACAACATACCCAAGGGTTTACTGGGGGCACCCTGCAAGTGTTGCCACAAATACTGTTGTCAATGAAAAGCTTTTGAAGTGTTAACTGTACTGTAATGTAGGAAGCCCAACAGCCAGTTTATACACTGCACTAACGATTCAGCAATAGCTTCTTCCCCTCTGCCATTGAATTTCTGAATGTACAATGTACCCTTGAACACTACCTCACGACTTTTTTCTTCTCTTTTTGGCTATTTAACTTAAATAGATGGAAGTGTTAGATTGATCTTGGAGTAGTATGTTCTGTGTTCTATATTCTGTATTCTAAAAGCTAAGTGATATTGTCATGTGAATTGACACTAAGTATTAGGAATTGAATAGAGGATGTTATAACAATTAATTTGAAGTTTCAGCTGACCATTACAAACTACTGAAGTTTTACCTTTGCAGTCCATGGTTTACCTGATTTCTCTGAAGTTAATATCTATCACGTTTGTTGAATGTATATTTTGTTTGATTGTAATAATAAACGTTTTGGACTTACCAGAGTAAAAGGCTTTTTTACTAAAAGGCTTTTTACTCCATCTAAAAGGCTTTTTGTTTACTTGTAGGTGGCATGGTAATGTTACAGTGAGGGAAACACTTTCCAGCGCCCGTGATTCATCTCTCATCCTCATTCAGAACTCATCCTTCTTACTTGCTATAATTCTGGCCACTGTGTGTCAGTTTGCCCCCGGACTTTGTCTACAATTATGCTGAAGGATCATTAAGTGTGAAGTAGATCAGAATAGTGCATAGAATAGATTTGTCACATGTGCATTGAAACATCAAAATGCATTGTTTGTGTCGATGACCAACACAGTCCTTGAATGTTCTCAGGCAGCCTGCAAGTCAGAGAGTCATAGAGAAGTCCACTACACCCCCAATCTTGGTGTCATCTGCAAATTTGCTGATCCAGTTAACCACATTATCATCCAGATCATTGATATAGGTGACAAACATCATGGATCCAGCACCAATCCCTGCAGCACTCCACGAGTCACAGGCCTCCAGCCAGAGAGGCAATCATCGACTACCACTCTCTGACTTCTCCCACAAACCCAATGTCAAATCCAATTTACTACCTCTGAACGTTCTTGAACAACCACCCTTGTCAAATGCCTTAATAAAGTCCATGTAGATATCATCCACTGCCTTGCCTTCATCAACTTTCATAGAAACATAGAAAACCTACAGCACAATACAGGCCCTTCAGCCCACAAAGCTGTGCTGAAGATGTCCTTACCTTAGAACTACCTAGGCTTACCCACAGCCCTCTATTTTTCTAAGCTTCATGTATCCATCCAGGATTCTCTTAAAAGACCCTATTGTTTCTGCCTCCATCACCGCCGCCGGCAGCCCATTCCGCGCACTCACCACTCTCTGTGTAAAAAATTTACCCCTGACATCTCCTCTGTACCTGCTTCCAAGCTCCTTAAAACTATGCCCCCTCATGTTAGCCATTTCAACCCTGGGGGGAAAAGCCTCTGACTCTCCACACGATCAATGCTTCTCATTATCTTGTACACCTCTATCAGGTCACCTCTCATCCTCCATCACTTCCTGGTAACTTTCTTGAAAAACTTGACAAGATTAATTAGACATGATCTACCATTCACAAAGCCATACTGACTATCCATAATCAGTCCATGTCTATTCAAATACTCATATATCCCGTCCCTTAGAATACCCTTCAATAACTTTCCCACTAGTAATGTCAGGCTCATGGGCCTATAATTTCCTGGTTTATTTTCAGGGCCTTTCTTAAACAGCGGAACAACATTGTCTATCCTCTAATCCTCTGGTACTTCACCTGTCACTAAGGGTGATTTAATTATCTCTGCAAGGGACCCTACAGTTTCTGCACTTGCCTTCCGCAGGGTCCACAGTACACCTTGCCAGGCCCTGGGGATTTATCCACTCTGATTTGCCTCAAGACAGCAAACATCTCCTCCTCTTTAATCTGTATTGGGCCCATAAGCTCACTATTGTTTTATCTCACTTCTATAGACTTCGTGTCCTTCTCCTGAATAAATACAGATGCAAATCCATTTAAGATCTCCCCCATCTATTTTGACTCCACACATGGATGACCAGTCTGATCTTCCAGAGGACCAGTTTTGTCCCTTGCAATCCTTTTGCTCTTAATATATCTGTAAATCCAGCTGGCTGGTAGCATAGTGGCATCCGCGCCGGACTTCGGAGTGAAGGCTCCTGAGTCCGAATCCAGCTGGCTCCCTTGCACGCTTTCCACCTGTGCTGAGTTGAGAAAAAAATTAGAAAGCCTGCTTAAAAAACGCCGTCATGACGGCAACCTGATGACTCCACTCAGAGGTAAGGGCTTTCTTCTTCTTCTTCATACCTATAAATCCCTTACGATTCTCTGCTAGAGTAACTTCATACCTTCTTTTAGCCCTCCTGACTTCTTTAAGTGTTCGCCTGTATTTCTTGTACTCTATTAGCACCTCATTTATTCCTACCGGCCTTTACCTGTATGCACCTCCATTTTTTTCTGAACCAGAATCTCAATATCTCTAGAAAATCAAGATTCCCTACAACTGTTGTCTTTATCTTTTATTCTGACAGGCACATACAAGCTTCGTACTTTAAAAATGTCACTTTTGAAGGCCTCCCACTTACCTTTACCATCTTTACCAGAGAACAGCCTGTCCCAATCCACACTTGCCAGATCCTTTCTGATAGAGGCTACAGAGAGACCTAAACAGATTAAGAGAATTGGCAAAGAAATGGCAGGTGGAATACAGCGTCAGGAAATCTATGGTCATGCACTTTGGTAGAAGAAGTGAAAGGGTTTTCTAAGTGGAGAGAAGATACAAAAAACAGAGGTGCAGAGGGACTTGGGAGTCCTCGTGCAGGATTCCCTGAAGGTTAATTTGCAGGTTGAGTCTCTGGTGAGGAAGGCAAATGCAATGTTAGCATTCATTTCCAGAGGACTAGAATATAAAAGGATGTAATGTTGAGGCTTTATAAAGCACTGGCGAGGCCTCACTTGGAGTATTTTGAGCAGTTTTGGCCCCCTATCTTAGAAAGGATGTGCTGAAACTGGAGAGGGTTTAAAGGAGGTTCACAAAAAAGATCCCCGGTTTGAACAGCTTGTCATATGAAGAGCATTTGATGGCTTTGGGCCTGTATTCACGGAAATTTAGAAGAATGAGGGATGACCTGATTGAAGCCTATCAAATAGTGAAAGACCTTGATAGAGTGGATGTGGAGAGGATGTTTTCTACAGGTGGATGCACTTAAGACCAGAGGGCACAGCATCAGAATAGAGGGCCGTCCGTTTAGAATAGAAATGAGGAGAAATTTCTTTAGCCGGAGAGTAAAGGATCTGTGGAATTCATTGCCACAGACAGCTGTGGAGGTCAAGTCTGTGTGTATATTTAAGGCAGAGGTTGGAAGATTTTGATTGGTCAGGGCATGAAGGGATACAAGTAGAAGGCAAGAGATTGGGGCTGAAAGGGAAAATGGATCAGCCATGATGAAATGGTGGAGCAGACTCGATGGGCCAAATGGCCTAATTCTGCTCCTATGTCTTATGATCTTTTGCTCTTATGGTCTAAGAAGCATATTGAAAAATCAAATTAACAACAGTAACACAATGCCCAGAGTAGGTCAGGCAGCATCTATGGCAATTTATAGATGTTCAACCTTTCAGGCCATAGAAGGGTCTCATTCCAAAATGTCAATTGTTTATTCCTTTCCATGAATGCTGCCTGACCTGCTGAGTTCCCCCAGCATTTTGCGAGTGTTGCTTTGGATTTCTAAACAGAAAAGATTCCCAGCATCTGCAGAATCCCTTGTGTTTAACATAAACACGAGTGGTTACGTTTCTTGTATAGAGCTTTAGATAACTATTAGCAGCTGGGATTTACACAGACAAAGCCCTCCCCACCACTAAGCACAGCTACAAGGAGCTCTGTCACAAGAAAGCAGCTTCTATCATCAAGGACCCCCACCACCTAGGCCATGCTCTCTTCTCACTGCAGCCGCCAGGAAGAAGATACAGGAGCCTCAGGACCCACATCACCAGGTTCAACAACAGTTTTTACCCCTCAACCATCAGGATCCTGAACCTGTATGGTTAACTTCTCTTACCTTCTCTGAACTGATTGCTCAACCTGTGGGCTCATTTTCAAGCATTCTTCATCTTGTATTCTCAATATTTATCACTTATTTGTATATTATTATTTTATGTTTTATTTTTGTATTTGCATATTGCACATTGGTTGTTTGTCTTTCTTTGTGTGCAGTTCTTCATTTATTCTATTATGTTTCTTTGTATTTACTATGAATGCCCAAAAGGAAATGAATCTGAAGGTAGTATATGGTAACATACATGTACTTTGATCAGTTACTCTGAATATTCACTCAGTAATGATTTTACATCATTAAGAACTTTAATGCAATTTAGTTTCCATAAAAATGTGAAAAGATGTCGAATTATTCCTTCATCAATATTTTAACCAGAACTGATTCACTTTGTGGACGAAGAATGCCCCAACCATAATTATCAGTTCTAGCTACAATAAAGCAGAATTTTTTGTTATAAAGATGTACTCCGGGCATTTTTTTTGTGCTTTATGATGGTGCCATTGGGAGCCACGGTAGGTTAGCAGTTAGTGTGATGCTATTACAGCACGGGCCGTTCTGGAATTCAGAGTTCAATTCCAGCGTCATCGGTAAGGAGACTGGACGTCCTCTGTGTGGAATGCGTGGGTTTTCCACGGGTGCTACAGTTTCATCCCCCAGTCTAAAGACTTACTAGGTAGGTTAACAGATCATTGTAAATTGTTCCATGACTTGATTTAGGTTAATCATGGTTGTGGGGTTGCTGGCGTGACGTGGCTCGAAGGGCCAGAAGGGCCTACTAAACACTGTATCACTACATTAATTAATTAAAAGGATTTGCCCTAAAATATTCCAAAATATTTTGAAAAGAGACACCCTTTTAATACAAACCTAATTAACCTCCAGCAAGAGATTACCCTGTCTGACTGAGATTCCCTTATCTGTCATTTTCGACACATTCCTTTCCTTCTGGCTGGTATTGTAGAGATTGTTTAGTCTTGACTATTGCCAAACTGATTGAATCTTGAAGTGCTCTTTATTGCCCACGCAAAGAAATTAATATTTTTATTGTTTATTTTAAAGGGCTCATTTTAAGACATTACATTTGCCCTTTGGCACAAAAGAAATTCCATGTTATTTAGCAAATAATGTACCCATTTCAGGAAGATGGGGTTCATCAGTTGTGGTTGGCAGAATGAGAAGGAAACCTCAAATCTCAAATCTCAAATCTCGGCTGCCTTATGTCTATACCCACTCATGGAGTGAGCTTTTGGAGCAAACCCCGAGGAAAAGGCCAGAGCTGGAGGCTCTAAGGCAGTCCTATGTTGAGCTCCGTGATGACTGACAACTCCTGTGATGCCGCTGGTGCCAAACTGTACCAGTCTCTGCCATTCTTTTGGATTCACCAGCTGCGTGGAGTGGGTAGCCTGCCGCATGCCTCAAAAAGTTGACATCCATCATTAAGGACCCCATCTTGCAGGACTTGCCCTCTTCTCGTTGCTACCATCAGGGAGGAGGTACAGAAGCCTGAAGGCACACACTCAACAATTCAGGAACATCTTCTTCCCCTCTGCCCTCCAATTTCTGAATGGCTACTGAACCCATGCCACTACATAATTACGTTCTTTCCTCATCCCGCCCCCTCCTGTCTTCTCCTATCATTTTGGATCTCCCCCTCCCCCTCCCACTTTCAAATCCCTTACTCACTCTTCCTTCAGTTAGTCCTGACGAAGGGTCTCGGCCTGAAACGTCGACTGCACCTCTTCCTAGAGATGCTGCCTGACCTGCTGCGTTCACCAGCAACTTTGATGTGTGTTGCTTGAATTTCCAGCATCTGCAGAATTCCTGTTGTTTGCGTTTATAATTATAATTTATAGTTTTTATTAATATGTACTGCAACATACTACTGATGCAAAACAACAAATTTCAAAGGTTTGAAAGGTACATAGAACATAGAACATAGAATAGTACAGCGCAGTACAGGCCCTTCGGCCCACAATGTTGTGCCGACCCTCAAACCCTGCCTCCCATATAAGCCCCCACCTTAGATTCCTCCATATACCTGTCTAGTAGTCTCTTAAACTTCACTAGTGTATCTGCCTCCACCACTGACTCAGGCAGTGCATTCCACGCATCAACCACTCTCTGAGTAAAAAACCTTCCTCTAATATCCCCCTTGAACTTCCCACCCCTTACCTTAAAGCCATGTCCTCTTGTATTGAGCAGTGGTGTCCTGCGGAAGAGGCGCTGGCTATCCACTCTATCTATTCCTCTTATTATCTTGTACACCTCTATCATGTCTCCTCTCATCCTCCTTCTCTCCAGAGAGTGAAGCCCTAGCTCCCTTAATCTCTGATCATAATGCATACTTTCAAAACCAGGCAGCATCCTGGTAAATCTCCTCTGTACCCTTTCCAATGCTTCCACATCCTTCCTATAGTGAGGTGACCAGAACTGGACACAGTACTCCAAATGTGGCCTAACCAGAGTTTTATGGAGCTGCATCATTACATCGCGACTCTTAAACTCTATCCCTCGACTTATGAAATCTAACACCCCATAGGCTTTCTTAACTACCCTATCCACCTGTGAGGCAACTTTCAGGGATCTGTGGACATGTACCCCAAGATCCCTCTGCTCCTCCACACTACCAAGTATCCTGCCATTTACTTTGTACTCTGCCTTGGAGTTTGTCCTTCCAAAGTGTACCACCTCACACTTCTCCGGGTTGAACTCTGTCTGCCACTTCTCAGACGACTTCTGCATCCTATCAATGTCTCTCTGCAATCTTTGACAATCCTCTACACTATCTACAACACCACCAACCTTTGTGTCGTCTGCAAACTTGCCAACCCACCCGTCTACCCCCAATCCAGGTCGTTAATAAAAATCACGAAAAGTAGATGTCCCAGAACAGATCCTTGTGGGACACCACTAGTCACGATCCTCCAATCTGAATGTACTCCCTCCACCACCACCCTCTGCCTTCTGCAGGCAAGCCAATTCTGAATCCACTTCGCCAAACTTCCCTGGGTCCCATGCCTTCTAACTTTCTGAATAAGCCTACCGTGTGGAACCTTGTCAAATGCCTTACTAAAATCCATTTAGATCACATCCACTGCACTACCCTCATCTATATGCCTGGTCACCTCCTCAAAGAACTCTATCAGGCTTGTTAGATATGATCTGCCCTTCACAAAGCCATGCTGACTGTCCCTGATCAGACCATGATTCTCTAAATCCCTATAGATCCTATCTCTAAGAATCTTTTCCAACAGCTTTCCCACCACAGACGTAAGGCTCACTGGTCTATAATTACCCGGACTATCCCTACTACCTTTTTTGAACAAGGGAACAACATTCGCCTCCCTCCAATCCTCCGGTACCATTCCCATGGACAACGAGGACATAAAGATCCTAGCCAGAGGCTCAGCAATCTCTTCTCTCACCTCGTGGAGCAGCCTGGGGAATATTCCGTCAGGCCCCGGGGACTTATCTGTCCTAATGTATTTTAACAACTCCAACACCTCCTCTCCCTTAATATCAGCATGCTCCAGAACTCATATTGTCCTCACCATCATCAAGTTCCCTCTCATTGATGAATACCGAAGAGAAGTATTCATTGAGGACCTCGCTCACTTCCACAGCCTCCAGGCACATCTTCCCACCTTTATTTCTAATCGGTCCTACCTTCACTCCTGTCATCCTTTTTTTCTTCACATAATTGAAGAATGCCTTGGGGTTTTCCTTTACCCTACTCGCCAAGGCCTTCACATGCCCCCTTCTTGCTCTTCTCAGCCTCTTCTTAAGCTCCTTTCTTGCTTCCCTATATTCCTCAATAGACCCATCTGATCCTTGCTTCCTAAACCTCATGTATGCTGACTTCTTCCTCCTGACTAGATTTTCCACCTCATTTGTCACCTATGGTTCCTTCATCCTACCATTCTTTGTCTTCCTCACCGGGACAAATTTATCCCTTACATCCCGCAAGAGATCTCTAAACATTGACCACATGTCCATAGTACATTTCCCTGCAAAAACATTATCCCAATTCACACCCGCAAGTTCTAGCCTTATAGCCTCATAATTTGCCTTTCCCCAATTAAAAATTTTCCTGTCCTCTTTGGTTCTATCCTTTTCCATGATAATTATAAAGGCCAGGGAGTGGTGGTCACTGTCCCCCAGATGCTCACCCACTGAGAGATCTGTGACCTGACCCGGTTCATTACCTAGTACTAGATCTAGTATGGCATTCTCCCTGGTCGGCCTGTCCACATACTGTGACAGGAATCCATCCTGGACACACTTAACAAACACTTGCCCCATCTAAACCCTTGGAACTAATCAGGTGCCGATCAATATTAGGGAAGTTAAAGTTACCCATGATAACAACCCTGTTATTTTTGCACCTTTCCAAAATCTGCCTCCCAATCTGCTCCTCTGAATCTCTGCTGCTACCAGGGGGCCTATAGAATACCCCCAGTAAAGTAACTGCTCCCTTCCTGTTCCTGACTTCCACCCATATTGACTCAAAAGAGGATAATGCTACATTACCCACCCTTTCTGTAGCTGTAATAGTATCCCTGACCAGTAATGCCACCCCCCTCCCCTTTTTAATGTATATTTAATGTCAGAGAAATGTGTACAATATACATCCTGAAATGCTTTTTCTTTGCAAACATCCACAAAAACAGAGGAGTGTCCCCAAAGAATGAATGACAGTTAAATGTTAGAACCCCAAAGCCCCCCCAGCTCCCCCCCCGCATGTAAGCAGCAGCAAGCAATGATTACCCCCTCCCCCCACCAGCAAAATAAAAAGCATCGGCACACACCACTGAGCACTCAAGCATGCAGCAAAGCAACAGCAAAGACACAGTCTTGCAGTACTCCAAAGACTACTCATTCACCCGATATTTGACATACCATAGGCACTCTCTCTCTCTCCCTAATAAAGGAAAAATAGGTGCCTCTGTTTCACAGTGAGAGGGGAGACATAACAAACAACTCGCTGGGGTTTGTGATGTTAAAAGTCCATTGCGTCACGATATATGCCAGTGATATTAAACCTGATTCTGATTCAAGCTGACAGGAAGGTGACAATAACTCAAATAACCATGTGTTACAAAAGTGGTATGCACAAGAGCATCTCTGAACACAAGCAACATTGTCATAGTCATGGTCATAGTCGTACTTTGTTGATCCCGAGGGAAATTGGGTTTCATCACAGTTGCACCAACCAAGAATAGAGTATAAATATAGCAAAATAAAACCATAAATAATTAAATAATAATATGTAAATTATGCCAGAAAATAAGTCCAGGACCAGCCTATTGGCTCAGGTTGTCTGACCCTCCAAGGGAGGAGTTGTAAAGTTTGATGGCCACAGGCAGGAATGACTTCCTATGACGCTCTGTGTTGCATCTCGGTGGAATGAGTCTCTGGCTGAATGTACTCCTGTGCCCAACCAGTACATTATGTAGTGGATGGGAGACATTGTCCAAGATGGCATGCAACTTGGACAGCATCCTCTTTTCAGACACCACCGTGAGAGAGTCCAGTTCCATCCCCATAACATCACTGGCCTCACGAATGAGTTTCTTGATTCTGTTGGTGTCTGCTACCCTCAGCCTGCTGCCCCAGCACACAACAGCAAACATGATAGCACTGGCCACCACGGACTCGTAGAACATCCTCAGCATTGTCCAACAGATGTTAAAGGACCTCAGTCTCCTCAGGAAATAGAGATGGCTCTGACCTTTCCTGTAGACAGCCTCAGTGTTCTTTGACCAGTCCAGTTTATTGTCAATTCGTATCCCCAGGTATTTGTAATCCTCCACCATGTCCACTCTGACCCCCTGGATGGAAACAGGGGTCACTGGTACCTTAGCTCTCCTCAGGTCTACCACCAGCTCCTTAGTCTTTTTCACATTAAGCTGCAGATAATTCTGCTCACACCATATGCCAAAGTTTCCTACCGTAGTTGAACCTTGAAGTGGGCAACAGAAGACCATCAACGTACACTCAGTGGCCACATTTTTAAGTACACGAGTTATCTAATAAAATGGCCTCTGAGTGTATTTTGTTTTATACGGTTAAGAGAGGACGTTGCCAGGGACATCACACTGTGAAATATAACAGGTTTGTATTAAGCCAAATGCTCCTTTGTCTACGTAAATAGTCATGATTGGAAGCTGCAATCTAGTGAAATGATTAGTATGGGGCAGGAAAACAAATGCAAAATATTTACGTTTCCTATCCCATGATAAATAATTACAAGCTTTGGAAACACACAAGGAAATGTATGAATTATATTTCTGAGTCTGCCTGGAAAGAAAGGAAGGTTTAACTGGTTATGTAATTTGATAAATACAATTGCATTCACAAAGTAATGCAACACTGACAGTTCTGTGGGTCATACGGCCTCGGGCATGTTTAACAATAGATTTTTTTGTTCCATATATGAATATATATATAGGCATCCGTTAGTCTCATGAGACCGTGGATTTGTACCTTGGATGGCTTCCAGGCGCAGGCCTGGGCAAGGTTGTATGGAAGACCGGCAGTTGCCCATGCTGCAAGTCTCCCCTCTCCACGACACCAATGTTGTCCAAGAGAAGGGCATTAGGACCCATACAGCTTGGCACCAGTGTCGTCGCAGAGCACTGTGTGGTTAAGTGCCTTGCTCAAGGACACAACACACTGCCTCAACCAAGGCTCGAACCAGCGACCTTCAAATCACTAGACGAACGCCTTAACCACTTGGCCACATGCCAACATAGTATATGAATACGACAGAAATGCCACATATGATGGCCAGGTATCAGCTGCAGTCTTAAGCATGCAGGAATACCCAATGGGCACCAAGCTGAAATAAGTGTGGTACTAGATTCTCTGAATAGAATTGTGCTGGCAGTTTCAAATTTTCACCATTATGCTGAAGATCATGTTATTCTCAGCAATGGATCACATCAACAGTCTCCTGTTACAATTTATCCCTCTCTCATGCTCTCCTGTCTGACACGATTTATGTCCGTTAGTTGACCGTCACTCATCCCAAGGACAAAGCCATCTAGATCTTAGCTCCTGGTAGGGTCACCCATGGTAGTAAGGTCAAGGGGGAGATTCCAGACAAAGAGCAATTCAACGAAGACCTCAATGGTGGAGCAGGTGGAAGATGATGACACATCACAATGGAAGTGAAGATGGAGAAGGCTGCAGCAGTGAAGGGTCCCCAGTCACCTTTCACCGATCTGTCAAGGACCATGGAGTGGTGCCCATGCACCAGCCTTACCACAAGTTACACACAGGCATTCTCCATTGTGGATCCTTGATCAGCCTCTACACCCACCAATAGACAACCCCTGAGGAGAACATTATACTCAACTGGAGTGATCACACTGCTTCTAGAGGCATCACCAGAAAGTCCAATATTAATTGCCCACCACAAAGTGCCCTGACACTCACTGGGCCATGTCAGAACCAATCAGACTGATCGGATTGCAATTATGTATGGCCCACACTACGGCAGAAGGTCAATTTAGCCTCTCTCAATGACATTGCTCAAAGAATCTTGGCCCAAAACATCAGAGGCTTATTTCTGTCCACAGATGCAGCCTGACTTGTTGAGTTCCTGCTTGTCCTGCCTGGCTTGCTGGGACAGCACGGTAGTGTAGTGGTTGTGTAACGCTATTACAGTGCCAGTTGAAAGATCAAAGTCCAGCTCCTGTCACTGTCTATAAGGAGTTTGTACATTCTCCCCATGAGCTTGTGGGTTTCCTCCGGGTGCTCCAGTTTCCTCCCACAGTTCAGAAACATACGAGTTTGGGTTAGCAGAGTGCATCACTGATTACATCAACTTCTGTGTGGACTGCACTGTTCCGACAAGAACTGTCCTTTCTTATTCAAATAACAAGCCATGGGTGACAAAGGACATTAAGGACATCCTGAACACTAAAAAGAGGGTGTTTAGAGATGGAAATAAGGAGGAGCTGAGGACAATACAGAGGGACCTGAAAGCCAGGATCAAGGAGGCTAAAGACAGGTACAGGAGGAAGCTTGAGTGGAAACTACAGCAGGACAACATGAGAGAGGCCTGGAGGGGGATGAGGACCATCACTGGGTTCCGGCAAACTAGCAACAGAGGAGCTGAAGGCAGTGTGGACAGGGCCAGCGAAGTTAACCTGTTCTTTAACAGATTTGACATTGTGGCCCCTGCCCATCCCCCACATGAGTCATCTGTTGTCAGCCCCCAACCAACACATATTCCACTTTCCCCTCCTACCCCTCCTCACAGTCCCCCACCCTGCTCTCATGACTATACCCCTTCCCTACACGAAACACCACGGTGGGCTTCACAGCTGAACAGGTGAGAAGACAGCTGAAACGTCTCAACCCAAGCAAGGCTGCAGGCCCAGATGGTGTCAGTACCAGGGTTCTCAAAGCCTGTGCCCCTCAGCTATGTGGAGTACTTCGCCATGTATTCAACCTGAGCCTGAGGCTCCGGAAGGTTCCTGTGGTCTGGAAGACGTCCTGCCTCGTCCCTGTGCCGAAGATGCCACGCCCCAGCAGCCTCAATGACTACAGACCGGTGGCATTGACCTCCCACATCATGAAGACCCTGGAGAGACTTGTTCTGGAGCTGCTCTGGCCTATGGTCAGGCCACACTTAGATCCCCTCCAGTTCGCCTACCAGCCCCGACTAGGAGTTGAGGAAGCAATCGTCCACCTGCTGAACCGTGTCTACGCCCACCTGGACAAGCCAGCGAGCACTGTGAGGGTCATGTTTTTTGACTTCTCCAGTGCGTTCAACACCATCCGCCCTGCTGTGCTGGGGGAGAAGCTGACAGCGATGCAGGTGGATGCTTCCCTGGTATCGTGGATTCTTGATTACCTGACTGGCAGACCACAGTACATGTGCTTGCAACACTGTGTGTCCGACAGAGTGATCAGCAGCACTGGGGCTCTGCAGAGGACTGTCTTGTCTCCCTTTCTCTTCACCATTTACACCTCGGACTTCAACTACTGCACAGAGTCTTGTCACCTTCAGTTTTCGGATGACTCTGCCATAGATGGAAGCATCAGCAAGGGAGATGAGGCTGAGTACAGGGCTATGGTAGGAAACTTTGTCACATGGTGTGAGCAGAATTATCTGCAGCTTAATGTGAAAAAGACTAAGGAGCTGGTGGTAGATCTGAGGAGAGCTAAGGCACCAGTGACCCCTGTTTCCATCCAGGGGGTCAGTGTGGACATGGTGGAGGATTGCAAATACCTGGGGATATGAATTGACAATAAACTGGACTGCTCAAAGAACACTGAGGCTGTCTACAGGAAAGGTCAGAGCCGTCCTTATTTCCTGAGGAGACTGAGGTCCTTTAACATCTGTCGGACGATGCTGAGGATGTTCTACGAGTCTGTGGTAGCCAGTGCGATCATGTTTGCTGTTGTGTGCTGGGGCAGCAGGCTGAGGGTAGCAGACACCAACAGAATCAAGAAACTCATTCGTGAGGCCAGTGATGTTGTGGGGATGGAATTGGACTCTCTGACGGTGGTGTCTGAAAAGAGGATGCTGTCCAAGTTGCATGCCATCTTGGACAATGTCTCCCATCCACTACATAATGTACTGGTTGGGCACAGGAGTACATTCAGCCAGAGACTCATTCCACCGAGATGCAACACAGAGCGTCATAGGAAGTCATTCCTTAACTATTTATGGTTTTATTACTATTTAATTATTTATGGTGCAACTGTAACGAAAACCAATTTCCCCCGGGATCAATAAAGTATGACTATGACTATGACCGTGTTACGTTGGCGCTGGGGGCATGGCGACACTTGCGGGCTGCCCCCAGTTCAATCCTTGCTGATCTGATTTGGCGCAAAAGATGCATTTCAATGTCTGTTTCATCATACATGACAAATAAAACCAAATCTTTATCTTTTTCCTTCAGCATTTTATGGGTGTTGCTCGGGTGTTATTTTTCAGTAATTCTCAATATTATTTATTATTTGCACTACTTGCCTTCTTTTGCACGTTGGCTGTTTGTCAGTCTGTTCACAGAACATAGAACAGTACAGCACTGTACAGGCACGCTGTTGATCTTTAAATCTACTCCAAGATCAATTAATCCTTCCCTCCAATTTTCTATCATCCATGTGCCTATCATAGAAGCTCTTAAGTCTTCCTAATGTATCTGTCTCTACAACTACCCTTGGCAATGCACCCACCATTCTCTGTATCAAAAAAACTTTCCTCTGACATTCCCCCTATACTTCTCTCCAATCATTTTAAATTTATGGCCTCTTGTACTAGGTTAAGATGAGGTATAGGAGCAGAATTAAGCTATTTGGCCTATCGAGTCTGCTCCAGCATTTCATCCTGGCTAATCCATTTTCCCTCTCAGCTCCAGTCTCCTCCCTTCTGCCCTGTATCCCTTCGTGCCCTGACTAAACAAGAACCTGTCAACCTCTGCCTTAAAAATATCCAATGACCTAGCCTCCACAACCGCCTGCCATATGTATAGTCTTTCATAAGTTCTACTGTATTTCTTTATTCACCTGCAAATGCCTGCAAGAAGAAGAATTTCAAGTAGTATGGGGTAACACAAATGTACTTTGATAATAAATTTACTTTGAACTTTGAAGATTTCCAGCATCTGCAGAATCCCCTGTGTCTAGAGCTTTATACAGGTGCCTACCTTTAATGCATTCTGATTTCATGAACGTTGCATAGTACTTGACCTCCAACAGGAACGGTGATCTTCCTCAATCAATGCTATGGATCAGTTTACATCCACTTGCCTATGTAGCCATTTAATATCACATAAAAGATTGCACCAGCTCAGTAGTGGGCTAACTTCAACCTACGTAATTCCTGGAATGGATTTTGAACCCTACAACCTTCAGACTGAGTGAGGGAAAGTCTACAAACGAGGACAGAATTGCAGTGCTCTGACTTTGCATGCTCTGCAGATGGAGAATTTCAATTTATAATCAGCACTGCTGCAGCAACACACCGTTCTGCTGTAGTAGCAGCTCGTGAGTGAGAAGGAGCTTTAATTGTGTTCCAGGTGTCATTCAAAATGCAAAAGCAGTAAGGGCAGACAATAAGGTTACGTACCACTGAAAGGTTTAAATGAGTCCTCCATTTGCCACACACACTCTCAGCCAGACAGCCAGAGCAGCTCCTCAGATAACCGAAGCAAAGACAAATGTCTACGAGCAAACTGTGCCATCTACTGAACAGCGGGCTGAACTCAGACAGGAAGACAGCCTACCCAGTGGCGATGAGAACTATGGCCCTGAGCTTTAGGTCCCACACCACCTGGTTCAGGAACATGGTCATAGTCATACTTTATTAATCCCGGGGGAAATTGGTTTTCATTACAGTTGCTCCATAAATAATAATAGTAATAGAACCATAAATAGTTAAATAGTAATATGTAAATTATGAAATAAGTCCAAGACCAGCCTATTGGCTCAGGGTGTCTGACCCTCCAAGGGAGGAGTTGTAAAGTTTGATGGCCACAGGTAGGAATGACTTCCTATGACGCTCTGTGTTGCATCTCGGTGGAATGAGTCTCTGGCTGAATGTACTCCTGTGCCCACCCAGTACATTATGTAGTGGATGGGAGACATTGTCCAAGATGGCATGCAACTTGGACAGCATCTTCTTTTCGGACACCACCGTGAGAGAGTCCAGTTCCATCCCCACAACATCACTGGCCTTACGAATGAGGTTGTTGATTCTGTTGGTGTCTGCCACCCTCAGCCTGCTGCCCCAGAACACAACAGCAAACATGATAGCACTGGCCACCACAGACTCGTAGAACATCCTCAGCATCGTCCGGCAGATGTTAAAGGACCTCAGTCTCCTCAAGAAATAGAGACGGCTCTGACCCTTCTTGTAGACAGCCTCAGTGTTCTTTGACCAGTCCAGAAATTATTGTCAATTTGTATCCCCAGGTATTGGTAATCCTCCACCATGTCCACACTGACCCCCTGGATGGAAACAGGGGTCACCGGTACCTTAGCTCTCCTCAGGTCTACCACCAGCTCCTTGGTCTTTTTCACATTAAGCTGCAGATAATTCTGCTCACACCATGTGACAAAGTTTCTATCCTAACAGTTACTATCCCGCAAGCACCAGGCTGCTGAACCAGCGTGCATAAACTCACACGTCTTAACTCTGAACTGATCACTGAACCTAATCGATGAACTCACTTTCAGTGACTCTACAACCCAGGTTCTCAATATTATTCATTATTATTTGTTTTTGTATAGTTTGTCTTTTTTGCACATTGGTTGTTTGTCAGTCGTTGTGTGTAGTTCCTCATCAATTCTATTGTATTTTTTGTTCTACTGTAAATGCCTGCAAGAAAATGAATCACAGGGTTGTATAAGAACATAAAACACTGGAGTAAGATTGGGCCATTCAGCCCATTGAATCTGTTCCGCTATTTCATCATAGCTGGTTTATTATCTGTCTGAACCTCATTCTCCAGCTTTTTCCCTGTAACATTTGACACCCTGATTAATGAACCTATCAACCTCCATTTTAAATATACCCAATGACCTGGCCTCCACAGCCATTTGTGGCAATGGATTCCACAGATTCAACGTTCTCTAGCTATTATACAGTATGTGCAAAAGTTTTACGCACATATATATAGCGAGAGTACCCAATACCTTTGCACAGTATTACACAGCTGTTGCAAAAAAACCAACAAACTCCATGACATAGTGAATGATGCTAAACCTGATTCCGATCTGGGTCTCTATGTGGACTGAGAGTGGGAAGGGGCAGGGAGAGGGAAATCATGGTTGGGAAAAGGGGGAGGGAGTGGGAAGCACCAGAGAGACATTCTGTAATAATCAATAAACCAATTGTTACTAATCAAATGACCTTGCTAGGTGTCTCAGGGCTAGGTGTAACCGCACCTGCGCTTTCACCATACCCACTCCTGGCGCTCCTTCTCTACTACCTATCTCACACCCCTCCCCTGGCACTCCACCTTCACCACTCGCAACATCCTTAGATCCCACCAGATTTACATACTCACTCTCCATTCCACGTTGATAAATACAGTACTGTGCAAAGGTCTTAGACACCCTTGCTAAAGTTTTAAGTTTTATGTGCCTAAAAGTTTTTCACAGTGCTGTGTACGGTGCCATACAGGTACCTTGATAATAAATTTACTTTGAACTTTGAATTTCTGTAACTTAGCATAGTTTCAGAATAGCCAGTAGCAAATAGTGAAGATTGATATGCATAGGATGGTCACCAGTACCTTATTCTGCTAAATTAGCATTCACCTCGAGCTCCAAGTGAATTGACCAGATCCACATAATTAGGCAGCACTCTGCCTTCTTCCTGCAGATCCCAGTGTGTAGAGTTATTATCACAGATCAATGCCAGAACCACAGCACACAGGACTGGCACCTGCATACCTGCCGTGACCCTGATTTATCTGCAGGCCACATTGACCTTGTACGTGGTAAAAACAGGAGGGCCATCGTTGTTGGGACATGAGCAGCTGAGTCAAGCACAGCTTGTTTGGAGATCTAGCCACCATTTGCATGCCACATTCCCTGCAATAGATTCAACCGAAAGCGAATTACTAAAGTCACTGGACGATGCCACAACAGTGTTCAAGGATGGCATCGGAAAACTCAAAACATATCGAGGGTAAAATAGTGTTAAATGAAAATGCTACACCCAAAGCCTTTCTGGTTCCTCCTACCATGATGAAGTAGCCAGTGAGCTAGAGCGCATGGAGGCTGAAGGAATTCTTTCCAAGGTTGTGTGGAGCCCATGGGCAACACCAGAGACCACAGTAGCCAAGAAGAATGCATATATTAGGATCTGTGGCAATTTTAAGGATCCCATCAACCCAGTAATGAAAGCAGATCAATACAGTCTGTTCAGGATCGAGGGTGGAGGACGTTTCTGGAGGAAACACTTCAGCAAAATGGACTTAGCTGAGGCTTACCTACTGATGGAGATGGAAGAAGAGTTCAAAGTGTTTCTCACAATAAGCACTCACAAAGGACTTTTTAGCTATAATAAGCTTAATTTTGGAGCTGCACCTGCACCAGCACTTTGGCAGTAAGCTATGGACCAGGTGCTACAAGGCTGCCCAGGCACTCAGTATTACATGGATGACATCATTGTTACTGGTAAGGATGGCAAGGAACATCTCCAAAATCTCAGGACAGTGTTAAAAAGATAAGAAGATTAAGTGCTCAGAGCACGGCACAACAAGTGTGAATTCTTTAAACCAAGCATCAATTCCCGCGGTCACACCATTGATGCACAAGGATTGCAGAAGACTGATGAGAAAGCTCAAGCAGTGGTTGATATCCCAAGGCCAAAGGACATATCACAGTTGTGGTCCTTTTTAGGATTTGCCTATTACAATAACAGATTCCTGCTAAACCTGGCTACCATGCTCCACCCCTTGAACTGATTACTACAGATTGGGAAGAAATGGCAATGGACAAAGCAGTGTGAGGAGACTTTCTAAAATATAAAGAAAATGGTGACATCAGACATTGTACTCACACATTCTGATCCACATCGTCCAGTGAAGGTGGAAGCACTGTTCAGGATGCCAATATGTCTGGAAGAAAGGTGCTCAGAGCTGTCAGAAGCACTCCTTCCAGTTCCAGAGTCAACTCTTACAACCACCACGGAGGAAGTCCCGGAACCTCAGATTGTTTCATAGCCACAAGACTCACCTGCCAAGCAGAGCGATCCCCCCGTCAGGAAAGACTTTATTCCACAGCAGTAAGAAATACTCCATAGCAATTAAAATGTTTGGGCTTGAATGAAACACTTTAACGTGCACTATGCTGTGGATGTCTATGTAGTAGTTGTATTATATAGTTATACTGCGTATAAAAATTGAAATGTATTCCTTATTCATTTGGAGTTTATAGCTAAACAGGGAGGAGCGTTGTGTATTTAATGTTTCAGTAATATTGAAAGTACATTGAGTGAACAATCTTTATTTGATTAAATAATTCATTATGGGTTATATAGAACATAGAAGAATACAGCACAGAAACAGGCCATTCAGCCCACAGTGTTGTGCTGAACCAGCTAAAAATCAAATCAAAACACCCAAACACTAATCCCTTCTACCTGCACCATGTCCATATCCCTCCATCTTCCTTACATCCATGTGCCTAACCAAACATCAATTAAAAGCCTCTAACGTATTTGCCTCTCCCACCACACCAGGCAGCACATTCCAGGCATCCACCAGTCAGAGTAAAAACTTACCCCGCAAATCCCGTTTGAAAACTCTGTCTCTACATGGGGGTCTGTTGTACGCACCTGGGTTCAGTTGTTGCCAGCACTCACTGAGACACGGGTTTATTACTTTTGGATTCACAGTTATTAATCATATGTACATAGAAATATACAGTGAAATGAGTCATTTGCATTAACAACCATCAGACACTTGGGACAGCCCGCAAGTGTGCCAACACACTCTGGCACTGATATAGCATGTCCACAATGTTCAGCAGAATACCACAAGCAGCGACAATAACATACCCCAGTCCCACCCTCTCATCCTTCCCATCCACGCACTCAGAAACACACAGACAGGACCACAGGCCAGGCCAGGCCACCTCCGGGCCCCCAGTCCTCTGTCATGTACAGGCCACCTCCGGGCCCCCAGTCCTCGGCCATGTACAGGCCACCTCCGGGCCTCCGGTCCTTGGTCCTAAACAGGCTGCCTCCCAGCCTCCAGTTTTTGGTCTTAGATGCTCAGACTCACAGACATTCGGTCTCCAATCTTCAGTTTGTGGCCCAGACTCGCAGACTAATACAGACATGTCACCTCTGACCTTCGGACATGGCATCCAAGGTCTTTGACTATTTTTGATATTTTAATATAATTAATCATGATCAATATTTGAAATGAAAGGAGGATTGAACAAATAACTGTTGGAAGACCTTGGATACTGTTGCATTCATGCCAATGGTTCCTTAAGCCAGGGGGTGGTAGTGGGGATAATTTCCCACTACCTATTAATTGCTCCCAGCGATATGCATCTCAAATAGCCTATGACAACCAACTGCAGCTCCAGGCCTTCTTGTGTGGTTTAGCTGCTAAGCCTGGCAGAACTGTTTCTACTGACAGCAGAGGGACAAAGGCAGGCTACTGGCACCTTAAAGCAAGTCACTTCGGGCAGATGGGACTTGTCAGCCATGGTTGGCAGCTTATCTAGGAGAAGGAAATCGCTGATCCAAAACCTCCACAGGCTTGCAGCTATACCCACTCATGGGAAGACTATTTCGGGAGTAAACCCTGAGGAAAAGTTCGGAGCTGGAATCCCTAAGGCAATCCTACACTGAGTTCAACACTGACTGGCAATTCCTGCGACGCTGCTGGTACCAAACTGCATCAATCACTGCCATTCCTTTGGATTCATCAGCTGCGTGGGGAGGGGGAGCTTGCTACATGGGCAACAGCTTGCTCTCCGTATCGTACTGCCCTGGTTTGATATCATGTAGACAGCTAGGATGCAATATCCATAATCGGGCCCCACCAACGGAGGACTTCATAGCCAATGGCAGAGTCACAGTAACACATGATTAGTTGGCGAGATGCTTTACAACACCAGCTGTAAGATCAGAGTTCGATTCCCACTGCTGTCTGTAAAGAGTTTGTACATTTGACGATGACTCCAAGGTTTTCCTCTGGATGCTCCAGTATCCTCCCACAGTCCAAAGACATATAAGCTAGGGTTAGTGAGCTGTGGGTGTGCTCTTTTGGCACTCGATGTGTGGCAACACTTGAAGGGTCACCCAGCCCAATGCTTGCTGATTTGATGGGACACAAATGATGCAGTTCACTGTATGTTTCAATGCACGTGTGACAAACAAAGCTGATCTTTCTTCTAGTAAGATGTTGGCGCACTCAGATGTACCAACTTCTACTGGGTCAACCAAAGGTGTTGTCTTTTTTAAACATTTTTTTTTATGATCACAAGACTCTGCTGGACATTAAGAACTTAAAGTACCTCAGGTCTACAAATCAGCAAGTTGCTCATTGGTGGAGAAACCGAAGGACCTGGACTTGTTGCAGACCATGATGCTGCTTGAGACAGGGAGGTGTCAGTGGGTGAAGGAGGTGTTCCCTGTAACAACAAGTGATCACCCTAGTCACATTTCTTCTGATTCAATACTCAGTTGGACATTGGTGCTGTGAAATGCTGCAAGACCAATTCATTGGTTTATTGGTGAACGATGGGAGAGCTGCGTGTCCTTGGTCATAGCAAGAACTAGTCCTCAAGCCACAGACTCAGCTGTCTACGGCCACCCAGGGAGGCATAGGAATCAGGTTCCCAACCGTGGTGCCAGAGCCAATGTGGCACAGTGTCCAGGCTGGAGTTGCCCCCAAGTGTTCTCTCCGTAAAGACAAGCTTTACTGTGTTTGACTACAGACTGCAACATTCATGGAGTCAGGGACTTGGACTATTTTTTTTTTGTCTGACGGTATTTTACTGCTAACTCATATGTGCTTGCTATGTGCTATACATGTCTGGTGCTGTGTGTGACTGTTGGTACTGCGTTTTGTACCTTGGCCCCGGAGTAAGGCTGTTTCATTTAACCGTATTCATGGGTGTTCATATGTGGTTGGATGACAATTAAACTAGAACTTAAACTTGAATTTGAATGTTGGTGGCCTGAATCACAGGAGCAAGGAAACACCTTTTCATAGAGAATTCCATTGTAAATGTAATGGTGGGGAGGGCATTGCCTGTGATGGACAACAGAAATTATTCTCTCAAAGACATATTTGAGCATCTTCCCCATTGTACAGGACACATTACACTATACTCTGTCTATGTTGCATTTGCCTTATGGTGGGAATTAAAGATTCAAGATTCAAGATCGTTAAGTGTAAACCACCACAACATGATTGTTACTCTGGATTTGATGCAGGATAAAAAAACAATAAACATAAAGAACATGATAAAAACATAATAAAGCTCAAAGTTTAGAGTTAATTTATGACCAAAGTACATATATGTCACTATATACAACCCTTAGATACATTTTTTTCATGGGAATACTCAATAAATCTGTAGAATAATAACCACAACAGAATAAATGGAAGACCACCCAACTAGGGTATTCAACCAGAGCACAGCAGACAACAGACTGTACAAATACACAAAGAAAGAATAATAATAAATAAATAGGCAATAAATATCAAGAACATGAGACAAAGAGTCTTTGAAAGTAATGGGAACAGTTCAATGATGGGCAAGTGAAGTTGAGTGAAGTTTCCCTTTTGTTAAATAAACATAGAAACATAGAAACATAGAAAATAGGTGCAGGAGTAGGCCATTCGGCCCTTCGAGCCTGCACCGCCATTTATTATGATCATGGCTGATCATCCAACTCAGAACCCAGCCTTCCCTCCATACCCCCTGACCCCTGTAGCCACAAGGGCCATATCTAACTTCCTTTTAAACATAGCTAATGAACTGGCCTCAACAGTTTGCTGTGGCAGAGAATTCCACAGATTCACCACTCTCTGTGTGAAGAAGTTTTTCCTAACCTCGGTCCTAAAAGGCTTCCCCTCTATCCTCAAACTGTGACCCCTCGTTCTAGACCTCCCCAACATCGGGAACAATCTTCCCGCATCTAGCCTGTCCAATCCCTTTAGGATCTTATACGTTTCAATCAGATCCCCCCTCAATCTTCTAAATTCCAACGAGTACAAGCCCAGTTCATCCAGTCTTTCTTCATATGAAAGACCTGCTATCCCAGGAATCAATCTGGTGAACCTTCTTTGTACTCCCTCTATGGCAAGGATGTCTTTCCTCAGATTAAATATAAATACTGAAAAGTGCCTTGACAAACTTTCAACGCTGTAAATCAGCAAATTGTTTTGTTATGTCTCCCCTCTTGTGTGAAAGAAGACACCTCTTTTACCTTTTGTATGTTGAATTCTCGGGTGAACGATTCGTTTGTGTTGTACTGCAGATAGAAACATAGAAAACCTACAAAACAGTACAGCTGTGCTGAACATGTCCTTACGTTAGAAATTACTAGGGTTACCCATAGACCTCTACTTTTCTAAGCTCCATGGACCTATCCAAAAGTCTCTTAAAAGACCCTATTGTATCCGCCTCCACCACCATCACTGGCAGCCCACTCCACACACTCACCACTCTGCCGAAAAAACTTACCCCTGACATCTCCTCTGCATCTACTTCTAAGCACCTTAAAACCGTGCCCTCTCGTACTAGCCATTTCCGCCCTGGGAAAAAGCCTCTGACTATCCACATGATCAATGCCTCTCATCATCTTATACACCTCTATCAGGTCACCTCTCATCCTCCGTCGCTCAAAGGAGAAAAGGCCGAGTTCACTGAACCTGTTTTCATAAGGCATGCTCCCCAATCCAGGCAATATCCTTGTAAATCTTCTCTGCACCTTTTCTATGGTTTTCACATCTTCCTGTAGTGAGGTGACCAGAACTGAGCACAGTACTCCAAGTGGGTTCTGACCAGGTTCCTATATAGCTGCAACATTACCTCTCGGCTCCTAAACTCAATTCCACAATTGATGAAGGCCAATACACCGTATGCCTTCTTAACCACAGAGTCAACCTGCACAGTAGCTTTGAGTGTCCTATGGACTCGGACCCCAAGATCCCCCTGATCCTCCACACTGCCAAGAGTATTACCACTAATGCTGTCAACATATTTGACCTACCAAAATGAACCACCTCACACTTATCTGGGTTGAACTCCATCTGCCACTTCTCAGATCAGTTTTGCATCCTATCGATGTCCCGCTGTAACCTCTGACAGCCCTCCACACTATCCACAACACCTCCAAACTTTGTGTCATCAGCAAACTTACCAACCCATCCCTCCACATGGTCTTTACTGGGGCCTTGTTATTGCTTGCTTGGAGGGTGGAGGGTACTGATACCTCTATGTGGAAGTGGGTGGGGGGTGTCAATGCTTTGCTGCTGCTTGTGTGTGGGAGGGGGAAATGGGGGATCTTTGGGGTTCCAACATTTTAACTGTCTCTCTTTCTTTGGGGCTTGCTTTCTTTCGGACCATGGAGCTTAGAAAAATAGAGGGCTATGGGTAACCCTAATAATTTCTAAGGTAGAGATATGTTCGGCACAACTTTGTGGGCCAAAGGGCCTGTATTGTGCTGTAGGTTTTCTATTTTCTATCTTCTATGAGCTTCTATACATAGACTGGTTGTATGCACACAAAGTGACACTAGGTACAGGAGTATCTGTATATAAGCATTTTCATTTCTGTAACATCTGATTGGTGTTACCAAAGAGAGTGACTGATGCAGGTCAGTGCTTTCAATTCTGACCGTTGTCATACAGATTTCCTTCTGAGACACCGGAGGACGACGGCCAGTGGCTGGGAGATAAAGGCTATGAGCTGACGGCACGGTTAATCACAGAGTACACTAAAGTTAAACAAAGCACTCCAATGGGTCATTAGGATGGTCCAGCACAACACTGGGACTCAACTACCGGACTTGGAGACAATCTCGATGTCTACCGCACGCTCGTAATACCATCCCATCCTGGACACTGTCTGTTGAATCTCCTGCCATTTGGTGGGAGATACAGAAACGTTCCAGCCAAGACAGTAAGACAGGAAAATAGTTTGTTCCCGAGGGTTGTTGTGCAGCTGGATAATGCTACACCCCGGCTTGCCAATGGCCTTTGAGTGTTGTGGACTTTCCAAGTAAATTGCTGCATGTAAATATGGGAATTTCCCTATCTCTCTCTTTTTTGATGGTGAGTGAGAGTTTGTTGACCTTGAGTCGGTGGAACTCGAATAAGTGATGCTGCAGTTCACAATATCAAAACAGTGAGTGGTTGGCCTCCCCTCTCGCTGTGGCGGGGGCGATATCTCTCTTTCCCCATTAGTGAGAGAGAGAGAGCCTGTTCAGATGTCTAAGTGGTTCCTGATGGACTACAGATTATAGTCGTTGCAGTCTTACTAGCATGGTGGGTGGTGGGGGGGAGGGCTGATGATTTTGCTGCAGCTTGTGGGTTTTTTGAGGGGGGCTTTGGGGTGCTAACGTTTTCTATCATTCGTTCTATTTCGTGGATGTCTGTGAAGAGTAAGAATTTCAGGTTTACATTCTCTGATATTGAATTGAACCATTGATTTTTTTTGATGAAACCGTACCGCATGCATTGTAAGTATCTGTTTTGCACGGACTGGATTAGCATTGCAATCTTTCCGTCTTGAGCAATGACAATAAAGTCCTAGTTTATTCTATTCTATGTCCTAAAATTCAAGCAGGCACACTGTGCATTTACTATTATCAATACCGCTACATAAAATTTGATAAAGCAGATTTGGCGACAAAGACAGACACAAAAAAGGCCACAGATCAACAGACACAAAATGCCTGAAACAATGACTGTCCATTCCTCTCCACAGATGCTGCTTGACCTGTTGAGATCTTCTAGCACTTTGTATCCGTTACTTCAGATTTCCAGATTCTGCAGAACCTCTTGTGTCTATTAGTCCAAATCATCTACTGTTTACTTCTCTCCATAGATGCTGTGTGATCTGATTTGTTGCTCCAGCATTTTTGTGTGTGTTGAATTGGTTATAAACGATGGTCTGATAGAAGCTGAGAGATCACTGGTGAACCTATAGACCTGCAGTGCTGCCTGCACACTGAGCACAGAAATTATAGATCATGGAGGACAACTGTTATCAATTGTGGCGGGTTGCAGTGTACGGTAGCGTAGTGGGTAGCACAACACTAGCGACCCAGGTTCCATTGCTACCACTGTCTGTTAGCAGTTTGTATGTTCTCCCCATGACCATGTGGGTGTCCTTCAGATGCTCGGGTTGCCTCCTACAGTCCAAAGGCATATCAGTGATTAGGTTAGAATTAAATCAGCGGGTTGCCAGGTAGCACGGCTCGAAGGGCCAGAAGGGCCCATTCTACGTTGTATCTCGATTAATAAATAAATAACTGACCTTGCAGTCTGCCTCTGGAACCCCCACTGAATCCAACGGCAACAGTTCGGGAACAGCTTCTTCCCCTCCACCATCAGATTTCTGAATGGTCCATGAACCCATGAACACTACCACACTATTTTGCTCCCTTTTTGAACTAATTATTTATTTGTATGTTTCTCACTGTAACTTACAGTTATTTAATGCACTGAACCAAACTGCTGCATTGAAACAACAATATTCATGCCGTAGAAACTTTATTATGTACCACCTGAGATCCTGCTTTTTGCGGCGGACGGAGTGTAGGTGCTCAGCGAAGCAGTCTCCCAATCTACGTCGGGTCACCAATATATGGGAGCCCACACCGGGAGTACCGGATACAGCAGATGACCCCAATAGATTTTCAGGTGAAGTGTGGCCTCATCTGGAAGGACTGTTTGGAGCACTGAATGTGGTGAGGGAGGAGGTGTGGGGACAGGTGTGATATTTATTCTGCTTGCAAGGATAAGTACCAGGAGGAAGATCAGTGGAGAGGGACGGGTGGACAAGGGAGTTTCACCTATCACCTACCACCTTGTACTTTTTCCTCCCCTTCCCACACCTTCTGACTCTGAATCTCCTCCTTCTTTCCAGTAACGATGAAGGGTCTCAGCTTGAAATGTTTATTCATTTCTATGGATGATGTCTGACCTTCATTTCGTGTGTATCCCTTTGGATCTCCAGCATCTGCAGAATTTCTCATGTTTGAGGATGAGGTGTAACTTGATAGAGATATACAGGTTGATAAGAAGCATAGACAGAGTGGAAAACCAGAGACTTTTTCGCAGGGCAGAAATGGTTAATACAAGGGAGCATAACTTTAGGGTGACTGGAGGGAAGTTTAGGGGGATGTCTCTTCTTTTACCCGGAGAGTAGTTGAATGCACTGGCAGGATGGTTCTAGAGGGACATTAAAAAAACTCGTGAAAAGTATTCATCCCTCTTGGAAGTTTTCATGTTCTATTGTTTTACAACATTGAATCACAATGGATTTAATTTGGCTTTTTTGACACTGATCAATAGAAAAAGACTCTTTCATGTCAAAGTGAAAACAGATCTCTACAAAGTGATCTAAATTAATTACAATGTAAAACACAAAATAATTGATTGCATAAGCATTCAGCTATATAACACACCAACTCATCACTGGTGCAGCCAGTTGGTTTAGAAGTCACATAATTAGTTAAATGGAGATCACTGTGTGCAGTCAAGGTGTTTCAATTGATTGTAGTAAAAATACACCTGTATCTGGAAGGTCCAACTGCTGGTGAGTCAGTATCCTGGCAAAAACTACACCATGAAGACAAGAAGAGCACTCCAAGCAACTCCACAGAAAGGTTGTTGAAAAGCACAAGTCAGGAGATGGATACAAGAAAATTTCCAAATCACTGAATATCCCTTGGAGTACTGTTAAGTCAATCAACAAGAAATGTAAAGAATATGGCACAGCTGTAAATCTGCCTAGAGCAGGCCATCCTCAGAAACTGAGTGACTGTGCAAGAAGGGGACCAGTGAGGGAGGCCACCAGGAGACCTGTGGCAACTCTGGAGAAGTTACAAGCTTCAGTGGCTGAGATGGGAGAGACTGCACATACAACAACTGTTGCCCGGGTGCTTCACCAGTTACAGCTTTATGAGAGAGTGGCAAAGAGAAAGCCACTGTTGGAAAAACAATTCACATGAAATCTCAGCTAGAGTTTGCCAGAAGGCATGTGGGAGGCTCTGAAGTCAGCTGGAAGAAGGTTCTGTGGTCTGATGAAACCAAAATTGAGCTTTTTGACCATCAGACTAAACGCCATGATTGGTGTAAGCCAAACACCACACATCATCAGAAACACACCATCCCTACCGTGAAGCATGGTGGTGGTTGCATCATGCTGTGGGGATGCTTCACTGCAGCAGGCCCTGGAAGGCTTGTGAAGGTAGAGGGTAAAATGAATGAAGCAAAATACAGGGAAATCCTGGAGGAAGACTTGATGCAGACTGCATGATTAGATTATAAGAACACTCAGTCCTCTTTTATTGTCATTTAGAAATGCATACATGCATTAAGAAATGATACAATGTTTCTCCGGAGTGATATCACAGAAAACAAGACGGACCAAAGATTAACACTGACAGAACCACATAATTATAACATATAGTTACAGCAGTGCAAAGCAATACCATAATTTGATAAAGAACAGACCATAGGCACAGTAAAAAATAGTCACAAAGTCCCAAGACAATCGACTCCCGAGTCCCCGATAGCAGGCGGCAAAAGGGAGAAACTCCCTGCCATAAACCTCCAGGCACTGTCAACTTGCCGATACCTTGGAAGCAGCCGACCCCAGCCGACCCGGAGTCCATCCGTCCGAAAACTCCGAGCTTCCGAGAACTGTGACTTAGGAGAAGATATGTTTTCCAGCAAGCCAATGACCCCAGGCATAAAGCCAAAACTACATAGGAATGGCTTAGAAACAAGTCAGAGTCCAGATCTCAATCCAATTGAGAATTGGTGGCTGGACTGGAAAAGGGCTGTTCACTCACGATCCCCATGCAATCTGACAGAGCTTGAGCAGCTTTGTAAAGAAAAAAGGGGAAAAATTGCAGTGTTGAAATGTGCAAAGAGACCTATCCACACAGACTCAAGGCTGCAATTGCTGCCAAAGGTGCATCTACTAAGTTCCTCCTGCATTTTGTGTTTGTTACTGTCAGGGAATTTTTAAAATAAAGCTCAATACCAGACTTCTAGTGCCGCAGAACTCCCTCAGAAGCTGAAGATTGCTACTGGTACAAATTACACCTGAATCTGACTTGTGTATAGTTATAGAACCACAGCACAGAACCTTTATGCTGCCTAGTTCCATCAACTTGCACGCAGACCATAGTCCTCCATACCCCACCCATCCATGTAATTATCCCAATTTCCCTTCGATGTAGAGTCATGATATTAAGTTTGTTCTGCTGGTGAATCTAGCTTAAACCAATGGTTCGCATTTCTTGATATTTTTAAACCAGCTTTGCTTTCCAAATTTTCAAAATCAGAATCAGGCTTATTATCAAAGTTCAAAGTACATATATGTTGCTATATACAACCCTGAGGTCCATTTTCTTGTAGACATAGGTGAGGTACCGGAGGATTAGAGAGTAGCTCATGTTGTTCCGTTGTTTAAAAAAGGATCGAAAAGTAATCCGGGAAATTATAGGCCAGTAAATTTAACGTCGGTAGTAGGTAAGTTATTGGAGGGAGTACTAAGAGACAGAATCTACAAGCATTTGGATAGACTGGGACTTATTAGGGAGAGTCAACATGGCTTTGTGTGTGGTAGGTCATGTTTGACCAATCTATTGGAGTTTTTCGAGGAGGTTACTGGGAAAGTGGATGAAGGGAAGGCAGTGGATATTGTCTACATGGACTTCAGTAAGGCCTTTGATAAGGTCCCGCATGGGAGGTTAGTTAGGAAAATTTAGTCGCTAGGTATACATGGAGAGGTGGTAAATTGGATTAGACATTGTCTCGATGGAAGAAGCCAGAGAGTGGTGGTAGAGAATTGCTTCTCTGAATGGAGGCCCGTGACTAGTGGTGTGCCACAGGGATCAGTGCTGGGTCCATTGTTATTTGTCATCTATATCAATGATCTGGATGATAATGTGGTAAATTGGATCAGCAAGTTTGCTGATGATACAAAGATTGGAGGTGTAGTAGACAGTGAGGAAGGTTTTCAGAGCCTGCAGAGGGACTTGGACCAGCTGGAAAAATGGGCTGAAAAATGGCAGATGGAGTTTAATACTGACAAGTGTGAGGTATTGCACGTTGGAAGGACAAACCAAGGTAGAACATACAGGGTTAATGGTAAGGCACCGAGGAGTGCAGTGGAACAGAGGGATCTGGGAATACAGATACAAAATCCCCTAAAGGTGGCGTCATAGGTAGATAGGGTCGTAAAGAGAGCTTTTGGTACATTGGCATTTATTAATCAAAGTGCTGAGTATAAGAGCTGGAATGTTATGATGAGGTTGTATAAGGCATTGGTGAGGCCGAATCTGGAGTATTGTGATCAGTTTTGGTCACCAAATTACAGGTAGGATATAAATAAGGTTGAAAGAGTGCAGAGAAGGTTTACAAGGATGTTGCCGGGACTTGAGAAACTCAGTTACAGAGAAAGGTTGAGTAGGTTGGGACTTTATTCCCTGGGGCGTAGAAGAATGAGGGGAGATTTGATAGAGGTATATAAAATTATGATGGGTATAGATAGAGTGAATGCAAGCAGGCTTTTTCCACTGAGGCAAAGGGAGAAAAAAACCAGAGAACATGGGTTTAGGGTGAGGGGGGAAAAGTTTAAAGGGAACATTAATGGGGGCTTCTTCACACAGAGAGTGGTGGGAGTATGGAATGAGCTGCCAGACGAGGTGGTAAATGCGGGTTCTTTTTTAACATTTAAGAAAAAATTGGACAGACACATGGATGGGAGGTGTATGGAGGGATATGGTCCGTATGCAGGTCAGTGGGACTAGGCAGAAAATGGTTCGGCACAGCCAAGAAGGGCCAAAAGGCCTGTTTCTGTGCTGTAGTTTCTATGGTTTCTATGGTTTCTACTTAATAAATCCATACAATAATAACCATAACAGAATTAATGAAAGATTGCCTAACTTGGGCATTCAACCAGTGTGTAGAAAATTTCAAATGCATTAAATTTTAGTCCAAAGTTGTAGGACTGATTTTTGATTTGCATTTGAATTTTAGAAATTTCTTCATGAAATCTCTGGTAAATTTCATATTATATTTTCTTACAACATGAAAGTCCATTCAGTCCATTTTCACTGTGCTGACTCCCAGAGCAATCCCATCAATCTATTTTCCTCACCTAATTCCTTATGTTTTTACATAAGCATTCAACTTTAACATAATAATGCAACTGTCCTCATTTTGATAAAATATTTATTAAAATCATAGTAACTTGACCCTCGCACTTTCTCCAAACTCAAAGGGTAGCCACGGGCTCTTGCATGGGTCCCAGCTATGCCTGCCTCTTTGTTGGCTATTTAGAGCAGTCTATGTTCGAAGCCTTCCCTGGTTATACTGCCCAGTTCTTCCTCCGCTACGTTGATGACTGCATTGGTGCTGCTTCATGCACCGATGCTGACCTCGTCAATCTCATCAACTTAGCCTCTAACTTCCACCCTGTCCTTGAATTCACTTGGTCCATTTCTGACACCTCCCTCCTCTTTCTTGGCCTGTCTCCAACTCTGTAGACAAACTGTCAACCACCATCCTTTATCAATCTACTGATTCCCATGGCCATCTTGACTGGACCTCTTCCCACTCTATCTCCTGTAAGAATGCTATTCCCTTTCCTCAATCTCTTCGCCTCCACCCTATCTGTTCCCAGGGTGTGGCTTTCCATCATATGACATCAGAAATGTCTTCCTTCTCAAAAGAACGGCGTTTCCCCTCCTCCACTATCAATGCTGCCCTCACAGGCATCTCCTCCATTCCCCAACCTCTGCACTCACCCCATCTTGCCACCTCCATAACGGTGATAGAGTCCTGAGTCCCTCTTGCCCTTACCTCAATCCATCAGCCTCCACATCCAACAACTATCTTCCACAACTTCCACCTCCTGAAAAAGGATCATACCATTAAACATATCTTTACTCCACTTTCCACAGGAATCATTCCCTCTGCGATTCTCTTGCTCGTTCCCCCCTTCCCACTAATCTCCCTCCAGGCACTGATCCCTGAAAGCAGCCAAAGCGCTACACCTGCCCATTCACCCCCTCCCTCGCCTCCATTCAGGCCCCCAGACAGCCCTTCCAGGTGAGGCAACACTTCACCGACGAATCTGCTGGGGTTGTCTATGCTCCCAATGCGGCCTCCTCTACATATGTGAGACCCATCATAAACTGGGGGACTGCTTCGATGAGCATCTCCACTCCATCCGCCAAAGCAGAACTTCCCAGTGGCCAAACATTTTAATTCTGATTCCCATTCCTGTTCTGACATATCAGTCCATGACCTCCTCTTGTGCCAAGATGAGGCCACCCTCAGGGTGGAGGCATAACACCTGATATTCCATCTGGGTACCTTCCAACCTGATGGCATGAATATTGATTTCTCCTGCCATTAACGTATTCCCTGCACCTTCCTCAATTCCCCTCTCTGACCTTCAACCTCTTCTCACCTGCCTATTACTTCCCCCGGGTCCCCTCCTTCCCTTTCTCCTATGGTCCACTCTCCTCTCCTATCAGATTCTTTCTGCTCCAGCCCTTTACTTACCGACCCACCTGGCTTCACCTATCACCTTCCAGCTAGCCTCCTTCCCCTCACCTCACCTTTTTATTCTGCATCTTCCCTCTTCCTTCTCAGTCCTCATGAAGAGTCCCGAATCACTGACTGCTTGTTCTTTTCCATAGATGCTGGCTGACCTGCTGAGTGCCTCCAGTGTCTTGCATGTGGGGATTTGCATTTCCAGCATCTGCAGGATCCCCTGTGTTTCTTTTTCATTATTCTCTTTTAATAAAGTTACAAATTCACAAAATGAAATATGGATGTAAAATACCAAACAATATAACAAATCTAACTGCCAAAATATTGAACCACAGAGAAACGTTCTAAACAACAGCGGTTAATATGAGTTCTGATCATTGAAATAAGGTGCCAGCTGGGCAGAGCTGGTGTCTTGTCAATGGATAGTCTGCCATCTAGTGTCATTTCTGGGCATTGTTACAGACTGTAACTTGCTGTAAAGGTGAATGAGGTTTCCAGCAGATTTGAAAAGCTGCTCTATCCTTGCCATTGATTACACCATAAAGTGAATCCTGTTTCTGGTAAATGATGGACTTCCATCAATCTTCCTAAGAGAACCTATCTATACCCCTCAAAATTTTGTAAACTAGCAAATCTCCCCTCAATCTTCAATGTTTATGGAATTAAGTGCTAATCTATTCAACTTTTCCCTGTAACTCAGGTCCTCCAGACCCAGCAACATCCTCGTAGTTTTTTTCGATACTCTTTCAATCTTATTTACATCTTTCCTGTATGTAGGTGACCAAAACTGTACCCAATACACCAGATTAGGCCTCAGTAACGTCTTATACAATTTCAACATAACATCCCAACTCCTCTACTCAATAGATTATGAAGGTCAATGAAGGTCAATGTGCCAGAAGCTTTCTTTATGACCCTATCTACCTCTGATGCTACTTCATGGACCTGTATTCCCAGATCACTCTGGCCTAAAACACTCCTCCGTGCCGCATTGCTCACTGTGTAAGACCACTCTAGTTGGCCCTACTAAAGGGAAACATCTCACACTTGCTATTTTTCCAGCTGGTCCAGAACCTGCTGCAAGCTTTGATAGTCTTTCCCGCGTAGTCTACTACAACTCAATCTTGGTGTCATCTGCAAAATGGGTCTTCTTGACCAATCTCCCATGCAGGACCTTTTCAAAGGCCTTGCTAAGGTCCATCTAGATAATATCCACTGATGTGTCTTCATCAACTTTCCTGGTAACTCCTTCAAAAAACTCCATAAGATTAGTTAGACATGACTTACCATGCACAAAGTCATGTTGACTATCCCAATCAGTCCCTGTCTATCCAAATACTTACATACTTTTATATAAACTTCAAAAACCTTCCAATAACTTTACCACTACTGATGTCAGGCTCACTGGCTTATTTTACATCCTTTCTTAAGCAATGGAACAACATAAGCTATCATCTAATCCTCCGGCACCTCACCTGGGCCTAAGGATGTTTTAAATATCTCTGCTAGGGCCCCTGCTATTTCTGCACTTGCCTCCCACAGGATCTGAAGGAACACCTTGTCAGGCTCTGGGGATCTATCTACCCTAATTTGCCTTGATTGCAAACACCACCTCCTCAGCAATCTGTATCGGGTCCTCGACCTTGCTGCTATATTGCCTCACATTTATAGTTTCTGTATCCTTCTCCCAAGTAAATTCAGGTGCAACATATCCATCTAAAAACTCCCCCATCTCTTTCAGCTTCACACTTAGATTAACACTGTGATCTTTCAGAGGACCAATGTTGTCCCTTGCTATTATTTTGCTCTTAATAATATCTGTAGAGGCCCTTAGGATTCACCATCAACTTGTCTACTGGAGTAATTTCATGTCTTCTTTTAGCCTCCTGATTTTCTTCTTAAAAGTATTCTCTTGTATTTCTTATATTCCTCAAGTATCTTATTTGTTCCTCACCTGCCTATACCTCCTTTTTACCTTACCTCTTTTTTCCTAACCAGGACCTCAATATCTCTCGAAAACCAAGGTTGCATAAACCTGTTATCCTTGCTTTTTATCCTGACAAGAACATACAAATTCTGTTCTCTCAAAGTGTCACTTTTGAAAGCCTCCTATTTACCAAGTACACCTTTGCCAGAAAACAACCTGTCCCAATCCACACTTGCCAGATCCTTTTTGATACCATCAAAATTGACCTTTCTCTAATTTAGAATCTCTGCCTGAGGACCAGGCATATCCTTTTCCATAATTACTTAGAAACTAATGACATTATGATTACCAGATGCAAAGTGTTCTCCTTTACAAACTTCTGTCACCTGCCCTGTCTCATTCCTTCATAGGAGATTCATATCACATTCTCTCTAGTTGGGAGTTCTATGTACTGATTAAGGAAACTTTCCTGAATACATTTGACAAACTCTTTTCCATCCAATCCTTTTACAGGATGGGAGTCCCAGTCAATATATGGAAAGTTAAAATCACTTACAATCAAAACCTTATGTTTTTGCAATAGCCTGCAATCTCTGTACAAATTTTCTCCTTTAAATCCCATGGACTGCTGAGTGGTTTGGGTTTGGGTGTTTGGGTATTTGACCCTCCACAATATTCCGCGTGGGAATTTAAACTGGAGGTGGCAGTGTTTTTTTAACGAGGTCGAGCTGCGAGCTCGACATCAACCTGGCATGGATGGAAAGCGCGCTCGGGAGGGGTCTGTCACTGTATCGAACTCGGGAACCTCTGTTCTCGAGCCCGGCGCTGATTTCACTGCGCCACCAAATGACCTAATAATGGTCTAATAATACAATCCCATTATCGTGGTCATACTGTTCCTATTCCTCAGTTCTACTCATAAAGCCTCACTAGACAAGCTCTCCAGTCTGTCCTGACTGAGCACTGCCATGACATTTTCCCTGACTAGTAATGCCACCCCTCCCCCCTTAATCCCACCCATTCCATCACGTCTAACATGAACCCTGCCACTTCAGCAACCAAGTCTGACTAATGCCTGCAATGTCATAATGCCACATGCAAATCCATGCCCCAAGTCACCTGCCTTTCCTACAATACTCTGCGTTGAATGATATGCGGCTCGGAACACTGGCCCCACCATGCTCAACCTTTTAATTCCTGACGGTGTATATAGGCTTAAGAACATTTTCTCCACATCCACTCCACCATCTTTTCTAGCGTTCTGGTTCCCATCACTCTGTAACACTAATTTCATCAGGGTCTATTCCTGAAGCCTTCCCCATGAGCAAGGCAGCAGTGGGCCGAGATCAGAGTTTTCCTTCTCGTTGATGAACTGCCAACCACGGTTGATGAGCCCTCTCTGCCCGAAGTGGCTGGTTTTAGGGTGCCATCTTTGCCTCTGCTCCTGTCAGTAGAAATGGTTCCGCTGGGTTTAGTAGCTAAGCCACACCTGAAGACTAAAAGCTGGACTTGATTGCCAGAGACTATTTGAGGTGCACGCCATTGGGATTATTTGATAGGTACTGGGAGTTCATCCCCTCTAGCACCCCTAGTTATAACAACCTTAAGGAACCTCCCCAAAAGAAGTTCTATTACTACTTACTGTGTCCTGAGGAAGGGTCTCAGCCCAAAATGTTGACTGGCAATTCCACTCCATGGATGCTGACTGACCTGTTGAGTTCCTCCAGCATTTTGTGTGCATTGCACAAGATTTCTAACATCTGCTGAAATCTCTTGTGTCTACTACTATTTATATATAATATGAAATCTACGCACTTAATGTAAATATTGTGACATTATTAATACAAATGTTGTTCTGAGGTAATTGTCTCATATTTCTAAGATGAGTAAGTATCTTGCTCACAAAATAATGCAAAGTGTTTTACCTCTCAACAGGCAGCATGGTAGTGGATACTGTAATGATTTACAGTACCAGTGAGCTGTAGATCTGGGTTTAATTCTCACTGCTGTCTGTAAGGAGTATGTACTCTCTCTTCATGACTTCATGGGTTTCCTCCCACACTCCAAAAAGAAACTTTACGGGATAGGGTTAGTAAGTTGCAGGCATGCTATGTCGGAGCCAGAAGCAAGGCAACACTTGCTGGCTGTCACCAGCACATTCTCGGACTGTATTCGTTATTGATGCAAATAAAGCATTTCGCTGTATGTTTTGATGTACTGGTGACAAATAAAAAAAAGTATTTTTCCTCCTCTTCTAAGTCCATTATGGTGGTATAGTGTGGCACATTGGCACTGCAACCCAGGCTCAGACTTGCGAGAAGTTTTGAGCCCCTTTTCAAAGGAAGGATGTGCTGGCATTGGAGAAGGGTCAGAGGAGGTTCACGAAAATGATTCTGGGAATGAAATTATTACCGTATGAGAACAATTGAAGGCTTGTACTCACTAGAATTCAGAAGAATGAGGGTGGATCTCATTGAAGCCTATCAAATGAGACCTCAATAGAGTGATGTGGAGAGCATGTTTCCTATAGGGGGGTAGTCTAGGATCAGAGGGCACAGCCCCAGAATAGAGGGGCGTCCTTTTAGAGCTGAGATGAGGAGGAATTTCTTTAGCCAGAGTGTGGTGAATCTGTGGAATTTATTGCCACAGGCAGCCATGGAGGCCAATTCATTGGGTATATTTAAGGCAGAGGTTGATAGATTCTTGATCAGTCAGGGCATGAAGAGATATGGAGAGGAGGCAGGAGACTGGGACTAAGAGGGAAAATGGATCAGCCATGATGAAATGGCAGTGCAGACTCGATGGGCCAAATGGCCTAATTCTGTTCCTATATTTTACGGTCTTCTCGGCTATCCCAAAAACATGTAGGTTGATAATTTAACTGGCCAGTGTAAAATATTTCTATGTGTTGATAAATGGTAAAATGTAGGAAGAGATGGTGGGAATGGGGAGTGGATAAAATGAGTTTGGGTAGTTTGAGTGTGAAAAGGCTGCTTGAATGTTGACTAGCCTCTGTGAATAGAAAAGATTTTAACTCTAATGCAGGGGCTTCCCAACCTGGGCTCCACAAACCCCTTGTTTAATGGAATTGGTCCATGGCATAAAGGTGGTTGGGGACCCCTGTTCTAACATATGTTTTCAGGGACTGTTATAACTTTTCAACCATCAGTCTCCTGAACCATGATGGATAACTTCACTCACCTCAACACTGAACTGATTCCACAACCGATGGGTTCACTTGCAAGGACTCTACAACTCACATTCACAGCATTATTTAGTTCTTTTTTTTGTTTTCTTTCTTTATTGTTTTTTTACTTACATGGTTTTGCACATTAATTATTTGTCAGTCTTTACATGTAGTTCTTCACTGATTCTATTACATTTCTTTGTATCTATTTGAATGCCTGTGAATCTGTGAAATATGGTAGTATATAGTGTGCACGGCCGTTCCGAATGATATCGATTATGTGTTAACTAGGTACCGTGCACAATCCAGATTTGATAGAGGCAGACGTGAGAACCACGGAAGAACACCTGGAGAAACTTCTGAAATGCCCACTTCGCTGCCGCTGTTACTGTGCGATCGAGAATCTCCGGAGACGAAGGCCCCAAATCCTCGGCTTTGCCTATTGCCTGTTGCCGGGGCCGGGGTCGAAGCGCTCGGCAGAGATGGTGCTCGGTGCTCGGTGTTGGAGAGCTGGTCAGAGGCTCGAAGTTTTCGGACGGACTCGGAGTCGGACTGTGGTCGGATGCTTCCAGGATGCTGCATCGGCAAGTTTGCGGTGCTGGAGGTTCACAGTCTCCGTGAGATGATGGGACTTTCGAGAGACTTTGAGACTTTTTACCGTGCCCATGGTCTGTTCTTATCAAATTACAGTATTGCTTTGCACTGTTGTAACTATATGTTACAATTATGTGGTTTTTGTCAGTTTTTAAGTTGGTTTGTCATGTGTTTCTGTGATATCATTCTGGAAAAACATTGTACCATTTCATACTAAATGACAATAAAAGAGGACTGCGTGTCCTCATAATCTAATAGCATATACCCACTTTGAACTACACTTGCTGGTTGTCCGGAACTATCCTTGCTCATTTGATTTATGCAAAACGATGCAGTTCACTACATGTTTCGACGTACAGGTGACAAATAAAGCAAATCTTTCATCTTTAAAACTTTGCCAGTGTTCTAGCATGGGGCGCCACAGTAGCACAGCGGTCAGCACTGCGCTATTACAACTTGGAGCATTCCAGACTTCGGGGTTCAATTCTGGCGCTGCCTGTAAGGGGTTTGTACGTTCTGCCCATGACTGCGTGGGTTTCATCCAGACACTCTGGTTTCCGCCCACAGTCCAAAAACATACTGGTTAGTGGGTTTAATTGGTCATTGTAAATTTTCCTGTGATTAGCCTAGTGTTAAGTAGTTGGATTGCTGGGTGGTGTGTCTTATTGGACTGGAAGGGCCTGTGCTGCACTGTCTCTCAAAAATAATTTATCATTTAATGGGGGTGGTGGTGGGTGGAGATGTCACTATCTTGCTTCCACATAACAGCCCCAAACATAAACCAGACACATCGTTTTTACCCACACAGTGTTATAGAACAGCAAGCAAAGAATTCAGCACTCTGCCAGCTGTGTGAATGACTGTAGACTAACTGCAAACCCCTTTTCTTTGCCATCGATTCTCATGCTGCTGGAGTCTATTTGTTACAGGTTTAATATGAAAAATTCAGAGTTTGAGAATCTCATGCGTCATCTTGGTTAACGATGTAAAGTTACATTTTATACTATGAAAAATAGCCAGAACTGTGTCTGAATTTTGATTTATTTTTCAAATTTTAGGAAATTGGTTAATTAGCCGAGGACTGAAAAAATTAGTACACGCACGAATGGCAGAATGCCACTTGTGATGTCCTGTAAGAATTCATGTGACAGGGTCACTAGTGAGCTCGAGTGCAGGAATCCAAGAGACTTCGCCAAGTCAAACAAAACAAAAGATTTATTACAGAAATTAACCAGAAAAAAAACTAACAAGAACTCAGGCAAACTATACAGAATGTTGAAAAGCTGAATCACTCACAATACACAGAAGAATTCAGTCTCGGTTTCACCAGACAAGGGTCCACAACAACTGAGCAAAGAGGGGTTGACAAATGCCCCGAAATACACCCTGGACCATGTAGTAATTCAGAACCAATCAGACAGCCTCGTGTCCAGATGAAGCAATAAGTCCCAAGGACAACAACTGCAATGCAAGTCATTGACAATCCCCGGTTAATTCAATTACCCCAAAATCATATAAAAGTGATAAATACAAAGAGGTTTTAACAATCCCCATGATCCCAAATGAGACGCCTGCAAAACAAAGTGAAAACCCAGAGCTAGTCCAAAGACAAACAATTAGACATAAAAAGGTAAACAATCTAAGGAACACTACTATCCATGAGGTTACACTGAAAGAATACAATCCATATACTAAATGAAAAATATATATTACTTTTAAAAAACAACCCCTGGTTGTGACATTATGTTGGGACGGCAACTATTCATTGTAATTATAAAGGACTTAGCTTGCTACCCATTATCTACAAAATCACATCAGTCAATGGTACAACTGTAAACAGTGTAGATGTTTTAAATCACAAAGTAAGATTAAAAGATTAAGTAAGTAGGCAAATGGATGTTGGTGCAGAAAAAATGTGAGATCTTTCACTTTGTACCTAAAAAAGATTGAGTGAAGTACTTTAGAAATAAGGAAAGCAAGAAACAGTTGAGGTCAATAAAGATTAGGAGGTCAATGTACAAAGATTATTAAGATATTGTGAGCAGGCAAGAACATAATCAAAGTGGTTTAATAGAATAAATGGAGGACTGAGATACCTAAAGAATAAATCTGAATCAGATTTGGGTTTTTCATTGGTGACATATGTCGTGAAGTTTGCTCTTTTGTGGCAGCAGTACAGGGCAATATATAAAAATTGTGATAACTTACAAATAAGTGAATGAATAAATAAATAAATAGACAAATGATTATTTCATAAGAATGCTGAATGACAAAATATGGTTATTCTACTTTTGCGTCTATAAGCAATAAATGGTTAAGGAACCAGGGAACAGAATTTCAGCAATTGATAATGAAGCATTTAGTAATTTTTTTAAAGTAATATTTTTAATATTTTCTTTGTTTCCCCAGAGGATGTGCATACTAGCAAAAGTGAGATTTTGTATAAATGGGCAAATATTTTAAGGTAACCCACACAAATTGCTGGAGGAACTCAGCAGATCACGGAAATCTATGGAAATGAATAATCAGTCGATGTCTCAAGCTGACACCCTTCACCAGAAATGGAAAGGAAGAGTCATAGAGCCATAGAGAAGTACAGCACAGTAACAGACCCTTCAGCCCATCTAGTCCATGCCAAAACTATTTCGACTGCCTACACCCAATGACTTGCACAGGGATCAGAGCCCTCCATTTCCCTACCATCCATGTACCTATCTAACCTTCTCTAAAATGATTGCATTGTCCACATGGAAGAGGGAAGACGCCAGAATAAAAAGGTGGGGGGAGGGGAAGGAGGGTAGCTAGAAGGTGACAGGCAAAGCCAGTGGGTTGTAAGGTTAAGGGCTGGAGAAGAAATATTTTAAGGTAACTGCAGCTCAGTTAAGTGTTGAACTAGCAATAAACGGATTTTTATTTCTTAAATGCAAGTGGAAAGGAAAATTCCAGGTCAAAGCTGGTGGGTATAAACTGAATCTGTAATTATTATCTGTTTTAGATTTGTTATATTGAGTTTATATTGACTATAATTGGCTTCAGACTGCAAAGCAGCACAGTATGCTATCAAGTACCACAAAGGCAGTTTCTCAAGGATGTTTTTTTTTAATTAAGCCTTTTTTTGCCTCAAAGATCAGATACAAAAGTTGTAAAATCAAGCACTCTCTTCCATTTAATATTTTTTTTATTAGTGCAGGAGTTTCTGGGATGCTGCTTACTCACTTTGCGATAGATTTCAACTGGCATAGTGCTTTATTGAAACAACAATCATCGAAAACAATCTTAAGACTTAGAGCTAATGAGAAAAACAGATTTCTTACAGAACATTAACATCAACAGGATATGGGCCAATCTGCTTCACTTTGTATCCAGAGCTAGATTATTTCCTTTTGCACTTTTCATTCCGTATAGCGAGCCAAGTGCTTATACTGCAATTTTCCTCCCTCTGAACCCACTCAACAAACTCAGGTAACATGTGATGTAGGATACAAGGCAAACCAAGCTCAGCCAATGAACAAGCCAAGATTATCGTCATCTGACTGTACTTATATATAACCAAACGAAACAACATTCTTCCGGATCACGCTGCGCCCAAGCAACCTTTATCACACACGGCACATAAAACAAAATATTACCATAAATAAGTTAATAAAATATAAGATAAAATACATGTAGCGCACAGCACAGGCAAAGAGTATACATTACGGTAACACACATCAAAGTTGCTGGTGAACGCAGCAGGCCAGGCAGCATCTCTAGGAAGTGGTACAGTCGACGTTTCAGGCCGAGACCCTTCGTCAGGACTAACTGAAGGAAGAGCTAGTAAGAAATTTGAAAGTGGGAGGGGGAGGGGGAGATCCAAAATGATAGGACCTGGTGTCATTATATACCAGTCATTGAAAGTGGGCATGCAGGTACAGCAGGCGGTGAAAAAGGCGAATGGTATGCTGGCATTTATAGCGAGAGGATTCAAGTACAGGAGCAGGGAGGTACTACTGCAGTTGTACAAGGCCTTGGTGAGACCACACCTGGAGTATTGTGTGCAGTTTTGGTCCCCTAATCTGAGGAAAGACATCCTTGCCATAGAGGGAGTACAAAGAAGGTTCACCAGATTGATTCCTGGGATGGCAGGACTTTCATATGAAGAAAGACTGGATGAACTGGGCTTGTACTCATTGGAATTTAGAAGATTGAGGTGGGATCTGATTGAAACGTATAAAATCCTAAAGGGATTGGACAGGCTAGATGCAGGAAGATTGTTCCCGATGTTGGGGAAGTCCAGAACAAGGGGTCACAGTTTGAGGATAGAGGGGAAGCCTTTTAGGACCGAGATTAGGAAAAACTTCTTCACACAGAGAGTGGTGAATCTGTGGAATTCTCTGCCAAAGGAAACAGTTGAGGCCAGTTCATTGGCTATATTTAAGAGGGAGTTAGATATGGCCCTTGTGGCTACGGGGATCAGAGGGTATGGAGGGAAGGCTGGGGCGGGGTTCTGAGTTGGATGATCAGCCATGATCATAATAAATGGCGGTGCAGGCTCGAAGGGCCAAATGGCCTACTCCTGCACCTATTTTCTATGTTTCTATGTTTCTATGAGCCAAGAGCTGGACAGGTGATTGGCAAAGGGGATATGAGGGGATCATGGGACAAGAGGCCCAGGGAGAAGTAAAAGGGGGAGGGGGGGAAAGCCCAGAGGATGGGCAAGGTGTATAGTGAGAGGGACAGAGGGAGAAAAAGGAGATAGAGAAAAAGAATGCGTGTATATAAATAAATAACGGATGGGGTACGAGGGGGAGGTGGGGCATTAACGGAAGTCTGAGAAGTCAATGTTCATGCCATCAGGTTGGAGGCTACCCAGACGGAATATAACGTGTTGTTCCTCCATCCTATTTTCTATGTTTCTATCCTGAGTGTGGCTTCATCTTTACAGTAGAGGAGGCCGTGGATAGACATGTCAGAATGGGAATGGGATGTGGAATTAAAATGTGTGGCCACTGGGAGATCCTGCTTTCTCTGGCGGACAGAGCGTAGGTGCTCAGCGAAATGATTTCCCAGTCTGTGTCGGGTCTCACCAATATATAGAAGCATCTGCAGATTTCCTTGTGTTAACATTACAGTAAACAGCTTTCTGTATTAGTGACGAGCCCTTGCTGGTGACAGGGTATTCATTTGTCCCAGCCTGAGATAAAAAGCTGTTTCCCAGTCTGACCGTCCTAGTCCTGATGGTCCTGTACCTCCTTCCTGATGGTAGTGGGTCAAAGAGATTGTGGGATGGGTGTAGGGATCATCAACAATGCTTCGGGGCCTTCATCTCCTTCATCAAAGGGGGGTGTGAGGGAGACCACGATAATCCTCTTGGCCATTACATGAGTGTTACAAGGTAATATGAAGATTGTGGGGTCCAAATAGATAATATCGATCGAGAATCTCCGGAGACAAAGGCCCCAAATCCTCGGCTTTGCCTATTGCCTGTTGCCGGGGCCGGGGTCGAAGCGCTCGGCAGAGATGGTGCTCGGTGCTCGCTGTCAGAGAGCTGGACGGAGGCTCGGAGTTTTCGGACGGACTAGGAGTCGGACTGTGGTCGGATGCTTCCAGGATGCTGCATCGGCAAGTTTGCAGCGCTGGAGGTTCACCGTCTGTGTGAGATGATGGGACTTTCGAGAGACTCTGAGACTTTTTACCGTGCCCATGGTCTGTTCTTATCAAATTACGGTATTGCTTTGCACTGTTGTGACTATATGTTATAATTATGCTGTTTGTCAGTTTTTCAGTCGGTTTGTCATGTGTTTCTGTGATATCATTCTGGAGGAACATTGTATCATTGTATCATTTCTTAATGCATGCATTATTAAATGAAAATAAAAGAGGACTGGGTATCCTCATAATCTAATCTAATATGTAGTAATGACACAGTTACTGACTAGTATGCAGACAAAGGGCCAACTTCGTGCTGCCTGTTTATTTCCATGGTTGCTATGTCTAGTAAGTGCAAACTCTTTGAAACAGAACTTTTCATTGGCTCGTTGCATCCACAAGGGACCAACATGATGAATTCATAGGATCAATCATCGCAATCTTTCACCGCTCACAGCTGGCCAGCACCTCTTAAAAATAAGAGGAGCCGTGTAGTTCTAGCAGAGCAACAATCAGAGAGCATAATCCTCCAACGGGATCCCACCACTAAGCACATCTTTCCCTCCCCCCCCTCTGCATTCCGCAGGGATTGCTCCCTACGCAACTCCCTTGTCCATTCGTCCCCCCCATCCCTCCCCACTGATCTCCCTCCTGGCACTTATCCTTGTAAGCGGAACAAGTGCTACACATGCCCTTACACTTCCTCCCTTACCACCATTCAGGGCCCCAAGCAGTCCTTCCAGGTGAGGCATCACTTCACCTGTGAGTCGACTGGGGTGATATACTGTGTCCGGTGCTCCCGATGTGGCCTTTTATATATTGGAGAGACCCGACGCAGACTGGGAGACCGCTTTGCTGAACATCTACGCTCTGTCTGCCAGAGAAAGCAGGATCTCCCAGTGGCCACACATTTTAATTCCACATCCCATTCCCATTCTGACATGTCTATCCACGGCCTCCTCTACTGTAAAGATGAAGCCACACTCAGGTTGGAGGAACAGCACCTTATATTCCGTCTGGGTAGCCTCCAACCTGATGGCATGAACATCGACTTCTCTAACTTCCGCTAATGCCCCACCTCCCCCTCGTACCCCATCTGTTACTTATTTTTATACACACATTCTTCCTCTCACTCTCCTTTTTCTCCCTCTGTCCCTCTGAATATACCCCTTGCCCATCCTCTGGGTCCCCCCCTCCTTGTCTTTCTTCCCGGACCTCCTGTCCCATGATCCTCTCGTATCCCTTTTGCCTATCACCTGTCCAGCTCTTGGCTCCATCCCTCCCCCTCCTGTCTTCTCCTATCATTTTGGATCTCTCCCTCCCCCTCCCACTTTCAAATCCCTTACTCACTCTTCCTTCAGTTAATCCTGACGAAGGGTCTCGGCCTGAAACGTCGACTGCACCTCTTCCTACAGATACTGCCTGGCCTGCTGCGTTCACCAACAACTTTTATGTGTGTTGCTTGAATTTCCTGCATCTGCAGAATTCCTGTTGTTTGCATAATTTAGGGATTGTGTGCTTCAGGGACGGCACAGTGGTGAGGTGGTTCCGTTTCCTCCCACACTCCAAATGGGTTTTAATGTACAGTCATGGTTAGTTATTTCATTATTTGGTGATACGGCCCAGAATTGGCCCTTCTGGCCCCTCGAGCCATGCCATCCAGCAACCCCAGAACCCCGATTTAAGATTCTGGTTCGTAAGTTGTGAGCATGGTATTGGCGCCGGGAGGTGGTGACACTTGCCTAATCCTCTCTGATTTAACTTGACACAAACATCCCATTTCACTGTATGTCCCTTAAATCCTGGTTTAACTTGCTGATAATATGAGTTTCCTTTTCAATAGCTGGTTTGAGCTTTGCCATTACAAGATGTTTTCGTGGTTCTGCTATGTCTCTCGGTTCAATGAGAGCACTTTTCACTTTTGTTCCAATCCCCATGAGATATTATTAGTACCACCGACTCGTGCTACCGTTCCAACAACCCAGTTTGCTTGCTGTATTGTTGGTTGATCTTAGTCCTCTCCCTTTCTCATCTTGTCTGAACTGCTTGTCTTTGGTTCTTGGGTTCTTCATGTGAGAATCATGCACAAAATTTCGACTGTTCTCTCTTCACATTCTACTCCGAGGCTGGGCTGTGGTAAATTCCAATTCCTTTGAATTTGTAATACAAACAATCTGTCTGCTGGTGAGAATTCAGCAGTGAATTTTGGCATTGTTCGATACATAAACAAGCTTAGCTAACCAACATTTTAGGGCTAAATTAAACAGCTTCAGAAAGCAGACTCTTTCACACTCCCTTGAGAGTGTTTGGAGACCTTTCAATGGCTCTATTAGGGCCTGGATGGTTTGAGGGAATCAATTATTTTTATCACAAACAGATATCACAACAGTTCTTTACCTGCAATAATCAGTCATAACTCATTAATTATATAATCCCATTGGTGACAATTCAGTCAGTTTGGAATTAGCATCATCAGGGCCAAAATTGTTTTTGCTGCCTCTCTGACCAAAATTGATGTTAAAGATTTAAAGATCAGAATTATTGGTCACATGTACATCCTAAGGTTGTTACAGCCGGGGGGTGGTACTGGGAACAAGCTCCCACTACCTATTAAATGCTCCCAATGGTGTGCACCCTAAATAGCCTCTGACAACCAAGTCCAGTTCCTGCCATTCACACGTGGCTTCGCTAATAAGCACAGCAGAAAGATTTCTACTGAGAGGAGAAAGGGCAAAGGTAGGTTACTGGCGCCTTAAAACTAGTCACTTTGGGCAGTTAGGGCTCATCAACCATGGCTGGGAGCTCATCTGGGAAAAAGAGAACTCTGATCTCAAACCTTCCCTGCCTTGCAGTTATACCCACTCCTGGGGGAGGCTTTGGGAGTAAACCCTGAGGGAGAAGTCCGGAGCTGGAATCCCTAAGGTAGTCCTAAATTGAGTTGGCACACACTGGCAGCACCTGTGACACTGCTGGTGCCAAGCTCTGTTGGTCTCTGTCATTCCTTTGGATTTCTCAGGTGCGTGGAGAGGGGGAGCTTGATTTCAAAGTTTAAAAGAAGTTTGGATAGGTACATGGATGATAGGGGCATGGAGGACTGGTCCCAGTGCAGGTAGTTGGGAGTAGGTTACTTGAGTGGCTCAGCATGGGCTAGATGGGCCAAAAGGCCTGTTTCTGGGCTGTTCTTTTCTGTGACTCCATTGAAGTACTAGATGTTTTCACCAAAGCTAGTGGTTTATGAACACCTGGCCAACACAACACATTTCTACCACTAAACTATCATTTATGGTGCTGGTATCGCTGAAAAGAGTTCATCCAACTTACTCTCACATTCCGAAGACGTGCAGTTACCATTCGTGAGTTGTGGGCACAATTCTCGGACTGTGTGGTTGTTGACACATTTCACTGCATGTTTTGAGGTACATGTGACAAATAAAGCTGATGTTTAATGTTTTATCTGACATTTGCCTACTTGGACTATTGGGGATGACAGTCCTATTTCTCCAGTTCAGATAGTCCTGCTTGGGGAACAAATCAAATGATCCCTTTTGCCTCTCTGCAATTCTACACTTACATGAACTGGTCCCATGTTTGAGAATAGACTCAAACCTCTTTTAGCTACAGTACTGGGCAAAAGTCTTAAGCACATGTATATAGCTCGAGTGCCTTTGTCAACGTGGAGCAGAGAGCGAGTTTGTAAATCTGGCGGGTGCAAATGGTGAGGGTGGACACCGTGGGAGGGGTGTGGGACAGGTGGCAGAGAAGGAATACCGGGCTGTGGGGTGGGGTGGGTGCAGACACCAGACCAGGTCATTTGATTCCAAACAATTGGTTTATTAATCATTACAGAATGTCTTTATGGCCCCCACTTCCTCTTTTCCCAACCATGATTCCCCTCTCCCTGTCCCTCTCCCACTCAGTCCACAATAGAGACCTGTATCAGATTCAGATTTATCATCACTCACATATGTCATGATTTTTTATTTTGTGGCAGCAGTACATAAAATTGCTACAGTATTGTGCAAAAGTCTTAGGTACCCTAGCTATATATATTTGCCTAAGATTTTTGCACAGGTCTGTCTGTATTTTGTTGCCTTGGTGATTTCTGTAGCTGCTACTAAAAAGTCATGGTCTACTTGTCCATCAATAAAAATCACACATTCACTATCTGCACTGGAAATTTCACACCTTAAATAAAGCAATTGCTCGAACAGCGCACACACACTCAGTGGCCACTTTATTAGGTACACCTGCTCATTAATGCTAATATTGAGTCAGCCAATCATGCGGCAGCAACTCAATGCAGAACGCAAGAGGTTCAGTTGTTATTCAGACCAAACGTCAGAATGGGGAAGAAAAGAGATCTACCTGATGTAGACCATGGAATGATTTTTGGTGCCAGACGGGGTGGTTTGAGTAGCTCAGAAACCGCAGATCTTCAGGGATTTTCCCACACAACAGTCTCTAGAGTTTACCAGAGAATGGCGCAAAAAGCAAAATAAAAACATCCAGTGAGCAGCAGTTCTGTGGGCAAAATCGCTTTATTGATGAGAGAGATCAGAGGAGAAAGGCTAGATTGGATCCAGACGACAGGAAGGTGACACTAACTCAGATAAACACATTACAAACAGTGGTGTGCTGAAGAGCATCTCTGAATTGGATGGGCTACAGCAGCAGAAGACCATGAACATACACTCAGTCGCCTCTTTATCAGGTACAGGAGTACCACTGAGAGTCTCTACCAATCAATTTCTGGTCTTCTGAGCCAGAAATTCTGGTTGACCTGTGTAGTCAGCTATTGGCAATCTTAATTATTGGCTTCAACAAATGATATATTGTGTGTGATCCACTACCTCAGCACTTTACTAAGTATATCAGGGGACTCGCTGCACTTGCTTTCAAAGTTATCCTGCAGCATTCAGAACAATCCCCTGCTGTAGTTTAATCGTGAAATGCTGCTGTTCTCACCATTTGCTCTTGTGGCCTGGTTGCTATACAAGCCTACTTCTGCCGTGCCGAGTGGGCAGGTTTGGCATTGGTGGTGTGCAGGTTTGTACCGTTCTGCTGCACTCTGTAAACTCACGTGCACTCCGCGATCACCCGTTATTTTTCTTGCAGCCGTCACCCACACTGTTCTGAGGGTAGTGTGATGTTATTACAGCCCAGAGAATTCTGGAGTTCGGAGTTGATTCTGGCGCCATCTGTTTCACTTTAAGCTTTGATAAATTGTGTATGTTCAAATTTCTTATTTGCAAGATCAGTCACCATTCACAATGAAGGCATTAATAGTCGATAGAAACAACAAGCTGACAACTGAAGATACTTTGAAGTTAGTGAAGCAACAGTCCCTTAGTTGGTTTGTGTTCCTTGGACCCTTCAGTTACATCGTTATCTCCGAATCATATAGCTCCTGTCTCCTGTCCTTGATGATGGATGCTGCTTTGACGCAGAGCAGACTCAATGAACTAATTAGTTCTGCTCCGAGGTATTTATCTAAATTTGCTCAATGGTTCTCCGATACTGCTGCATAAGGAGTCCCCACCCTGCACTTCCTTCTCCTCTGTGTTTAAGTTTCTTACCAACAATTGCCTCCAGTCCACAAGCACTGCCTTGAGCCTGTCTCTTTCCAGTTGCCGCTACCTGCTATCTTCTGATTAACTGTACATCCAGGAAAGCCTCAATGCCCCAGTTTGGAGGTCCCGTGACCCGTGCTATCAACCAGTAGTGCTCGTTATGTGCTGTGAAGAGAATTTTTGAAGCACCTTTCCTGGAGCTGTTCTGTGTCGGCTGGTACTGGTCTTTTCACTACTGCAGACACTGTTGCCACAGGCAGCAGTGGAGGCCAAGTCATTGGGTGTATTTAAGGCAGAGATTGATAGGTATCTGAGTAGCCAGGGCATCAAAGGTTATGGTGAGGAGGCGCGAGAGTGGGACTAAATAGGAGAATGGATCAGCTCATGATAAAATGGCGGAGCAGACTCGATGGGCCGAATGGCTGACTTCTGCTCCTTTGTCTTATGGTCTTATGCAGAGTGTCTGGAGGTGGTCTGTCAGTCGGTCTCCTGGTGCCGGTACACAGTCCTGGAAACAAAAATCTCTAGGGGACAGCAGAAGTTACAATATGTTGTTGCCGATCAACGGCAGTCATCTGTGTTTGAATAACGATGTAATTCAGTCACTTCCATAAATATATCGGTAAATACTCCATCCCTTGATGAGGTCAAGCTGGGGTCATTCGGGATGTGTCGTGTGAACTCAGTTCTGAGACAGCAACGTTAAAGTCAAGATTAATTTACTATCAAAGTACATATATGTCACCATATACAACCCTGAGATTCACTTTCTTGCAGGCATTTATAGGAAAATAAAGAAATACAATACATTTTATGAAAAACTATATATAACAAAGTCTGGACTGTCGGACAGTCAAAGATTGATAAACAATCAAAGACTGGCCAACAGCCAACCAGACTGACAAACAACCAAGGGATTCATTCATCCCTGAGCAAGAAAAAAGAAAGAAAGCAGTATGAACAGACTGGCTGAAGAATGGTTGAGGCAGGTGCAGGTGTATTGTTTAAGAAGCACATGGACAGGTACGTGGAGGGGCTGGGCCAGGAGGGATATTGGCCAAATGCAGGAAGTTAGGAGTGTGCTCTCTCTCTGTGACCGCACTGGTTTCCCACATGTCCAATGCATATTGGCAGGTTACCTGGTAGTGCAAGTTCTTGATAAAAAAAAAAGCTGTTGAAGGGAAGTTGGCAAGCCTGCGAGCTAATGAATTGCATGATTCCAGGGAGAAATGCAGGGGACAATTGGGACTAATAAGTTTGCTCCCCTGGGATTTGGCATGTGTCACTGCTTTCTCTGTTGCTACAAAACACATAGATTTAAATTGAAAAAAAACCTTACCACGATTAGAGTGGGAAGAGAAAGGCCATCAGGGCTACATTCAATTCCTTCTGTACACTGGTCGGTGGAAGCTCAAAAAAGTGTTGATTCACACCATCGCTATCACAGTTCCACAGCCCTACCGTCAGCTTTATCAGCTTTTAGTAGGTACCCGTAAAGCCTGCCTCTCCTGTGATTTGTAACCATAAGGCAGCACTGTCATGCAGAGCACACACTCCCTACACTTTAACCAGAGCTGAAAAGTCACAGAAAAGTCTGCACTTCTGAATTTTCAGCCCTATATAACTTCATAAAAAGCCCTCTGCATCTCCTGCCTCACTGTTCATACTGGGCATAAGCTAGGTCCAAATCCAGCAGATTTGAAAGACAATAATCAAGGGCTGAAGGGGCTTTGTAATACTTTATCCCTTCTCATCAAGCAGCAGAGAGCCCGCTCACATTCTGCTGCCTCCTGTCAAACAGATGGTGTGATGCCATTGCTGGCAAGAATGTTTGCTCTAAGTAATTCAGTGCCACAGTGAGCATTTGACTCTCACACTTGGTGCCCCAATATTGCTGCTACTAAATTATACAATGTACCAACTTACTCGGTTGGCAATAAAAAATATAGGGGAAACATCCCACACTGGTTGGTAGGTTACTTGGTCACTGTAAGTGTCCTGTGATTAGGCAAGGGTTAACAGGTGGTTGCTGGGTGGTGCAGCTCAGTGGGCTGGAAGAGTTGCTCCACACTGCATCTCTAAATAAACAAATAACCAGTAAACTTAATAACAGATACCTTTACAAAAAGAATAGACAATTGTTGGGTTAATTCTCCATTTCTCTCAGTAGGCACAGCTATGACAACACACACACAAAATGCTGGTGAACACAGCAGGCCAGTCAGCATCTCTAGGAAGATGTACGTTGATGTTTCGGGCCAAGACCCTTCGTCAGGACTAACTGAAAGAAGAGATAGTAAGAGACTTGCATATTTCCTCATGTTTGTGTGACAACACGATCTTGTTTTTGTTTAAAAAAAAGGCAGTAAATGGAAGAATTCAGGGTTCATAAAGAGTGAGCACCAGGTCATATAATCATTGTAAAATATCAGAGTTAACTGGCTATATCGGTGGAGAGGTAGGGATGGGAGTGTACGTGAAATATTGGGCCTTCAGCTCACTCTGCCATGGTCCTGGAGCGGGTCTGTGATCCCAGGCCAGACACTGACCGAATGCCTGGTCCTTTCACTTCTCACAGATCCCGAGCAGTGGGACAGAAGGGAACATCTTTGGTTCACCAAAGAGTAAGGCAGGCCCCTCTGCACCCTTCTTCAGTTTCTCACAAGACACAGGCAGCTCGCCCTCCAGCTTCTTTGGGTTACCTCGGCCGAAAGCTACCACTAATTTACCAGATGCCTTTAGCTTCTCTCAGCTGATAGCCATAGACAGTTCTCCCACTTCTCCACAGACTTTAAACAGCAGCACTCTAACAAGGATATCCATCAGAAATACAGAGACTCACTGAGAGAAGCTCAACAAGAAGCAAAAAACTCATGGCACAAAATAACTTGCTTTGTAACAGCTCCACCACTCAGATAAAGGATCATCGCAGACCCCCTACTTTTTCATAAATTATCTTTACATTTTTCCTCTGAGAGTCATCATCGTCACACGGTATTGGTGGGATATAATGAAAATCCCACAGGACTGTTAACCAGGAATAAGAGTAAGAATAAGCCTGAATAGAATGAAACTTTAAATTCTGCGGTGAATGGCGGGAGGAGAGAGAGCAGCGCGCCGTGTGTGCGCAGCCCTCCAGTGAAAAATGATATTGTATCCATTAAATAGGGGCCGTGGACAATTCTGATTTTGATGGAGACAGACGTGAAAGCACAGAGGAACATCTGGAGAAATTTCTGGAACGCCAGTTCGCTGCTGTTCTTACTGCGCGGTCAGGAATCTTTCGGAGGGAAGGCCTCAAAATCCCCGGCTTTGCCTGCTGTTGGTGACCGAGATTGAGGACGAATCGTTCGGACAGAGATGGCGCTCAGTACTCAGTGTTGGAGAGCTGGTCGGAGGCTCGAAGTTTTTGGATGACTCAAAGTCGGACTGTGGTCAGCATGGCAGGGAGAGTTTTTCTTCCTTCTCCCGCCTGCGTGAGATGTGGGACATTTGAGAGACTTTGAACTTCTTACTGTGTTCATGGACTTCTTCATCAAGTTATGGTATTGTTGCACTGTTGTAACTATATGTTATAATTATGTGGTTTTGTTAGATTTTTTCAGGCTTGGTCTGTCCTGTGTTTTGTGATATCACACCAGAGGAAATATTGTATCATTTCTTAATGCATGCATTACTAAATGACAATAAAAGAGTGTTCTCATAATCTAATTTCAGAGAACCAGTCCTGGGCCCAGCACGAAAGTGCAAATGAGAAGAAAGGACAGCAGAGTCTCCACTTCCTTAGAAGTTTGCAAAGATTAGGCATGACATCTAAAACTTTGACAAATTTCTATAGATGTGGAGTGGACAGTTTATTGAGTGACTGCATCACAGCCTGGTATGGAAACACTAATGCCCTTAAACAGAAAATCCTACAAAATGTGGTGAATACAGCCCAGTCCATCACAGGAATAGCTCTTGGGACCTCAGAGACTCCATCTTCCTCTCACCGCACCATCCCTGAACACCCCAAACCTCCCTTCCCCTCAGACACTACCAAACCATTTCCCCTTCCAATCCCAGCTCTCATCAGTGCCAGGTCTTCACCATTCGCTCTGACCTTCCCCTCTCTGAGGCAGGACATTCTGTCCTCAGTAAGAGCCTCACCTTTGTCCCTCCGCGCCCACACCTCAGTGCGTTCCGCACCCACCACCACGCTGAATCTTCTTCCGCTGCCTCTGTCTCCGAGCCTGCTTCTTGGCCCAAAACATTGACTGTACTCATTTCCATAGATGCTGCCTGGCCTGCTGAGTTCCTCCAGCATTTTGTGTGTGTGTTGACACGAAAAGACTTCTCCATCATTGAGCAAAGAGCATTGTTGCAGGAAAGCAGCATCCATCATTGGGGACCCCCCCACTGATGGCATGTTCTCTTCTCACTGCTGCCATCAAGATGAAAGTACAGGAGCCTCAGGGCTCACACCACCAGGTTCAGGAATAGTTACTACCCCTCAACCAGCAGGCTCTTGAACCAGTAGGGATAACTTCTCTCAACTTGACTTGTCCCATCATTGAAATTTCCCACAACCAGTGGACTCACTTTCAAGGACTCTTCATCTCAGGTTCTCGATATTTATTGCTTATTTATGTATTTATTACGAACGTTTCATCTTTTTGAGTTTATAGTTTGAGTTTATTGTCTTTTGCACACTAGTTGAATGCCCAAGTCGGTATGGTCTTTCATTGATTCTATTGTGGTTATTATCCTATTCGGGATTTATTGAGTATGCCCACAAGAAAATGAATCTCAGGGTCGTATATGATGACAGAATATCCCATTGTGGCTTTGCCCTGTGGTATCTCTTCACTTGTGTGGTAGAATCTTCACTCAGGGGGTCATGAGAGTGTGGAACGAGCTCCCAGCACAAGTGGTGCATGCCAGCTCAATTTCAACATTTAAGAAAAGTTTGGATAAGTACATAGGTAGTAGGGGCAAGGAGGGCTACGTACCCGGTGTAGGTCGATGGGAGTAGGCAGGTTAAGTGGCTCGCACAGACTAGATGGGCCAAAGGGCCCTTTGCTGTGCTATGTTTTTCTACAACCCCATTATTCAATGGCCATGTCTGCATGCGTTTATGCACTGGGTTTCTGCCACGTAATTGGCTGATTAGATATTTGCATTAACAAACAGGCGTACTTGATAAAGTGGCCCCTGAGCGTTAGTCACTCCTGCACACTTCGTCATCATCATCCGAGAGCTCATAACAACAGCGGTGTCACCTGAAAATGTATAGATAACATTTGAGTTGTGGGGGGAGGGGGATGGGGAGAGCTCATGGTTCTGTAACAACGTTGTTTGACTATTCAAGGTTGTTAGCCCTGAAATGAACCTCCGAACCTGAAGGACTGTTTGGACCACTCCGAGTCTGGCCTGAACTCACCACTTCATCAGATAAAGGTATTAAAATTTCCTTCACTAAATATGATAGAAGGTGTATTGTTGTCATACTTGTGCAGTGTCTGGTTGTAGGGGTTGTAATGGCCAGTTCCCCTTTAAGTTTCAGAGTCAATGTGTCAATTGCTACAATATCAATTTCAGAAATCTTCCTTCAATAATAAGTAGGCAGTGATAAACCAAACTTACTCAAACCAATTGCACCTACTGGGGCATAGGGCAACAACAGCAGCTCAGCAGAATCCTCTGTCCCGGGCCAGACTCTCAAGTTGTCTCCAGCAGAGCCCTCTGTCCCAGGCCAGACTCTCAAGTTGTCTCCAGCAGAGTCCTCTGTCCTGGGCCAGGCTCTCAAGTTGTGTCCAGCAGAGTCCTCTGTCCCGGGCCAGACTCTCAAGTTATCTCCAGCAGAGTCCTCTGTCCCAGGCCAGACTCTCAAGTTGTCTCCAGCAGAATCCTCTGTCCTGGGCCAGACTCTCAAGTTGTCTCCAGCAGAGTCCTCTGTCCCGGGCCAGACTCTCAAGTTGTCTCCAGCAGAGTCCTCTGTCCCGGGCCAGACACTCAGGTTGTCTCCAGCAGAGTCCTCTGTCCCGGGCCAGACTCTCAAGTTGTCTCCAGGTGTAGCCCATCTTCTCCTTGCTGTCCCAGGGATGAGGTCTTCAGACCTTTTGTTGGTGTTTCTGTAGCTCTTGGATCTTATTGAATGGGGTTGCCCAACCCTCCTCCTTCCACAGCTGGGCTTGGAACCATTCATGACTGAGTTAATAAAGCACAGAGTGTCTGATCCTCCAAGCGGACCACAGCCTCATCGTCGGGTTTGGGGGCTTGAGTGCCTCAGTGACCCGGAGAGCGATGTTGGCTGGAGTCAGGGCTTTATGCTTTGGCTCTTGGTAGGGTCACCTGTGCCAAACAGGTCAAAGGATAGAGGCCAGACTAAGAGTGGTACACCGGTCCTCCAGGTTCAGGGGTTCATTTCAGGGCTAACAACTCTGAATAGTCAAACAAAGTTGTTATAGAAGCAGCAGTGAAGAATCCTTCTACATCTGAGTGAAATGGTATTCCCAAGTCTCCACACAGGACTTGCATGACTGACCGTAATGAAAACCAAAAGGAAGCTATAAAGTTATATTTTCTTTAATTCCATTTTCCTACACCTTTGCTTCAGATAAGACCTTGTTGAATAATATCCCATTGTAATGCAGTCAGTGGCTTTGCCCTGTGGTATCTCTTCACTGGGTGCAGCGAAGCACCTTAGATTATTAGATTAGATTATGAGGATACGCAGTCCTCGTTTATTGTCATTTAGTAATGCATGCATTAAGAAATGATACAATGTTTTTCCAGAATGATATCACGGAAACACATGACAAACCGACTTAAAAACTAACAAAAACCACATAATTGTAACATATAGTTACAACAGTGCAAAGCAATACCGTAATTTGATAAGAACAGACCATGGGCACGGTAAAAGTCTCAAAGTCTCTGAAAAGTCCCATCATCTCACGCAGATGGTGAACCTCCAGCGCCGCCAACTTGCTGATGCAGCATCCTGGAAGCATCCGACAACAGTCCAACTCCGAATCCATCCAAAAACTCCGAGCCTCCGACCAGCTCTCCGACACCGAGCACTATCTCTGCCGAGCATTTCGACCCAGCCCCGGCAACAGGCAAAGCTGAGGATTTGGGGCCTTCGTCTCCGGAAATTCTCGATCACACAGTAGCAGCGGCAGCGAAGCGGGCATTTCAGAAGTTACTCCAGGTGTTCCTCCGTGCTTCTCACGTCTGTCTCCTTCAAATCCGGATTGTGCACGGCCCTCTAGTTAACACATAATCGATATCATTCGGAACGGCCGCATGCGCTGCGTCGCGCCGCCATCTTCTTCACCGCCTGCAGGTTTAGGTGAACGTCTTCTGTGGCACCTAGATACACTTTAACAGCCTGTCAAATTCAAACCTCGAAGAGCAGCAATTGTTGAATTGAGATAGTTTTCAAACTGCCAATTCATATCCATTGATACTAAATCCAAATATTGTCCGAAGCAATGGGAGTGGTGCCACTAGAAAGCAGCATCCATCGTCACTCACGCCATGCACTGTGGCCATCAGAGGGAGGTACAGGGTCCTGAAGTCTCACAGCACCGGAGTCAGGAACAGTTATTACTGTTCAACTATCAGGCTCCTGAACCGGTGTGGATCACTTCACTCACCTCAACACTGACCTGATTCCACAACCTGCAGACTCACTTTCAAAGATTCTACAACTCATCTTCCCAGTGTAATTTATTATTATTACTGTTATTACTTTTTTGTTTGCCCTGTTTCTCCGCTTTTAGTTGTTTGTCAGTCTTTGTCTATGCGTAGTTTTTCATTGATTCTATTGCATTTCTTTGTTCTACTGCAAACGCCCACAAGAAAATGAATCTCAGGGTAGTATATGGTAACATTTTCGTACTTTGATAATAAATTTACTTTGCGCTTTGAACTCTGACTTATTTGGAGATTGTAGGAAGATGCGACTCTTTTGTCTTTGCATTTAGTGTCAAGCATTTTAGGTTACATGTGTCATACGCCGGAACTAATGTCACCCTTTATAGCACAGCACAGCAGGACATTATAACCTCAATCTGAACAAAGGTCTGTTCACTACACGAGCACAATATTTACATTATATACATCAGCCATCTGTTCAATTGGGACTGCCAAATTATTAGCAACTGCACAAGTTGCATGCAACATTGTGCTAAAAGCTTATATCCAGTGGGAAATGAGTTAAGATTTTTCATAATGAATCTTAATTAGGGTACTTAACAGTCAGTAATAGGAAGAATCTTCACTTAGTCTTTCTCAGTACTTGGAAACTGGTCTCAGAGGGAAAAGACTGTTTCTCCAGTTCACTGCAGCATCAAGTTGGCTTAACGTGGATGAATCACCTCCAAGAATAATAAAAATGCCCAAATTTGAATAAATCTTTAATCGCCAGCTTTAAATGGTGAAAAACAATTTTATCGAGACTTTAATTAAAGATGGCAACTGATTTTAGTCATGCTCTTATTACAGAGCTAAATACATTTGAAACATTTCAAGTAGATAAAATTGTGATATTTGAAAGATAAGAATGTTTTGAAAAGCTGAGTGTCAAGGCACTTTAAAATAGTTTGAAGTTGGTATGAAAAGCAACGCCATAACCTTAATTTCACCATTTCTATTCTGATCATTTTATTTTCTAACAGTCTCTTTTATCTTTGTTGGATTTTTAATCTACAAGGTCCAATAGTTCATTTTAAGCATTTTCATTAAAGCAAGAAATTACAGTATTTAAATTAGCAGCAATTTTCTGCAGTTATGAGCATATACTTGTTTTTCCTTCGGGCCCTCCTGCACCTAATAAAGTGGCCACTGGGTGGATGGTCATGGTCGTCTGCTGCTGTAGCCCATCCACTTCAAGGTTTGGTATGTTGTGTATTCAGAGATGCTCTTCCGCACACCACTGCTGTAATGTGTGGTTATTTGAATTACTGTCACCTTCCTGTCAGCTTGAACCAGTCTGGCCATTCTCCTCTGACCTCTCTCGTTAACAAGGTGTTTTCACCCACAGAAATGCTGCTCACTGGATGTTTTTGTTTTTCACACCATTCTCTGTAAATCAAGCAAATGGAGTTTAATGGCACAGATCAGAATGCCACTCCTACACTGAGTGGCCATTTTATTAGGGACATCCTGTACCTAATAAAAAGGCCACGGAGTGTATGTTTGTGGTTCTTCTAACATTTCCCATCAACAAGACAATTTCACCCACAGAACCTCCACTCACTGGATTTTTTTTTTGTTTTTCACATGATTCTCTGTAAACCCTAGTGTGCTGTGCGCATTTCAAATTTCACAACACATGCCGGTGATAATAAACCTGATTCTGATTCTGAAAATCCCAGGGAGTCAGCAGTCTCTGAGATACTCAACCATCCCATCTGGCACCAACAATCATTCTCCTGTCAAAGTCACTTAGATCCCCATTCTGATGTTTGGCCTAAACAACAACTGAACCTCTTGACCACGTCTGCATGCTTTTATGCATTGAGTTGCTTCCACGTGATTAGCTGATTAGATATTTGCATTAACAACTAGATATAAAGTGTAGATCTGAGTTAGAAAAAAAAGACAATACTTTAATTTCACCAAAGATTATTTTCTGTGGGTTTATATTCTTATCATTTTATTCTAACAGTTTCTTTTTCCTCTCTTATATTTTTCAACTACAAGGTCCAATAGTTTGTTTTAAGCATTTTCATTAAAGCAGGGAACTATTTAAATTAGTGAAGCAAGTTATTGCAGTTCTAAGTACAGTATATATCAGATTTGAAAACAATAAAATGCTATCGATTGTGTTATCCTTACTGTACGTCACACTATCACATTCTGCACACAAAAGGCTGAGGAAGCACTGTCTGAAATAGCAGCTAAAATTTATGAACACCTTCCATTTTTCATTTATTAATAGGAGAATATTAAAAATGTCAAGCACAAAAGAAGGCTACCCAACTGCCCCAGACATTGTCATTTCTACCATGTGTGGTTTTGTTAAAGATCACAACAGGATTCATGCATCAGTCATGAATGCCAAGTAGACTGAGATAGCAAGCGTAAAACACAAGGAAATATCTTCTCGTTATCAGTCTAGATATCGTGCTTGGAAATATGCATTTTGAAAAAGAAAACCTCAGATATTTTGCACATGTAATATGTATGAGTAAAAATGTCAGTGACAATGGCATTTTGCTTAAAAACCTCTGTCTATTGAGAAATGAACTCAATTACAGTTACAGTAAGATAGTAAAAGATGGTGATGATACTCTTAGCTACTTTGAAAGTAATCACACTTTTAGGGTTCAGCCGACCATGGTAACTTGATGAGCTTCGTTGCAAAGTTTGCAGACGATATGAAGATAGGTGGAGGTGCAGCTCATTTTGAGGAAGCAAAGAGGCCACAGAAGGACAGAATAGAAGAACGGGCAAAGAAGTGGCAGGAAGTGGACGAAAAAATAAAAGGGTGGACTATTTTCTAAATGGAGAGACCATACAAAGAACTGAGAAAACTGAGGTGCAAGGGGACTTGGGAGTCCTTGTGCAGGAACCCCTAAAGGTTAATTTACAGGTTGAGTCTGTGATGAGGAAGGCAAATGCAATGTTAGCATTCACTTCAAGGGAACGAGAATATAAAAGCAAGGATGTAATGTTGAAGCTTTATAAAGCACTGGTGAGGCTTCACTTGGAGTAGTGTGAGCAGTTTTGGGCTCCTTATCGCCGAAAGGATGTGCTGACCTTGGAAAAGGTTCAAAGAAGGTTCGCGAAAATGATTCCAGGATTGAAAGGCTTGACATAAGAAGAGCGCTTGATGCCTCAGGACCTCTACTCACTGGAATTCAGAAGAATGAGGGGTGACCTCATTGAAACCTATTGAATATTGGAAGGCATTGATAGAGTGGAGGTGGAGAGGATGTTTCCTTTGGTGGATAAGTCCAGGACCAGAAGACACAGCCTCAGAAAAGAGGGACGTCCATTTGGAATGGAGATGAGGAGAAATTTCTGTAGCCGGAGAGTGGTAAATCTGTGGAATTTGTTACTCTATGAGGCTGTGGAGGCCAAGTCATTGGGTATATTTAAGGCAGAGGTTGATAGATTTTTGATTGGTCAGGACATAAAACGAAACAAAGAGAAGACAGGAGATTGGGGCTGAGAGAGAAATGGATAAGAAAGAGCCATTTTTTTGCATGGGCTGGGGGCAGGGGAAAAATTTAACATTATTCCATGAAGCATTGTTATGAATGGCAGAGAGAGTCTTACATCCAAGGCTACATCTTGAATCAAAAGGATCAGCAGGTAAGCAGAGGAGGCGGGGTGGCTCTGTTTGTAAAACATGAAATCAATTCCTTAGAAAGAGGTGACAGAGCTGGAAGATGTAGAATCCTTGAATGAGCTAATTCTGCTCCCATGTCTTATGGTCTTACACTGGACCCAGCAGAACAATATCATCAGTCCTATTCTACTCTCTTAGTTAGGAGAGGAATATCATCACAGCAAAATGCATTATATACTCTATATTTAAAAGATGAGAAACACCAGAAAATCTGCTGATGCTGGAAATCCAGAGTAACACACAAGATGCTGGAGGAACTCAGCAGGTCAGGCAGCATCTATGGAAATGAATAAACAGTCTACATTTCTGGCTGAGACCCTTCATCAGGACTGGAAAGGAAGGGGGAAGGAGTCAGATTAAAAAACATGGTTGATAATGTTTGAAGATGAAGCAAAAGAAAAAAAGGAAAACTATAAAATCAGGGGAATGGTAGCATATAGGTACAGATTCAGTGAGTGGTGTTGAGACAGGGAACTGGGCGGCTTCCCTTCACACTGTGAAAATTTATGATTCTGTCATTACCTAATGATTGTTTACTGAGCGATAAATAAAATGTAACTGTGAAAATATTCAAATTTTGATATACCTTGTCCGTTTCAAATAACAGCCAGAGAGGGAAAGGATTCAGTCATTTGAACTGCTTGTCACATTCTTTACTAATTTGTAATTTAGTTTTATTCAGGCATACTTTATTACACACAGAGCAGTTTCATAACAGGGAAAAGATTCTAAAGGGACAAAGCTGTGATCTCTGCCATTAACCAAAGTAACTCAAATTATTCTCTGCAATGCGGTAACTATGGATAAGAATCCCTAATCAATCCCACAGGATGTGACCATAAGGTCTTTATCTTATTTCAATCATCATTATGTAGCAAGGATAACAAGACACTAATTCATGCTTCAATTAACTGGAGAACTGAATTCATCAGGCACACGGAGGCTACTTTGCTTCATGTTCTCCCATTAACAACATAAGCAGATTCAAGCACTAATGCGAATTTACATAGACTTCAGCACAAGAACTTTGTCTGAAGGGAGAAGCATGGACTAGGATATTTAATAGGTCCATATATCGAAAAGACATAGGAGCAAATTAGAACATTTGGCCCATCAATTGTTCTCCATCATTCTATCAATCGCTGATTTATTATCCCTCTCAATTTCTTGTGCAAGATACCCTAAAGGTTAACCTGCAGGTTGAGTCGGTTGTGAAGAAGGTGAATACAATGTTGGCATTCATTTCTAGAGGTGTAGAATATAAGAGCAGGGATGTGATATTGAGGCTCTATAAGGCACTCGTGAAACCACACTTGGAGTATTGTGTGCAGTATTGGGCTCCTTATGTTAGAAAGGATACACTGACATTGGAGAGGGTTCAGAGGAGATTCACGAAAATGATTCCAGGAATAAGAGGGTTACCGTATGAGGAACGTCTGGCAGCTCTTGGGCTGTATTCCCTGGAGTTCAGGAGAATGGTGGGGGGATCTCATAGAAACATTCCAAATGTTAAAAGGCCTGGACAGATTAGATATGGCAAAATTATTTCCCATGGTAGGAGATTCTAGGACGAGAGGGCATGACTTCAGGATTGAAAGATGTCCATTTAGAACTGAGATGCGGAGAAATTACTTCAGTTAGACGGTGGTAAATCTGTGGAATTTGTTGCTGCAAGCGGCTGTGGAGGCCAAGTCATTGGGTGTATTAAGGCAGAATAAGATAGGTTCTTGATTAGCCAGGGCATCAAAGGGTATGGGGCGAAAGCAGGGGAGTGGGGATGAATGGATGAAGTGAATCAGCCCGTGATTGAATGGCGGAGCAGACGATGGGCCGAATGGCCTACTTCTGCTCCTATACCTTATGGTTTTATGGTCTTTTTGGCAAAATCCTCTCTGTCTCCACTTTATCTAGGCCAGGGGTGCCCAACTTTTTTAGGCTATGGACCCCTACCATTAACCAACAGGTCCATAGGCCCCAGGTTGGGAACTGCTGATCTAGTCCTTTCAATATTTCAACGACCACCCCACCCTTCATTCTTTTGAAGTCCAGCAAGTATGGACCCAGAGCCATCAAATGCTCATGTGTTCACTCTTTCATTCCCAGAGTTATTCTCCTCTGCACCCTCTCCAATGCCAGAACATCCTTTCTTAGATAAGGGTCTCAAAACTGCTCACAATACTCCAAGTGCACAATACTTCAAATACAAAGCCTCAGCAATGCATCCTTTCTTTTATATTCAGGTACATATCATGTAACATGTTGACACACTGAGGTAGACATGATATGGGTATCAAATTTCCTTTAATCCACAAGATCTTGCATTAATCAGATTTAATATTTTCTGGTGGCGTAGTGGCATCAGTGCCGGACTTCAGGACAAAAGGTCCTGAGTTCAAATCCAGTCAGCTGCCCTGCACGCTTTTCATTTGTACTGGTTACGAGCTGGTGATCTCTTTGGAAACTCATCCGGCAGAAGGCAATGGCAAACCACTGCTGTAACTTGCCTCGTACGCGGTTCCCCACTACGTCAGAGAGGCGTGGAGGGAAATTGTCCGCCAACCGGAGAAACTCCAGATGCGACGTACCTTTCCTTTCCTGTTATATTAAAATTGAGATGTTTTAATTACATTGGAATATGCGGACAGTACATACACTCAGTGACGAATTTATTAGCTACCTGCTGTGTCTAATAAAGTGGCCACTGAGTGTGTGTTCGTGGACTTCTGCGGCTGTAGCTAGTAACTTCAAGGTTTTAAATGTTGTACATTCAGAGATGCTCTTCTGCACACCACTGTTGTAACGTGTGGTTATTTGAGTTACTGTCACCTTCCTGTCGGCTTGAACCAGTCTGGCCATTCTCCTCTGACCTCTCTCATTAACAAGGCATTTTTTTACACACAAAACTGCGGGTTACTGAATACTTTTATTTTCTATTTCCTAATATCCTCTTTAAACTCCAAAATGAAAACCCCAGGAGGTCAGAAGTTACTGAGATACTCAAACCATCCCTTCGGGCACCAACAATCAGAGTCAATTAGATCACATTTCTTCCCCATTCTGATGTTTGGTCTGAGCAACAACTGAACCTCTTGACCATATCTGCATGCTTTATACATTGAGTTGCTGTGTCATGGTTGGCTGATTAGATATTTGCATTAATGAAAAGGTGCATTATAAAGTGGCCAGTAAGCATAGGCTCGACATTATCTGATCTCTAAACCTCTTGGTCTAACAAATGGCTGCCACTATCAAATGCTAAAATGGAGTCAAAATTATAAGAGCAAGGAAAAATTCACCACCACGTATTTTCACAAAGAACAACCTTCTTTTATGCATAGAGTTGCTGCCAGATGATTGGCTGATTAGATATTGTGCAGGTGTGCCTAATAAAGTGGCCACAGAGTGTATTAGAGCTCTTAATCCTAGCATGTAATAGAATAATTATCACAAACAGAAAACACAGGTGGCAGGAATTCTCACCACAAGAGATTAATTGGAAGCTTAAGAGGTTACAAGATTAGGAGGACCCTGGTGTTCTCTTGTTATTTAGCCAGAATGCAAGATAAACACAAGAAATTCTGCAGATGCTAGAAATCCAAAGCAACACACACACACACACATACACACACACACACACACACAAAATGCTGGAGGAACTCAGCAGCTCGGGCAGTATCTATGGAAGTGAATAAATAGTCAATACTTCGGGCTGAGACCCTTCTTCAGGACTGGAAAGGGAGGGGGAAGATGCCGGAATAAGAAGGTGGGAGCGGGGAGAATTCCAAGTTGGGGGTGATAGATGAAACCAGGAGAGGGGGAAGGTGGGTGATTGGGGGAGATGGCATGAAGTGAGAAGCTGGAACGTGATCGGTGGAAAAGGTAAAGGGCTAAAGGAGGAGTACTCCAATAGGAGATGAGAGTGAACCTAGGAAAAGGGAAGGAGGAGGGGCACCAAAGGGAGGTGATGGGCAGGTGAAGAAAAGAGAAGAGTTAAGAGTGGGGCCAGAGTGGGGGATGAAAGAAGAGGTAATGGGGAAATGAAAAAACCACTAGAAGTTTGAGAAATCGATCTTCATGCGATTAAGTTGGAGGCTACCCAGATGGCATAGGAGGTGTTGCTCCCTCAACGTGAGAGTGGTCTCAATGCAGCATTGGAATGGGGAATGGGATTAAAATGGTCGATCACCGGGAAATCTACAAACGTAGTTATTTCAGAACAACATTTTGGAGAGATTAGCACTGAAACAATGATTACATTTCAGATCACAATGTTTCCATGCAAACTTAAATCATCTATATTGTTACATACCTCAAGGAGATCTTTGATTTTTTTTGGGGAGAATGATGTAATGGTCTTTTGGAGGTCACCTGATGTAATTTTCCTGCCGATGAGAGGTCACATGATAACATGTGCACCACGGGTATATAAGGGAGGACCCCAGATGATGCAGTTAGTTTTTAGTTTTTAGACTTCCAGCTAGAATGTACTGTGTCTCCATTTCTGTTGTGTATTTGTTTTTATGACGCAGTTTCATTTTTAAAACGGTTGTATGTTCTGTTGCAAGGTACAATAGTGTGGACTGGAAATTTTTGCTAGATGTGTTGATGTACCTTATTCCAGCAGTAGTACGGGAGAGTGAAGACTTTATCGAAGTACAGGACCCGAAGGATTGAGAGGAGTCGGTTTCGTTCGGCAATTTAACAAAGGATCGACCTTATTGAGTCTTCATTGAAGGAGTAGTGACCTGCATCGAAGACAACTCTTGCCAAAAGAGAAAAGAGTTCATGTGGGATTTGCTCTCTAGAATTTAATATCAGTTGTTTTAAACTGTTTATTTCATGCATTGTGAATCCTTTGGACAGAACCAGCAGGAAAATCGCATCTATGAAGAAATCCTTCTCCAGAGAAGTCTCTCCCAATTGAACGTATAAATCTTTTGGACATCTGAATTTACCATTTTAAGAACTATATCTGACTTTACCGCTTTAAGAACTGTTCTCGTATTTAACGCTTTAAGAACCAGTGCCGAGTGATGATTTGTTGAACGGCTGCATAACGGTTAACTTCCGGTTAAGGTTTTTGTTTGTTTTTTTTTATTGTTTATCCCTATTTAATAAATGTTTGGACGTTTTTATATAACATGTCTCGATTGATATTCATTGTTGCTGGTTACAATATATATTTTGTTACTGCAGATAATTTGCTAATTATTAAAAATAGTTAAACTTTCTGAAAACCACATAGTTGAACATGGTACAAAGAACTTGTAAGAAAATTGCACTAAATTGAAATCACATTTCCATAAGACTCGAAAATTCTATTCAGAGTATAATCCAGGATTACCTTTTGACTGCTCATATTTTCTGTGAATATTTTTTCCTGTCAATTTGATCACAAGTCAGTTCACTCCTGGGGCAAAGAACAGTCTTCTGTGCAATTGGAAAACCAATAAAAATGCAACAGCATTAAATCCATCAAATTAATTGTTTGAATTACAATTAGGAGACAGTTAAACACCCAAAATAGAAATATTTAGTTCAAGTTCAAGTTTATTTTCTTTCACTATGTGTACAGCCAAATGAAAGAACATATCTCCGGGGCTGAGGTGCAAAACACAGAATTTATATAGTTACAGTCCATCACACACAATAATAATATTAGCACAAATCCCTGAATGGCATGGGCTGAACATTGACAGGATGACATGAAGGATGAAGTGCATTTTATGACAGACGGTATAATGTTACTGGCACTATTATAATAAAACAAGCAGCCGTATAAATATGTGAAAAGCAGCAATAAAAGCTGAAAAGTGACCAGTGCAGGATGGGAGTGTGTCTGTGAGTGTCTGAGAGTTGGGGAGTGACAGGGTGTACATATGGACTGGGTGGCAGCAGGGTGTTAAGAAGTTTAACAGCCTGGGAGAAGAAGCTGTTACCCTGCCTGACATTTCTGGCTCTTGCGCTGCAGTACCTTCTGCCTGACGGCAGGAGGTCAAAGAGATTTTTGGAGGTCTTTGAGAAGTATTAAGGACAAGTTAGTAAACTGCTCATCCAACTGTTAATTAGTTGGGCTGAACAGCAAAGGAAAAGCTAGGGATGCAATTCATCTGAAAGTTTGGATTCCTCAAAACACCCCCAAATACCCAAATGAAAACAAAAGTAGTTTAAAGCACCAGATGGGATAAACTTGTAACAAGATCAGTAGCAAAGTGTCACCAAAAACATATCATCACAACAAAGTCTCCATGGACTACAAAAGTAACCCTGCAGTTAAGTTCAAAGTTCATAGGAAATTTATTATCAAAGTATATATATGTCACCATATACAATCATGTGATTCATTTTCTTGACACATACTTAATAAATCTATAGAATAATAACCATAACAGAATCAATGAAAGGCCACCTAACTTGGCCATTCAACCAGTCTGCAGGAGGCAGCAAACCTTGAAAATGAGTCCATTGGTTGTGGTAATGTTTCAGTGATGGGGCAACAGAAGTTGAGTGAAGTTTTCCCTTTTGGTTCAAGAGTCTGATGGTTGAGGAATTAAGCTATGGTTGAGCTATTCCTTAACCTGGTGATATGAGTCCTGGGGCTCGTGCACCTTCCTCCTAATAGCAGCGGCGAGAAGAGAGCATGGCCTGGGTGATGGAGGTCTCTGACGATGGATTCTGCTTTCCTACAAGAGTGCTCCATGTAGATGTGCTCAATGGTGGGGAGGGCTTTGCCCGTGATGGGCTGGGCTGGATCCATTACTTTTTGTAGGGTTTTCCATTCAAGGGCTTTGGTGTTTCATGCATATTCCTTCTGTACATAGCCAGAGATTCTGCCGATCACAAGCAAGAGAAAATCTGCAGATGCTGGAAATCCAAGCTACACATACAAAATGCTGGGCGAAATCAGTATACCAGGCAGCATCTATGGACAAGATTGTAAGCGCTTTAACATACAAGTGCTTGGAGCCTGGTCCAACGAAGCAAGCATTCCGTAGCCTTGATCTCCATTTTATCTGCCTGTCTTGCTACTTTCAGGGATACCCTTCAGTCTTGCTGTTGTAACAACACTCCTCAGTTTATTGAGCAAGTCCTTCCCTAGTTTAACTTCAAAATCAGAATCAGGTTTCATACCACTGGCTGATGTCATGAAATGTGTTGTTTTGCAGTATCAGTACAGTGCAATACATAATGAAATTAGATTATTAGATTAGATTATGAGGACACTCAGTCCTCGTTTATTGTCACTCAGAAATGTATGCATTAAAAAATGATATAATGTTCCTCCAGAGTGATATCACAAGAAAACACAGGATAAACCAAGACTAAAACTGACAAAACCACTTAATTATAACATATAGTTACAACAGTGCAAAGCGATACCATAATTTGATAAAGGACAGACCATGGGCACAGTAAAAAAAAGTCTCAAAGTCCCGATAGCCCCATCATCTCACACAGGTGGTAGAAGGGAGGAACTCTCCCTGCCATGAACCTCCAAGTGCAGCCAACTTGCCAATGCAGCACCATTAGAAGCACACGACCGCAGCAGACTCTGAGTCTGTCCGAAAACTTCGAGCCTCCGACCAGCCCTTCGACACAGCCTCTCTGAGCACCATCCTCTGCCGAGCGCTTCGACCCCGCCCCAGCCGCCGAGCAACAAGCAAAGCCGAGGACTCGGGGCCTTCCCCTCCGGAAATTCTGGACCACACAGTAGCGGGCAGCAGTGAAGCAGGCATTTCAGAAGTTTCACCAGATGTTCCTCCGTACTCTCACGTCTGTCTCCATCAAATCAGGATTGTGCACAGCACCCTACTTCACAAATAACAGACATCACCACTGGAGTGGCTGCTGCGAGCTGTGTCGCGCCACCATCTTCTCCCCCGAAATAAATTACAATTACAATAAGAAATACATGCACACAGTACTATGCAAAAGCTGAGACACATATAGTTAGCCAGGGTGCCGAAGAGCTTTGCACAGTACCATAGTAACTTTACGTATTGCACTGTACTGTTGCCAGAAAAAAATAACAAATTTCGACATATGTGAGTGATGGTAAACCTGATTCTGATCTGGGTCTCTATTGTGGACTGAGAGTGGGAAGGAGGCAAGGAGAGAGGAATCATGGTTGAGAAAAGGGAAGGGAGAGAAGAGGGAGAGATATTCTGTACTGATCAATAAACCAAACATTTTGAATTAAGTGACCTTGCCTGGTGTCTCACGGCTGGGTATGCCTGCACCCACACCACACACACCCCTCCCCGGTACTCCTTCTCTGCCACCTGTCCTGTAGTAACTTCTACTTTGAAAAAGACAGACTCGACAACTTCATGCCCAAGAAACAACTTTATCTCGAACTTCAAAACCATTATGTATATACAGAGGCTTTCACAACCCATACAGCATGGCAGGAACACTATACACAAAGTAACAAGAACGGAAGTAAAACCCCCCATCATCCTAATTAGTGTTAACTTATTTTTAATAATGCTCGCATTACAACACTTCTCCCCCTTTAAAATCCAACATCCCCAAATGTAAAAAAACTAGGAAATAAAACAGTGGTGTTATTAACTTGCGTACCCCTGAAAACTTATAATAATATCTCAGCAAAGGTTTATCAATACAAAATATCTGGAAACATGACAGATTCAACATTCAATCCAACAACAACAAAGAACTGTCCCGTCAAAGATTCAGTCTGTCAGGAGGTTTACGAGTGCACTGTGATCTGCGCACTACCCCCGGTGACCCAGCAGGCACCGCCGGTGAGGGTGTTTTGGGTGGGTCTGGTGTTGGGGGCATGAGAGGGGTCTGTGTGTCTGCGTGAGAATGTCCATCCTCCTCAGGGCTCAGGGGACCCCGACCCCTCTGCCAGCGTCTCGCCCTCTGGCAAAGTCACTGGTGGACATGCTTCCACCGTAGTCTGACTCACAAATGGAAACTCCATGGAACTGTCTGCCTCTGAGCCGGTATCATGACGCAGGCGCACATGGTCCTGATGTCTGCGGAAAACACGCCCATCAACCAGCTTAGCAACATAGGAGACGGGACCACTCTGCTTAAGAATAACCCCAGGCAGCCATTGCTGATTGTTTCTCACAAAGACATTGTCATCCGGTTTTAACTGTCTCTCTCACGCATGTTGATCATGTCCCTCCTTCTGCTTTTCCTGCTTTCTCTCCAGTTTTGCCTTCATGTCCGGGTGCAACAAGTCCAATCTTGACTTGGGCCTACGCCCCATCAGCATCTCTGCTGGAGTGCAGGCGTGAGGCGGTATTTAAACAGGAAACGTGAAAGCCGCATGCTAAGAGAGTCCCCTGTCATCCGCTTCAGGCCATCCTTCACTGTCTGAACAGCCCGCTCAGCCAAACCATTGGAGGCTGGGTGGAAAGGGGCTGTCCAAATGTGACGAATGCCATTCTGCTGCATGAACTCACTGAACAGCTCACTGGTGAACGTCGGGCCATTATCAGTGACCAGAGTGTCAGGTAGCCCATGGACTGCAAACACTTGCCTGAGTTTGTCTATGGTTGAGGGGGCTGTGATGTTGTTCATGCTGTGAGCTTCGATCCATTTAGAACACACATCTACCATTACAAGAAACATCTGCCCATAAAAGGGCCAGCAAAGTCCAAATGTAGCCTAGACCAGGGTGGTCTGGCCACTCCCATGGATGCAAAGGAGCTGGTGGTGGCATATTCTGATTAGTCTGACATTGCATGCATGATTTTACCTTGTTCTCCAGATCCTGATCTATTCTTGGCCACCAAACGTAGGAATTTGCAAGGCTTTTCATTCAAGACACTCCTGGGGGAGTCTCATGAATTTCCTCCACAATCTGTGAATGGCCAGGGGGAGGCACGATGACCCTCGCCCTCCAGAAAATGCAGCCATCCTGCAGACTGAGTTCTGTCTTGTGTTTGGCATAAGGCCTCAGTTCCTCTCCTTCCACAACTCTGGGCCAACCTTGTAAAAGAAAAGTCTTGACTTGGGACAGGACTGGGTCCCTCTCTGTCCACTGTCTGATCTGGGTCACCTTTACAGGTGTCTCTGACAGCCTCTCCAATAAAAACACAGTCTCTGGAGGCACATATGTAGCAACAGGTGTCTCAGGTGAAGGTATTCAACTCAGTACATCAGCATATACGTTATTCCCACCCGCTCTGTACACTATAGTGTACCGGTAGGTTGACAATGCTGTATCCTGGCTGAGGCTAGCGGTGGGATGCATCTATTCTCAAGGAACAGGCTCATCAGTGGTTTATGGTCCATATAAATTTTAAATGCACATCCATAAAGGTACTGATGAAGGCGTTTGACCGCAAAAACAATGGTCAGACCTTCTTCGTCTAGCTGTGCATATTCCTTCTCAGCAGGTGTCAGGGTACGTGAAGCAAAACCAATGGGCTTCTCTGAATGGTCCTCCATTACATGTGAGAGAACTGCCCCGACTCCATAGGGCGAGGCATCGCATGCCAGGGTGATCTCCTTGTCTGGGTCATAGTGAACAAGCAGCTTCGCTGAGTGGAGTTCTTTCACTTCCTTGAAAGCTTTCTCCTGCTCTTCACCCCATTGCCACTTAGTGCCATTGTGAAGCAGCTTATACAGTGGGGTCAAAACCCTTGAGAGGTCAGGAAGAAACTTGCCATAATAATTCACCATGCCCAAAAATGATCTGAGTTCCGTGAGGGTCTTAGGGCCTCCTTAATGGCTCTCACTTTGTCCTCCACAGGGCAAAGCCCCTCAGCTGTGATCTTGTGTCCCAGGTAAGTCACACTTGAAGCCAGGAACACACATTTTCCGCGTTTCAACCGTAGCCCTGTGTCTGACAGCCTCTTCAGCACCCATTCTAAATTAGCCAGATGCTCCACCTCCGTAGCCCCCATGATCAAAATATCATCAAGGTACACTGCTACGTGTGGAATCCCCTGCAGCAAAGTGTCCATTGTCCTTCAGAAAATGGCGGGACTGGATGCCACTCTAAACACCAGGCGATTGTACTTGAATAATCCCTTGTGCATATTAATTGTGACGTACTCCTTTGAATCCTCGTCGAGCAGCAGCTGTTGGTAGGCGTGGCTCATGTCCAGCTTTGTGAACAGTTTACCCCCTGACAGGGTCGCAAACTGGTCATCCACCCATGGCAATGGGTACTCCTCCAGCCTAGAGACCTGATTCACCGTAAATTTATAATCCCCACATATCCTCACCGTTTTGTCTGCTTTCAAAACTGGAACAATGGGAGCTGCCCACCTTGAAAACTGGACAGGCTCAATAATGCCCAGCCTCTGTAAACGTTCCAGCTCCTCCTCAACTTTGCCTTTCATGGCATAGGGCACTGACCTGGGCTTTAAAAAACATGCTGTAGCCTCAGGGTCGACATGGAGTTTCACTGTCACGCCCTTCAGTGTTCCCAGCTCGTCCCTGAAAACGTCACTGCACCACTGCACAATGCTCTCCATCGTGTGTGCATACTTAATTTCATGCCAGTTTAGCTGGATTTTGCGAAGCCAATCGTGACCCAGAAGACTAGGCCCCCTGCCCTTAGCTATGACTAGCCTGGCTTCAGCCTTCTGACTCCCGGCTGAAATGTCCACATATAACACCCCTAAATGAGGTATGGGCTGCCCCGTATAGGTCCTAAGTTTGAGCTTTGATGGTCTAATGGGAGGCAGGTTGGACCCCCATGTCCTCCTGTAGGTCTCCTCACTAATGACCGATGCAGTAGCCCCTGAATCAATCTCAAACTTAATGTCCTTTCCCCTGACAGTGACTGTGGCATAATATGGTTCAGGTGGTTCCTCATCTGTTTCCACTGCAAACATGTTGTAGGCACATGCTGCCTCTTCATCTGCTTCTTCTAGATGGTGTGTGGCTGCCTGAGCCTGTCGAGCTTTCCCCCGCCCAGGCTTAATCTTACCCTTTGAACTCCTGCACTTTTTAGCTAAATGTCCCTTTTTGCTACTAGCATGGCAGACAGTGTCTTTGAATTTGCAATCATTTGCATAGTGTGTCCCTCCACACCGGAAACATTCCACCCGCTTTGCCTGTTTACCAGTCTCCCTCCTGACTTGGTGCACTGCCGCCGACTGTGACCCCCCATGTCCTTTCTGGATATCCTTGACATTATTAGCAGCCGTCTCCATGCCTTGAGCAATCTCTAAGGCTCTCTTGAAAGTCAACGGTGGGGTTTCCCCTAATGGGCGGCGTTGTATGCCGTCATTATTAATGCCGCATACCAATCTATCACAGAGCATGACATTCAACACCGCTCCGAAATCACAATGCTCTGACAGCTGCCAAAGCTCGGCCACAAAATTGGCCACAGACTGACCTGGCTTCCTGAAACAGCTGTGAAACTTACACCGCTGGACTATCACAGAAGGTTTCGGATTGTAGTGGTTCCCCACGAGTTTGACTAGTTCGTCATATGGAATGTCCCCTGGTTTCCGTGGTATGGCTAAATTCCTTATTAGCTTATAAGTCTTCACCCCACACACACTCAGGAGAATAGAGCGCTTCTTAGCCTCCTCAGTAATTCCATTAGCACAGAAAAAGTGTCCCAACCTTTCCTCATACTCCGGCCAGTCCTCGTTTCCTTCCAGAAACTCACCGATAGTTCCAAACGTCGTCATCTGAAACGCGAAGCTCCTGTTCAAAAAAACATGCCGATACGTTCACAAACCAGTTCACCTCGTTGCCAAAAATATGTAGTAACTTCTACTTTGAAAAAGGCACACTTGACAACTTCACGCCCAAGAAACAACTTTATCTCAAACTTCTAAACCGCTATGTATATACAGAGGCTTTCACAACCCGTACGGCATGGCAGGGACACTATATACAAAGCCCACCGGAAGCAAAAAGAATGGAAGTAACCCCCCCCCCCCCATTATCCTAATTAGTGTTAACTTACTTTTAATAATGCTTACATTACAACATGTCCCACAACACTCCCACAGTGCTCCCCCTCACTATTTCCAAGATCCTTTGCTCCCAGCAGATTTATAAGCTCGCTATGTGCTCCACATTACTGTGCAAAAATCTGAGGCATCTTAGCTATGTATGTGTGCCTATAAAAAGTATTCATCACCCCTGGAAGTTTTCATGTTTTATTGTTTTACAACATTGAATCACAGTGGATTTAATTTGGCTTTTTGGCACTGATCAACAGAAAAGACTCTTTTTAGTCAAACTGAAAACAAATTTCTACAAATTGGTGAATATGTATTACAATTATTAAACACAAAATAATTGATTGCATAATTACTCACCCCCTTCAAGATAGTAGATGCACCTTTGGCAGCAATTACAGCCTTGAGTCTGTGGGGATAGGTCTCGATCAGCTTTGCACCTTTGGACACTGCAAATTTTACCCATTCTTCTTACAAAACTGCTCAAGCTCTGTCAGATTGCATGGGGATTGTAAATGAACAGCCACAAGTTCTCAATTAGGTTGAGGTCTGGACTCTGACTTGGCTCTCCAGAGTATTTACTTTGGTGTTCTTAAGCCATTCCTGTGTAGCTTTGACTTTATGCTTGGGGTCATTGTCTTGCTGGAAAACAAATCTTTTCCCAAGTGGCAGTTCTCTTGTAGACTGCATCAGGTTTTCCTCCAGGATTTCCCTGTATTTTGCTTCATTCATTTTACCCTCTGCCTTCACAAATCTTCCAGGGCCTGCTGTAGTGAAACATCACCACAGCATGATGCAGCCACCACCATGCTTCACAGTAGGGATGGTGAGTTTTAATGATGTGCAGTGTTTAGCTTACAACAAACATGGCATTTAGTCTGATGTCCAGAAAGCTCAATTTCAGACAGTAAAACCTTCTTCCAGCTGACTTAGAGTCTCCCACATGCCTTCTAGCAAACTCTAGCCAAGATTTCATGTGAGTGTTTTTCCCCAACTGTGGTTTTCTCTTTGCCACTCTCCTATAAAGCTGAGATGCAAAGCTGGAAATCTTATAGAAACATAAAATTATGAAGGGGATAGATAAGATAGAGGCAGAAAAGTTGCTTCCACTGGTAGGTGAGACTAGAACTAAAGGACATAGCCTCAAGATTCAGGGGAGTAGATTTAGGATGGAGATGAGGAGGAACTGCTTTTCCCACAGAGTGGTGAATCTGTGGAATTCTCTGCCCAATGAAGCAGTGGAGACTACCTCAGTAAATATATTTAAGACAAGGCTGGATAGATTTTTGCATGGTAGGGGAATTAAGGTTTATGGGAAAAGGCAGGTAGATAGAAATGAGTCTATGGCCAGATCAGCCATTCATCTCATTGAATGGCAGAGCGGGCTTTGACAGGCCAGATGGCCTAACCCTCTTCCTAACTTTTATGTTCTTAGGTGAAGCATCCAGGCAATAGGTGTATGCACAGTCTCTCCCATCTCGGCTACTGAAGCTTGTAACTCCTCCAGAGTTGTTATAGATCACTTGGTGGCCTCCCTCACTAGTCCCCTTCTTGCACAGTCACTCAGTTTTTGAGGTCGGCCTGCTCTAGGCAGATTTACAGTTGTGCCATATTCTTTCCATTTCTTGATGATTGACTTAACTGTACACCAAGGGGTATTCAGTGACTTGGAAATTTTCTTGTATCCATCTCCTGACTTGTGCTTTTCAACAACTTTTTCACAAGAGTTGCTTGGAGTATTCCTTTGTCTTCATGGTGTAGTTTTTGCCAGGATACTGAATAACCAGCAGTTGGATCTTCCAGATACAGGTGTATTTTTACTACAATCAATTGAAACACCGTGACTGCACATAGATGATCTTCATTTAACTAATTATGTGACTTCTAAACCAATTAATGATTTGGTGTGTCATATTAAAGGGGGTGAATACTTATGCAATCAATTATTTTGTGCTTTATATTTGTAATTAATTTAGATCACTTTGTAGAGATCTGTTTTCACATTGACAGGAAAGAGTCTTTTTTTCTGTTGATCAGTGTCCAAAAAAAGCCAAATTAAATCCACTGTGATTCAATGTTGTAAAACAATAAAACAGGAAAACTTCCAAGGGGGTTTTGGCCCAAAATGTTGACTGTGCTTTTTTCCATAGATGCTGCCTGGTCTGCTGAGTTCTTACAGCATTTTGTGTGTGTTGCTCAGATTTCCAGCATCTGCAGATTTTCTCTTGTTTGTAAAGGGGGAGGGGGGAATACTTTTTATAGGCACTGTAAACTAAATCAAACAAGGAGTGCAAAAAGAGAACAAGAAGCAGAAAAAAATACATAGTACAATATCCTTCCAGAAATCTGATGGCAGAGGAGATAAAGCAGTTCCTGAAATGTTGAGCGTGTGGTTAAATTGAGTTGTTCTCCAATCTTGGTAATTTACTTACAAATGTTTCCTCAGCTTATGAGGAGACTTCGTTAGTGTGCTGGTGATTGTGGTGTCTCCTCCAAATGCTTGGCTTTATCTACTTATCAATCAGCTGATTTGGTTGTCATATCAGAGACTTGGTTGTGATGTGGGGAAGAAGTCTCCCTACTGATCGGCTGTGTGGCAAACCTCGTGCATTGTGGTCTGAAAGTTTGCCCACATCGTTTCATAAACAGATCAAGGTCTGCATGTTTGTTTACAGAATTGTTCACGGGAAACCATATTTATAGGAAATCTCTTGCATGCCATGTGTTTGCTTGCGCCATGACTTTCACTGATGCCCAGTCAAATTTGCACCCCTCTCGATCTCCATGGGTGGAGACCAGGGAGAGTTGGTCATGCCACTTTACAGCCAGTTGATGTTCATGGATCCTTGTGGATATTTTTCTCCCAGTTTGGCCGACGTAATATTTGTTGCAGTCCCCGCAATGAATTTTGTAGACCACGCTGGTTTTGTCTCATAGCTTAGTTCGTTCTCTTGGTCTGCAAAGCCCTCTCCAGTGCTGGTTTTGGCTTGAATGCGACTGAAATTCTAAGTTCTTGGACCTGTTGGGCTGCCATTTCCAAGATATTTTGAATGTATGGAGTGCATGTCTTCATGCTCCTGCATCTACAGCAGCAATGAGAAACGAGCATCCAAAAATACATCACTTTGCACTCGTTCAAGTTTAAATTCCATTACTGGCAACAAGTGGGCCAGTTCAATACTGAATTCTTTACACTGTGTTCAGGACTGAGAGAATGTGAAAAGTTAAGGTCATCCAAAAATATAATTTACTCCATGAATGGTCCCAGACAGCATGGAAAAATTAAAACCTGTTAATTAGTTGCAACCAAAGCATTCACCCATGAAATGGCATCATGCCGTGCTTTAATTCATTTTACGTAGATCTCTAGGGATCGAGGATCTCCAGGGAGCTATTTTACCTTCATTTACTCTGCACATGCATGTTTAAAACTACTCTATTTACCTACCTGCTAGAAAGCTGTGATGATATTACAGCACCTGATTTTAGCTGATTTTCCTAAGCAACTGACAACACACCAGCTTAAAGCTTAAGTCTGCAGGTGCTGGAAATCCAGAGCAGCACACACAAAATACTGGAGGAACTCAGCAGGTCAGACCGCATCGACGTTAACATTTCAGACTGAGACCCTTCTTCAGGACTGGAAAGGAGGTGGGAGGATACTAGAATAAAAAGGTCGGAGAAGGGGAAGGAGGATGGCTAGAAAGAGAGAGGTGAAGCCAGGTGGGTGGGAAAGATAAATGGCCGGAGAGGAAGGAATCTGATAGGTGTGGACCATAGGAGAAAGAAAAGGAAGAGGAGGCCCAGGAGAAGGTGATAGACAGGTGAGAAGAGGTAAAAGGCCAAAGTGGTGAATAGAAGAAGAGGGCAGAAGAAGGAAAGAAGTTTTTTTACCAGAGGGAGAAATTAATATTCGTACCATCAGGTTTGGAGGGTACCCAGATGGAATACAAGGTGTTGCTCCTCCACCTGGGTGGCCTCATCTTGGCACAAGAGGAGGCCATGGACCAACATGTCAGTACAGGAATGGGAATTAAAATATTTGGCCACCGGGATGTTCTGCTTTAGGCGGTTGGAGCAAAGGTGCTCAATGAAGTGGTCCCCTAATTTATGACGGGTCTGTAGAGGAGGCTGCATCAGGAGCACCAGACACAATATACGGCTCCACCAGATCAAAGCAGAGAACAAAGTTCGCAGAAAGAGCATTGCATCCTTGCAACCAACTGTTCTGTACACATTAACGTGAATTGATAGAGAAATAGAGCTGTACGAGATGATAAGAGGCATAAGACCATAAGACATGGGAGCAGAATTAGGCCATTCAGCCCCTCAAATCCACTCCACTATTTCATCATGGCTGATCTCGTATTCTACAAAACCCCATACACCTGCTCTCTCACCAGATCCCTTGATATCCCAACCAATTAAGAAACTATCAACTTCCACTTTGAATATACCCACGGACTTGGCCTCCACCAGTCTATGGCAGAGCATTCCACAGATTCACCACTCTTTGGCTAAAAAAATTCCTCCTTACCTCTGTTCTAAAAGGCCACCCCTCAATTTTGAGGCTGTGCTCTCTAGTTCTGGATGCCCCCACCACAGGAAACATCCTCTTCACATCCACCTTACCTAGTCCTTTCAATATTCGGTAGGTTTCAATAAGATCTCCACTCATTCTTCTAAGTTCCAATGAGTTCACAACCAAAGCTGCCAAATGTTCCTCATATGTTAACCCTTTCATTCTTGGAATCATCCTTGTGAACCTCTGGACTCTCTCCAATGACAACACATCCTTTCTGAGATATGGGGCCTAAAACTATTGACAATATTCCAAGTGCAGCCTGACTAGTGTCTTATAAAGGCTCAGCATTATCTCCTTGCTTATAATCTACTCCCCTTGAAATGAATGCCAACATTGCATTCGCCTTCTTTACCACAGACTCAACCTGCAAATAAACCTTCTGGGAGTCTTGCACAATGACTCCTAGGTCCCTCTGCACCTCTGCAGTTTGAATTTTTTCCCCATTTAGATAATGGTCTGCACTGTTGTTCCTTTCACCAAAATGCATTGTCATACATTTCCCAACACTGTATTCCATCTGCCATTTTTTGCCCATTCTTCCAATTTGTCTAAGTCCTGCTCCAATTGCATTACTTCCTCAGCACTACCTACCACCCCCCCCCATCTTCATATCATCCGCAAACGTTGCCACAAAGCCATCAATCCCATTACCCTAATCATTGACAAACAGTGTGAGAAGTAGCGGTCCCAATACTGACCTCTGAGGAACACCAGCAGTCACTGGCAGCCAGCCAGAAAAGACCCCCTTTATTCCCACTCACTGCCTCCTGCCTGTCAGCCATTTCTCTATCTATGCCAGTATCTTTCCTGTAACACCATAGGATTCTATCTTGTTAAGGCATAGGTCGGGTGGATAGCCAGAGACATTTTCCCAGGTGAAAAAGGTGATTGGAGGAAAGTATGGGGTGGTGGGACGTTGGGAGCCTGTTCTTTACACAGAGAATGGTTAGTGCATACTACGTGCTGTACATTAGGGGCATTTAGGAAACTCTTAGATAGGCACATGGATGATAGAAAATCTTCCAGATAGCAAATCTTTTAAATTATTTCACTTTTTGGCCTTCTGCTTGTTCTTTTTGTTTTGTTTGTGTTGTGGAAACTGTTGGAGCCTGCGATGTACAGTTTGGAACCTGCTCGAAAGATCTAGCGCTCTGCTGTGTCAGGAGAGCTGCCACATTGAAATTAGAGACGAGGATTGAGAAGGACCGAGATCACAAGCTGACTCTTGGAAAAGTCGGGGTGTGGGGTCAAGAACGACTCCACCTCGAAGCAGCGAGGAAGATTGAAGCATCAGGGTGAATGCAGAGGGGTCAGCGATCTCTCCCGACAGAAACCACTGAGTTGGCGGCATTCAGACCTGGTCTGCGATCGCTCTGACAGAGGCCTGATGGTCAGTGATCACGCCCAACAGAGGCCACTGTTCAGACCAGGCGTGAGTTCTGAGTCACGGAAGGATTGTTCGATGTTCTGAGATTTATGTGATTCAACTGTACTTTATATTGGTCTCCTTCGGTTTTTCAACGTTTTCTTTCTTGTGGCCGATTGGTGGGTGGGTGATATGCTAGTTCTTTGTGTGAATGGGGGTGGGGAGATTTTGATGCTACTGTTGCTGTTTTTTGTCTGAAGGGGTCAAGGATTGTTACTGTCATTGTTTTTTCCTATGGGAGTGTTGCCATTGTCACTCTTCTTTTTCTGCAAGTGAGGGGGTCAGGGACTGTATTGTAGGGAGGGGGTGGGAATTCTGGGGTCTGTGAGTTTTTGTTTCTTTTTCATGTGTATTTCATGGCTATCTGGAGAAGACAAATAACAGAGTTGTATTGTACATGCATACTTTGACAATAAAGTGAACCTTCGAACTTTTGAAATGGAGGATTATGTAAGAGGGAAGGATTAGACTAATCTTCGAGTAGGTTAAAAGGTTGGCACAACATTGTGGGCACTGGACTGAATGGCAATCACTCCTATAGTACAAAAACCTTTGTGCTTGTTACAAGATCCACTAGTGTAAGAGAGTCAAATTAGCCATGTTTGTGGTTTTTCTGCTGCTCCCCCCCCCCCCCCGCCCCACTGACCTGGACCAGAGACTTAGCTCTCAGGCAGTCACTCTCCACCTTTATCAGAGTGGTTGATTATGAGTCTGCGGTTCCTACATTCACTTCATTAGTACCTCAGGATCCAGGAATATTTCATTTTATATTAATAGGAAGTTATTTTGGCTTCATAACAGCATCAATGTTGCCATATAATTTTTGTGTCAAATTGCCTAAAACACACACTTAGGTGCGAGGCGCAAGTCCCCCAACGGGTGGTAGTCTCACACTGCTGGCCAGCGCATCTGCGGCTACAGAAAAAACCTGCAATTTCAAGATGATGAACAGTATCAGTTCCAAAAGTGTTCGTAAGATATCAAACTGAATATATTAGCGTAAATCTATGCAGATTGAATTAGCAAATGGCGGAGCAGTGCACTCAACTTTTCATAAATAAAAGTGTGAGATGTTTGAGAAAAGCCAAGGTCTGCTCTCTCTTGAAGCAGCATTCTCATGCTGTGCTCAATTTGCTGTGAAAGTGCTTTAATTTGCTTCATGCAGGAAAACTGTCTTATCAAGTGTGCAAAGACATGCACCACACTGTGAACCACAAATGACAACTTCAGAACTGGCACTACCACCAGGGAGAAGCACTCACAAATCAGGATCAAAATCCAACTCATCTTCAGCATGTCTGCTGACTCTTGTTGTCATTTCACAGCTCCACTCTTTTCATTCGGCATCAATAGTATTGTCAGTGTTTCCAAAACAGGCTGATCACGAACTACATTTGTGTGATAACAAAAGTTCAATTTATTATCAAAATACCTAATACAGTGGCCACTGAGTGTATGTTCATGGTCTTCTGCAGCTGTAACTAATCCAATTCAAGGTTCAACCAGTTGTGCATTCAGAGATGTTCTTCTGCACACCACTGTTGTAATCCGTGGTTATTTGAGTTACTGTCACCTTCCTGTCGGCTTGAACCAGTCTCTCCCTGTCCTTAGTTGTTTATTCCACATCTATTAGTGCAGAGTAGATTATTGAGAATGACTCCAGGGACAGTGCTTTGTAGTCTGTGTGGGATGTGGGAAGTCTGGGAGACCTCCAGTCTCCCAGATAAACACATCTGCACCCGGTGCACTGAGTTGCCGCTCCTGAGAAAACGTATTAAGTAACTGGAGCTGCAGCTTGGCGACCTTCGGCTCATACGGGAGAAGGAAGAGGTGATAGACAGGAGTTACAGGGAGGTTGTTACCTCTAAGTTGCAGGAGACAGGGAACTGAGTGACTGTCAGGAGAAGGAGGGGAAATTCACAGCTAGTGCAGAGTACATCAGTGGCCAGTCCCTTCAATGATAAGTACATAACTTCAGATATTATTGAGTGGGGCAACTTCCTGGGGGGAGCCACACTGGGAGTCTATGGCACAGAGTCTCGTGCTGTAGCTCAGAAGAGCAGAGAGATGAAGAGGACTGCAGTGTTGATAGGAGACTCCATAGTCAGAGGAACAGAGACGAGATTCTGTGGGCATGATAGAGATGCCTGGATGATATGTTGCTTTCCTGATACCAGGATCAGGGATGTCTCAGATCGGGTCTATGGCACCTTCAAGGGCGAGGGTGAGCAGCCAGAAGTCTTGGTACACACTGTCACTGTCATACTGTCAAATGAGGAGATCATAGACATAGAAACGTAGAAACACAGAAAACCTACCGCACAATACAGGCCCTTCGCCCCACAATGCTGTGCCATTCATGTACTGACTTTAGAAATTACCTAGGGTTACCCATAGCCCTCTGTTTTCCTAAACTCCATGTACCTATCCAGGAGTCTCTTAAAATACCCGATTGTATCTACCTCCAGCACCGTCGCCGGCAGCCCATTCCACGTACTCACCGCTCTCTGCATAAAAAACTTACCCCTGGCATCCCCTCATTACCTATTTATAACCACCTTAAGACTATGCCCTTCATGTTAGCCATTTCAGCCCTGGGAAAAAGCCACTGACTATCCACACGATCAATGCCTCTCATCATCTTATACACCTCTCTCATGTCACCTCTCATCCTCCATTGCTCCAAGGAGAAAAGGCCAAGTTCCCTCAATCTATTCTCATAAGGCATGCTCCCCAATCCAGGCAACATCCCTGTAAATCTCCTCTGCACCCTTTCTATGGTTTCCACATCTCTCCTGTAGCGAGGTGACCAGAACTAAGCACAGTACTCCAAGTGGGGTCTGACCAGTGTCCTATATAGCTGTAACATTACCTCTTTGCTCTTGAACTCAATCCCACAGCTGATGAAGGCTAATACACCATATGCCTTCTCAACGACACAGTCAATCTGTGCAGCAGCTTTGACTGTCCTATGGACTCCGACCCCAAGATCCCGCTGATCCTCCACATTGCCAAGAGTCTTACCATTAGTACTATATTCTGCCAACATATTTGACCTACCAAAATGAACCACCTCACACTTATCTGGATTGAACTCCATCTGCTATTTCTCAGCCCAGTTTTGCATCCTATCAATGTCCTACTGTAACCTCTGACAGCCCTCCACACTATCAACAACAACCCCAACCCTTGTGTCATCAGCAAATTTACTAACCCATCCCTCCACTTCTTCATCCAGATCATTTATAAAAATCACGAAGAGTAGGGGTCCCAGAAAAGATCCCTGAGGCACACCACTGGTCACTGACCTCTATGCAGTATATGACCCATCTACAACCACTCTTTGCCTTCTGTGGGCAAGCCAGTTCTGGATCCACAAAGCAAGGTGCCCTTAGATCCCATGCCTCTTTACTTTCTCAATAAGCCTCCCATGGGGTACCTTATCAAATGATTGCTGAAATCCATATACACTACATCTACGGTCTACCTTCATCAATATGTTTTAACAAAACCACGCTGACTATTCCTAATCATATTATGCCTCTCCAAATGTTCATAAATCCTGCCTCTCAGTATGTTCTCCATCAACTTACCAACCACTGAAGTAAGACTCACTGGTCTATAATTTCCTGGGGTATCTCTACTCCCTTTTTTGAATAAGGGGACAACATCTGCAATACTCCAATCCTCCGGAACCTTTCCCGTCCCCGTTGATGATGCAAAGATCATTGCCAGAGGATCAGGAATCTCCTCTCTCGCTTCCCACAGTAGCCTGGGGTATATCCCGTCCGGTCCCAGTGACTTATCCAATTTGATGTGTTCCAAAAGCTCCAGCACATCCTCTTTCTTAATGTCTATATGCTCAAGTGTTTCTGTCCGCTGTAATTCCAATTGCCAAGGTTCTTTTCCGTAGTGAATACCGAAGCAAAGTATTCATGAAGTACCTCCATTACTTCCCCAGTTCCATACACACCTTTCCACTGTCACACCTGATTGGTCCTGTTCTCTCATGTCTTGTCCTGAGGGTAGCAGACACCAACAGAATCAACAAACTCATTCGTAAAGCCAGTGATGTTGTGGGGATGGAACTGGACTCTCTGACTGTGGTGTCTGAAAAGAGGATGCTGTCCAAGTTGCATGCCATCTTCGACGATGTCTCCCATCCACTACATAACATATTGGTTGAGCACAGGAGTACATTCAGCCAGAGACTCATTCCACCGAGATGCAGCACAGAGCGTCATAGGAAGTCATTCCTGCCTGTGGCCATCAAACTTTACAACTCCTCCCTTGGAGGGTCAGACACTCTGAGCCAATAAGCGGTCCTGGACTTATTTCCTGGCATAATTTACATATTACTATTTAATTATTTATGGTTTTATTCCTATTTAATTATTTATGGTGCAACTGTAACGAAAACCAATTTCCCCCGGGATCAATAAAGTATGACTATGACTATCCTCTTGCTCTTCACGTACTTGCAGAATATCTTGGGGTTTTCCTTAATCCTGCTCATCAAGGCCTTCTCATGGCCCCTTCTGGCTCTCCGAATTTTATTCTAAAGTTCCTTCCTGCTAGCCTTATAATCTTTAGAGCTCTATCATTACCTAGTTTTTTCAACCTTTCATAAGCTTTTCTTTTCTTCTTGCCTGAATATTCAACTTCGTCAGGACTAACTGAAAGAAGAAACAGTAAGAGATTTGAAAGTGGGAGGGAGAGGGGGAGATCCGAAATGATAGGAGAAGACAGGAGGTGGAGGGATAGAACTAAGAGCTGGAAAGTTGATTGGCAAAAGGGATACAAGGCTGGAGAAGGGAGAGGATCATGGGATGGGAGGCCTAGGGAGAAAGAAAGGGGGAGGGGAGCGTCAGAGGAAGATGGAGAGCAGACAGAGTTATTATGAGAGGGACAGAGAGAGAAAAAAGAGAGAGAGAGAAAAAAGGGGGAAAAAAGAAAAAAAATAATAAATAATAAATAAATAAGGGATGAGGTAAGAACAGGAGGTGGGGCATTAACAAAAGTTAGAGAAGTCAGTGTGCATGCCATCAGGTTGGAGGCTACCCAAACGGAATATAAGGTGTTGTTCCTCCAACCTGAGTGTGGCTTCATCTTGACGGTAGAGGAGGCCGTGGAGAGACATATCAGAATGGGAATGGGACGTGGAATTAAAATGCTGGTGTGATATACTGCGTCCGGTGCTCCCGGTGCAGCCTTCTATATATTGGTGAGACCCGACGCAGACTGGAAGACCATTTTGCTAAACACCTACGCTCTGTCCACCAGAGAAAACAGGATCACCCAGTGGCCACACATTTTAATATATATTCTGTCTGGGTAGCCTCCAACCCGATGCCATGAACATTGACTTCTCTAACTTCTGTTAATGCCCCTCCTCCTGTTTGTACCCCATCCCTTATTTTTTTCATTTTTTCCCCTGTTTTTCCTCTCTCTCTTTTCTCTCTGCCCCTCTCACAATAGTTCCTTGCCTGCTCTCCATCTTCCTCTGGCGCCCCCTCCCCCTTTCTTTCTCCCTAGGCCTCCCGTCGCATGATCCCCTCCCTTCTCCAGCCTTGTATCCCTTTTGCCAATCAACTTTCCAGCTCTTAGCTCTATCCCTCCACTTCCTGTCTTCTCCTATCATTTCAGATCTCCCCCTCCCCCTCCCACTTTCAAATCTCTTACTATCTCTTCTTTCAGTTAGTCCTGATGAAGGGTCTTGGCCCGAAATGTTGACTGTGCTTCTTCCTATGGAGGCTGTCTGGCCTGCTGCGTTCCATCAGCGTTTTGTGTGTGTTGCTTGAATTTCCAGCATCTGCAGATTTCCTCGTGAGTGCTAACTGGAGAGTAGGTTCTTGGGAAACTGAAAGGTCTGAAAGTCACCTGGACCAGATGGTCTATACCCCAGAGTTTTGAAGGAGGTGGCTGAAGAGTTTGTGGAGGCACTAGTAACGATTTTTCAAGAATAACTAGATTCTGGAACAGTTCTGGAAGACTGGAAAATTGCAAATGTCACTCCACTCTTCAAAAAGGGAGAGAGGCAGATGAAAGGAAATTATAGGCCAGTTAGTCTGACCTCAATCTCTGAGAAGATGTTGGAGTCAATTGTTAAGGAAATGGTTTCAGGGTACTTGGTGACACATGGTAAAATAGGCCGCAGTCAGCATAGTTTCCTCAGTGAAAATCTTGCTTGACAAAATTTGATCGAATTCTTTGAAGAAGTAACAATCAGGATAGACAAATGAGAATTGGTTAATGTTGTGTACTTGGATTTTCAGAAGGCGTTTGACAAGGTGCTACACATGAGGCTGCTTATCAAGCTGGAAGCCCATGGTATTACAGGATAGATTTCAGCATGGATAAAGCAGTGGCAGATTGACAGGAGGGAAAGAGTGGGAATAAAGGGAGCCTTTCCTGGTAGGCTGCCAGTGATTAAATATGTTCCACGGGACTGTGTGTTGGGACCGATTCTTTTTACGCTATATGTCAATGATCTGGATGATGGAATTGATGTCTTTATTGCAAAGTTGGCAGAGAGTACAAAGATAGGTGGAGGGCAGGTAGTTTTGAGGAAATAGAGAAGCTACAGAAGGACTTTGGCAGATTAGGAAAATGGGCAAAGAATTGGCAGGTGAAATACAGTGCTGAGAAGTGTATGGTCATGTGCTTGGTAGAAGAAATGAAAGGGTTGACTATTTTCTAAGTGGAGAGAAAATACAAAAATATGAGGTTCAAAGAGATTTGGGAGTCCTTGTGCAGGATTCTCTAAAGATTAACTTGCTGATTCAGTCTATGGTGAGGAAGGTAAATGCAATGTTAGCATTCATTTCAACTGTTCCTGACCCTCTTTCCCCATGACAGCAACAAGAAGAAAGCATGGTGTGGATGGTGGAGAACCAGTCCCCTCACCTGGCTTCACCTATCTCCTGCCAACTTGTACTCCTTCTCCTCCCTCTAGCTTCTTATTCTGGCTTCTTCCCCCTTCCTTTTCAGTCCTGATAAAGGATGTCAGCCTGAAAATGCATCTGGTTATTCCCCTCCCTAGATGCAGCCTGACCTGCTGCATCCTCCAGTATCTCGTGCGTGTTGCTCTGTATTTCAAGCCTCTGCGGGATCTCTTATGGTTAGAATATTGATCAATTATTAAGATATTTATTTGGGATAGTGAAAAGTACAGTTGGTGAATAAAAGATCTTTAATGGATTCGTTTTCATTGAATTGGAAACAGTTGCTTTATACCTTCAGACATCAGTTCAAATTTGCCCAAATTTTTATATATTGTTAACTGCAAAAATAAAATGTTAGTCTGTCTTAATACATATCCACAACATAACCTGAAGATGGCATTAAATAAAATAAACCTCTCTCTAAGTAATTGGAGGTAGGACAACTAATAGGAGCATTATTTATTTACTCATTTATTATTGTAATTATTTGTTTTCTTTAATTTGCTCAGTTTGTCATCTTTTACACATTAGTTGCTTGTCAAACTTTCTGTGTAGTTTTTCATTGATTCTCTTCTATTTCTGTGTCCTCTATGAAATATCATCATCATCATTGCGTGAGAAACCTAGAAACCCAACACTCTACAGCTCACTGCAGAGGCCTGCAGGGCTCATGACAGGAACGGTTTATAGAACATAAATCATGGAACAGTACAGGCCCTTCAGCCTCTAATGTTGTGCCAAGCTTTTCACCTACTGTGAAATCAATCTCACCCTTCCCTCCTACATAGCCCTCCATTTTCCTTTCTAAGAGTTTCTTCAATGCCCATAATGTACCTGCCTCTACCACCAAACCTGGTAGGCCATTTCACGCACTCACTATGCTTTTACCCCTGACCTTTCCCCTATACTTTCCTCCAATCACATTTAAATTATGTGCCCTTGTATTACCTATTTCCAACCTGGCTGTCCGTTCTATCCATACCTCTTTTGTCTTCTACAGCTCCAAGACAAATATATTAAATGTATTTTAATATGGAAAAATGTGAGGTGATACATTTTCATTGGAAAAGTGAAGAGAAGCATTAGAACATATATACAAAACCTATAAAACTTCCAAAGGTCAGGTAATGTCTCTGCAAGGGTAAAAAATGTAATCAATAATTTGGGTCTGTCACCTATTGCCAGAACTCTCTCTCCTTTGGGTCTAAAGGAAGTCCATAAGAATAATTTTGGGAACAAAAGGGTTTATGTGTGAGGAGCATTTGATGGCTCTAGGCCTGTACTTGCTGGAATTTAGAAGAATCTGGGAGGTGGGGTGGTGGGATCTTATTGAAACATATTGAATATTGAAAGCCCTAGATAGAATGGATGTAGGATGGATGTTTCCTATAGTGGGGAAGTCTAGGACCAGAGAGCAGAGCCTCAGGATAGCGCAAAGTCCATTTTGGACAGAGAAGAGGAAGAAATTCTGTTAGCCAGAGAGCAGAGAATCTGAGGAATTAATTGCCATAGGTGACTGTAGAGGCCAAATCTTTGGGTATATTTAAAATGGAGGATGATAGGTTCTTGTTTAGTAAGAGTGTCAAATGTTACAAGGAGGAGGCTGGAGAATGGGTTTGAGAGAGATAATGAATCAGCCATGATGGAATGGTGGAGCAGACTCAATGGGCTGAATGGCCTAATTCTGCTCCTATGTCTTATGGGTTAAAGAGTACTGACACTGACATGAGCAAAAATGTTTATCTGCAATGTAGTGTTTGAGTCTGGAAGCCATTGCCTGCAGTTGGAGTTCCATCGTAAGGAGAACTTAAGTAAATTAGCAAAGAAGAAAAATTTACAACACTACAGAGAAAGGACTTGGGGAGATGGGAGGTGGAGATGTTTGGATTGAAAACTGGTGCAGCCCCAATACTCTCCAGGAATCTAACATTCACACTTAAATAATTATCATATGCTCAATGAGAATTTTCAATGCCTAATGCACCTCATCTTGAACTCATTCAATAAAAACTGGCAGCACAGAGACACCGAGCCTTCAACCAAAGCACTGAATACTTATTCCTCTCCATAGATACTGCCTGATCTGCTGAGTTCCTCCAACATTGTGTGTGTGTGTGTGTGTGTGTGTGTTACTCAGGATTTCCAGTATCTGCAGAACATTTTACATCAGTGAAAATTAACCTGATCCTGAGTCTTGGCATTCACTGGAATCAGATCCCACCACTCCCAAAACACTAAAGTTTCTTTCATATCTCCCCCTTTCCAACCAATCAATGCCTCCAGATTCTGATTAACCTCCAGCCCAACCTAATAAATGCCAGGCTCCCCTTCCTTGTGCTCTGCTCCTGGCTGTTCGTCCTTGTGCCCAAAAAAACAGCTTAAATTCCACTCTGCAACAACACACAGCCTTGAGAAGATCTCACCTTTGTATACAATAGTGTCCCAGCTCTGCCTCCCTGCCAATATCAGGACGAAAGCCTGAGTTACTAAGATGTAGACTATCTAAAACTGTACTTCCTTACATTTGTACAGCCATGGCAGTCTCGCTGTTAGCAGAGCGCTATTGATTCTTGGGGGCCTTGGGAATGCGCAGCACAGATCAAATATCGTTGTGATGATTGTACGCTCTAGTATCAATTGTTTGGCCACAATAAAGTAAAATTCAGAATTCAATTACAGCACTGAGTGTAAGCGGTTTGTACGTTGTTCCCGTGACCGCGTGGGTTTCCTCCGGGTGCTCCGGTTTCCTCCCGCAGTCTAAAGGTGCACCAATTACTAGGTTAATTAGTTGTTGTAAATTGTCCAGTGTAGATTGGTCTTTGAGCCGCTGATAGGGGGGCTCGGACAAGTGATGTGGCAGATTGTAACATCGAAACTGCGAGCTGTTGGTCTCCCTCTCGTCTGTTGCAGGAGCAACGTCTCTCTCTCCTTCACTAGTGGGAGATGGAGAGCCTGTCTGAGATGTCGAAGTGTTGGGATGGACAGTAGTTTTTGATGGACTCTAGACCATGGTCTCTGGGGGCTTTGCCGTTGCTTGCATGGTGGGCGGGGGGAGGGATTGATGCTTTTGCTGCTGCTTGTGCATGGGAGGGGGAGGGGGTCTTTGGGGTTCTAACGTTTCTGTCATTCATTCTCTGGTGATATGTTTCTGTTTTGTGGGTGTCTGTGAAGAGTAAGAATAAAAGTTGTATACTGTATACATTCTCTATTGAACTATTGAATAGGCTGGGGTTAAATAGGCAGGTGGCTGAGCAGTACAGCTCACTGGGCAGGAAGAGCCCGTTCCAAATAAATAAATAGATAAATTGCATTGACTGGTATTTTCTAGTTAAGTCCAACATCATCGTTTGTGAGTAGATGGTGTTCCTACGTCTCTGTGACAAGTTGTCTAGAAAGTCGATACGAGTCCCGATTGACTGTTTATTCATTTCCATAGACTCTGCCTGAGTGGCTCAGTTCCTCCAGTGTTTTGTGTGTGGTGAGCAAGAATGTAGTGGCGTACCTTTACTTTTAATTCACTTTGAACTTTGGCTGGAAAACTGAACTCTACCTTGCAATATGACAGGAAAATATTGGCTTGTCACTATTTCAAATCAGAGTAGCAGACAACTGCTTGGTTACATCCACATAAATAGCAGCAATATCAAGGTCAGCCTTTATGTTCTCAATGCGCAAACACATTCTCTCACTCTGGTGTCTATGTGCCTTAGGCGCATCATAAAATTGACTGCTTCCATTTTTCTCAGTTTCTTCTAGTTATTTTCAGTCGCCAGGGAATACAAAATGCCTCTGCTTAGGCGATGTAATTTGACTTGTCATGCAAACAGACTAGCAAGTGTCTAGTTGGGTTTTATCATAATAGCTGGAAGGGAAGAAACAGAAGATGCGTGTAATCCTTGAAGATTAATGCTTCTTCTGCTCTCACCTGACAGGCCTTTGGCTTGTGCTATAATAATCAGGCATTTAATACAGCAACATATCACTCACTTCACTCTCAATAAGAACTGAATGAGAAGAGGTAGCTTTACAGAGGTATTTTGGCACCAGCTCCTGTCACCCGCACAGGATCTACAACAATTTAAGCTGAAACACCTCACGAAACTTCGCATTTGTTGGCACTCTTTTTAGAGTCTAAAGGTTCCCAACCGGTGGTCCACAGACCCCTTGGTTAATGGTAGGGGTCAATGGCAAAAAAAAAGATTGGGAACCCCTGGTTAGGCTATAAGATCATGAGACATAGAAGCAGAATTAGGCCATTTGGCCCATCAACACAGATGCACCCCCATCCAAAATTATAGCTTGGTTTTGGCAAGTAATCAGAAATTTCATCCAGGAATTGTCCAGATTCACAATAGGTAATGTATAGAATGATTGTGTTATTTTGCCTGTTGAAACTGGGTTTAATGCTTTTATTTTATGTCCTTAATTCATCATTTTGTTATAATTTACAGATTTTGTCATTCTTCCTACAAGAGGCATTTATATTCAGACTGTTAGCATCATAGATTAAGACAAATCAGATTCAGATCATTTATTTATCATACATACAGTGAAGTGTACCATTTGTATTAACAAGTAACAGACCTAAGGATGTGCAAGTGTCACCAAACATTGCAGGGCCAACATAGCATGTCTACAATGTTCAGCAGAACAGCACAAGCATCGACAACCACAGAACAAGAGCATCAAAACAACAACAGCAAACCGAGCCCCATTCCTGCCTCTCACTCACCTGCCCCATACACAGCCAATTTCTAAACTCTGGATTGGTCATCTTCATCCTCCAGCCTCCTTTGGACTCGTAGACTGCAGACTTCGGGCCTTCGACTTTCCCAGCGGACTTGTAGGCTCCAGCTATCCTTGACTTACGGATTTCCATTTGAACTTCATGCTCCAAGTCCATCCACTGACAGATCTTTACATTTACCGTAAAGATCTCCAACTTAATTTCTTTTCCTGTTTCAAAATATTTTTCTATTTCCCCTTTACAACTGTTACAGTTATCATCATCATTATGTGCCATGTCATAGGATGTGGGCGATCATGGTCTTTCCCTGACCATGATTGCTCCTGGCAAATTTTTCTACAGAAATGGCCTGCCTATGCCTTCTTCTGGGCAGTGTCTTAACAAGACAGGTGACCCCAGTCATTATCAATACTCTTCTGCCTGGTGTCAGTAATCACATAATCAGGACTTGTGATCTGCACCAGCTGCTCATACGACCATCCACCACCTGCTTCCATGGCTTCATGTGACCCTGATCGGGGGTGCTAAGCAGATGCTACAACTTGCCCAAGGGTGACCTGCAGGCTAGCAGAGGCAAGGAGCTCCTTACACCTCCTTTGGTAGAGACGTACTTCTCTCAACCGCAGGACTCTGTAGAGAGTGGTGACGACAGCCCAGTGCATCAGTAGATGTGAACTTCCCACTATTCAGGACATTTACAAAGACAGGTGTGTGAAAAGGGCCCGATGGATCATTGGGGACCCAAGTCACCCCAACCACAAACCAACCAGCTGCTACCATCCGGGAAACAGTACCACGGCATAAAAGCCAGGACCAACGGTCTCTGGGACAGCTTCTTCCACCAGGCCATCAGACTGATTAACTCATGCTGACACAACTGTATTTCTATGTTATATTGTACATACTATTTATTACATTTACTATAAATTGCACATTTAGACAGAGACGTAACATAAAGATTTTTACTCCTCATGTATATGAAGGATGTAAGTAATAAAGTCAATTCAATCTCCACTCAGCTACCTAATCACCAGCACATTAATGATTCAGGTATGCTGGGACAGACACACACACATCCATATCTTGCCTGGGACCCTGTTATTCATGTCTTCCATCAGACAAGGTGTGATTTGGGTATTACAGCTTAGAATGTCAGTGTTCGGATTTCAGTTCCAGCGACCTCTGTAAAGGTCATAGAAAAGTACAGCACAGAAACAGGCCCTTCAGCCCATCTAGTCCATGCCAAAACAATTTAAACTGCTGCTATGTACTCCTAGGTTTCCTTTTTGCTGTGGACTGCCACTTTAAGACACAAGAGAGAACTGAGACTAACTTTTGGATTTCTGCTGAGAGAGAGAGGAGCAGAGTCTACCTTTCAGCCTGTGTTTACACTTTTACATGGACACTGACTACTGCTGTCAGCTTCTGGGTTGCCATGGAAAGAGAGCGAGAGACGTGGAGAGAGGTGGAGTTATTTGATGGACAATGGATGTTATCGTTTCTCTGCAGCTTGTTTTGAATATACAAGGACAGTTACAGACACAGAGAAACACATGCTCGGAGTCAAGATGGATTCAGTCATTGAAAGACACCAGTGAGTGAGGTCCTGGTTTAAACATTCAGTAGCCAAAAAGGGGTGAGTTGAAATCAATCCTGAGTATTGATAAATGACTCTCACAAGTTTTCTGCAACTAGAAGAAGTTTACAGAGGAGAGAGGAGGGTTTGAAACAGAAGAAACCTAGTGACAAAGAGGTCACTGTTCGGACTCTTTCCTCTGTAGCCCGTGAGGGTGAGCTTGAGTTCCATTTGACTATGGAAGTGTGATTGTCACATAGTTAATTCACAAGAGTGGGTTCTCTGGTGAGGGGAGTACCTTTGTGAATACCACTTGTGTGTTACCCTTGTTTGGGTGTGGCAGTTCACTGAAGAAAGGCACCCCAGTGGCAAATCACTGTTGAAGTTATTTCCTATGTCGTGGAACTGGATAAGTGGCTATCACGTTGTGTGTTTGGGGGTGGTTCCCTTGAAGAGGGTCCTCTTAGTGATAAGCTACTGTTGGTGTAACTGCACCGGTCCAGTGAAATAATGCCCACGCAACATACAGATGTCCTTGAAGATTTATTTTTATTTCTCTCTCTCTCTTTCTTCAGAAGACACCGTTTAAGTCTCTCCAAAAAATTGTTCTCTTTTACCACCTTTGTTTCCTGGGCTTCTCTTTCTTTGATCAAATGAAATTTCTCTTCTCTGAAGCAATCTAATTCATTGATAAGTGAATTATTCTGTATATGAACTGTCTTTAGTGCTTCAGTTAATTGATCAATCTTGTCAACATCTTTTAGTAATTCTGCCCCCAGGTACTCTCTCTCATTCTTGACTTTGTCTGACATTTCCTGGACATTTTCAAGTTCTTCCTGGAGGAGAGATTTGTCATCCTCTAAAATTTTGACTTTTTCATTCAAGTTTATAGTCTCTTGCTGGCCAGCTTTTGTTTCCTACTCAAGCTGTGTGATTATTTCACCTTTTTCACGAGTCTCCACTCTGAGACAAAGCTCTAACTGTTGAAGCTTCTCAAGCAGTGAGTGTCTTACTTGCCCCAGATTGTAAACCTCTCCTTTCTCGACTGTAAGCGTGTTCTCCAGGGACTGCACTTCCGAAGACTTTAGCTCATTGACCTGGGACTTGTGGTCAACTTGTGATATGCTCTTTTCCCCAGGGTTTCTATCTCTGAAGTCTGATTTAAGGGCTCTAATGACAGTGGCTGGTGTCAATGGTGGAAATCCCTTGACAGATACACGATGGGACAGACCTGTCACTTCTGTTGACTTTGCGACCCGTGGTGAGCTGCTGACAATGCTCCAACCCAGGTCAGTCTTGATGGCATACGGCTCATCGTCACCTCCTGTGATGACATGCTGTGGTGCCAACGCTCTCGCGCAGTCATAGCCTATCAGCAGTCTAACCTCGCAATCTATCAGCTCTGGTATTTCCCGTGCTATTTCATTCAGATGTTTCCACCTCTTGGCTGTTTCAGGGGTAGGAATGTGGGAACGTTCAAGTGGGATGAAAACTCTGGTATAGGCAGGTGACAAATTGATGAAACTTTGCGAGGACAACTCTCTAACTCTAAGCCCACTAACTCTTCCACTCTGAACAATGAAATTTTTTCCCATCATAGTGGTAAGCTTTAACTTGACTGGCTCTAATCCTGCCCCCCACCTTCTCACATACCTCTTGGTCTACAGAAGTGTTGCTACTTTGTGTATCCAGTAGGGCATACACTAAGGTCTCTGTTTTAGGGGTGGTGATTGAAGAAATCCATACAGGCACTATCATGGACGTGCTCCCACCATTGCCTCTGTCTATGCAGCAAGAAAGGGAAGATGTGTTTTCTTCCACCTGCATAACATGAGAAGATATGTCTGCTGCAGCAGAAGGATGGTCTTCATGAAGTGGTGTTGGATGATGTTCCTTACATATGCCACAAGTAGCTTTACTCTTACAGTCTTTTGAATAGTGTCCTCTCCTAAGACAGCCAAAGCACAGGTTATTGTTCAATATAAACCTTCTCTTGTCCTCCACAGGCTCTTGGCGAGTTTCTGGCATTTGTGGATGGGGTGGCTTTCCCCACTGCACATGCACATGACTGGGTTTGAGGATGAAAACGAAGTGTTTACCTTATTGGATCCGTTTGAAGCCTTTGAGCTGTTCTCCACGGTACTGTATGTTTCCACCACTGTGCTTGATTTATCCGACACTTTCACATTTGTGATGAACGCGTTAGCCTTTGTGAGCTTCATGTCTCTCGATGGCATTTCTTCAGTAGGCTTCAAGGCATGCAAGGATGTTACAGGATTGCATGTGATTTCTGCTTCTTGTGCCACAAAATCAGCAAACTCCTTGAAATCAGGGAATTCCCCCATTTGTCGCCCCTGCTTTGTGACATGACGATTCCAGCGAGAGGTCACCCAATCAGGGAGTTTTTGGAGCACCCTTTGATTCTCTTCACAGTCATTTAACACCTGAAGCCCTTTGATATGTGGCTGTCATTGCTACAGGCTGTCAGAAAATCACTGAATTGTCTCAGTTTAACTGACTCCCTAGAGCCAGTCTTTGGCAAGTTATTCAGTTTTTCTCTAAATGCGCACTGGGTTACAAAGGGGTGGCCGTACGGAGCATTCAAAGCCTCCCATGCCTGGTCATAGGCTTCATCATCCTTTCTGTAGAAGCCTCCTTCCAATACAGATCGTGCCTCACCACTGATGTATTTTTGTAGGTAGAACAACCTGTCAGCTGGATTTGTGCATCGCCATTCTATCAATGCCTTAAAACTTGTGCTCCAGTCTAAGAACCTAAGTGGGTCCCCTGAGAAGACTGAGAGCTCGGGTGTAGGGAGTCTGGTGAGAACCATTTCGTCATGTAGCGCTTGTACTAATGATGCTTCATTGTCAGTACTGTTTGTTTGTTCATTGTTACAGTTCTTACTTGTTTGTTCATTGTTATAGTTCTTACATGTTTGTACCCCTTCAAGTTCTTTATAAGGTATTGGAGGACAATTAGCCAGCTCACTGCTTGCCATTCTACTTTCCTCCAAGGCCTCACCTGAGTCAGCTTCAGAGTAAGCCTTAAGCTTTGAGGTTATTACTTGAAGATCTCCCTGACTTTCCAATCTTTTAAGTTCTTGCCTTTGTACAGCGATAGCCTCCTCCATCTCCATTTCGGCCTGCTTTGCAGCAAACCGTGCAGCACACTCTGTTCTTTTTACTGTAATGCTTTGCTGTTCTGATTAACAGCTTGAGTGGTGGCTACAAGCAGCGGATTTGGAAATTGTAGTCCCAAATATCGACTGGGCATACTCTTTGTCGAGCACCATACGAAGCCTTGCGTTTTCTGCCTTAGCATCAAACTCCTCTTGCCCCACTTCACTCATACGTATGTTCATTAGCCCCCTCAAATCTGCTGTTACTGCTGTGCAGGAATCCATCTTTCTTCTAATCTCAGTAGAAGGTGCTGACTGAGATCATATATTTCCATACACATCTTTCACTTGTGTCTCCAGCCCTTCAACAGCATCCATCATGTCACATAAGTCTCGGTCAGAGCACTCATCCTTAAGTTTGGTACGTGTAGCTCTAACTTGGTCTTTCCAGCTTTCATTTAGCTTGATGAATTCACTCTCCCTCTGAGAAGCCTCTTGTTGCTTAAGCTCCAGCATTTTTGGGGTTAACTTTCTTTCCCGTGAAGACTTCCTAGGTTCTACTTGCTCTGGTAAACGTCGCTCTCTCACGGTGAAATCGCGGTATACTCAACCTGACAGTGTCAGGAACCAACACTCCCGTTTTCTCCCTTGAATCAACAAGCCATTTCTCCAACGACTTCTCCAGCCACCCGCTGCTCCAGCAATCGTGCTTCCTCCTCTCTTCTTCCCGCACACGCGGCGCTCCTTACTTTGAACTCTCGGACTTGTTGGCTGCACGTTTTCACTGTAACCGCACCAGTCCAATGAAATAATACCCATGCAACATACGGATGTCCTTGAAGCTTTATTTTTATTTCTCTCTCTCTCTTTCTTCAGTAGATACCGTGAAAAATACAAGAAAATAAAGGACATAAAGTTTGAAACATACATCTCAGTCTTTTAAAGTCTCTCAAGCTAGTGTCCGCTGTTACGTACCCCGTAACTGGGTTGCCAAACCAGCAGAAATGGATTACTCAGTTGGAGTCTGGAGTACTAGAACTAAGAAAGTTTTATTAAAGAAACAAGCAACACAGTAATCGAAAGGATAATAAATGCAACAGTTCAGTGATGATAAACACACATGTGCACAGAAGTAAGATAACAGCATCAATCAAGCTCTATCGTTGTCTAGGGGTAAATGACCAATTTCAAAATGACTCAAAGTTCAGTCCAGTTAGTAGTTCAGTTCGCAGTAATCGTTGCCATGGCGATGGACAAGGTGGGGGAAGAGAGACAGAGAGAACAGGAACAACTGATCATTCAGAACGGCTTCACTCACAGACCGGCGAGATGGCTCACAAATAGCTTTTGGGCGGGTCCTTGGTGATGTCACCTGAGGTCACCGACTGTGACCCCTCCTCCAGATGCGGTCGATCCTCTGCAGTGAACCCGGCACCCAGGCAAGGGCGGACACACACCGGGTTCCCGCTGATCGTACCTTTCCACCCTTGTCGTTATCTGGTACTTCTCACCCACTCGTGAGAGGCGCACCGCTTCCAGGGTCTCGTTACCTCGGGTGGCGTGTGTCCCTGTCTTAGCGAATCTGTCCCTTTTTATCCCCCTGCTGGGGTATCGCCTGTCCATCACTTCAAACAGTTCAGGGTTCAAAGGGGGGAGCCGCTCCAGACAGCTCTCTCTCCCACATCCCTTCATTACACATCTCCAGACGCTGCTCCATTGTTCCTTATCTCTCCTTCCCCTGAGGGCAGGTGGCAGACCAACTGCTGATGCCACTGATGCTAGCCCAGGCCAGCAAACATCTTAATTTTATGTGTATTCTCGTAACACCGCCAATAAACAGGCCCAAACACATTAGCACATCAGAAGTGTGCTGAAATCAAATAAATCACTAAAATGTATCACACTGTTCATATAAAGACCCCTCAACAACATTATATAAAACAAATTAAGAAAAACAATGACCGTGTGTGCCTCTTGGACCACATGCAGAATGAGGTTATTTTAGGGCCATGTGTCTTTCTCTGCTTCCATGTTGGTTCTGACCCATAATACCACAGTCATGCTTTTATCAAACTCTGGTCATGTGACATGTTAACTCTGGTCATGTGATCCATTAAACTCTGGTCATGTGACCCATTACACTCTGCATTAAATAAACCTTACATAAAATATTTTAAGGTGATAAATTAATCATGAATTTATGACAAAAACATATAAAATAAATATTTCAATGAAACCTGTCCCTGAGACAGTTACAGTTGGTGATAATCCATTTGTGGATTCTGTTTGGGTATCATGTGGCCACTGCTTTGGGATGACCCGTAGCTGAATTTGGGTGTGGTACCACTTGTGTTGAAAGGATATTCGTTGAAGATCACTGTCGGTGACATTTCGTGTGTGGAGTGGAACAACTTCGGAGATAAAATCTACTACTATTGTTATCTTGTATTGCTGTCGTGGAATCTGTGGAATATCGACATAATTGCCTTCTCTCGATATTTACTCTAGATTACAAACATCTCTCTCTCATCACCTATTCAATGGATGAACTGAACTTTCATACTTTACCATCTCAAGACTCTAAGCCTTGTTTCCCCCAAGCTTAATAGTTTGGGAGTTATACTTCTTTCCTATAGATAGGTGACTAAAACTGTACACAATACTCTAGATTAGGCTCACCAACTTTTTATACAATTTCAACATAACATACCATCTCCTGTATTCACTACATTGATTTATGAAGGCCAATGTGCCTAAAGCCTTTTTTATAACCTCATCTACCTGTAACACCACTTTCAACAAATTATGTACCGGCATTCTCAGATCCCTTTGTTCTACCACACTGCTTAGGGCCTGGTCATTCACTGTAAGTCTTACCCTGGTTGGTTCTACCAAAATGCAAAACCTCGCACTTGTCTGCATTAAATTCCATCTGCCATTTTTCAGCCCATTTTTCCAGCTGATACAGATTCCACTGCAAGCCATCATAGTTTTACATAGAAACATAGAAACATAGAAAATAGGTGCAGGAGTAGGCCATTCGGCCCTTCGAGCCTGCACCGCCATTTATTATGATCATGGCTGATCATCCAACTCAGAACCCAGCCTTCCCTCCATACCCCCTGACCCCTGAAGCCACAAGGGCCATATCTAACTTCCTTTTAAACATAGCTAATGAACTGGCCTCAACAGTTTGCTGTGGCAGAGAATTCCACAGATTCACTATCCACAAACAACAAAGGAACCAGCACTGATCCCTGCAGCACATCACTAGTCACAGGCCTCCAGTCAGACAAACAACCCTCTACTACCACTCTCTGGTTTCTCCCACAAAGCCAATGTCTAATTCAATGTATTACCTCATCCTGAATGCAACTGAAACTTCTTCACCAGCCTCCCATGTGGGACCTTGTCGAATGCCTTACTAAAGTCCTTGTTGGCAACATCCACTGCCTTGCCTTCATCTACTTTCCTGGTAACATCCTTGAAAAACTCTATAAGATTGGTTAGACATGACCTACAATGCACAAAGCCAGGCTGACTATCCTCAATCAGTCCATGTATATCCAAATACTTATGTATCCAGTCCTTTCCAATAACTTTCCCACAAATAATGTCAGACTCACTGGCCTATAATTTCCCGGTTTATGTTTAAAGCATTTTTTAAACAGCAGAACAACATTAGCTCTCTGCCAATCCTCTAGATCTCTCCTGATACTAACGATGTTTGTCCCTTGACAATCCTTTTACTCTTAACATATCTGTAGAATGTCTTAGGATTCTCCTTCACCCTGTCTGCTAGAGAAACTTCATGCCTTCTTTTAGCCTTCCTGATTTCTTTCTTAAGTGTTTTCTTGTATTTCTTGTACTCCATTAGCACATCATTTGTTCCTACTTACCTTTACCTTCTATGCGCCTCCTTTTTTTCTCTTAACCAGAGCCTCAATATCTCTTGAAAACCAATGTTCCTTGCACTTGTTATCTTTACCTTTTATTCTGACAGGCATATACAGACTAGGGAACACTCACAACACACTGCAGGAACTCAGCAGGTCAGGCAGCATCCATGGAAACGATCAGTCGATGTTTCGGGCCGGAACCCTTCGTCGGGACTGAAGAGGGAAGGGGCAGAGGCCCTATAAAGAAGGTGGGGGGAGGGTGGGAAGGAGAAGGCTGGTAGTCCCAGTTGAAAAACAAGTAAGGGGAAAGACAAAGGGGTGCGGGAGAGGAAGCAGGGAGGTGATAGGCAGGAAAGGTGAAGAAGGAATAGGGGAAAACACAATGGGTAGTAGAAGGAGGCAGAACCATGAGGGAGGTGATAGGCAGCTGGGGGAGGGAGCAGAGTGAAATAGGGATAGAGGAAGGGAGGGGGAGGGAATTACCAGAAGTTGGAGAATTCTATGTTCATTCTGCCTAGTCGAGTTCTCCAGTCCGTCCTGACTGAGCACTGCTGTGACATTTTACCTGACTAGTAACACCACCCCATCTCCTTTAATCCCTCCATCTCAGTTGTGTCTAAAACAATGGAACCCAGAATACTGAGCTTCCCCTCCTGCAACCAAGAAGTTTGTACGTTCTCCCAATGAGCACATAGATTAGCAAGGGAGATGAGGCTACGGTAGGAAACTTTGTCACATGGTGTGAGCAGAATTATCTGCAGCTTAATGTGAAGAAGACTAAGGAGCTGGTGGTAGACCTGAGGAGAGCTAAGGTACTGTGACCCCTATTTCCATCCGGGGGTCAGTGTGGACATGGTGGAGGATTACAAATACCTGGGGATATGAATTGACAATAAACTGGACTGGTCAAAGAACACTGAGGCTGTCTACAAGAAGGGTCAGAGCCGTCTCTATTTCCTGAGGAGACTGAGGTCCTTTAACATCTGCCGGACAATGCTGAGGATGTTCTACGAGTCTGTGGTGGCCAGTGCTATCATGTTTGCTGTTGTGTGCTGGGGCAACAGGCTGAGGGTAGCAGACACCAGCAGAATCAACAAAATCATTCGTAAGGCCAGTGATGTTGTGGGGATGGAACTGGACTCTCTCACGGTGGTGTCTGGAAAGAGGATGCTGTCTAAGTTGCATGCCATCTTGGACAATGTCTCCCATCCACTACATAATATACTGGGTGAGCACAGGAGTACATTCAGCCAGAGACTCATTCCACCGAGATGCAGCACAGAGCGTCATAGGAAGTCATTCCTGCCTGTGGCCATCAAACTTTACAACTCCTCCCTTGGAGGGTCAGACACCCTGAGCCAATAGGCTGATCCTGGACATTTCATAATTTCCTGGCATAATTTACATATTACTATTTAACTATTTATGGTTCTATTACTATTTATTATTTATGAGCAACTGTAACGGAAACCAGTTTCCCCCGGGATCAATAAAGTATGACTATGACTATGATTTCCTCTGCGTGCTCTGTTTCCCTCCCAGAATCCAAAGACCTAGAGGTTACTAGGTTAATTGGTCATTGTAAATTGTCTGGTGATTAGATTAGATTATGAAGACACGCAGTCCTCTTTTATTATCATTTAGTAACGCATGCATTAAGAAATGATGCAATATTTCCTCCGGTGTGATATCACAAAACACAGGACAGACCAAGACTGAAAAACTAACAAAACCACATAATTATAACATATAGTTATAACAGTGCAACAATACCATAACTTGATGAAGAAGTCCATGAGCACAGTAAAAAGTTCAAAGTCTCTCAAATATCCCACATCTCACGCAGACGGGAGAAGGAAGAAAAACTCTCCCTGCCATGCCCGACCGCAGTCCCAACTCTGAGTCATCCGAAAACTTCGAGCCTCCGATCAGCTCTCCAACACTGAGTACTGAGCGCCATCTCTGTCCGAACGATTCGACCTCAATCTCGGTCGCCAACAGCAGGCAAAGCCGGGGATTTTGAGGCCTTCCCTCCAGAAGATTCCCGACCGCGTAGTAAGAACAGCAGCAAACTGGCTTTTCAGAAATTCCTCCAGATGTTCCTCTGTGCTTTCATGTCTATCTCCATCAAATCAGAATTGTCCACGGCCCCTACTTAACAGATATGATACCATTTTTCACCGGAGGGCTGCACACATGCGGCGCGCTGCTCTCTCTCCTCTTCCCTGTGGTTAAATAGGTGGATTGCTGGGCGGGTGTGGTTCGTTGGACCATAAAGGCCTCTTCCATGCTTACTTCTAAATAAAATTTGCTTCTAATTTACTTGTGAGTTAGCATGAAGGTTAAAGATCCCACAGTAGTGGTCTAACTTTTATCGGTAGGGCAGGGATGAGCAGAACATACTGAAGACATGGTTTCTTGATCAAATGAACATGGAATAACTCCTTTTTTGCCATTTTTTCTTGGCATTTAAAGCCACTTAATTTTGAGGGAATGACCCCGATTTAAATGACAGGGATTCCAAATCTTGACAGGTAGCATCCCTGCCCTTCAAATAACACTTAGTTTGACATTTCGTCATGATTAAAAGTTTTTCTTTCCCTCTCTGTGAGAATGGACAGGTAGCCATTATTCAAACCAATGCAGATGAAAATGTCACTAAAACCAAATGTTGGGAATTGCACAATTATCATATGAGTGAACAGATACTAAAAAAATCCAGAATTCGCAAGTTAACAACAATTGGTTAATGGCTGGAATTAGCTCTCAGAAACACCCACAAAATGATTAACACTGGGTTGCCATTTCTCTCATATGGATGATGGCTAGTTTATGGGCATCACATGAACAAATTTCTAGACTAAGATTTGTACTGCAAAACGATGTAGGAAACAAATTCCTCTGGGTGCATTTTGAAACAGAATTTATCTGAGCACATTTTCTGTGTAGGTTTAGATAGCTGTGAGTATATTAGACTCAGTAGAAGTACTGGTTCAGTACATTTCAACTCATAATCACATCATACTTCTTTCAGTGCCATCCCTGCCAACAATTGTTTGTCTCTATTATAGAGACAGTCTTTTTCCTCTAAAATCCGCTTTTTCATTTTGCTTTACGGAAAGCGATGTGCAATCGCCACGATATTTCAATCTCCTACCTTTCCGCAGGCCTGGGAGGGGAAAGAACCAGCTCCTTTCGCTCCTCTATTTCACTGTGGCATTGTACAGTGGATAGTCAAGACCCTGCAGAGGATAGTAAAACCTGCCAAGAGAGTCACCAGGGTCTCCCTCCCCCAATTTGTGATATTTACTGGAGCGTTTCGGACAAACGGCCCGAGACACGGTTGAAGACTCCTACCACCCATCCCACAATCCCTTTGACTCACTAACGTCAGGACGAGGACTGCCAGACTGGGTAACAGCTTCTTCCCCCGCCCCCAAGGTTGTGAGACTAATGAATACCCTGCCACCACCAAGCCCTCATCACTAGGACAGCAAGCTGTTTACTGTCATTTAAGATGAACTAATGGAATTTTCATTACTTGTCAGCTGAAGGAAAATTATAGTAGTCTATATTCATCATCATCATTATGTGCTGTGTCATATGATGTAGGCAATCATGTTCCTTCCACGATCATGATTGTTCTTGGCAAATTTTTCTACAGTTTTAAGGTGCTTGGAAGTAGGTACAGAGGAGATGTCAGGGGTAAGTTTTTTACACAGAGAGTGCACGGAATGGGCTGCCGGCAACGGTGGTGGAGGTGGATATGATAGGGTCTTTTAAGAGACTCTTGGGTAAGTACATGGAGCTTAGAAAAATAGAGGGCTATGGGTAAGCATAGGTAATTTAAGCACATGTTCAGCACAGCATTGTGGGCCAAAGGGCCTGAATTGTGCTGTAGGTTTTCTATGTTTCTATTAAGTGGTTTGCCATTGCCTTCTTCTGGGCAGTACCTTTACAAGACAAGTGACCCCCAGTCAATATCAATACTCTTCATTAGCCATTAGCTTTCTTCACTGCCTGCTGTACCTACATGCTTACTTTCAGTGACTGATGTACAAGGACACCTAGATCTCGTTGTACTTCCCCTTTTCCTAACTTGACACCATTCAGATAGTAATCTGCCTTCCTGTTCTTGCTACCAAAGTGGATAACCTCACATTTATCCACATTAAACTGCATCTGCCATGCATCTGCCCACTCACCCAACCTGTCCAAGTCACCCTGCATTCCCATAACATCCTCCTCACATTTCACACTGCCACCCAGCTTTGTGTCATCTGTAAATTTGCTAATGTTACTTCAAACAACCAGGATCCCCTCCCTACTCAAGAGCATCTGAGTTATAAAGAACAAGAAAGGTACTGGAAGAGTATGATCAAAATTGCCCACTACAGTATTGCATTGTCTGTCAAGCAAGTGGCCAAAGCATTCATCATCCAGTACTAAATTTACTGGGCTAATTGCTTTGTAGAGATGGCAGAAAAGGAGTCCTTTTCCTCTGAGTTCATTAATGGCATACTTGAGTCGTAGGGTCATAGAAAAGTACAGCACAGAAACAAATCCTTTCGTCCATCTAGTCCCTGCAGAACCACTTAAAGTGTCTACTTCCTTCGACCTGAACTGGGACCATAGACCTCCAGACCCCTACCATCCATGTACCTATCCAAACTTCTCTTAAATGATAAAATCAAGCCCGCATACGCCGCTTGTGCTGGCAGCTCGTTTCACACTTTCATGGCCCTCTGAGTGAAGAAGTTTCAAAGTTCAAAGTACAAAGTTCAAAGCTCAAATTAAAATTTATTATCAGAGTACATACATGTCACCACATACAACCCTGAGATTCTTTTTCTGTGGGCATACTTAGCAAATCTATAGAACAGTAACTATAAACAGGATCTGTAAACTGAAAACTTCAGGAACTATAAACTGTAAACTAATTTCCTATCATGTTCCCCTTAAACTTTTCACCTTTCACCCTTAGCCCATGACCTCTGGTTGTTGTCCTACCCAACTTCAGTGGAAAAAGTCTGCCTGCATTTACCCTATCTATGGATATAGACAGCCGTCGATCCCAGGAGATCATGGGCTTGCACCTCTGGTGGACTGGGTTAAGCAGCGTCTGCTGTGACTGTGGAGTTCAATGAGGGACTGGCAGTCCTTGCCACACCGTACATCAGAACACTGAGGCAGCTCTGTCGTCTTGGGCAGCTTGGGTACAGAGCCTTTGGTGGGCTCACTTTTCCTCTGCTTGCTGTATCAGACTGGTCTTGTATCTTACGAGATCCTTCTTCACCTCCTTCTTCCAGGCACACCCGTCTGAGGCGAGTGTCTGCCATGTGTTGGTGCTAATACCAAGGGCCTTGAGGCCGCGCTTGCAGGTATCCTTGTGGTGCAGCTGGGGTCTTTCTGTTGTCCACTCTCCAGACTCCAGCTCCCCAAGGAGAAGGTCCTTCAGTGTGCGCCATCTGCCATGCGCAAGATGTGGCCTAGCCAGCGCATACACCTCTGTTTGAGGAAAGTAAACACGGAGGTGGTGCCTGCTCTCTCGAGCACTGTGTTGTTGGTAACCTTGTCTTCCCAGGTGATACCAAGTATGCTTCTGAGGCAACGCATATGGAAAGCGTTGAGGCGCTGCTCTTGTTTTGTGCGCAGGGTCCAAGTTTCGCTGGCGTAGAGAAAAGTGCTCAGCACACATGCTGTGTACACCTGAACTTTGGTGTTCATGATGAGCCTGTTGTTGGCCCAGACTCTCTTAGTCAACCTTGAGAAGGTCGTGGCTGCTTTTCCAATGTGCTTGTTGATTTCGCTTTCGAGTGACTGGTTATCCAAGATCGCAGAGCCCAGGTCTGTGAGTTTGTGGATGACTTCCAGCTCATAGTCGACCATGTTAAAGGATGGGTTGTCGTCAAGGTCTTGCCCCATCTTCTGTGTCCTCTTCAGGCTGATAGTCAAGCTAAACTCACGGCAGGCTTCCGCAAAGCGGGTCATGAGATCTTGTAGCTCATGCTGTGAGTGAGTTGCAACAGCGGCGTCATCGGCAAACAGGAAGTCTCTGAGGAGTCTTATCTGCACTCCGGTCCTCGCTCTGAGTCTGGACAGTCTGAAGAGGTTTCCCTCTGATCTTGAAATGAGATAAATGCTCTCAGTGGCCTTCCCAAAGGCAAATTTGCAGGACTGCAAAGAAGATGCCAGACAGTGTCAGAGCGAGGACACACCCCTGTTTTACCCCACTGAGAGCGTTAAAGGACTCTGATGTGGAGCCCTCGAACACTATGGTCCCCTTCGTGTCATGATGATACTGAGTAGGACTGGGGAGCAGCCAATCTTGGCAAGGATCTCAGAGAGGCCCTTTTTGCTCACAAGGTCAAACGCCTTAGTAATATTGATGAAGGCAATGTCGAGTGGTTTCTGCTGTTCTCTGCACTTTTCTTGCAGTTGCATAAGGGAGAAGATCATGTCGATGGTGGACCACAGCTCTGAACCCAAACTGAGACTCATGATGACCTTTTCTGTGAGCAGCTGGAGCCTCTTTGCTGGAGACTCGGGCAAAAAAGCTTTCCCACAGTGCTGAGAAGAGAGATGCTGCAATAGTTGTGACAGTCATTCCTGTTGCCCTTGTTCTTGTAGAGACTGACGATGTTTGCATCCTTCGTGCATTGGGATATGCTACACTCTCTCCTCCAGCAGAGGATTTGCTGTAGCTCTGGGATGAGGGTGCCCTTGGCACATTTGAGAACCTCAGGAGGGATGCCATCTTTTCCTGGTGCTTTCCCAGAAGAAAGAGTTTCCAGTGCCTCACTAAGTTCCTCCAGTGTGGGGCCGACATCAAGTTCGATCATGGTGGGCAGAGGTTCAGTGGTGTTCAGAGTTTTTTTCTGTAACGACAGTCTCTCTGGCATACAGCTCTGAGTAATGTTCTACCCAGCATTACATCTGTTGTGTTCTGTCCTTGATGACCTTGCCCATTGATGACTTTAGTGGGGCAGTCTTGCTCTGTAATGGACCAATGGCTTGCTTGATTCCATCGTACATTCCTCTGAAGTTGCCAGTGTCAGCAGCCTCCTGGATCTTGTAGCAGAGCTGGAGCCAGTAGTCATTGGCACACTACCTGGCAACCTGTCGAACTTTGTTCTGGGTAGACCAGAGCACTTGCAGTTTCTTCTCGCTAGGCGAGGATGTACGCTGTCAGTTCTTTTCTCTTCTCAATCAGAGGCAACAGCACTTGAAAGTGGGCCTCAAACCAGTCAGCAGACCTGACTTTCTTTTTTCTGAAGGTGGATATCACAGTGTTGTAGATTGCGTCCCACAGGTTGTCCCATCTCTTGCTGACATTGGTGTCAGGAGAGCCAGGCAGAGCTTCCTCCAGGGCTTGCCCAAACTCGGCTATCTTTACAGGGCCACGAGTATTGCTGGTGTCAATGCGTGGCCTCCCCTCTCTTCTGGAACGATGAAGTCTCTTCAGCTGAAGTTTTACCTTGCTGCACACAAGGGAGTGGTCAGTGTCACAGTCTGCACTCTGGTAACTGCACGTCAGCTTGACAGTCAGAAGACTGCTGCATCTTGTGAGGATGAGATCAAGTGGGTGGGTAAGGCCGCAAGGCAGCGGAAGTTTAAACATCAGAGTTTTCCTTCTCCTAAGTGGGCTACCATCTGAGACTGACAAGACCCACCTGCCTGAAGCAGCTGGTTTTGAGGCCCCAGTGATCCACCTTTGCCCTTTCTCTTGTCAGTAGAAACTGTTCCGCTGGGCCTGGTAGCTAAGCCACACGTGAAGGCCAAGAGTTGGACTTGGTTGTCAGAGGCTGTTAGTTGACCTTTCCGGCCAAATGCCCTAGTGAAGGGTCTCGGCCTGAAACGTTGACTGTTTGCTCTTTTCCATGGACGCTGACTAGCCTGCTGAGTTCCTCCAACATTTTGTGTGTGTTTCACAGCACAATACAATCTGTCTGACCCACGATGTTGTGTCAACCTATATAAGCATCCTTCACAATCAATCTAACTCTTCCTTCCTACACAGCCCAAATCCCTCTATTTTTCTTGTCTGTATAAGTCTCTTAAATGTCTCTCTGTATCAGCCTTTACCACTAACACTGAGTGCTTGCCGGGCACTCACATTCTGAATAAAAGACATCTGACATTTCCCCTAAGCTTTCCTTCACTCACCTTAAATAGATGTCCTTTGGTATTGGCCACTGCTGCCCTGGGAAAAGGTATGGGCTGTTCGCTCTAACTATGCCTCTCATTATTTATGCACGAGAAACTAGAGAAAAAAATAGTAGTGGTATGTTGTAGACTAGATCAGGGGTTCCCAACCTTCTTAATGCCATGGAGCCTTACCATTAACCGAGGGGTCCATGGACATTAGGTTAGGAGCCTTGGTCTAGATTCACAACCCACATCCAATTATCCCACTCAAAAATGTCTAACTTACTGTAAGGTCTACAAATCCCAAACTGTCCGCATTTAAATATCTGCTGCCTAAATATTCCCCAGGAGATAATCATGCTGGATTTTCAATGAACAAATTAATTGGAGCTGTGAATAACACAGACCATGATATTTAGATCATACTATTTGAAAAGCACAATACACTCAGTGACCACATCATCAGATGCCTCCTATACCGAGTAAATTGGCTACTGATTATATGTTCATGGTCTTCTGCTGCAGTAGCTCATCCACTTCAAGGTTTGATGTGTTGTGCATTCAGAGATGCTCTTCCGCACACCACGGTTGTAATAAGTGGTTATTTGAGTTACTGTCACCTCCCTATCAGCTTGAACTAGTCTGGCCATTTTCCTCTGACCTCTCTCATTAACAAGACATTTTCACCCAAAGAACTACCCCTTACTGAATGATTTTTTTTTGTTTTTTACACCATTCTCTGTAAACTCTAGAAACTGCTGTGTGTGAAATCTCAGAAGATAAGCAGTTTCTGAGATACTCAAATCACCCCATCTGGCACCAATGATCATAGAAGTCAAGTCAAGTATTGTCATTTAACTATACACATGTATACTGTTAAATGAGACAATATTTCTCTGGACCAGGGTGTAAAACAAATGGTACACATAACACACACTTAAGAACAATAATTTAGGACCATTCCACAGTCAAAGTCATTTCCAGCCCATTCTGATGTTTGGTCTGAACAACAATTGAGCCTCTTGACCATGTCTACATGCTTTTATGCATTGAGTTGCTGCCACCTGATTGGCTTCTTAGATATTTGCATTAACAAGCAGGTGTACAGGTGAGCCTAATAAAGTGGCCACTGAGACTGTGTCCTGCCTTATATTCCCATACATTTCCATCTTTTTCAGAAAAGTGTCATTGTGAATCACAAGAGCCGAAAGTAGTATCATCAGATAATTAACAGCAGTTTTCCCAATCATGATCTTTAAAGGTCCCACAATGCAAAGTTATGTTCCCAATTAGTAAACTCGCAATCTTAACAAGTGCTGATCATTGCTGCTTAAAGAGCACTTTCGAAATATACGGTACATAGTCCTCTGATAATTTGCTTTGCTTTGCAACTGCCCTGAAACCTCTTTAGAAGGTATTTCCTCATTGCTGCTGTTGGTAACATTTGGCAACAAGTTCTGACCAATTAAGCATGTAGTTGTCAACTAGATGAGTGGAACGTATTGATGATTGGCATAAAATACAGAAAAAATGTTGCCAAAAAAGGCCAAACAAGATATGCTTTTTAAAGTTCAAGCCATCCACCAGTTTCATTAGATTAGGTCTTTTGTGCTTCCATTTAAAGTCTCCCATGCATTTCTATTTCCAATTTTAGCAATGAAGTACATTCTGCCAAGTCCTATGTTCTTTCGTTTCTTTCCCCCTGTGGAAAGGATTTGACTTTCTCTTCCACTTCTAGCCAATTCAGTTCACCGCAATACAAATTACAGTACCTTGAACAGATTCTGCAGACATTGGAAATCCAGAGTAACAACAAATAGCATGCCCACAACTTACTAACCCTATTCCGTAAAGTCTCTTTTAGGAATGTGGGAGGAAACCAGACCTCCCAGAGGAAACCCATGATGTCATGAAGAGAGAGTACATACTCCTTACAGACAACAGTGAGAATTAAACCCAGATCTACAGCTCGCTGGTGCTGTAAATCATTACAGTATCCACTACCATGCTGCCTGTTGAGAAGTAAAACACTTTGCATTATTTTGTGAGCAAGATACTTACTCATCTTAGAAAGATGAGACAATTACCTCAGAACAACATTTGTATTAATAATGTCAAAATATTTACATACTGTGCATTGATTTCATATTAAATATACAGTGCCTATAAAAAGTATTCACTTCCCTTGGAAGTTTTTCATGTTTTATTGTTTCACAAAGGCTTTTTTGACACTGGTCAACAGAAAAGACTGTTTCATGTCAAAGTGTAAACAAATTTCTACAAATTAATCTAAATTTATTACAATTATTAAACACAAAATAATTGATTGCATAATTACTCATCCCCTTCAAGTCAGTAATTAGTAAATGCACCTTTGGCAGCAACTACAGTCTTGAGTTTGTGTGGATAGGCCTCTATCAGCTTTGCACATCTGGACACTGCAATCTTTCCCTATTCTTCTTTATAAAAACTGCTCAAACTCTATCAAATTGCATGGGGATTGTGAGTGAATAGCCCTTTTCAAGTCCAGCCACAAATTCTCAATTGGATTGAGTTCTGGACTCTGACTTGGCCACTCCAGGATATTAACTTTGTTGTTTGAAGCCACTCCTGTGTAGTTTTGGCTTTATGCTTGGGACCATTATCTTGCTGGAAAACAAATCTCCCAAGTTGTTATTCTCTTGCAGACTGCATCAGGTTTTCCTCCAGGATTTCCCTGTATTTTGCTGCATTCATTTTACCCTCTACCTTCACAAGCCTTCCAAGGCCTGCTTCAGTGAAGCATCTCCACAGCATGATACAGCCACCACCATGCTTCATGGTAGGTATGGTGTGTTTTCAATGATGTGCTTACGCCAAACATGGTGTTTAGTCTGATGGCCAAACAGCTCAATTTTGGTTTCATCAATCATAGCACCTTTTTCCAGCTGACTTCAGAGTCTCCCACATGCCTTCTGGTAAATTCTAGCCAAGAATTCATATGAGTTTTTTCCAATGGTGGCTTTCTCTTTGTTAGTCTCCGTAAAGCTGCAACTGGTGAAGCACCTGGTCAACAGCTGCTGTATGCAATCTCTTCCATCTCAGCCACTGAAACTCCTCCAGAGTTGTCATACTGTGGTGACCCACTTTCTAGCACACACGAACCGGCTCACGAAACAGCGCTCGCAGGCAGAGGGCCGGCCCCAAAATGGGAGCCAGGCTATCTTCACCAGCAGGGGGAAAATCCCGCGCACAAGAAGGGTCTGGGAATATGCATTCCCCACAGCAGTCCCGCCCAGGGAGGGCAGGAACGGGAAAGCTTTAAAGGAAGCCGCAAAGTTTGAATAAATCTCTTTTATCGCAACTCCAACTCACCGACTATGTGTCGTTATTCTAGCGCTGTGTGTAGCACACCGCTGCAATACGTCTCTTGGTGACCTCCCTCACTAGTTCCCTTCTTGCATGATCACTCAGTTTTTGAGTATGCCCTGCTCTCAACAGATTTACAGTTGTGCCATATTCTTTCCATTTCTTGATGATTGACTTAACTGCACTCCAAGGGGTATTCAGTGACCTGTAAATTTTTCTTGTATCGATCTCCTGACTTGTGCTTTTCAATAAACTTTTTGCAGTGTTGCTTGAAGTGTTCTTTTGTCTTTTGGTGCGTCATATTAAAGGGGATGAATACTTATGCAATCAATTATTTTGTGTTTTATATTTGTAATTAATTTAGATCACTTTGTAGAGATCTGTTTTCACCTTGACGCAAATGAGTCTTTTTGTATCGATCAGTGTCAAAAAAGCCAAATTAAATCCACTGTGATTCAATGTTGTAATACAATAAAACATGTAAACTTCCGGGGCAGTGTTGAGTTTTTTTTATAGGCATGGTAAATAGTATTAGATACAAGAGATTTCTGCAGATGTTGGAAATCTTGTGCAACACACACAAAATGCAGGAGGAACTCAGCAGGTCAGGCAGCATCCATGGAAATGAATAATTGATTGACATTTCAGGCCGAGACCATTCTGCAGGACAACTACTTTGAGCTCATGTATCCTCAGATATAAGAATTCAAGACTTAAAGGTTTTTGATTTTAAGACCATAAGACCATAAGATATAGGAGCAGTATTAAGCCATTTGGCCCATCGAGTCTGCTCCACCATTTAATATGGCTGATGCAATTTCTTCTCAGCCCAAATCTCCTGCCTTCTCCCCATATCCCTTCATGCCCTGATGAATCAAGAATCTATCAACCTCTGCCTTAAAGGTAATCAATGACTTGGCCTCCACAGCTGCCTGTGGCAATAAATACCACAGATTCGCCACTCTCTGGCTAAAGAGTTTCCTTTTCATCTCCATTCTTAAAGGACATTCTTAAAGTGGGCATGCAGGTACAGCAGGCGGTGAAAAAGGCGAACGGTATGCTGGCATTTATAGCGAGAGGATTCGAGTACAGGAGCAGGGAGGTACTACTGCAGTTGTACAAGGCCTTGGTGAGACCACACCTGGAGTATTGTGTGCAGTTTTGGTCCCCTAATCTGAGGAAAGACATCTTTGCCATAGAGGGAATACAAAGAAGGTTCACCAGATTGATTCCTGGGATGGCAGGTCTTTCATATGAAGAAAGACTGGATGAACTGGGCTTGTACTCGTTGGAATTTAGAAGATTGAGGGGGGATCTGATTGAAACGTATAAGATCCTAAAGGGATTGGACAGGCTAGATGCAGGAAGATTGTTCCCGATGTTGGGGAGGTCTAGAACGAGGGGTCACAGTTTGAGGATAGAGGGGAAGCCTTTTAGGACCGAGGTTAGGAAAAACTTCTTCACACAGAGAGTGGTGAATCTGTGGAATTCTCTGCCACAGCAAACTGTTGAGGCCAGTTCATTAGCTATGTTTAAAAGGAAGTTAGATATGGCCCTTGTGGCTACAGGGGTCAGGGGGTATGGAGGGAAGGCTGGGTTCTGAGTTGGATGATCAGCCATGATCATAATAAATGGCGGTGCAGGCTCGAAGGGCCGAATGGCCTACTCCTGCACCTATTTTCTATGTTTCTATGTTTCTATGTTTCTATGACATCTCTCTATTCGGCGGCTGTGCCCTCTGGTCTTAGATTCTCCCACCGTAGGAAACATCCTTTCCATATCCACTCTACCAAGGCCTTTCAACATTCGAAAGGTTTCAATCAGGTCACCTCTCATTTTTCTGAATTCCAGTGAGTACAGCCCACAGCCATAAAATGCTCCATATGTGATAAATGGTTTCAATCCTGGAATAATTTTCATGGACCTCCTTTGAACCCTCTCCAGTGTCAGCACATTATTTCTGAGATGAGGGGCTCAAAGCTCCAAGTGAAGCCTCACCAGTGCTTTATAAAGCATCAACATTACATCCTTGCTTTTATATTCTAGTCCTTTCAAAAAGAATAGTAACATCACATTGGCCTTCATCACCACTGACTCAACTTGCAAACTAACCTTTTGAGAAGCCTGCACAGGGACTCCTTCTTTCTCTCCCACTTTTTATTTTTTTTTTCCAAGACTCTCTTCTTCAAACTCCAGAAAGTCATCTTAGAATACCAGCTCTGTGTAACTTTTGAAGTCAATAAAATGCTATTTGGAGTTACTTAAGTTTGTCATATGTTTGGTAGGAGGACATGCGGAGCTTATCGACTTCATCAAATTCAACCATAACACCATAAGACATAGGAGCAGAATTAGGCCAGCTGGCCCATCGAGTCTCTATTCCATCATTTAAATCATTTATACACAGCATAAAAAGAAGTGGTCCTAACACCACTGATCACTGGCAGCCAACCAGAAAAGGATCCTTTTATTCCCGCTCACTACCTCCTACCAATCAGCCAATGCTTTAATGATGTTAGTAACTTTCCTGTAATACCATGGGCTCTTAACTTAGTAAGCAGTCTCATGTGTGGCACCTCATCAAAGGACTTCTGAAAGTCCAAATATACAACATCCACTGCATCCCCTTTATCTTGTAATCTCCTCAAAGAATTCCAACAGGTTCATCAGGCATGATTTTCCCTGAAGGAAAGCATGCTGTCTTTGTACTATCTTGTCCTGTGTCACCAAGTACCCCATCATCTCATCCTTAATTGACTCTAACATCTTCCCAACTACTGAGGTCAGGCTAACTGGTCTATAATTTTCTTTCTGCTGCCTTCCTCCTTTCTGAAAGAGTAGAGTGACATTTGCAATTTTCCAGTCCTCTGGCACAATGCCAGAGTCCAATGATTTTTGAAAGGTCCTTTTTAATGCCACCACAATCTCTAACGCTACCTCTTTCAGAACCCTAGGGTGCAGTTCCTCTAGTCCGGGTGACTTATCTACCTTTAGGTCTTTCAGCTTTTTGAGCACCTTCTCTCTTGTAATAGTAACTGCACCCACTTCTCTTCCTTCACGCACTACAACATCAGGCATACTGCTAGTGTCTTCCACAGTGAAGACTGATGCAAAACACTCATTTAGTTCAGCAGCCATCTCCTTGTCCCTCATTATTATTTCTCCTGCCTCATTTTCTGGTGATCCTATGTCCACTCTCATTTCTCTTTTATTTTTAACCGTACTTGAAAAAACTTTTACTACCAACTTTGATATTATTTGCTAGCTTGCTTTCATATTTCATCTTTTCCCTTCTAATGATTTTTTTAGTTGCGCACTGTAGGTTTTTAAAAACTTCCCAATCCTCTGTCTTCTCACTAATTTTTGCTTTGTTGTATGCCCTTTCTTTTGCTTTTACAATAGCTTTGACTTGCCTTGTCAGCCATGGTTGTACTATTTTACCATTTGAGAATTTCCTCATTTTTAGAATATATATGTGCTGCACCTTCCTTATTCTTTCCAGAAATGCACGCCATTGCTGCTCTGCTGACATCCCTGCCAGCAGCTCCTTCCAATTTACTTAAGCCAACTCCTCTATCATACCTCCCCCAGAAAAGATCCCAAAGATCCAAGACCTTGAAGCCCTGTCCACTGCAGTAGCTTTCTGTCATGCATTTATCCGCCAAATCATGCTGTTTCTACCCTCACTAGCATGTGGCACAGGCAGAAATCCAGAAATTACTACCTTGGAGGTCCTGCTTCTCGGCTTTCTACAGAGCTCTCTAAATTCTCTTCTCAGCACCTCTTTGCTTTTCCTTCCTATATCATTGGTATCAATATGTACTGAGACATCTTACTGCTCTCCCTCTCTCTCCAAAGTGTCGTGGATGCAATCCGTCCCGTTCAAGTCCACAGAATCTCCTGTCTGTTCCCCTCACTATTTAGTCCCCTATCACTACTGCTCTTTTCTTCTCTCTCCTTCCCTTCTGCAGCATGGACCCATGTTCAGTGCCTGTAACCCGGTCACCCAGTCACCGTGGCATTCTCCCAGGAGGTCACCCCCCCCCCCACCCCCCGCCACAAAAGTATCCAAAGCGGTATACTTATTTTTGAGGGGAATGGCCACAGTTATGCTCTGCTCTAACTGCCTATTTCCATTTCTCCTGACGGTCACCCAGCTACTTGTCTTCTGCAACTTCGGGGTGACTACTTCCGTGTAACTTTGATCAGTTATAACCTCACACTCCCGTACAAGCCAAACTTTGCCTCCAACTTCCAAACTGCCCTCAAATTTACCTGGTCCATTTCCCAACCCTTCCTCAATCTCTCTGTCTCTGTCTCTGGAGACAGCTTATCTACTGATGTTTTTTATAAACCTACAGACTCTCACAGCTACCTGGACTATACCTCTTCCCACCCTGTTACTTGTAAAGATGGCATCCCCTTCTCTCAGTTTCTCCGTCTCTGCCACATCTACTCTCAGGATGAAGCTTTTCATTCCAGAACTAACGAGATGTTCTCCTTCTTCAAGGAATTGGGCATTTCTTCCACCACCACCAACACTGCCCTCAACTGCATATCTTCCGCTTCGCAAATGTCTGCCCTGACTCTGTCTTCCCGCCACCCTACCAGGGATAGGGTTCCTCTTGTCTTCACCTATCGTTCCACCGGCCTCCATGTCCAGCACATAATTCTCCATAACTTCCACCATCTCCAAAAGGATCCCACCACCAAGTACATCTCTCCCTCCGCCCAACTTTCTGCTTTACACAGGGATCGCGACTGCCTTGTCCATTCATCCCTCTCCACTGATCTCCCTCCTGGCACTTAACTTTGCAAGCGAAGCAAGTTCTACACCTGCCGCTACACTTCCTCCCTCACTACCATTCAGGGCCCCATACAGTCCTTCCAGGTGAGGTGACACTTCACCTGTGAGTCTTTTGGGGGCATATTCTGTATCTAGTGCTCCCAGTGTGGTCTCCTGTATATCGTGAGACCCAATGTAAATTGGGAGACTGCTTCGCCGAGCATCTACATTCCATCTGCCAGAAAAAGCAGGACATCCCAGTGGCTGCCCAATTTAATTACACTTCCCATTCCCATTCCGGCATGTCCATCCATGGCCTCCTCTATTGCCGTGATGAGACCACACTCAATTTGAAAGAGCAATACCTTTTATATCATCCGGTAGCCTCCAACCTGATGGTATGAACATCAATTTCTCGAAATTCCAGTAATAGCCCCCACCCTCCTTCACCCATTTCCCTCTCTCATCTTATCACCTTATCTGCCCATCACCTCCCTCTGGGGCTCCACCCCCCTTTCTTTCTTCCACGGACTTCTGTCCTCTCCCATCACATTCCCCCTTTTCCAGCCCTATATCTCTTTCACCAATCGACTTCTGAGCTCTTTACTTCATCCCTCCCTCCTCCGGTTTCACCCATCCCTACCACCTTATATTTCTTCCTCCCCTCTCCCCCCCCCACCTTCTTACTCACACTTTCATCTTTTTTTTCCAGTTCTGCTGAAGGTTCTTAGCCTGAAACTTCGACAGTTCACTCTTTTCCATAGATATTGCCTAGCCTGCTGAGTTCCTCCAGCATTTTGTACGTGTCGCTTGAATTTCCAGCATCGGCAGATTTTCTCTTTTTGCTCTCAGAGTTCTCCGGAATTACCCCATAATTCTGAAGTGCAGGAGCAGGAACTATCCATTGGGAGTCTGTCCTTTTTTCACAAGTCTCAGGAAATATTTATTGCCTGCAGATCTACTTCTGAATGTGAATGCAAGTAGATCTAAGCAGATTCCATTGCTGGAATCATCTCCAAGGGTTGCAAATAGAGTCCAACTGAATAGAAGTCAAGAAGCTACACACCAACACTAACAAGTAATTGTTTAATTGATTCACAACTTTAACTCTCCACAGTCTTCTCCTATCACTTACCATAATGGAGGTCCATAAAGGATACAAAAATTCTGGTCTATTTTCTCCAAGTTAGCCCACAGACTTTAAGAAATTTTCATAGGGTAGATGAATAAATAATTTTTCATCTCATCCAGCATATGCAATTTGACAAAACTATCATTTTAAATTGTGGGATTTTCAGATATTATGTTGATAATTTAGATACTGTTTACTTACTCACATGTAACAATTTATAGAATTATGGCACTAAATTTCAAAATGATACCTTAACTGTGAAGTGGCTTGGAAAATATTGAGATTGTACAAAGTACTTAAGACAGACTCTTTAATCTCTCCAAAGTCACAGCAATAGAATTCAGGTAGAACCAGATATTCTTTAAAGTCAAAGCTGAGTTTATTTGCATATACATAAGTACATGTCTGTGCAGGTGCAATGAAAAACTTACATATAGCAGCATCTCAGGAACAGAGCATCAGATCAGCATCAGTCACAAGAAAAACGGGAGGCGGGAGGAGGAGATAGCAGCACGCCGTGCGCACGCAGCCCTCCGGTGAAAATGATATTGTATCCGTTATATAGGGACCGTGGACAATTCTGATTTGATGGAGGCAGACGTGAAAGCACAGAGGAACATTTGGAGAAATTTCTGAAACGCAGGTTCGCTGCTGTTGTTACTGCGCGATCGAGAATCTTCCCAGGGAAGGCCCCAAAATCCCCAGCTTTGCCTGCTGCTGGCAACCGAGATTGAGTTCGAATCGTTCGGATAGAGATAGTGCTCGGTACTCGGTGTCGGAGAGCTGATCGGAGGCTCGAAGTTTTCAGACGACTCAGAGTCAGACTATGGTCGGGCATGGCAAGGAGAGTTTTTCTTCCTTCTCCCGTCTGCATGAGATGTGGGACATTTGAGAGACTTTGAACTTTTTATTGTGCCATGGACTTTTCTTCATCAAGTTATGGTATTGATGCACTGTTGTAACTATATGTTATAATTATGTGGTTTTATTAGTTTTTTTCAGTCTTGGTCTGTCCTGTGTTTTGTGATATCACACTGGAGGAATTATTGTATCATTTGACCCCAGCATCTGCAGATTATTTTGTGTTTATGGTAGTGTAGTAGTTGGCAGAACACTTTACTGTACAGGCAACCCAAGTTCACTTGCTGTCGCTGTCTGTAAGTAGTTTGTACGTTTTCCCCATGACCGTGTGGGTTTCCTCCGGGTTCTCGAGTTTCCTCTCGCAGTCCAAAGACTGGTAGCTTAACTGGTCACTGTAAACTGCCCTGTGATTATATGCTGACCATCGTGGCTTGAAGGGCTGGAAGGGCCTATTCCACATATTCCACATAAATAAATGTTTCCATTCTCTGTACTTTTAGTAATTGTTCTTTCTTACCAGTCTTATGTGCTTTTGATGCTTTTGGTTACAATACTGTAGAAGTATTGAGGAGCTTAGGAGACAATGGCGTCTAACGGTCACTCCTGTGCTTGCATCCTCGGAAACAGCTCTATTTCTATCTTTAATATCTCTATTTTTCCCTTTCAGGGTTCTTTTTGAAGACTCTGACCTGGCGTTACACACTGACTTCAGTTCTTGGGGGGAATGGGACCTGTTCTAGGGGTCTCATGACTGGCTGTTATTTGATATACCAAGGATATGGCCTAGAAGATTAGCTTGTCTTCGGAGTTTCAGGATTTCTTGGCGCTGGAGGCAGGCGGGCTCGAAGTTGCTGCCTCTGCAGGAAATCTGTGTGTCGTGGGAGTACACAGAAGATCGAAAGCAGCGAGCTGGCTGCTGGCTGTGTGCCCAGAGACCCGAGTTCTTTGGGCACAGAGCTCAGAAAAAGCAACGCAATGGACTTTTAACACCATAAATCAGCAAGTTGTTTTATTATGTCTCCCCTCTCACTGTGAAACGGGGACATCCCTTTTTCCCTTAGTTAGGAGAGAGAGAGCCTGTGGTATGTCAAATTACCAGGTGAATGAGTAGTCTTTGGGGTACTGCAAGTCTGTATCTTTATTGATGCTTTCCTGCATGCTTGAGTGCTCGGTGGAGGGTGTTGATGCTTTTTTTTACTGGTGGGGGAGGGAGGATTGTTGTTTTGCTGCTACTTACGCATGGGAGGGGGAGCTGAGGGGGCTTTGGGGTTCTAACATTTAACTGTTATTCATTCTTTGGGGCACTCCTCTGTTTTCATGGATGGTTGCAAAGAAAAAGAATTTCAGAATGTATATTGTACACATTTCTCTGACGTTAAAAGTACCTTTGAAACCTTTGAATTATGGATACCCTATCAAATACTTCTTGTGTATTTTCCAACTTCTGGGCAAAATTGACTTAAGGATATCTGTAAAAAGGGAAGCTGCTCATGACATTGGGGTGAATTGTAAAAGAGGATTAAAATTCAATAAATATCAAAGAAAATTACGCCATCTCATAACACGTTGTGTTAATTATAATCTCACTGTATGTGACAATAACATTTTCTTGATTGGAATTCCTGTATGTTGTGCATATGCCTCTCTGGCTGCCTGCAGTAACCCACAGAGTATGAAGAGTAATTCATGCAACATGGAAGACTCTAGAGGGCGATGTTGACTTGTTTGAGATTCTTTTCAGATGTGCAGACCAACTCACAAATTATCAAATGTCATGCTGTAACATTATACTTGTATTATTGAGAAGCAGCACCACAAAGGTAGTAATCTCGGGATTACTGCCTGTGCCACGTGACACTGAGTACAGGAATAGAGCGAGGTGGAGGTGGAAGGCAAATGCATGGTTGAGGGATTGGAGCAATGGGCGTGGATTCAGATTTCTGCATCACTGGGACCTCTTTTGAAGCAGGTGTGACCTGTACAAAAAAGACAGGCTGCACTTGAACCCGAGGGGGACCAATATCCAGGTGGGGAGGTTTGCTAAGGCTATTGAGGAGAGTTTAAACTAGAGTTACTGTGGGGTGGGAACCGAACTGAGGAGACGGAGGAAGGGGCGGTTGGCTCACAAGCAGAGAGAAACTTGGAGACAGTGCAAGAGGGAGATAGGCAGGTGATTGAAAAGGAACGCTTTCAGACTGATGGCTTGAGATGTGTCTATTTTAATGCAAGGAGTATTATGAACGAAGTGGATGAGCTTAGAGCGTGAATCAGTACTTGGAGCTATGATGTTGTGGCCATTAGAGAGATTTGGATGGCTCAGGGGCAGGAATGGTTACTTCAACTGCCAGGCCTTAGATGTTTCAGGAAGGTCAGGGAGGGAGGCAAAAGAGGTGGGGCATGGCACTGTTGATCAGAGATAGTGTCACAGCTGCAGAAAAGGAGGAAGTCATGGAGGGGTTGTCTATGGAGTTTCTATGGGTGGAAGTTAGGAACAGGAAGGGGTCAATAACTCTACTGTTTTTTTTTATATAGACCACCCAATAGTAACAGGGACATCGAGGAGCAGATAGGGAGACAGATTCTGGAAAGGTGTAATAATAACAGGATTTTTGTGGTGGGAGATATTCATTTCCTAAATATCAATTGGCATGTCCCTAGAGTGAGGGGTTTAGATGGGGTGGAGTTTGTTAAGTGTGTTCAGGAAGGTTTCTTGACACAATATGTAGATAAGCCTACAAGAGGAGAGGCTGTACTTGATCTGGTATTGGAAAATGAACCTGCTCAGATGTCAAATCTCTCAGTGGGAGAGCATTTAGGAGATAGTGATCACAATTCTATCTCCTTTACCATAGCATTGGGGAGGGATAGGAACAGACATGTTAGGAAAGTGTTTAATTGGAGTAAGGGGAAATATGAGGCTATCAGATAGGAACTTGGGAGCATAAATTGGGAACAGATGTTCTCAGGAAACTGTACGGCACAAATGTGGCAAATGTTCAGGGGATATTTGTGTGGAGTTCTACATTGGTATGTTCCAATGAGACAGGGAAAAGATGGTAGGGTACAGGAACTGTTTTGTACAAAAGCTGTTGTAAATCTAGTCAAGAATGAAAGAAGAGCTTATGAAAGACTCAAAAAACTAGCTAATGATAGAGATCTAGAAGATTATAAGGCTAGCAGGAAGGAACTTAAGAATGAAATTAGGAGAGCCAGAAGGGGTCATGAGAAGGCCTTGACGGACAGGATTCAGGAAAACCTCAAGGCATTCTACAGGTATATGAAGAGTAAATGGATAAGATGTGAGAGAATAGGACCAATCAAGTACGACAGTGGAAATGTGTGTATGGAACCGGAGGAGATAGCGGAGGTACTTAATGAATACTTTGCTTCAGTATTCACTGTGGAAAAGGAACTTGGCAACTGTAGAGATGATTTACAATGGATTGAAAAGCTTGAGCATGTAGATATTAAGAAAGGGGATCTGCTAGAGCTTTTGGAAAGCATCAAGTTGGATAAGTCACAGGGAACCGGACAAGATGTACCCCAGGCTACTGTGAGAGGTGAGGGAGGAGATTTCTGAGCCTCTGGTGGAGACCTTTGCAGCATCAATGGGGACGAGAGAGGTTCCGGAGAATTGAAGGGTTGCGAATGTTGTTCCCTTATTCAAGAAAGGGAGTAGAGATAGCCCAGGGAATTATAGACCAGTGAGTCTTACTTCAGTGGTTGGTAAGTTGATGGAGGAGATCCTGAGAGGTAGGATTTATGAACATTTGGAGAGGCATAATGTCAGCATAGCTTTGTCAGAGGCAGGTAATGCCTTATGAGCCTGTTTGAATTTTTTGAGGATGTGACTAAACACATTGATGAAGGTAGAGCCGTAGATGTAGTGTATATGGATTTCAGGAAGGTATTTGATAAGGTACCCCATGCAGGGTTAATTGAGAAAGTAAGGAGGCATGAGGTCTAAGGGGACATTGACTTGTGGATCCAGAACTGGCTTGCCACAGAAGGCAAAGAGTGGTTGTAGACAGGTTATATATTGCATGGAAGTCGGTGACTAGTGGTGTACCTCAAGGATCTGTTCTGGGATTCCTACTCTTCGTCATTTTTATAAATGATCTGTATGAGAAAGTGGAGGGATGGGTTTGTAAGTTTGCTGATGATACAAAGGTTGAGGGTGTTGTGGATAGTGTGGAGGGCTGTCAGAGGTTACAGCGGGACATTGATAGGATGCAAAACTGGGCTGAGAAGTGGCTGATGGAGTTCAACCCAGATAAGTGTGATGTGGTTCATTTTGGTAGGTCAAATATGATGGCAGAATATAGTACTAATGGTAAGACTCTTGGCAGTGTGGAGGTTCATAGGGATCTTGGGGTCCGAGTTCATAGGCGCTCAAAGTTGCTGTGCAAGTTGGCTCTGTGGTTAAGGGGACTTCTGCCTGCAGCTCAATGGAGTAACACACAAATTTTGTGGCTGCCTTTAATTCCTCCTTTTCCCCACTTTAAGCTTTGAATTTTTAACTTCTATTTGTCGGATCTTGGAGAGGAATAGTTGTCATTATGTCACAATCTTTAAGAAGTGGAAAGCAGCTTTCTGAATCCAGCAATGGAAAGGGAAAAACTTCGAAAGAAAAATCAGAAGATATGCCTGTCTGGGCTGAGCGTTTAGAACATGCGCTGATGGCTCTTGACAAGAAAATAGACAAAAACACTTCTGAGATGAAGTCATTCCGACAGAGTTTTCAGTTTGTGAAGGAAAATATTATTTCCTGGAATACTGAGCTTAAAGAGTCGAAGCATCAGTTAGCGGATATTTCAGCTCGCTTGGAACAGGCTCAACGCAGGATAGTCGATTTAGAAGCAAGATCTTGTGGGAATAACATTCGAATTGTTGGACTGAAGGAAGGATCTGAGAGTGGGAATTTACTGAACTATTTTGCTAATTTGTTTCAATCGTTGTTTCCGGAAATTCTACCTCAGCCTCCGCTATTGAAACAGCACATAGAATTTTTTCGAAATCTCAAGATTCATCTAAATCACGGGTAATTTTGGTCAGTTTTCTTAGTTTTAAAGTTAAAGACCAAATCATAAAACGTGCAAGGAAACAGAGAGTTTTTAAATTTTTATGTGTGTTGCTTGAATTTCCAGCATCTGCAGAATTCCTGTTGTTTGAGTTTTTAAATTTAATGGCTCTGAGATTCGTTTTTATGAAGATTATCCACGGGAAGTTATGGAACAGCCTTTCAGATTTGTTCCAGCTATGAAGATAGCCCATGCTAAGGGATTATTCCCATCACTTCGCTATCCAGCCCGATTAAAGTTATTTCCTAAAGATTTGACTCCATGTGTTTTTTTGGATCCCCAAGCGACATTGGACTATGTTAATTCTATTTTGGAGGTGGTGGAGGTCTGAATGGTATTAGGTCTGCTGAATAACTTTCCAAAAGAAAACAGCTTTGAAGACTTCTGATATGTTGAAGATATTCTTTGATCGATGGACTATTTAAAGAAGATATGAACTTCTTGATTTGACTGATGGATGACTTTTCCGAAGTCTGTTTGGTATACTAAGTGAATTAACACAAGATTGTTAACTGGTTTGATTATCTGTTTTTATTTTTCCTTTTCTTCATTAATTAAGTGATAGTTTTTATAGTTTATATAGACTTCTTATATATATATAGCGAGGAGTGCTTAGTAAATAGATAATTAGTTTTAGTTTTTCTGTCAGAAACTGCTTTTTCATCAGGCAGTAAGTCAAAGGGATAATGGTGCCAATTTTTTTCGATAGAGATTATAATGTTTAGGTTTAATTTTATTGCTTTGACATCTCTGGAGAGTGTTTTTGCATTCCCTAGTTTCTTCATTTGTTTCTCTGTAGGGCTTTCTTATCTTAGGGCCATGTGTTTTTTTTTGTAAAGGGGAGGGGGGGATTAAGAAAAACTTTTAAAATCACTATTTAAATTGAGCAGCTCGTAGAGTTCTGTTTCTTTTTTATTTTTCTATGGGAACGCATTCCGGCTTATTTCTTCTTTTTGCTGGATTACTATTTTTTGGGATGGTGGGAGGATTGGGGGTAGTTTTGAATTATAGGTTTTACAGTTGGATTGATTTTATTTTTTTCGGTTAGTAGGGGTTTTTTTGTTTTAGTTAGTAGGGGCTCTTTTTTCCTTCTTTCTTTTTTCCAAAAAAAATAATAGTTTTAACATTTTGTTTTTACTTATTATTATTGGTATACTGTTTAGCTTGGTTAATCAGTTATTTGATAGTTTAACTCTAATTGTATATATTGATATGTTGATTTGATTAATTTTCTTGTAGATTTTCAATAACAATTAATAAAATGATTTAAAAATCACTCTGTGGTTAAGAAGGCATATGGTGCATTGGCTTTCATCAATCGTAGGATTGAGTTTAGGAGCCGAGAGCTAATGTTGCAGCTATATAGGACAGGTCAGACCCCACTTGGAGTACTGTGCTCAGTTCTGGTCACCTCACTATAGGAAGGATATGGAAATTATAGAAAGGGTGCAGAGGAGATTTACAAGGGTGTTGACCGGATTGGGGAGCATGCCTTATGAGAATAGGTTGAGTGAACTTGGCCTTTTCTCCTTGGAGCGACAGAGAATGAGAGGTGACCTGATAGAGGTGTATAAGATGATGAGAGGCATTGATCGTGTGGATAGTCAGAGGCTTTTTCCCAGGGCTGAAGTGGCTAGCATGAGAGGGCACAGTTTTAAGGTGCTTGGAAGTAGGTACAGAGGAGATGTCAGGGGTAAGTTTTTTACGCAGAGAGTGGTGAGTGCGTGGAACTGCTGGTGACTATGGTGGAGGCAGATACAATAGGGTCTTTTAAGAGGCTCCTGGATAAGTACATGGAGCTTAGAAAAATAGAGGGCTAAGGGTAACCCTAGGCAATTTCTACGGTAAGGCATGTTTGACACAGCTTTCTGGGCTGAAGGGCCTGTACTGTGCTGCAGGTGTTCTATGTTTCTGTTTATATGCTTTGGGTCCTGGGGTGGAGATATGCCACTACTAAAGGAGAGATAAGGCATTCCTTCAATCCGTTAGCCTGCAGGTCACCCTTGGGCAAGGTGTAGTAACTGCTTAGACCCCCGTGATCAGGGTGATGTAAAGCCATGGGAGCAGGTGGTGATTGGTCGTATGAGCACCTGGTGCATATCACAAGTCCTATCACTGATGCTAGACAGACAATCTCTGAAGGGTATTAATAATGGCTGGGGTCACCTGTCTTGTAAAGACACCACCCAAAAGAAGGCAATAACAAACTACTTATGTCGAAAAATTTGCCAAGAACACTCATGGTCAGGGAAAGACCATGATCATCTGTGTCATACCACGTAGCTCTCTCTCCCATGGTGATGGGGCAATGTCAGCTTTCTTGAAGTTCCGGTGCAGAACATCCTTGTACCGTAGTCGCAGCCTCCTCATTTTCGGGTACCACTGGACAGTTGGCCATACAAGATGTCCTTGGACAGTCTTCCGTCAGGCATTCTGACTACATGTCCTACCCAGCACAGTTTGGCTGACATCACTAAGGTTGAAACTGCTGGCATTCCGGCTCGAGAGAGGACCTCGGTATTGGAGACCTTGTCTCACCAGGTGATCTTCATCGAAGAACGTAGGTGACGCTGCTGCAGTTGGTCAAGCTGGCATAAGTGTCTCTGATATGGGCAGCATGTCTCACATCCGTATAACAAGGTTGATATGACAACAGCCCTATATACCTTGCACTTGGTGGCCAACTTGACGTTCTGTGACCAAATTCAATCTTTCAGCCAACCAAAGGCAAAGCAGGTTTTTCTGGTTCTTGACTCAATCTCTACATCCAGAGAAGCTGAGAATGTTATTATGCTGCCCAGGTAGCAAAACCTGTTGACAGCATTGAGTGTCATCAATGAGGACAGTTGGTTCTTCGTAGCTTGAGCCAGGAGCCGGTTGGTACAAAACCTCCATCTTTTCCAGGCTGATTGTCAGTCCGAAGCTTTTGGCTGCACTGGCAAGGTGACTGGTGATCTCCTGTAAGTCTTCGAGAGAGGGCAACCAGTGCAGAGTCATCAGCAAACTGTAGCTCATGCACCACAACATCCCTGACTTTTGTTTTTGCTCTCAGTCTTGCAAGGTTGAGGAACCCACCATCAGCCCTCATTTGTAGGAAGACCCCTAACTTCAGGTCTGATGTGGCATCCTGAAGAACGGCAGTGAAGAATAGTCCAAACAGAGTAGGAGCCAGAACGCAACCCTGTTTTACACGGCTTCTGATGGAAAATGGGTCTGACAACTCACCACACATGTTGATGCGGCCTTCCGTGCCTTTGTGGAACTGACAGATGATGTTGGTTAGGCCTGGGGGCAACCGAATTTTGGTAGGAGCTTCCTCAAGCCATCTCTACCAACAGTGTTAAACGCTTTGGTTAAACCAACAAATGTGACATAGAGACATAGGGTATTAATAATGGCTGGAGTCACCTGTCTTGTAAAGACACTGCCCAAAAGAAGGCAATAACAAACTACTTATGTAGAAAAATTTGCCAAGAACACTCATGGTCATGGAAAGACCATGGTCGTCTGTGTCATACCACGTAGCACATAATAAACGAATGATTTATACACTTCACTATAGTTCTTCTTTCTAATTTATCTATACAAGCCATGTGACCTACACTCAAGCATTCTACTATCAAGATAGACATAAGAGATTCTGCAGATGCTGGATATCTCGAGCAGTACACACAAAATGTTGGAGGAACTCAGCAGGTCAGGCAGGTCATCTATGGATGGGAATAAACAGTCGACATTTTGGGCTAAGACCTTCCATCAAGATCCCTTATAGACCATAAGACCATAAGACATAGGAGCAGAATTAGGCCATTTGGCCCATTGAGTCTGCACCACCATTCTATCATGACTGATCCTTTCTTTTTCTCCTCCTCAACCCCAGTTCCCAGCCTTCTCCCCACAACTTTTGATGCCATGTCCAATCAAGAACCTATCAATCTCTGCCTTACATACACCCAACAACCTGGCCTCCACAGCTGCATGTGCCAACAAATTCCATAAATTCACCACACCCCTGGCTAAAGAAATTTCTCTGCATCTCTGTTTTGAATGGATGTCTCTCTATTCTGAGAATGTGCCCTTTTGTCCTAGGCTCTCGCACCATGGGAAACATCCTTTCCCCATCTACGCTCTCTGGGCCCTTCAACATTTGAAAGGTTTCAATGAGATCCCCTCTCATCCTTCTAAATTCCAGCGAGTACAGACCCAGAGCCATCAAGCATTCCTCACATGATAACTCTTTCATTCCTGGAACCATCTAATTGCATTATTCTGGATTCAATTGTTATAAACTGCATGAGAAGTATGAAGTAGTTCATTTCAGTAGGTCAAATTTGAAGACAGAGTATAATATTAATGGTAAGGCTCTTGGTAGTGTGGAGAATCAGCGACATCTTGGAGTCCGTGTCCATAAGACACTCAAAGCTGCTGCACAGGTTGGCGTGTTGTTAAGCAGGCGTATGGTGTGATGGCCTTCATCAACCATGGAATTGAGTTCAAGAGCCATGAGATAATGTTACAGATATATAAAACCTTACTTAGACTCTGCTTGGAGTACTGTGTTCAGTTCTGGTTGCCTCACTACAGGAAGGATGTGGAAACCATAGAAAGGGTGCAGAGGAGATTTACAAGGACATTGCCTGGATTGGGGAGCATGCCTTATGAGAACAGGTTATGTGAACTTGGCCTTTTCTCCTTGGAGAGACGGAGGATGAGAAGTGACCTGATAGAGGTGTATAAGATGACGAGAGGCGTTGATCATGTGGATAGCCAGTGGCTTTTTCCCAGGGCTGAAATGGCTAACATGAAGGGCATAGTCTCAAGGTGCTTATAACTAGGTAATGAGGGGATGTCAGGGGTAAGTTTTTCACAGAGAGAGTGATGGGTGCATGAAATGCATTGCCAGCGACGGTGGTAGAGGCAGGTACAATAGGGTCTTTTAAGAGACCCTTAGATAAGTACATGGAGCTTAGAAAAATAGACAGCTATGAGGTAGTGTAATTCTAGGCAATTTCCAGAGTAGGTTACATGGTTGGCACAATATTGTGGGGAGAAGGGCCTGTAATATGCTGTAGATTTCTATGTTCTATGTTTCTGTTTTCTAACTTGATCTTTTCTCCCAAAACTTTTCTCCCATCACAGCACAGGAACTCCAAGCAAATCATTATTTCAGTCTAAAGTATTCCCATCTGCCAGCACATGGTGTGCATCCCTCTATTCCCTGCCTATTCATATATCTGTCTAAACACCTTTTTAATGTCGTAGTCATATCTGCTTCCACCACCTCTCCTGGCAACACGGTCTGAACACCGGCCACCTGTGAAAGAATCTCCATCAAACTTTCTTCATTTCACCTTAAACCTTTGCCCTCTAGTATTTAATGTTTATATAGAATATTTAATGTTTATATATCCTGGGAACAAAAAATCCTGACTATATATTCCTTCCTATTTTTATATACCTCTGTCAGGTTGTCCCTCTGACGCTTGAGAAGACAATCCAAATTTATTCAACCTCTCCTTATAGTTAACTCACTCCAATCCAGGCAATACCCTGGTAAAACTCTTCCACAGCATCTCCAAAACTTTAACATCCTTCCTACAGCATGACAACCAGAATTGCACAGAACACTTGAAATGTTGACTGAAGAAAGGCTTATATGGCTGCACGGGTGGCAAAGGAGGTGTAAGGTGTTTCTTCCCTCCTCTAGCCTGGAGGTCACCCTTTGGCAAGGTGTAACGCTTATTTAGACCACCAATCAGGGTCATGTGAAGCCATGGGAGTAGGTGGTGGATGGTCCTATAAGCAGCTGGTGCATATCTCAAGTGTTGGTTATGCAACGACTGATGCCAGGCAGGCAACCTCTGAAGAGCATTGATAATGTCTGAGGTCACCAATCATGAGAAGACACTGCCCAGAAGAAGGCAATGGCAAGCCAGTTCAGTAGAAAAAAATTAGAAACATAGAAACATAGAAAACCTACAGCACAATACAGGCCCTTCGGCCCAAAAAGTTGTGCCGAACATGTCCCTACCTTAGAAATTACTAGGCTTACTTATAGCCCTCAATTTTTCTAAGCTCCATGTACCTATCCAAAGGTCTCTTCAAAGACCCTATCATAACCGCCTTCACCACCGTTGCCGGCAGCCCATTCCACGCACTCACCACTCTCTGAGTAAAAAACTTACCCCTGGCATCCCCTCTGTACCTACTCCACAGTACCTTAAACCTGTGTCCTCTTGTGGCAACCAGTTCAGCCCTGGGAAAAAACCTCTGACTATCCACACAATCAATGCCTCTCATCATCTTATACACCTCTATCAGGTCACCTCTCATCCTCCGTCGCACCAAGGAGAAAAGGCTGAGTTCACTCAACCTATTCTTATAAGGCATGCTCCCCAATCCAGGCAACATATTTGTAAATCTCCTCTGCACCCTTTCTATGGCCTCCACATCCTTCCTGTACTGAGGCAACCAGAACTGAGCACAGTACTCCAAGTGGGGTCTGACCAGGGTCCTATAGAGCTGCAACATTATCTCTTGGCTCCCAAGTTCAATTCCATGATTGATGAAGGCCAATACACAGTATGCCTTCTTAACCACAGAGTCAACCTGCGCAGCTGCTTTGAGCATCCTATGGACTCAGACCCCAAGATCCCTCTGATCCTCCACACTGCCAAGAGTCTTACCATTAATACTATATTCTGCCATCATATTTGACCTACCAAAATGAACCACCTCACGCTTATCTGGGTTGAACTCCATCTGCCACTTCTCAGCCCAGTTTTGCATCCTATCAATATCCCTCGGTAACCTCTGACAGCCCTCCACACTAACCACAACACCTCCAACCTTTGTATCATCAGCAAACTTACTAACCCATCCCTCCACTTCCTCATCCAGGTAATTTATAAAAATCACGAGGAGTAACGGTCCCAGAACAGATCCCTGAGGCACTCCACTGGTGGCCGACCTCCATGCAGAATATGACCTGTCTACAACCACTCTTTGCCTTCTGTGGGCAAGCCAGTTCTGGATCCACAAAGCAATGTCCCCTTGGATCCCATGCCTCCTTACTTTCTCAATAAGCCTTGCATGGGGTATTTCATCAAATGTCTTGCTGAAACCCATATACACTACATCTACTGCTCTTCCTTCATCAATGTGTTTAGTCACATCCTCAAAAAATTCAATCAGGCTCGGAAGGCACGACCTGCCCTTGACAAAGCCACGCTGACTATTCCTAATCATATTATACCTCTCCAAATGTTCATAAATCCTGCTTCTCAGGATCTTCTCCATCAACTTACCAACCACTGAGGTATGACTCACTGGTCTATAATTTCCTGAGCTATCTCTACTCCCTTTCTTGAATAAAGGAACAACATCCGCAAACCTCTAATCATCCGGAACCTCTCTCGTTCCCATTGATAATGCAAAGATCATCACCAGAGGCTCAGCAATCTCCTCCCTCGCCTCCTACAGTAGCCTGGGGTACATCTCATTGGGTCCCAGCGATTTATCCAACTTGATGCTTTCCAAAAGCTCCAGCACATCCTCTTTCTTAATATCTACATGCTCAAGCTTTTCAGTCTGCTGCAAGTCATCACTACAATCACCAAGATCCTTTTCCATAGTGAATACTGAAGTAAAGTATTCATTAAGCACCTCTGCTATTTCCTCCGGTTCCATGCATGCTTTCCCACTGTCACACTTGATAGGTCCTATTCTTTCACGTCTTATCCTCTTTCTCTTCACATACTTATAGAATGCCTTAGGGTTTTCCTTAATCCTGTCTGCCAAGGCCTTCTCGAGGCCCCTTCTGGCTCTCCTAATTTCCTTCTTAAGCTCCTTCCTGTTAGCTTTATAATCTTCTTGGTCTCTAACATTACCTAGCTCTTTGAACCTTTTGTAAGCTTTTCTTTTCTGCTTGACCAGATTTATTACAGCATTTGTACACCACTGTACCTGTACCCTACCATAACTTCCCTGTCTCATTGGACCTATGCAAAACTCCACACCTAACTATCCCCTGAACATTTGCCACATTTCTTCTGTACTTTTCCCTGAGAACATCTGTTTCCAGTTTAAGTTTCCAATTTCCTGCCTGATAGCCTCATAATTCCCTTTACTCCAATTAAATGCTTTTCTAACTTGTTTGTTCCTATCTCTCTCCAATGCTATTGTAAAGGAGATAGAATTATGATCACTGTCTCCTAAGTGCTCTCCCACTGTGAGATCTGACACCTGACCAGATTCATTTCCCAATACCAAATCAAGTACAGCCTCTACTCTTGTAGGCTTATCTACATATGGTGTCAAGAAACCTTCCTGAACACACCTAACAAACTCCACCCCTCTAAACCCCTTGCTCTAGGGAGATGCCAACCGATATTTGGGAAATTAAAATCTCCCATCACGACAGCTCTGTTATTATTACACCTTTCCAGGATCTGTTTCCCAATCTGCTCCTCAATATCCCTGTTACTATTGGGCAGCCTCTAAAAAACACACAGTGGAGATATTGATCCAATCCTGTTCCTAACCTCCACCCATAAAGACTCCGTAGACAATCTCTCCACGGCGTCCACCTTTTCTGCAGCCGTGACACTATCTCTGATCAACAGTTCCACACCCCCACCTCTTTTACTTCCCTCTCTGTCCTTTCTGAAACACCTAAAACCCAGCACTTGAAATAACCATTCCTGTCCCTGAGCCATCCAAGTCTCTGTAATGGCAACCACATCATATCTCCAAGTACTGATCCATGCTCGAAGCTCATCCACTTTGTTCAAAACTCTCCTTGCGTTAAAATAGACACAACTCATACCTTCGGTCTGAGCACACCCCTTCTCTATCACCTGCCTATCCTCCCTCTCGCACTGTCTACAAGATTTCTCTATTTGTGAGCCAATCTCCTCTTCCGCAGTCTCTTCAGTTCGGTTCCCATCCCCCAACAATTCTAGTTTAACCTCTCCCCAGTAGCCTTAGCAAACCTCCCCGCCTGGATATTGGTCCCCTTGGGATTCAAGTGCAATCCGTCCTTTTTGTACAGGTAACTCCTGCCCCAAAAGAGGTCCCAATGATCCAGAAATCTGAATCCCTGCCCCCGATCCAATCCCTCAGCCATGTATTTATCCTCCACCTCACTCTATTCCTATTCTCCCTGTCGCATGGCACAAGCAGTAATCACGAAATTACTACCTTTGCGGTCCTGCTTCTCAACTTCCTTCCTAACTCCCTGTACTCTTTTTTTCAGGACCTCTTTCCTTTTCCTACCTATGTCATTGGTACCAATAAGTACCACGACCTCTGGCTGTTCTCCCTCCCACTGCAGGATATCTTGGACACGATCTGAAACATCCCATTACAGCACATTACAGGCCTTCTGGCCCTTCTTAACTGTGCCGAACCATTTTTCTGCCTAGTCCCACTGACCTGCACCTGGACCATATCCCTCCATACACCTCTCATCTATGTACCTGTCCAAGTTTTTCTTAAATGTTAAAAGTGAACCTGCATTTACCACTTTATCTGGCAGCTCATTCCACACACCCACCACTCTCTGTGTGAAGAAGCCCCCCCCAATGTTCCCTTTAAACTTTTCCCTCTTCACCCTTAACCCATGTCCTCTGGTTTTTTCTCTCCCCTAGCCTCAGTGGAAAAAGCCTGCTTGCATTCACTCTATCTAAACCTGTCATAATTTTATATACCTCTATCAAATCTCCCCTCATTCTTCTACGCTCCAGGGAATAAAATCCTAACCTATTCAACCTTTCTCTGTAACTCAGTTTCTCAAGTCCCGGCAACATCCTTCTAAACCTTCTCTGTAATATCCTTCCTGTAATTAGGTGATCAAAACTGCATACAGTACTCCAAATACGGCCTCACCAATATCTTATACACCTCACCATAACATTCCAACTCTTATACTCAATACATTGATTTATAAAGGCCAAACTACCAAAAGCTTTCTTTACGACCCTATCTACCTGTGACGACACGTTTAGGGAATTTTGTATCTGTATTCCCAGATCCCTCTGTTCTACTGCATTCCTCAGTGCCCTACCATTTACCTTGTATGTTCTACCTTGGTTTGTCCTTCCAAAGTGCAATACCTCACACTTGTCTGTAGTAAACTCCATCTGCCATTTTTCAGCCCATTTTTCCAGCTGGTCCAAATCCTTCTGCAAGCTTTGAAAACCTTCCTCACTGTCCACTACACCTCCAATCTTTGTATCATCAGCAAATTTGCTGATCCAATTTACCACATTATCATCCAGATCATTGATATAGATGACAAATAACAATGGACTCAGCACTGATCCCTGTGGCACACCACTAGTCACAGGCCTCCACTCAGAGAAGCAATCCTCCACTACCACTCTCTGGCTTCTCCCATTGAGCCAATGTCTGATCCAGTTTACTACCTCTCCATGTATACCTAGCGACTGAATCTTCCTAACTAACCTCCCATGCGGGACCTTGTCAAAGGCCTTACTGAAGTCCATATAGACAACATCCACTACCTTCCCTTCATCCACTTTCCTGGTAACCTCCTCGAAAAACTCTAATAGATTTGTTAAACATGACCTACCACGCACAAAGCCATATTGACTCTCCCTAATAAGTCCCTGTCTATTCAAATACTTGTAGATCCTATCTCTTAGTACTCCTTCCAATAATTTACCTACTACCGATGTCAAACTTACCAGCCTATAATTTCCCGTATTACTTTTTAAGCCTTTTTTAAACATAGAAACATAGAAACATAGAAAATAGGTGCAGGAGTAGGCCATTCGGCCCTTCGAGCCTGCACCGCCATTTATTATGATCATGGCTGATCATCCAACTCAGAACCCAGCCTTCCCTCCATACCCCCTGACCCCTGTAGCCACAAGGGCCATATCTAACTTCCTTTTAAACATAGCTAATGAACTGGCCTCAACAGTTTGCTGTGGCAGAGAATTCCACAGATTCACCACTCTCTGTGTGAAGAAGTTTTTCCTAATCTCGGTCCTAAAAGGCTTCCCCTCTATCCTCAAACTGTGACCCCTCGTTCTGGACCTCCCCAACATCGGGAACAATCTTCCCACATCTAGCCTGTCCAATCCCTTTAGGATCTTATACGTTTCAATCAGATCCCCCCTCAATCTTCTAAATTCCAACGAGTACAAGCCCAGTTCATCCAGTCTTTCTTCATATGAAAGACCTGCCATCCCAGGAATCAATCTGGTGAACCTTCTTTGTACTCCCTCTATGGCAAAGATGTCTTTCCTCAGATTAGGGGACCAAAACTGCACACAATACTCCAGGTGTGGTCTCACCAAGGCCTTGTACAACTGCAGTAGTACCTCCCTGCTCCTGTACTCGAATCCTCTCGCTATAAATGACAGCATACCGTTCGCCTTTTTCATCGCCTGCTGTACCTGCATGCTCACTTTCAATGACTGGTGTATAATGACACCCAGGTCTCGTTGCACCTCCCCTTTTCCTAATCGGCCACCATTCAGATAATAATCTGTTTTCCTATTTTTGCCACCAAAGTGGATAACTTCACATTCATCCACATTAAATTGCATCTGCCATGAGTTTGCCCACTCACCCAACCTATCCAAGTCACCCTGCATCCTCTTAGCATCCTCCTCACTGCTAACACTGCCACCCAGCTTCGTGTCATCCGCAAACTTGGAGATGCTGCATTTAATTCTCTCATCCAAGTCATTAATATATATTGTAAACAACGGAACAACATGAGGTATCCTCCAATCCTCTGGCACCTCACCCGTGGATACCAACATCTTAAATATATCTGCCAGGGCCCCTGCAATTTCAACACTTGTCTCCTTCAAGGTCCAAGGGAATACCCTGTCAGGTCCTGGGGATTTATATACTCTGATTTGCCTCAAGATTGCAAGCACCTCCTCCTCTTCAATTTGTATAGGTTCCATGACCTCACTACTTGTTTGCCTTATTTCTATTGACTCCATGCCAGTGTCCTTAGTAAACCATCCAAGTTTCTTTGCTGCATCCACAGAATCATCTGTCTGACCCCCTAACTATAGAGTCCCCTATCACTACTGCCTTCCTCTTCCTTTCCCTACCCTTCTGAGCCACAGGGCCAGACTCTGTGCCAGAGGCACGGCCACTGTTGCTTCCCCCAGGTAGGCTGTCATCCCCAACAGTACTCAAACAGGAGTACTTATTGTCAAGGGGTACAGCCACAGGGGTACTCTCTAGTACCTGACTCTTCCCCTTCCCCCTCCTGACTGTGACCCACTTGCCTGTCTCCCCTGGCCCCCATGTGACCACCTGCCTATAACTCCTTTCTATCACCTCCTCACTCTCCCTGACCAGGCGAAGGTCATCGAGCTGCATCTCCAATTGCCAAGAACAATCATTGTCGTGGAAAGCCATGACCTCTCACGTCATACAACATTACACATAATGAACAAATGACATGGCTGTAATCTAACGTGCCAACTTTTATACTCAGTACAATTCTTTACCACCGTATCTACTTGTTTTGCAAATTTCAGGCTCCTAGGGCTCCTGGCAGATAACGTGTACTTTCCTCTTGCATTTGGCCTCCAAAAATGCAACACTTGCCATTTGTCCACCCAAATTTCCAACAAAACCATATCTTGCTATATCATTTGTAACTATCTACAGCTTCCAAAGTCTGAGCTGTTGGAAGCCTTGGGCAAATCTCACAAAATAGTGGAGGAACTCAGCAGGTCAGGCGGCATCTATGGAGGGATATGAACAGTTGGCATTTCAGCCTGAGACTCTTCACCAGGACTAAAAAGAAGAAGGCAGTAGCCAGAAAAAGAAGGAGGAAGGAGTGACTATTTAAATGTCATATGTTCATTCCCTCCATAGATGTTGCCTGATCTTAAAAACGCATCTCGGCCCGAAACGTCAACTGTACCTCTTCCTAGAGATACTGCCTGTTCACCAGCAACTTTGATGTGTGTTGCCTGATCTGCTGAATTCTTCCAGCATTTTATGGAAACAAGCCCATTAGCCACCACGTCCATCCTAATTATCAACAGCTCAACTACACTAATCCCACTTTTCATCATTATGCCTGTAATCTTCAATGTCTTGATGAAGTCAAGCACTCATATGATGTGAGAGTTTCCGCCTCCACCATAGCCTCAGAATGTTCCAGATTGAACTCATCTGCAGGGTTACTCTTCAGGGCCACCTATATTTTTAAACAAACCATTACTATACTTTACAAGCAACAGAGATCCCAGTTCTGATCCACTGGTCACAGTCTTTCAGTCAGAAAAAAAAAGCATTTTATCTCAACTTTGTCTTGTATGAGCAATTCAATGTTGGATCCAAGTTATCAACTCCCTGTGCATCCGGTAAGACTTAAACTTCTGGATTAGCCTACCCCGAGAGGCATTATCAAATAAGACCATAAGACGGAGAAGCAGAATTAAGCTATGTGGCCCACGCATCTGCTCTGTCATTCCATCACGGCTGATATATTTTCCCTCACAACCCCATTCTCCTACCTTCTCCCCATAACTTTTGATTATCTTACTAATTGAGAAACTATCAGCTTTAAATATCCTAATAACTTGCCATCAACAACCATCTAGGGCAATGAATTCCACAGTTTTACCACTATCTGACTAAAGAAATCCCACTTCATCTCTGTTCTAAAGGGATATCCTTGTATTCTGATGCTGTGTCCTCTGTTCTTAAACTCCCCTACTATAGAAAACATCCTCTCTGCATCCACTCCATTTAGGCCTTTCATTATTTTATAAGTTTCAATGAGATCCCCCCACCCCCCCAAAGCCATCAATACTCCTCATACATTAACCTTTTTATTGCCGGGGTCATTCTTTTGAACCTCCTCTGGACTTGCTCCAATGCTGGCGCATCCTAAAGTCCATTTGGTGATATATAGTGCCACCACAAAAATAAATTCCTGAGACAGGATTTCCTCTGCACAAAGATATGTTCACTATCCCAAATAAATCAACATTTTTCTAAATGCAAATAAATCCTGTCCTTAAGAATCTTCTCGAATAATTGTGGCACTGCAGCACAATTCCAACACTTCCAAGCTCAGGACCAAAACATCTGAATGACACTATTTTAACAAAACTACCAAATCCTGATGAAGGGTCTCAGCTTGAAATGTCAACTTCTGGTAAAAAAAATTCTTCCCCACCCCCGGCCTCTACTCCCCACTCGGACTTTTTATTTCTTCTTCCTAGGTCCCCTCCTCTTTCCCTTTCTCCTATGGTCTACTCTCCTCTCCTATTAGATTCTTTCTTCTCCAGCCCCTGACCTTCCTTACACACCTAGCCTCATCTATCACCTTCCAGCTGGTTTTCTTCCCTATCCCTCACCTTTTGACTCTAGCATCTTCCCCCTTCCTTCTCAGTCCTGATGAAGGATCTCAGCCCAAAGCGTCAACTGTTTATTCATTTTCATAGACACTGCTTGACCTGTTGAGTTCCTTCAGCATTTTGTGTTTGTTACTCCGTATTTCCAGCACCTGCAGAATCTCTTGTGATACCAAACCACTGGCTGTTTGCAAATGAAAAGGGATTCTGTTTTGATTGCGTAATGGTCATCAAAGTTGGCAATTCTGCTCCAATTACTAGACAAATGACCTCTGTCTTTAACATAATAAAAAGTAGATGTCTAAGCTTTTATTGAAAGCTATTAAGTCTGTAAGAAGCTTGTCTGAGAACTGAAAATAACTGTTCCAGCTATAACATGTTTATGCTGACAAATATGTTCAGATCCCAGAAAGAGCAAAATGATAGGGCAAGGACTCCAATGGTAGGCCCCAGGAAACTGTATTTGATTGGCATGCCCTTTGCCATTATCACGTGTACTATATGTTCTCTTTGTTTTGACAGGTAGCTGTAATTCTGTTAGAAATATATTGATTCTGTAAAAAATCAATATTAGCCAAGCACAGCACTACCTTCCTAGTCTAGTTAATTTATAGCCTTTCGATGAACAGGTCTTCCCAGTATTCTCGGTAAAATATATGTTGTTACTTGTTTTAATGAAGTTTTTGGAACTGGGACATACTTTCTTTCCCTGAGTGTCAAGTCACATATGACCTATTCTGATGTTTTTGTTGAACCTGACTAATATTCTCATATTACCACTGTCAAATAAATAGCTGTTTCCTTTTCTGATCCAATATTAGCATTATGCCACAGTTAGTCACACACTGCCTAGAGCTGCAAGTGTCACAATATTAACCAATAAAACTAGCATTTCAGTTAACAAATTCCCCTATTAAATGGTAAACGATTTCTTCATCGTGAGTAATTTTTTATGGGTTCTTTGGAATCTATCTTGACAATATGTCATTGGGTAAAACAAATGATGGTGAGTCAGGAGCTGATGTTTTTCTAGCTTTATTTGTAGGTATGGTATTGACTTACGTACAAATGCTGAAGCTCTATTGTGGTCAACTGTAGATTTCAATGGACTGAAGGGTCTGGACTACATGTATGTTTATTTTACGTGGTTGTATTTTACTGGTATTCTGTATGTGCTTGTTTCCTTGTACATGCAAAGACTATGCCTTGAGCCAGGGTGCTGCCTATGAGAGGCATCGAAACCAGCGTGCTCCGTGGGGCAGTGTGACGCAGCCTCCAGGCTGGAGTTGGTGCTGCCCCCTCATGGTCTCTTGGCAGAAGACAAGCTCTGTTGTGGTCGGCTGCAGATTGAGTTCCTGACTCTTTTATTGTGTGACTGTGATACCATATGTGCTTGCTATCTTGTACGTGCTGTGTGTGCTTTGTGCTGTGCATGACTGTTGCTACTGTGTTTTACACCTTGACCCCAGAATAATGCTGTTTTGTTTGGCTGTATTCATGAGTATTCATGAATGGTTGAATGACAATTAAATTTAAATTGAATTGAATTAATTTGAATTGAAATACACCCAGAATAGCCTTTCCACTATCTTTCTCAATTCCTCTATTGTCTCTGTCATTAGTTTAACACAGATAGTCCCTAATTCCCATCAAATTAATTTGACAGGAAAAATGAGTGCTGGCTGATCCTAAACTCATGTGAGAAGTCCATGGAACTGAATATACAGAACTAGGTACAACCAGTAGCCAATATTCTTGAAAGAGCAATAAATTTCTATGCCTCTGTCATAAACATCTCAATTGCATCAACCTTTCCGGTGCTGTGATAGTTTACTTGATCAATGTTGTCAGATTTTCCCTTTAACCTTTTCTTTCTGCATGCTTGGTAGCCAGAAACATTAAATTCTTTTCTTTGAGTCAAAAGCCTCCAATTGAGATATTTTTATTTATTTACTGTGTGTTATGCCACAGGCGTTGAGGGCAGCAATAAAGGTTCTCCATCTCTGTATGTCCGTACAGTCACACACAGATTATGGAAGGATTCTTCACTGCTGTTTCCATAACAATTTTGTTTTACCAGTCCTCAGTTGTTAGCCCTGAGTTGTACCCCTGAACCTGGTGGACCAGTGGACCACTCTTAGTCTGGCCTCTTCCCTTTGACCTGACTGGCATGACCCCACCAAGAGCCAAAGCACAAGGGCCTCACTCCAGCCGACATAGCTCTCCAGGCCATTGACGTGCACAAGCTTCCAAACCATATGACAAGGTTGTGGTCCTCTTGGAGCAATTGAGATGTATCATGGAACAATATGATGAATTGTGCATGTAGTTCTTTTTTCACTGTTACCACACTACAAGCATTTATACTCCAATTCCATTTTGGACTACCTTATATTTCATCCTGTTTAACGAATTCTATTTCTGAATTATTCTGAATCTCAGTATAATTTATGCCCCTGATTTTGTTATTTCTATGTTTCAAGCCAGAAATATTTGATCTGTTTAAATTCCTAATAACTCTGTCCTCCCTATTGCTGTATCCGATGGCAACTGACTCACCCACTTATCTGGATGAACAGAAGGTTCGACACAATCTATCATAATGTAATCCAATTGCTGACACTCCATCAAACATCCTAAATGTTTATTCACTCCACTACCAGGGCACTTTGACTGCAGTGTGCATCATCTTCATAATGGCACCTCAGTTAGTCACCAAGCCATACTCAATAGGGCACCATGGTAACCAGCAGTTAGCTCAGCGCTGTTACAGATTAGGGTGTCGGAGTTCAGAGCTCAGTTCTGACAGCATGCGTCCGTAAGAAGTTTCTATGTCCTGTGTTTCCTCTGGGTGCTCCAGTATCCTTCCACAGTCCAAAGATGCACTGGTTAGTAAGTTAATGTCCTGTGATTTGGCTAGGTTTAAATAGGTGGGTTGCTGGGCAGTGTGGCTCGTTGGGCTGGAAGGGCCCATTTTCAGATGGACGGGCACACAGACAGACGGACAGAGAGACACGGACATACAGACAGATGGACAGAGGGACACAGATGGATGGATGGACAGAGAGACACGACAGTTAGATGGACACGGACAGGTGGACGGAGACAGGGACACACAAACAGAGGAGAAATGGACAGAGAAACAGAAACAGACTGCTGATTCCCTGTCCTGTAATGTCTATCACCAAGACAGAAAAAAATCAGCAGATAAATGGGAAGACCATCATTTGCAGGTTCGGTTCCACAGTGCACACTATACAAATGTAGAACTATATTATTATACCCTAATGTTTCATTAGGCCAAATCCTGGACCTCCCAACAGCACACCCTATCCCCGCCACCCCCTCACTGGCTCTAATTCTAGAAAAATCTTCACTGAAGGCCCTCAACTGCTCACTATAATCTTTCAATAGCAACTAGACTTGCCCAATTAATACTTGCCTTGCTGGTTATGACCATATCCTATAAATAAATAAAAATCACCATTTAATAAAAAAGCACTAGGCCCTTTTTCAAAAGTCACATTTTAGTATTCTACAACCACACAACCTTCTTTAATAACTTGGCTTCACTCCAGATTTGACATCTGAGCATTTAGCCAGCTAGAATCCACTTTCTGAAATTCTTTACCATGTCTTTGCATGATCTCTCTCCTTATTTAGGATGCTAATAGTAACTTGACTATTTGACCAAATTTTAGGTTCCTTCAGAATCAGAATCAAGATTACTATTACTGACCTAGATAACATGAAATTTGTTGTTTTGAGTCTTCATTTAAATTTCACTCTTCAGGTCTGTGTCTGTTTTAATCATGTTCCCTTGATGGCCCTCAGACTTTTTCAAGATATCAGAGGTTATGTAAGTGGGGTAAGATTTGTTTTGTTGCTTTGACAAGAAGTATTTTCTAAAATTGATGTTCTTGATTCCACTGGGCAACAAAATTTTGCTTACTGAATACCTGTGGATTTTGGGCTGCCAATCATGAAACTCACCATGAAATTTCCCTACCATGCACCATTTTTTTAAATTGCTTACATTTGTTATTTCAATTCATAACTGAAGACAGAATAGCTGCTGCCAAGATTAAGGAAGGCATTTTGTTGGTCCACAAATCAAACACTCCATCAATGACAGGCAATTCAAGGAATTTCCAGCGAAACCTAAGAAAATCACATGGAAGGCACTCAAGGATGTTGTTGAAAATATTCTTGGCAACTACAGTGCAGTAGGTTGACAACATGCTTCAAGCATACAAAACCATGAAGTGCAACTAAAGATTCATTTTCTGCATTCCCATTTAGACTTCTTCCCTGCAAATCTTGGCACTGTCAGTGACAAGCATGGTGAAAGGTTTCAGTAGACATTGTAGTCATGTTGAAATGGTATCAGGGCAACTGGAATCCATCAATGCTGGCTGATTATTGTTGGACACTTAAGTGAGAAGCCTCAGACACTGTTTAGTCGAGTCCGACTCTTCGTGACTTCAAGTGGTTTTCACGGCAAGGTACGGAAGTAGATGGCCAGGCCTTTCTTCTGCACATATATTCCTGCTGCCCAGGTTGGGACCCAGCTGGATTTGAACATCTACCTTGAAGTCCAGTGCTGATACTACTGCACCATCAGCAGGCCCAGACACTGAGTACAAATGAAATTATCAACAACACTATTGTAAAATGTCAGCACTGTTATGCAATTAAAGGCATCATATTCCATAAAAGTTCATTTTTTGTTTCTCCAAATTCCTACGTGATACAAGTAGTCTGAAATTCTATTGATGTTCATCTTCAAGTGCTCTCTCATAAATAAAAACAATTATGAGGAAGCTACACTTTCAAAAAAATTGTTGTCTAGTGTTCTTGCTTGCTGGTTACGTCTATTGCAAAGTAATAAATAGTTTCAGAGTCATGCTTGCAAGATCTCTGTGTTTCATATTTCAGAGTCTACAACTCTATTCTTTCAACCTGAGTTGCTATTGCTTATCTATTATGTCTTCTCTAACCGAGTAACGGCTTGTGCACAAGAGAATATTTGTCTTTTGTCGCCATCACTTGGTCTTGAGAGGAAGTACACATGCAGATTCTCTTGTGAGTTGGCAAATCAATAACCTTTTCCCTGCTGCCATGGCTTAACAACTTTTCGAATGATTAATGTTCCAAGTTGGCCCATGATCAATCAGATTTCTATTAGCCTCACAAAAATACTCATGGAAAAAGATTGGTTACATACTATAAACTGGTTTCCAGCTCCTCACAGGCAGCAAGATCCTCAGTAGTGTTTTTCCTCCTCAATGATCATTTGCAGAGGTATCTACATGAGTCAGGAGACCTTGTGCTGGAAGGTGGAATTATCCTTTTCGACCAGCATAGAAATGATAGGCCTAATGGCCTCTTCTTGTCAAATATTTTCAATTATTCTATCATATGGTCTGAATTGAGAAACATAGAAACATAGAAAATAGGTGCAGGAGTAGGCCATTCAGCCCTTCGAGCCTGCACTGCCATTCAGCATGATCATGGCTGATCATCCAACTCAGAACCCTGTACCTGCCTTCTCTCCATACCCCTCGATCCCTTTAGCCACAAGGGCCATATCTAACTCCCTCTTAAAGATCAATTATTTCTAGACTACAATTCAATCATGGTCTTCCCAATTTTCCTTTTGAATGTAAATCCAGGAAAGACTTTTAGAAGGTTTAACAAGAGCCCACTGCACAACGGTGGCACAGTAGCGTAACACTGTAAAGCGCTAGCTGTGCGATTGGGGTTCACTTCCCATCACTGTTTGTAAGGAGTTTGTACATTTTGAATCAAGGGCATTGATGAATCAGCATATAGGAGGGAGAAAGAAATCTGGCTGAGTGGTGCCATAACACATACCAAGGATACATGAGTTAGGGTTGGTAAGTTGTGGGCATGCTATGTTGGCGCCGGAAACACTTCGATGTCTTCCCCCAGCATATCTCAGACAGTGTGGGTCGTTGATGCAAATAACATATTTCACTGTATGTTTCAATGTACATGTGACAAACAATGCTAATCTTACTTACTCAAAATGCAGCAATTTGGGCGTACAATTCATGTGCAAAAGATAACAAACTGAGCAAACACAAAAAGAAAGAATTAACAATAATAAATAAATAAACAATCAATATGGAGACCATGAGATGAAGAGTTCTGGAAAGTCAGTCCATTGGTTGTGGGAACGTTTCAATGATGGGGCAAGTGAAGTTAAACTCTGGTTTAGGCGCCTGATGGTTGAGGGACAGTAACTGTTCCTGAACCTATTGGTGTGGGTTCTGAAGCACCTGCACCTTCTTCCTGATGGCAATAGTGAGTGCAGGATAGTGGAAGTCCCTGATAATGGATGCTGCTTTCATGTAAATATGCTCAACGGACTAGGACCTAATTCATCAATGTCCTCTTTAGCTTGTCGATCAAAAAAATACTTTACTTGGAGAAATACTTTACTTAGCTAACTAATTTAATTTGCAACTTCTGAGTTGAATTTTTTAAGGTAACTTGTAAGGTTAGCAAAGGTAGTGTGTTTGATGTGCAAATGGATATTACAAAAGCTTATGACAAGATTCCACAGGATAACACATACAAAATGTTGGAAGGATATTTTGTCTTGATGAAGGGTCTCAGCCTGAAACATTGACTGTTTATTCCTTTCCATCGATGTCGCCTGACCTGATGATTTCCTCTAGAATTTTGTAGGGTTACTCTGGATATTATATTATCCACAGCATTGTAAATTTTAAGTTGACCCATTCAGGCCTAAATATTTAATCGCTGTGGAGGATTTTTTTTTACTTTTGACAGGTGGGCAGGTAGGGAATGCGGGGGTGTGGAGATACTGCTTGGCATTTGAGGCTCGTGGCTGTGATAGGAATTCACTCTGGGACTGCAGGAAGAGGTCCTGACCTTTCTTCTCTGACAATTGACTCTGCTCTCCTCAACTAATCAACGTGTCATCCCACAGATTACATCAGATGCAATCTCCACTGTGTAGGAGGTGGCCCAGTTCTGTCCCTAATCTTTTCAAGTTCTCACTTTTAATCACCGCTGCGGTCCCTCGCCAGGACCGCTTGCACACTCATTCTGAGGAGATTCAAATGTGAGTGCAAGGGATGGCTAAGGAACAGCACGGCTGGTGAGTTCTTGTCTGGAGTATGCTGCATTGTGATATGCAAAGAAGAAATTGGCGTGCTTCTGATTCAGTGTTAGCGTAGTGTGTTCTGCTGACATTGGTCACAGTGTATAGCTGGGTGATATGAGACAGATGTAAGATGCCTTATTCCATTCATTTTTATGAATGACTGAAACTGCTCTACAACAAATGAGGATGATTACGGGAATGAAGGGTTAACATATGAGAAGTGTTTGGCAGTTTTGGGTCTGAACTCACTGGAATTTTGAAGAATGCGGGGTGGGGGGTGATCTCATTGAAATCTACCAAACGGTGAAAGGACTAGATAAGGTGGACGTGGAGAGGATGGTGGGGGTACCCAGAGCTAGAGGGCGCTGCCTCAAAATTGTGGGGTGACCGTTTCAAACAGAGGTAAGGAGGATTTTTGTTTAGCCAGAAAGAAGTAAATCTGTGGAATGTTCTGCCTCAGACTGTGGTGGAGGCCAAGTCCGTGAGTATACTTAAGGCAGAAGTTGATCAGAGAAGGCAGGTGTATAGGATTCTGCAGGATGCAGGATCAGCCATGATGGAATGGCGGAGCAGACTCGATGGACAGAATGGCCTAATTCTGCTCCTATGTTTTATGGGCTAAACTGTGGTCCATTGTCACTGACCTTGAGAAGAGACTTCTCAACACATCAACAGTGTGCGAGACTGTAGTGGAGGCTATTAGGATCACTTCTGGCCACTTTGTAGCTGCATCCACTACAACCAAGAATCATGTGCCCATGAACGGTCCAGCAAAGTTCACATGAATCATCTGCCATGGTAATGCAGGATATTCCCAGGGATTGAGAGCTGTTGCTCCTGGCATCTTCTGGATGTGTATGGCAAGCTGTTCGATCTGCTGATAATATCCCAGTCCACCAGACAAAACTTCAAGCCGATGCCTTTCATTTCGATCATGCCTAAATGACTGGCGTGTAACTCCTCCAACACTTTAACTCTCAGCTTGGGTGGTACAGCAAATTTCAATCCCCACATAAAGCAACCCCCTGATAAGGGCAACTTCATCCTGACATGGTAAAAGTAGGGAAGATGGAGTTTCTGCTGCACATTCCAGACATTTAGGATTGCCATATAGACCTGAGACAGTGTGGGGTTTTTTCTGGTTTCCCTGTGGATCCCCTCAATAGAGAGACATTCGTTTTGGGAGAATACATCAAAAGGAGTGTCCTCTTTTCTAAATATTTCAGGTATTTCCTTTCACAAGGCTCAACGAGGCTGCTGTTGCGTGAATGAAGTCACCAGAGCAAAGTACTGGTAGTTATAAAGCAGCCTCTTTATTTGACAAAACTAGATACAGCAGGCCTCACATGGAGATCCTTTTGGTAGGAAAAAGGTCTGCCTGGACCAACCCGACAGAACATTTATGTGCAAAAGATCAAAGGAAATTCAGGAAAATTCAAACAAATCCATATTTTCAAAGGCTTCTTATAGAACATAGAACTTAGAATAGCACAGTACAGGCCCTTCAGCCCACAATGTTGTGCCGACCCTCAAACCCTGCCTCCCATATAAACCCTCACCTTAAATTCCTCCATATACCTGTCTAGTAGTCTCTTAAACTTCACTAGTGTATCTGCCTCCACCACTGACTCAGGCAGTGCATTCCACGCACCAACCACACTCTGAGTAAAAAACCTTCCTCCAATATCCCCCTTGAACTTCCCACCCCTTACCTTAAAGCCATTTCCTCTTGTATTGAGCAGTGGTGCCCTGGGGAAGAGGCGCTGGCTATCTACTCTATATATTCCTCTTAATAGAAACATAGAAACATAGAAAATAGGTGCAGGAGTAGGCCATTTGGCCCTTCAAGACTGCGCCGCCATTTATTATAATCATGGCTGATCATCCAACTCAGAACCCCGCCCCAGCCTTCCCTGATCCCCGTAGCCACAAGGGCCATATCTAACTCCCTCTTAAATATAGCCAATGAACTGGCCTCAACTGTTTCCTGTGGCAGAGAATTCCACAGATTCACCACTCTCTGTGTGAAGAAGTTTTTCCTAATCTCAGTCCTAAAAGGCTTCCCCTTTATCCTCAAACTGTGACCCCTTGTTCTGGACTTCCCCAACATCGGGAACAATCTTCCCACATCTAGCCTGTCCAATCCCTTCAGGATTTTATACGTTTCAATGAGATCCCCCCTCAATCTTCTAAATTCCAATGAGTACAAGCCCAGTTCATCCAGTCTTTCTTCATATGAAAGTCCTGCCATCCCAGGAATCAATCTGGTGAACCTTCTTTGTACTCCCTCTATGGCAAGGATGTCTTTCCTCAGATTAGGGGACCAAAACTGCACACAATACTCCAGGTGTGGTCTCACCAAGGCCTTGTACAACTGCAGTAGTACCTCCCTGCTCCTGTACTCGAATCCTCTCGCTATAAATGCCAGCATACCATTCGCCTTTTCACCGCCTGCTGTACCTGCATGCCCACTTTCAATGACTGGTGTATAATGACACCCAGGTCCCGTTGCACCTCCCCTTTTCCTAATTGGCCACCATTCAGATAATAATCTGTTTTCCTATTTTTGCCACCAAAGTGGATAACTTCACATTTATCCACATTAAATTGCATCTGCCATGAATTTGCCCACTCACCCAACCTATCCAAGTCACTCTGCATCCTCTTAGCATCCTCCCACAGCTAACACTGCCACCCAGCTTCGTGTCATCCGCAAACTTGGAGATGCTGCATTTAATTCCCTCATCCAAGTCATTAATATATATTGTAAACAACTGGGGTCCCAGCACTGAGCTTTGCGGTACCCCACTAGTCATCGCCTGCCATTCTGAAAAGGTCCCGTTTATTCCCACTCTTTGCTTCCTGTCTGCTAACCAATTCTCGATCCACATCAATACCTTACTCCCAATACCGTGTGCTTTAAGTTTGCACACTAATCTCCTGTGTGGGACCTTGTCAAAAGCCTTTTGAAAATCCAAATATACCACATCCACTGGTTCTCCCCTATCCACTCTACTAGTTACATCCTCAAAAAATTCTATGAGATTCGTCAGACATGATTTTCCTTTCACAAATCCATGCTGACTTTGTCCGATGATTTCACCACTTTCCAAATGTGCTGTGATCACATCTTTGATAAATGACTCCAGCAGTTTCCCCACCACCGACTTTAGGCTAACCGGTCTATAATTCCCCGGTTTCTCTCTCCCTCCTTTTTTAAAAAGTGGGGTTACATTAGCCACCCTCCAATCCTCAGGAACTAGTCCAGAATCTAACGAGTTTTGAAAAATTATCACTAATGCATCCACTATTTCTTGGGCTACTTCCTTAAGCACTCTAGGATGCAGACCATCTGGCCCTGGGGATTTATCTGCCTTCAATCCCTTCAATTTACCTAACACCACTTCCCTACTAACATGTATTTCGCTCAGTTCCTCCATCTCACTGGACTCTCTGTCCCCTACTATTTCTGGAAGATTATTTATGTCCTCCTTAGTGAAGACAGAACCAAAGTAATTATTCAATTGGTCTGCCATGTCCTTGCTCCCCATAATCAATTCACCTGTTTCTGTCTGTAGGGGACCTACATTTGTCTTTACCAGTCTTTTCCTTTTTACATATCTATAAAAGCTTTTACAGTCAGTTTTTATGTTCCCTGCCAGTTTTCTCTCATAATATTTTTTCCCCTTCCTAATTAAGCCCTTTGTCCTCCTCTGCTGAACTCTGAATTTCTCCCAGTCCTCAGGTGAGCCACTTTTTCTGGCTAATTTGTATGCTTCTTCTTTGAAATTGATACTATCCCTAATTTCTCTTGTCAGCCATGGGTGCACTACCTTCCTTGATTTATTCTTTTGCCAAACTGGGATGAACAATTGTTGAAGTTCATCCATGCAACCTTTAAATGCTTGCCATTGCATATCCATCGTCAATCATTTAAGTGTCATTTGCCAGTCTATCTTAGCTAATTCACGTCTCATACCTTCAAAGTTACCCCTCTTTAAGTTCAGAACCTTTGTTTCTGAATTAACTATGTCACTCTCCATCTTAATGAAGAATTCCACCATATTATGGTCACTCTTACCCAAGGGACCTCTCACGACAAGATTGCTAATTAACCCTTCCTCATTGCTCAAAACCCAGTCCAGAATAGCCTGCTCTCTAGTTGGTTCCTCGACATGTTGGTTCAAAAAACCATCCCGCATACATTCCAAGAAATCCTCTTCCTCAGCACCTTTACCAATTTGGTTCACCCAATCTACATGTAGATTGAAGTCACCCATTATAACTGCTGTTCCTTTATTGCACACATTTCTAATTTCCTGTTTAATACCATCTCCGACCTCACTACTACTGTTAGGTGGCCTGTACACAACTCCCACCAGCGTCTTCTGCCCCTTAGTGTTACGCAGCTCTACCCATATCGATTCCACATCTTCCTGGCTTATGTCCTTCCTTTCTATTGCGTTAATCTCTTCTTTAACCAGCATCGCCACCCCACCTCCCCTTCCTTCATGTCTATCCCTCCTGAATATTGACTATCCCTGAACGTTGAGCTCCCATCCTTGGTCACCCTGGAGCCATGTCTCTGTGATCCCAACTATATCATAATCATTAATAACAATCTGCATTTTCAGTTCATCCACCTTATTACGAATGCTCCTTGCATTGACACATAAAGCCTTCAGGCGCTCTTTTACAACTCTCTTAGCCCTTATACAATTATGTTGAAAAGTGGCGCTTTTTAATGCTTGCCCTGGATTCGTCGGCCTGCCACTTTAGCTTTTCTCCTTAGTACTTTTTGCTTCTACCCTCACTTTACACCCCTCTGTCTCTCTGCACTGGTTCCATCCCCCTGTTGTGAACTAACCTCCTCACGCCTAGCCTCTTTAAGTTGATTCCCACCCCACAACCATTCTAGTTTAAAGTCACCTCAGTAGCCCTCGCTAATCTCCCTGCCAGGATATTGGTCCCTCTAGGATTCAAGTGTAACCCGTCCTTTTTGTACAGGTCACACCTGCACCTAAAGAGGTCCCAATGATCCAAAAACTTGAATCCCTGCCCCCTGCTCCAATCCCTCAGCCACGCATTTATCCTCCACCTCATCGCATTCCTACTCTCACTGTCGTGTGGCACGGGCAGTAATCACGAGATTACTACCTTTGCGGTCCTTTTTTTCAACTCCCTTCCTAGCTCCCTATATTCTCCTTTCAGGACCTCTTCCCTTTTCCTACCTATGTCATTGCTACCTATATGTACCACGACCTCTGGCTCCTCACCCTCCCACTTCAGGATATCTTGGACACGATCAGAAATATCCCGGACCCCTGGCACCAGGGAGGCAAACTACCATCCGGGTCTCTGGACTGCGTCCACAGAATCGCCTATCTGACCCCCTTACTATCGAGTCCCCTATCACAACTGCCCTCCTCTTCCTTGCCCTAACCTTCTGAGCTGCAGGGCCGTGTCGGAGGCACGGCCACTGTCACTTCCCCCGGGTAAGCTGTTCCCCCCAACAGTACTCAAACAGGAGTACCTATTGTTAAGGGGCACAGCCACCGGGGTACTCTCTATTACCTGACTCTTCCCTTTCCCCCTCCTAACCGTCTTGTGTTTTGTATACTTCTATCATGTATACCTCTATCATGTCTCCTCTCAACCTCCTTCTCTGCAAAGAGTAAAGCCCTAGCTCCCTTAATCTCTGATCATAATCCATACTCTCTAAACCAGGCAGCATCCTGGTAAATCTCCTCTGTACCTTTTCCAATGCTTCCACATCCTTCCAATAGTGAGGTGACCAGATCTGGACACAGTACTCCAAGTGTGGCCTAACCAGAGTTTTATAGAGCTGCATCATTACCTCGCGACTCTTAAACTCTATCCCTCGACTTATCCCCTGCTAACACCCCATAAGCTTTCTTAACTAACTTATCTAACTGTGAGGCAACTTTCAGGGATCTGTGGACACGTACCGCCATATTCCTCTGCTTCTCCACACTACCAAGTATCCTGCCATTTACTTTTTACTCTGCTTTGGAGTTTGTCCTTCCAAAGTGTAGAACCTCACACTTCTCTGGGTTGAACTCCATCTGCCACTTCTCAGCCCACTTCTGCATCCTATCAATGTCTCTCTGCAATCTTCGACAATCCTCTACACTATCTACAGCACCACCAACCTTAGTGTCGTCTGCAAACTTGCCAGCCCACCCTTCTACCCCAACACCTAGGTCGTTAATAAAAATCACGAAAAGTAGAGGTCCCAGAACCAATCCTTGTGGGACACCACTAGTCACAACCCTCCAATCCGAATGTACTCCCTCCACCACGACCCTCTGCCTTCTGCAGGCAAGCCAATTCTGAATCCACCTGGCCAAACTTCCCTGGATCCCATGCCTTCTGACTTTCTGAATAAGCCTACTGTGTGGAACCTTGTCAAATGCCTTACTAAAATACATGTAGATCACATCCACTGCACTCCCCTCATCTATATGCCTGGTGACCTCATCAAAGAACTCTATCAGGCTTGTTAGATACGATCTGCCCTTCACAAAGCCATGCTGACTGTCCCTGATCAGACCATGATTCTCTAAATGCCCATAGATCCTATCTCTAAGAATCTTTTTCAACAGCTTTCCCAGCTTTCTTTGAGCTACACATGTGACAATTTCAAATCCCACCATCACACCCATCCTTGTGAACTGCCTCTGAACCCTCTCCAATGGCAGCACATCTTTTCTTAGATAAGGAGGCCAAAACTGTTCACAACACCTGAGATAAGGCCTCAGGTTACATCCCTGCTTTAGTATTCCAGACCTCTTGAAATGAATGAATGCTAACTTGACATTTGCCTTCCTCACCACCGACTCTACCTGCAAGTTAAACTTTAGGGTGTTCTGCACAAGGACTCCCAAGTCCCTTAATATCTCAGATTTTTGCATTTTCTCCATTTAGAAAATAGTCCATACATTTATTTCTACTAACAAAGTGCATGGCCATGCATTTTCCAACATTGTATTTCATTTGCCACTGTCTTGCCCATTCTCCTAATCTGTCTTAAGTCCCTCTGCAGCCTACCTGTTTCCTCAACACTACCTGTCCCTCCACCAATCTTCATATCATCTGCAAACTTGTCAACAAACCCATCTATTCCATCATCTAAATCATTGATATACAGCATAAAAAGAAGCGATCCCAACACCTCGGGCTTCAGATGTAACTCGCCATCTGTTTTACAGCTTTGTAAAACTTGGGAGTGGGATTTTAATTTAACAATATTTTAACTTTGATATGTTTGAATTTTCTGTGCCAACCTTGAGCACTGCTGTTGCATCATTCAGTACCTTTAATTCGCTTTCAGTTGACTCTCTTGCAGGGGATGTGGCATGCAAATAGTGGATGGATCTCCAATCAAGTTGTAGTTGTCTCAGCCATTCATGGCTCCACAATGCTGGCCCTCCTGTTTTTACGACAAACAAGCTCAATGTGGCTTGTTGGTTGTTATATTTCATTCCCACAGGAGTTATCTTCTCTCTAGTAAGTTCTTAGTTGGATGTCTATAGTCTTCAGTTCAGTATCTTCGAAATGCTGTTCAAATTCATTTTGTGGAATGACTGAAACAACCAAGCCAGTGTCCAATTCCATTTTAATTAATTTGCCATTTTCTTCTGATGTAAGCCATATTGCTTGTCTCTGGTTAGTTTTCACATTGTAAGTTTCAAGGATACTCATTCCTGTGTCACTCTCATTGTTATCAGATTTTTTTCATCAATAGCATGCAGATTAGTACTCTTTTTGAAACTGCAGCTTTACTTCTTACCTTTATCTCATCTCCATTTATTTTTGTCTGCCTGACATACAAAGGAGGGGAGGAGAAGATGGCTGTGCGATGCAGCGCGCGCGGCCGCTCCGGAATGATATCGGTATTTGTTAAGTAGGTACCGTGCACAATCCTGATTTGATGGAGGCAGTCGTGAGAAGCATGGAGGAACATCAGGAGAAACTTCTGAAATGCCCGCTTGGCTGCCGCTGCTACTGTGCGATCGAGAATATCCGGAGGGGAAGGCCCCAAATCCTCGGCTTTGCCTATTGCTTGGCAGCCGGGGCCAGGATCGATGCGCTTGGCAGAGATGGCGCTCGGTGTCGGGGGGCTGGTCGGAGGCTCGAAGTTTTCGGACAGACTCAAGAGTAGGCTGTGGTCAGGTGCTTCCAGGGTGCTGCATCGGCAAGTTTGCAGCGCCGGACGCTCATGGCAGAGAGAGTTTTTTTTCCTTCTACCATCTACGTGAGATGATGGGACTTTTGAGAGACTTTGAGACTTTTTTTACTGTGCCCATGGTCTGGTCTTTATCAAATTACGGTATTGGTTTGCACTGTTGTAACTATATGTTATAATTATGTGTTTTTTGTCAGTTTTTCAGTCTTGGTTTGTCTTGTGTTTCTGTGATATCATACTGGAGAAACATTGTATCATTTCTTAATGTGTGCATTACTAAATGACAATAAAAGAGGACTGCGTGTCCTCATAATCTAATCTATACTATTTGTATCTGACCAACTTTGTTGCATTTTCTGCAAGTTTCACCTTTAAACCTGCAGTGGTCTGGTGTATGTGAGCCACTGCCACAATGGTAACACAAATTATTCAGCCTGGCATGTTTCTGCTCAGATATTGCAATTTTGTTCACACTCACTTTTATTCCTGACTGCAACTCAATTGCATCTCTGTCTGCTGTTTCCACTGATACAGTGATTTCAACTGCTCCTTTAAATGTGGGTTGTGCTTCAGTTAGGAATCGTTTTTGAATGCCTTCTTGTAAGATTCCACAAACTAAACAGTCTCTCAGTGCATTCCCGTCAGATCGCCGGCAGGTGGGAAGAGTGGGCTACCTCACATCTGCCCCTCTGACCCTCCACACAGGAGCCCCTCAGGACTGTGTACTAAGTCCCCTCCTTTACTCCCTGTATACCCATGACTGTGTTGCTACCCACAGCTCTAATCTGCTAACTAAATTTGCCAACTTCACAACATTGATTGGCCTAATCTCAAATAATATTAACATGGCTTACAGGTAAGAAGTTATCTCTCTGACACAGTGGTATCAAGAAAGCAACCCCTCCCTCAATGTTGCAAAAACAAAGGAGCTGGTTGTGAACTACAGGAGGAATGGAGACAGGTTAACCCCTATAGACATCAATGGATCTGGGGTTGATAGGGTGAACAGCTTTAAATTCCTCAGCATATCACCGGGATCTCCTTTTTAAATCTTTTTATTGAATAAGTATACAAAAAGGTAAGCCATATAGGCACTAATACACTGTTAGAATATAATAAAATTACAGGAGATATTAATACAGAAACAAAATGATACAAACAATGTAATTTAAACATAACATACTAAGGTAACATAATAGTATACTAATTTATATATATATATATATATCAATAGAGAAAAGGGGGGAAAAACCCCAAAAAAAACCCCCACTGTGCAACTAAGCTAAAAGCAAAGCAAAGCAATGGGCTAACTTGGAACCAAGTAGAGTTAAAGAACTTAAAATCACGTCCTCAAACCCGACCTCCATTAAAAACAGTAAAAAAAAAACAAGAAGGGTATATAAATATGGAACAAAAAAGAGAAGAAACAAAATTACATTAAATGAAAATATTGAATAAAAGATCTCCAGGTCTGTTCAAATTTAAGTGAGGAATCATAAAGATTGCTTCTAATTTTCTCCAAATTCAAGCATAATATCATCTGAGAAAACCAAAAAAAGGTAGTTGGAGCATTAAGCTCTTTCCAATGTTGTAAGATACATCTTTTCGCCATTAAAGTAAGAAATGCAATCATTCTACGGGCTGAAGGAGAAAGATTACTGGAAATTTTAGGTAGTCCAAAGATAGCAGTAATAGTGTGAGGAGAGATATCTATATTCAATACCTTTGAGATAATATTAAAAATGTCTCTCCGATAAGTTTCCAGAGTAGGACAAGACCAAAACATTTGAGTTAAAGAGGCTATCTGCCCCGGACATCTATCACAAAAAGGATTAATATGAGAATAAAAGCGAGCTAATTTATCTTTGGACATATGTGCTCTATGAACAACTTTAAATTGAATTAGGGAATGTTTAGCACAGATAGAGGAAGTATTGACTAATTGTAAAATCTGCCCCCAGTCATCCACGGAAATGATAGAACCCAATTCCTGTTCCCAATCTACCCTAATCTTATCAAATGGAGTTTTCCTAAGTTTCATAATAATATTATAAATCATAGCCGATGCACCTTTCTGACATGGATTAAGGTTAATAATAGTATCTAAAATATATGTAGGAGGAAGCATTGGAAAGGAAGAAAGTATAGTACTTAGGAAATTTCTAACTTGTAGATATCTAAAAAAATGTATTCTTGATAAATTATATTTATTAGATAATTGTTCAAGACATAAGGGAACCATCTAAAAATAAATCCAAAAACCGTGAAATACCCTTAGTCTTCCAAATTTGAAAAGCACGATCCGTAAAAGAGGGAGGAAAAAATACGTTACCTAAAATAGGAATCGCTAGCCCAAATTGGTTAAGATCAAAAAATTTTCTGAATTGAAACCAAATACGTAGGGTATATTTAACTATCGGGTTAGAGACCTGTTTGAGGCGTTTCAAATCAAAAGGAAGAGAGGAACCTAAAATAGAGCCAAGTGTATAGCCCTGAACAGATTGTAATTCCAATGCTACCCATTTAGGAATGGATAGTATATCCTGGTCAAGTAATCAAAATTTCATATGTCGAATATTAATTGCCCAATAGTAGAATCTAAAGTTAGGTAATGCAAAACCTCCATCTCTCTTAGCTTTCTGTAAATGTATTTTACCCAGTCTCGGGTTTTTATTTTGCCAAATAAATGAAGAAATTTTTGAGTCAACTTTATCAAAAAAAGATTTTGGAACAAAAATCAGTAATGCCTGAAATATATATAAAAATTTTGGCAGAAAAAGCATCTTAACTGCATTAATACGGCCAATCAAAGTTAAATATAATGGAAACCATTTAGATGAAAGTTGAATAATATGGTCAATTAAGGGTAAAAAGTTAATCTTAAATAAATCTTTGTGTTTACAAGTAATTTTAATCCCAATATATGAAAAATAATTATAAATCAATTTAAACGGAAAGTTATGATATAAGGGAAGTTGTTTATTAATCGGGAAAAGTTCACTCTTACTAAGATTTAATTTATAACCTGAAAAAAGACTAAATTGTGCTAATAACTCTAAAACAGCAGGGATGGATTTTTGAGGATTAGAAATATATAAAAGTAAGTCATCAGCATAGAGTGATATTTTATGGGACTTTAAGCCCCGAGTTATCCCAGTAATATTTGGAGATTCTCGAATGGCAATTGCAAGAGTTTCTAATGCAATATCAAATAATAAAGAACTAAGAGGACAACCTTGTCGAGTACCTCGAAAAAGAGGGGAAAAAAGTGAGCTTAAAGAGTTAGTACGGACCGTGGCCACAGGAGAATGATATAACAGTTTGATCCAGGATATAAATTTCGAGCTAAAATTAAACATTTCAAGCACCTTAAATAAGTAAGGCCATTCTACTCTATCAGAAGCTTTCTCAGCATCTAAAGAGATAACACACTCAGGAACATTTTGTGAGGGGGTATAAACAATATTTAATAGTGTGTGAATGTTATAAAAAGAGTAACGACCTTTAATAAAACCCAATTGGTCTTCCGAAATAATAAAAGGAAGTACTTTTTCTAATCTGTTTGCTAATAACTTAGAAAAAATTTTAGAATCAACATTTAATAAAGATATTGGTCTATAAGATGCACATTGAGCAGGATCTTTATCCTTCTTTAATATTAGAGAGATTGACGCTCTATTGAAAGATTCGGGAAGTTTACCAAGTTTTAATGAAGCCTCGAAAACCCTACAGATCCAAGGGATTAATGAAGGTGCAAAACATTTATAAAATTCTGCGGTAAACCCATCAGGGCCAGGAGCTTTCCCCAGGTTCATACAGGAAATAACATTCTTAATCTCATCAGTGGCAATGGGAGTATCTAGCATAGAAGACATATCCTGTGAAATCTCAGGGAAGTCTAGGTTATCTAAAAAATCACTCATATATTTAGAGTCTCGAGGAGACTCTGATTGATATAAGGAAGAATAAAAATCAAAGAAGGTTTGATTAATCCCCGCATGATCAAGTATCAGTCGATCATTTTGATTATAAATCTGATTAATTTGAGATTTAGCATAATATCACCAGGATCTCACATGGTCCATACATACTGACTGTGTGGTGTAAAAGGCACAACAGCACCTTTTTCACCTCAGACAGTTGAAGAAGTTTGGTATAGCTCCCCAAGTTCTAAGAATTTTCTATAGGGACACACTTGAGAGCATCCTGACTGACTGCATCACCTCCTGGTATGGGAACTGTACTTCCCTCAATCGCAGGACTCTGCAGAGAGTGGTACAGACAGCCTAGCGCATCTGTAGATATGACCTTCCCACTATTCAGGACATTTACAAAGACAGGTGTGTAAAAAGGGCCCAAAGGATCATCGGGGAGTCACTCCAACCACAAACTGTTTCAGCTGCCACCATTCGGGAAACGGTACTGCAGCATAAAAGCCAGGACCAACAGGCTCCGGGACAGCTTCTTCCACCAGGCCATCAGACTGCTTAATTCATGCTGTCACAACTGTATTTCTATGTTATATTGACTGTCCTGTTGTACATAGTATTTATTATAGATTGCTATAGTAGAACATTGCACATTTGAACGGAGACAGAGCGTAAAGATTTTTACTCCTCTTGTATTTGAAGGATGTAAGTAATAAAATCAATTTAATTATTAAGCCTATCACTGAACTGACAGTGCTCGAACAATTTCTTCAATTCAGTCATGTAAGTAGAAATGGACTCCCCTTCCTTTTGATTCTGCTTATTAAACCTAGAGCATTCTGGAATCAACAATGGTTTCAGATGTAAAATTTCCTAAATTACATTCATGATATCAGCAAAACACATTTAAGCAAACCATATGCTTTTCCACATATTGGGCTCAGTAACACTAGCACTTGCTTTTCATTGGCTATTTCACTTGCTTTAAGATATTGCTCAATTCATTCAGTATATATCAGCTAGATATCTGTTGTGCATTCAAACACACCTATTTTTCTGATATAGCCAGCCAGTTCTGTATATTTATTCATTTATCTATTATCGCTCAGTACTCACTGTTTATGAACCCGTGAATTTCATCTATTTTCAGCCCTTTTTTTTAACTCAACTGTCTTTTCCTTTTCTGAAAAAAAACACATGCTGTGCTTTTTTTTGATCTCTAAAGTCTCACTCTCCCCCCTTCGATGAAAAATCTGGGCTGCCCTTCAACAGATAGGTAGTCATCTCAGGTTAGTTTTAAAACTTACTCATCGCCACTTTTATGCTTTGTACTCCAGAAACTAATCAAAAGAAAAACGCGGGAGACGTGATGAACTTGTCCACTTAGTTTTTTACTTTAGAGAGATGCTGACAAACGAAGTGGTGGCGTAATGACATATGCCATTCATATGCTTCTTACATATTACCCGTAATGAATTATGTAAGCAAATACTTAACCAAACAGTATATTTGCAATATTATTCAAATATTACTGAAATATTAAATACAGCATACTACAGTTGTGCTGGTTGAACAAGCATCTCCTTATCAAACAGGATGATATAAATGGTACAAAGGGGCAGGTTCTACAAAGCAATTTGTCAGGTGTGAGATTTCTGGGAGAGTTGAGGTTGGGTGTAGAGAGAGGGGAGGAGGAAGCTAAAAGATGATTTCATGTACCATCATATGTCATAATAGTTGCAATTGTGTAGCACAGCAGCAAGTCCGAGACACAGGAGGTTTGGCAGCTGATGGAAAACGAGCAAGACACACAAAATGCTGCAGGAACTCATCAGGTCAGGTAGCATCTGCGGAGGGGAATGAACAGTCGATGTTTAGGGCTGATATGCTTCATCAGGACGAGAAAGAAAAGAGGTAGTCACCAGAATAAGGAAAGGAAGAGATTGTTTAAATGTAATCTATTCCTTTCCCTCCAGAGATGCTGCCTGACCTGGTGAGTTCCTCCAGCATTTTTGTGTATTGCTACAGGTACAAGTCCATTGATCATCATGTCCCTCTCAGCCATCAAAAGCTCACCACACTATTTTCCAACATTCTGCATGTAGTCTTCTATGTCTTGATAATTCAAATACTCATCTTGATAAGATGCGAGAGTCTCTACCTCCATCATAGCCTCAGAACATTCCAAAATCCAAACCTTCTGGGTAAAAAAAACATGTGTGTGTGTGTGTGTGTGTGTGTGTGTGTGTGTATATATCTATCAATCTATCAATCCCATCTATTTCTTCTCACATCTTAAGACTAAGCACTTGGGTATTAGACTCCTCTGCCAAGCTTTAATCTCAGCTTTATTCAAAAACAAATCCAGTTTCATCTAGTCACTCTTCACAGATGGCTACAGGGTACAGGTTGATGAAAATAGGCAGTTTAAATGGTTCAGCGTGGACTAGATGGGCTGAAGGGCCTGCTTCTGTGCTGTACTTTTCTATGACTCTGTGAAAGTCTTCACCCCAGGCAACAAACTGGTGAATATGCTCTATATCCTCCCCTGTTACTTCCTCAGAATTTTTTTTGTTTGTGATAGACCACTTGAAGCTAAACACAAATATAATTTCTAAATACTTGTATCACCTGGGAATTTGGAGAAACAAGGAATTAACTTTTATTGAATATAATGTGTTTGTTGCATAATAGTGCTGATACTTTGCAATAGTTCAACAAAGCTAAAAATGTTTTGGTGATGATTTTCGTTTGTACTCAGTGTCTGAGGCTTCTCGCTTAAGTGTCCAGCAATAATCAGCCAACATTGATGGATTCCAGTTGCTCTGAATGCATTATTTCTCCATCGTCACAAAATCTCAGTGAAATTTTTCACCATGTTCAGTACTGACAGTGCCAAAATTTACAAGGAAAAATTCCAAACAGGAGTGCAGAAAATGAATCTTCAGTGACATGTTGCACTTCATGGTTTTGATTGCTTGAAGTATGTTGTCAACCAGCTGCACATAGCTCTGTAGATGCCAAGAACATTTTCAACAATATCCTTCAAAGTCTTCCATGCGATTTTCTCTGGTCTCACTAGAAATTCTTCAAATCACCTGTCATTAATGACCTGTTTGATTTGTGGACCAACAAAAAATGCCTCCTTTAATCTTGGCAGCAGCTTTTCTGAATTGAAAAAACAAATATGGGCAATATCAAAAGATAGTGTGCAATATGGAAATTCCATAGTGATTTTCATGATCAGCAGCCCAAAATCCATAAGATACAGCCAAAAGTATTCAGGAAGCAAAATCTTTGTTGTCCAGTGTAATTGGGACCAATCAATTCAATTGGAATGGAGAATAGGAGAAATCCCTTTGAGGTGGTTTCTGGAATTTGAATAAGTTGGGCTTCTAGATTGTAACCATAATTGTCCCTATGCAAATAAATTAATACATTTGGAGGTAGCCAAATTTTGAGATGATTAATGAAACTCCAATAGTACAGACCTGTGGGATCTTAGAAATTCTAGACCAGCAATTTTTTTGGATTATTGAATATTACTCCTATCAATAGTTAAGCACATTATTATTATTTCATTGTTTCCCCCATTTATTCAAGTAAGTTTAAAGGAAACAAGAAATTTATAAATGCCCAGAATCCCCAGCTCTGTCCACAAACCTACCCACGTTCCCAATGCCTGGAATTCCAAACCTCCAACCCTGGGTTCCAGTTGCACAGCTAGCCTACTTTTTGGAGGATGGTCAGGGTCAGATTTCAGATCCTATCTCCCAAGCTCTGATTGCATGAGAAAATCTGCAAATGCTGGAAATCCAAAGCAACACTCACAAAATGTTCGAGGAACTCAGCAGGACAGGCAGTATCTATGGAAAAGAGTAAATAATCGACCTTTTGCGCCAAGACCTTTCATGAGGACTGGAAAAGAGGGGAAGAAGTCAGAACAAGAAAGTGCAGGGAGGTGAGGACTAAGTACAAGATAGCAGTTGATAGGTGAAACAGAAAGAAGGGGAGGGGTGAAGTAAAGAGCTGAGAAGGTGATTGGTGAAGGAAATAAAGAGCTGGAGAAGGGGAAATCTGATAATAGAGGACAGAAAACAATGGAAGAAAGTGAAAGTAGAGGAGCACCAGAGGGAGGTGATGGGCAGGTAAGGTGATAAGATGAGAGAGGGAAACAGGATTGGGAATGGTGAAGTAGGGGGTCAGGGATTGGCCATTAGTTTATCGATGTTTATGCTATCAGGTTGGAGGCTACCCAGTTGGAAGATAAGGTATTGCTCTTCCAACCTGGCAGAATAGGAGGGCAAGGAATGACATGTCAGAATGGAAATGGGAAGTAGAATTGAAATGGGTGGCCACGAGGAAATCCCACTTTTTGTGGCAGATAGAGCAAAGGAACTTGACGAAGCGGTCTCCCAATCTACATCGGGTCTCACCAATATACAGGAGGCCACACCAGGAGCACCAGATACAGTATATGTTCCCTACAGTATCACAGGTAAAGTGTTCGCCTCACCTGGAAGGACGGTTTGGGCCCTGAATGGTAGTGAGGGAGGAAGTGTAGAGGCAGGTGTGGCATTTGTTCCACTTGCAAGGATAAATACCAGAAGGAAGATCTTCAATAGCTCTTTCTGCAATTGGATCCTTGACTTGTAGACCCTAACCAGTTAAGATTGGCAACAACATCTCCTCCATGTTCTCCATCATCAACACAGGTGCACCACAGGGCTGTGTGCTTAGCCCCCTATTCTACTCACTTAACATCTATAACTGTGTAGTGAAGCACAGTTCCAACGTCATATTCAAGTTTGCTGATGACACCACCCACTGCTGCTGTGTAAATCAACAATGGTGATGAATCAGCATACAATAGAGAGAGTGAAAATTTGGCTGAGTGGTGTCATAACTAAAAACCTCTCATTCAATGTCATCAAGATCAAGGAACTGATTATAGACAAGGAGAAGGAAACCGAGCCCCATGAGCCAGTCCTCATTGGAGAATCAGAGGTGGAGAGGAGAGGGTTAGCAACTTTAAATTCCTGGGTGTTACTAATTCAGGGGACTTGTCCACGAACCAGCATGTAAGTGCTATTGTGAAGAAAGCATGGCAGTGCCTCTGATTCCTCAGGAGTCTGTGGAGATTGGGCATGACATGTAATACTTTGACAAACTTCTATATCATGTGTGTCGGAGAGTATATTGACCGGCTGCATCACGGCCAGGTATGAAAACACCAATGCCTTTGAATGGAAAATCCTAAAAAAGGTAGTGGATTCAGCCCTGCACATCACAGGTAAAGCCCTCCTCACCATTCAGCACATCTATATGAAATGCTGTCATAGGAAAGCAGCACTTTATGCAGTCCTGGGTGTGTTTGTAGTCTAGTGTAGTTTTTATGTTGTTTTTACGTGGTTCAGTGTAGTTTTTGTATTGTTTCATGTAGTACCATGGTCCTGAAAAACGTTGTCTCGTTTTTATTGTGTACTGTACCAGCAGTTATGGTCAAAATGACAATAAAAAGTGACTTGACTTGATATACCCACCACCCAGATGATGCTCTCTTCTCACTCCCATCAGGTATAAGAGCCTCAGGACTCACATCACCAGGTTCAAGGACGGTTACTACCCCTCAACAATCTGACTCTTGAATGAAAGAGAATAACTGCGCTCACTTGTCCCATCATTGAAATGCTCCCACCACCAATGATCTCACTTTAAGAACTCTTTATTTCGTGTTCTCATTATTTATTATTTATTTATATTTGTACTTGCACAGTTGGTTATCTTCTGCACTCTGGTTGATCTTTCATTGATCCTGTTATAGTTAATATTATACAGATTTACTGAGCATGCCTGCAGGAAAATGAATCTCAGGGTTGTATATGGTGACATATATGTACTTTGATAAAAAATTTACTTTGAATGCAAATATTTTAACCTGAAAAAAATCAATTGGATCTTCTTTACAGGGGAAAATTCTCTAAGATGTCAAGATTTCAAGAGAAAGACCTTGATTATTAGTTAGGTTAGAACTCTCATCTGCTACCTTCAACATTTTTTATATTTCATTTAAAGTTACAGCACAGAATAGACCCTTCCAGCTCTTCAAGCCGCACTGGCCAGCAACCCCCAACAACCCAATTTAACCCTAATCAAGTCATAGGACAATTTACAAATATCAATTAACCTACCTGATATGCATATCATAGGACTGTGGTAGGAAACTGGAAAAGTTCCATGCATTCAACAGGGAGGTCATACAGAGACTCCTTACAGAGGACACTGGGACTGAGCTCCAAACTCTTACACACTAAGCTGTAATAGCATCGCACTAATCACTACACTATTGTGATACCTGAAAATACAACATGCCATGATAGAGTAACATTATTACAGCTTTGGGTGTTCCGGACATCAGTGTTCAACTCCAGTGTCATCTGTTAAGCATTTGTACATTCTCTCAAAGAACTGTATGGGTTTCCTCTGACTGCTTTGATTTCCTCCCACATTGTTATGCCCAAGATTGATTTCTTTTCTGTTGGCAAGTCAATTTCCATTACATTTGAGACGTGTAAATGACACAGGACCAGTTTTTAAGAACATTAAGTGGAAATATTTTCAATTGCTTGTTCAGCTTAAAAGGTTACCTCGAGGCTTTTCTAACCTTTAAATCTGCATTTTATGTGCCCCCTGAGAGCTTACTGATCTCATTTACATATATGTATGAAATCCAACAGCCTAGTAGGTAATCACAAACAACAGAAAATTTGCAGATGCAGGGAATCCAAGCAACACACGCAAAATGCTGAAGGAACTCAGGAAGCCAGGCAGTATCTATGGAAAAAATTACAGTTGATGTTTCAGGCTGAGACACTTTGCGTGAGACTGAGATATATGGGGTACAACGAAGGTAATACTAAAACCGAGTATACCTGAAGACACAAAATGCAATTGGGCACTGTGGTGGAGTAGTGACTAATGTGGCATTATTACAGCTCGGGGCATTGCAGTTCAGAGTTCAATCCCAGTGCCGTCTGTTAGGAGTTTGTACATTCTCCCCATGAACCACATAGGTTTCTTCTCCTTCTTCTTGTGTTGTTTTATGGCGGTTGGCAAACCAGCTTTAAGGTGCATTACCGCCACCTGCTGGACTTGTGGTGTTCCGATTTCAACCAAATATGTCCTGGAATACTGTACTTTAGACAATCTAGTTGAGCCTGCAGACACGAGGAATTCCGCAGATGCTGGAAATTCAAACAACACACATCAAAGTTGCTGGTGAACACAGCAGGTCAGGCAGCATCTCTAGGAAGAGGTACAGTCGACGTTTCGAGCCGAGACCCTTCGTCAGGACTAACTGAAGGAAGAGCTAGTAAGAGATTTGAAAGTGGGAGGGGGAGGGGGAGATCCAAAATGATAGGAGAAGACAGGAGGGGGAGGAATGGAGCCAAGAGCTGGACAGGTGATTGGCAAAAGGGATATGAGAGGATCATGGGACAGGAGGCCCAGGGAGAAAGAAAAGGGGGAGGGGGGGAAAACCCAGAGGATGGGCAAGGAGTATATTCAGAGGGACAGAGGGAGAAAAAGGAGAGTGAAAGAAAGAACGTGTGTATATAAATAAATAACGGATGGGGTACGAGGGGGAGGTGGGGCATTAGCAGAAGTTAGAGAAGTCAATGTTCATGCCATCAGGTTCATCCTCTACTGTAAAGATGAAGCCACACTCAGGTTGAAGGAATAACACCTTATATTCCGTCTGGGTAGCCTCCAACCTGATGGCAAGAACATTGACTTCTCTAACTTCCACTAATGCCCCACCTCCCCTTCGTACCCCATCCGTTATTTATATACACACATTCTTTCTCTCTCTCTCCTTTTTCTCCCTCTGTCCCTCTCACTATACCCCTTGCCCATCTTCTGGGTTTTCCCCCCTCCCCCTTTTCTTTCTCCCTGGGCCTCCTGTCCCATGATCATCTCATATCCCTTTTGCCAATCACCTGTCCAGCTCTTGGCTCCATCCCTCCCCTTCCTGTCTTCTCCTATCATTTTGAATCTCCCCCTCCCCCTCCCACTTTTAAATCTCTTACTAGCTCTTTCTTCAGTTAGTCCTGACAAAGGGTCTCGGCCTGAAACGTCGACTGTACCTCTTCCTGGAGCTGCTGCCTGGCCTGCTGCGTTCACCAGCAACTTTGATGTGTGTTGCTTGAGCCTGCAGATCTCTACTTGCATCACCCTGTATCTGCAATTCCTCTTGTGAATGCTGTATGCACTCATTAGATAGCAGTGCCGCAGACTGCTTTTCTTCCCTAATTTTTGTCACATGGTTTTCAAGTAATAGCATTACCTCAGTTACGTTGATTTCATCTGCATCATTTGTAAGACTAAAATCTTTTTGTTTAAGAATATTAATTATCGCATGCTTAACTTTTAAAGTTGCTGTTTTTCAAGTCTATCTGCTATTTCCAAGTTTTCCTTTTCTTGAACCATAACCTGTAGTTGTTTACTGAGATCTCGAAGTTCTTCTTCATTTGTTTGCATGTTTTCATTTTATAATCTGAATGCAGATAATTCACTTTGCAACAATTCATTTTTCTTTTGCAACTTGGTAATAAGTTCCACCATTTTTCCGATCTCTTTTCCATCTCACAGTTGCTGTTATTGAGTACTTCTATTTGTTGTTGGAGTTCTGCACGTTTATGATGATTATGAAGACACATAGTCCTCTTTTATTGTCATTTAGTAATGCATGTATTAAGAAATGATACATTATTTCCTCCGGTGTGATATCACAAAACACAGGACAAACCAAGACTGAAAAATCTGACAAAACCACATAACCTGGATTTCAACCATGTTTCTTGTATACATACAATCTGAGGTTTTTCCTTAAGTTCTGATACATATTTCTTAAATTTTTGACCATTTGCAATAAGACTCCTTGCATTCCATTGTAAAATATATACTGCCATTAATATCCTGCCTCCCCTGCCTGTAAACTGTTTGATCCTCCATTCAGCGTATTAGATTATGAGAACACTCAGTCCTCTTTTATTGTCATTTAGAAAGGCATACGTGCATTAAGAAATGATATAATGTTTCTCCGGAGTGATATCACAGAAAATGGGACAAACGAAAGACTAACACTGACAGGTTCACATAATTATAACATATAGTTATAGCAGTACAAAGCAACACCATAGTTTGATGAAGAACAAACCATGGGCACGGTAAATAAAGTCTCAAAAGTCCCCGAGTCGATCCGCTCCCGAGTCCCCGATAGCAGGCGGCAAAAGGGAGAAACTCCCTGCTATAAACCTCCAGGCACCATCAACTTGCCGACGCCTTGGAAGCAGCCGACCACAGCTGACACTGAGTTCATCCGTCCGAAAACTTGGAGCTTCCAACCAGCCTCTCCGATACAGCCTCCCAGGCGTCATCCTCTGCCGAGCGCCTTCAACCTCGCCCCGGCCACTGAAACGCGCAAAGCCGAGGATCTCGGGGCCCTCTGCTCCGGAGATTCCGGTTACCACACAGTAGCAGCGGCAGGGAAGCAAGCATTTCAGGAGTTTTCCAGATGTTCCTCCGTACTCTCACGTCTATCTCCATCAAATCAGAATTGTGCACAGTCCCCTACTTGACAGATAACAGACATCACCACTGAAGTGGCCGCGCGCGCTGCCGTCGCGCCGCCATCTTCTCCTCCTCCATCATTTCTTTGACTACTTCCCACTTAAGCCCTGTAATACCAAGATATTCTTCTGCAGACTTGAGTATAATTTTAATTTTTTCAGTTCTTTTGTTTGTTTGCACTGAACAGTTAATTACATCTACCAGAAACAGTACGAAATCCCTTCTACTTATTATTAGTGTATCCTTATTTAAAATATTACAGCCCTCACAATTCACCGGTTTATTATTCCCTGTATTTGTTTGCTTGATAGCCTTCTCCTTTTCAGCAAATCCTTTCACTGCCTCTGCGTACCTGATCCTTTGAGTTACTTTTACATGTTGTATCTCAGCTGCCTTCTTGCTATTAACGCACCCTCGATAAGCTGCGTTGTGTTCCTCGCCACAACTGCGGCATTTCAGCCTAGCTCCCGCCTCTCATTTCCCATATTCATGTTCTCCCGCGCATCTCCCACATCTTTGTTTCCCTCTGCAGACCACCGCAATATGCCCGAATTTCTGATATTTAAAGCATCTTAAAGGCAGTGGTATATATATTCTGACCTCATAACACATGTACTCTAAATAAACTTTAGTCGGCAATCTTTCTTCATCAAAGTTGATCATAACCGATAAACTATCACACTTTCTTCCATTTCTTGTAACTTTCAAACGTTTGGCCTCAATAATTTTTCCTCCTTTTATGTTCTGTTTTGATCTCATCCATAGTAACTTTTTTTGGTATCCCTGAAATAACTCCCCTAGTCCACTTTTTATTGTTGGGCATTGAGCATCGTACTTTTTTGCGGTCTGTTTTATTTAATCTTATCACTTTGCCTTGCCGAGCACTATCCCGACAAATCACTAATAGCAATCCATTTCGTAAAATTTTGCTCTTTTGACCTCGCCTGTAAGTTTGTTGATTATCTTCGTCAAATGAATCAGGTTCCAATCACCAAAAGACACCCTGTCTTCACTCAGTTTTATAATTGCTTTAATCTCATCTTCTTTCCATTGTTTTGCTATCCTATTTTGATCATCCCCTGACTCCTCAGAGTTTGACATCTCATACTTCTGTTTTCTTTTCTTACTCTTTTCACTCCATTCTTCTTTCCCACCAACCTCCATCTCTAACTCACTTCCACTATCCGATTCACCTCCAACCAAAACTCTCCCAGCCATGCGTACTTTCTCTCACTCGCCCAGGTTGTCCCAGCTCATTCGCCCCACATAGGTTTCCTCTGGGTGCTCCAGTTTTTTTCCCACAGTTCAAAGACATACCAGTTAGAAAATTAATTGGTCATTGTAAATTGTCCTGTGATTAGGTTGGTGTTAATTAGGTCAGTTGTTGGGCAGTGCGGCTCATTGGGCCAAAAGGACCCGTTCCACCCTGTATCTCTAAATAAATAAAATAAATTTAAAGTTGAAACAAGTTGGAGGAACTCAGCCAGTCAGGCAGCATCTTTGGAGGCAGATGGTTGGTCGACATCCTGGATCAAGACCCTGGTACAGATTCTAGAAGCTGGTAATTAAGGTGATAATTGGAACCAGATAAGGAAAGGATGATGAATGGATAGAACCAGTGGGGGAAGGGATAAGCCCATAATCATAATCAGGTGCTTCCAGAAACAAGTGAGGCAGAAAGTAGAAGAATACCACTGGAAAATCGAAGGAGACTTTGTCTTGTGAGGTGGAGGTGGGGGTGGGGGTGGGTTTAGTTTATTTTGCCGGTTGAAACCCACTTTCGCCATGCCGGTCATTGATTGGCCTGTTTAAAGGATGTGGCTGCTCTTTCCCATTGGTTGTCTTGTGCACCACAGCACTAGATTCCACTTCCAGGCGTCTTGGGGTATAAGAATAGCACATGAAAGATTTAATCTCTCTTTGTCTTGTCTCCAGGGCTTGCTTCAGGCTGAAGTCATGAAGGACCATTGGGAAAGAGTGTTGCACACATAGATAACAGCCCCGCTGCGCCCCCCCCCCCACACACACACACACACACACACACACACACACACATTTGTTTAGTTAAGTATTTGTTTTGTGGCATGTTTTGTTCTTCAGTTTTATAATTAGGGGAGATCTAATGGAGTACTCATTAAGTTAAAGGGTGACTGAATGTTCAGTAAAGGTCAAAGATTCAAATTTTCATTTTATTATCAAAGTATACAACTCTGAAATGCTTCTTCTCCGGATAGCCATGAAACCACAAAAGAAAAGTACAGCAGCATAATCATCAAACCCCAAATCCCCTCACAAAAACAAACAAAACGGAACAGGCACACTGACCCCCAAATCCCCTACCACCCCCGGCACACAAAAACATGAGAAAGATCAGGCTAAAAACACAGAATATAAAAAACTCTAAGACTGAAAAAATGTCCATAGTCCAAGTCCACATTCAAAATGTAGAAAACCTGGGTAACAATTCTCCAGGCCCAGTGACAGGCCTTGCCCTCTCCATAGCAGAGCAATCCCACCAATGATCAAAAGGCAGTCTCCCCTCTCTGTAGCAGAGCAATCCCCCAGTGATCAAAAGGCAGTCTCCCTCTCCATAGCAGAGCAATCCCCCTGTGATCAAAAGGCAGTCTCCCCTCTGTGTGCAGAGAGATCCCCCAGCGATCAAAAGACAGTCATCCCTCTCCATAGCAGAGCAAATCCCCAGTGACCAAAAGGCAGTCTCCCCTCTCCATGCAGAGGGCTCCCCCAGTGATCAAAAGGCAGTCTCCCCTCTCTGTAGCACAGCGAATCCACCAGCGAACAAAAGGCAGTCTCCCTCTCTGTAACAGAGCGATTCCACCAGCGATCAAAAGGCAGGCAGCCGGTACTCCCCTTCCAAACTTGCCTTGATGTTTCAATCTCCCTCATCAGTTTAATCAGTGAACAATAGAAATTTTAATTGGCGAAATGGAGTCAAACTTCGGTTTGTGCCCTGCAGCCATCTTGCCACAAAGTTCACGCACGCTGCCTCTGCCTCCCAGAATCCTCTCAAAGATTGCAGAGCACTGAAACAATCTCCAAACTGCAAATCACAGGCTCCAACAGTTCCAGAATCACATTCAAGACCAAAAACAAACATGAAAGACATAAAGGAAGTGAAATATATGAGTATTGTAGTTTTGTGTAGTTTAGATGAGCACTTGTTCACCTAGATGCCCGGTTTAGTGTTTCACTGTTCATTTATAAATAAATAGTTAATATGCTCATTCACAATCTGTTTCCTCTGATTCACTCATTGGACCCTTGAGACTGTCTCCACGTTACAGACTTGGATTAGATTTACTGGAAAAGGCACCACTGTATATCATCACTGAAACCCTCCTTTGACTATCTTAACTCTTTCTCTTCAATTCTTAAAAGGACAGTTCCTCAATGTGTGACCCATCCTATGATACAAACACATGTCAGCCTTTCAACCATTCCTGTAGCATTTTGAATTCTATATGTAACATAATGATTTATCATATATAATTTATTTGGTAATTTGATCTATCATTTCCTCATGTACTGAGTTCCAGTGAGTGAGGAACGTTGTTTCTTTTCATTGTATATATGTACAATCAGATGACAATAAACTAGAACTTGAAGAAGCCTTTCCTAAAAGATTGAGGCATTCCACTTCACAAGCTACCCATCTGCCTGTCCTTGCCCCATCTGTGGTTACAGTACTAGCCTCATCAGCCACCTCACAAATCGCAAAACCAGATTGAAAGGAAGCCATTCTCAGTCCAAAATGATTTCCTATGAAGAATACCCAATTGGATAACAAGTTTTCCCAGAATGTGTGAACCCACATGTTCAGTTATTTAAATACTCCTACTTCCAACTCATTGACAATTAAAAATATTGGCATTCATCTTGGTGTTTGAGGGGTATAATTCAGAGTCTTAGAAAAGTACATCACAGAAATAGGAATTTAGCCCAATAGTCTGTGCTGAGCCATTTAAGCTGCCCATTCCCATTGACCTGCACTGGGACCATAGCCCTCCATACCCCTACCATCCATTTATCTATCCAAATTTCTCTTAAGTGTTGAAATCAAGCTTGCATGCTCCACTTGTGGTGGCAGCTTGTTCTACATCACACTCTCATGAGTGAAGAAAATTCCCCTCACGTTCCCCTTAAACTTTTTACCTTTCACCCTTAACCCATGATCTCTAGTTGAAGTTCACCCAACCTCAGTGGAAAATTCCTGTTTGCATTTACCTTATCTATATTCCACATAATTTTGCATACCTCTATTAAATCTCTTCTCAATCTTCTACATTCCAGGGAATAAAGTCCTAACTTATTCGATCTTTCCATGTAAGTCAGGTCCTGCAGTCCCAGAAATATCCTTGTAAACTTTCTCTATACTTTTTCAACCTTACTTACAGCTTTCTTGTATTCAGGTAACCAAAACTGCACCCAATACTCCAATCCTTACCGATGTCCTGTACAACTTCAACATAACATCCTAGCTCCTGTACTCAATACTTTGAGTTATGCAGGATGTTTTGTTTTGTGGAATAAAAATCAAAAGGGATGCAAGGCAGTTGACTTCATTATTTGCAAAGGTTCTATTGTTAAGTTGTAGGCCAATTTCCATTACTTGTAATGTGTCTCCATAACTCAACATTCACATCCACTTAGAATAGACGGTGTTTATTATTGGTGGGATGTAGTCTTTCATGTTCTTTATATATTTGTTTCTCTTTCAAATTAAAATGAATAAACAATCAATAGTTTTCATGTATATAGCATAATTCATGGAGTAAATGTATTGTAACGCTCTTCATAGGAAAGACAGCAAAAGTCAAAAAAAATTATCTTAGTAAGTAAAGATTAAGGTAGGTGACCAGAGTTTTAAATGAGGGATTTCAAGAGAAAAGTAGAGAGTTTGGGAGGAAATTATGCCCTTAACAATCAAAGTTACCACAGTCAATAACAGAAATTAAATTTAGGAATTTATTAAGCGCAAGAAAGATGAACAGAAGATGGAGCAGCAGAATTTTAAATGATTTCAATTTTATAGAGAATAGACCGAGTCTTGGCCAGCAGAAGTCCAGAGAATTATCGAGAATGTTTAACTTATGTCCAAACTGAATCCAATTCCACTTCTGGTATAACTTCCACCTTTCAGCTTTTGAAAGTTGCCCAGTATTTTCCCCATTCCATAGCTTAGGACAAAGGGAAATATTGCAGCAGTAAGATGGTGCCATCTTGTGGTAAGGAACAGCACTTTTTTTTTGTAATGAACTTGCTGTTACATTTGTAGTGGCTAACTAGAAGAAAACGTATTGAATCAGACGTATCATTGCAGAATTGGTAATCTCAACATAGTTACTCTAATGTTAAACACTGCGATGCTGTGTAGAACTGTCATGTGAATGCACCAAAACAAGTTCTATCCATAAAGTAGCTGAAAATACTCAAGCAACACACATAAAAGTTGCTGGTGAACGCAGCAGGCCAGGCAGCATCTCTAGGGAGAGGTACAGTCGACGTTTCAGGCCGAGACCCTTCGTCAGAACTAACTGAAAGAAGAGCTAGTAAGAGATTTGAAAGTGGGAGGGGGAGGGGGAGAGGGAGATCCAAAATGGTAGGAGAAGACAGGAGGGGGAGGGATGGAGCCAAGAGCTGGACAGGTGATTGGCAAAAGGGATATGAGAGGATCATGGGACGGGAGGCCTAAGGAGAAAGAAAGGGGGAGGGGTAAAGCCCAGAGGATGGGCAAGGAGTATAGTGAGAGGGACAGAGGGAGAAAAAGGAGAGAGAGAAAAAGAAGTGTGTGTGTGTGTGTGTGTGTGTGTGTGTGTGTGTGTATATATTTTTTTTTCTTTAAGGCTGTATATTCGGTTTTCATAAATTGTTCTGGCAGGTCCAACAATCATCCCTGTCCACCTCGTAAGTGTCATATCTTCATCATCTTCGAGCCCCCAACTTACTGTCCCATCACTTGCTCCCTTCTGGCCATCTTCTAGTTCTTCCAAAAGGTGAAAATTACGTGGAACTGTTACAGTCTTGCTCCCGGTGGTCGCCATCTTGTGTCGCTACCGGCCATTTACCAGGGCGGGAATGGATTCTCAATATTCCTGGATTTCAGTGCTTTAAAAGGGATAGAGAGGGCGGAAAAAGGGGAGGAGGGGTGGCATTACTGGTCAGGGATACTATTACAGCTACAGAAAGGGTGGGTAATGTAGCAGGATCCTCTTTTGAGTCAATATGGGTAGAAGTCAGGAACAGGAAGGAAGCAGTTACTCTACTGGGGGTATTCTATAGGCCCCCTAGTAGCAGCAGAGATACAGAGGAGCAGATTGGGAGGCAGATTTTGGAAAAGTGCAAAAATAACAGGGTTGTTATCATGGGTGACTTTAACTTCCCTAATATTGATTGGCATCTGATTAATTCCAAGGGTTTAGATGGGGCAGAGTTTGTTAAGTGTGTCCAGGATGGATTCCTGTCACAGTATGTGGACAGGCCGACCAGGGGGAATGCCATACTAGATCTAGTACTAGGTAATGAACCGGGTCAGGTCACAGATTTCTCAGTGGGTGAGCATCTGGGGGACAGTGACCACCGCTCCCTGGCCTATAGCATTATCATGGAAAAGGATAGAATCAGAGAGGACAGGAAAATTTTTCATTGGGGAAAGGCAAATTATGAGGCTATAAGGCTAGAACTTGTGGGTGTGAATTGGGATGATGTTTTTGCAGGGAAATGTACATGTGGTCGATGTTTAGAGATCTCTTGCGGGATGTAAGGGAGAAATTTGTCCTGGTGAGGAAGATAAAGAATGGTAGGGTGAAGGAACCATGGGTGACAAGTGAGGTGGAAAATCTAGTCAGGTGGAAGAAGGCAACATACATAAGGTTTAGGAAGCAAGGATCAGATGGGTCTATTGAGGAATATAGATTCACTGGTTGACAGTGAGTAGAAGTGAGAAGAGACCATAGCCTGGATGGTGGGGGTCCTTGTGATGGATGCTGCTTTCCTTTGACAGCACTCCATGTACAAACCCCATTCCCAGAAAAGTTAGGATATTTTCCAAGATGCAATAAAAACAAAAATCTGTGATATGTTAATTCACATGTAACTGACAAAAGTACAAAGAAAAGATTTTCAATAGTTTTACTGACCAACTTAATTGTATTTTGTAAACATACTCAAATTTAGAAATTGATGGCTGCAACACACTCAACAAAAGTTGGGACAGAGGCATGTTTACCATCGTGTTACATCACCTTTCCTATTAATAACACTCTTTAATCGTTTTGGAACTGAGGATACTAATTGTAGTAGACTTGCAATTGGAAATTTTGTCTATTCTTGCTTGATATAAGACTATAGCTGCTCAACAGTCCGTGGTCTCCGTTGTCTGATTCTCCTCTTCATGATGCGCCATACATTTTCAATGGGAGATAGATCTGGACTGGCAGTAGGCCAGTCAAGCACACACACTCTGTGTCTACAAAGCCACGCTGTTGTAGCCCATGCAGAATGTGGTCTGGCATTGTCCTGCTGAAATAAGCATGGACATCCCGGGAAGAGACGTCGCCCTGATGGCAACATATGTCTCTCTGAAATCCTAATACACGCCTCAGAGTCAGTGGTACCTTCACATCCATGCAACTCACCCATGCCATGGGCACTGATGCACCCCCATACCATCACAGATGCTGGCTTTTGCACTTTCTGCTGATAACAATCTGGATGGTCGTTTTCATCTTTGCCACGGAGAACTACGCCCGTTTTTTCTGAAAACTAGCTGAAATGTGGACTCATCTGACCACAGCACAGGGTTCCACGGTCTTTCAGTCCATCTGAGATGAGCTCGGGCCCAGAGAACTCGCCGGCGTTTCTGCATAGAGTTGCTGTATGGCTTCCTCCTTGCGTAATACAGTTTCAAGTTGCATTTCTGGATGCAGCGACGGACTGTGTTGAGTGACAATGGTTTTCCGAAGTACTCCCGAGCCCAGCTGGCTATAATTGTCACAGTAGCATGACGGTTTCTTAGGCAGTGCCGCCTGAGGGCTCGAAGATCACGCACATTCAACAGTGGTTTCCGACTTTGCCCTTTACGCACTGAGGTGTCTCTGAATTCTCTGAATCTTTTCACAATATTATGTACTGTAGATGTTGAAAGACCTAAATTCTCTGCAATCTTGCATTGAGAAATGTTCCTTTTGAACTTACTAACAATTCTCTCACGAATTTTGGCACAAAGGGGTGAGCCACAACCCATCCTTGCTTGCAAAGACTGAGCCTTTGATGGACGCTACTTTTATACCCAGTCATGATACCTCACCTGCTACCAATTAGCCTGCTTAATGTGGAGTCTTCCAAACTGATGTTACTTGAATATCTTGTGCACTTTTCAATCTTATTTTAACTGTCCCAACTTTTGTTGAGTGTGTTGCAGCCATCAAATTCTAAATTTGTGTATATTTACAAAATACAATTAAGTTGGTCAGTAAAACTATTGAAAATCTTTTCTTTGTACTTTTGTCAGTTAAATAAAGGTTCACGTGAATTAACATATCACAGATTTTTGTTTTTATTGCATTTTGGAAAATATCCCAACTTTTCTGGAAATGGGGTTTGTAGATATGCTCACTGGTGGGGAAGGCTTTGCCTGTAATGGACTGGACTGTATCCACCATTGAAGTTGACACATGGTCAATGTGCATAGACCTGTGTATGAGTTTTAATTGTTACACCAGAATACATCAGGGATCTGTCTTGGTGCAAGACAGGCTCTGAATAGGCCAGATAGGACAGGAATGCCAAGCTCTGTGTAGGAGATTGAAGGCATCCATTAGTCTTGCGAGACCATGGATCTGCGCCTGGAAAGTCTTCACTCTCCAGGGCGCAGGACTGGGCAAGGTTGTATGGAAAACAAGCAGTTGCCCATGCTGCAAGTCTCCCCACTCCACTACACCAATAGACAATAGAGAATAGCTGCAGGAGTAGGCCATTCAGCCCTTCGAGACGGCACCACCATTCACTGTGATCATGGCTGATCATCCGCAATCAGTACCCCGTTCCTGCCTTCTCCCCATATCCCTTCACTCCACTATCTTTAAGAGCTCTATCTAACTCTTTCTTGAAAGAATCCAGGGAATTGGCCTCCACTGCCTTCTGAGGCAGAGCATTCCACAGAACCACAACCTTCTTTGTGAAAAAGTTTTTCCTCAATTCTGTTCTAAATTGTCTACCCCTTATTCTTAAACTGTGACCTCTGGTTCTGGACTCCCCCAACATCGGGAACATGTTTCCTGCCTCTAGCGTGTCCAATCCCTTAATAATATTATATGTTTCAATCAGATCTCCTCTCATCCTTCTGAATTCCAGTGTATACAACCCCAGTCGCTCCAATCTTTCAACATATGACAGTCCCGGGAATTAACTTTGTGAACCTACGCTGCACTCCCTCAATAGCTAGAATGTCCTTCCTCAAATTTAGAGACCAAAACTGTACACAATATTCCAGCTGTGGTCTCACCAGGGCCCTGTATAACTGCAGAAGGACCTCTTTGCTCCTATACTCAATTCCCCTGGTTATGAAGGCCAGCATGCCAATAGCTTTCTTCACTGCCTGCTGTACCTGCATGCTTACTTTCAGTGACTGATGAACAAGGACACTTAGATCTCGTTGTACTTCCCCTTTTCCTAACTTGACACCATTCAGATAGTAATCTGCCTTCCTGTTCTTGCTACCAAAGTGGATAACCTCACATTTATCCACTTTATTAAACTGCATCTGCCCATTCACCCAACCTGTCCAAGTCACCCTGCATTCTCATAACATCCTCCTCACATTTCACACTGCCACCCAGTTTTGTGTCATCTGCAAATTTGCTAATGTTACTTTTAATCCCTTCATCTAAATCATTAATTTCAGAATGGCAGGCGGTGACTAGTAGGGTACCGCAAGGCTCAGTGCTGGGACCCCAGTTGTTTACAATATATATTAATGACTTGGATGAGGGAATTAAATGCAGCATCTCCAAGTTTGCGGATAACAGGAAGCTGGGTGGCAGTGTTAGCTGTGAGGAGGATGGTAAGAGGATGCAGGGTGACTTGGATAGGTTGGGTGAGTGGGCAAATTCATGGCAGATGCAATTTAATGTGGATAAATGTGAAGTTATCCACTTTGGTGGCAAAAATAGGAAAACAGATTATTATCTGAATGGTGGCCGATTAGGAAAAGGGAAGGTGCAACGAGACCTGGGTGTCATTATACACCAGTCATTGAAAGTGGGCATGCAGGTACAGCAGGCAGTGAAAAAGGTGAATGGTATGCTGGCATTTATACCGAGAGGATTCGAGTACAGGAGCAGGGAGGTACTACTGCAGTTGTACAAGGCCTTGGTGAGACCACACCTGGAGTATTGTGTGCAGTTTTGGTCCCCTAATCTGAGGAAAGACATCCTTGCCATAGAGGGAGTACAAAGAAGGTTCACCAGATTGATTCCTGGGATGGCAGGACTTTCATATGAAGAAAGACTGGATGAACTGGGCTTGTACTTGTTGGAATTTAGAAGATTGAGGGGGAATCTGATTGAAACGTATAAAATCCTAAAGGGATTGGACAGGCTAGATGCAGGAAGATTGTTCCCGATGTTGGGGAAGTCCAGAACGAGGGGCCACAGTTTGACGATAGAGGGGAAGCCTTTTAGGACCGAGATTAGGAAAAACTTCTTCACACAGAGAGTGGTAAATCTGTGGAATTCTCTGCCACAGGAAACAGTTGAGGCCAGTTCATTGGCTATGTTTAAGAGGGAGTTAGATATGGCCCTTGTGGCTAAGGGGATCAGGGGGTATGGAGGGAAGGCTGGGGTGGGGTTCTGAGTTGGATGATCAGCCATGATCATAATAAATGGCGGTGCAGGCTCAAAGGGCTGAATGGCCTACTCCTGCACCTATTTTCTATGTTTCTATGTTTCTATGTATATTGTAAATAGCTGCAGGCCCAGCACCGAGCCTTGCAGTGCCCCACTGGTCACTGCCTGCCATTCTGAAAAGGACCCATTAATCCCTACTCTTTGTTTCCTGTCTGCCAACCAATTTTCTGCCAATCCATGGCAGTACCCTACCCTCAATACCATTTGCTCTACTTTTGCACACTAACCTCCTCTGTGGGACCTTATCAAAGGCTTTCTGAAAGTCCAATGTTGTCCAAGGGAAGGGTATTAGGACCCATACAGCTTGGCACCTGTGTCGTCGCAGAGCACTGTGCGATTAAGGACACAGCACGTTTCCTCGGCTGGGGCTTGAACTCACGACCTTCAGGTCGCTAGTCCAATGCTTTAACCACGTGGCCACGTGCCCACACAGAAGAGATTAAAGAGCCACTTAAGTGTTTTCTACTAAACTGGGCTTTTGCATGTTTATTATGGTGTTTGGTCAGAAATCCAGTTTAATAATTTGCAATGGTAAAAAAATGACTGTCAACGTTTGTTGGCTAATTTACTAACCTATTCTATTATATGTTGTGAGAGCTTGCATTCGTGATCAAAAGATGCTGGTCACAATGAAAGGGTAGTAATTGCGACAGTGCTTCAGTTTTATCAAAAAGTACTCTGTGGTTTGTTATTGGGAAGTTCTAAATCTTCACGAAAATGATGCAGTATGTCAGTTAACACAGTGAAAGTAATTACACCAAGGAATAACCTTAGCGGTTTATCAATACCATAATCCTTGAGCAATGAAAAGAAAATTCTAATTATCTGATGAGGATCCACCAGTGTGTATTCTTTACAATAAAGAGAAAGCCACATAATACTAACCTTGAAGTTTCAATTTTACATCATTGCTCGACATTGTTTGATTGTGAAAGACGCATTTAAAAGAAAAAACCCACTGAATTTTGGTCCGATTTTACTTTGCTTAACTCATAGTGAAAATTTAATTTGTTAATTCCGGAATTAACCAAAGTACACGCAGCATCAGAGGCTGCGGCTCAGTTTCGTTTTGGGTTTTTTTCGGTCCTGCGTTATAGAAATGTACAGTACACACTCAAGTGTAGTTATTTTACCCAGCCAGTCCACACTGGCATTTGTGTTAAGAAGCAAAATGATAGGACTCAGCTCTTAGCATTGCTACCTCCAGGGAGGAGGTACAGGAGCCTGAAGGCACACACTCAATGATTCAGGAACAGCTTCTTCCCCTCTGCCATCCGATTTCTGAATGGATATTGAACCAATGAGCACGACCGCACTATGTTTATTCCCCTCTTTTATGTACATATATTTAATACAATTTACAAGTTTTATTGCTGTGTACTATTGCTACATAACAAATTTCACGACGTATGCCAGTTTATTAAACCTGAATCTGATTCTGATTAATAGGCCATAAGACATGGAAGCAGATTTAAGCCATTCAGCCCATCAAGTCTGCTCCACGATTCCATCATCACTAATTTAGTATCCTTCATAACATCATTCTCATGTATTTTCCCTATAACGTTTGGTGCCCTTACTATTCAAGAACCTATTAATGTCTGCTTTAAATATACCCAATGACTTGCCCTCCTCAGCCATCTGTGGCAATGAATTCCACAGCTTCACCACCTTCTGACTAAGAAATTCCTCATCATCTCTGTTCTAAAGGGACGTCCTTCCGTTCTGAGGCTGTGCCCACTGGTCCTAGACTCTCCCACTATAGAAAACATGACAATGCTTTGCTGTGAGCTTGCTACTGATACTTTATTACGGTAACCTGATAATTAAAAAGCTGGAACTTTGATGCCAACTGCCACTGTGAATGCCACATTTCTACGTTTTCCCAAAGGAAAAGAAGAGGAAGAAATATATAGATGATTAAGGAATCATCAAATTGCAAAATAAATTTATTATCAATGTATATGTCACCATGTACTTCTCTGAGATTCATTTTCTTGCAGGCATTCACTGTAGAGTGAAGAGATCCAATAGAATCAATGAAAAACTACATGCAAAGACTGAAAAACCACCAACATGCAAAAGAAGACAAAACATACAAATATTTTTAAAAATTAATAATAATAATAATACTGAAAAGTGAGTCCATAAGTTGTGTGTCCCTTCTTCCCCATGGCTGCAGTGAGAAAAGAACATGGTCTGGGTAGTGAGGGTCCTTCAAGATGGTTGCTAGTTTCTTGTGGAAGCTCTCCTTGTAGATGTGATGGTAGGAAGGGCTTTTCCTGTGATGGACTGTGCTGTATCCATTACTTTTTGTAGGCTTTTCCATCCATGGTCATTGGTGTTTCCATACCAGGTTGTGATGCAACCAGTCAGCATCTAGAGAGGTTTGTCAAAGTTGATGTGCTGACAGAGGTGCTGCTGTGCCTTCTTTGTAATGCCACTTACGCGCTGGTCCCAGGACAGATCCTCTGAATGATAGCACCAAGGAATCTAACGATATTGACCCTCTCCACCTCTGATCCCCTGATGGTGACTTGCTCATAGACCTCTGGTTTCCTCCTCTAGTCATTGAGTATTTCCCTATGCTACCTTGGTCGCTCTTCACTATCACTCAGTTGCTCCTTCTATTGATGTGTAGCTCGCTCTGATCTGCCAGAATTCCAGCAGATTGCAGTGCATCATGGTGGTACTTTAGCCGTAATTTATTATTTGAGGTTCACTGTTCTTATGATATGTGTATATAAATAAATATTCCTAATATTGCAAATATTGCAAATGTACATTCATTCCTGCCATGTAGTCATAGTCATAGTCATAGACACCAGCAGGCATGAACTTCAGATTGCGGCTCCATTGATCTCGGCGGCTCCAACACCTCAGGGCATATTCAAAACCCGGACTCCAGCAATGACCATGGACACATTCGAAGTGATTGCGCAACCACCAACTGCGACCTCAGCCTTGAACTCCAGGCCGGGTCTTTATGGGCTGCTATTGTGACTCCCGTCTCCCCTTCCCCCACCACCACTCCGCAGCCCCGTCTTCCTCAGATCCCACCGTCAACTCCTGGGACCTCAGAGGCTCCATCTTCCTCTCACCCCAACCCTCCCCTCTCCACTGACACCACCAGCCTCCCCCCTCCCCCCTCTGATCCCAGCTCTCATCCGTGCCGGGTCTTTACCATCCCTTCCGACCTTCAACTGTCGGAGGCAGAACGCTCTGTTCTCAGTAAGGGCCTCACGTTTGTCCCCTTTCGCCCACACCTCAGCGAGTTCCGTGTTCGCCACGATGCGGAACTTTTCTTCCACCGTCTCCGTCTCCAAGACTACTTCTTCGGCAAGGACTCTTCCACCCCCACCGATGACCCCTTCTCCCGTCTTCAACCCTCCTCTTCTTCATGGACACCCCGCTCTGGTCTTCTGCCTGCTCTGGATCTCTTTATTGCTAACTGCCGACGGGACATCAACCGTCTCGACTTCACCGCACCTTGTCCCCATTCCAACCTCACTCCTTCGGAACGCTCTGCTCTCCATTCCCTCCGCACTAATCCTAACCTTATTATTAAACCCGCCGATAAGGGGGGTGCTGTTGTAGTCTGGCGTACTGACCTCTACCTTGCCGAGGCACAGCGACAACTCGCGGATACCTCCTCTTATTTACCCCTCGATCGTGACCCCACTAAGGAGCACCAGGCCATTGTCTCCCACACCATCACCGACTTTATCCGCTCAGGGGATCTCCCATCCACTGCTACCAACCTTACAGTTCCCACACCCCGCACTTCCCGTTTCTACCTCCTACCCAAGATCCACAAACCTGCCTGTCCTGGCCGACCTATTGTCTCAGCTTGCTCCTGCCCCACCGAACTCGTTTCTGCATACCTCGACACTGTTTTATCACCCCTTGTTCAATCCCTTCCGACCTATGTTCGTGACACTTCTCACGCTCTTAAACTTTTCGATGATTTTAAGTTCCCTGGCCCCCACCGCTTTATTTTCACCATGGATGTCCAGTCCTTATATACTTCCATCCCCCATCGGGAAGGTCTCAAAGCTCTACGCTTCTTTTTGGATTCCAGACCTAATCAGTTCCCCTCTACCACCACTCTGCTCCGTCTAGCGGAATTAGTCCTTACTCTCAATAATTTCTCCTTTGGCTCCTCCCACTTCCTCCAAACTAAAGGTGTAGCTATGGGCACCCGTATGGGTCCCAGCTGTGCCTGCCTTTTTGTTGGGTTTGTGGAACAATCTATGTTCCGTGCCTATTCTGGTAGCTGTCCCCCACTTTTCCTTCGCTACATCGACGACTGCATTGGCACTGCTTCCTGCACGCATGCAGAACTCGTTGACTTTATTAACTTTGCCTCCAACTTTCACCCTGCCCTCAAGTTTACCTGGTCCATTTCCGACACCTCCTTCCCCTTTCTAGATCTTTCTGTCTCTGTCTCTGGAGACAGCTTATCCACTGATGTCTACTATAAGCCTACTGACTCTCACAGCTATCTGGACTATTCCTCTTCTCACCCTGTCTCTTGCAAAAACGCCATCCCCTTCTCGCAATTCCTCCGTCTCCGCCGCATCTGCTCTCAGGATGAGGCTTTTCATTCTAGGACGAGGGAGATGTCTTCCTTTTTTAAAGAAAGGGGCTTCCCTTCCTCCACTATCAACTCTGCTCTTAAACGCATCTCCCCCATTTCACGTACATCTGCTCTCACTCCATCCTCCCACCACCCCACTAGGAATAGGGTTCCCCTGGTCCTCACCTACCACCCCACCAGCCTCCGGGTCCAACATATTATTCTCCGTAACTTCCGCCACCTCCAACGGGATCCCACCACTAAGCACATCTTTCCCTCCCCGCCTCTCTCTGCATTCCGCAGGGATCGCTCCCTACACAACTCCCTTGTCCATTTGTCCCCCCCATCCCTCCCCACTGATCTCCCTCCTGGCACTTATCCGTGTAAGCGGAACAAGTGCTACACATGCCCTTACATTTCCTCCCTTACTACCATTCAGGGCCCCAAACAGTCCTTCCAGGTGAGGCATCACTTCACCTGTGAGTCGACTGGGGTGATATACTGCGTCCGGTGCTCCCGGTGTGGCCTTTTATATATTGGCGAGACCCGACGCAGACTGGGAGACCGCTTTGCTGAACATCTACGCTCTGTCCGCCAGAGAAAGCAGGATCTCCCAGTGGCCACACATTTTAATTCCACATCCCATTCCCATTCTGACATGTTTATCCACAGTCTCCTCCACTGTAAAGATGAAGCCACACTCAGGTTGGAGGAACAACACCTTATATTCCGTCTGGGTAGCCTCCAACCTGATGGCATGAACATCGACTTCTCTAACTTCCGCTAAGGCCCCACCTCCCCCTCGTACCCCATCTGTTACTCATTTTTATGCACACATTCTTTCTCTCACTCTCCTTTTTCTCCCTCTGTCCCTCTGAATATACCTCTTGCCCATCCTGTGGGTCACCCCACCCTCCTTGTCTTTCTTCCCGGACCTCCTGTCCCATGATCCTCTCGTATCCCCTTTTGCCTATCACCTGTCCAGCTCTTGGCTCTATCCCTCCCCCTCCTGTCTTCTCCTATCATTTTGGATCTCCCCCTCCCCCTCCAACTTTCAAATCCCTTACTCACTCTTCCTTCAGTTAGTCCTGACGAAGGGTCTCGGCCTGAAACGCCGACTGCACCTCTTCCTACAGATGCTGCTTGGCCTGCTGCGTTCACCAGCAAGTTTGATGTATGTTGCATAGTCATAGTCATACTTTATTGATCCCGGGGGAAATTGGTTTTCATTACAGTTGCACCATAAATAATTAAATAGTATTAAAACCATAAATAATTAAATAGTAATATGTAAATTATGCCAGGAAATAAGTCCAGGACCAGCCTATTGGCTCAGGGTGTCTGACCCTCCAAGGGAGGAGTTGTAAAGTTTGATGGCCACAGGCAGGAATGACTTCCTATGACGCTCTGTGTTGCATCTTGGTGGAATGAGTCTCTGGCTGAATGTACTCCTGTGCCCAACCAGTACATTTATGTAGTGGATGGGAGACATTGTCCAAGATGGCATGCAACTTGGACAGCATCCTCTTTTCAGACACCACCGTCAGAGAGTCCAGTTCCATCCCCACAACATCACTGGTCTTATGAATGAGTTTGTTGATTCTGTTGGTGTCTGCTACCCTCAGCCTGCTGCCCCAGCACACAACAGCAAACATGATAGCACTGGCCACCGGTCCAGTTTATTGTCAATTCGTATGCCCAGGTATTTGTAATCCTCCACCTTGTCCACACCGACCCCCTGGATGGAAACATGGGTCACCAGTGCCTTAGCTCTCCTCAAGTCTACCACCAGCTCCTTAGTCTTTTTCACATTAAGCTGCAGATAATTCTGCTCACACCATGTGACAAAGTTTCCTACCGCAGCCCTGTACTCAGCCTCATCGCCCTTACTGATGCATCCAACTATGGCAGAGTCATGATACTGAAAAACTAATTCATGCCTTTATGTCAAATGGACTACGCACTTTTTTACTGGCTTTCCAAAGCAATCTATTGATAAACTTCCAACTCATTCCGAACACCACTGCTAGACTTTTAACCAAAACCAGGATGAAGGAACTTCTGTACTAGCTATAATGCATTGGGTTCCTCTATCTTTTAGAATTGATCTTAAATTTCTCTTACTTGTTTTTAAAGCTCTCTGTGATCTGGGACCAGAGTACCTTACAGAATTGTTCTCACTTTATAATCCTGCTCGAGCTCTCAGGTCTTTTCCCACCAGTCTCTTAAATTTAAACAATCCCCCTCAAAAGATAATGGTGAGGTCAGGTTTTTTTAAACTAGGCTCCTAAACTGTAGAAATAAATATCAAAAACTATAAGGGATGCAGACTCAGTTGACACTTTTAAACACTACCTCAAAACCTATTTATTGAACCTTGATTTGAACCAACATCATTTTGCCTTTTATTTTCATGTTTTTTTTGTTTTTTTCTAATTTTCATGTTTGCATTTCATTCCATTATAAAGCACTTTGATCTACATCCTCTGTATGGAAAGTGCTCTATATGTAAGTTATTATTGTTATTAATAACTTTGATTTTGCGATCTATGTGTATCCACATTTTTACCTGGCACATAAATGAACTCAATTTCTCCACATCCATCCTGCATTTCTTTGTCTTTATTTCATTATTTTGGCACCGGTTTTGTGCTCTTGATTATTTGTACATAGAAGTTGAAGTTAGTTTCTTTGGATGTTTCCAGGACCATAAAACATGGGAGCAGAATTAAGCCATTTGGCCCATCGAGTCTGCTCCACCATTTCATCATGGCTGTTCTACTTCACTCTCAACCCCATCCTCTGCCTTCTCCCCGTAACGTTTTATGGACACCTTAGTCTTATGTTATTTTGATCTAGTTATTGTTTCAAACAGCCATATCTCCATGCGACTTGAACACATTTCTGTTAAACGTTGATGCATAGTTTCTCAGACAAAAGGTTTATCTATTTATGTTTAGCTATTTTGAGAGTCCAGGGCCGAGGACTGGAGGCCCAGAGGCAGTCTGTCCTATGGGTGGAAAAGCCTGTCTGTGTGTGTGAATGGTGGGTGGGTGGGAAGGTGGGGAAGGGGCTTGTTTTGTCGTGTTGTTTCTTGTTGCTGCTTATTTAGTTGTGCAGAATATTGTGGGCATGCAATGCTGGCGCTGGAATATGTGGCAACGCTTGCGGGCTGCCCCCAGCACATCCTTGGTTGTTAATGCAAATGACACATTTCACTGCATATTTTGATATGCACATCATAAATAAATCTGAATTTGAGAATGTGTTTGAGTTTCTTCCAGTCTTCCAAAGTCCCAAATTGCTCAACATTTCCCGATAGGTGTCTTCTTAATTTTGATGTCAACTTTTGAAACTTATGTGTATTTTTTTTCCCAAAAGTCCTTTTCAGAGCAACTGGTCTGTCTACCAGTGTGTATGTAATTTTAGCATTGCTTTCCCATTCAAATCATGTCAAATCATAGTTTTCACAGATTCTGGCCTCTCTCTTATACAAGTTTCAGGTTTAATTTTAATTGTTATTCAACCATGCATATGAATAAAGCCAAAGAAAGGTATTTGTGTGGGTGGAGAATTGGTTAGCAGACAGGAAGCAAAGAGTGGGAATAAACGGGACCTTTTCAGAATGGCAGGCGGTAACTAGTGGGGTACCGCAAGGCTCAGTGCTGGGACCCCAGTTGTTTACAATATATATTAATGACTTGGATGAGGGAATTAAATACAGCATCTCCAAGTTTGCGGATGACACGAAGCTGGGTGGCAGTGTTAGCAGTGAGGAGGATGCTAAGAGGATGCAGGGTGACTTGGATAGGTTGGGTGAGTGGGCAAAATTATGGCAGATGCAATTTAATGTGGATAAATGTGAAGTTATCCATTTTGGTGGCAAAAATAGGAAAACAGATTATTATCTGAATGGTGGCCGATTAGGAAAAGGGGAGGTGCAACGAGACCTGGGTGTCATTATACACCAGTCATTGAAAGTGGGCATGCAGGTACAGCAGGCGGTGAAAAAGGCGAATGGTATGCTGGCATTTATAGCGAGAGGATTCGAGTACAGGAGCAGGGAGGTACTACTGCATTTGTACAAGGCCTTGGTGAGACCACACCTGGAGTATTGTGTGCAGTTTTGGTTCCCTAATCTGAGGAAAGACATCTTTGCCATAAAGGGAGTACAAAGAAGGTTCACCAGATTGATTCCTGGGATGGCAGGTCTTTCATATGAAGAAAGACTGGATGAACTGGGCTTGTACTCGTTGGAATTTAGAAGATTGAGGGGGGATCTGATTGAAACGTATAAGATCCTAAAGGGATTGGACAGGCTAGATGCAGGAAGATTGTTCCCGATGTTGGGGAGGTCCAGAACGAGGGGTCACAGTTTGAGGATAAAGGGGAAGCCTTTTAGGACCGAGATTAGGAAAAACTTCTTCACACAGAGAGTGGTGAATCTGTGGAATTCTCTGCCACAGCAAACTGTTGAGGCCAGTTCATTGGCTATGTTTAAGAGGGAGTTAGATATGGCCCTTGTGGCTATGGGGGTCAGGGGGTATGGAGGGAAGGCTGGGGCGGGGTTCTGAGTTGGATGATCAGCCATGATCATAATAAATGGCGGTGCAGGCTCGAAGGGCCAAATGGCCTACTCCTGCACCTATTTTCTATGTTTCTATGTTTCTAAAACAGCCCCTTGGGGGCCAGGGTGCAAAACACAGAACTAACATGCACAGCACACAGTAGCTCATGTTCCTGAGTGTCATGGCCTGTAGATTAATGATGCATAGGATATCGACTTGGAGCCAGATTTCTGCAAGAGCAAATGTGCAGCAAGAGGATTCGAGTACAAGAGCAGGGAGCTTCTACTGCAGTTGTACAAGGCCTTGGTGAGACCACACCTGGAGTATTGTGTGCAGTTTTGGTCCCCTAATCTGAGGAAAGACATTCTTGCCATAGAGGGTGTACAAAGAAGGATTCACCAGATTGTTTCCTGGGAAGGCAGGACTTTCATATGATGAAAGACTGGATTGGCTAGGCTTATACTCATTGGAATTTAGAAGATTGAGGGGGGATCTTATTGAAACGTATAAAATCCTAAAGGGATTGGACAAGCTAGATGCAGGAAGATTGTTCCTGATGTTGGGGAAGTCCAGAACGAGGGGTCACAGTTTGAGGATAAAGGGGAAGCCTTTTAGGACCGAGATTAGGAAAAACTTCTTCACACAGAGAGTGGTGAATCTGTGGAATTCTCTGCCACAGGAAACAGTTGAGGCCAGTTCATTGGCTATGTTTAAGAGGGAGTTAGATATGGCCCTTGTGGCTACAGGGGTCAGGGGGTATGGAGGGAAGGCTGGTACAGAGTTCTGGGTTGGATGATCAGCCATGATCATACTGAATGGCGGTGCAGGCTCGAAGGGCCAAACGGCCTACTCCTGCACCGATTTTCTATGTTTCTATGTCTCTAATTAAAAACTAATCAATAAGTTCCTTGACCTTGGCCTCAGTACCTCCTTGTGCAATTGTATCCTCGATTTCCTCCTTTGCAGATTCCAGTCAGTTTGGATTGGCAACAACATCTCCAGCAGCACAGGTGCACCCCAGGGCTGTGTGCGTAGCCCACTATACTCACTTTACGCTTATGGCAGTGAGGCTAAGCACAGCTCCAATGCCATATTTAAGTTTGCTGATGACACCACTGTCGTTGGCCCAATCAAATGTGACGAATCAGCAAATAGGAGGGAGATTGAAAATCTGGTTGAATGGTGAAACCTCTTACTCAATATCAGCAAGACCAAGGAGCTGATTATTGACTTTAGAAGGAGAAAGATAGAGGTCCATGGGCCAGTACTCACTGGGTGGTTAGAGGTGGAGAGGAGGTCGTCAACATCATCATCATCATCAAGCTGGTACACCTTGCCCAAGGGTGACAGAAGGGAGAAGCACCTACACTTCTTTTGGTAGAGACGTATCTCCACGCCGCCGTCCCAGACAGGGTCAGCAGCTATGAATTCCTCGGTGTTACCATTTCAGAGAATCCGTCCTGGACCTAGCATGTAAGTGCAATTACGAAGGAAGTGTCTCTTCCTTGGAAGTTTGTAAAGATTCAACATGACATCTAAAGCTTTGACAAACATCCGTAGATGTGTGATGGAGTGTATATCGATTGTTCGCTTTTCATCTCATAGTCTTGATATTTATTTATTGTTTATTTATTTATTATTATTTATTTTGTATTTGAAGAGTTTGTTGACTCTTGCACATTGGTTGGTTGTCCATCCCATGGGTGCAGTCTTTCACTGATTCTATTATGGCTCGTGGATACTCAATCGTATGCCCGCAAGGAAATGAATCTCAGGGATGTAGGTATAGAGGAGATGTCAGGGGTAAGTTTTTTACTCAGAGAGTGATGAGTGTGTGGAATGGGCTGCCGGCAATGGTGGTGGAGGCAGGGTCTTTTAAGAGGATTTTGGATAGGTACCTGGTGCTTAGAAAAAATATAGAGGGCTGTGGGTAAGCCTAGTAATTGAAGGGCTTGCATTGTGCTGTAGGTTTTCTGTTTCTGTGATGTATATGGTGTTGGCATGTGGCCAAGTGGTTAAGGTATTGGACTAGCGACCTGAAGGTCGTGAGTTCGATCCCCAGCCGAGGCAGCGTGTTGTGTCCTTGAGCAAGGCACTTAACCACACATTGCTCTGCGACGACACTCGTGCCAAGCTGTGGTCGCTAATGCCCTTCCCTTGGACAACGTTGGTGTTGTGGAGAGGGGAGACTTGCAGCATTGACAACTGCTGGTCTTCCATACAACCTTGCCCAGACGTGCGCCCTGGAGAGTGAAGACTAACGGATGCCTAAAAAAAAAGAGCATCCTGATGTATGCATTTTGCTGTCTAGATGTTCCAGAATTGAGTGTAGAGCCAATGAGATGGCAAAACACGACATTTCAGGGGGAGATCCTTCAGCAGGACTATGGGTCAACTGTTATCTTTTCCACTGATGCTGCCTGGCCTGCTGAGCTCCTCCAGTGTTTTGTGTGTGTTGCCTGGATTTCCAGCGTCTGCAGATTTCTCTTGTTTGAGATGGCATTTGCAGTGGACTTGTTGCTCCTGTAGTCAAATTAGAGTGGATCCAAGTCACCACTCAGTCAGGAGCTGATATGTTCCAACACCAACCTCTCAAAACAATTCATCACTGTGTACACAAGTACCACTGGGCATTGCGTTATGCATTGTACTCTGTGTAGCATTCTTATTATGGTAACCAGTCACATGAGTGAGGCCATGGTAAAAGTGAAGGGAATAAGTCTCATATTTGTGCTTTGTTCATTGCAGTTTGTATTGGGACTGTCGGAGATCCTAACTTTTGTTGACCGCTCAATAACGCTTACCTTACACTTGAATACCTGTAAGTTTCATCACTTCAAGATTGTAGGTTTGCTAATTCCTCGACTTTTGGAGCAATCATTACAGGAGTGAGGGCGCTTCATGCAAGTATAACCAAATCAATTGCGTTGCCGGCAGAGGGAGTAGGTTTGGTTTGGCTGCCAAACATTTACTGAAAATTGCGCGGCACTTTATAATAACATGATGTAAAAGAAAATTATTTTATAGAAGCAGGGACTGGCGTTCCCCGTCGCTCGAGCAGCTCCAGGCTCCCGCCGACCCACCGCTCGAATTCAAATTCCGCGCGCGACACATGCCGGCCGCCGAAGAGTCTGCGCATGCGTTTCAGTCCCGCCGAGGCTTCCGACGGCGAACGAACTCGCTTCAGTCCCGTCCGCTTGCACCCGGCGCACGCGCAGTATAACCCGACAGCTACCAGGCCCGCAGCGCACGCGCACTGATTTCCCGAACTCTCCCTCTCTTCCCCAGCGCGAGCCAACGACGTCAGTTCCGGCAAGGCAGCGGCGGTCCCCGGATGTCTGCGGGCCGGATTAACCCCGGAAATGCCGGGTGAAGCCGGTGGGAGCGGAGCTCTGCAGCAACCGCCATCCGACCGGCCTCAGCAACCTCCGACACTTGCAGCGGCGCCGAGCCCCAGCAGCAGGGGCAGGGCAGGGCGGCCGGCGCCCCGACCCGATCCCCCGCTGCAGGGATGTCGGCCGAGATCATCGATAACCCGCAAGCGCTGCATTTCGAGGAGATCGACTACAATGAGATCGATGTGGAGGAGGTAAGAAGTGGGAGAGAGCCGGGGGGACAGAGTGAGGGCCACAGGCAGGCAGCTAGCCCAGGAGGGCCTGCCAGGGTAGCTCATCCCAGCCCCCGGCCTGTCCTCCTTAGGAGGGTCAGGAAACGGGTTAAAGTCCAGTGGTGAACATTTTAATTAGATTGTAAACAGGTTACTGGAAGGTACAATCCCTCCTGATTCGTGTTGTGTTGCTTGGTTTGATCATCTCAATGCAATAAAAGAATTACGGAGTTTCATTACATTGCTGTTATGTTAAGCAGCACTTTTAAGGAATGTTTGTTTTCACCCCACCCCACTTGTACAAGTATCTTTAAAATTCGAATTGGGTTTTATTCTATTCTATTATTTTGATCACTTTTGATCACAAGGGAATATTTGAAACTTTTCGCCTGTTTTCAATACTATTGCCGTACGATTTCATAACTAATATTTTCCCAAGTTTATGCATCTGTGATGTGTTTTGTGTACGCTGTCTGGCAGTGGAAAGACCTGTCAAGACGTGATGAGCTTTAGTTCTGAAGTTTGATGCTTTCTAACAGACTTGGAGATTTCAAAAAGTAGTCTGTGTAAACTGCCAGCTCAAATTACTGAAATGTTTACTTGTATTTGAGGAAGTAAACTGGAGTGTCGACAAAGCTTTGATATGCAAAGATCTAAATTTTAGAAATAAGAATAGAGAACTGAGATTCTAGATTGTTTGATGGTATTTCCAGTACACGAGTTTGAAGGAGAACAGAATAATTGTTACTCCAGATCTAATGGAGCTCAAAAAAATAAGATAACACAATAAAAAGCACATAAGGCGACAGGTTATAAGGAGGCATTGAGTATATTTAAGGCAAAGGTTGTTAGATTCTTGATTAGTCAGGGCATAAAGGGGTACGGGGAGAAGACAGGAGATTGGGGCTGAGAGAGAAATGGATCAGCCAAGATGAAATGGAGGAATAGACTTGATGGGCCAAATGGCCTAATTCTACTCCTATATCTTATGGTCACAGCTGATATTGATTGTATGTCCACAGGTAACTGACAGGAACTGGTAGAGATGGAGGAGTAGGTTGGTCAAGTGGAGATGTTGATCAACCTTATTGCTTGGGGACTGTTTTTGAGTCTGGTGGTCCTGGCACGGATGTAGCTTCATACCTGATGGGAGTGAGTGGAATTCTTCATGATGTTCCTGGTCCTTTCTCAGCTCCTTTCCTTGGTGGTGGGAAAGGGTACTATGAAGGGGTTGACATTTCATCAGAACAAATCTGTCAATAGATCATCATCCTGTGGCATTTATGCATTTTCCCTCTCATCAGGTGCCACCTGATTTGCTGACCATCTCCACTTAAATCCTTTCATTTCAGAATTTTAGCAGCTGCAATTCTTTCTGCCCCCCATTGCGTAAAAATTCGTTGTCCTTTTTAAAATGATATTGCATTAATTGTACCTAGCATGCATAAAAATGTCATTACACCATCAGGAATTCATGATGATTATGGTGCCCATAAATAACAGGTCAGTTAAAGTTTTATTTTAATTCCATGCATGGTAAAGTGAGCAAGAAGTTCATTTATGCACCAAAATTTTCATATTTATCTTACCTTTTGAATGCACGAGTATACCCTAGTCACTAACTGTTAACTCAGAAACATAAAATAAAAATGAGGTTAAGACTTTATCCTCATCGGCTGTCTAGATCAGGGGTTCCCAATGCGGGGTCCACAGACCCCTCAGTTAATGATAGGGGTCTATCGCATTGAAAAAAGTTTGGCAACCCTGGCTGGTTGGATAGCAAATTTTCAGCTGTGTTCAAGTTCTTGTAGACAACCTATAGAAGGTTCAGAATGATTTCTTCTTAGTAAGCCTTACCCTATTATTAACCTGGGGGGAAACTAAAAACAAAATTGAATGGTTATCATTATCATCAATACATGCTATGTCATACCAGAAGTGGTTTGCCATTGCCTCTTCTGGGTGGTGTTTACAAGGAGAGTAACCCCAACCATTGTCAATACTCTTAAGAGATTGTCTGCCTGGTGTCACTGGTCACGTAACCAGGACTTGTGATATGCACCACCTGCTCCCATGGCTTCACATGACTGTGGCAGGCTAAGCAGTGCCCAAGGGTGACCTGCAGGCTAGTGGAGGGAAGGAGCACCTTTCACATCTTGGGTAGAGACTTATCTGCACTTGATAAAGATTAAAGATGTTTCAGATAGTGGCTCAAGGTGCTTTAATCTTAAAACTACCAAGTCCAACCCATTAGTTACCTGATGGCACGTGGCCAAGTGGTTAAGGCGTCGGTCTAGCGATCTGAAGGTCGTTAGTTGGAGCTTTGGCTGAGGCAGTGTGTGTCTTTCAGCAAGGCACTTAACCACATACTGCTCTGCGACAACACCGGTGCCAAGCTGTATCGGCCCTAGTGCCCTTCCCTTGGACAATATTGGTGCTGTGGAGAGGGGAGACTTGTAGCATGGGCAACTGCTGGTTTTCCATACAACCTTGCCCAGGCCTGCGCCCTGGAAACCTTCTAAGGCGCAAATCCATGAGACTAACGGATGCCTATAGTTACCTGAAATGGATTTCCAGCAGAGGTCTCTGTGCAGCAGTTATGGTCAGGTGCCCTGGACTGCCCCTAATTGAGGTTGAGGTCGAATCGTTCGGACAGAGATGGTGCTCAGTACTTGGTGTCAGAGAGCTGATCGGAGGCTCGAAGTTTTCGGATGACTCAGAGTCGGACTGTGGTCGGGCATGGCAGGGAGAGTTTTTCTTCCTTCTCTCGTCTGCGTGAGATGTGGGATATTTGAGTGACTGAACTCATGTGCAGCTACTGTGCTCATGGACTTCTTCATCAAGTTATCGTATTGTTGCATTTTTGTAACTATATGTCGTAATTATGTGGTTTTGTTAGTTTTTTCAGTCTTGTCATATCATACCGGAGGAAATATTGTATCATTTCTTAATGCATGCATTACTAAATGACAATAAAAGAGGACTGCATGTCTTCATAATCTTATCCAGTATAAATCCCTGACTTCCAATCTAAACACACAAAGTACTGGAGGAACTCAGCAGGTCAGGCAGCAGCTGTGGAGAGGAATAAAGAGTCAAGGTCCTTCTTCAGGATTTGTTGATTAATTTAGTTTGGATTGGAGATTAAATTTGTTCTTTTTAGACACGATACAATTTCTGAATAAATTTTAATAGTTTAATTTCACAAAACAAAGCCCAGTTAAAATATCAAGCCTTATTAACTTAAGTTTGAGGTAGGACATTTCTGCAGTGCTAATACAGGTTCCAGTTTTTAAAATATTACTGAATTTTGCAAAATTCCATTCCGTGCAAAATGAATGCCAACAAAATATGTCTAGTAGTAAATTTAAGTTAAAAGCCAGATATATTTGGCTTAGTGAACATATACAGTAACAAGGAATTTTTAACAGGATTGTAACACGGTCTTACAACTGCTTGACAAATGCAGATTTTTTTATACAATGTTCCCTCTGTGGCCTCATTATAGCATTTGTTTCAGTGAAAACTGAAAAGGGGAATTTTATCTTCAGTATTTGTTCTTGATACCATTTGATAGACAGATTATTACCAAAGTTGGATCTAATCAATTGCTCAGTTGACATCAGGGACATCAGTGCTCATTTGTGTTACCATTCAGGTTTGAGATATTTAGCCCTCTTGTGTGTTTCACACATTGGGAGTCTTGTATTAGTGATATTCCAAGTATCATAGTGTTGCAATTACTATTACTTCCAGAGAATGCAGAAAAAATGCCATCTGAATGCCAGATCTCGGGAGACAGACAGAGGGAAGGGGCAGGAGTCAAATACAAGAGAGTACTCCTGTGGTTGCCCCCCCCCCCGCTTAACAATAAGTACCTCTGTTTGGGGTGGGGGATCTGCCTCAGGGAAGCAACAGTGGTCACGCCTCTGGCACAGAGTCTGGCCGTGTGGCTCAGAAGGGTAGGGAAAGGAAGAGGATGGCAGCAGTGATAGGGGGCTCTATAGTTAGGGGGTCAGATAGGCCATTCTGTGGACGCAGGAGAGAAACATGGATGGTAGTTTCTGATCGCGTCCACGATATCTTGAAGTGGGAAGGTGAACAGCCAGAGGTCATGGTACATATTGGTACCAACGACATAGGTAGGAAAAGGGAGGAGGTCCTGAAAGCAGACTACAGGGAGTTAGGAAGGAAGTTGAAAAGCAGGACCACAAAGATAGTAATCTTGGGATTACTGCTTGTGCCACGTGACAGTGAGTATAGGAATAGAATGAGGTGGAGGATAAATGCGTGGCTGAGGGATTGAAGCAGGGCGCAGGGATTCAGATTTCTGGATCATTGGGACTTCTTCTGGGGCAGGAGTGACCTGTACAAACAGGACAGGTTGTACTTGAATCCGAAGCGGACCAATATCCTGGTGGGGAGGTTTGCTAAGGCTATTGGGGAGAGTTTAAACTAGAATTGCTGGGAGGTGGGAACTGAACTGAAGAGACGAGGAAGGGGCGGTTAGCTCACAAATAGAGAAAGCTTGTAGGCAGTGTGATAGGGAGAATAGGCAGGCGATAGAGAAGAGATACGCTCAGACTGATGGTTGGAGATTTGTGTGTTTTAATGCAGGAAGCATCATGAACAAAGCGGATCAGCACTTGGAGCTATGATGTTGTGGCCGTTACAGACTTGGATGGCTCAGGGGTAGGAACGGTTACTTTGAGTGCCAGGCTTTAGATGTTTTAGAACGGACAGGGAGGGAGGCAAAAGAGTACTGTTGATCAGAGATAGTGTCATGGCTGCAGAAAAGGAGGAAGTCATGGAGGGATTGTCTACTGTCTCTGTGGGTAGAAGTTAGAAACAGGAAGGGGTCAATAACTCTACTCAATCCCACGGTGTATTGGACTTCATCAACTGTGGGATTGAGTTCAAGAGCTGAGAGATAACATTATAGCTATATAGGACCCTGGTCAGACCCCACTTGAAGTACTGTGCTCAGTTCTGGTCACCTCACAGGAAGTATGTGGAAACCAAAGAAAGGGTGCAGAGGAGATTTACAAGGACGTTGCCTGGATTGGCGAGCATGCCTTATGAGAATAGGTTGAGAGCGACATAGGATGAGAGCTGACCTGATAGAGGTGTATAAGATGAGAGGCATTGATGGTGTGGATAGTCAGAGGCTTTTTCCCAGGGCTGAAATGGCTAACAGAAGAGGACAGTTTTAGGGTGCTTGGAAGTAGGTACAGAGGAGATGTCGGGTAAATTTAAAACAAAAATCTCAGAGAGTGGTGAGTGTCTGAATGTGTTGCCGGTGATGGTGGTGGAGGCGGATACAATAGGGTCTTTTAAGAGACTCCTGGATAGGTACATGAAGTTTAGAAAAATAGAGGGCTATGGATAACCCAAGGTAATTTCTAAAGTAAGGACATGTTTGGCACAGCTTTGTGGGCCGAAGGGCCTGAATTGTGCTGTAGGTTTTCTATCTTTCTATAAACAACCCTGACATTCATTTTCTTGCGGACCTACTCAATAAATCCATAATAGAATAACAACCGTAATAGACTCAATGAAAGACCATACCTACTTGATCTTTCAACCAGTGTGCAAAAGACAACAAACTGCAAATACAAAAACAAAGAAATAATATTGAGAACATGAGATGAAGTCCTTGAAAGTGAGTCCATTAGTTGTGGAACACACATCAAAGTTGCTGGTGAACGCAGCAGGCCAGGCAACATCTCTAGGAAGAGGTACAGTCGACGTTTCAGGCCGAGACCCTTTGTCAGGACTGAATTCCTGTTGTTTCCATTAGTTGTGGAATCAGTTCAGTGTTGGGTTGAGCAAAGTTATCCTCTTTGGTACAAGAGCTTGATGACTGAGGAGTAATAACTTTTCCTGAACCTGGTGGTGTGAGTCCTGAGGCTCTTGAACCTTCTTCCTGATGGCAGCAGCAAGAAAAGAGCATGACCTGGGTGGTGAGGGGCCTTTGAGGATGGACGCTGATTTCCTGTGACTGCATTTCTTGTAGATAAGCTCAATGGTGGGGAAGGCTTTACCTCTGATGGGCTGGGCAGTATGCACTAATTTTTGTAGGATTTTGTGTGTTTCTATACCAGGCCATGATACAGCCAGTCTCAAGGTCCTAAGGATGTAGAGGCCCTGACATGTTTCTTTTGTAATTGTACTCACGTGCTGAGCCCAGGACACGTCCTCCGCAATAACACCACCAAGGAATTGCTAAAGTTGCTGACCCTCTCCACCTCTGATCCTGTGATGATGACTGGTTCATGGATCTCTAGTTTCCTCCCCGGAAGTCAATAATCAGCTTCTTGGTCTTGCTGACATTGAGTAAGAGGTTGTCGTTATGGCACCACTCAGCCAAACTTTCATTGTTAAAAGAACATAACAATAGTTTTAACCTATTGGCCTTGGAACATACTGGGGAAAAAAGAGGAAGTTATTGGCAATAATTACATTATGTGATTCTAATGATAGTATTCAGATGAATCTGGGTGTTCTCTAACAAGAGGCAAATATAGAACGTAGCTATGCAAAAGTAATAAGGAAGGCAATTAAGTGTTCGCATTTATGTCAAAAGGCACAAAAGTAGGAAGATTTGCTGCAAAAGTGAGGTCTTTGATCATGTATTTGCAGATAGTTTTGGAGTTATGAAAGAAGGGTTCACTAGATTGCTACAACAACACATTTTGCAGATACTGGAAGTCCAGAGTAACACACACGATGCTGGAGGAAATCAGCAGACCAGGCAGCATGCAAAGCGAAAACCAATAGCATGAATGGCAGCAGTGCTTCACTACCAGATGAACTCAACGCCTTCTATGCACGCTTTGAAAGGGAGAACACAACTACAGCTGTGGAGATCCCTGCTGCACCTGATGACTGATTTCAGTGTCAGAGGTCGATATTAGGCTGTCTTTAAGGAGAGTGAACCCTTGCAAGGCGGACGGTTGTGATGGAGTACCTGGTAAGGCTCTGAAAACCTGAGCCAACCAACTAGTGGGAGTATTCAAGGACATTTTCAACCTCTCACTGCAACGGGCGGAAGTTCCCACTTGCTTCAAAAAGGCAACAATTATAGCAGCGCCTAAGAATAATAATGTGGGCTGCCTCAATGACTATCACCCAGTAGCACTCACATCGGCAGTGATGAAATGCTTTGTGAGGTTGGTCATGAATAGACTGAACTCCTGCCTCAGCAGGAACTGGACCCATTGCAATTTGCCTATCGCCACAATAGGTCAATGGCAGACTCAATCTCAATGACTCTCCACCTGGCTTTAGACCACCTGGACAACACAACCACTTATGTCAGGATGCTGTTCATTGACTATAGCTCAGCATTTAATACCATCATTCCCACAATCCTGATTGAGAAGTTGCAGAACCTGGGCCTCTGTACCTCCCTCTGCAATTGGATCCTTGACTTCATAATCGGAAGACCACAAACTGTGCGGATTGGTGATAACATCTCCTCCTCACTGACGATCAACACTGGTGCAACTCGGGGGTGTGTGCTTAGCCCACTGCTCTACTCTCTATATACAAATGACTGTGTGGCTAGACATAGCTGAAATACCATCTATAAATTTGCTGACGTTACAACCATTGTTGGTAGAATCTCAGGTGGTGATGAGAGGGCGTACAGGAGTGAGATAAGCCAACTAGTGGAGTGGTGCCACAGCAACAACCTGGCACTCAACGTCAGTAAGACGAAAGAGCTGATTGTGGACTTCAGGAAGGGTAAGACAAAGGAACACATACCAATCCTCATAGAGGGATCAGAAGTGGAGAGAGTAAGCAGTTTCAAGTTCCTGTGTGTCAAGATCTCTGAGAATCTAACCTGGTCCCAGCATATTGATGTAGTTATAAAGAAGGCAAGACAGTGGCTATACATTATTAGGAGTTTGAAGAGATTTGGCAAGTCAACAAATACGCTCAAAACCTTCTATAGATGTACTGTGGAGAGCATTCTGACAGGATGCATCACTGTCTGGTATGGAGGGGCTACTGCACAGGACCGAAAGAAGCTGCAGAGGGTTGTAAACCTAGTCAGCTCCATCTTGGGTACTAGCCTACAAAGTACCCAGGACATCTTTAGGGAGCGGTGTTTCAGAAAGGCAGCGTCCATTATTAAGGACCTCGAGCACCCAGGGCATGCCCTTTTCTCACTGTTACCATCAGGTAGGAGGTACAGAAGCCTGAAGGCACACACTCAGCGATTCAGGAACAGTTTCTTCCCCTCTGTCATCCAATTCCTAAATGGACATTGAATATTTGGACACTACCTCACTTTTTTATTGTATTTCTGTTTTTACATATTTTTTTAATCTATTCAATATACTTAATTGATTTCCTTGTTTATTTTTTTTCTCTGTTAGATTATGTGTTGCATTGAACTGCTGCTGCTAAGTTTACAAATTTCACGTCACATGCCGGTGATAATAAACCTGATTCTGATCTACGAAAATGAAGAGTCAGCTATTCAGGCCAAGACCCTTCTTCAGGACTGGAAAGGGAGGGAGAAGACACCAGAATAAGAAGGCGGGAGGTGGGGGGGGGGTGAAAAAGGAAGCTAGCTGGAAGATGATAGGTGAAGCCAGGTGGGTGGGAAAGGTCAAGGCTTGGAAAGGAAGGAATCTGATATGAGAGGAGAGATGACCATAGGAGAAAGGGAAAGAGAACGAGGACCAGGGGAGGTGATAGGCAGGTAGGAAAAGGCAAGAGGACCAGAGTGGGGAATAGAAGAGGGGGAGGGGGAAGGAAAATTTCTTTACCAGAAGGAGGAATTGATATTCATGCCACCAGGCTGAAAACTACCCACATGGAATACATGGAATACTCTTCCATCCTGAGGGTAGCTTCATCATGCACAAGAGGAGACCATGGATTGACTTGTTGGAATGGAAATCAGAATTAAAATGTTGGGCAACTGAAGTTCCGCTCTTGCCAGATGGAGCAGAGGTGCTCAATGAAGCAGTCCATTAATTTACGATGGGTCTTACTAGTGTATAGGAGGCTGCATCAGGAGCACCAAATACAATAGACAATTCCAGCAGATTTGTGGGTGAAGTGTTGCCTCACCTGGAAGGACTGTTTGGGGCCCTAAATGGACGTGAGGGAGGAGATGATTGGGCAGGGTAGCACTTTAACATCTAAATTACTTCCCAAGGTGCAAGCCTGAGGAAAAATGAAAAAGAATCACTGAAAAATCTCACTCATTGTACTACCCTGTCACTGCACAACGTCCATTAGATCAGCTTCCCAACCTTTATTTTTAAAATGCCATGAACCCTTACCGATGACAGAGGGGTCTGTGGGCCACAGGTTGAGAACCCCCGAGTTAAATGGTCTGTTGATAATTGAGTTTGTTCATATGTTCACATTTATTTTAGTTTGATTATTGACATTTGGGCATGTGACCATTCTGCTAAATGTGAATTGGTCATGGCTGTTTGCACTGTTGTTTTGTAAATTGTTGGTTGCTATTGTGTTGTCTTATGGTATTGCACTCTGTTTTGTACTTGGCACTGAAGCACAATCAGTGGTATGTTTCAAATACTGGCAGTAAAGTGATTCTGATTGGGACTTTAGTTCGGGGGTTTAGATGAATGACTGGTAATTTAATTGAAAAATAAGATTTTTTTTGGAGAGCAGGTACCAAATGGATGATTCCTTTGGAGGAGAAAGTTAGAATTCAGTGGCATAGTCACAGGATAGTGTTTCTTGCTTAATACTGTGATTAGGAGAGAATTCTTCTTTGGGGTCATAAATCTTTGCAGTTCTCTAACTTGAAAGCTGTGAATGCTGTGTCATGCATATTCAAGGTTGTGGCAGATTATTAGTTTACACAGGATTAGAGAATTATAGGGATTAGACAGGAAAATGAATTTGAGTCCAAGAAAAGATCAGTCGAGATCTTTTGAGTGAAGGAGTCAACCTGTGGAGGCATATGGCCTGCTCATATCCTGCGCTCTTTTTCTACCCAACTGCATGGAATTAAAACTGTTATTCAAACCACATTATCAGTATAAAATTACGTATTAAAGTTTTCAGATTATTTTAGGTACAAAAAGAAATTATACACAAGAATTAACTTTATCATTACAGGTCGACCTTCACTAATCCGGCACCATTGGGACCTGAGGAGTGCCGGATTAGTGAAAATCTTGAATTATAGAAGGATCACATCATCACAACACATAATCAGTGCCGGATTATCGGAGGAACCGGATTACAGGTCGTCGGATTAGTGAAGGTCGACCTGTACCTGATTTCAACATCATCTTGCTATTACATATTGTCAATGACAAATATTCTTAGTGTTAAATTCTTTCATGATTTTATTCAAATTATATTGTAGATTTATAAAATTTAATGTTTAAGTATTCAATACATTTTGATTAAATGCTTACAAACAATCCAATAACAGAACAACTTTACATGCCACGTAGGATATCGCTTGGGATTCGTATGTATTTTTGTCAGTCCAAAAGGTGAAAAGATGTGTGGTAGAATGAAGGAGAAGCAAAGTGACTTGTATAGATAAGTTAAGACATTTTAATGATGGAGCAATTTCCACATCTTTCAAATTAACATTAGGTTGCAAAACTCAGGCTGAGTTTGGGTATAGTTTTAGAAAGTACAATGTATATTGGACTAATTTCAATTAGAAAGGATCTTAATAAAATCTAAAGATACATTAATTTCTGTTGACCATTTCTGGTTAATCTCATTTGGACAATCTGTTGCATATTGATATTCTACTGATAAAATTGCACAATTAGAATTTGAAGGGAGGCTTTTTATTTGTATTACTGACTACTGATTGTACATGTAGCATTTATATTTCAGTGCCTATAAAAAGTATTCACCTGCTTGTAAGTTCTTATGTTTAAGTTTTACAACATTGAGTCACAGTGGATTTTATTCGTCTTTTTTGACGCTGATCAACAGAAGACTCTTTCGTGTCAGTGAAAACAAATTTCTACAAATTGAGCTAAATTTATTAGTTATTAAACACAAAATAATTGATTGTATAATTACTCACCCCCTTCAAGTCACTGTTTAGCAGATGCCCCTTTGTCAGCAATTGTAGCCTTGAGTCTGTGTGGATAGGTCTCTATCAGCTTTGCACACCTGGACACTGCAATTTTTCCCCCATTCTTCTTCACAAAACTGTTCAAGCTCTGTCAGATTGCATGGGGTTCATGAGTGAACAGCCCTTTTCAAGTCCAGCCACAAATTCTCAATTGGATTGTGGTCTGGATTCTGACTTGGCCATTCTAGAGCATTAACTTTGTTGTTTCTAAGCCATTCCTCTGTAGCTTTGGATTTATGCTTGGGGTCATTGTTTTGCTGGAAAACAAATCTTCATCCAAGTCACAATTCTCTTGTAGATTACATCAGGTCTTCCTCCAGGATTTCCCTCTATTTTTGCTGCATTCATTTTACCCTCTACCTTCGCAAGCCTTCCAGAACCTGCTGCGGTGAAGCATTCCCACAGCATGATGCAGCCACCACCATGCTTCAGCCCACTACCATGCCTCATGGTAAGGTGGTAAGGATAGTGTGTTTTTGATGATGTGCAGTGTTTGACTTATGCCAACATAGTGTTTTAGTCTGATGGCCAAAAAGCTCAATTTTAGTGTCTTCAGACCATAGAACCTTCTTCCAGCTGACTTGAGTCCCCCCAGAGATGTGCCTTCTGGCAAACTCTAGCTGAGATTTCATGCAAGTGTTTTTCCCCCAATGATGGCTTTCTCTTTGCCATTCTGCCATAAAGCTCAACTGGTGAGGCACCTATGCTACATTTGTGTGTACAGTCTCACCCATCTCAGGTAAAGCTTGCAACTCTTCCATAGGTGTCATTAGGTTTCCTGGTAACCTCTCTCACTTGTCCCTTTCTTGCATGGTCACTCAGTTTTTGAGGATGGCCTGCTCTAGGCAGATTTACAGCTTTGCCATATTCTTTACATCTCTTGATGATTAACAACTGTACCAAAGGAACATCCAGTGACTTGGAAATTTTCTTGCATTCATCTCCTGACTTGAGCTTTTCATTAACCTTTTTGTGGAGTTGCTTGGAGTGTTCTTTTGTCTTTATAGTGTAGTTTTTACCAGGGCACTGGCTCACCTTCCAGATGCAGCAGTATTTTTACCACAATCAATTGAAACACCTTGACTGCACACGGGTGACCTCCATTTGAATAACTATGTGACTTCTGAACCAATTGTGATCAGTTGGTAGGTTGGATTAAGGGGGGGGGGGTGAATACTGATGCAATCAATTATTTTGTGTTTTATATTTGTAATTAATTTACATCATTTTGTAAAGATCTGTTTTCAATTTGACACGAAAGAGTCTTTTTCTGTTGATCAGTGTCAAAAAAAAAAGAAATTAAATCCACTGTGATTCAATGTTGTAAAATTAAAGATTAAAACTTCCAAGGTGGGGGATGAATACTTTTTATCGGCACTGTATGTGTGTTTGTGTATATGTATTTTTTTTACATTTATGGCTGTGTTGGTAACTAATTTATTGTCAGATAATGCCGGTTCCCCAACCATTGGCACGGACCTTGTTAATCCGGGCAACATCTGTGCCGGCATGAATCTTCTTGTTCTTGTCACAGTCATCCGAAGGTTTTGGTGGGACACATGTTGCATAATCTTGAGGGGGTTCAGCCCACGACGCCTACCGGGCTGCCACCACTGGGACCTTAAACCCAGGCCTCTGCGCCATAGATCCCGGATGGTTCCTAGTGTTGGCCTCCAAAACTATATAATTTGGGTGTTTGTAAAACTTCAACTTCTCAAAATTGATTAAATTTATCACTTTACCTTAAACCAAAGCAATTATCAATCAGTGCTTTGGACAACTGTCCGCTTTAAGCAAGTTTTGTAAAGTTATCTTATACACTTGTAATCCTTAAACCTTTTGGCTGTGATGTGTAATTGGAGTTTTGTTTCCAATGCACATTAAACTAAAAGTTCGTTAGAACTGTTCTTGAGTATAATGACACTTGTGTTGGTATTTGTCCAAATATGTATTTTTCCCAGCTTCACTTCTGAGCAACTTTGTTGTTATTAATACATTTTGCATAAGATTTTAGAATATAGTTTATTTTTGTTTTCTCTGATTTTTTTAAAACTCAGATTAGCTGAAATTTGTCAGGTCTCAAACATACAAATCTCCAGATTTGGATATACGTGACCATGTTCTCTGCTGGAGTCTTATATCCTGGCAATAACCCAAGGGTTTATTCCTTTTTCTTTTGGTCTTTTGTACACCTCCTTGTGGTTAGTTTTAGTACAATATTTGAAGATACTCTTGATTAGGAAAACACCACAGTGAAGGAAATAAAATCACTTTTTAAATGCATAACCATATGTGTCCATTTTAATGGTCCATGTACACTGTCTTAATGCTTTGGAATTTACCAAGCTTTTAAAAGCTGGCTTTCCTGGATTAAAAGACAACAAAATTAAATTAGGAGCCTCTGCTTGAAAATTATTAGTACTAGTAACATGCAGACCAGTATTTAACTTTTGAAGAGAAGCGATCATGCCTCTGCTTTGCAGCACTCCCAATAATTTGAAAGTGAATTAAAATACTGCAGATCCTGAAAATCTGAAATAAAAAAGCATGTTGTGTTGGTACTTGTTTTTTATGCAAGTAGATTGCAGCTTTTTTCTCACTATAATCTTCTGTGGGATTCTTCATATCTTTTGCACATCTTCCTCAACAAACCATTAATTTGCACTGATTTCTGGTCTTTGGTCTTGTGAATTGGTTTTACTGATTTGTCAATCAATGAAACTGTGAATGTTTTAGGACAACTTTCAATAAGGTGCAAAGATGTGAGATAATTGGAAGGAGCTAAGTTCAAAGTAAATTTATTACCAAAGTGCATATATGGTAGCATAGTGGTTAGCACAATGCCTTGCAGTACCAGCGACCTGGGTTCAATTCCCACCACTGCCTATAAGGAGTTTGTACGTTCACCCCGTGACCCCATGGGTTTCCTTCGGGTGCTACGGTTTCCTCCCACAGACCAAAGACGTACCAGTTGGCAGGTTAATCGGTCATTGTAAATTGTCCCGTGATCAGGCTAGGATTAAATCAGGGCTTGATGTGCAGCGTGGCTCAGATGGCTGGAAGGGCCTATTCCATGCTGTAGTTTCTTGTGGCCATTCACTGTAGAACAGAATCAATGGGAAAACTGCACATAAGCGAAGACTGACAAGCAGCCAATGTGCAGAAGCAGATAAACTGCAAAAACAAAATGAATTTAAAAAACTGAGAACACCGGGTGCAGAGTCCTTGAAAGTGAGTCCATAGATTGTTGAGGGTTGAGGCTGGTTCAGGAGCCTGCTGGTTGAAGGGAGATAACTGTTCCTGAACCTGATGGTGTGGGATCTAAGGCAGCAGTCCCCAACCACTGGGCCGCGGACCGCTACCGGGCCGTGAGGAAACGATATGAGTCAGCTGCACCTTTCCTCATTCCCTGTCACGCCCACTGTTGAACTTGAACATAGGGTTGCCAACTGTCCCGTATTTGCCGGGACATCCCGTATATTGGGCTAAGTTGGTTTGTCCCGTATTTCCCCCGCTAAGGTAGAGCGTTCCTATGAAAGTTCGTGCCGAAATGGCATAAAGTGAAGAAGCAATTACCATTAATTTATATGGGAAAAATTTTTGAGCGTTCCCAGACCCAAAAAATAACCTGACAAATCCTACCAAATAACACATAAAACCAAAAATAAATAACGCTAACATATAGTAAAAGCAGGAATTATATGATAAATACACAGCCTATATAAAGTCAAAATAATGTATGTATAGTCGGGAAGATGAAGGCAAAACCGATTTGTGGGGGGAGAATCGGCACATGCGCACGTCACGCATGCGCAAGGCTTCATGGTCATGGTCGTCTTTCCTGGGGTAAAGTGTCCCGGGATTTGACTGATACTTTTGTCCCTTATTTGGGAGTGAGAAAGTTGGCAACCCTAACTGTAAAAGACATGTTGAGGTGAGTTTAACCCTACTTGAACACCCACCCTCCCCCGGTCGGCCGGTCCGCAAGAATATTATCAATATTAAACCGGTCCGCGGTACAAAAACCCTGATCTAGGGTACCTCCTGCCTGATGACAGCCACGAGAAGAGTGCATGGCCTGGATGATTGGGTGGGGGGTGGGGGCTGCTGAGGGTCCTTGATGATGGATGCATTAGTTATTCATACGTACAAGGTGTTTTTGCTCCCTAATTGTTCTTGCAGTAATTAATGTTGAAACACCACAATCTCATGGTCATAGTGTTGGAGAGCTGAGCTGCACAGTACAGCATGGGCCCTTCTACCCACCACATCCAATGCCCATCCACGAAAAAATCCCAATTGCCTGCATAAGAACCATATCCTTCTATGCCTTGCCTATTTGTGTCTGTATAAATGCTTCTGACTGTATCTGATTCCACCCATAACAGCGATGGGCAGTGAGTTCCAGGAATTTGATTGAGCACCGATGGAGGATTAGTGCTATATCTCTGAGTGACTTAACCTTCAGCTTCCAGTTCCTGATGTTTCCATGCACTTGTCACTCTGTTTCAAAAGCCATCTGTTTCACTGACATATAATTTGTATCCTATGTACTGTCTATACCCACGAGCCTGTGATATGGCAGCTAAAGAGTTTTTCATTGTACCTGTACCTCACTGCAAGACCATAAGACGTAGGAGCAAAATGGGCCATTTGGCCCATCGAGTATGCCTTGCCATTCTATCATGGCTGATTTATTTTCCCACTGACCCCCATTCTCCTGTCTTCTCCCTGCAACCTTTGAAGCCCTTATAATCAAGAACCTATCATAAGTATCCCATTACATTCCTGATTGTGTGTACAAAGGAGTGCCTTTGTGTAATCAGGTGAGTTACTGTTGCAGAATATTTGGCTCCTAACTTTCTCTTCGAGTTTCTGATCAGTTCTAGTAATATCACCTTCATCATGAACCCCTACCACCCAGATCATTCTCTCTTCTCACTGCTGCTATTAGGAAGAAGGTACAGGAGCCTCAGGACTGACATCACCAGGTTCAGGAACAGTTATTACCCCTCAGCCATCGGGCTTTTGAACCAAAGGGGATAACTGAACTGTTCCCACAACCTATGGACCCACTTTCAAGGACTCCACAACCCATGTTATCGATATTTGTTCTAGTGTCTTGTTTTACTTTTTAGTACTTTAGTATTATTATTAGTTTTTCTCTTTTTTTGTACGAGGGGTGATTGATAAGTTCGTGGCCTAAGGTAGAAGGAGTCAATTTTAGAAAACCTAGCACATTTATTTTTCAAAATAGTCCCCTCCTGCATTTGCACACTTAGTCCAGCAGTCGTGGAGCATATTGATCTTGGACCTCCAGAAATGTCCACAGATGGGTGATTGATAAGTTTGTGGCCTAAGGTAGAAGGAGATGAGTTATACAGCTGTCATTACATGCACGTGCAGTTCAACTCTGAGTGCTTATGCAGAAAGTTCGAAGTTAATAACGCATCTCCTTCTACCTTAGGCCATGAACTTATCAATCACCCCTGATGAGTTATTAACTTCAAACTTTCTGCATAATCACTCAAAGAGTTGACCTGCACATGTATGTAACAAGAGACATATGACTCATCTCATTTTACCTAAGGCCACGAACTTACCAATCGCCCCTACTGTGGACAGTTTCTGAAGGTCCAAGACCCGTATGCTCCACGACCACTGGACGAAGTGTGTAAATGTAGGAGGAGACTGTGTTGAAAAATAAATGTGCTAGGTTTTCTAAAATCGACTCCTTCCACCTTAGGCCACGAACTTATCAATTACGCCTCGTATTTGCATAGTTTGTTGCCTTCTGCACATTGATTGTTTGTCATGTTGGGTATGCAGTCTTTCGTTGATTCTTTTGTATTTCGTGGATTTACTATGTATGTCAACAAGAAAGTGAATCTCAGGGTAACATGTCTGTCTTTTGCACATTGGTTGTTTGTCAGTGTTTTTGTTAAATTAGCTATCATTTCCATCATCATACTTGTGTGAGATCTCCTATTCCAATAGAAAGCTTAACGAAGGCAATGCTTCACTTGCACTCATAGGACAAATTGGTACTTTTTCCTATAATCCATGAAATTTGGAATAGATGATTGGTATAGAAACACTGCATCACTAGGGCTCTGCAGTAGCATAGTGGTTAGCATGATGCTATTACAGCTCGCGACAGTCCAGAGCTCAGAGTTTAATTCTGGCGCTGTCTGTAAGGAATTTGTACTTTCTCCCTGTAGCCCTGTTAGGTCCCAAACAACAAGGGCATGTTTTTCTTTTGTTTAAACAACTTAACGTCTCCATTCAACGCCGCCACCTGTACATCCCACAATTCCCCCTTCTCCTCCTGCGCACACGCACATAACAGGGAGAGTGTGCATTGTACTAAATATTGCATAGTCCAAATGAACGATACTCAACAATCTCCTATTCTTTTTATGTATATATTAAAAATTAAATAAAAGATAATTAAAGTCAATTCAAATGTCCATTAGGATATGAGAACCTCGATGTTAATACAATTCTCAAGGTACCAGATGCCTTCACTAAGTGCCTTTAACAGCACAAGAGCTCCCTTCTTTGTGAAACAGTCAGCTAGTTGTTCCTTTATAGTTGACCATAGCACACGACAAATTTTCTGTGCTTGGACAAGTTCTTCAAGCCTGCTTATCCCCAGGCGAAGCTTCTTCTCTGTAACTAAGCTGGTGGATTTGATGGCATCAACGAAAGAATAGTTGTCTGTAACGCAAGTTATCTGTAGACTGTCCTTCTTTGGGTCACCATGGAAAAGCTCAGAATAAAGTGTGGCCAGAAAAACAGCATTGTCAATAGCTTCAGACATTGCGAGGGTTTCTCCTGCCAGGGTACTCCGTACAATTCTTTGGATATTTTTGATTGCCAGTAGAGGTGAAAATCTTCCCTCTTCTCCAAGCAATACAATAAAATGTCCCTCTTGAGTACTTCCATCAGGAAGATTTCCAAGTGAGGTGTCACTGGAGACAACGAGCCTCATTGAGCTATTGAAACTTCAAGACTACTTTTTCCAATTGCCATTTTTTGTGCTGGATGCCAAGTTGCAGACGTCAAACTTGATGTCAGGTCTGCTCTGCCTTGCCAGCTATAGAACCTGACCTATCTTTGACCTAAGTTGTTCAGCTTCAGCTTCACTCGAGGTGTGCATCCCATTGTGTTTTTTGGTCAATGTCTTTAGCTACCTCAAACACTCCCATTATTTCTCCAACTTCTGATTTCATCCTGTTTTGCAGCTTCAAACGACACCTCTTTAGTTACTAGGATATCTTCATCTTAATATTTCTCAGACGGTCCAGCCTGATCTATGCTTGATTCAATATGAAGTCTGTGTAAACGTGACATGTCAACTGTCCCTGCAGTGCCTGCGATTGTGACTGGTTTTAGGTAATTCAAGTTGTATCAACTTTTGTTTCTTTTGTTTTACCTGCTCATCCTAAGACTTCAGTTTTGTATGAGGTAGCAATGTCTTCGTCTACAAATCTCACAGTTTGTCCTGTTTAAAAACTGAAACTTCCATGTTGTCTTTCCATTTGTGATAATTTCTGTTCAGGCAAGTTTGTTACGTCCCCACTGCTCTCTCTTCAGCAATGTCTATGCCACTGTTAAGCAACTCTGTTGGGTCCTCAGCTGCACTCTCCTCATCCCTCTCTGTGCTATGTGACCGTGTGCCAGGTAAGTGCTTTTCATTTCTTGTGTCATTTTCCATGGAGTTCTAATCGTTTTCAGTTTGTGCTTTACGTAGTCTGGAATGATGCATTCTCACATATGTACCTCCATGTCTCACCAATACCACAACTCTATCCTGACCACTGACAACTCCAAGACCTTTCCATTCTGTACAGTCTGCTCTTTTGTAATACACTTTGTCCCATGTCGTATTTGTCATTTGTAAGAAGGTCCTGTGTCCTCTGTGCTCTTCAAATTCTCTCTGAACACTCTGCTTTAGTGAAAGTTTTCCTTGATGCATGCAGTGCTGAGATATGTTTCTCAACTCATTCACTCCTTGTCGGGCCCTCTAGAGCGTGTGGTCTGTCAACCAGTACAGAGGGAAGGTTTGGATTTTGGCGGATCATCAATTGATACGGGCTATAGCCACCTACATTTTGCATGGTATTCTTCGCCATAAGGGCCCAGTGCAGGGCTGTGTTCCAATCACAGTCACTGCTTTTCTTTATCTTCAGCCTTATTTCAGTAACCATTTCGTTGTGAAACTTCAGAAGTCCATTACTCCATTAGCGTATTCATACCTTTATATTTGTCTTCCACTGAAATTCCCATTGCAGTCTCTCTCGCTCTTCTTGAAACCGACAACGCAACAGGCAAGGCTTGCTTCGGCTTCTCCAGTTCTGTAATATGAGTCAATATTCCAGTTTAATTTTTCCAGCTTTCGTAAGGCTTGCTCTCTTAAATGCTGGCAGGATCCTCTAATTGGAACACATCCTCTGCTACCACTGTTAATGTCCAAACAACAAGGACGCATTTTTCTTTTGTTTAAACAACTTTACTTGCAATATCTGTGTTCAATACTTGAAGGCCGCCACCTTTAAGGCTGATTTATACTTGTGCGTCAGTGTGTCTGCAATTCACCGCTAAAACGCAAGTTGGCGTGGGATTTCTATGCCACTGTGTTGAGTTTCTTCGTGTTGATGTTCTTCAAACAATGGCGACTGAAACTGAAGGAGGGTGAATTTTCTGTGCTTGTCCGGCCACGGAGAGACATGGACAAGGAAATGCATTTCAAATATTGTCGGATTTCGGCAGGTAGATTTGACGATTTGGTTCATTGTCTCCAACCATTTATTTCGCATCAGTGTACGCATAGTATACTCAGAGACGGGTAATCACCATTCAAGTTTTAGCTTCAGGTGGAAGTCCACAGGCTGTAGCAGCTAGCTACAAACTGGTGTCAAGCACAGGGTCCTCCATAATTTCGGAGGTCTGTAAAGCTTTATGGAAAGCATTGCAGCCAGAGTTCCTTCCCTGCCCTTCAGTCGCCCAATGGGAAGCTATTGCAGCGTAGAATGAAATGCGATGCTACAAAGCAGACCAATCACAGTTGTTGCAGTCTGCGTTGCTGCGATGCGTAGTTACATTTTGGGGGGGGGGTGCGCGTTAGGCTACGTCATAGGGTACAGCGTAGGGTACACGGCTACGGTGTACATTTGACACACAAGTATAAATCAGCCTTTACACCTCACAATTCCCCCCTTCTCCTGCGCACACATGCATAACGAAGAGTGCGAATGTGTACTAAATATGTACATAGACAAATGAACAGAACACAACAACCCTGTTGGTTTCCTCCCTCAGTCTATGGACATACTAGTTTGTAGGTTAGTTGGTCATTCTAAATTGTCCTGTGATCAGGCTAGGGCAACAGTATGGTTCATTAGGACGGAAGGGCCTGTACTGTGCTGTATCTCTAAATGAAATAAACATAGAAACGTAGAAAACCTACAGCACAATGCAGGTCCTTTGGCCCACAGAGTTATGCTGAACATGTCTCTACCTTAGAAATTACTAGACTTACGCATAGCCCTCTATTTTACGAAGCTCCATGTACCTATCTAAAAGTCTCTTAAAAAAACCCTATTGTATCTGCCTCCACCACTGTTGCTGGCAACCCACTCTACGCACTCACCACTCTCTGCGTAAAAAAAAAACTTACCCCGACATCTCCTCTGTACCTACTCCCCAGCACCTTAAACCTGTGCCCTCTTGTGGCAGCCACTTCAGCCCTGGGAAAAAGCCTCTGACTATCCACACGATCAATACCTCTCATTATCTTATACACCTCTATCAAGTCACCTCTCATCTTCTGTCGCTCCAAGGAGAAAAGGCCGAGTTCACTCAACCTATTTTCATAAGGCATGCTCCCCAATCCAGGCAACATCCTTGTAAATCTCCTCTGCACCTTTTCTATGGTTTCCACATCCCTCCTGTAGTGAGGTGACCAGAACTGAGCACAGTTCTGCAAGTGGGGTCTGACCAGGGTCCTATATAGCTGCAACATTACCTCTTGTCTCCTAAATTCAATTCCACGATTGATGAAGGCCAATACACTGTATGCCTTCTTGACCACAGAGTCAATCTGCGCAGCTGCTTTGATCATCCTTTGGACTCGGACCCCAAGATCCCTCTGATCCTCCACACTGCCAAGAGTCTTACCATTAATACTATATTCTGCCATCATATTTGACCTACCAAAATGAGCCACTTCACCCCTGTCTGGGTTGAACTCCATCTGCCACTTCTCAGCCCAGTTTTGCATCCTATCAATGTAACCTCTGACAGCCCTCCACACTATCCACAACACCCCCAACCTTTGTGTCATCAGGAAACTTACTAACCCATCCCTCCACTTCCTCATCCAGGTTATTTATAAAAATCATGAAGAGTAAGGGTCCCAGAACAGATCCCGTGAGGTACTCCACTGGTCACTGACCTTCATGACCCGCTTACAACCACTCTTTGCTTTCTATGGGCAAGCCAGTTCTGGCTCCATAATGCAATGTCCTCTTGGATCCCATGCCTCCTTACTTTCTCAATAAGCCTTGCATGGGGTACCTTATCAAATGCCTTGCTGAAATTCATATATATTCTACATCTACTGCTCCTCCTTCATCAATGTGTTTAGTCACATCCTCAAAAAGGCCTGAATGAGAAGGTGAGGGGAGGGAAAGGGGACAAGCTAGAAGGTGATGGGTGAAGCCAGGTTGGTGGGGGAGGGAGGGTGAAGTAAGAAGCTGGGAAATGGATAGAAAAGGCTGGAGAAGAAGAAATCTAATAAGAAAGGAGCGTGGACCATGAGAAAAAGGGGAAGAGGAGAGGCTCCAGAGGAGGAGATGGGTGAGGAGAAGAGGTAAGGGGGTGGCCAGAGTGGGGAATTGAAGAAGAGGAAAGGGGGAGGGGAAGGATTACACTAAGTTGGAGAGAGCAGTGTTTCTGCTGTCAGACTGAAGGATACCTAGAAGGAATATGAGATGTTGCTCTTCCAACCTGAGAATGGCTTCACTGTGGCAGTAGAGGTCATGGACCGACATCTTAGAATGGGAATGGGGATTGGAATTAAAATGGTCAGCCACTGGGAAATCCTACCTTTTACAGATGTAGTGAAGGTGCTTAACAAAGCCATCTCCAAGTCTAAATTAGGTGTTATCAATGTAGAGGAGGCCACATCAGCAGCACCGAATACAGTAGGCAATCCCACAGCTTTGCAGTTGAAGTGTTGCCTCACCTAGAGGACTGTTTGGGGCCTTGAATGGAGCTGAGGGAGGAGGTGAATGGGCACATGTAGAACTACTTCTGCCTGCAGGGATAAATGCCAGGTGGGAGATTAGTGAGGAAGGGATGAATGGACTGGAGAACCACAGAGGAAGCAATCCTATTCTGTTCAATAGTCAAACAGGATCTCCCTTTTGTAAACCCATGCTGACTATATTCAATTATTTCCTGTCTTTTCAATTAATCCTGTCCCCTGTGCTTGTTTTCCAATAACTTCCCGACCATTGACATTAGACTCACTGACTTACAATTACCTGTCTCGTCCACATTTTGTGTCCTCCAATCATCTAACACCTCACCTGTGTCTAGTGAAGATTTAAAAGTCTCTGCCAGAGTCCTGGAAATCTCTTTCCTTGCCTTGTATAACTGCCCACTCTATTAGGCATATAATAAACTGCAAAAATATCTAAACATAATTTCTAAAATGTATAACCTTTGTCATTTTGTTTACTGCAATATACTCACATTCGCCTTGTATAGGAAGGAAGCTTTCAAAAACTGTACTTTCTTTGGTGAGGAGAGCACTACAAAATTCAAAGTTCAAAGTAAATTTATTGTCAAGCATCTGTATGTTACCGTCTACTGTCATGAGATTATTTTTTCTTGCAGGCATTCACAGTAAATGCAAAGAAGCAAAATAGAATCACTGAAAAACTACACACTAACAAAGATGGACAAACAAACAATGTGCAAAGGGCAACAAATTTTGCAAATACAAAACAAAAAACAAAATAATAATAGATAATATTGTCAAGTCCTGAAGAGTCAGTCCATAGGTTGTGGAATTAAGTTGGTGTTGGAGTGAATGATGTTATCCACTCTGGTTGAGGGGTAATAAACTGTTCATGAACTTGGTGGTGTGGGGCCTAAGGCTCCTGTACCGCTTTCCTGTTATCAGCAGCAAGAAGAGAGCATGGCTTGGATGATGGGGGTCCTTGATGATGGATGCTGCTTTCCTGCAACAACTCTATTTGTAGATGTGCTCCTGGATAGGGAGGCTTTTACCTGTGATAGACTGGTTTATATACACTTACCTTTGTAGGCTTTTCCATTCAAGGGCATTGGTGTTTTCATACCAAGCTGTGATGCAATCAGTCAATATACTGTCCATCACACATCTACAGAAATTTGTCAAAGTTTTAGATGACGTGCTGAAACATCATAAACTTTGAAGAAACACAACTGCGCAAGCGTGTGAATGTCAGCCGAGTTAGACTGGCAGGAAGGATTTAAAAAGAAGCCAGCTTTATAGAGCAAGCATCGGAGGAGTGGGCGTTGGAGTAGAGGGAGTCAGAGTAGGAGGGCTTTGGCTCAATGGGGCTTCAGTGATAATGGGTTGAGGCGAGGTAAGTTACTTGTGAAGAATAAGAATAGGACATATGTTTGTGAGGCTGGTGTTCTGTATTGGGTGTCAGATGTGGGATGTCCGGGAGACTCCCAACCTCCTGGATGGCCACATCTGCACCAGGTGCATCGAGCTGCAGCTCCTTAGGGACCAGGTTAGGGAACTGGAGATGCACCTCGATGACCTTTGTCTGGTCAGGGAGAGTGAGGAGGTGATAGAGAGGAGCTATAGGCAGGTAGTCATACCAGGGCCTCAGGAGACAGGTAAGTGGGTAACAGTCAGGAGAGGGAAGGGCAAGAGTCAGATACCAGAGAGTACTCCAGAGGCTGTCCCCCTTAACAGTAAGTACTCCTGTTTGAGTACTGTTGGGGGGGGGGGAACCTTCCTGGGCGAAGCAACAGTGTACGAGCCTCTGGCACAGAGTCTGACCCTGTGGCTCAGAAGGGTAGGGAAAGGAAGACGATGGCAGCAGTGATAGGGGACTCTTACAGTTAGGGGCAGGTGTGACCCAAAAGAGGTCCCAATGATTAAAAAGAAATCTGAATCCCTGCCCCCTGCGCCAACCCCTCAGCCACGCATTTATCCTCCACCTCACTCTATTCCTATATCACTGTCACGTGGCACAGGCAGTAATCCCGAGATTACTACCTTTGAGGTCCTGCTTCTCAGCTGCTTTCCTAACACGCTGTAGTCTGTTTTCAGGACTTCCTCCCTTTTCCTACCTATGTCACTGGTACTAATATGTATCATGGCCTCTGGCTGTTCACCTTCCCACTTCAGGATATCATGGATGTAATCAGAAACATCCCAGACCCTGGTGCCTGGGAGGCAAACTACCACCTGTGTTTCTTTCCTGCATCCACAGAATCACCTCTTTATTACATGCCTTTTCCAGCTCCCTTTGCCATCTTAAGACGCGAGAGAATAGGACCAATCAGGTGTGACAGTGGAGAAGTGTGTATGGAACTGGAGGAGATGGCAGAGGTACTTAATGAATATTTTGTTTCGGTATTCACTATGGAAAGGACCTTGGCGATTGTAGGGATGACTTACAGTGGACTGAAAAGCTTGAGCATATAGACATTAAGAAAGAGGATATGCTGGAGCTTTTGGAAAGCATCAAATTGGATAAGTCACCGGGACAGGACGAGATATACACCAAGCTACTGTGGGAAGCGAGGGAGGAGATTGCTGACCCTCTGTCAATGATCTTTGCATCATCAACGGGGATGGGAGAGGTTCCGGAGGATTGGAGGGTTGCAGATGTTGCTTCCTTAGTCAAGAAAGGGAGTAGAGATATATAGGCATCCATTAGTCTCGTGAGACCATGGATTTGCACCTTGGAAGGTTTCCAGGGCGCAGGCCTGGGCAAAGGTTGTATGGAAGACCGGCAGTTGCCCATGCTGCAAGTCTCCCCTCTCCACGCCACCGATGTTGACCAAGGGAAGGGCATTAGGACCCATACAACTTGGCACCAGTGTCGTTGCAGAGCAATATGTAGTTAAGTGCCTTGCTCAAGGACACAACACGCTGCCTCAGCTGAGGCTCGAACTAATGATCTTCAGATCACTAGACCGATGCCTTGACCACTTGGCCACGTGCCAACTAGAGATAGCCCAGGGAATTATAGACCAGTGAGTCTTATTTCAGTGGTTGGTAAGTTGATGGAGATGATCCTGAGAGGCAGCACATTGGGAGAGGCTTAATGTGATTAGGAATAGTCAGCATGGCTTTGTCAAAGGCAGGTTGTGCCTTATGACCCTGACTGAATCTTTTTGAGGATGTGACTAAACACATTGATGAAGGTAAAGCAGTAGATGTAGTGTATATGGATTTCAACAAAGCAATTGATAAGGTACTCCATGCAAGGCTCATTGAGAAAGTAAGGAGGCATGGGATCCAAGGGGACATTGCTCTATGGATCCAGAACTGGCTTGCACACAGAAGGCAATGGGTGGTTGTAGATGGGCCATATTCTGCATGGAGGTTGGTGACCTGTGGTGTGCCTCAGGGATCTGTTCTGGGACCCCTTCTCTTCATGATTTTGATAACTGACCTAGATGAGGAAGTGGATGGATGAGTTGGTAAATTTGCTGATGACACAAAAGTTGGGTGTATTGTGGATAGTGTGGAGGGCTGTCAAAAGTTACAGCGGGACATCAATAGGATGCAAAACTGGGCTGAGGAGTATCAGATGGAGTTCAACCCAGATAAGTGTGAGACAGAAATATGATGGCAAAATTTGTATTAATGGTAAGACTCTTGGCAGTGTGGAGGATCAGAGGGATCTTGGGGTCTTAGCCCGTAGGACACTCAAAGCTGCTGCGCAGGTTGACTCTGTGGTTAAGATGTAGGTGTATAAGATGATGAGAGGCATTGATTGTGTGGACAGTCAGAGACTTTTTTCCAGGGCTGAAATGGCTAACACTGGAGGACACAGTTTTGAAGGTGCTTAGAAGTAGGTACAGAGGAGATGTCAGGGGTAAGTTTTTTACGCAGAGAGTGGTGAGTGTGTGGAATGAGCTGCTGGCAACGGTGGTGGAGGCAGACACGATAGGATCTTTTGAGAGACTCCTGGATAGGTACATGGAGCTTAGAAAAATAGAGAGCTATTACCTTAGGTAATTTCTAAAGTAAGTACATGTTTCGCACAGCATTGTGGGCCAAAGGGCCTGTACTGTGCTGTAGGTTTTCTATGTTTCTAAGAAGGCATATGGTATATTGGCCTTCATCAACCGTGGGATTAAATTCAAGAGCCAAGAAGTAATGTTGCAGCTATATAGGACCTTGGTCAGACCCCACTTGAGTACTGTGCTCAGTTTTGGTCACCTCACTGCAGGAAGGCTGTGGAAACTATAGAAAGGGTGCAGAGGAGATTTACAAGGATGTTGCCTGGATTAGGGAACATGCCTTATGAGAATAGGTTGAGTGAACTCAGCCTTTTCTCCTTGGAGCAACAGAGGGTGAGAGAGGACCTGATAGAGGTGTATAAGGTGATGAGAGGCATCGATTGTGTGGATAGTCAGAGGCTTTTTCCCAGGGCTGAAATGGCTAACACGAGAGGGCACTGTTTTAAGGTGCATGGAAATAGGTACAGAGGAGATGTCAGGGGTAAATTTTTTTTATGCAGAGAGTAGTGAGTGTGTGGAATGGGCTGCGGGTGACGGTGATGAAGGCGGATACAATAGGGTCTTTTAAGGGACTCCTGGATAAGTACATGGAGCTTAGTTCTGAGGGCTATAGGTAACCCGAGGTAACTTCTAATGTAAGTACACGTTCGGCACAGCATTGTGGGCTGAAGGGCCTGTATTGTGCGGTAGGTTTTCTATGTTTCTAAGAAAGTAAAGTTGCTGATGAGGACTGCTACATGGATCTCCAGTTTCCTCTTCCTGTCGTCAATTGCAGATCTTTGGTTTTGATGATGTTGAGTGAGAGGATGTTTTTGTGGCACCATTGAGTCAGATCTTCAATCTCTCTTCTCTATGCTGCCTTAAATATCACACTGCCGCCAACAACAGCAAACTTAAATATGGTATTAGAGCTGTACTTAGCCTCATAGTCATAAATATAAAGTGAGTACAATTATAAACGCAAGAAAAACATGCTAACTGAAAGTGTTGAAGCAGAGGAAATCCACATTAATCCTATCATATGAAGATATGAAAGAAAAATTTAGTTACAAGAGGAAGCTGAATGAAACATGACTTTATGCTGATGTGCAAGGTGTTACTTTAAGAAAAGTTGACTGCATAGCAACATAGAAACATAGAAAATAGGTGCAGGAGTAGGCCATTCGGCCCTTCGAGCCTGCACTGCCATTCAGTATGATCATGGCTGATCATCCAACTCAGAACCCTGTACCAGCCTTCCCTCCATACCCCCTGATCCCTTTAGCCACAAGGGCCATATCTAACTCCCTCTTAAGTATAGCCAATGAACTGGCCTCAACTATTTCCTGTGGCAGAGAATTCCACAGATTCACCACTCTCTGTGTGAAGAAGCTTTTCCTCATCTCGGTCCTAAAAGGCTTCCCCTTTATCCTTAAACTGTGACCCCTCGTTCTGGACTTCCCCAACATCGAGAACAATCTTCCTACATCTAGCCTGTCCAATCCCTTTCGGATTTTATACGCTTCAATAAGATCCCCCCTCAGTCTTCTAAATTCCAGAGAGTATAAGCCTAGTCGATCCAGTCTTTCATCATATGAAAGTCCTGCCATCCCAAGAATCAATCTGGTGAACCTTCTTTGTACTCCCTCTATGGCAAGAATGTCTTTCCTCAGATTAGGGGGCCAAAACTGCACATTTTATGTTTAATACAGATTTGATGACGAACAGACTTGTGTATAAATTAGTACAACGTAATTTACTTAAAGATAATCATAGGTGAAATGATTTTGTAGTTCAGGTAAAATTTTGAAATCACTAAAGTTGCAGTTCTTTGCTTTGTTGCTGACAGAGGATAATTAGTTCTTTATGGAGGAATGAGTTGATTGAATTTCATCTTCTATTGGTCACTGGCTTCAGGAATCATTGGCTGCTGTGTGGTGTGTTGTGCTGTTTGTATTTGTATTGTAGTTGTCTCACTCTGATCTTGTCTTGATCTTGGTGACTATTGTTAGAAATTTCAGCGGCAAATTGAATCAGTAAAGCAGCAGAAAAGCCCAGAATCAGAATCAAATTTACTATCAGTGACAAAAGTCGTGAAATTTGTTGTTATACAGCAGCAGTGCATTGCAATACAAAACAATAAAAACTGTAAATTACAGTAACTATATATTAAAAAACTAAATAAGTAGTTCAAAAAGAGAGGTAGTTTTCATGAGTTCGTTGTCCTTTCAGAAATCAGATGGCAGAGGTGAAGACTCTGTTCCTGAATCATTGAGTGTCTGCCTCAACGGCTACTGGGTCTCTTTCCTGATGGTAGCAATGAGAAGAGGGCATGTCCCAAATAATGGGGGACCTTAATGATATATGGTGACTTTTTGAGGTATCACTCCTTGAAGATGTCCTGGATGCTCGGGTGGCTGGTCCTTATGATGGGGCTGACTGAATTTACAACTTTCTGCAGCTTGTTTTGATCCTGTGCAGTGCTTCCCTCCCATACTAGACAGTGATGCAGCCATTTAGAATGCTCTCCACGGTACATCTGTAAAAATTAACAAGTGTCCTTGGTGATGTATCAGTTTTCCTCAGACTCTAATGAAATATAGCCATTGTGATGCCTTTTTTGTAGCTGCATCAATATGTTGGGCCCAGGATAAATCCTCAGAGATCTTGACACTGAGGAACTTGAACTTGAAATACTTCTAATCTTTCGATGAGGGTGTGTGCTCCCTTGTCTTACCTTGTCTTCCTTCTCATGTCGTTATTGAACACTAATCATTCACAGTTAAAGCTGGAAAAAGTATGCAAACCCTTGTGTTTAATAACTGGTAGAACCTCCTTTAGCAGCAATAATCTCCACCAAACATTTCTTGTAGTTGCTGATCAGACAATGGCGAGGAGGAATTTTAGACTATTCCTCCATACAAAACTGTTTCAGTTCATCAATATTTCTGGGATACCTTGCATGAACAGCCCTCTTCAGGTCATGCCACAGCATCTCAATTGGGTTAAGGTCTGGACTCTGACTTGGCCATTCCAAAACACAAATATTCTTCTTTTTAAACCATTCTGTTGATTTACTATTTTGTTTCGGATCCTTGTTTTGTTACATCATAAAACTTCTATTAAGGTTGAAGTGACAGACTGCTACCCTGACATTCTCCTGTAAAGCGTCTTGATAAAATTTTGAATTCATTGTTCTCTCAACGATTGCAAGCTGTCCAGGCGATGAGGCAGCAAAGAAGCCCCAAACCATGCTTCACAGTTGGGATGAGGTTTTGGTGTTGGTGTGCAGTGCCCTTTTTCCTCCAAAATTAGCAGTGTGCATTTCTGCCAATAAGTTCAACTTTTGTCTCATTTGTCTCAGAAGTGTTGTAGAACATCCAGATGGTCTTTTGAAGACTTGAGATGTGCAGCAGTATTTTTATTGAAGAGCAGTGGTTTCCTCCGTGGTGTCCTTCCATGAGGACCATTCTTGTTCTGTTTTTATAGTGGACACATGAACAGAGACTTTAGAAAGTTCTAGAGATTTCTGCAGGTCTTTTGAACCCTTGGGTTCTTTTTCATCTCCTTCAGCATTGCGCATTGTGCTCTTGGTGTGATCTTTGCAGGATGCCCACTCCTAGGGAGAGTAGCAACAGTACTGAGTTTCTTTCATTTGTAAACAGTTTCTCTTACTGTGGACTGATGAACAGAATGTCTTGGACCGCTTCGCTTTCCACAGATATTGCTTGATCCGTAACGTTTCTTGTGCTTTTGTTTTTATTATAGAGATCAGCCATTCTCTTACTGAATGATGGAGCGGGCATCAGAATCAGGTTTAATATCACTGATAGATGTTCTGAAATTCGTTCTTTTGTGGCAGCATTGCAGTGCAATACATAAAAAATACTACAAATTTCAATAAAAATGAATATATAAAATATGTGGTGGAAAATGAGAACAAAAACAGTGAAGTAGTGCACATGGGTTCATTGTTTATTCAGAAATCTGATGGTGGAAGGGAAGAAGCTGTTCCTAAAATATTAAGTGTGTGACTTCAGGCTCCTGTACCTCTTCCCTGATGGTAGAAATGAGAAGAGAGCACATCTTGAGTAATGAGGGTCCTCAATAATATATGCCACCTTTTTGAGGCATTGTCTTTTGAAGGTGTCCTCGGTGTTCGGAGAATGGTGCTGGCTAAGCTTGCAACCCTCTGGTAGTGGCCCTTCCATACCAGGCTGAATGGCCAACTCCTCCCTCGTTTTATGTTCTCGTGTATCATTTCAAAAGATTTTAAATCAACCTGAAAAAAATTAAATTTGTGGCAAAACTGGTTTTACTAGTTCATAAGAGTTAATGTTCTAAAGTGGTTAAGGTTTTACCTGCCATCTGTTCTTCCAATTGAGAATAATATTTCATATTTCTTTGGAAAGATTTCTCATTGCGCAATATAAACAGAATGCTGGACAAAGTACATTTATTATCGAAGTATGTATGCTACATGCAACCTTGAGATTTGCCTCCTTACATGCAGCCGCGAAATAAAGAAACCCAGTAGAATCCATTTAAATAAAAGACTGTCAAACACCCAGTGTGAAGAAAAAAGCAAATCGTGCAAACAATAAAAGTAATAAGGTAACAACATTCAGAATCAAAGTTCACGCAAGTGAGTCCACAGCCATGAAGCCAGTCACAGCCGATTAATTGCAGACCGCAGTCTCAATTCAGAGACAAGTAAATCTCACAGAGCAGCGAGCTGAACTAGCACTGAAATTGGCCAAACCTTGGGTTTGAAATATAGATAGATATATGATGCATGTGACAGCAATAAATGTCATAGTTCATTTTTATTTAATCTTGTGAATAGATTGGGCACCATACTGTTCTTTACTCTGTATTTAAGACTATGATTATATTTACTTTATAAGGAATCAGGAATCAGCCCTATAGTAGTCCATTGATCTGCACCTGGATTATAGCCTTCCATACCCCATCATCCATGTACCTCTGTACCTAATTTCTCTTAAACATTGAAATCAAACCCACATGCACGACTTATGCTGGCACCTCGTTCCACACTCTCACCACCCTCTTGAGCAAATAAGTTTCCCTTCTTGTTCCCCTTAAACATTTCACCTTTTACCTTTAATTCATGACCCTAGTTCTTGTCTCACCCAACCTCAGTGGAAAAAGATCTGCTTGTATTTGCCCTATCCAATTCCCTTATAATTTTGTATACCTCTATCCCCTTAATCTGCTACGTTCTTGGAAATAGATTCTTAACCTATTCAACCTTTCTTTATTACAACAGGAATTCTGCAGATGCTGGAAATTCAAGCAACACACATCAAAGTTGCTGGTGAACGCAGCAGGCCAGGCAGCATCTATAGGAAGAGGCGCAGTCGACGTTTCAGGCTGAGACCCTTTGTCAGGACTGCTGCGTTCACCAGCAACTTTGATGTGTGTTGCTTTCTTTATTACAATTGTGTTTAAGCTTGACTAGTAATTTGTTATTGCTCAGAAGCTAACGCTTCTGTTGCCTCTGGCAATGCATGTTCTTTCTTGTGTAGAAGTCTGTAGAATTGATTCCTGGGATGGCAGGACTTTCATACGACGAAAGACTGGATGAACTGGGTTTGTACTCGTTGGAATTTAGAAGATTGAGGGGGGGATCTGATTGAAACGTATAAGATCCTAAAGGGATTGGACAGGCTAGATGCAGGAAGATTGTTCCCGATGTTGGGGAAGTCCAGAACAAGGGGTCACAGTTTGAGGATAAAGGGGAAGCCTTTTAGGGCCGAGATTAGGAAAAACTTCTTCACACAGAGAGTGGTGAATCTGTGGAATTCTCTGCCACAGGAAACAGTTGAGGCCAGTTCATTGGCTATATTTAAGAGGGAGTTAGATATGGCCCTTGTGGCTACGGGGATCAGGGGGTATGGAGGGAAGGCTGGGGCGGGGTTCTGAGTTGGATGATCAGCCATCATCATAATAAATGGCGGTGCAGGCTCGAAGGGCTGAATGGCCTACTCCTGCACCTATTTTCTATGTTTCTATGAATTCAAACTGTGGAGATCAGCTGTGTGGTATTTAAGCTCTGCTATCATCCAGTTCAGGTGGCAGAGTGGAGATGCGTCTCAGAGGAAAGGAGGTGTAAGGTGTTCTTTCCCTCCGCTAGTCTGCAGGTCACCCTTGGGCAAGGTGTAGCACCTGCTTAGCCCCCCATCCCAATCAGGGTTATGTGAAGCCATGGGAGCAGGTGGTGGATAGTTGTATGAGCAGTTGGTGCATATCGCAAGTCTTGGTTATGTGACCACTGACTGCAGGCAATCTCTGGAGAGTATTATTAATGGCTGGGGTTACCTGTCTTGTAAAGACACTGCCCAGAAGAAGACAATGGCAAACCACTTCTGAAGAAGAATTTGGCAAGAACAATCATGGTCATGGACAGCCCATGATCATCCATGCCCTATGACATGGAACATAATGATGATGATATAACTGTATGTACTAAAATATGCCTTTTGATTTTGTGTTTTATATTGTGTTTTTGCTTTTTTTTTGTTGCTGTTTGCACTTTTTTGCATGTAGGAGGAGGGAGGTTTGATATTTGATGTTTTGCTTTGAATGGATTGGTTCCATGGTTCTGCTTTGTTTCATGACTGACTGTGGGAAGACAAATTTCAGGGTTGTATACTGCATATATATTTTGATAAATGTACTATGAAGCTTTGAAACCTGACACCATACTTTCATGGCTTTTGTTATTGCCAAACTATTAAAGCTGACATAATAAAAAGAGAACTGTCTGCGTGCAAAATCTTCAAATGCTTGCATCACAAGATTTAGCCCCCTGGGCATTATTTGAACATCCGCATGCACAACTTATGCTGGCACCTCGTTCCACACTCTCACCACCCTCTTGAGCAAAAAAAGGATTAAATCAGAGAGGACAGGAAAATTTTTCATTGGGGAAGGGCAAATTATGAGGCTATAAGGCTAGAACTTGCAGGTGTGAACTGGGATGATGTTTTTGCAGGGAAATGTACTATGGACATGTGGTCGATGTTTAGGGATCTCTTGCAGGATGTTGGGGATAAATTTGTCCTGGTGAGGAAGTTAAAGAATGGTAGGGTGAAGGAACCATGGGTGACAAGTGAGTTGGAAAATCTAGTCAGGAGGAAGAAGTCAGCATACATGAGGTTTAGGAAGCAAGGATCAGATGGGTCTATTGAGGAATATAGGGAAGCAAGAAAGGAGCTTAAGAGGGGGCTGAGAAGAGCAAGAAGGGGGCATGAGAAGGCCTTGGCGAGTAGGGTAAAGGAAAACCCCAAGACATTCTTCAATTATGTGAAGAACAAAAGGATGACAAGAGTGAAGGTAGGACCGATGAGAGATAAAGGTGGGAAGATGTGCCTGGAGGCTGTGGAAGTGAGCGAGGTCCTCAATGAATACTTCTCTTTGGTATTCACCAATGAGAGGAAATTTGATGACGGTGAGGACAATATGAGTGAGGTTGATGTTCTAGAGCATGTTGATATTAAGGGAGAGGAGGTGTTGGAGTTGTTAAAATACATTAGGATGGATAAGTCTCCTGGGCCTGACGGAATATTCCCCAGGCTGCTCCACGAGGAGAGGGAAGATATTGCTGAGCCTCTGGCTAGGATCTTTATGTCCTCGTTGTCCATGGGAATGGTACTGAAGGATTGGAGGGAGGCGAATGTTGTCCCCTTGTTCAAAAAAGGTAGTAGAGATAGTCCGGGTAATTATAGACCAGTGAGCCTTACATCTGTGGTGGGAAAACTGTTGGAAAAGATTCTTAGAGATCGGATCTGTGGGCATTTGGAGAATCATGGTCTGATCAGGGACAGTCAGCATGGCGTTGTGAAGGGCAGATCGTGTCTAACAAGCCTGATAGAGTTCTTTGAGGAGGTGACCAGACATAGAGATGAGGGTAGTGCTGTGGATTTGATCTGCATGGATTTTAGTAAGGCACCTGACAAGGTTCCACACGGTAGGCTTATTCAGAAAGTCAGAAGGCATGAACATAAAAGGATTCCACTATTTGAAGAGCAGGGAGATTACTGGATGCTGTAACCAGTGGATAACCTGTGTTAACTCTGATTCTCAACATCAGACTAGAAATAAACACGAGGGGAACTATTTCACTCAGAGGGAGGTGAGAGTGAGGATGAGCTGCCAGCACAAGTGGTGGATGCTGCTTCTATCAACTGTTTTTGCACTTCTGTCTATCCCGGAGAATGGTAACTGGGTGAGAGATGATTTGGGGAGATATTGAAATTTATTACAAATGTCAAATTGGACAATGCAATAGCAAGTGGTGGGGTACTGAATAGCATTTCAATAGGCTAGGAGTTAAATTCCTTGTACTTCTTGGCCCCTAAGTTGTACAACAAAATCAGTTCACTTGTAGATCCATCCATTTGATGTTTTACCTGCTGTAATTGTACAGCCCAGACACAGCAGATTTGTGTTTGGCTGCAAAATACCTTTGTAATACTTATTGCGTGGATTAATAAAGTTCATGAATTTCAGAATCCAGTTTAATATCACTGGCATTTGCCATTAAATTTAATTGTAATGCATAGTAATATATATAAAAAAAATATACACACACACACACACACACACACACCCACCCACCCCTATATATATATATATAAATAAACTAGTGGAAAAAGAGAGCAAAAATAAAAAGGTAGTGTTCACGGGTTGAATGTTCATTCAGAGAGGAAGAAGCTGTTGCTGAAATGCTGAGTGTGTGTTGTAGGGAGCCTATACCTCCTCTCTGATGATAGCAATCAGAAGAGGTCATGTCCTGGGTGATGGTGGTCCTTAATGATAGATGCTGCCTTTTTGAAGCCTCGCTCCTTGAAGATTTTGAGGCATTGTCCTTGGAGTGATGGAGGATGAGAGCTGACCTGATAGAGGTGTATAAGATGATGAGAGGAATTGATTGTTTGGATAACCAGAGGCTTTTTCCCAGGTTTCAAATGGCTAACACAAGGGGGCATAGTTTTAAGGTGCTTGGAAGTAGGTACAGAGGGGATGTCAGGGGTAAGTTTTTCACACAGGGAGTGATGGGTATGTGGAATGCACTGCTGGCGATGGTGATGGAGGCAGATACAATAGGGTATTTTAAGAGACTCTTCGATAGATACATGGAGCTTAGAAAAATAGAGGGCTATGCACTAGGGAAATTCTCGGCAGTTTCTAGAGTAGATCACATGCTTGGCACAGCGTTGTGGGCTGCAGAGCCTGTAATGTGCTGCAGGTTTCTATGTTCTGTGTCCTGGGTGTTGGGGAGGCTAGTGCCAATGATGAAGCTGGTTGAGTTTACAGCCATCAATCTCTGAGGATCATCACCCTGTCATGGAGAGTTCCTGAGATCGTGAAAACGATGCCATCTGGAGCTAAGCTCCTGGTAGGGTCATTGATGGCAATAAGGTCAAAGGTGAGATTCCAAACAAAGAGTGATCCAACCAAGACCTCAACAGAAGATGATGACACATCAGAACGGCAGTGAAGGCGAATGAAGGCTGCAGCAGTGAAAGCTCCTCAGTCGCCTTATAGTCCATGCCACTGGCCCTAACCATGATTTGTCAAGAACAACATGGTGGCTGCCCATGCATCAGCCTCTCCTCATTGAACAACGTCACCTACTGGCATTCTCTACCTTAATAGAGAATATCGTACTCGACTTGCGTGAAGGCACTACTACTGCAGCAACCTTGGGCAGCCTTTTCTGATTCTGTGCAGTGGTCCCTCCATATCACATGGTGATCAATTTGAGTGTTCTGCTGAAGGGCCATAAAACTATAAAGGCACGCAGTCAATCTGTCAGTGTAAATGATCTCGGTGCTTTTTCTGATGGCTTCATGCATTAGAGTATCTGCCAAAAATCATAACTTGAAATGAACTTCAGCCATCCAAAATAAGACTAGACCAAAATAAGGAGGATGCTTTATAACTGGCTTTGCTTTTGTCAAAAGCAGAAATGTCAGTGTGTAGCAAATTTGAGAGTTTTTTTTAGATTATGAAGACACGTAGTCCTCTTCTATTGTCATTTAGTAATGCATGTATTAAGAAATGATACATTATTTCCTCCGGTGTGATATCACAAAACACAGGACAGACCAAGACTGAAAAAACTGACAAAACCACATAATTATAACGTGTAGTTACAACAGTGCACAATACCATAACTTAATGAAGAAGTCCGTGAGCACAGTAAAGTTCAAAGTTTCTCAAATGTCCCATATCTCACACAGACGGGAGAAGGAAGAAAAACTATCCCTCCCATACCCGACCACAGTCCGACTCTGAGTCATCCGAAAATTTCGAGCTCTGATCAGCTCTCCGACACCGAGTACTGAGCGCCATCTCTGTCTGAACGATTCGACCTCCTTCTCGGTCACCAAAAGCAGGCAAGGCCAGGGGTTTTGAGGCCTACCCTCCGAAAGATTCCCGACCACACAGTAACGACGGCAGCGAACAGGCATTTCAGAAATTTCTGCAGATGTTCCTCTGTGCTATCAAATCAGAATTGTCCACGACCCCTATTTAACAGATACAATATCATTTTTCACCGGAGGGCTGCGCACACGCAGGCGTGCCGCCATCTTCTCCTCCCGATTTTGAGGAATCGTGTGTTGGTGTAAAATTGCTCCCCATTTCAACTTTCAGATGCTTGGTTTTGTAAAACGTGCAACATAAAATATAGATTAATAAACAAGTGGTCCTTTTAAATGTAATGTGCACACCTTCCTGTTCCAGTAAGATGGCGGCATGCTTGGATACAGCGTCCTTGCCAGGTCCAATCAAAAATGTCATTGTCTTTTTTACTATCGCAAGACTCTGCTGGACATTAAGAACTTAAAGTACTGCAGGTCGACCCCATTAGCAAGTTGCTCAGTAGCAGGGCAGCTGTGGACCGTGTTGCTGCCTGCTACTGAATGGTGTTGGAGTCAGTGTGCGAAGGCGGTATGCAGTGTAATAGCGAGTGATTGTCTTAGACGCTTCTCTTTGTGATTGCAAAACTCTGTTGGACATTGGTAACGTAGAATATTGCAGTTCGATTCACTGGTTTATTGGCGAGGCCGACTGAGGGCTCATGCCACAGGCTTGCCTGTTGCAGTCGCCCAGTAGAGGAAACCTCAGAGACAGTGCAGTGTGGCATCCATGCTGGTTTGGGGGCTCAAATCGTTGCCCTCTAGCGTTCGCTCAGTGGAAGGCAATCTGGAATGCATTTGTCTGTGGACTGCTGTGGGTTTGTTCTTGCCAGCAACATCCATGCACCCACCATTGACCTATAGGACATGAATTTTCACAACAGGGACTTGGGCTATGTTATATTATTTTGTGTGATTGTATGTTTACTGCTGTCTTGTATATGCTATATCTGCTTTGTTTTGTGTGTGACTGTTGGTACTGTGTTTTGCACTTTGGCCCCAGTGTTTCGTTTGGCTGCATTCATGTATGGCTGGATGACAATTAAACTTGATAGCTGATTAGAAATGGAAACATGCTGATAAGCAAAACCAGTAAATCGCTTAAATTAATAGACACAAAATACTGAAGGAATTCAACATGTCGGGCAGCATCCATGAACATGAATAAACAATCGATATTTCGGTCCGATACCTTTCTTCAGGATTGGAAAGGAAGGGGGAAGACGACAGAATAAAAAGGAGCATAGCTTAAGAGGTGATAGGTGAAGCCAGGTGGGTGGGCAAGGTCATAGGCTAGAGGGGAAGGAATCTGAGAGGAGAAGAGAGTGGTCCATAGGAGAAAGGAAAGGAGGAGGGGCATCAGGGGGTGGTGGTAGGCAGGTGAGAAGAGGTAAGAGGCTGAATCGGAAATAGAAAAAGAGGGGAGGGGGAGGAAATTTTATTTACCGGAAGGAGAAATCGATATTCTTGCCATTGAGTTTGGAGGCTCCCTAGACAGAATATAAGGTGTTGTTCCTCCACCTTGAGGGTGGCCTCATCTTGGCACAAGAGGAGGCCAAGGAGTGACATGTTGGAATAGGAATTGAAATATTTGGCCACCAGGGATTTCGCCTTTGGTGGATTTGCTTGACGATGCGATCCCTCCATTTACGACGGGTCTCACCAATGTAAAGGAGACCGCATTGGGAGCAAATTGCTTAGAATATTTTATCTGAGTATTGCGTGTAGTTTTGGTCACTTCCCTACAGGAAAGATATAAATATGGTTGAAAGGGTACAGAGAAAATTTACCCTTGCCTGGAGGAACATGCTGAGTTATAAAGAAAGATTAAACAGGTTAGGACTTTATTCCTCAGAATGTAAAAGATTAAGAGGAGATTTGATGGAGGTATACAAAATTGAGGGGTATAGATAGGGTAAATGCAAGCAGACTTTTTCCACTGAGATTGGGTGGGACTACAACCAGAGGTCATGGGTTAAGGGTGAAAGGTGAGAAGTTTACAGTGAACCTGAAGGGAAACTCCTTCACTCAGAGGGACGTGAGAGTGTGGAATGAGCTGCCAGCAAAAGTGGTGCATGTGATCTCGATTTCAATATTTAACAGCAGTTGAATTTGGTACATGGATGGTAGGCACATGGAGGACTATGTTCCTGGTGCAGGTTGATGGGAGTAGGGAGTTTAAATGGTTTCAGCATGGACCAGCTGGGCTGAAGGGCCTGTTTCTGTGCTGTACTTTTCTATGACTGAGTTCAGAATCAAGTGAAGGGAAAGATGGACTGTTGAGGCAGATGGAAAAGTAAATAATTATCCCATTCGATGGAAGAAGAAGAGGTTGCGTGATTATTGGAAAAAATTGTACACTATTTTGTATTCCATGGAGAGTGGGCCTGTCAATCAGTTATAGAATTATACGGTGTGGAAACAGAGCCTTCAGTCCAACGTCCATATTGAACAAGGTGCCTTCCAGAGCTAGTCCCATTTTCCTGCATTTGCCTCACAACCCTCTGCTGCCACCCTGAAAGCAAGGGTGAATTTCATCTCTCAAGTGACTTCTTGGGGTTTTCTTGTAGTTAATTAGCTTCTGAGTCTCTGAGTTGTCTTGATCAAATCAGTTGTGTTTCCTGTAGAGAGGCCAGTTCCTTCAAGAGGACCACGATCTTGTCATGGTTTGGAGGCTTGCATGCCTCAGTGACCTGGAGAGCTATGTTGGCTGGAGTCGGGGCTTTATGTTTCGGCTCTTGGTTAGGGTCACCCATGCCAAACAGGTCAAAGGGTAGAGGCCAGACCTAGAGTGGTCCACTGGTCCACTACCAGGTTTGGGGTTTCTGCTCAGGACTAACACACCAGACTAGTAAAACAAAATTGTCACAGAAACAGCATTGCAGACTCCTTGAATCTGCTGGAGAACTTTGGCAGGGGGAGCATCTGTGGCGGTGGGGCGAGGTGTTAGTAATTGCTTTTGTTTAAGATTGAAATATGGGTGGCTGGATCGAGATAACATCTCTACCAAAGGAATTGTAAGGCAGTCCTTCTCTCTGCTAGCCTGCAGGTCACCCTTAAGCAAGGTGTAGCACCTGCATAGCCCCCCCGATTGGAGTCACGTGAAGCCATAGGAGCAGGTAGTGGATGGTCAATAGACAATAGGTGCAGGAGTAAGCCATTCGGCCCTTCGAGCCAGCACCTCCATTCACTGTGATCATGGCTGATCATCCACTATCAGTATCCGGTTCCTGCGTTATCCCCATAACCTTTGATTCCACTATCTTTAAAAGCTCTATCCATCTCTTTTTTGAAAGCATCCAGAGACTTGGCCTCCACAGCCTTCTGGGGCAGAACATTCCGTATATCCACCACTCTCTGGAAGTCATATGAGCAGCTGGTGCATATCACAAGTCCTGGTTATGTGTCCACTGAAGACAGGCAGAGAATCTCTGAAGAGTATTGATAATGGCTGGGGTCACCTGTCTTGAAAGTCACTGCCGAGAAGAAGGCATTGGCAAATCACTTCTGTAGAATAATTTGCCAAGAACAATCATGGTCATGGAAAGATCATGATCACCCATGTCATTCAACACAACACATAACGAATGAATGAAAGAACTATGATAGAAATTATGAAAAGCTGTAAGTAACAAATACTGACAACCAGTGTGCAAAAGAACATAAATTATGCAAATAATAAGAATAATTAAATAATATTGGGAACACGAGTTGTATTTCCATAGGGTCCTTTGCAGGTCTCTCTGACAATTCAGGGTGCTGCTTATGACTAGACTGCTTCTATTCTTTCAGATGAAGCAACCGTTCCCCAACCTGCCACTCACCCCACTGAAGACAGGTTTGGTTCATGATTAGATTTGTTTTAAGTTTTTGTAGCAGGAGATCAATATCAGCCCCTTCAGACACAGCTAAGGATATTTTTTTTAACATAGGTGAGAGTCTTACATGCATGAGCTGCCTCTTGTCCTGTCATTTATCTTAAGTAATATTTTCCAAATATATTGAACAAAGAATCAAATGAAGAACCATTAAGAAAACTTACGGAAAGTTAATTTTAATTACCTTTTCTCTTTGTGTCCTGCAGGTTGTTGGGAGAGGAGCCTTTGGAGTTGTCTGCAAAGCAAAATGGCGTGGAAAAGATGTAGCAATAAAGCAAATAGAAAGTGAATCGGAGAGGAAAGCATTCATTGTCGAGGTAGTTTATCAATGTATAAAATTTCTCACAGACTTTTAGAGCAATGATTTCTCTGAGTACCACGTGCATTCTGGTACATCCATCTCAGATTTCAGATGCAACGTTCATACATCCCTTTTCAATACAACTGCTCCATCCCATATTTGTTAGCGGATTCTGACTGCTAGATCCTACCTCTTGATCCCCTTGTCTTCCTCAGTGCACTGTCTAAACAGCCTGTGCTAATCTTGCTGTGAGAATGAAGATAGAACTAATGAAAGAAGGAATAGGGAGAGAGCTATCCCTCTCTTGGCCCCTTTTATTTTCTGTTGTCAAAATGCTGTCTCCACCAACCTCACTCATCCCTCCTCACCCTACCATGATCATATCTCAAATTAAATGGCTTAGATGGCTCAAGAAACATCTGGCCTACTCCTATTTTTATTTGCTTTCTTCTAGTACGGTTTGTAAACTTATCTATCTGAAGGTTACAGCTGGCCATGTGAATTTCTCCTGTGATACAAAATACTTCAGAATCGGAATCACAGTCTTATCACAAGGAATTTGTTGTTTTGTGGCAGCAAAGACTCTCTGAGACCTCCGTTGGTCAGTGTTGACCATGGATATTGCATCCTAGCTGTCTAAATACACAAGCCTGGGTAGTACGATACGGAGAGCAAGCTGTTCCCATGAAGTAGGTTCCCCCTCTCCACGCAGCTGATGAACTCAAAGGACCAGCAGATATAGGTTGGTGCCAGAAGTGTCAAAAACAATGATGAGGTTGTGTTCTTGGACTGTTCAGAAACCTGGTGATGGAGGGGAAGAAATTGTTCCTCAGTCTTTGAGTGTAGGTCTTCCAGCTCCTGTTCGACCTCTGTGATGGTAGTAATGAGAAGAGGGCATATCCTGGGTGGTGAGGGTCCTTGTATTCAATGAGAAAGGTTGTGCCCATGATGGAGCTGGCTGAGTCTACAACGGGTTTGCTGTGGACTCCTACCATTAACTGAGGGGTCCATGGACACCAAGTTGGGAACTCCTGGTCTGCAACCTTCTGCAGCCTCTTGTGATCATGTACATTGGAATCTCTATACCAGGCTGTGATGCAACCAGGCAACTCTCCATTGTCATCTGTAGGAATTTCCAAGTCTTTGGTAACAAACCGTGTCTCCTCAACAAAGTAGAGCCTCTGGCTTATCTTCATGATTTTCATCATTGTGTTGGGCCTCGGATAAATCCTCCCAGCCGTTAACAACCAAGCTGCTCATGCTTTCCACTGTGGATTCCTCAGTGAGGAACGGTGTGTGTTTTCGTGATTTCTTTCTTCCCCTTCCTGAAGCCCACGATCAATCTCTCAGGGATGAGGTCTTTGGAGCTTCTGTGGGCCTTTCTGTGGCTCTGAGTATTTATTGAATGGGTTTGCTAACTCTATGCCTAATCTTCCTTCTTTCACAGCCAGGCTTGGGACCGTCCATGGAGGAGTTTCTTTATGTTTTATGTACCCTTTATGCTGCTGTATATTGTGCGTACCCACATCAAAAGGGTTACTTCATAAGGCACTTTGCTAATGATGTCTGCTGGGGAACTTAGTAAGCCTCGTAGATGAATGCAACTTCGGACACTCTGCTAATTTAGGAGGAGATAAGCTTGTTTTTAAGCAGACAGAAAAGATAATCTTTGGGTTTTGCACCAGGACTCATTTTTCTGTTAAACTTGGTATTGATTTTTGCTTTCCTTGAAAGAATCTGGGGAAATGGTTATGCATGGTGATTTGTTGGGTCTTGTGGAAGGTTAGAAGCTTCATTTTGTACGTGGCTATTGTTTTTATCCATGTAATTAGGAAAACTCAAGTGGTTAGTTAATTAACTTTGGTTTCAGCTGCATTCTGAGTAATTTTTGTCTTTAATCGAACTCCAAATGGGAAATTTATGTGAGTATTTTTGTTACTAGCTCAGTAAATGGCTCTGCAGCATTCAAAATTCTCTCGTATAAAATTTCTGTTTAATTTTTTTATCAGTATGATTTTTCAATATCTACCATATGACTGAGAATGTATTATAGTAGATTTGAGAAATGCATAAAACCAGCATAGTATTAAAGGCCTGCCTTTGTTCAGGCAAATACTGCTAAGTCTTTGCCTTGCTCTATATCCCACTTCCTGCAATCCCTTAGTGTCTACTTTAAATTAATCTTAAATTGCAGGAGAATAAATTAAGCACTACTTGTATTATATATTTTAATGTCTTAGGCATTTTGTGCCGTGCATGTGATCCCATGTTTAAAGGGGATCCCATTAATAACTAATACTTGGTTTTGACAGCTTGTGCCTGAGTTTCTTCTCTGCAACCAACTAAGGCTATTTTACTGTGTAGTTTTATCTAGAAATTTTTAACATTATTTTCATAATTTGTTTTTTTTTCTCTGTTGCAGCTTCGACAGTTGTCACGTGTTACGCACCCAAATATTGTGAAACTCTACGGAGCTTGTTTAAATCCAGTATGTAAATCAATATCTAGAAATATTTTTGGCTATGTATTCCGATTGTACATTACTGTTATTTGATCAAAATTGATTGTTTATACGTCTGAGAAATGATAATTGATTCAAAAAATGAGGGTTCAACTTGTAAGTCAGTTATGTTCTCCAAAAAAACTTCGTTTCTAGTCTCCACTTCTCAGAACATTCTGTTGGCTGCCTGGCTACATTGTTCTTTGATTTTCCTGGCAAACAAGTATTAAATTATTTTTCTTCAACTGCTGGTTATATCAACTACTACTTATTAGTACAAAAAATAAATGACTTAAAAGAGAAGAAGAAAAAAAGATTTAGAAGGGAATTCCAGGTAGTGTAGCATTTGTACTCTGTGGCCACTGAATGTATGTATGTGGTCTTTTGGTGCTGTAGCCCATCCATTTCAATGTCCGACCAGCTGTGCATGCAGAGATACTCTTTTGCACACCACTGTTGTAATGTGTAGTTATTTGGGTTGCTGTCACCTTCCGGTCAGCCTGAACTAGTCTGACCATTCTCCTCTGACCTCTCTCATTAACAAGGCATTTACATCCACAGAACAGTCACTTGCTGGATGTTTTCTGTTTTTCGAACCATTCTCTAAACTCTAGAGATTTGTGTGTGAAAATCCCAGGGGATCAGCAGTTTCTGAGATACTCAGACCAACCCATCTGGCACCAACAATCACTCCATGATCATAGTCACTAAGATGACATTTCTTCCCCATTCTGATGTTCAGTCTGAACAACAACTGAACCTCTTGACCATGTCTGCATGCTTTTTATGCATTGAGTTTCTGCCACATGATTCGCTGATTAGATATTTGCAGGTGTACAAGTGTACCAAATAATGTGGTCAGGTTTATGTCTGAGAAGTGATGCTGTTTCATCTAAAGTGGGCTTCACTTGTAAGTGATTTATGTTCTGCAAAGGAAAACTTTCTGTTTCTAGTCTCCACTTTTCACAACATTCTGTGTGAAGCTTTAGTACATTGCCCTTGGCATCCCCTAGCAATTTATTTTTCTTTGATTGCTGGTTATATCAACTACCACTCATTATTTAAAAAAAATACAACTAAAAGATTTTATGTCTCTAATAAAGTGACCACGTGGCCACTCAGTGTATTGTTGCTGCTGAAGTTCATTATAACATAGAGCATTACATACATCGGCCCACAATATTGTGCTGACCTTTTAACATACTCTTAAGGTCAATCTAATGCTTCCCTTTCACATAGCCTTCCATTTTTTTTTACCATCTACATGCCTGAGAGTCTCTTAAATGCTCCTAATGTATCTGCCTCTGCCCCCACAGCTGGCAGCATGGTCCACACACCCACCACTCTTTGTGTTTTTTAAAGAAAACGCACCTCTGTCAAATTATTGGATAATAAATGATGATGCATAAATTGTTATGGTTGGAGAGGCAGAGAGCTCGGGTTGCATTGTAAATTCGGATCAGAGACAAATAATGTTCTACATCAAAGGCAGTTTGTTAGCAGTGCCAATAGCGATGGTTTTCAATAGCGATGATATTTCAGTTTATCCATGTTTAGACATTCAATAGCAATTTGACAGCATGGAGACAGAAGAGGAATTGACACATTTGAGAAGGCTCTGAATATGCATGAGAAGGGAAACTCCTGTATCCAGAAATAAATTTCCCTGGATCAAACATGCAGTTCAAGAGGAGGCATTTCGGATAGATTTTGAGGGGCCATGTGATACCATGACTACTACCCTTGCATTGTTCAAGTGTAAAATCAGATGAACAGAAATTGGGCAATGGAACTGCTTGGATGTTGAAGATGCATTAACTGTTTTTGAACCTTGAGTAGTAATATTTTGAAGAGAGGAGAGCAAAGAGTTTTACAAATGGTATGTTCCAGTTTGCTTCAATGGAGAGGGTTACTGTAAAGATGAGTTTTGGAAAGTGAACTTTTTCTCCCTCTGTCCCTCTGAATATACCTCTTGCCCATCCTCTGGGTCACCCCCCCCCCTTCTCTTTCTTCCCGGACCTCCTGTCCCATGATCCTCTCGTATCCCTTTTGCCTATCACCTGTCCAGCTCTCGGCTCTATCCCTCCCCCTCCTGTCTTCTCCTATCATTTTGCATCTCCCCCTCCCCCTCCAGCTTTCAAATCCCTTACTCACTCTTCCTTCAGTTAGTCCTGACGAAGGGTCTCGGCCTGAAACGTCGACTGCGCCTCTTCCTATAGATGCTGCTTGGCCTGCTGCGTTCACCAGCAACTTTTATGTATGTTGCTTGAATTTCCAGCATCTGCAGAATTCCTGTTGTTTGCGTTTAAATTCACTACTGCGAAGCCTCTTCCGGTGATGCCTACACCGAAGAAGTTTAGATCCTCTCTTCGACGGGAGTTCAGTGAAACCATCTCTCACTGCTCCCCATCTGTAATTTCTTCGGCTCTTCAACTTTTCGACCACACTTTGACTCAAACACGCTATCACAGCCATATATCCTTTCTTGGAACGTGCCTCCGTCGCCAACTTACTCCAGTTGGCTTTAGGATTCGTTTCCAAGCCTCTCAATTTGGACCTTCTGAGGATCCCAGGTACTCACATTTTATTGACTCTGCCTCTCGCCGCTTCTCCCGTCAAGCTCTGAAGGCGACGCTCTCCACCATGAGGAGGTACTTGGTGTCCCTATCCCAGACCCTTCCACACCTTCGTGACACTTTCTTCGCCGTCTGTAATGGTCCTACCCGTTATTTCATCCTCCGTCGGATTCACGCCTGCAATCGCCGTTTTTTTGACTTTGTCATGTTAGGCAAAGATCGCAAGATCTTACATCTACGGACTCCAGAGCCTGCCGGCCCCGACGCTAGCAGGCATGAACTTTCAATTGCGGCCCCTGCCATTGATCTCGGCGGCTCCAACACCTCAGGACATATTCAAAACCCGGACTCCAGCAACGACCATGGACACCTTCACAGCGATTGTGCAACCACCAACTGCAACTCCAGCCTTGAACTCCAGGCCGGGTCTTTATGTGCTGCTACTGTGACTTCCGTCTCCCCTTCCCCCACCAATACTCTGCAGTCCCGTCTTCCTCAGATCCCACCGTCAACTCCTGGGCCCTCAGAGGCTCCATCTTCCTCTCACCCCAACCCTCCCCTCTCCACTGACATCCCCAGCCTCCCCCCTCCCCCCTCTGATCCCAGCTCTCATCCGTGCCGGATCTTTACCATCCCCTCCGACCTTCAACTGTCGGAGGCAGAACGCTCTGTTCTCAGTAAGGGCCTCACGTATGTCCCCCTTCGCCCACACCTCAGCGAGTTCCGTGTTCGCCACGATGCGGAACTTTTCTTCCGCCGTCTCCGTCTCCAAGCCTACTTCTTCGGCAAGGACTCTTCCACCCCCACCGATGACCCCTTCTCCCGTCTTCAACCCTCCTCCTCTTCATGGACACCCCGCTCTGGTCTTCTGCCTGCTCTGGATCTCTTTATTGCCAACTGCCGACGGGACATCAACCGTCTCGACTTCACTGCACCTTGTCCCCATTCCAACCTCACTCCTTCGGAACGCTCTGCTCTCCACTCCCTCCGCACTAATCCTAACCTTATTATTAAACCCGCTGATAAGGGGGGTGCTGTTGTAGTCTGGCGTACTGACCTCTACCTTGCCGAGGCACAGCGACAACTTGCGGATACCTCCTCTTATTTACCCCTCGATCGTGACCCCACTAAGGAGCACCAGGCCATTGTCTCCCACACTATCACCGACTTTATCCGCTCAGGGGATCTCCCATCCACTGCTACCAACCTTATAGTTCCCACACCCCGCACTTCCCGTTTCTACCTCCTACCCAAGATCCACAAACCTGCCTGTCCTGGCCGACCTATTGTCTCAGCTTGCTCCTGCCCCACCGAACTCGTTTCTGCATACCTCGACACTGTTTTATCACCCCTTGTTCAATCCCTTCCGACCTATGTTCGTGACACTTCTCACGCTCTTAAACTTTTCGATGATTTTAAGTTCCCTGGCCCCCACCACTTTATTTTCACCATGGATGTCCAGTCCTTATATACTTCCATCCCCCATCAGGAAGGTCTCAAAGCTCTACGCTTCTTTTTGGATTCCAGACCTAATCAGTTCCCCTCTACCACCACTCTGCTCCGTCTAGCGGAATTAGTCCTTACTCTTAATAATTTCTCCTCTTGCTCCTCCTATTTCCTCCAAACTAAAGGTGTAGCTATGGGCACCCATATGGGTCCTAGCTATGCCTGCCTTTTTGTTGGGTTTGTGGAACAATCTATGTTCCGTGCCTATTCTGGTATCTGTCCCCCACTTTTCCTTCGCTACATCGACGACTGCATTGGCACTGCTTCCTGCACGCATGCAGAACTCGTTGACTTTATTAACTTTGCCTCCAACTTTCACCCTGCCCTCAAGTTTACCTGGTCCATTTCCGACACCTCCTTCCCCTTTCTAGATCTTTCTGTCTCTGTCTCTGGAGACAGCTTATCCACTGATGTCTACTATAAGCCTACTGACTCTCACAGCTATCTGGACTATTCCTCTTCTCACCCTGTCTCTTGCAAAAACGCCATCCCCTTCTCGCAATTCCTCCGTCTCCGCCGCATCTGCTCTCAGGATGAGGCTTTTCATTCTAGGACGAGGGAGATGTCTTCATTTTTTAAAGAAAGGGGCTTCCCTTCCTCCACTATCAACTCTGCTCTTAAACGCATCTCCCCCATTTCACGTACATCTGCTCTCACTCCATCCTCCCACCACCCCACTAGGAATAGGGTTCCCCTTGTCCTCACCTACCACCCCACCAGCCTCCGGGTCCAACATATTATCCTCCGTAACTTCCGCCACCTCCAACGGGATCCCACCACTAAGCACATCTTTCCCTCCCCCCCTCTCTCTGCATTCCGCAGGGATCGCTCCCTACACAACTCCCTTGTCCATTCGTCCCCCCCATCCCTCCCCACTGATCTCCCTCCTGGCACTTATCCGTGTAAGCGGAACAAGTGCTACACATGCCCTTACACTTCCTCCCTTACCACCATTCAGGGCCCCAAACAGTCCTTCCAGGTGAGGCATCACTTCACCTGTGAGTCGACTGGGGTGATATACTGCGTCCGGTGCTCCCGATGTGGCCTTTTATATATTGGCGAGACCCGACGCAGACTGGGAGACCGCTTTGCTGAACATCTATGCTCTGTCCGCCAGAGAAAGCAGGATCTCCCAGTGGCAACACATTTTAATTCCACATCCCATTCCCATTCTGACATGTCTATCCACGGCCTCCTCTACTGTAAAGATGAAGCCACACTCAGGTTGGAGGAACAACACCTTATATTCCGTCTGGGTAGCCTCCAACCTGATGGCATGAACATTGACTTCTCTAACTTCCGCTAAGGCCCCACCTCCCCCTCGTACCCCATCTGTTACTCATTTTTATGCACACATTCTTTCTCTCACTCTCCTTTTTCTCCCTCTGTCCCTCTGAATATACCTCTTGCCCATCCTCTGGGTCACCCCCCCCCCCGTCTTTCTTCCCGGACCTCCTGTCCCATGATCCTCTCGTATCCCCTTTTGCCTATCACCTGTCCAGCTCTCGGCTCTATCCCTCCCCCTCCTGTCTTCTCCTATCATTTTGCATCTCCCCCTCCCCCTCCAACTTTCAAATCCCTTACTCACTCTTCCTTCAGTTAGTCCTGACGAAGGGTCTCGGCCTGAAACGTCGACTGCGCCTCTTCCTATAGATGCTGCTTGGCCTGCTGCGTTCACCAGCAACTTTTATGTATGTTGCTTTTTTTTCAGTGTCCTATTTGTTAACTAGCACTACACCTGGCTTATGAATTTGGCAGTCATATAAACTGAGATTATAATTCAGAACTGAATGTTGTCAGTGCTCGTGAGGATTCAGTTTATGATTGAATTACACATTCTGAAATCTTCAGAGGAAAGGTACACTGAAAAACCTCAGAACTGAGACATTCACATAGTATTCTCCTTTTCTATTGGTGGCTGAAGAATTTGAATCAAATGTAAAGTTGCAATTAAGGATACTCGAGCTAATAAAGTAGATAACTCTGAAAATGTAGATTTTGTTCATACTTTCTTGACATAACCTGACAAATGGAGTGATTTTTGTTTTAAAATAGCTAAAATGGTGATATACATGCCTATAAATTGGACCTTGATCATTTTTGGTGTATTAAATGAGTACTGTACATAACAGAAACACCAAATCCAAACTGTCAAAATCAAGCTATCGTTGCTTTTAGAAATCACTGTGGGGGAATGTAACAGTGATGGCATTGGTCAAGCTCAGGCCATGTGATTAGCAGTTGCATGGAGTCTAGATCAAAATCTACATTCATCACTTCATAGAAACTGTCTTTATAGAAGGATGCCAATACCAATCTTTTTAAAACAAAACTTCCTTTTTTGTGCATGTTAACACATTAGGGTATCTATAATTCTTAAGTTCATACATTATTCAGTATTTTTAGCACGATGCACTTGTAGTTTTATTTCTAAGTTATTTGCAAGGACTGAAAGTCAGCACTTATTAGTTTCTGTTTCTTCTGTTAACTAAAACAAGCCACGCACATTGTTGACGAGTCTACATACACAAAATATGGTGGGGAAGTTGGATCAGCTTAGTGGAGAACCATGAGAGGTACTCCAAGATCAGTTTATTGATGGATGCAACTTCAGCATGAAGTGGTCAAAAATACTTCAAAGTGGGCACAGAATATTTTTGTCTGCAATTTATAGGCGCAGATAAATATCGATCTTCGTTACTTCACTTAAATGTCAGATTTGAATTTTAGCATTTTTTCCTTTGGTATGTATTTTCCTGAAATAAAAAAGTATCATCTCATTAGAAGACAGCAAATACATTCTGTAACATGACTGTAATTCTTTATTCCAGGTATGCCTTGTTATGGAATATGCAGAGGGAGGCTCCCTTTATAATGGTAAGTTGAATTGGAGTTTCAATTAGTGACTCCCAATTGGAGTGCAAACATTGTTTTGCTCATTTTTGTGATGGTTTGATATGACTTTAAAAATGAAAAGTGTTCACAGAATTATAAAATCATAAAGAATAACCATTCTTATTTCTTTGGCATTTAGTGAATAAAACACTCCATGCCGTAGCATTGCAGACCAGAGGGTACGAAGTTTATTCTTTTATTACTTTCATTTGATGCAGAATTAGAAATCTTCCAATTGGCTTTAACACTCATAGACTAAGATGTTAAGAAAATCAACCACATTTCCATAAGATATAGGAGCAGAATTAGGCCTTTTGGTCCATCAGGTCAGCTCCACCATTTCTTCATGGCTGGTACATTTCTTCTCAGCCCAATCTCCTGCCTTCCTCCACCCTCCCCCCCCCCCCACCCGTATCTCTTCATGCCCTGACCAATCAAGAATCTATCAACTTCTGCCTTAAATATACATAAAAACTTGGCCTCTGGTCAACGTGTCCTCTGGTCTTAGAATCTCCCACCATAGGAAACTGCCTCTCCACATCCACACTATCAAGGCCTTTCACCATTCGATAGGTTTCAATGGGGTCACTCCTCATTCTTTTGAATTCCCGTGAGGACAGGCCCAGAGACATAAAACGCTCTTCAGATGATAAGCCATTAATCCTGAAATAATTTTTGTGAACCTCCTTTGAACCCTCTCTAATTATGGCATATCCTTTCTGTAATATATGGATCAGTTTCTTTTTGGGCAATGACCCTCCCCCGCCAAATTCTGTTGTGATTCATTCAAGTGCCTGATCTTGTCTGCACAAGCGCTGTTGTCTATGCATGTGTATTGTTTTCTCTGTCTCGCTGCAATGTGAATACACCAGTTAAAGCCATCTCCTGCGTATGTGCTTTTATTTAATCAATATGTAGTTGAGCAGAGACATAACAAATTGGCGACGAGAACGCACCTGAATGTCAGACAGTATCATAAACTGCATCAACACATGAGGAACAGTGAATGATGCACTGAATTTAAAGTGAAAATAGCATGCCGATGGCTTCAGTTGGGAAAGTTGACGAATTTGATGATGCTAATGAAGACTGGGAGTCATATATCAAGGGAATTGAACTGTGTTGTAATGCGAACAAGGTAGAGGAGCAATAGAAAGCCCTGATGCTTCTTGGCTTAATAGATGCAAGCACGTACATTTATGCAACACTCACAAAATGCTGGAGGAACTCAGCAGACCAGGCAGTAGCTTTGGAGTCGTCAGCTTTTTTTCTTCCAGTCCTGCTGAGGGTTTTGGCCCGAAACGTTGACTATACTTTTTTCAATAGATGCTGCCTGGCCTGCTGAGTTCCTCCAGCATTTTGTGTGTATTGCTCAGATTTCCAGCATCTGCAGATTTTCCCTTGTTTATGTACAGTTATGCAACTTCGTAACCCCTGAAAAGCCAGCAAGCAAGAAGTTGGATGAAGTTGTTACAATTTTACAAAATCACTTGTAATTGTTGAGAGATTTAGATTGTACAAAAGGAACCAGTCAAAAGATGAAAATATTTCTGAATACATTACAGAACTGTGCAAACTTTCCCAGTACTGTGACTTTAGAGATGGACTCTCTGATGCATTAAGGGGCAGGCTTGTATGTGGCATGCATGTTCAAAGCACTCAAAAGAAGCCATTATCCAAAAGAGACCTAACCTTAGAACAGACATTGACTATTGCAATATCATTAGAGACTCCAGCAAAGGATGCAGTAGAACTACAGAAAAGGAGATTAGAAAGTGAAATGCACAAAATTTCCCTAAATGGTGTAAACAGCCAGATGTGGCAAGTCCTCTCATGATGCAACTGACTGTTGGTTCAAAGAAAAAGCCTGCAAAAAGTGTCACAGGCAAGGTCACTGAGAGAGTGTGCAAGGCAAACAAAAAATACAACTGAGTGAAAGGTCTCAAACACAAAACTGAACAAATGCATAAAGTTACCGAATGTAAAGCAAAGTCAGACAACATAGGGACTGACAGGAACTGCAGGGTTTTACTGAAGCAGATCACAGTACAGTATGGATCACAATAGATGTGTCCGGTGTAAAACTGAAGCTGGAGCTGGATGCTTGGTCAGCTTTGTCTCAGTGATGTTAAAGACCCACACAGGCAAAAAAGTGTCTCTTAAAGGCAAACTAAAGGTAAATGTGACGTGTGGAAGCCACACACAGCAGTTAGAGCTTTATGTATTGAAAAGTGGAGGGCCATCACTTTTTGGATGTAAGTGGTTGAGAAAAATCCAACTAGACTTGATGCTCAATCAAAGCTCTCACTGTGGCGTCAACAGGCGACTGCAGTCCAAATGGTAACACTAACCAGAGGCTGTCACAGCTGCTTAACACAAATGAGAAGGTGTTTGAGAAGGGAATAGATAAACCGATTGAAGACTTGGCCAAAAGCTATTTGGGATACCAAAAGTTCAAAATGCACCCCGACAGGCAGTGTTATACCTGTAGAAGTGACCATCTTCGCCGCGGCAAAGAGTACCTGTTGACTTTGCTGGGCCATTCATGGACTCCATGTTCTGATTGCTGTGGACAAATCACCTGCCAAACCCGATGCCACTCCACAGGTCCAGAGGTGGTATCCTGAAAGAAACAGAGCGCCACCCATAAGACTGAATGTTTAGAACTGCGAAGTTACTTATGGACTGGTATTGTGAAAACATGCTTACTTGGAATATGGGTTTATGAAAGGGAAATTGAATACTTTGTACTATACAGTTTTATGTTGCATTTAATCTAAAGGGGGAGGAAATATAATGTATGGATCTATTTCTTTTAGAGCAATGACCCCCCCCCCCCGGCCCCCCAGCATTACGTATTGATCTGTTATCATTGCTGTGTTCGAAGAATCAGAATCAGGTTTATTATAGAAACATAGAAACATAGAAAATAGGTGCAGGAGTAGGCCATTCGGCCCTTCGAGCCTGCACCGCCATTTATTATGATCATGGCTGATCATCCAACTCAGAACCCAGCCTTCCCTCCATACCCCCTGACCCCTGTAGCCACAAGGGCCATATCTAACTTCCTTTTAAACATAGCTAATGAACTGGCCTCAACAGTTTGCTGTGGCAGAGAATTCCACAGATTCACCACTCTCTGTGTGAAGAAGTTTTTCCTAACCTCGGTCCTAAAAGGCTTCCCCTCTATCCTCAAACTGTGACCCCTCGTTCTAGACCTCCCCAACATCGGGAACAATCTTCCTGCATCTAGCCTGTCCAATCCCTTTAGGATCTTATACGTTTCAATCAGATCCCCCCTCAATCTTCTAAATTCCAACGAGTACAAGCCCAGTTCATCCAGTCTTTCTTCATATGAAAGACCTGCCATCCCAGGAATCAATCTGGTGAACCTTCTTTGTACTCCCTCTATGGCAAAGATGTCTTTCCTCAGATTAGGGGACCAAAACTGCACACAATACTCCAGGTGTGGTCTCACCGGCATGTGACGTGAAATTTGTTAACTTAGCAGCAGCAGTTCAATGCAATACATAATCCAGCAGAGAGAGAAAAAATAATAATAATAAATAAAATAAAACATAATAATAAATAAACAAGTAAATCAATTGCATGTATTGAATAGATTTAAAAATGTGCAAAAACAGAAATACTGTACACTAAAAAAAGTGAGGTAGTGTCCAAAGCTTCAATGTGCATTTAGGAATCTGATGGCAGAAGGGAAGAAGCTGTTCCTGAATCGCTGAGTATGTGCCTTCAGGCTTCTGTACCTCCTACCTGATGATAACCATGAGAAAAGGGCATGCCCTGGGTGCTGGAGGCCCTTAATAATGGACACTGCCTTTCTGAGACACCCCTCCCTAAAGATGTCCTGGATACTTTGTAGGCTAGTGCCCAAGATGGAGCTGACTAGATTTACAACCTTCTGCAGCTTCTTTTGGTCCTGTGCTCTAAACGCTACATATCAGACAGTGATGCAGCCTGTCAGAATGCTCTCCACGGTACAACTATAGAAGTTTTTGAATGTATTTGTTGACATGCCAAATCTCTTCAAACTCCTAATAAAGTATAGCCGCTGTCTTGCCTTCTTTATGATTACATCGATATGTTGGGACCAGGTTAGATCCTCAGCGATCTTGACACCGAGGAACTTGAAACTGCTCACTCTCTAATTTTCTAATTCTACTACATCTAAGGTATTGACCGTTGCTACCCCTTATGCGCAACCTGCTCCCACTAATTCCAATAGTCTTCTCTTCCTTCTATTTTTCACTGGTTTAAACTCACTTCTGCTTAGTTGTCTCCTGAGGAGGGAGTAAATAATCGTTCCATTGCAGGTGAGCACCATTCAGGCACCATTATTTCAGTAAGATTAAAGATTATCTGCAGATGCTGGTACCCTGGTACCAATGTGACAAATTCCCCTGTATCTTCTAACAGTATTGGGGAGAGTTTAAACTAGAATTGCTGGGGAGGTGAGAACAGAACTGAAGAGATGGAGGAAAGAGAGGTTGGCTCACAAATAGAGAAAGCTTGAAGACACTGTGAGAGGGAGGACAGGCAGGTGATAGAGAAGGAATGTTTTCAGACCGATGGCTTGAGATTTTAATGCAAGGAGTATGATGAACAAAGCAGGTGGGCTTCTATTTTAATGCAAGAAGTATTATGAATAAAGTGGATGAGCTTAGAGCATGAATCAGTACTTGGGGCTATAGTGTTGTGGCCATTACAAAGGCTTGAATGGGTCAGGGGCAGGAATGGTTACTTCGAGTGCTAGGCTTTAGAAGTTTCAGAAAGGACAGGGAGGGAGGCAAAACAGGTGGGGCATGGCACTGTTGATCAGAGATAGTGTCATGGCTGCAGAAAAGGAGGAAGTCATGGACGGATTGTCTATGGAGTCTCTGTGGGTGGAAGTTAGGAACAGGAATGGGTCAATAACTCTACTGGTTGTATTTTATAGACCACCCAATAGTAACGGGGACATCAGGGAGCAGATAGGGAGACAGATTCTGGAAAAGAGTAATAACAACAGGGTTGTTGTGGGAGATTTTAATTTCCCAAATATTGATTGGCATGTCCCTAGAGCGAGGGGTTTAGATGGGGTAGAGTTTGTTAGGTGTGTTTAAGAAGGTTTCTTGACACAATATGTAGATAAGCCTACAAGAGGAGAGGCTGTACTTGATCTGGTATTGGGAAATGAACCTGGCCAGTTGTCAGGTCTCTCAGTGGGAGAGCATTTTGGAGACAGTGATCACAATTCTTTCTCCTTTACCATAGCATTGGAGAGGGATAGGAACAGACAAGTTAGGAAAATGTTCAATTGGAGTAAGGGGAACTATGAGGCTATCAGACAGGAACTTGGAAGCATAAATTGGGAACTGATGTTCTCAGGAAAACATACGGAAGAAATGTGGGAAATGTTCAGGGGATATTTGCATGGAATTCTGCATAAGTATGTTCCAATAAGACAGGGAAAGGGTGGTAGGGTACAGGAACCATGGGATACAAAGGCTGTTGTAAATCTAGTCAAGAAGAAAATAAGAGCTTACGAAAGGTTCAAAAACCTAGGTAATGATCAAGATCTGGAAGATTATAAAGTGAGCAGGAAGGAGCTTAAGAATGAAATTAGGAGAGCCAGAGGGGCCATGAGAAGGCCTTGGCGGACAGGATTCAGGAAAACCCCAAGGCATTCTACAAGTATGTGAAGAGCAAGAGGATAAGATGTGAGAGAATAAGACCAATCAAGTGCGACAGTGGAAATGTGTGTATGGAGCTGGAGGAGACAGCAGAGGTACTTAATCAATATTTTGCTTCAGTGCTGACTACTGAAAAGAATCTTGGTGATTGTAGAGATGGCTTGCAGCAGACTGAAAAACTTGATCATGTGGATATTATGGAAGAAGATGTGCTAGAGCTTTTGGAAAGCATCAAGTTGGATAAGTCACCAGGACCGGATGAGATGTACCCCAGGCTACTGTGGGAAGCAAGGGAAGAGATTGCTGAGCCTCTGGCGATGATCTTTGTATCATCAATGGGGACGGGAGAGGTTCTGGAGGATTGGAGGGTTGCGGATGTTGTTCCCTTATTCAAGAAAGGAAATAGGTCGTCCAGGAAATTATAGACCAGTAGGCCTTACCTCAGTGGTTGGTAAGTTGATGGAGAGGATCCTGAGAGGCTGGATTTATGAACATTTAGAGAGGCATAATATGATTAGGAATAGTCAGCATGGCTTTGTCAAAGACATGTCATGCCTTATGAGCCTGACAGAGTTTTTTGAGGATTTGACTAAACATATTGATGAAGGTATATGGATTTCATCAAGGCATTTGATAAGGTACTGCATGCAAGGCTTATTGAGAAAGTAAGGAGGTATGGGATCCAAGGGGACATTGCTTTATGGACCCAGAACTGGGTTTGCCCACAGAAGCCAAACAGTGGCTGTAGACGGATCATATTCTGCATGGAGGTCAGTGACTAGTGGTGTGCCTCAGGGATCTGTTCTGGGACCCCTACTCTTCGTGATTTTTATAAATGACCTGGATGAAGAAGTGGAGGGATGAGTTAGAAAATTTACTGATGACACAAAGGTTGGAGGTGTTTAGATAGTGTGGAGGGCTGTCAGAGTTTACAGCGGGACAATATGATGGCAAAATATAGTATTAATGGTAAGACTCTTGGCAGTGTGGAGGATCAGAGGGATCTTGGGGTCCGAGTCCATAGGACACTCAAAGCTGCTACGCAGGTTGACTCTGTGGTTAAGAAGGCATACAGTGCATTGGCCTTCATCAATTGTTGGATTGAGTTTAGGAGCCGAGAGGTAATGTTGCAGCTATATGAGACCCTGGTCAGACCCCACTTGGAGTACAGTGATTAGTTCTGGTCACCTCACTACAGGAAGGATGTGGAAGCTACAGAAAGAGTGCAGAGGAGATATACAAGGATGTTGCCTGGATTGGGGAGCATGCCTTATGAGAATAGGTTGAGTGAATTCGGCCTTTTCTCCTCGGTGCGACGGAGGATGAGAGGTGACCTGACAGAGGTGTATAAGATGATGAGAGGCATTGATCATGTGGATTGTCAGAGGCTTTTTCCCAGGACTGAAATGGCTAGCACGAGAGGGCAAAGTTTTAGGATGCCTGGAAGTAGGTACAGAGGAGATGTTGGGTAAGTTTTTTACGCCGAGAGTGGTGAGTGCGTGGAATGGGCTGCCGATGACAGTGGTGGAGGCGAATATGATAGGGTATTTTGAGAAACTCCTGGATAGGTACATGGAGCTTAGAAAAATAGAAGGCTATAGGTAACCCTAGGTAATTTCTAAGGTAAGGACATGTTCGGCACAGCATTGTGGGCAAAAGGGCCCGTATTGTGCTGTAGGTTTTCTATGTTTTTAATAATCCGACCCCGTTTGTGTTATGCTGAGTTACTACATTTTGCGCTGGTTTAGTTTTAGGTAATTGGGGTTGTGGAGTCAATTTTCTGGTAGTTTTGGAAAACCTGAAAGAGCCCTGACAGAAGCTCTTACCCATGTCCCTTAGTGTCCTTTCCATTCTACTCTCCCTATGTACTATATCCTCCTGTGAACAGTTTATCACAATAGAAGCAACCTTCGAGAAGCACTTGATGTGACCACCCCAATCAATACGTCTCTTGTGTAGATCACTTGCCCACTCAATATTCACATGAGTCTAATTCCACAGAACTGTAATCTTACCATGGCCATGGCCATTATCACCTGAAGGTTGCTCAATAATTAGGTCTAAAACTAACTTACGATTATCCGATCTGGGTTACTAAACAATGTCACCTCTAGAATTTTATTACATAGGAATTGTACCTTTGTAGCCTCTGGAATATTTAAGGTTTTATCCATGCACATCAAACCATCTGCTTCAGCGAAATGCAAATTCAGATCATTTATTTCTCCCACATGTGCCTTTATTGCCTGTGTCCAGTGAGAAAAATTATTCTTGATTACTGAATGTTCTTCATAAAATGAAGTCATTGTTGACACGTCCGTCTGTTTTTTTTTAACCCATCCAGTCTAGGCTCCCAGTTGTCTTTGGACTCAAGCCACCTTTCTTTACAAGTTTTTTTACAAAACTCCACTGAGAAAATGGAAAAACTCAAAATATCCGAACCTGCTTCTCAGTTTTTTTGCACTACCTTATTTTCCCTTTTCTATTTTCTATTTATGACTTATAATTTAAATTTTTAATACTTACTATCGATTTGTACTCCAGGGAGCACGAAGAGCAGAATCAAATATCTCTGTGATGATTGTACGCTCTGGTATCAATTGTTTGGTGACAATAACGTATAAATTATAAACTCTTTGGTCAGATCTGTTGCCATCTTCTTGGAACAGCTTTTCTATCTTCAAATCTTCCAAATCAGAACTACCATGTGCATCGATTGTCAAGTCTCCAAAATTGGAACCATTATGTACATTAATTGTTACATGCCAGTGATGATAATTTTCTTGCTTCTCCCCACCAATTTCAACTGGTTGATGCGGGACCATTCACTGTTATCTGGAGAAATCAGTACCCTGTATACTGATGGGCTTGCTTTGTCTGTGATTTCATAGAGCCCTGCAAACCTTGGATTTAAAAATGAAGTGGGTTGGTGCATTATAATCAACACTCATTGTCCTGGGCTTAATTCTATGGGACTGACTTTTGAGTCAAAGTAGGCTTTACTCTGTTGCTTCTTCTTTCCTAGTTGATGGGCTGCCACACAATTGGCCTCCTTCACTGTCTTTTATCAACTGTTGTACCCACTTTTCTGACACAATCCCACCTATTTCAGGTTCTGACAAAGCAAATCCTAACAACTCCTCCAAACCTCTCATATCTCTCCCAGTCATGAGTTTATTGGGGTGTAACCTGCTGATGATGCCACAGTATTCCTTACCTTCATCGGTACACAAGGCAAAACTACCTTCCCTGTTGTCCCATTTTGTTGCTCCATTTTGCCCATCATTACTTTTTTAAATGTTCAACTAATCCTTTCCACAATTCCACTAGACTGTGGTCTATAGAGTGTATGAAAACTTTGCTTAATCCCTAAAAATGTCATGACATTTTGCATTATCTGGGCTGTAAAATGTGTGCCTTGATCTGGCTCTATACTCGGAGGTAATCCCCAACCCTTTCCAATAAAATTTTTGTGGTTGCTTTAGCTGTGTTATTCTTAGTCGGAAAAGCTTCCATCCTTTGTTGAAAGTAGCAACTACTACAAGAATATCTTTGTACCCTCCTGGGTCCAACATAATCTATCTGCAAATTAGTCCATTGGTCTGGTTCCTGGCTCCTTCCTGTACATTTCTGTCAGGATTATATTGTGCATGGATCAAGCAATTCTTGATATAGTGTTTCATATTGCCCTTCATCCTAGGTCACCAACAGACCCCCTTTATCTTTTCCAGGGTGCTTTTGGCTCCCTGGTGCCCCCATAAATCATGGTACCAGTGGATCATCTGATTTCTTCCTCCCACTGGGACCACATACCTTCTTTCATATAGGACTACTCCAGCCTTAACACGTACATCCTTGTACATTTCTGATTCTGCTCCTCTGTTAAATCCATAACCTTAACCTGTTATTCCTTCTCCCTTCCCATCTCCCCAGTCTGCGGCTGCCACTGCTGCCCATTTAAAGCACCTTGCTTCACTAACTCATCAGCCTTCCTATTCCCCCCGGGGGACAATTTTGAGTGGACTTTCACCTTTATGACTCCATATTCTTTCCCCTTTGCTTCTTCATTTACATACCACAACAGAGCAGCAGATGGGGAGGGGCTTTCCGTCAGCTGAAACAACCCCTCTTGCTTCTCAGAGGCAAATGTTCTGTAAGGCTCTTACAAACATACGTACCATCAGAGTCAGACGGAAAGCATTTACCACAGTTGCCAATTCTGCTGCCTGTTCACTCATGGTTTTGGGTAGCTTTAAAGCCACACTAAACCTTCCCTGGCCATGTTCATCCTCAACATATATGCCACACCTAGTTCTCCTCTCACCATCCTGTACTGATGAGGTCCATCTACAAACATTTTAAAATAGGGTTTTTTCCTTCTACATTGATCTGCCTCTACCCCCTTCTTTTTGCTTTGATACAAGTGGGCCCCTGGGATCATTTGCTATTATAACCTGACAATCATATTCACCTTTTTGGTATACCAGGTTGTCACCTAACATAGAGATGGTAGTTACCTGATTTAGTTATATTTCTCCCTTGCAACAACAATGTCTATCTAGCAATTCCATTTTGGCTTCCTGAACCATCTTTAATCCTTCCATCTAGTAATAATTGTAGGAAGGTGTGTTCTGTCACTATTGTGAGTGGATTAAGTGCCACTATTGCCCAGAAAACACCTCACAAGTGTTTTTCACGTACAGTAGAACAAGTAGAACATTGATCTACAGGTGAGAGCATGCAAGAAGCATATACTACTGGTCTTATCTTCCCGTGCGTCTCCTGTAACAGCACTGCTGAGAGAGGGTGGCAGCAGTTGTGGCCAATGAGGATGGCTCATTCGGATTTGGGGGATTTAGAGCAGGTGCAGAGGCCAACGCTTGCTTCAGGGCTGTAATGACTTGGGTGTGCTCTGATTTCCATTCCCACCCAACATTCTTTTTCAGTAACTCCATTCAGTAACCTTCATGGAAAATCTATCAGTGTAATCCCTACAGTATCTTACCGTCCCCAGAAAGGACCTCAGGTCTTTCACATCTTGGGGAATAGGCAGTTTCATAACTGATACTACTCTTCCCTTGTCAATTTCTTTTTTCCCGGTGTCAAAATCATCCCCAAATAACTAACCTCTCGTTTCATCACCTGTGCTTTTTTAGGGTTTACCTTTAGTCCCATTGCATGTAATAATTACAGCAGTTCTATCAATAACTGATAATGTTCCTGCTTGGTTTCAGTCTGCAGAAGTAGATCATGTATGTATTGAACCAGGCACTCAGGCTTTGAAAACAGTTTTAATCCTCCCCCAAGATGCTGGTAAAATATAGGTTGGGTATTATGGAACCCCTGTAGTAGGGCAGTCCACGTATACTGCTGTACCTGAAAGGTAAATGCAAACTTGTACTGACTCTCTCTTTCTAGTGGGGACAGATAAAAATCCATTATTTGTGTCTAAGACTAAAACCGTTGAGCTCTTTAACTCTGTTTAACCACTGTCTCCAGCTCAGTTGCTACACTTGGGGCTGTTAACAGGGTTTCTTTATTCAGTTCTTGATAGTCTGTTGTCAGTCTCCAACTACCATCTGGTTTCCTCACTGGCCATATGGGCGAGTTATTAGTGGAGACTATTGGCCTCAGTACCCCTTGTTGTACCAAACTTTGAATTACCTTACCTACATTTTCCTCTGCTTTCTTGGGAAACCCATTTTGCTTCTGTGGTTTGGTGTCTGGACCTTGTATGCACACAATGCCAGCTATCTTTCCGCAGTCATACTTGTACCGTGCAAATGCCCCTGGGTTCTGTGCAATGTATTGCTGTACCGTGTGATCATTGCTCATCCCCTCTGGCTTATCCACATATTCTATCCTGATCGTCACCGACTGGAATCTGTCTGTGGCATATGTCATTCATACCAGTTGGCATCCGCCAAATCATATAGTTAACTGGGTCAAAACAAAGCCCCGCTTTGGCCATGTAATCAGTCCCCAGTATATGTTCCTGTTCCATGGGTAATTCAGCTAGCACTACTGAATGTTCTAATGCTGTCTCCTATTCTGACTTCTAAGGGTGCACTCACATGTCCAACTTGTGAATGTCCTATAAATCCACTTAAGATAATTTTACGTTGTATTTCCCAATTTGTGTTAGTTACATTAGTGGTGTTGACGATGGTTCGGGATTGTCCAGTGCCCCATTAAAAAAGTAACAGTGCAGCCTCTGACCCTACCATTCACTAGAGGTCTTTCCATCTTACCCCACCTTGCGTCACACACCCATGTTGGTGAGGTCTGACACCATCATTGATGTTGGGGTGCTATCCCCTAGATGGCGATGTCCCCACCGCATTGTTTTGTGGGCCTGATCTATCCGGCCCCTCGAAAGTCAAAGCTCCCTGCTCTACTCTCCCACTTCGCAGGTTTGGACATTCTCTCTTGAGATGCCCCTCTTGACTACAGTTATAGCATTTAAATATTCCACCTCCAATTCTCCCTGGTTCCCGACACTGTTACATTTCCTCGTCACGGGAGGCTTTTGGGTGGTACCCCACCCTCACTTCTCCAGGCAGCTGCCTGATCTCCAACAGCCAGCGCCTTCCCATTAGCGGGTTTATTTGGCCTTTGTATCTTCTTTTCCTGTGCCCTACTCATTTTTCTCTGTTTCCATGCCTCATTGTGGGTAGGTTCAGTGGGATCAAACATTTGTAATACCTTTTTGGATTCATCGGTAGAGTGAGACACCAATGTCCTTAACCACCTATTTGAGGGCTCTGGTCCTAAGTGGTCTCAATCTAATGCTGTTCCATAAACTCCCTGGAACACAGTCCATAAACGGGAAGCAAGTGCAGTGGGATGTTCACTCTGGTAACATTTGGCTAGTGTGTCTACCGGGCCCCTCTGTTAACACCCATAGCAATCAATATTGCATTCTTTAATTCCTCATTTGTTCCCCCACCTTATTGTTGTATATCTGGCAAAGCTGAGGGTATATTTGGATGTAAGCAGGTTATATTCAATTTCCTTTCCTCGGTGTCATCTAGGCCGTGTATTAGTCCCTGATGACTAGTTACTTGAAACTGTTCCTGAGGGTCATCTCTGAACCCATATATCCCCGTATCCTTAGCAATATATCTCAGCTGCTGTACTCCAAACAGAGTATTGTATGTTGTATTCTGGTTTTGATTTCCTGCCTTGGCTCCTCAGAGTAACTGGGGTGGGGTGGGGGGGAGAGGTTCAGTGGAACCAACGATTCCTTAGCATTGTATGCTGGCAGCGTATCCTCAGGAAAAGGCAGTTCATCAGTATCATAACTATGTCTGGTTGATCATCTGCTAAATTGTTCTAATCTATATCTGCATATTCACTCTCCTCCCCGCTTTCAGATCCAAAAGCACATATTATTCCTCTCTGTGCAGCAAGTTGGCCCTACAGCTTTCATTTCGTATGTTTTAAACTCTTTGTATGATCACCCGTATTACTTCTTTTTTCAGAAATTGATTTCTGTATCACATTTATAGCTGCTTTTAAACCACTGCATGTTGGCGCGTGGCCAAGTGGTTAAGGAGTCGGTCTAGTGATCTGAAGGTCGCTAGTTCGAGCCTCAGCTGAGGTAGCGTGTTGTGTCCTTGAGCAAGGTACTTAGCCACACATTGTTCTGCAACAACACCGGTGCCGAGCCATATCAGCCCGAGTGCCCTTACCTTGGACAACATCGGTAGCGTGGAGAGGGGAGACTGCAACTGCTGGTCATTCATTCCAATTCACTGATTTGTAAGATGTCGTTCTTTCTGGCCAACAGTTCTCTCTCCCTCACTGCAATGTGAATACAGTCGGCCCTCCTTATCCGTGAGTTCCGCATGCGCAAATTCAACCAACCGCGAATCGAGAAAACCCAGAAGTGCTCTTCCAGCAATTGTTGTTCGAACATGTACAGACTGTTTTTTCTTGTCATTATTCCCTAAACAATGCAGTATAACAGCTATTTTACATAGCATTTACATTGTATTAGGTATTATAAGTAATCTAGAGATGATTTAAAATATACGGGAGGATGTGCGTAGGTTATAATGGATCGGAATTGGAAAAAACGGAAGTTCTCTTACTAAGTCGGAACAGGTACATCTGGTATTATTTAGCGTCAGTTAGTCAAACGTTTGTCTTAGTATATAGTATATATTTTACCTTTCTATGCATATAAAACACTTAAGAAACGTATGTTTCAGTACCAGGCTCGGGAAGGGAAATTCCCGAATTCGATCCAGTGACAGACTGCTCCCGAGCATGCCACCCATCCCTGCTGGGTTGATGTGGAGGATCAAAAACCCAATAATTAAACTACTGCGTTGCTCAGTAATAATTGTAACTTTAATCGGGGCAAGGCTTTTCTCACTTTATCCTTTAAAATTGTTCTGATCGTTGACCGACTGTAGCTGAATACTTTAGCAATGACCAATGGGGTTTCACCTCTTTCCGATTGCTTTATTATTTCCACTTTATTTTAAGTGGTGATCGTGATTATTTTGGTGAAAGGAAACACTGTGGATTCAGAGCTCCGCCGCCGGGTTCTAATGTCCACCACACTGATACAGGTTAAATAATGTCCGGGGTTCCGCTGGGTCCTAAGGCCCACCGCATTGTGACAGGTTGAATAAAGGACTTGAGCATCCTCGAGGGGTCCCGGAACCAATCCCTCACGGATAAGGAGGGCCGACTGTACACCAGTTAAAGCCATCTCCTGCCTGCGTGCTTTTATTTAATCAATAAGTAGTTGTGCACAGGCACAACAAAGGCAGACAAACCTGCTCACATTACTCCAAGTGAGGCCTCGCCAGTGCTTTATAAAGTCTCAACATTACATCCTTGATTTTATATTCTAGTCCTCTTGAAATGAAAGTCAACATTGCATTTGCCTTCCTTACTACAGATTAATGACAAATTAACTTTAGGGAATCAATCCTACACAAGGATACCCCTATTCCCTTTGTACCTCTGTTTTTTGTATTTTCTCTCCATTTAGAAAATAGTCTACCCTTTCACTTCTACAAAAGTGCATGACCATACACTTCCTGACACTGTATTCCATGTGCCATTTCTTTGCCCATTATGCTAATCTGTCTAAGATCTTCTGTAGCCTCTATACTTATTCAAAATGACCTCCTCCTCCACGTATCTTCATATTGTCTGCAAACTTTTCAACAAAGCCATCAATTCCATCATCCAAATCATCGACACATAATGTGAAAAGAAGCAGTCCCAATACTGGCTCCCTGCAGACACCACTATTCATGGACAGCCAACCCGAAAAGGCTCCATTTATTCTTACTCTATGCCTCCTGCCAATCAGCCACTGCTTTAACCCTCAACACAGGTGCCCCTCAGGGCTATGTACTAAACCCACTCCTTTACTCTCTGTATACCCATGACTGTGTCGCCAACCACAGCTAATTAAATTTGCTGACGGCACTACACTGATTGGCCTAATCTCAAATAATAACGAGGCAACATACAGAGAAGAAGTCACCACCCTGACACAGTGGTGCCAAGAAAACAACCTCTCCCTCAATGTCACAAAAACGAAGGAGGTGTTTGTGGACTGCAGGAGGAATGGAGACAGGATAGCCCCTATTGATCTTGGGTGAACAGCTTTAAGTGCCTCGGCATAAACATCACCAAGGATCTGGCTTGGTCTGTACATACCAGCTGTGTGGTGAAAAAAGCATAACATCGCCTCTTTCACCTCAGACAGTTGAAGAAGTTTAGTGTGGCCCCCAAATCCTAAGAACTTTCTATAGGGGCACAATTGAGAGCATCCTGACTGGCTGCATTACAGCCTGGAATGGGAACTGTACTTCTCTCAATCGTAGGACTCTGCAGAGAGTGGTGCAGACAGCCCAGCGCATCTGTAGATGTGAACTTCCACTATTCAGGACACTTACAAAGACAGGTGTATAAAAAAGCCCGAAGGATCTTTGGGGACCTGAGTCACTCCAACCATAAACTATTCCAGCTGCTACCATCTGGGAAACGGTATCACAGTATAAAAGCCAGGACCAACAGGCTCCGGGACAGCTTCTTCCACCAGGCCATCAGACTGATTAATTCATGCTGACGCAACTGTATTTCTATGTTATATTGACTGTCCTGTTGTACATACTATTTATTATAAATTACAAAGTTTGTACTATAAATTGCACATTGTACTTTTAAACAGAGACGAAACCTAAAGATTTTTACTCCTCATGTACATGAAGGATGCAAGTAATGAAGTCAATTCAATAGAATCTTTCCTGTAATGCCATGGGCTGATAGCTTGTTAAGCAGCCTCATGTGTGGCATGTTGTCAAAGGCCTTCTGAATACAATATCGACCAATTTTCCTTTGTCTATCCTTAACAATCCAACATCTTCCCAAACACTGTCAGGCTAACAGGCCTATAATTTCCTTTCTTCTGCCTCCCTTCCTTCTTGGAGTGATATTTGCAATTTTTCAGTCTTCCTGAACCATTCCAGAATCCAGTGATTCTTGAAACATCATTATTAATACCTTCACAATCTCTTCAGTGATCTCTGTCAGAACTCTGAGGTGTACACCATCTGGTCCTAGTGACTTATCTATCTTCAGACCTTTCAGTTTCCTAAGAACCTTCTCCAGAGTAGTGGTAACTTCACTCACTTCATACCCCCTGACACCTGGAACTTCCACCATACTGCTAGAGTCTTCCGCAGTGAAGACTGATGCAAAATTTTTAGTCAGTTTGCCCACCATTTCCTTGTCCTCCATTGTTACCTCTCCAGCATTGTTTTCCAGCAGTCCGATATCCAATAGCACTTCTCCTTTACACTTCATGTATCTGAAGAAACTTTTGGTATCTTCTTTAATATTATTGGCTTTCATATTCCATATTTTAGATTTTTTTTAGATTATGAGGACACTCAGTCCTCGTTTATTGTCATTTAGAAATGCATGCATGCATTAAGAAATGATACAATGTTCCTCCAGACTGATATCACCAAAAATACAGGACAAACCAAAGACTAACACTGACAAGACCATATAATTATAACATATAGTTACAGCAGTGCAAAGCAATACCATAATTTGATAAAGAGCAGACCATGGGCACGGTAAAAAAAAAAGTCTCAAAGTTCCGATTGACTCCCGATGGTCCCCGATAGCAGGCGGCAAAAGGGAGAAACTCTCCCTGCCATAAACCTCCAGGCGCCGACAACTGTCGATGCATTGGAAGCTCCCGACCCCAGCCAACTCAGTAAGTCCGTCCGAAAACTTCGAGCCTCTGACCAGCCTTTCGACATCGAGCACCGAGCACCATCTCTGCCGAGTGCTTCGACCCCATCCCGGCCGCCGATCAACAAGCAAAGCCGAGGACTCGGGGCCTTCCCCTTCGGAGATTCTGGATCACACAGTAGCAGCGGCAGCAAAAAAGGCATTTCAGAAGTTTCTCCAGATGTTCCTCCGTCCTCTCACGTCTGTCTCCATCAAATCAGGATTGTGCACGGCACCCTACTTGACAGATTACAGATATCATTCACTGGAGTGGCTGTGCAAGCTGCGTCGTGCCGCCATCTTCTCCTCCTCTTCTTTTCTTTGTCTTTGTCCTCTCTTGATTGCCACGGTTGTGTCATCTGGCCTTTAGAATACTTATTCCTTTTTGTGATGTATATAACCTGTGTCTTCCGAATTGCTTCCAGAAGTTCTAGCCATTGCTGCTCTGCCGCCATCCCTGCCAGTGTTCCCTTCCAATCAATTCTGACCAACTCCTCTTGCATGCATTTTTACTCCACTGTAATATTGATACATCTGACTTTAGCTTCTCCTTCTCTAATTTCAGGGTGAAATTCAATCATATTATGATCACTCCCCCCAATTGTTTTTTTACCTTAAGCTCACTAAACAATTCCAGTTCATTGCACAACACCCAATCCAGAATAGCTGATCCCCTAGTGGGCTCAACCATGGCTCATAGGCATTCACCCTCTTGGAATTCAGCACCAACCTGATTTTCCCAGTCTTACTTGCATATTGAAATCCCCCATGACTATTGTAACATTGCCCTTTTGGTGCGCATTTTCTATCTCCCATTCTAATTTGTAGTCCAAGTCTTTTTTACTGTTTCAGGGCCTGTATATAACTCAGGGTCTTTTTACCTTGCAGTTCCTTAGCTCTATCCACAACTTCTGACCTTATGTCACTTCTTTCAAGTGGTTTGATTTCATTTTTTTTTTATCAACATAGTAACGCTGCACATTCCTGCTTTCCCACTTGTCTTTTCGATACAATGTGTACCTTTGAACATGGTTCAGTGATGCCAACAACATCATAGATGCTAATCTGTAACTGCGCTACAAGTTCATCTACCTTATTTTGTATACTGTGCACATTCAAATATAACCCCTTCAGTCCCGTATTTACCTGTTTTGATTTTGTCCACCTTTTATGTTGCAACTCTTCCTGTTGACTGCAATTTTGCCCTATCATCAGCCTTTCCTTGCTGGTAGTACCTTCCTCAGAAGAAATCCCAATGATCCATAAATCTGAACCCTTGCCCTCTGCATCAGTTCCACAACCACATATTCACCTACCAAATCATCCTGTACTTATCCTCATTGGCACCTAGCACAGGCAGCAACCCAGAGATTAGTACCCGGGTGGTCCTGTTTTTCAGCGTTCTGTCTAGTTCCCGACAAGCTTTCTTCAGGGCCTCTTCACCTTGACTACCTATGGCGTTGGTGCCAATGAGTATGCCATGGACCTGATCTGAGACATCTCTGATGGTACCAGGGAGGCAACATACCATCCAGGTGTCACTATCACACCCACAGAACATTATCTCTTTTCTCTTTTCTTCAGACTAAGGAATCTCCTATCAACACTGCAGTCCTCTTCACCTCTCTGCTCTTCTGAGCCACAGCACCCGGCTCAGTGCCAGACACCCAGTCACCGGTAGGTCGTCTCCCTCAATAGTATCTGAAGTTGTATACTTATTATTGAGGGGGTTGGCCACAGGTGTACCCTGCAATGGCTGTACATTTACCCTCCTTCTCCTGACAGTCGCCCAGTTACCTGTCTCCTGCAACCTAGGGGTGACTAACTCCCTGTAGCTCCTGTCTCTCACCACCTCATTCTCTTGTATATATTGAAGATCATCGAGCTGTTTCTCCATTTCCTTAATATGTTCTCTCAACTCAGTGCACCTGGTGCAGATATGTTTATCTGGGAGACTGGAGGTCCCACATACAGTACAAAACACTGCCCTTGGTGCCATTCTCACTAAACTACTATGCCCTAACAGACATGGAATAAGTAAGAAAGAACAGGGGGAGGCTCATTTACAAAATACTTTACCTCACCTGAGCCTGATGAGCCAAATCCACTCTAAAAGAATGGCCACTGCACTTGCACTTGAGTTAGTTTTCTTGGCCCTTTCTAATGAATCCCTCTTGATTGGTCACTTCTCAATTCAGAGAAACTGCCATGAAACTCTGCCCTTAAAATCTGGATTGCCTTTCTGATTAAAAGATAGCTCTTTTTATACAGCCTCATTGTCCAACTCCATTTCATGCAGTATCTGTACAAAATGAGTGTTGGTTAACTGTGTTGTCTATGTTGGATATGAAAGCAGGAACAGATTTGGTTGTAATGCAGATCAGTTGTTAATTTGCTGATACTGTTAAAGCTCACATGAAAAAGATAACCAGTGAGAGTGATGCTAAAGAGTATTTGGCATGCTGCACAGAATCTCACATGTTTAACTCACATGTTAAATATGCTACATTGCATATCCATGTGGTAAAGCAAGCTGGTGAGGGCTTTCAATGGTCAATGGAGAAGAACTTCTTTGATATCTTAAACCTTGTACAATGTATACAATCATAGAATCTACCACATTCTGTAGTTGTACTTTATACTGTAAGTTAACTGTTTAAATGTTGCCTTTCTGATTTCTAGTAACTTCAGGTTCTTCACTCTAATTATTTGTATTCAGAAACAAATTACTTAATTACATCTGCGGTGGATTCTTTTTATTGTGCTTTCTGCTGTTCACATTTGGGATGGAAAGGCTACCAGCTGTGATAGTTGGAACATACTGTTTGTGTCCTTGCAATTCAGAATAGAGCTTGTACTGAATTTATTCATTAATTATTGAATGAAACTCTACAATTCGTTCTCAGTATTATTTACTTACTTTTTTATTTACACAGTTTGTCTTTTGCACATAGGTTGCTTATCAGTCTGAGTGTAGTTTTTCATTGATTCTATTGTATTTTTTTGTTCTACTGTGAACACCTGCAAAAATATGAATTTCAGGGTTGTATATGATGACATATATATACTCTGATAATAAAACTTTGATTCTGGTCGAATGGCATTTTATGTCAGATAATGCAAATTGTGCTCTGAGAATGGAGGTGATTGAGTCAATTTCAGGTTAAATCTTTTATCTGCCCAGTATTAAAGTGGCAAAATCATTTTCTCTCTTGTTATAACCAATGATCTGATTTTAAAAATATATTTTCAATGGAAACCACAAAAACCCTTTGATTTTTCTCATCGGTGAGAGTAGTAGTAACTACATATAAACTGGGAGAGGCAATGAAACGGACTTATTTTTATCACCTCTCCCAGTAAACTTAATAGACTCTGTTTATTTTAAAAGATAAACAGATTAGATAGAATAAAATAAAAATGATTTCCCACCAATTCAGGAGATATATGGATAGTAATTAGCTTCACAGAATTCTAATAGGATTCTTAAATTCTGGCACTCATATTCAAAGTTCAAAGTAAATTTTATATCAAAATACATGCAATTGCAAGAAAAAGTTTGTGAACCCTTTGCACTTATCTGGTTTTCGGTATTAATTATTCATAGCATGTGGTCTGATCTTCATCCAAGTCACAATCTGAAGAGGGCTGTTCACGCAAGGGATCCCAGAGATATTGATGAACTGAAACAGTTTTTGTATGGAGGAACGGTCTAAAATTCCTCCTTGCCATTGTGCAAGTTTGATCAGCAGCTACAGGAAATGTTTGGTGGAGGTTATTGCTGTTAAAGGAGGTTCCACCAGGGTTCACATACTTTTAAAAGCCTGGACTGTGAATGATTAAACAATGTGTTCAATAAAGACGTGAAAAGTACAATTGTTTGTGTATTATTAGTTTTGGCACATTATGTTTGGCAATTATTGTGACTTAGATGAATACAGACCGCATTTTATGAGTAATTAATACAGAAAACTAGGTAATTGCAAAGGGCTCACAAACTTTTTCTTGCAAATGTATGCATTACCATATACAACCCTGTGATTCATTTTATTGTGTAACTATTTACTATTTTATAGCACAGCAGCACAGAACCAGAAACAGGGATTCACTTCCCACCGCTGCCTGTAAAGAGTTTGTACATTCTCCCCGTGACCAAGTGGGTTTCCTCTGGGTGCTCTGGTTCCCTCCCACAGTCCAAAGATGTACCAGTTGGTAGGTAAATTAGTCATGGTAAATTGTCCCATGATTAAGCTAGGATTAAATCAGCGAATGCTGGGAGGCGCGGCTCAAAGGGCGTGAAATGCCTATTCTGCACTGTATCTCAATAAAATATAAATAGAATCAATGCACAACTGCCAGACCAGGGCTTTCAAACTAGAGTGCAGAAGACAACAAACTGCAAATGCAAAAAGAAGAAACAAGAATATAAAGGAATTGCAATAGATATCAAGAACATGAGATGAAGAGTCCTTGAAAGTGAGTCTATTGATTCTGGGAACATTTCAATAATGATTTTGCTTAAGGGAAATTACATGCTGCAGATTGCAATCAGAGCAGTTCAAAAGAGGTATATTTAAAAGAATCTTTGGAACAATTTTCTGCAGCAAGCCCAGAGAACATTGCCGAAGATCATTGGCACCATCGTGGTCAAACCATGGTCATGGTCATGTTGAACTCGTGGAGGCATAACTAGGAGTTTATAAAGGTTTATAATGCTTCGTTGCTTTTGCACTCCAAACGTCTATGTACTTAGCCTTTGTTCTCTTTATTGTTATTGGCAAAAGGCATATTCACCTGGTATATTGGAATGGATATTTTTAAAGTTCAAAGTAAATTTATTATCAAAGTACTTGTATGTCACCATATACAACCCTAAGATTCATTTTCTTGTGGGCATATTCAACATATCTATAGAGTAGTAACTATAACTGAATCAATAAACGACTGCCCAACAAGAGCATTTAACCAGAGCGCAAAAGACAACAAACTGTGCAAATGCAAATAGAATGGAAAAGTGTGTACGGAACCGGAGGAAACGGCGGAGGTACTTAATGCAACATACATCAAAGTTGCTGGTGAACGCGAATTTCCAGCATCTGCAGAATTCCTGTTGTTGAGGTACTTAATGAATACTTTGCTTCAGTATTCACTACAGGAAAGGATCTTGGCGATTGTAGAGATGAATTGCAGTGTACTGAAAAGCTTGCGAATGTAGATATTAAGAAAGAGGATGGGCTGGAGTTTTTGGAAAGCATCAAGTTGGATAAATCACCGGACCAGACGGGATGTACCCCAGGCTATTTTGGGAAGCGAGGGAGGAGATTGCTGAGCCTCTGGCAATGATCTTTGCATCACCAATGAGGACGGGAGAGGTTCCAGAGGATTGGAGGGTTGCAGATGTTGTTCCCTTATTCATGAAAGGGAGTAGAGATAACCCAGGAAATTATAGGCCAGTGAGTCTTACTTAGGTGGTTGGTAAGTTGATGGAGAAGATCCTGAGAGGCAGGATTTATGAACGTTTGGAGAGGCATAACATGATTAAGAATAGTCAGCATGGCTTTGTCAAAGGCAGGTCGTGTCTTACGAGCCTGATTGAGTTTTTTGAGGATGTGGCTAAGCACATTGATGAAAGTAGAGCCACAGATGTAGTGTATAGCAAAGCATTTGATAAGGTACCCCATGCAAGGCTTATTGAGAAAGTAAGGAGGCATGGGATCCAAGGAGGCATTGCTTTGTGGATCCATAACTGACTTCCCACAGAAGGCAAAGAGTGGTTGTAGACGGGTCATATTCTGCATGGAGGCTGGTGACCAGTGGTGTGCCTTAGGGGTCTGTTCTAGGACCCCTACTCTTTGTGATTTTTATAAATGACCTGGATGAGGAAGTGGAGGCAACACACATCAAAGTTGCTGGTGAACGCAGCAGGCCAGGCAGCATCTGTAGGAAGAGGTGCAGTCGACGTCGACTGCACCTCTTCCTACAGATGCTGCCTGGCCTGCTGCGTTCACCAACAACTTTGATGTGTGTTGCTTGAATTTCCAGCATCTGCAGAATTCCTGTTGTTTGAGGAAGTGGAGGGATGGGTTAGTAAATTTGCTGATGACACAAAGGTTGGGTGTATTGTGGATAGTGTGGAGGGATGTCAGAGGTTACAACAGGACATTGATAGGATGCAAAACTGGGCTGAGAAGTGGCAGATGGGTTCAACACAGATAAGTGTGAGATGGTTCATCTTGTTAGGTAAAATATGATGGCAGAATATATTATTAATGGTAAGACTCTTGGCAGTGTGGAGGATGAGAGGGATCTTGGGGTCCGAGTTCATAGGACACTCAAAGCTGCTACGCAGGTTGACTCTGTGGTTAAGAAGGCATATGGTGCATTGGCCTTCATCAATCATGGGATTGAGTTTAAGAGCCAAGAGGTAATGTTGCAGCTATATAGAACCTGGTCAGACCACACTTGCGGAGTACTGTGCTCAAATCAGGTCACCTCACTATAGGAAGGACGTTGAAACCATAGAAAGGGTGCAGAGGAGATTTTCAAGGATGTTGCCTGGATTGGGGAGCGTGTCTTATGAGAATAGGTTGAGTGAACTCGGCCTTTTCTGCTGGAGCAACGGAGGATGAGAGGTTACCTGACAGAGGTGTACAAGATAATGAGAGGCATTGATCGTGTGGATAGTCAGAACCTTTTCCCCAGGGCTGAAATAGCTAGCACGAGAGGGCATAGATTTAAGGTGCTTGGAAGTAGGTACAGAGGAGGTATCGGGTAAGTTTTTCACACAGAGAGCGGTGAATGCGTGGAATGGGCTGCCGGTGGTGGTGGTGGAGGCGGAAACGATAGGGTCTTTTAAGAGACTCCTGGATGGCTACATGGAGCTTAGAAGAATAGAGAGCTATGGGTAAAGCCTAGGTAGTTCTAAGGTAAGGACCTGTTCGGCACAGCTTTGTGGGCCGAAGAGCCTGTATTGCGCTGTATGTTCCTATTATTAAATATCAAATACTAACGAGCACATGATATAATGAGACTTGTTTCTGGCTAGCAAGAAACAAAATAGGCATATATGAGTCTTTTTCATTTGGCAAGGTGTAAAAAGCACTGTGCCATTAGGGTACGAAAGTAGTGCGGAGCCACAACTACAGCTGTGACCTTAATGTGGAAAACTTGAGAGAATGACTTATCAATCCGTGCTATTTCCTTTATTTATTATGTTATCAATGATTATCGATGTCTGTCACCTTCCTTTGGTACTCAGTTGTCTTGCCACAGTTCTCAAAGTTTTAAAACCTTATGGAAGAAGAAAGAGTAAGGCAGAAACATTCCATTCCATGCATTGCACTCAATATCACAGAGTGTTGTGAGTCTAGAAAGTACAGAGATGACAGTGAAAAGGAAATTAGAAAAGCTGAAAATGATGGCTGAAGGGAAGTTCAAAGCTGTTTTATAAATGTACAAAACTCCAATAGGTACTGTTCATCCTCCGACTCTGTGTGAGATTCTTCCAGGTGTCTGATATCCTCCCATATCCGAAGGATGATTAGATTAGGAGATTAAGGGTAATTTACAGAGCCCAATTAAAGTTTAGATGAGTGGCAGAATCTGGTGCTCGGGTGAAGGTCAGGGGAATAAAATAGGATTAGTGTTTGTGGTGCATGGTAGTTGGTGCAGTCTTGAAGGGTAAGTTTTATTATTTATTTATTTATTTTGTTTTATTTAGAGATTCTGCACAAATCAGGCTCTTCCGCCCCAGCGAGCTGCACCATCAGCAACCCATCTATTTAACCCTAGCATAATCACAGGACAATTTACAATGACCAATTAACCTACTAACTGGTATGTTTTTGGACTGAGACAAAACCGGAGCACTCAGGGAAAACCCATGCAGTTACAGGGAGAACGTACAAACTCCTTACAAAAGGTACAGAATTGAACTTCGAACTCTGACAGTTGAGTAAATAAAAACTCTGTTTCTAAAGAGAGATGAGCTGCATCACAGCCTCATCAGCACAATACTCTGTATTACCACTAGGTGGACCACGTGAAAGGGAAATGCTTCCATTCAAGATTCAAGATAGTTTAATGTCGTTTCCAGTACACAAGTGTAAGGGAGAACAAAATAATTGATACTCCAGATCCGAGACAACATTAAAAAACAGTAAGATAAAGAACTCAATAATTTGAAAGAAACACGATAAATATAATACATAAAATAGCTTATATTCATAGATTGTATGTTCATAAAATGACTCTGGGCACAGAAGTGTCTATACGTAAGATGACTCTGACAGGAAATGATCAAGTAGCGTGGTGGGGTGGGTTAGTGGGTGGAGGTGTTGATCAGCCCTACTGCTTGCGGATAGTAACCATTTTTTTGAGCCTGCTGATTCTGGTGTGGATGCTCCTTGATAGGAGTAGGACAAACAATCCATGAGGCAGGGTGGGGGGATGTTACTGGCCCTTTTCCAGCACCTTTCTGTATATATGTCCTTAATGGTGGGTAGCCTCGGCCAGCAATACATCTGGCAGTTTTCAATATACATTGTGGAGCTTTCCTATCGACTCGTGCAGTTTCCGTACCATGCAGTGATGCAGTATGGAGTGAGATGTTTTCATTTTTTAAAAAAAAACTTTTGATTCCAAACTGGCAATTTAGATGGAAGGAATTTTAGCTGTATTTTAACATGTCATAATTGCTGGAGAAACAGTAATTTTCTTCAGTTTACTAATTCATTTTGGACCACTGCAGATTTGTATAGTGTCTGGTTTAGCCACTGACCATTCCTAATCAAGCCTTTGATTACTGGAGAAACTCAGCAGGCCAGGCAGCATCTACGGAGGAAAAAGTCGTCAAAAGTTTGAACCAAGGCCCTTCATCAGGATTGGAAAGGAAGCGGACAGGAACCAAAAATAAAAGAAGAGGGGGAGGAGCAGGAGCTAGCAGGTGATGGGTGACTCCAAGTGAGAGAGGATAAATGGGATATGGGAAAATGGGGATAAGAGAATGCTTGTGGCCCTGTTTCCTCTTCTCATTCCCCATACCCTCTCTCATCACCTGCTTATTATGTCTGGTTCTCCATTCCTTCCCTTTGTTCCGTGATCGCCTATCCTCTCCTATCAGATTGCTGTTCTTCAGCACGTTGCTCTCCCTACCTATCACCTCTCAGCTTCTCACACAACATAACTTTGTGGATTTCCTTAACAATATGCTGAAAGGAGAAGAAGAATGCGCATTTAGCATTCATTTTCAGCTTTAAATCTGAATGTGTGTTAAGATGAAAAATGTCAATTTTAATAGAAAGAAATGCACACGAAATGCTGGAGGAACTCAGCAGGTCAGCCAGCATCAATAGAGAGGAATAAACAGTTAACGTTTTGGGCTGGGACCCTTCATGAAGAACTGAAGAGGAAGGTGGAGGAAACCTAAATAAGAATGGGGACAGGGGAAGGTGTACATGCTGGCAGGTAAGACCAGGTGAAGGGGAAGTTACTCCTTATTAGCTGCTAGCTTATCCTCTTTTTCCTCTCTTTTCCCACCGCCCTCACTTTCTTGTTCCGACGACTTCTCGCTTCCTCTCCTTAATGAAGAATATCAGTCTGAAACGTCAACTGTTTATTCATTTCAGCAGATGCTGCCTGACCTGTTGAGTTCCTGCAGCAATTTATGTGCATCCCTCAAGATTTCCAGCATTTGTGGAATTTCCTGAGTTTGTAGTTTTAATAAAGAATCCGAGTGTTCTCATTAACTGAAAAGCAAGAGTAGATATGTTGTGGCAATTGAGATTTAACAGGAATTAGAGACATAGAATTCTATGTTATGTTATAAAATTAGCAAATACATTTGCTGTAGGGTAACGTTGTGACATTGGCTTTTTAATAGAAAATTGAAAATGTTGTGAAATGTCCTAAAAATAGAGGAAAGGTGTTTTTTATTCTCTGCTTCTGTAACAGGTTGCTCCCTTTTACATTATGGTTTTCCTTGAAGACTATGGTACAATAGCTGCGTACTTAGTCGCAGCACCGCTCCAGGTCCAACAAATGGTGCAAATGTTTATCTTAAATAATTTTCTTGTGACAATGGTAATACAAAATATTGTAAATCCAGTTCATTAGTTAATTGGCGAGACCAACAGCAGAGGAGCTGTGTGGCTTTGGGTTGTTGCGCGGACGAGGGTCCTCATTCCACGGCGTCAACTGTGCAGCCAGCCAGAGGTGCTGTGGGAGAGAACAGATGTCTGGCAGGAATGCTGGAAGCCATGCTGTGTTGGGGGCTTGTCCCTATAGGCTGACCCTCTCATTGGTGCTACTCTCCACTGTTTGGTCCCTGGAGACAAGCTGGATTGCCTTTGCCAGCGGCTGACCCAGAGTGAGATGAGGAACTGCTGCATGCTTGGTCTTGCAGAAACGTGGCTCCAGGACAACATCCAATACACCGTCAATCATCAGGCTGTGCCACTCAGGAACTTGTGCTAATATTATTTTGTGATTGTATGTGCTATTGTAACTATATGTTCAGTGTGTGTGACTGTTTGTACTGTGTTTATACCTTGGTCCCAGAGGAATGATGTGCCATTTAACTGTATACATCTATATTGTTGATTGACACTTGAACTTGAACCCTTTCCTCTGAAAGCATCCTGATTATCTCTTCGCAAACGCGAGGAAATCTGCAGATGCTGGAACTTCAAGCAACACACATAAAAGTTGCTGGTGAACTCAGCAGGCCAGGCAGCATCTCTAGGAAGAGGTACAGTCGACGTTTCGGGGCGAGACCCTTCGTCAGGACTAACTAAAGGAAGAGCTAGTAAGAGATTTAAAAGTGGGAGGAGGAGGGGGAGATACAAAATGATAGGAGAAGACAGGAGGGGGAGGGATGGAGCCAAGAGCTGGACAGGTGATTGGCAAAAGGGATATGAGAGGATCATGGGACAGGAGGCCCAGGGAGAAGGAAAAGGGGGAGGGGGGAAAAGCCCAGAGGATGGGCAAGGGGTATAGTCAGAGGGTCAGAGGGAGAAAAAGGAGTCAGAGAGAAAGAATGTGTGTATATAAATAAATAACGGATGGGGTACGAGGGAGAGGTGGGGCATTAGCGGAAGTTAGAGAAGTCAATGTTCATGCCGTCAGGTTGGAGGCTACCCAGACGGAATATAAGGTGTTGTTCCTCCAACCTGAGTGTGGCTTCACCTTTACAGAAGAGGAGGCCGTGGACAGACATATCAGAATGGGAATGGGACGTGGAATTAAAATGTGCGGACACTGGGAGATCCTGCTTTCTCTGGCGGACAGAGCATAGGTGTTCAGCGAAACGATCTTCCAGTCTGCGTCGGGTCTCGCCAATATATATAAGGCCACATCGGGAGCACCGGACGCAGTATATCACCCCAGCCGACTCACAGGTGAAGTGTCGCCTCACCTGGAAGGACTGTCTGGGTCCCTGAATGGTGGTGAGGGAGGAAGTGTAAGGGCAGGTGTAGCACTTGTTCCGCTTACAAGGATAAGTGCCAGGAGGGAGATCGGTGGGGAGGGATGGGTGGGACGAATGGACAAGGGAGTCGCGTAGGGAGCGATCCCTATGGAAAGCAGAGGCGGGGGAGGGAAAGATGTGCTTAGTGGTGGGATCCTGTTGGAAGTGGCGGAAGTTACGGAGGATAATATGTTGGACCCGGAGGCTGGTGGGGTGGTAGGTGAGGACAAGGGGAACCCTATTCCTAGTGGGGTGGCGGGAGGATGGAGTGAAAGCAGATGTGCATGAAATGGGGGAGATGCGTTTGAGAGCAGAGTTGATGGTGGAGGAAGGGAAGCCCCTTTCTTTAAAAAAGGAGGACATCTCCCTCGTCCTGGAATGAAAAGCCTCATCCTGAGAACAGATGCGGTGGAGACGGAGGAATTGCGAGAAGGGGATGGCATTTTTGCAAGAGTCAGGGTGAGAAGAGGAATAGTCCAGATAGCTGTGAGAGTCAGTAGGCTTATAGTAGACATCAGTAGATAAGCTGTCTCCAGAGACAGAGACAGAAAGATCTAGAAAGGGGAGGGAGGTGTCAGAAATGCACCAGGTAAACTTGAGGGCAGGGTGAAAGTTGGTGGCAAAGTTAATGAAGTCAACGAGCTCAGCATGCGTGCAGGAAGCAGCGCCAATGCAGTCGTCGATGTAGCAAAGGAAAAGTGGGGAACAGATACCAGAATGTGTTTGGAACATAGATTGTTCCACAAAGCCAACAAAAAGGCAGGCATAGCTAGGACCCATACAGGTGCCCATAGCTGCACCTTTAGTTTGGAGGAAGTGGGAGGAGCTAAAGGAGAAATTATTGAGAGTAAGGACTAATTATGCTAGATGGAGCAGGGTGGTGGTAGAGGGGAACTGGTTAGGTCTGGAATCCAAAAAGAAGTGGAGAGCTTTGAGACCTTCCTGATGGGGGATGGAAGTATATAGGGACTGGACATCCATGGTGAAAATAAAGCAGTGGGGGTCAGGGAACTTAAAATCACCGAAAAGTTTCAGAGCGTGAGAAGTATCACAAACATAGGTAGGAAGGGATTGAACAAGGGAGGATAAAACCATGTCAAGGTATGCAGAAATGAATTCGGTGAGGCAGGAGCAAGCTGAGACAATAGGTCTACCAGGACAGGCAGGTTTGTGGATCTTGGGTAGGAGGTAGAAACGGGAAGTGCGGGGTGTGGGAACTGTAAGGTTGGTAGCAGTGGATGGGAGATCCCCTGAGCGGATAAAGTCAGTGATGATGTGGGAGACAATGGCCTGGTGCTCCTTAGTGGGGTTACGATGGAGGGGTAAATAACAGGAGGTATCTGCGAGTTGTTGCTGTGCCTCGGCAAGGTAGAGGTCAGCACGCCAGACTACAACAGCACCCCCCTTTTCGGCCGGTTTAATAGTAAGGTTAGGATTAGTGCAGAGGGAGTGGAGAGCAGAGAGTTCAGAAGGAGTGAAGTTGGAATGGGAACAAGGTGCGGTGAAGTCGAGACTGTTGATGTCCCGTCGGCAGTTACTCCTTGCCCATCCACTGGGTTTTTCCCCCCTCCCCCTTTTCTTTCTCCCAGACCTCCTGTCCTATGATCCTCTCATATCCCTTTTGCCAATCAGCTGTCCAGCTCTTGGTTCTATCCCCCCACCCCCATGTCTTCTATCATTTTGGATCTCCCCCTCCTCCTCCCACTTTCAAATCTCTTACTAGCGCTTCTTTCAGTTAGTCCTGACAAAGGGTCTCGGCCCGAAACGTCAACTGTACCTCTTCCTATAGATGCTGCCTGGCCTGCTGCGTTCACCAGCAACTTTTATGTGTGTTGCCTGATTATCTCTTGAAAGTCTTTGTAATATTTGATCTTCTATGTTAAATTATTCTGCTTATTATAAGTATCATATCAGACTAGTTCCTTCTAGGTGGAGTAATGGTTTGAGCATTCTGAACAAATAAGACTCTTTTTGAATTCTGATGCTACTGTTTGTATTTGTAGCTGCCAATATCAAGATAATCTTAGCTTGTTTTATGTTATTTGGGTATATTGCAAACATTGAATTAAAGTTGATAGATGGTTGAAAAGAATATTTGTCAATAATATTTCTTGATGAACCTCTAATTTTCAGTGCTACATGGAGCTGAACCCTTACCATATTACACTGCTGCCCATGCAATGAATTGGTGTTTACAGTGTGCACAAGGAGTGGCATACCTACATGGCATGAAACCCAAGGCTTTAATCCACAGGGACCTCAAACCACCAAAGTAGGTTCTTTCTTAATAAATTGAAGAACAGCAGTTAATATAGACTGTATCAATGGAAAACATGATGAATTTTGGGTGCAAGTTTAAGATTGGAGCTAATGTAGATTGGAAAGATTTTTGGTCATTAATAAGTTATCATTTGTGTTACTGGAAATGCTTAATGTTGAAACGAAATCCTCTTTTATTTGCTACTGTGTGGAAAAGAGTTTTCTAGAGTTGGCGGGCTCTCTCAAAACAGAGCTCAGGTTTCCTATAATTCCTCTCGAATGACCAAGTCAGCAATAAAAAACACATCCTCACATTTAGTTTGATGAAGCAACTTTATTTAACTCTTAACTAAAATAATGAAGAAATTAGTAACTCAAGCAATTTTGTTCAGCTCTTAATTACAGCTCTAATTCAACTTGTACTTAAACAGTTACAAATTTAGCCTTAATTCAACTAAAAGAGCAAAACTCAGACTGCTTTATTTGATCCTTCACTAATAAATCAAGTTCAAAGTTGCACGCAGTTCATGTTAATTGGTGGTAAGCATTACGAATTATCAGCGTTGCCTGTATATTTTTAACCACTCAGTCTTTAGCCACCGGGGAACCCCAACATTTCAACAATACATCGAGGTTGTCAAGCCCTGTTTGCGATCCAATCCACGGAGAAACTCCAAAAATCCCTTGAAACAACCTTACTATTATATTGTTTAGGAGTTTCCTTATCTCTCCTTAAAGTAAGTAACGACTCCATATAAGACAAGACCCCGATACACAATTTACTGGAAACTACCAAACAATTTCCAATAATTGGCCTAAGACGGGCCTACCTGTATAACCACAGCCTAAAGCTAAATTTGAGTCAGCCATCTTGTCAACATGTTCAGCTATTTTATAACTGTTGCTACAGGCAAGTCACAACTAATTCATCTTACTACACGGAGAAATCCACTACAACCAAGGAAGATTGGTGCATGGTTCTCACAAAATCTCTATGCACACGTTTGACCAAAGCTAGTGCCCTATCTCAAGAATCAATCTATTGAATCTCAATTGTTCTGCCTCTATTTTAAATGTATCCTTGCATCAATGAAAGACAATATTCCAAATGTGGTCCTCAAAGAAATGGAGCAAGTCTGGATAGCAGAGAGGTACAGCTAGTAGATTCTCTGCCTCAAGGCAGTAAAAAACATGGTCTAGTGTCGCCTGTCCAACACTGAAAAGGAAGCATCTGATCATCTATCTCACTTTTGTTTATGGGATTCTGCACCTATATGATTATATCGTTTGCCTGTATTGCTGTGACTGGATTTCCATTTGACATCATATGGCGACTACTTTTCCTTTTTTTTCGAACAATGTGAACTGTGGTGCCATGGTGTAATTTTTATATACTGGATATCCCTAAAAATAGATTACTGACATCGCATTTTTGTTTTTCCCAATGAAGCTTGCTGCTGGTTGCTGGCGGGACAGTTCTGAAGATCTGTGACTTTGGCACAGCCTGTGATATTCAAACTCACATGACCAACAACAAGGGAAGTGCCGCCTGGATGGCTCCAGAAGTTTTCGAAGGTAAACATTTGAACGTTGCTTGGGACACCACTTCAGTTTCTCCTCTTGGCACAACTCAAAGACAGGATGCCACAGCACTATTACAGGTCGGGGTGTCAGATTTCGGAGTTCATGTACGGATTTGTACCTTCTTTCTGGGTGCACGTGGGTTTCCTCTGGGTGCTCTGGTTTCCTCCCACAGTCCAAAAGCACACTGGTTGGTAGGTTAATTGTCCTGTGGCTAGGGTTAAATAGGTGTGATGCTGGGTGGCACGGCTCAGTGCCTGTTTCGCACTGTATCTCTAAGTAATAAATAACTCATGAATTAACTTTATTCATGATATATACTTATATGTGTTAGGAATTTGCTGTGGTGTGTTGGTGAAACATGCAACAAAAAAATGACAATATTCAACAACTATACAGAATAATGAAGTATATAAAAATATAGTTAGAAGTACAGACATTGAATAAAATTTACATATATACCAGCATGTATTTACAACGTAAGCAGCATTATAAAAAGTGATTTAAAGTATTTGAAGCATGACAAAGCATTTAATAATGACATAAAATCACTCAGCCCTGTATTGGACTGTTTGGGAGAGTATTTGGATTAGTACGAAGGAGATTTTTATTTTTGTCAATGGTAACATACCTCACTTGATTAAAAAAAGATATATTTGGAAAATCTTTACTAAAGTTGGATTTTGAAGATTGAGTTTAATGTGTAGAATTGATGGCTGTAGTATTCTGTAGTTGTGCAAAGGTTTTCCTTGAATGAAGGGGTGGCACTGTAATGCAGTTGTAGCACAGTGCTATTACAGCACAGGTGAACTGGGTTGGTTCAGTTCCGGCACTGACTGTACGTTCTCCCTGTCACCACGTGGGTTTCTTCTCGCTGCTAGGGTGTCTTCCCCCATTCCAAAGATGTACCGGTTAGTAGGTTAATAAATCATAATCAGTCCGGTTTAATATCACCGGCATATGGCGTGAAATTTGTTAACGGTAGCAGCAGTACAATGATAATATAGAAAAAAATAAATATGTCAATTACAGTAAATGTATATGTATATTAAGTAGTTAAATTTAAAATAGTGCAAAGACAGGAATAATATAATAAAAGATATTGCAGTAATGTTCATGGGTTCAATGTTTATTTAGGAATCACACGGGTGTAATTGGGCGACGTGGGCTTGTTGGGCCGGAAGAGCCTGTTAGTTTGTTGTATCTGTAACTAATATAAAGTAAAATAATAACTACTTCAAGCTTCAAAGTGTTTGCATTTTTTAAATTTAAATTTGTTGTGGCTTGTTGAATTTGTGTTGCAGGAAGTAATTATAGCGAAAAGTGTGATGTCTTCAGCTGGGGCATTATTCTGTGGGAAGTAATAACTCGCCGAAAACCTTTTGATGAAATTGGTGGTCCTGCATTTCGCATCATGTGGGCTGTCCACAATGGTAAGTTAACTGCTTACAAAATATTCTCTTAGCAGTAACTTGGTAGTTTTGTGATTTGAATACTGAACATTGAGTGCATATTGCATTGCCCATTGAGTACTGTATCTACCCTGAGTATTTATTGTTCCTGTGACCACGTGGATTCCCCTGGGTGCTTCACCTCCCTCCCACATCATTGAAACGTTCCCACAACCAATGAACCCACTTTCAAGGACTTTTCATCTCGTGTTCTTGTTATTTATTGCTATTTATTTATATTTGCATTTGCACAGTTTGTTGCCTTCTGCACTTGGGTTGAATGTCCTAGTTAGGTGGGTCTCTCATTGATTCTGTTATAGTTACTATTGTATAGATTTGTTGAGTATGCCCACAAGAAAATATCAGGGTTGTGTATGGTGACATATATGTGTTTTGATAACAAATTTACTTTGAACTTTGAACGTATCAAAATGTGTGGGTTTGTGGGCTATTTAGTTTCTGTAAATTATCTATAGTGTGTACATGAGGGGTAGAATGAAATGGGATCAGAGTAGAATTGGTGTCTCTGGGTTGGCATGGAGTCGATGGCCCTAAGGACCTGTTACTGTGCTGTTTCTAACCAAACTGACGATCTCTAATTGATTGATTAAGCTAGAATGCGGTGTGCACCAATGGATTGTCAACTGCCATGAGGCAAGAGCAAAGTTGCAGCTTAATATTTAAGGAAAGCGCAACAGGATTAAAAATATCTTTGTTTATTTTTAGTTTGATGTGTTAAACTAAACACATTAAGATAAGTATGACATGACAGGTGGAGTGATGTAGCTGGGATATGGAGGAGTTAGTGAAAACTACTGAGCCTCACAGCAATTACAATTAATAGTAACATACAAAATGCTGCAGGAACTCAGTAGGTCAGGCAGCATCTATGAAGAAGGATAAAGAGCCGATGTTTTGGGCTGAGACTCTTCATCAGAACAGAGCAGGTGCGGCAATTTGCATGGGCGATTGGAAAACCGGGGTTCAATCCCGCCAGATTGTACCAGATGACTGGAAAATTGCAAAGGTTACTCTGCTGTTTAAAAACGGTGGGAGGCAGCAGAAAGGAAACTAGACTTGTTAGCCTGACACCAGTGGTTGGGAAGTTGTTGGAATTGATAGTTAGGGATGAGATTACGGAGTATCTGGAGGCACATGACAAGATAGGCCAAAGCCAGCATGGTTTCCTGAAAGAAAAGTCCTGCCTGACTATCCTACTGCAATTAGTTTAGTGGAATGGGCAAAGAAGTGGTAAATGAAATACAATGTTGGAAAGTGTATGGTCATGCAATTTGGTGGAAGAAATAAATGGGCAGACTATTATTTAGATGGGGAGCGAATTCAAACTGCAGAACTGTAAAGGGACTTGGGAGTCCCTGTGCAGGATACCCTAAAGGTTAACCTCCGGGTTGAGTCGGTGGTGAAGAAGGCAAATGTAATATTGGCATTCCTTTCTAAAGGTATAGAACATAAGAGCAGGGATGTGATGTTGAGGCTCTATAAGGCACTCGTGAGACCACACTTGGTGTATTGTGTGCAGTTTTGGGCTCCGTATTTTAGAAAGGATATACTGACATTGGAGAGGGTTCAGAGAAGATTGATGAGAATGATTCCAGGGATGAAAGGGTTACTGTCTGAGGAACGTCTGGCAGCTCTTGGGCTGTATTCCCTGGAGTTCAGGAGAATGAGGGGGAATCTCATAGAAACATTCCAAATTTTAAAAGACCTGAACAGATTAGATATGGCAAAGTCATTTCCCATGGGAGGGGAATCTAGGACAAAGGGGTACGACTTCAGGATTGAAGGACATCCTTTTAGAACTAAGATGCGGAGAAATTACTTTAGTCAGAGGGTAGTAAATCTGTAGAATTTGTTGCCGTGAGCTGTTGTGGAAGCCAAATCATTGGGTGCATTTAAGGCAGGGGTAGATAGTTTCTTGATTAGCCAGGGCATCAAAGGGTATGGGGAGAAGGCAGGGGAGTGGGGATGACTGGAATAATTGGATCAGCCCATGATTGAATGGCAGAGAAGACTCAGTGGGCCGAATGGCCTACTTCTCCTATATCTTATGGTCTTAAGGTTCTCCCCATGACCATGTGGATTTCCTCTGGGTGCTCTGGCTTCTTCCCACATTCCAAAGATGTGAGGGTTATTGTTGGTAACTTGTGGGCATGCTACGTTGGTGCTAGAAGTATGGCAGCACTTCCAGACTACAGACTCTGTTGGTCATTAATGTAAACAATGCACTTCACTGTATGTTTTGATATTTCAATGTACATCTCACAAATAATTTATGACGCTAATGTGCCAAAAGCTTTCTTTACAACCTTACCCTCCTGTACCACCACTTTCAATGAATAAAGGACCTATATTTCCAGATCCCTTTGTTCTACCACACTCCTCAGGAGATGGGAGGTTGGAAGTTGTATAAGGTGTTGGTGAGGCCTCGATAGGAGTCATGTGTGCAGTTTTGGTCACCTACCTACAGGAAAGATGTAAATAAAGTTGAAAGAGCACAGAGAAAATTTACAAGGATACTGCGGGGCCTGGAGGACCTGAGTTTATAGGAAAGGTTGAATAGGTTAGAACTTTGTTCCTTGAAATATCGAAGGTTGAGAGGAGATTTAATAGAGCTATGGAGAATTCTGAGGGGTATAGATAGGGTAAATGCAAGCAGGCTTTTTCCATTGAGGTTGGGTGGGACTACATCCAGGGGTCATGGATTAAAGGTCCCACTATTCAGGACATTTACAAAGACAGGTGTGTAAAAAGGGCCCAAAGGATCATTGGGGACCCAAGTCACCCCAACCACAAACTGTTCCAGCTGCTACCATCTGGGAAATGGTACCGCAGCATAAAAGCCAGGACCAACAGGCTCCGGGACAGCTTCTTCCACCAGGCCATCACTTTGCTTAACTCATGCTGACACAACTGTATTTCTTTGTTATATTGACTATCCTGTTGTACGTATTATTTATTATAAATTATTAATTGCGCATTATACACTTAGACGCAGATGTAACATGAAGACTTTTACTTCTCATGTATATGAAGGATGTAAATAATAAAGTCAGTTCAATTTAAGGGGAATGTGAGGGGAAGCTTCTTCATTCAGAGGGTTATGAGAGTGTGGAATGAGCTGCCAGCACAGGCTCAATTTGAGTGTCACACGGATGGCAGGCTCATGGAGTGCTGTGGTCCGGGTGCAGGTCGATTGGACTAGGCAGTTTGGTTCGGCACGGACTAGATGGCCAAAGGGCCTGTTTCTGTGCTGAACTTTTCTATGACTATGACTGTAAGTGTAGATAAGTACATGGATGAGAGAGGTTTGGAAGGCAATGGTCCACGTGCAGTTAGATGGGATTAGGTGGAAGACCAGGCTGGCACAGTCTGTGTGGGCTGTGCTGTAGTGCTGTATGACTCTAAGATTCCAAATTAGATGAAAACTGAAATTTTAATACTTCATAACATATCCCTTTATATAGGTGTGATGGTAACTTGAATGTCAGTACTATTTCAGGAACTTTTTTTCTAGTCTGTTATATCTGTCACTATAGCAACTGTTTGCTGTTGAGTATTTATTTAAAATTCAAAATCATCATTTCCCTGGTAGTAATGAAGATCTTATACAATATTGCCCTCTGACACTGGATATTGAAGAAGATTCTTAATGACATTCTTGTTCTGACTCTTAGGATATGAACACTTTTAAGAATAAGCAGGTTTTCTCAGTGAAAATTGAATGTTTTTCCCAAAATCAAGAATTACTTATTTTCTGAAGGAAGGAAAGAGTAAATATCAAAGCTGCTTATATAATTGTTGACTCAAGAGATGACAGGACTATAATGTCAGATAGCTTTGTTCTCTTTCTTCCCTCAAAATATCAATTCATATTAGTAGGAAAGAGAGAATTGAAGGTCTTCTCAGTCTCTCAATACTCATGAACTTACTAGTAGTGACTCATAGTGTATCACAGCAGGTAATTCTTCCTTCAAAAATGAGGAGCTCTTTGTGGTGGAGGGTTGGCAGTTGCAAAGCAAAAAAAAGTTGTCTTTATGTTTTCAAAGTAATAATTTATCTACAAAGTTTACACAGTTAAAAGTATTGGAATAAGTTTAGTTGATGTGACTTTCTATTATCTGAAAGTTCAAAGTCAATTTATTATCTAAATATGTATATGTCACCATGTACCACTTTGAGATTCAATTTCTTGTAGGCGCTTACAGGAAAATAAATGCTATAGAATTTATGAAAAATTATCTTCGGTTGCCAATCGAAATACGATGACGACGTCCACTCCTTTAACGGTGAGATCTTTGATGACTCTACAGTCCTATCCTGGACCCACAAGCTCTATTGCAGGTGGGACATGGATATGTAGTAGTGGTGGCAACCATGGCTGCATTTCTCCTGACTCTCTTCTGCTGTCTTCTGGTTGTTCTTTCCATCTCCAGAATACGAACCCCGTCCCTACACAGCTGTCGCCAAGTGGTACAGTCAGCAGCAACCTTCCCCAGGTCCGCGGGTCTGATCTTGCACTCCCTTCAAGCATTCTTCATCTAATCCTTATAGCACTTCTTCGGCCCTCCAGCTGAGCGTCGACCGTGATGTAGCTGGCCGTATAACACTCTGCGGGGTAGCCGACATGGAGGCATCCTTATCACGTGCCCCAGCCACTGCAGTTGACACTGGGTGATCATGGTGTCAATACTTCTGCAGTTGGTCTTTACAAGTATTTCAGTGTGAGGCACCCACTCACGCCAGGTAATTCCCAGGATGTGCTGGAGGCAGCTTATGTGGAAGCGCTCCAAGGACTTGATGTGACGGCTGTAGGTTACGCAAGCTTCACAGCTATAAAGGAGGGTGGTGACACAGACCGCTTGGTATACAGCGAGCTTTGTGGAGGGACGAAGGCTCCTGTTCTGAAAGACTCTACGCCAAAGTCTCCCAAAGACAGCTGATGCCTGTTTAATGCGGCTCTGGACGTCGTTGTCAATGCCGCTATCCTCAGAGAGAATGCTCCCCAGATATTTGAAAGATGGCACTACTGACGGCTTTTCATCACAACAGTGAAGGCAGGTAGAGTGGGTGGGACACTGGTACTCCACTGGCAAACCACTTCTGTCTTGGTGGTATTGACAGTCAGCCCCATCCTGCTGTACGCCTCACCGCCACAGCAAGGACAGTCTGAAGATCCTCTGGAGTATGGGTCACAAGAGCACAGTCGTCTGCATACTGCAGCTCCAGGGCCCACTCTCTACGGAGTTTGGTGGTTGTGTGGAGCCTTCTGATGTCAAAGAGGTTGCCATCTAATCTGATGTCCACTGCCACACCGCTGCTGTCTTCAAAATGGTTGTGGAGAAGCTTGGTAACACACAAGAGGAAGATGTTAAAGAGCACTGGCGCTAGTACACACCCCTGCCTCACCCCTGTGCGTACAAGGAAGGGCTCGGACTCTTGTCCCCCTATGATCACCTGAGCAGTCATCTCATCGTGGAACTGGCGGAGGATGTTAACAAATTTATTGGGACAGCCAAACCTGAGGAGGACATCCCATAAGAGCTCTCTTTGCACAGTGTTGAAATCTTTGGAGAGGTCGGCAAAGGCCATAAACAAGTCCCGATGTTGCTCCTGGCACTTTTTCTGAAGCTGTCGGGCTGTGAAGATCATGTCGATCGTGCTCCTGTTCTTCCTAAATCCACACTGCGATTCAGGCAGCATTGACTCGGTGATGTTGCTGATGAGTCTCTGAAGCATCACCTTAGCCAGGACCTTTCCAGCAACAGAAAGCAGTGATATGCCCCTACTATTACCGCAGATGGCCTTGTCACCATTGTTTTTATAAATGACAATGATGTTTGCATTTCTCCATTGCTGTGGGATTTTCTCATCAGTCTAGGCCTTGGTGATGTACTGGTAGAGGGTGCGCATACACATGTACCCTCCGTTCTTCAGTGACTCAGCAGGGATATTGTCAGTGCCAGGGGACTTGTTGTTCTTAAGGGAATGGACAGCTGATAGAACCTCCTGGAAGGTTGGTGGTAGACTGAGGTCGTGAATAGGAGGAAGCTCAGGCAGTTCGTCAAGGGTGGTGGGGTCTGCGTCAGAGTCCTGATTAAGCAGGGTGTTAAAGTGCTCAGCCCACCTCAGCAGCATGGTATTCTGATTCTTCAGAAGTGTTAGACCATCTGCTGTTTTCAGGGGAATAACGCATCGATTTATTGGACTGTAGATGGTTTTGACAGCATTGTAAAAATTATGCATGTCATTATTATCGGCAAAAGACTGGATTTCATGTGCCTTTTCAGTCCACCACTCATTTTGTACGGCCCGTATTTCCTTTTGCATTTTCCTCCGAGCTGCCTGCCAATGCTGCCTGATGCTGGTGGATGAAGGGTTGTCTAAAGTTGCCCGGTGTGCTTTGTGCACGTCCTTAAGCAAGTTGTGGATGGTGTCTGAGTTATTGTCAAACCAGTCTTGGTGGTTCCTGCTCTTATGGCCGATGGATTGGGCTGCTGCCTCATGGAGTGCAAAGCTGATACAGGTCCACTGTTGTTCCATTGTGTTTTCCGAGCTCAGACAAGGTTCCAGCTCCCTTAGTATCTCAGCTAGGATGCGTCGAAACTCACTTCTTACTTCTGTGTTTCTCAGGCAGTTGCAATTTAGCCGCTTTTTATTGGGTTTTTGCAGCCGCAAGGGGGGACGCACTTTCATATGGAGCTTGGCCACAATCATACGGTGGTCAGTCCAGCACCCAGCACCTCGCATGGCACGGGTGATAAGAATATCCTTGATGTCACTACGTCTCACAATGATGAAATCGATCATGTGCCAATGTTTAGAGCGAGGGTGCATTCACAAGGTTTTATATTTTGCCTTCTGCTTGAAGATGGTGTTGGTTATGGTAAGGTTATGCTCAGAGCAAAGAGTAAGTAGCCTCATGCCATTTTCATTCTCCTTGCCAATACCATGCCTACCTAGCACTCCACTCCATATCCTGTTGTTCTGTCCCACCCTAGCGTTGAAGTCCCCAAGCAAAAGGATCTTATCATTTTTAGGGATCCGGCAAAGAGCTTCATCCGACGTCTTATAAAAGCATTCCTTGGCCTCATTCTCAGATGGCAGAGTTGGTGCATAGGCACTGTGGCATAACGTTTCTTTGCTGGGGGATACGGAGGGTCATTCGTCTTTCACTAATACCAACAGGTGTTTCTGGTAAGACTTGGCAGAAAGGTGTTCTTGATGGGCAGTCCTACTCCGTGGAGATGTTAACAACAGGAATTCTGCAGATGCTGGAAATTCAAGCAACACACATCAAAGTTGCTGGTGAACGCAGCAGGCCAAGCAGCATCTATAGGAAGAGGCGCAGTCGACGTTTCAAGCCGAGATCTCGGCCTGAAACTTCGACTGCGCCTCTTCCTATAGATGCTGCTTGCTTGGCCTGCTGCGTTCACCAGCAACTTTGATGTGTGTTCCGTGGAGATGTTGTCCATCTGGGGGGAAACCTTTCCAGCAGAAGGTGTAACCCATCCTCTGTTAAAGAGCCTTCATCCAGGAGCCTGGTCTCACTCAGGGCAGCAATGTTGATGTTGTAGCACCTCAGCTCAGCAGCGATCAAGGCTATTCTTCGGTGAGGTCTGTCAGAGATGCCATACGAGTCCAGGAGAGTCCTTACATTCCATGTTGCCATTTTAGGTTGCATTGTTTCTTATTTCGACCGCAGTAGTGGAATAACCCGATAGGCCCAGTAACCTATCCAGGTGAGTGATTGAATGGGCAATTTCTAGGCCACCTTTTCTAGGCCCTTCCCCAACTGGGGTGAGCAGTGTGGATAGGAGGCGGCGTGTTGGCGCGTGACCAAGTGGTTAAGGCGTTGGTCCTTGAGCAAGGCATTTAACCACACATTGCTCTGCAACGACACCGGTGCCAAGCTGTATCGGCCCTGGTGCCCTTCCCTTGGACAACATCGGTGGTGTGGAGAGGGGAGACTTTCAGCATGGGCAACTGCCGGCCTTCCATACAACCTTGCCCAGGTCTGCGCCCTGGAAACCTTCCAAGGCACAAATCCATGGTCTTACGAGACTAACGCATGCCTATATAAATATGCTTTGGAGGAAAACACTGCACACCAATATCAAAACCGCATCCGTACTATGAAGCATGGTGAAAGGAGCATCATGGTTTGGGGCTGCTTTGCTGCCTCAGGGCCTGGACAGCTCGCAATCATTGAGTGAACAATGAATTCAAAATTGTGTCAAGACATTTTACAGGAAAATGTCAGGGTAGTGATCCGACACCTGAAGCTTAATAGAAGTTGGATGATGCAACAAAACAATGATCCAAAGCACAAGAGTAGATCAACAACAGAATGGTTTTTTAAAAAAATGAAAATTCATGTTTTGGAATGACCAAGTCAGAGTCCAGACCTTAACCCAATTGAGATGCTGTGGCATGACCTGAAGAGGGCTGTTTGTGCAAGATATCCCAGAAATATTGATGAACTGAAGCAGTTTTGTATGGAGGAATGGTCTTAAATTCCTCCTTGCCATTGTGTAGATCTGATCAGCAGCTACAGGAACCACACATAAAAGTTGCTGGTGAACGCAGCAGGCCAGGCAGCATCTGTAGGAAGAGGTGCAGTCGACGTTTCAGGCCGAGACCCTTGGTCAGGACTAACTGAAGGAAGAGTGAGTAAGGGATTTGAAAGTTGGAGCGGGAGGGGGAGATCCAAAATGATAGGAGAAGACAGGAGGGGGAGGGATGGAGCCAAGAGCTGGACAGGTGATAGGCAAAAAGGATACGAGAGGATCATGGGATAGGAGGTCCAGGAAGAAAGACAAGGCGGGGTGGGGACCCAGAGGTTGGGCAAGGGGCATATTCATGGGGACAGAGGGAGAAAAAGGAGAGTGAGAGAAAGAATGTGTGTATAAAAATAAGTAACAGATGGGGTACGAGGGGGAGGTGGGGCATTAGTGGAAGTTAGAGAAGTCGATGTTCATGCCATCAGGTTGGAGGCTACCCAGACGGAATATAAGATGTTGTTCCTCCAACCTGAGTGTGGCTTCGTCTTTACAGTAGGGGAGGCTGTGGATAGACACGTCAGAATGGGAATGGGATGTGGAATTAAAATGTGTGGCCACTGGGAGATCCTGATTTCTCTGGCGGACAGAGCGTAGGTGTTCAGCAAAGCGGTCTCCCAGTCTGCGTCGGGTCTCGCCAATATATAAAAGGCCACATCGGGAGCACCGGACGCAGTATATCACCCCAGCCGACTCACAGGTGAAGTGCTGCCTCACCTGGAAGGACTGTTTGGGGCCCTGAATGGTGGTAAGGGAGGAAGTTTAAGGGCATGTGTAGCACTTGTTCCGCTTACACGGATAAGTGCCAGGAGGGAGATCAGTGGGGAGGGATGGGGGGGACGAATGGACAAGGGAGTTGCGTAGGGAGCGATCCCTGCAGAATGCAGCGGGCGGGGGGGAGGGAAAGATGTGCTTAGTGGTGGGATCCCGTTGGAGGTGGCTACAGGAAACGTTTGGTGGAGATATTTACTGCTAAAGGAGGTTCTGTCAGTTGTTAAATACAAGGGGATCACATACCCTTTCTAGCCTGGACTGTGAATGATTAAGCAGTGTGTTCAATAAAGACATGAAAAGTGCAATTGTTCGTGTATTATTAGTGTAGGCAGATTGTGTTTGTCTATTATTGTGACTGAGATGAACATTAGGCTACTTCTCATGAGTAATTAATGCAGAAAACCAGGTAATTGCAAATGGTTTACAAACTTTTTCTTGCATCTGTGCGACCCTAAAATCAATTTTCTTGCAGGCATACTCAATTTTTAATAGAATAATGACTATAATAAAATCAGTGAAAGACTGCAACAACTTGGTGTTCAACTGTTGTGCAGTAGGCAGCAAACTGTGAAGATAGAAAAAGAAAGAAAGAATAATAATAAATATCAAGAACATGAGATGAAGAGTCCTTGAAAGTGAGTCCATTGGTTCTGGGATTATTTCGATGATGGGGCAAGTGACATTGAGTGAAGTTATTTCTTTTCATACAAGGGCCTGGTGATTGAGGGGTAGTAAACAGTTCCTGAACCTTGTAGTGTGAGTCCTGAGGCTCCTGTACCACCTTTATGAAGCCAGCAGCAAGGAGAGAACATGTCCTGGGTGGTGAGTGTCCCTGATGATGGATGCTGCTTTCCAGTGACAGTGTTCCGTGTAGATATGCTCAATAGTGGGGTGGACTGGACCATACCACTACTTTTTTGTGGGGTTTTTCGTTCAAGCTCATTGGTATTTCCATACCAGGCTGAGATACAGCCACTAATATGTTAATGTTTGTTAATGTTTTTTGACGTTGGTTAAGTATCGTGGTGCTTGAACTAATGAAACAACGGTGTATTTGGAATCTCTTAAGACTTCGGAGTTTGTTTCTATTCACATTTATTGCATGTATTTTAGGTACCCGACCGCCTCTAATCAAAAATCTACCCAAACCAATTGAAAGCTTGATGACCCGTTGTTGGTCTAAAGATCCTGCCCAGCGTCCATCAATGGAGGAGATAGTGAGGATAATGACTCATTTAATGAAGGTAGGTTGTCGCAGGTAACATGTTGAATAGAGGAGTTTCCAGTAACAAATGTTCAAATACAATTAATACGGTCAGCCTACAAGGACCGTTACTTTGGAACAGGGTTAGCCTATGTTCTATGCTCACCTGAGAGTGAAGTATGAATCCACAATTCTAAAGATGTGATAACCTAAATTAGAACATAAGTTATATGAGCAGAATTAGGCCATTTGGCCTATCAAGTCTGCTACGCTGTTTCATCATGGCTGATCCATTTTCCCTCTCTGCCCTAATCTCCTGCCTTTTCCCTGTATCCTTTCATGCCCTGACCAATCAGAAATCTATCAACTTCCACCCTAAATACTCCTGGTTAGGCTGCCTGTGGCAATGAAACTTGAGCAATACACACAAAATGCAGGAGAAATTCAGCAGGCCAGGCAGCATCTATGGAGGGGAATTAAACAGAGGGCATTTAGTCATAGTCACAGTCATACTTTATTGATGCTGGGGGAAATTGGTTTTCGTTACAGTTGCACCATAAATAACTAAATAGTAAGATGTAAATTATGCCTATTGGCTCAGGGTGTCTGACCCTCCAAGGGAGGAGTTGTAAAGTTTGATGGCCACAGGCAGGAATGACTTCCTATGACGCTCAGTGCTGCATCTCGGTGGAATGAGTCTCTGGCTGAATGTACTCCTGTGCCCACCCAGTCCATTATGTAGTGGATAGGAGACATTGTCCAAGATGGCATGCAACTTGGACAGCATCCTCTTTTCAGACACCACCGTCAGAGAGTCCAGTTCCATTCCCACATCACTGGCCTTAGGAATGAGTTTGTTGATATTTCAGGCCAAGACCTGAAATATCTGGAACTATTTCCACCAATGCATTTGCATATGGTCACTTTCTGAGCATGTTCACCCTCGCCCTCTGCTTCACCAATCATATCAAGCCTGAAAAACATTGTAAACGAGAGATTCTGCAGAAGCTGGAAACTTTGAACAAAGCACGGGAAATGTTGGAGGAGCTCAGCAGGTCAGGCGTCTATGGAGAGGAATAAGCAGTTGAAGTTTCGGCCAAGACCCGTCAGCAGGACTCACTTTGCTCTACTTTTGTTCAGTATTTCCCAGGAGCTGATGAACCTCTTCAATACCTGTGTCACTACTCCGATGTGAGCCAGAGCAACTCAGCTACAAGCACAGGTATGCAATGGTGGTTTTCTCCCCATGACCGTATGGGTTTCCTCCCAGACTCCAAAGACATGCCAGTTAATAGGTAAATTGGTTATTGTAAATTGTCCGGTGATCCGGCTAGGGTAAAATTCAGGGGTTGACGGGCAGTACAGTTCGAAGGACTGTGAGGGCTAATACATACTGTATCGCAATAAATAAAAATAAGTAAGTTAGTTTTCTGAAGAGGAAACAGAGGTTTCTTTAATTGACATTCAAACTGCTTACAAAAAACAAAAAAGAATTAAGGGGACAATGCTACATTGAGGGAGTGTTGGATTTAACAGAAACACACAGCTGTGCAATTATACACTATAGTTAGACTGCAACACATTGGAGCAGAATTAGGCCTTTAGGCCTCTTGCATCTACTCTGCCATTCAATCCTATCCCTCTCAACCCCCACCTTCTGCCTTCTCCCCATAACTTTTAATTTTTAGATTGCATTAATTGAAAGCACCATTGAAGCTTCAGTTGATGAGCAATTTGGAAACTACATTTATGCATGTCATATTTAAATTAATTTTTTGTTATTCTTCCTTGATAAGCATGATAATAAATGGCTTTAATGATTACTTTGTGGTCACATCAAAACCCTCCTTAGAAGCTACAGATAAATTACGTTATCTACTTTTAGGATCTTTTTTGGAAATTACCTCCACAAATACCAGTAACAAAAGTGATGCCAATGCAGAACCTAGTGACTTGCACGCAAATACTACCAACGATACAATCAAGCGTTTAGAATCAAAGCTTAAACTCACACCCAAACAATCGGTAAGTCAATTATCGGATGCATTTTATTTTAGATTTATTTTCCTTTAATTTCCCCCTCTACTGTTGCTACACTATTTCCTTTCACTGGTTCTGAGGAGGGCAAGTTAGACACTTGATGTTGTGAATTAGAACAGTTCTGTTATGTCTTCAGTCACTGTCAGATAGAGCAGTCATAGGTTAAGTGGAGTTTTAGCAACACAAGTGGAGAGGGCATTAAAAGGGCATACTTGCCTTCATTGGTAAGGGCATTCAGTAAAAACAAAGTTAAGAGATGATTTTGAAATGAAAACGTTAGTTAAGCCATATTTGGAGTATCATAAACACAAAAGATTCTCCAGGTGCTAGAAATCCAGAGCAACACACACAAAATGCAGGAGAAACTCAGCAGGTCAGGCAGCATGGAACTGAAAAACAGTCAATGTTTTGAGCTGGGACCCTTCATTATGACTGGCAGGGGAGGGAGAAGAATTCAGAATAAAAAGGTGGGGAGAAGGGTAAGGAATTCAAGCTGTCAGGCAGTAGGTGAAGCTTCCCTTTCACCTGGTCTCATCCCTTGCTGATATGATGGGAACTAACCCACCCAAAATTTCACCATAGTTCTTTAAGCCAAGAACTTTAGTATGGATAAAAAGAAACATTATGGGAATCATGTATAGGCCTTCAAATAGTAGCCAAGATGTGAGGTTGAGATTGCAAAGGGAGCTGGAAAAGGCACGTAATAAGTGTAATTACGCAATTGTACTGTGGGACTTCACTATGCAAGGGGATTAGGAAAATAAGGTTGAGGTCGGATCACAAGAGAGGGAATCTGTTGAATGTCTACGAGATGGCTTTTTAGAGCAGCTTGTGCTTGAGTCTACTGAAGAAAAGGCTGTCTTAGATTGGGTGTTGTGTAGTAACCCAGATATTATTATTAGGGAGTGTAATGTAAGGGAACAGTAAGGAGGCAGTGATCACAATATGATTGAATTCATACTGCAATTTGAGAGGAAGAAGCATACGTCACGGGCAGTGGGATAAAGGAAAGTACAGAGACATGAGAGAGGAGCTTGCCCAGGTGCATTGGCGAGGATACTGGCAGGGATGATGGCAGAGCACAGATGGCTGATGTTTCTGGGATTAGTTCCTGAGGCACAGGATAGACATGTCCCACAGAAGAAGTTGATCTCAAATGGCAAAGGTAGGCAACCATAGCTGACAAGGGAAATTAAAAAACTGCATAACAGCCAAAAAAAATGTCATTTAAGGTAGCAAAATTGAGTGGAAATTGGATGATTGAGAAACTTTTAAAATCCAACAAAAGGCAACTAAAAAAAGCTATAAGGGAAAAGATTAAATTTGAGGGCAAACTAGCCAATAATATAAAGTAAGGTACTAATTTTCAGTTATTTAAAGAGTAAAAGGGAGGTCAGAGATGATATTGGACCACTGGAAAATGATGCTGAGGGACAAGGATATGGCAGATGAACTTAATGGGGACTTTGCATCTGTCTTCACTGTGTGCCAGACATCTATGAATGTCAGGGAGCAGGAGTAAGTGCTATTACAAAAGGAAAACTGCAATGCAAACTCAAAGGTCTTAAGGTGGATAAATCAGCTGGACCAAATGGACTACATCCCAGAGCCCTCAGAGAGGATGCTGAAGAGATAATGGATGCATTGGTCATGATCTTTCAAGAATCACTTGATTCAGGCATGGTCCTGGAGGAATGGAAGATTGCAAATGTCACTCCACTCTTTAAGAAGGGAGGAGGCCAAAAGAAAGGGAATGATAGGCCACCTCAGTGGTTGGAAAAGTTTTGGAGTCTATTATTAAGGAAGAGATTTCAGGGTACTTAGAGACTAATGATAAAATAAGTTAAAGTCAGCATTGTTTCTGTAAAGGGAAATCTTGCCTGGCAAATCTGTTAGAGTTCTTTGAGGAAATAACAAGCAGGGTAGACAAAGGAGAGGCAATGGATGTCATTTACTTGGATTTTCAAAAGGCCTTGGTAAGGTGCCACACATGAGGCTGCTTAACAAGCTAAAATCCTATGGCGTTACAGGAAAGATACTGGCATGGATAGAGGAATGGCTGACAGGCAGGACGCAGTGAGTGGGAATAAAACGGGCCTTTTCTGATTGGCTGCCACTGGCTAGTAGTGTTCCTTAGGGGTCAGTATTGGGACTTTTCACATTTTTATCAGTCATTTAGATAATGGAATTGATATTTTTGTGGCAACGTTTGCAGATGATACGAAGATAGGTGGAGGAGTAGGTAGTGCTGAGGAAGCAGTGCGATTGCAGCTGGACTTGAACAAACTGGAAGAATGGGCAAAAAAGTGGCAGATGGAATACAGTGTTGAGAGATGTATGATAATGCATTTTGGTAAAAGGAACAATAGAGCAGACAGTACTCTAAATGGGGAGAAAGTTCCAACATCAGAGGTGCAAAGGAACTTAGGAGTCTTCGTGCAAGACTCCCAGAAGGTTAATTTACAGGCTGAGTCTGTGGTAAAGAAGGCAAATTCAATGTTGACATTTATTTCAAGGGGAATAGAGTATAGAAGCAAGAAAATAATGCTGAGCCTTTATAAGACACTAGTCAGGCCACACTTGGAGTATTGTCAACAGTTTTGGGCCCCATTTCTCAGAAAGGATGTTTTGTCATTGAAGAGAGTCTCGAGGATGTTCATGAGGATGATTCTGGGATTGAAGGAGTTAACATATGAGGAGCGTTTGGCAGCTTTGGGCCTGTACTCACTGGAATTTAGAAGAATGCGGGGGGATCTCATTGAAACCTACCGATTGTTGAAACGACTTAATGCAAAAATGTTGTCGGATGAATGTGAAGAGGAAGTTTCCTATGGTGGGGGTATCCAGAACTGGAGGGCACAGTCTTAGAATTGGTCAGTGCATCAAAGGATATGGAGAGTATGCAGATGTATGGGGTTGAGTGGGATCTGGGGTCAGCCATGATGGAATGACAGAGCAGACTCGATGGGCTGAATGGCCTAATTCAGCTCCTCTGTCTTATGGTGTGCAATTAAACTAAAGCTGGAGACAGAATGATAGTTTCCCAAATTAAGGAAGACATTGTAAACACAAGAGGTTCTGCAAATGCTGGAAATCCAGAGTAACACACACAAAATGCTGAAGGACCTCAGCAGGTCAGGCAGCCTGTGTGGAAGTGAATAAACAGTCAGTGTTTCAAGCTGAGACCTCCAATTCTGCTCATTACACCATAGCAAGGATGTTGAATCTTTGGAGAGGGTGTGAAAGAGATTTATCAGGTTGCTGGATAGAATGGAGTGTGTTAGGAAAATAGGAAAGTTGGACAAACATAAATCATTGTTTTTGGGGATTCGGAGGCTGAGGGGTCACTTGAGAGAAGTGTATAAAACTAAGCATATCACAGATTGTGTAGATAGGCAGAATCTTTTTCCCAGAGTGGTGATTAGAACACTTAAGGGCACAGATTTAAGGTGAGAGAGGTGCTCAAGGCAGCATAAAACATAAAGAAGTATTGAGACAGATACATAAACCAGCAGGGATTAGAGGAACATGGACCATGTGCAGACAGGTGGGATTAGTTTGGAGGACCAGATTGGCATGCTGGTTGCTGCCTGTATAGTGGCTGAAGGGCCTGAACCTACACTGTTTTATTTTATGATCTATATATTATATAGAAGTCTCTTCTCCTGTGTCTCATTTTGTATATGTTTCATTTTGTATCCAGCCATTCTTTTACTGTGCATGCATTGCTTTTGAATGCCTCCAAACAGTGGACTGTGACTGCCCAAACTCAAGTTGCATAGAATCCCCATTGACAGCAGAGAAGGTTCACTTTACTCGAGGTTCAAATATAACTCACAATTGCAACATCCTCTTTGTACCAATTTGTCATTGGTTTATGGCAATTATTACTTTTCCTGTTCCAGCTCACCATTTTTTAATCGTTTGATATTTTTCCTCAAAGGTATTCTTGTGAAGAGTGACATTTTGCTAAATTATCTCCCACAAATGGCTGTATTGTAATAAATTATAATCTTTTTATGCCAAGAGTTTGTATGCTCGGCATTTCAATAATTCATAAAATTAGACAAAGCAAAAATGTATAAATTTAGCTCTGGTGCTGTTTTCTAAAACCTTAATTGTGCTGATTTCTTTTGTGAAAACTGTTCCATTAATATACAGGTGCCTGGATTTTAATGCTAAGCAGCCAAAGTGAGAATGAAACGCTGGGAAAGGTTGTAGGGAGACAAAAAGTGAAACAGCCATAATTGTAAAGAAAAGATACCTTGAGGAAAGCATGAAAGAAGGTTAAATAATGTTGCTAGGGTGACAGTGAAATGGTTCATACATGTCCATATAAACAGTAAGTCTGAGGTTATTGCTGATACTCAAAAGTGGTCTACAGGATTCATGCAAGTGGAAGAAATTGTGATTGCAAATTCAAATTAATATGCATCCGTGTTTTAATTAAACATAAGAGATTCTGTAGATGCTGAAAATCCAGAGCCACGCACCCAAAATGTGGGAGGAACTCAGCAAGTCAGGCAGCGTCTATGGGGGTGGATAAAAGAGTCGATGGTCTTGGCCCGAAACGCTGACTCTTTATTCCTTTCCATCGATGCTGCCAGACCTCTTGAGTTCCTCCAGGATTCTGTGTATGTGCTTTTTTTTTAACCATTTGTCACTATTTCCTGGAAGTTGCTCCGTTGTATTTGGAGTTGAAGCAAACCACTGCAGATTTTTTTTCGTAATTGACAGAAGTTTTTTTTCCCTCCTTTCACCTCCCTGAAGACATAGTACGGCTTTAGCGTAAATAAGAAAGTTGGGATTGTGTAGGGTGTCCACATGTAGCACACTCAAAAGATCTAGTGTTACGTAAAGATGTAATAATCTTGTTTTTTTTCAATTTGTGTTGAAAAAGTGAGGCCAAGGATCTAAATGTGAAGTAACAAAATTACCCAGGCTATCACTGTGCCCATCATTGACTTAAGACAATGGGGAAAGTATTCATTAGTGATATGTGTCAAAATATAAAATTGTATTGATCCATTTTGAAATGTGATCATCCTGCTCTTTATGTGTATCTAAACAGTTAAAGCAAAAGAAATTGTTAAATATATTTCAATCCATGAGAGCTGCTTACATAGAATGTCTTTTCAAAAGTTCGGTTAGAAACAAAATATAAGATTTCACTAAGTATATAGCATGGAAAGTGTCTTTTTACCCCAATGAATCTATACTAGTATTTGTGCTCACATTGTGTTCCCTTTCACATGACAATAAATCACTGCAAATCCTCTGGACTCCTCTCCCTCACTTTCCTCTTAATTAGATGCATTTGGATCAGTCTGATTCTTGAGAGTTTCTCAAACTCTCCACTTCCTTAATTTAAATAAACTGCTGGAATCCCTGTTGAGTTTCTTAGTAACCACCTTATGTTGATAGCCTTTAGTTAATTTCTTTCTCCACAGGTAGAAAAGTGCCCTTTATGTACAATTCTATCATCATGTTCAACACTTGGCCTTTACACAAGAGAAAAGAAGCTCTTGCTTTTTCCTTATTTCTGTATTATCCATATAAACCTTATCTGCACCCTTTCTGTTTCCTCTCTATTTTTGGAATTTGGGGGCCAGTACTGAACACATTGCTCTAAACAGATTCCAATCCAGATTTGCCGTAATTTCCTCATGATTCATTTCTCATTTCTCCCTCTGGAAATAAATATGAAGAGTGTAGCAGATATAATTAAGTATAGGGAATAGTGAATAGGACTCAACACAATAATATGAGTGTGTGTGAAAGAGAGACTGCAATAGAAAGAGATACTTTGCTTTTTATGAGAAATAGAAACTGCAATTTAAGCAACACCAGCAAGCCTAAACGTAGTGTTGGAAAAATACAAAATAGGGCTAAAACAAATGTATTATTAGCAATGGCTTCAGAATTTATCAGTTTCAAAACAATTTTCTAGCTTCCAAGAGCCAGCCTCAGTTGTCATAGACCAGTGAAGGGTGACAACATATAATTATACTTACCAAGATATTCATATTTCCTAAGGATTTGAAATGGGTCAAGAATGAAGGATCATCTTTATTCACTATATATATACATATATGTCCTGTTGTATGATGGTCAAGGCATGACATGTAACAAATTTAACAACATTCAGCAATTATAAAGAATTACATAAAAAATAAAGTTGGAAGTTAAAGTACAGATATGGAATAAAATGTACATGAACGTATATATACCAGCATGTATCTGCAGTGTAAACAGCATTATAAAAAGTGGCTTTGTGTTTACAGCGCAGTGATGGGGGTAGTAAATAGAGGGGCGGGGTGCTACCTAGAATGGTTGATCAGGTTCAAACAACACACACAAAATGCTGGAGGAACTCAGCAGGCCAGGCAGCATGAGGTTGATCAGATTAACTATCTGGAGGAAGAAACTCTTAAGATGGCATGAATTTTTGTTTTGATAGGCCTGTAGTGCTTTCCAGAAGAGAGCTTTTGGAAAAGGCAGTTTGCCGGGTGGGTAGTGTACGCAATGATTTTTTTCTGCCCACTTTTGTTTTGTCTTGGGCACATACAAATCCTGTTTTGACGGTAGACCTTTTTTGCTGACCTGTCCGTTTGCTGTAGCTCTCTTGTGAGAGGATGCAGCATCAAACCAGACGGTAATTGTTGATGTGAGAATGCTCTCTATAATGCTCACTTAATGACTCAGGAAGTCACTGCAGCTCTCCTATCAATCCTATGTCCTAACCAATTTGTCTCTAAGTTGTTTTCTCACTTATGTTAATAAATACCTCCTGATTCCCACACCAGCCACCTACACTGGTTAGCCAATCAACCTAGCAGCCAAAATAGCTTTGGGATGTGGGAGGAAACTGAAGCATTTGGGGGAAACCCACACAGTCACAGAAAGGGCTTAGAAATCATTATCAAGCTTGAGCTAGCTGCTAGAGCTGTGAGTTAGCTGCAACATTATTTTAAAAAGTGGTTTAAAGTGTTTACAGTGCAGTAACAGGGATAATAGATGGGGGGGGTGGGAGTTGCAGACTTGAATGGCTGACTGTAACATAACTCTGCCCCCCATCAAAAAGAACGATCCACAATTAACATGCAAGCAGTAATGTGCTAACCATAAGATTATTACTGTTATTTTGCTCACTGTTTGCCTGATCAAAAAACAAAACTGTTAATAGTAGAAATACATACTGTGCTTTTGCACCCTGCTGTAATGTAGCTGTTCTAACAGGGTGACTCTACAAGATTAAATCTGCCGCTGTCTCGAGGGAGCAGTGTGGAGAGCCTCTCTGGAGGACGGACACAATCAGCTGCTGCTACTCTGGAAGGCAAGAGACTAAGTGCTGACCTCAGCAATTACTCAGAATTGGAGGCTAGAATCATGAATGCGACAACAGGTAAAAAGCTTTTAATAAAGGGTTGGTGATACATAACATAATAATAACCTTATAACAATTAAACCTTCCATCTGATTGGGGGGAAAGAAGCATTTTATTTTGGGTTTCTAAAGCTAACTGTTTTCATGTCAAACTGTCAGGTTAAAACCAATTAGTACTGTGTGTGCTAGTTTTTAGTTGGCAATCCTTTATACCTTTCTGTAACTATGTACATTACTGATGTTTACTAATGTCACATAGAGTTTACAAATATTATTGACTACGGTTAAATAGTGTCTCCAAAACTAGCCAATGGTGGATTCCTACAGTTGTGACGAAACATCTCCAGTCAATCTTTTTCCATTGTAACTAATTCCCCAACCATATCAATAATATCAAAAGTTAAATGTTGCACTGCGCTGCACAATATCGTTTAAACCATACTGTTTGAATTCAGTATTTTAGAAGTGTGTATATGTGATGAAGCTCTGCCTTGTGATTTTCAAAAGTTTATTTTGTCAACCACAAAGTCGGCTGTTTTGTGCTTTAAATGTGCTTTCCCTGTGCAACAAGTCTGGGTAAAGTGAAACATATTTTGCTTTTGCATGGTGCCCTTCTGTTGTGCATGAACTAGACCCATGTAAAATCTGTTTTGTGAGGAGAATGGCACTGTTCTAAGTTGTAACGTGCTTCGTAACTGTTTTAGCTGTTTGTTGCATGCGTACCTGTATGTGTGTATTTTGCAGCCCGTCCAAAACCAAAACGAGGCCACCGTAAAACTGCTTCATTTGGTAACATACTGGATGTTCCGCAGATCGTCGTATCAGGTACCAGTTCAAACTACTGGTCTGGCTAGCTAACCAGCTTACTGCTGATAAATATGGTGTACTGCTTGCTCCAAGTTACAGAGATTTCTGCAGAATCTAAACATTGCTGTGAAACTTTCCACTGCTAAACAATGGAAAATGGGTAGTCGTCATCTTATTCAGCAAAATAGACTGAATTGTACCAATGTCAGATGACACTAAGATAGGTGTTAAAGTCAATATTTTATCAATGTACATAAATGTCACCATTTACTACCTGGAGACTCATTTTCTTGCAGACGTTACAGGAAAAATACAGAAATACAAATAGAATTTATGAAAAAAGTATAAGTAACGACTGACAAAAAGCCAACATGCAAATAAATAATACTGAGTCCTTGAAAGTGAGTCTGTAGGTTGTGGAATTAATTCAGATTTGTGGTGAAAGAAGTTATCCACACTGATTCAAGGCCTGATGGTTATAGGGTAATAACTGTTCCTGAACCTGGTGGTGTGGGACCCAAGGCTCCTGTACCTGTTGCCCAATGATTGTAGCAAAATGAGAGCATGACCTAGATGATGGGGATCCTTGACAATAGTGGTGTCGTAGACAGCGAAGTACACCCTGGGGAGTGTTGTGGAACAGGGGGCCTCGAAGTACAAGTATATACCTCTTGTATCTACCTGAGATATGATTTGGAGTACAGGAAGGAGATATAAAGGTTAGTACGTGGCAATGACAACATTTCCTTCAACAGGCTCAAGAAGAGCTTCTATCCATTGTAATAAAACTATTAAATGTTCTCTCGTAGATAGATTCTTGACCTCGCAATCTACCTTGCTATGACATGTTTACCCACACTGCACTCTCTCTGTAGCTGTTGCACTTTACTCTGCATTCTGTTACTGTTGTACCTTGTTCTACCTCAGTGCATTGTGTAATGATTTGATCTGTATGAACAGTATGTAAAACAAGCTTTTCCCTGTCTATGTGACAATAATAAACCAGTTATAATTCCATTTCCAATTCCATTTCTACTGAAATTGGTGTGAGAGATAGACAGGGAAGCGGAGAAGGCATTCAACACACTGGCCTACATCAGTCAGAGCCATGAATACAGGAGTTGGGACATTATGTTGCAGTTGTACGGAACATTGGTGAGTCTGCACTTGGAGTATTCTGTGCAAATTTAATTGCCCTGTTATAGGGAAGAACTGGAAATAATGCAGAGAAGATAAACAAGACCATGGTCAGGACTCGAGAGTGCAAGTTATAGGCGAAGCTTGTAAGGTAGAACTTTATGTAGGTGATTGAGGGTTGAACTTATAGGGATGTATAAAATTATGAGAGGGTATAGATAGTGTGAATGTACATTGTCTTTCTTCACAGGGAAAAGGAATTTAATCTAACAAGCATCGGTTTAAGGTGAGAGGTGAAAGATTTAAAAGGAATCTGAGAATCGTGGTTAGTACGACGCTGCTACAGCTGAGGGTGTCGGAGTTCAGAGTTCAGTCCTGGATTCCACTGTAATGAGTCTCTGTACATCCACCCCATGGAATGTGTGAGTTTTCTCAGAGTCCTCCAGTTTCTCCCCACAGTCCAAAGACATACCAGGTTATATTGTATTGTCCCGTGATCAGCTTGGGATTATCAGGGGTTGCTGGGCCGTGTGGGTCAAAGGGCCAGAAGGGCCTATTATGCACTGTCTTGCTCAATAAATAAATAATATCTTCACATATGAGCTGCCAGAAGAAGTAATTGCGACAGTAGTTAGACACATTTTGGGTAGATAACTGGATGTGAAGTCTAAGTGGGCCAACTACGGAGAAATGGGACTAGCTTGGTGAGCACCATGGTCAGAATGGACAATTTTGGCCAAATGGCCTGTTTTGCTGTGATATTCTTTGTCTCCTTGTCTCTGGTCCTAACTTTTCAACAGTTTAGTGATACAACTTGTATGGCCTGTATTTTCAAGCCTGAATTAGAGCACCTTTGTCATTCAGAAAGAGCAATTAATAGAAATTAGGACAGAAAGTTTGCATAAATTGTGCTACATAAACCTAGTTTATTTTAAATTTGGATTTAATCTTTCACACAGCATGATTGTTTCGTTGAACATCTTGAGTCTCTGTAATGAGGCGTAATGGGAAAAGGCGATGTGCTCTGCAGCTCAGCCAGATACATGATGGCAGGTCCATTAAATGATACAGGGCCATCTAAAGAAGGAAGCAATTTCTGTTAAGGTTATAATGACTGCTCAGTTCTCATCCATCCAATTTTTCATATCTCCTATTGCCTTCTAAAAGCAGCATATCCAAGTCCTGATGTCGGGTCTTGGCCTGAAACATTGACTCTACTCCTTTCCATAATGCTACCTGCCCTTCTGAGTTCCTCCATAATTTTATGTCTGTTACCATGGATTTCCAGCATCTGCAGAATCGCTTGTGTTTATATCCAAGTTCATCCTTTTGATATCTTGTTCTCTGCTATTTTCTAACAAATTTTCCAAGAACTTATACTCAGTGACTCCATATGCAGTATATAATCTCAATTAAAAGGTCCCCCAGAAACCTTCTAATGAATATATGCTATCATTAGAATAGCGATGTGTTTACTATACACTATCAGGATAGATCTATAGAGTCTCTCAAGAGCAGAAGTTTTGGGGGTATGTCTCATGATCGACTCTTCTTGGTGCACAAATATATCAGTGCTATCCCAATTCTGCTCACCAAACCTGGAATATCTAGTAGTAAAGTGCCGTCCTTTTTACCTACCACGGGAGTTCTTTGGGGTCATTTTGGTAGCAGTTTACATTCCATCTCAGGCCAATGTCAAGCAGGCTTTAGATGATCTGAGCACTGGGATCAACATGCACGAAACAGTGCACCCCAACACCTTCACCATTGTTTTGGGAGATTTTAACCAGGCCAGACTGAAAAAATCACTAAGCAACTACATCAACAGATCACTTGCAATACCAGAGGAAACAAAAACTGGATCATTGCTACACCACCATCAAGAATGTTATTCCACGCCCTCACTTCGGGAAGTCTGCTCACCTGGCTGTACTTCTACTCCCTGAGTATAGGCAGAGACTGAAGACTGCAGCACCAGCAGTGAGGACCAAGAAGGTTTGGACAAGGGAAGCACAGGAGCGCCTACAGGGCTGCTTTGAATCGGTAGACTGGACTGTATTCAGGGGTTCATCTTTGAACCTGGATGAGTATGTTGCAGTTGTTACTGACTTTATTAAAACCTGTGTGGATGAGTGTGTACCCACAAAGATTTACTGTACATTCCCAAACCAAAAGCCGTGGATGAACCAGGAGGTACATCATCTGCTGAAGACTAGATCTGTGGCATTCAAGTCTGATGACCCAGGCCTGTATCAGAAAACCAGGTATGATTTGCGGAGGGCTATTTCAAGGGCGAAGAGACAATTTCGAACGAGGTTGGAGGTGACATCGGATGCACGGAAACTCTGGCAGGGTCTGCAAGACATTACTTGCTGCAAAGTGAAACCCAATAGCAAGAATGGCAGTGGTGCTTCACGACCAGTTGAACTCAACGCTTTCTGTGTACGCTTTGAAAGGGAGAACACAACTACAGTTGTGAAGATCCCTGCTGCACCTGATCTCCATCTCAGAGGCCGATGTTAGGCTGTTTTTATAGAGGGTGAACCCTCACAAGGTGGAAGGTCCTGATGGAGTACCTGGTGCAACTCTGAAAACCCTGTCCCAACCAACTTACTGTACATTCCCAAACCAAAAGCCATGGATAAACAAGGACATTGTTAACCTCTCATTACGAATCTCATAGAATTTTTTGAGGATGTAACTAGTAGAGTGGATAGGGGAGAACCAGTGGATGTGGTATATTTGGATTTTCAAAAGGCTTTTGACAAGGTCCCACACAGGAGATTAGTGTGCAAACTTAAAGCACATGGTATTGGGGGTAAGGTATTGGTGTGGGTGGAGAATTGGTTAGCAGACAGGAAGCAAAGAGTGGGAATAAACGGGACCTTTTCAGAATGGCAGGCGGTGACTAGTGGGGTACCGCAAGGCTCAGTGCTGGGACCCCAGTTGTTTACAATATATATTAATGACTTGGATGAGGGAATTAAATGCAGCATCTCCAAGTTTGCGGATGACACGAAGCTGGGTGGCAGTGTTAGCAGTGAGGAGGATGCTAAGAGGATGCAGGGTGACTTGGATAGGTTGGGTGAGTGGGCAAACTCATGGCAGATGCAATTTAATGTGGATAAATGTGAAGTTATCCACTTTGGTGGCAAAAATAGGAAAACAGATTATTATCTGAATGGTGGCCGATTAGGAAAAGGGGAGGTGCAACGAGACCTGGGTGTCATTATACACCAGTCATTGAAAGTGGGCATGCAGGTACAGCAGGCGGTGAAAAAGGCGAACGGTATGCTGGCATTTATAGCGAGAGGATTCGAGTACAGGAGCAGGGAGGTACTACTGCAGTTGTACAAGGCCTTGGTGAGACCACACCTGGAGTATTGTGTGCAGTTTTGGTCCCCTAATCTGAGGAAAGACATCCTTGCCATAGAGGGAGTACAAAGAAGGTTCACCAGATTGATTCCTGGGATGGCAGGTCTTTCATATGAAGAAAGACTGGATGAACTGGGCTTGTACTCGTTGGAATTTAGAAGATTGAGGGGGGATCTGATTGAAACGTATAAGATCCTAAAGGGATTGGACAGGCTAGATGCGGGAAGATTGTTCCCGATGTTGGGGAGGTCTAGAACGAGGGGTCACAGTTTGAGGATAGAGGGGAAGCCTTTTAGGACCGAGGTTAGGAAAAACTTCTTCACACAGAGAGTGGTGAATCTGTGGAATTCTCTGCCACAGCAAACTGTTGAGGCCAGTTCATTAGCTATGTTTAAAAGGAAGTTAGATATGGCCCTTGTGGCTACAGGGGTCACGGGGTATGGAGGGAAGGCTGGGTTCTGAGTTGGATGATCAGCCATGATCATAATAAATGGCGGTGCAGGCTCGAAGGGCCGAATGGCCTACTCCTGCACCTATTTTCTATGTTTCTATGTTTCTATTACTACGGGCGGAAGTTCCCATATTCTTCAGAAAGGCAACTATTATACCAGTGTCTAAGAAGAATAATGTGGGCTGCCTTAATGACTATTGCCCAATAGCACTCACATCAACAGTGATGAAATGCTTTGGAGACGTTGGTCATGACCAGACTGAACTCCTGCCTCAACAAGGACCTGGACCCATTGCAATTTGCCTATCGCCACAATAGATCAATGGCACTCCACACGGCCTTAGACCGCCTGGACAACACAGACACCTACGTCAGGATGCCATTCATCGACTACAGCTCAGCATTTAATACCATCATTCCCACAATCCTGATTGAGAAGCTGCAGGACCTGGGCCTCTGTACCTCCCTCTGCAATTGGATACTCGACTTCTTAACGGGAAGACCACAATCTGTGCGGATTGGTGATAACATCTCCTCCTTGCTGACGATCAACACTGGTGCTCCTCCTGTGTGTCGCTAGGCATAGCTCAAATACCATCTATAAATTTGCTGATGATACAACCGTTGTTGGGTAGACTCTCAGGTGGTGATGAGAGGGCATACAGGAGTGAGATAGAACGTAGAATAGTACAGCACAGTTACAGGCCCTTTGGCCCACAATGTTGTGCTGACCCTCCTCCCATATAATCCCCCCACCTTAAATTCCTCCATATACCTGTCTAGTAGTCTCTTAAATTTCACTAGTGTATCTGCCTCCACCACTGACTCAGGCAGTGCATTCCATGCACCAACCACTCTCTGAGTAAAAAATCTTCCTCTAATATCTCCCTTGACCTTCCCACCCCTTACCTTAAAGCCATGTCCTCTTGTATTGAGCAGTGGTGCCCTGGGGAAGAGGCACTGGCTGTCCACTCTGTGTGGTACAAAAGCCTTAAAGCACACACTCAGCGATTCAGGAAGAGCTTCTTCCCCTCTGCCATCCGATTCCTAAATGGACACTGAATCTTTGTCACAACCTCACTTTTTTTTAATATACAGAATTTCCTTTTTTGCACGATTTTAAAATATGTGTTCAATATATGTAATTGATTTACTTGTTTATTATTATTTTTATTTTATTTATTTTCTTTCTGTCTACTAGATTATGTATTGTATTGAACTGCTGCTGCTGCTAAGTTAACAAATTTCACGTCACGTGATAATAAACCTAATTCTGATTCTGATCATTTTTCGTTCATCCAAATTTGTTCTTCTCCCTATGTAATTAGAATCAGGTTTAATATCTCTCATATGTCATGAAATTTGTTGTTTTGCAGCAGCAGTACAGTGCAATACATAATTTAAAACACTCAGACAAAGGAGCAGAAGTTGGCCATTTGGCCCGTCAAGTCTGCTTCTCCATTTTATCATGAGCTGATCCATTCTCCCATTTAGTCCCACTGCCCCGCCTTCTCACCATAATCTTTGATGCTCTGGCGACTCAGATACCTATCAATCTCTGCCTTAAATACACCCAATGACCTGGCCTCCACTGTCGCCCGTGGCAACAAATTCCACAGATTCACCACCCTCTGGCTAAAAAAATTTCTTCGCATCTCTGTTTTGAATGGGCGCCTTCAGTCCTTAAGTCATGCCCTCTCATACTAGAATCCCCCACCATGGGAAACAACTTTGCCACATCCACTCTGTCCATGCCTTTCAACATTAGAAATGTTTCTATGAGGTCCCCCCTCATTCTTTTAAACTCCAAGGAGTACAGTCCAAGAGTGGTCAAACGTTCCTCATATGTTAACCTTCTCATTCCCAGAATCATTCTAGCGAACCTTCTCTGAACCCTCTCAAACGTCAGCACATCCTTTCTTAAATAAGGAGACCAAAACTGCACACAGTACTCCAAGTGAGGTCTCACCAGCGCTTTATAGAGCCTCAACATCACATCCCTGCTCCTATATGCTATTCCTCTAGAAATAAATGTCAACATTGCATTCGCCTTCTTCACCACCAACTCAACCTGGAGGTTAACCCTAAGGATATCCTGCACAAGGACTTCCAAGTCCCGTTGCATCTCAGAACTTTGAATTCGCTCCCCATTTAATAATAGTCTGCCCGTTTATTTCTTCTACCAAAGTGCATAACCATACACTTTCCAGCATTGTATTTCATTTGCCACTTCTTTTCCCATTCTCCCAATCTATCCAAGTCTCTCTGCAGACTCTCTGTTTCCTCAGCACTACCGACCTCTCCACCTATCTTTGTATCATCAGCAGATTTAGTCACAAAGCCACCTATTCCATAATCCAAATCGTTGATGTACAATGTAAAAAGAAGCGGCCCCAACACCGACCTCTGTGGAAAACCACTGGTAACCGGCAGCCAACCAGAATAGGATCCCTTTATTCCCACTCTCTGTTTCCTGCCAATCAGCCAACGCTCTATCCATGTATGTAACTTTACCATAATTCTGTGGGCTCTTGTTTAGCAGCTTCATGTGTGGCACCTTGTCAAAGGCTTTCTGATAATCCAAATAAATATATATATAGAGTAAGTAGTACAAAAAGCGGGCAAAAAAAAATAATGTGGTAATGTACATGGGTTCATTGTCCATTCAGAAATCTGATGGAGGTGGAGAAGAAGCTGTATCTCATCCTCGATGGTAGCAGTGAGAGGAGGGCATGTCCTGGGTGATGGGTATCCTTAGTGATAGATGCCACCTTTTTGAGGCTTCAGCTTTTGCAGATGTCCCCAGTGCTGGCGAGGCTAGTGCCCATGATGAAGCTGGCTGAGTTTGCAACTTTCTGCAGCTTTTCCGATCCTGTGCAGTGGCCCCTCCACCAGATGGTGATACAACCAGTTGGAATGCTCTCCCTAGTACATCTGTAGAAATTTGCAAGTGTCTTTGGTGACATACCAGATCTCCTCAAACTCCTAATAAAATATAGCCACTGTCCCTTGAAACTGATGAAAAGGTAACGTAGCATGACTACAAGAGTAATTTCCATATAACAACTGCTAGACAAAGTAAAGCATCGATTACTAAAGGAAAACCTATACAGAAATTGGTTGAAGTATTGAAGGTCAGATAGAATGAAATGATGTAATGTCATATGTGTTGAAAGAGAGATGGAAATAATGAGTTAAGTCACATTAGCTGCTGCTGGCAGTTCCGAAGGGAATCGTAAGTGTTGAGCCATTTACACTGAATTAAGTTCTGGCTTTACATATGCCTACTTTTAATACAAGACTTAACGACCAGTGCTGACTCATGGGGAATAAATGCTTAGATTTGACCCAAGGAGAAAACTACCACAGGATCTGAGACCCCAGTGGTCTGGATGCAGAGCGATGGGACTAGGGGTGGACTAGATGGGCCATAGGGCCTGTTTGTTTGCTGTAGTGTGCTATGACCCTATGGCTCTAATGATTTGGAGAATAATTCTCAGTCTGTGAAATGGTGAATTTAAGATTTTTTTTATTATTTTAAGTTCAAGGATTAATGTTATTTTAATTTTTTAATGTTTTAAATACTTAGCATAGTTATCTGACCTCTTGATTATTTACAGAGATCAGATATTTAAAGGCTATTCAATTTCTGGGTAATTTAGTCAGGAGCTAAACCTCTGTGTCTGACAGTACCGCTCTTTCTCGCCCATTTCCACCTTCCACCCAGACAACCAGCTATGCTTTCTGTTGGGACTTGTTAGCATGTTCCCTGGTTCCCACTAAATCTCCACTGGGCATGCCCACAGGCTCAGTGAGATTCCACCTCTGCATCCACACCAAGTCGAGATGGTTTCTCTGGGTCATGCAACCCACATCAAAGTTGCTGGTGAACGCAGCAGGCCAGGCAGCATCTCTAGGAAGAGGTGCAATCGACGTTTCAGGCCAAGACCCTTCGTCAGGACTAACCTGGAGATGCTGCCTGGCCTGCTGCATTCACCAGCAACTTTAATGTTTGTTGCTTGAATTTCCAGCATCTGCAGAATTCCTGTTGTTCTCTGGGTCATGATGTGACTTTGTTTCCCCCATTGAATTACTTTTTTAACAACAAAAATATTTAAGTGCATTTACATATATTAGTGCTTCTCATAGCAGAGCATAAATAGATGGGCTAATACAAGTAAAATGCTGGCGGAACTCAGCAGGTCAGGCAGCATCTATGGAAAAGAGTAAACAGTCGACCTTTTGGGCCAAGACCCTTCATCAGAACTGAGAAAAAAGAGGGAAGATGCCAGAATAAAAAGGTTGGGGGAGGGGAAAGAGGCTAGTTTCCAGTGAACAAATCTCCCCCCTCCATTCGTCAGTTGCTCACTGACCTTTCACTTCTTCCTACCTACTTGTTACTTCCCCTTGGGTCTCCTCCCCTTTCCCTTTCTCCTATTGTTCAATCTCTCCTGTCAGATTCTTTCTTCTGCAGCCTTGACCTTTCACCGCACACCTGAATTCACCTATCACCTTCCAGCTAGTATCCTTCCCCTACCCCTACCTTTTTATCCTGGCATCTTAGCCCTTCCTTCTGAGTCCTGACGAAGGGTCTTGGCCCAAAATGTCAACTGTTTATTCATTTCCATAGATGCTGCATGACCTGCTGAGTTTGTCCGGCATTTTGTGTGTGTTGCTCTGGTTTTCCAAGATTTGCAGAATGTCTCGTGTTTGTGATTGACAAACAAAACGATTGCCAGTGTCTAAGGTAGGCTTGTAAAATAGCAACAAAGAGAGGTTGCAGCTTGAGCCCCCACAAGTCACGCATCATGTTGACTTGTAAGTATATCACTGATCATTAACCATTGCTGTTCCTAAAGCTAGGAACTTGTTAAGTGATTCAAGAAGGCAGCTCACTACTAACTTCTCGGGATCACTTAGAAAAGGCACTAAATGTTGGTCTTCCCAGTGAAGCTCAAATTAAATCTATAGAAGATTCAAAGGAACTAATGAGTGACATGGTAGCCTAGTGATTAACACAAAGTTTTACAGTATAGGCAATATGGATTCAATACTAGCCACTGCTTGTTTGGAATTTGTACATTCTCCCCGTGACCATATGGGTTTCCTCCAGGTACAGTTTCTTCCCACAGTGCAAAAATGTACTGGTTGGTAGGTTAATTGGTCATTATAAATTGCCCCGCGGTTAGGCTGGGGTTTAATTGGGATTGCTGGGCGGTATGGCTGGAAAGGCCTATTCTGCAGTATATCTCATTAAACAAATATATGGTAGTTCTGTTTTACGTATAAATGACATGAATATTTAATCTGTGATTCTGTTGCAATGCTGTACTGGAGCAAAGAGTATTTTCCTCCACCTTAACTATGCTCTTTAATGTTGATTATTGAGCTTTTGACTGCCGTGCTTGCTTTTGCGCTAACCACATTATTTGTGTGTGTGTGTATCTTTACTGCACTTGCATGAATTTTGTGTTTATTGTCGTACTGTGAATTATGTTCTTTGTGCAAAGATGTGCTTTTATGGATCACAAATTGTTCAGCTGTCTTGAATACTGTAAGAGCATTCCACAGTTATTAAAAGACAATTTTTTTCGCTTCTTAACAAATTTTGCAAGGTACGCACAACAAGCAGATGAATGCTTTCAGCACATATGTTTAAAGTTTTTTAATGATAAGGAAATGTTGAAGAACTTGGTTGTTTGAAACACCTGATTAGACAATTGTGCAATGCTGACTTTAAGGGCACAGAATTATTTTGGATGTGATTGTTTGACTTTATGGTGTTATGATTTGATATCTGTCTAGGCAATTTACTTAGAATGCAAATTCTTTATTTCTATGTTTTAAAACTTATTATTGAGTTGACCATGGATTTAAAAAAAAATTATTTTCTATAGAATACAATTATAATTATCTTAATACATTCTCTTTGAGAAAGTTATTAATATGTGCACATATCTACAATTTTTCTTTCCAATTTTCCAAAAAGAAATAATAACTATTGTGTTGAAAGTAATTCACTTAAATATGCTTTGTATTATTCCTTTCAAAATATGCTGCTTTCCTGACTCCCATACAGTGGTATGCAGTGTATAATTGAGCAACTTGGAATTATAAAAATAATCTTGAAGAACTGGAAAGTTTAAGCTGTGTAGTAAGAAGTAAGCAAAAATACATTTAATGATTTGAATGGCAGTGAAAAATGAGGTCCCTGAAGAATATTTAAGAGACAAGCCCTACAATTGAAAACTGATTTTTAATCCAGTTAGATTAATCATTCTAAACTAGTAGGGGTGTAAACAACTGTGAATCATAGAATTATAGAATTGTACAGAATACAATTGTACAGCCTTTTTGTGCAACTCTTCCATAATGCCTATCTATACAAATCCTTTTTACCCACAATAGGTCCTTATCTCTCTGCTATCACGTGACTGGCAACAATGAATGTAGAATTGAGTCAGGTTTTATAAAAGCCATCAAACATTTATTAAACCACACACATAAAAGTTGCTGGTGAATGCAGCAGGCCAGGCAGCATCTATAGGAAGCGGTACAGTCGACGTTTCGGGCCGAGACCCTTGGTCAGGACTAACTGAAAGAAGAGCTAGTAAGAGATTTGAGAGGGAGAGGGGGAGGGGAAGATTCAAAATGATAGGAGAAGACAGGAGGGGGAGGGATGGAGCCAAGAGCTGGACAGGTGATTGGCAAAAGGGATATGTGAGGATCATGGGACAGGAGGCCCAGGGAGAAAGAAAGGGGGAGGGGGGAAGCCCAGAGGATGGGCAAGGAGTATAGTCAGAGGGACAGAGGGAGAAAAAGAATAAATATATATATATATATAAATAACGGATGGGGTATGAGGGGGAGGAGGGACATTAACGGAAGTTAGAGAAGTCAATGTTCATGCCATCAGATTGGAGGCTACCCAGACGGAATATAAGGTGTTGTTCCTCCAACCTGAGTGTGGCTTCATCTTGGCAGTAGAGGAGGCTGTGGATAGACATCTCAGAATGGGAATGGGACATGGAATTAAAATGTGTGGCCACTGGGAGATCCTGCTTTCTCTGGCGGACAGAGCGAACATTTATTAAACTCTGCTCAATATAAAAAAAATAAACAAACGAAAATCTTAACCAGAAGTAAACTGCTATGCGACCATTTAACAAGCCATCACTCGGTACTAGTTCTTAAAGCGATAAATACGAGAACAATTCTTAAAATGGTAAATTCAAACACAGTTCTTAGAATGGTAATTTCGAAAGTCCAAGAGATTTATACAGTCAATTAGGAGAGGCTTTCCTGAAGTAAAGAATTCCTCGAAGACATGATGTCACTGCCAATCCCAGCCGGATATTGCCTTGTCCGCAGGATTCACGACGACGGAAATAAAACGGTTTAAAGGCACTGGCCTTTCTCTCTGGATATTAGATACTGCACAGCCTTCTCTGCTGCTTTTAGCAGAGGCCATCTCGTGCAGATCACTCTTTCTTGAACGAATTCAATAATGGTCGATTCTTTCCAAAACCGCTGAACGACTCCTTCAGGCTCCTGTCTTCACTTTCCAATATTACTGAGAAGATACATCAACAAACCTGGCAGCAATTGGTTAAACTGCTGGCCCAACACTTTTGTACCTTACAATAGAACATAAATCTCAGTTTTAAATCAAAACTGTGTCATAAGATTAATACACAGCAGAGCGGAGTATCTGGCTGACGTTGTAACTGGAAAACCTACTGCGTCACCAGGGGTCTACAGTTATACACCTGGTGAGAACAGGTCATCACATGACCTCACATCGGCGGGAAAATTACATCATGTGACCTCCGCAAGACCATTACATCATCCTCATGAGACAATCACAAGATATCCATGAAGTATGTAACACTGCGCCTTTCTGATCTAAGTACTTGTCTAAACACGTTTTTAGCATTGTAATCGTATCTTCCTCTAGCAGCTCACTCTAGATATTTACCACTCTGTATGGGAAGCTTGCCCCTCTGTTCTTCTCTAAGTTTTTCCCCTCTCACTTTGAGCCATTTCCCTTGAGTTGTACACTTCCCTATCTATCTTGGCAATCATTCTGACTGTCTGTCCTATCTGTGCACCTCATAATTTACTAAACCTTTATAAAGTCACCCCTCAGCCTCAGTGGGAATAAAGCAGCCTATATCTATAGTGCCCACCCCATCTCCAATTCAGGCAACATCCTAGTGAATCTATTCTGTACTCTCCCAATTGCTACCACATTCATCTTGCAATGTGAAATTCAGAACTGTACCCAATACTCTGGATATGGTCGAAACCATGCTTTGTATGGCTGCAAAATTAAAAAACCAGAAAATTAAAGCAATCATAGGTGCATTAGTACAATAAATTTCAAAGTGTATTGATTATCAAAGTATGTATACAATATACAACCTTGAGATTCATCTTCTTGCATTCAGCCACAAAACAAAGAAACACAATAGAACCTGTTTAAAGAAAACCCCCACACAACAAACACCAATCAAACCCCCAATGTGTGGGGGGAGTAAAAGAACAAATCGCACAAACAGTAAAAAGTAAACAAGTAACGAACACACGGACCGTTAAATATCAAACCGCAGAGTCTCCAAAAGTGAGTCCACAGCCACGGAGCGGGTCCAGGAGTCCAATGGTTGCAGTGCACAGCTGCCAAAGTGTCTCAGTCTGTCATGCAGTTAGTAAAGAACAACGCATGGGCCGTGAACTGCAGAGTCCCTGAAATTGAGGCCAGAGCCACAGAGTGCGTTCAGCACTGAGGTAAGTGGAGCCCATCCTGGAGCCCGATGGCTGCTTCCAAACCTTGCAGCATGGAACCCAAGACATCTGCACCTTCTGCTGATCAAATGCAGGCAGACAGCGCTGAACGCCTGTTCATTTTCCACTCTCACCTTCGATTTTAATCCTGATTGACGCTTTAATCAGAGCAAAGTAATGGAGCCGACCGCAGGTTTGCATTCCGCCATTAGGAATTGATGACCGTCCCTGTACTCTCTGCTCTCATCTGTGACAGATTCCACAGGAGATCGCAAAAGCGCCAGATCATTTAGTTGGCTCAAAAATACATCCTTAAAATGGAAATTACAGGCTGCAATTGATTGCAGTTTAGAAGAAGTATATTTAGAAGAATTCTACAGAAGCAAGGATGGCAAATTAAAGTATGAAGATTAATTGTGATACCTAATGTAGATCATAGCACACCCTCACAACTCTTGATAATTGGCAGTGCCTGTACTTCCTTAGGAGTCTGTAGAGATTTGGCATGTCATCAAAAACCTTGGCAAACTTCTATAATATGTGGGTGGAGAGTGCGTTGACTGGCTGCATCATGGCCTGGTATGGGAACACCAATGTCTTTGAACAGAAAATCCTACAAAAGAGAGTGGATTCAGCCCACTACATCACAAGTAAAGCCCTCCCAGCCATTGAGCTCATCTATATGAAATGGTGCATTGGGAAAGCAGCATCCATCATCAGAGATCCTCACTACCCAAGCCATGCTCTGTTTCTCACTGCTGCCATCAGGTAGAATCAGGTTTAATATCACTGGCCTATGTTGTGAAATTTATTAACTTTATGGCAGCAGTACAATGAAATACATGATAAACAAATATAGAGAAAGAAGCAGAGTTACATTAAGTATTTATAAATGTCTATTAAATAGTTAAGTTAAAATAATTAGTACAAAAATAACAAATAAAAAAGTAGTGTTCATGGATTCAATACCTATTTAGGAATCATATGGCAGAGGGGAAGAAGCTGTTCCTGAATCGCAGAGAGTGTGCCTTCAGCTTTCTGTACCTCCTTCCCAATGGTAACAATAAGAAGAGGGCATGTTCTGGGTGGTGGGGGTCCTTAATGATGGATGCCGCCTTACTAAGATAGATACTTTAATGATCCCAAAGGAAATTACAGTGTCACAGTAGCATTACAAGTGCACAGATATAGGAGAGAAGTCTAACAGGAGGGTGTCGTTACTTCCCCAGCAATTGATTGAATCATTATAGAGCCTAATGGCCGAGGGTAAGAATGACCTCATATAGTGCTCTTTGGTACAGCACAGTTGTCTTAGTCTATTACTGAAAGTGCTCCTCTGTTCAGCCAAGGTGGCATGCCGAGGGTGAGAAACATTGTCCAGAATTACCAGGATTTTCTGTAGGGTGCTTTGTTCTACCACAGCCTCCACTGTGCCCAGTTTGACTCTCATAACAGAGCCAGCCCGCCTTTCCAACCGGTGTTGATGCCATTGCCCCAGCATACTGCCACATAGAAGAGTGTACTGGCGACAACAGACTGGTGGAACATGTGAAGGAGACGCCTGCATACTCCAAAGGACCTCAGCCTCCTCAGGAAGTAGAAGTGACTCTGCAAGGTAGAGGGCTCAGGCACCACTCCTTGAAGATGTCCAGGATACTATGGAGGCCGGTACACATGATAGAGCTGATTAATTTTACACGAGTGTCAGGACTCACACCACCAGGTTTAGGATCTGTTACTACCTCTCAACCATCAGACTCTTGCCCATCCATTGAGATGTTCCCACAGTCAATGATCTCACTTTAAGGAATCTTCTTTATCTTGTTATTTCACATTTTCTTTGTTTATTTATATTGGCATTTGCACGGTTTGTTGCTGAGTATGCCCGCAGGAAAATGTGCCTCAGGATTGCATGTGGTGTACTCTGATAGTAAAAATCTACTTTGAACTTTGAACTGTAATTTCTGAAAGCTTCATTTGTACCACCTCTCTTTTTTAGTTATAGTTTATAATTAGAATTTGAAAACTATAAAGCGCAGATCCACAATCCCTTATCCGAAATCCTTGGGGCCAGTTGCATTTTGGAATTCAGAATTTTTTGGATTTCAGACCAACCCCCCCCCCCCGCCCCGCCCTCCCCCCCCCCCGATACTAAAAAACGCGAATGCTCAAGTCCCTTATTTAACCTGGCTCAGTGCGGTGGACTTTAGGACCCAGCAGCGCACCAAACCTACGCACATCCTCCCGTATACTTTAAATCATCTCTAGATTACTTATAATACCTAATACATTGTAAATGCTATGTAAATAATTGTTATACTGTATCCTTTGGGGAATAATGACAAATATACAGCTTTAGACGAACTGAATCAAACACATGGTAAATAACTTATTGGAATAAATGTAGAACGTCACTGTCACTGTCCCTATAAAACTTAAGTAACTTGTCTTTCTGTTTATTTAAATCATATACAGTGGTAGTTCCGACACTATTTTCTTCAGTAAGACGCTGCACAGACACACCACGATTAAGCTTCTGCAGTAACTACGCTTTCTGCGTTATTGATAGAGAAGATTCCTTCTCTTTTTCTCATTGTTAACCATTGAGGTATCTGCAGCTTTTTGACATTTTGACATTGTGAAATTAAACACAAAGTCAACAGTGAATACAAAATATCAGCAAACAGCAAATACACGTGTAACCAGAAGGAGCGCTGAGCCACAACTGATGTCTGGCGGCCTCTGCTAGTGCTGCCACGTCACACCTGAGTGACGTCAGCAGTTGGCGAAAAAACTTTGGTTTTCGGAGCTTTTTGGATTTCAGAATTTCGGATAAAGGAATGTGCACCTGTATCTAGATAAAAAAAGACATTCAGGAGTTCACCTGCATAGTCAATAGTCAAATCATTTTAGTTGAACAGAATTAGCATAATGCCCTTCATCATGTGTTTTAGAAAATATATGTATGGGTACGCTGCCCCAGGTACAGGCCAAAAGTATTAAATTCACAGGATGCATTGAAGGGCCTGACTTATAATGAGATATTGGACATACTCAAGTTTTAGTGAATATGCTCAATACCTTACAAGCATATATAGAGAGGTAGGTCTGCTCTGTGGGCTGAGGTTCTAAATTGGAGAAGGCTAGTTTTGATGGTATTAGAAAGGAACTGGCAAGTGTGGATAGCAACAAGCTGTTTTCTGGGAAAAGTGTACTTATTAAGTGAGAGGCCTTCAAAAGTGAAATTTTGAGAGTACAATGCTTCTATGTGCCTGTCAGAATGCAATATAAAGATAACAGGTTTAAGGAACCTTGGTTTCTGAGAAATATAGAGGCCCTGATTAAAGAAGTGAAAGGAGTTGCATAGTAGGTATAGGCAGGTAGGAACAAATGAGGTGACTATGGAGTATAAGAAATACAACAGAACACTTAAGAAAGAAATCAGCAGGGCTAAAAGACGGCATGAGGTTGCTCTAGCAGACAAGGTGAAGGAGAATCCTAAGGGATTCTTCAGATGTATTAAGAGCAAAAAGATTACAAGGGACAAATTTGGTCCATTGGAGGATCAGAATGCTAATCCTCCATGTGTGGAGCCAAGAGAGATGGGGGGAGATGTTAATTTGATTTTTTTGCATCTATATTTACTCAGGAGATGGACAGAGAGTCTATACAAGTGAGGCAAAGCAGCAGCAAGGTCATGGACCCTTATACAGTTTACACAGGAGAAGGGATTTCCTGTCTTGAGGCAAATTAGGGTGCATAATTCCCAGGGTCTGACAAGGTGTTCCCTCGGACCCTGTGGAAGGCAAGTGCAAAAATTACAGGAGCCCCAGCAGAGATATTTAAATCATCCTTATCAACAGGTGAGGTACCAGAGGATTAGAGGATAGCTAATGTTGTTCTGCTTTTTATCAGAGCTCTAACAATAAACTATGAATCAATAGGCAAGTGAGCCTAACAGCAGTAGTGGGGAAATTATTGGAAGATGTTCTAAGGAACCAGATATGTGAGTATTTGGATAGACAAGGATTGGTTAAGGATAGTCAACGTGGCTTTGTGTTCGGTAGATCATGTCTTAATCAAGAAAGTTACCAAGAATGTTGCTGAAGGCAAGGCAGTGGATATTGTCCTTCATGGACTTTAACAAGGCATTTGACAAGGTCCCACATGGGAGGTTGGTCAGGTAAATTTAGTTACTTGGCATTCAAGATGAGGTAGTAAACTGGATTTGACATTGGCTTTGTGGAAGAAGGCAGAGAGTGGTAGTAGATGGTTGTCTCTTTGTCTGGAGGCCTGTGACTAGTGGAGTGCTGCAGGGATCGGTTCTGGGTCCGTTGTTTGTCATCTTGTATACCAGTGATCTGGATAATAATGTGGTTAACTGGATCGGCAAATTTACAGATAACGCCAAGATTGGGGGTGTAGTAGACAGCAAGGAAGCCTATCAGAGCTTGCAGACCAGCTAGTGAAATGGGCTTAAAAATGGCAGATGAAATTTAATCCAGACGAGTGTGAGGTGTTGCACTTCGGTAGGACCAACTAAGGTAGATCTTACACAGTGAACGGTAGGGCACTGAGGAGTGCGGTAGAACAAAGTGATCTGGGAATAGAGATCTGTAATTCATTGAAAGTGGCTGCATAGGTGGATCAGGTTGTAAAGAAAGTTTATAGCTGATTGGCCTTCATAAATCAACGTATTCTACAGGAGTTAGGATTTTATATTGACATTGTGCAAGACATTGTTGAGGCTCATTTTGAATATTCTGTGCCATTTTGATCATCAACCTACAGAAAAGATGTAAATAAGTTTGAAAGAGTAAAGAGAAATTTTACAAAGATGTTGCTGGGACCGGAAGACCTGAGTTATAAGGAAAGATTGAATAGATTAGGACTTTATTCCTTAGGACATAGAAGATTGTGGAGAGATTTGATAGAGGTATACAGTCAAAGAGTATAGATAGGGTAATTGCAAGCTGGCTTTTTCTACTGAGGTTGGCTGGTTGTTAATGTTAGGAATAATTCATCACTGAAAATAGCTCTAGTCTTGTTAGGCAAGGGCAACAGGAATATGGAATAAGGGTGTGTTTAGATGTAGATCAGCCAGTCCCCAGAGAGGCAGGAGTGGAATTTGGTCACATAAGCCTTGAGGCTATTAAAGTGCCCAAACAACTGATCGGCAACCTCATTCCATGTAATAACTGTTGTCCCATTTCCCTCAATAACAATCCATCAATCCCAAATTTACAATTAATGATGACCTGGCATTATCTGAATTCCAAACTTCTACTGTTCACTGAATCAAAGTGGTAGTTTACTTCACTCATTAAAGGCTTACTCCTACATTCAAATGAGCCACGTGCCCGTGAATTGATATCCCATCTATTCCACTGGTTCCCTGTAAAGTTCTGAAACTCATCTTCTTTGGTCAGGTGTCAGGTCTCTCAGTGGGAGAGCGTTATGGAGATAGTGATCACAATTCTATCTCCTTTACCATAGCATTGGAGAGGGGTAGGAGCAGACAAGTTAAGGAAGCATTTAATTGGAGTAAGGAGAAATATGAAGCTATCAGGCAGTAACTTGGAAGCATAAATTGGGAACAAATGTTCACAGGCAAATGTGCAGCAGAAATGTGGCAAATGTTGAGGGGATATTTGCGTGGAGTTCTGCATAGGTACGTTCCAATGAGACGGAAAAGATGGTAGGGTACAGGAACCATGGTGTACAAAGGCTGTTGTAAATCTAGTCAAGAAGAAAAGAAAAGCTTACGAAAGTTTCAAAAAACTAGGTAATGATAGAGATCTAGAAGATTATGAGGCTAGCAGGAAGGAGTTTAAGCATGAAATTAGGAGAGCCAGAAGGGGTCATGAGAAGGCCTTGGCAGACAGGATTAAGGAAAACCCCAAGGCATTGTACAAGTATGTGAAGAACAAGAGGACATGAGAGAATGGGACCAATCAAGTGTGACAGTGGAAAAGTGTGTATGGAACCGGAGGAGATAGCAGAGGTACTTAATGAATACTTTGCGTCAGTATTCACTACAAAAAAGGATCTTGGCAATTGTAGGGATGATTTACAGCGAAGTAAGAAAGAGGATGTGCCAGAGCTTTTGGAAAGCATCAAGTTGGATAAGTCTCCGGGACCAGGCAAGATGTACCCCAGACTACTATGGGAGGTGAGGAAGGAGATTGCTGAACCTCTGGCAATGATCTTTGCATCATCACTGCTGATGGGAGAGGTTCTGGAGAATTGGAGGGCTGCAGATGTTGTTCCCTTATTCAAGAAAGGGAATAGAGATAGCCCAGGAAATTATAGACCAGTGAGCCTTACTTCAGTGGTTGGTAAGTTGATGGAAAAGATCTTGAGAGGCAGGGTTTATGAACATTTGGAGAGGCACAATATGATTAGGAATAGTCAGCGTGGCTTTGTCAGAGGCAGGTAATGCCTTATGAGCCTGATTGAATTTTTTGAGGATGTGACTAAACACATTGATGAAGGTAGAGCAATAGATGTAGTGTGTATGGATTTCAGCAAGGCATTTGACAAGGTACCCCATGCAAGGCTTGTTGAGAAAGTAAGTAGGCCTGGGATCCATGGGGACCTTGCTTTATGGATCCAGAATTGGCTTGCCCACAAAAGGCAAAGAGTGGTTGTAGATGGTTCATGAATATGCATGGAGGTCAGTGACCAGTGTTGTGCCTCTGTTTTGGGACCCCTTCTCTGTGATTTTTATAAACCACCTGGATGAGGAAGTGGAGGGATGGGTTAGTAAATTTGCTGATGACACAAAGGTTGGGGGTGTTGTGGATAGTGTGGAGGGCTGTCAGAGGTTACAGTGGGACATTGATAGGATGCAAAACTGGGCTGAGAAGTGGCAGATGGAGTTCAACCCAGATAAGTGGTAGGTCATTTATGATGGCAGAATATAGTATTAATGGTAATTCTCTTGGCAGTGTGGAGGATCAGAGGGATTTTAGTGTCCAAGTCCATAGGATGCTCAAAGCTGCTGCGCAGGTTGACTCTGTGGTTAAAAAGGCATACGGTGCATTGGCCTTCATCAATCGTGGGATTGAATTTGAAAGCCGAGAGGTAATGTTACAGCTACATAGAACCCTGGTCAGACCCCGCGGAGTACTGTGCTCAGTTCTGGTCACCTCACTACAGGAAGGATGTGGAAACTATAGAAAGGGTGCAGAGGAGATTTACAAGGATGTTGCCTAAATTGGGGAGCATGCTTTATGAGAATAGGTTGAGTGAACTTGGCCTTTTCTCCTTGGAGCGACGGAGGATGAGAGGTGACCTGATAGAGGTGTATAAGATGATGAGAGGTATTGATCGTGTGGGTAGTCAAGAGGCTTTTTCCCAGGGCTGAAGTGGCTAACATGAGAGAGCACAGTTTTAAGATGCTTGAAAGTAGGTACGGAGGAGATGTCAGGGGTAAGTTTTTTATGCAAAGAATGGTGAGTACGTGGAATGGGCTGCCGGTGACGGTGGTGGAGGTGGATACAATAGGGTCTTTTAAGAGACTCCTGGATAGGTACATGGAGCTCAGAAAAATTGAGGGCAATGGGTAACCCTGGGTAATTTCTAATGGAAGTACATGTTCGGCACAGCATTGTGGGCCGAAGGGCCTGCATTGTGCTGCAGTTTTTCGATGTTTCTGTAAACTCTCCTGATTGAACCACTGGACTCTGGGTAAAACTAATTTAGTAAATATACATTACATTTGCTTCATACATAATCCTTTTAAGGCAGAGCTCAGGGCTACTCATAGTATAACAGTCTACCATGAAGGAGGCCATTCGGCCGATTGTGTCTGCTCTGCCATTCCATTATGGTTGATTTATTATCCCTCTCAGCCCCATTATCCTTCCTTCTCCATGTAACCTTTGACATCCAAACTAGTGAAGAGCCTATCAACTTCCTCCTTAAATACACCCAATGAGTTGGCCACCGCAGCCGCCCTTGACAATAAATTCCATAGATTCACCACCCTCTGGCTAAATTTCTATTGCTTCGGTTTTTTTTCACTATTTAATAAGTGCTTTGGATTTATCCACTTTTAGCCAGTGTGCATGAGCTGAGAAACAGTACGTACACACACCATCCTCTGGGCCTGCATTGGTGGAGCGTATTTGTTTTAGTGGTGATGTTAGGAGTAGGAATAGTGTGGCCTTTTAAATCCATAAAAAAGTATAACTTCGTTATTCAAAAGTAACACCACTACTTTGAAGTCACTTTGAATATGAAAGTTTTTAGTTACTTTTTTCTTTTACGTATTGAAAAATTCACCCATAAAGATGGGAGAGTGAAAATTCTCATATTTCAATTTTATGCAGAGTTGCTTCAGTTCAATTTAGGCTTGACTAAATATGATTTGTTTTTTAACTGTCCGTGGATCTATTTGCAATGAGAACCAAAATAACATTTGCCACCTCATCAAGAGCAGTCATTTTAGTTTTTAACTCCCAAAATAGCTATTCACTGGAGCTCTCCTCAAAGTATGGCAGAGTATTAAATGCATATGTTGTTATTATTAGTTTTCAGATATTTTTTAAAAATATATATCACGAAATAATAAGTTCTGCAATGTATGGATCTATTTCTTTTGGAGCAATGACACCCCCCCCCACCCCCAGCACTACATATTGATCTGTTGTCCGCATGTGCATTGTTCTCTACGCATGTGCGTGCGCATTGGAGGTGCTAAAGACCTACACGGTGAAAAAGTTTTCCTCAAAGGCAAACTGAAGGTGAATGTGACATATGGAAGCCAAACATAGCAGGTGGAGCTTTATGTATTGAAAAGTGGAGAGCCAAAACTTTCTGGACATGAATGGTTGAGGAAAATCCAACTAGACTGGCACTCAATCAAAGGTGTCTGTGATCAAAGGTGCATGAACAGGCAACGGCAGTCCAAATCGTAGCACTCGCCAGCGACTGGCGCAGCTGCTTAATACTAATGAGAGAAGGTGTTCGAGAAGGGGATCAGTAAACTCAAAGGCACGAAGCCCAGAATTGAATGGAATGAAGCAGCAACACCAAGATTTCACAAAGCTCATCCAGTGCTTTACGTACTGTGTCCTAAAGTGGATACTGAACTGCAGAGGTTGGAGGCGTCTGGAATTCTTTCCAAGGTTAAGTGGAGCGATTGGGCCATGCCCATTGACCCGGTGATCAAGAAAGGGAAGACTGGAGCTGTTCGTATCTGTGAGGATTTCAAAGTGAGCATTGACCCACTGCTGCACACTGTGCAGTATTCTCTGCCACGAATAGAAGACACTTTTGCATCTTTGGCATGCAGGGAGAGGTTTTCAAAGATTGACTGCAAATGGAGATTGAGGAGTCAAGCAGGAAGTTCCTTACAATCAACACACACAAGGGACTGTTCCAGTAGAATCATCTTGTCTTTGGCATCGCATCAGCTCCAGCAATTTGGCAAAGAACACAATGTTGCCTTGATAACATCATTGTGACTGGCAAAAATGATAAAGAGCACCTCTAGAACTTTGGTAACGTGCTTACCGGGCTGAGTGAGTATGGTCTGTGGACAAAGAGAGAGAAATGTGAGTTTTTCAGGAATGAAATCTCATACTGTGGACATGTCATTGACAAGCAGGGCTTTCATAATTTACGAGAAGATTGAAGCAGTGCTGCAGGCCCCCAAACGGGAAAATGTGTCACAACTCAGGTCATACTTGGGCCTTGTAAACTATTACTATAGGTTTCTCCCGAACATTGTCAGAGTGCTGCATCCATTGAACACACTGTTACAGATAGGAGCAAAGTGGGAATGGTCAGAAAGATGAAAGAGCATTCAAGGAAACAAAAAGACTAATAACATTAAATCAACTGCTCACCCATTATGAACCGTCTCTGCCCATCAGACTGGCGTGTGATGCGTCCCCTTATGGCATTGGTGCCATTTTGTCACACACTATGAAAGATAGATTTGAACGTCCGATTGCATTTTCTTCAAGATCACTGATGAGCGCAGAATGCAACAACGCACAGGTTGACCAAGAGACCCTTAGTCTAGTCTGTGGAATAAAGAAGTATACCTCTACGAGCAGAAGTTTACGCTAGTGACAGATCACCAGCCCCTTGTGTCCATTTTCAATCCCAGGAAGGGAATTCCAGTGATGTCTGATACTTGGTTACAACATTGGGTACTATTCCTCAAAGCCCACTCTTATAACATCGAGTTCAAGGCTCCCAAATAACACAGCAATGCTGATGACTTGTCACATCTTCCACTGTTGGCAACTGAAGAAGGAAAGTCTTCGTACTATGACCCAGCAGACGTGTTCTATACCGCATTGATGGACCAGTTGCGGGTATCAAATTCTGAAATACAAAGGAAAACAAGGAATGGCCCAATATTGTCAAAAGTCTATGAAATCACCATGCAAGGATGGGCAGCTCATGGTAACCCTTTGTACTAGAGTTCTCAGTGAGATGAGACCAACTGTCAGTATGTCAAAGAACACTGATGTGTGGATTTCATGTTGTGGTTCGTCTTAAACTGCATACCAGACACGATGAAGAGTAGTTTAGAGAAACGTCGACTGAAACTCTTCCAATAGATGCTGCCTGGCCTGCTGCGTTTACCAGCAACTTTGATGTGTGTTGCTTGAATTTCCAGCATCTGCAGAATTCCTGTTGTTAGCTTAGAGCTACTGGTGGTGGCTGGGAATAAATAAACAGATTGAAGGTTTGGCCAAGAGCTGTTCGGGTTGCCAATAAGTTCAAAATGCGCCCCCACAGGCACCATTACACCAATGGGAGTGGCCACTGAGAAAAACAATACATATTGACTTTGCTAGACCATTCATGAACTCCATGTCCCTGATTGCTGTGGATGCTCTCTCAAAGTGGCCGGAGGTTATACCAGTGATGTCAACCACCTCAGCAAAATCTGTTTCTGCTCTGAGGACTAACTTCACCAGAAACTGCTTACCAAAAAAAATTGTGAATGACAACGTACCACAATACACGTCAGAAGAATTCCAACTGTTCATGAAGGAAAATGGCTTCTGACATTTCAAGTCAGCTCCTCACTACCCAGCAATGAGTGGTTTAACTTGGATGTTTGGATAAAACTTTCAGAAGTTCATTAAAGTGATGGACTAGGAGGACATCTCTTTACAGCATGAGGTGAACAAAGTCGTTTTTGTGTATTGGGACTCTGTTCATGTGACAACGAATCAAACACCTGCGATGCTGTTCATGAGCAGTAATCAGAGATCTCGTACAGACTTCCTGACACCTGACCCATGGAGGGAAGTACAGAATAAACATTTTTGGCCAGTTGCCAAATGAAGCAGCATGGAGCTTCAAGATTGGACAGGATGTCCTAGCGCGTGATTACTGAGAAGACAAGTGTACACCCAGTAGGATAGATACAAGAGCTGGAGCACTGATGTACTCATAGCCAGGTGATAATGCTAAGACTTTAAAAGACACTAGTCAGGTCGCACTAGGAGTATTGCCAACAGTTTTGGGCCCTGTATCTCAGAAAGGATGTGTTGTCATTGGAAAGAGTCCAGAGGAGGTCTACGAGGATCCTTAGCACTACATAGTGATCTATTGTCTGTGCATGCACTGTCACCTACACATGCACATTGCTCCCTCCCCCCCCCATCTCTCCCCCTCGCTGCAATGCGAATACACCAGTTAAAGCTATCTCCCACATGCGTGTTTTTATTTAATTTATAAGTCGTTGTGCACAGACAGAAGTTCTAATTCATTTATGTAGGGTCTGTGCCCGAAATGTCGACTGTTTACTCTTTTCCATAGTTGCTGCCTGGCCTGTTGAGTTCCTCCAGTAATTTTTGTGTGTTGCTTGGATTTCCAGCATCTGCTGATTTCTCTTGCTTCTAATTCATTTAATTGGCTTTGGTATTAGCGCAAGTGCTTAAGTATTTGAAAATTCTGCGTTAATTGTTTTAAAACTGATTCAGTGGATTTAATTTCTGCTACCGAAGAATTACTACATAACACTACCATGCCAAACTCTATGTCCTTTCCTCACACCATGGTACAGCTGGAGGGGGTAATATGCCTGATGCATGACTGTCAAAGAAATATAATTTCCAAGAGACACCCAATGATAGGAACATAGCTCTGCATACCACTCCCATCCATGTACTTAGCCAAATTTCTCTTAACTGTTGAAAGCAAACCTGGATTCTTCTCTTCCACTGGCAACTCATTCCACAATGTCATCACCATCTGAGTGAAGAAGATCCGGCTCAAAGAACTTCCAAGTTACATCTAATTAATCTTACTTCTATGTTTTACTATTTAGTTTTTTTTTATTCTGCACCTCCAGTTGTCAGGTTTTGCCTTCAATTGCATGTAACTTACTTTCAGAGTCTTTTACCACCATTAATCTCAATGTATTGAACAGTCACCTGAATTTCGCAGCATTTAGGACACAATTCCAGTCTTTACATGTGTGCAATTAAACATGGAGATCCAGAAGACACTGTTTGACCCTGTTTCACTCTTACTATATGTGACTGTATAAAAGCTTGACAACATGCAATATTAGTGAATTTGCAGTACCACGGTGATAGACCCCTGCCAGCATTGCTAGAAAAAGTTAACATTTGATCATTTCAGTCAACATAACTTTTCGTATGTAATAGATCTTAATTACTGCCAAAAACCTCAGATAGAAAATGATATTTTGCACAGATTGTTTTCACTTCTGTTAATCTTCAGCCTGGAATGGATCACAACAGTAATAATTTCCTATCCAATCACAAAGATGGACTGAACTGTTCAATGCACTACTTAGAGTAGCCCAGAGGTTGCTTATCCTGGGGTTGGAGACCTGTCTGAGTGGGAAAGAGGCTTGTTTCGTTGTTTTTTGTTTTTTTTTGTTGTTGTTGTTGTTACTGCTGCTTCTGTTGTTCTGCAGGACGTTGTGGGCATGCTGTGTTGGCACCCGAAGAGTTGGCAACCCTTGTGGGCTGCCCCCAGCACATCTTTGAGCATGTTGGTTGTTAACATAAACAACACACTTAACTGTATGTTTCGACGTACATATGATAATAAATCTGAATCTGAATTAGTGTCAGCATATGGCATGCACTTAATGTCATGGTTATTTGTGCAAATTGTTACTTACTTTTCCCACCATAAGATGAGAATTCAAAGGTATAATAGTTAACTGTTAAAGAATAACAATGGCACAACTAGGGAATGACTTTTTTTTGCTTTTGGTGATATTTAAAGGCACATTCCGCTGCCATTAGGACACCTGACTAGGCAACTTCACTGGTGACTACTGAATGCCCAGACACATTCCAGAGTCCAGAGTGTGCTAAAATTAACTTGGGGTACTTTCTCTGTTAATCAGCAGCTGACAAATTTAGTGTGTCTTATTAATAAGAGTACTGACATCTCTTCATTAGTAGCCTTTCCAATTGTGCCATGCCAGCAGCTGCCACACCAGTGTTACTGATCTCTGCACAATAATAGGTATAATTTACCCCACATGAGAGCAGTGCTATTTGTTCAGTGGTGTTGTAACAAGCTGACAATGACCTTTTAAAGGTATATAAAGATAAGGTGAATGGTTACAGTGTTTATCCTAGGAGAGGGGAGTCTAAAACCAGAGGGCATAGATTTAAGGTGAGAGGAAAAGGAACTAAAGGTGACCCGAGTGGCATTTTTTTTTTTACACAGCATTATGTGGAGCCACCTGATAGAGCTGGGTACAGTTACAACATTTAAGAAACATTTAGACAGTTACATGCATGAACATTGACTTCTCAAACTTCCGCTAATGCCCCACCTCCCCCTCGTACCCCATCTGTTATTTATTTATATACACACATTCTTTCTCTCTCTCTCTCCGTTTTCTCCCTCTGTCCCTCTGACTATACACCTTGCCCATCCTCTGGGATTTTTTCCCCCCCTTCCCCCTTTTCCTTCTCCCTGGGCCTCCTGTCCCATGATCTTCTCATATCCCCTTTTGCCAATCACCTGTCCAGCTCTTGGCTCCATCCCTCCCCCTCCTGTCTTCTCCTATCATTTTGGATCTCCCCCTCCCCCTCCCACTTTCAAATCTCTTACTAGCTCTTCCTTCAGTTAGTCCTGACGTGAGATCTCGGCCGGAAACGTCGACTGTACCTCTTCCTAGAGATGCTGCCTGGCCTGCTGTGTTCACCAGCAACTTTGATGTGTGTTGCTTGAATTTCCAGCATCTGCAGAATTCCTCGTGGATGGGAAAGGTTTAGATTCTAACCCAACCTGGGGTCCATGGACCCCTCGGTTAATGGTTGAGGTCCATGGCATAAAAAAAGATTGGGAACTCTTGATTTTGAAGAATATGGGCCAAATGCAGACAAATAAGAATATTCAGGAAGCCACCTTGGTTGACATGCATGAGTTGGGTCAAAGGTCTTGTTTCTAAATAATTTAGTGATATATATCAACACTGAAGTTCAATTCCTCAGACGTGAAACAATATTTCACAAAATTATATAGAAACAAGACCTTTGGCCCAACTGTTGGCCCACTAAAGTATGGAGGTTCTGTTTCTGTTTTGTAGGGCAACGATGGGACAATATCTGGGATATGATGTACTGTATTTGTCTCTTTATTTAAGGAAGAATGTAATTAAGGAGAATGTATTTAAGGAAAAACAGTTCAGAGATTCCTGGAATAGTTCTCCCGTTTTCTGAAGAAGATTGAACAGGTTAGGCCTCTAAGTGTAGAAATTCAGAAGAACAAAAGGACTTGTGATGGAAACAAAAGGTCCTGAGAGGTCTTAGGATGGTATATATGAAAAGGATGTTCCCTCCTGTGGTAAACTTAGAACTAGCAGATGCTGCTTAAACATAGATGTCACTTATTTAAGACAGATGCAGCAAGGTAATGGTATTTTAGAATATGCTTCATCAAAGGACAGTGGAAATTTTTGAATATTTGTAAAGCAGAGGCAGATTGTCGTTTGGTATTTGAAGTCTAAAGTACATTTATTATCGAAGTATGTATACCACATGGAACCTTGAGACTCGTCTTCTTGCAAACAGCCACAAAATAAAAAAAATTATGGAATGCATGAAAAACCCCACTCAACAAAGACTGCCAAATATCCAATGTGTGAGAAAAAAGAGCAAATTGTGCAAACAATAAAAAAAACCAAATAATACAAAGAACATGAACCCCAGAGTGAGTGATTCCACAGCCACAGAGCCAGTTCGGTGCTGAGGCAAGTGTAGCTGCACCTTGCACAGAATGATAGTAGCAAGAAGAAAGGGAGATGGATCAGATGCAGGCAGGCAGGATGGGCTCAGGTGAGCTGACAGAGTAGTCAACTGAATGCCAGTTCATCTTCCGCAGTCAGCCTTGGCATCTTAATCTTTTTAATTTCGCCTGTCACTTCAATCCAGCCCAAAGTCGACTGCAGCAATGGCCCTCCCTCCATTCTAGAGAATTCAATTCACCAAATCTACCAAAACCCCAGATTGTTCAGACGGCTCAAAATTACAGCTCCCAAAGGGAAATTACAGGCTGCAGATTGCAGTGATTATAGTCTAGAAAAACATACATGTTTTGGAATAGGTAGTAGTTTCGTTAGCTTCCCACAAAACTTTGCGGTATATCACCAGCTCCACAAATATTGCGAGAAGCAAGCCTCCTGTGCACTGTGGTGAAGTGGATTTTTTTTTGTTTGAAAGGCCCACCGAATATCTGGGGCATTTTAAGAGGTTTATATTCATTGTTCACCACTAACCATAGCCTGTGTTAATTTTAATCAGTCTTGTTGCATTGCACAAAACAATTGATACTATTCAAGGTATAGAAGTGAGTACAGTGTATTGTGTGTGATTTTACACCCTAAACCTAGCTGGCCTTGAGTGGTTAAGTGTTTATTGTACAGTACACAAGCAACACACACAAAGCGTTGAAGAACTTACAAACTCAGGCAGTATCTATCAAGACTTCTGCTGATGAATAGTTTCGTCCCAATATATATTCTACTCCTTAGATGTTCCACTCCACCAGTACTTAGTGTGTACTTCTCAAGATTCCAGCATCTGCAGAATCTCTCACACAAAATGCTGGAAGAAGTCAGCAGGTCAAGCAGCAAGTATTGAGAGGAACAGACAATTGACATATCTGTCAATTCTTTATTCCTCCCCATAGGTGCTGCCTGACCTGCTGAGTTCCTCCAGCATTTTGTGTGCATTACTCAGGATTCCAGCATCTGTAGAAACTTTTGTGTTTATTATTATTCATGAGCAGCTTACTTTATGGTACGTTTTATTATTTTAGTTTGAAGTTGGCTGATATTGGTGGTCGTAAGAAACATCTTTAGTGCTGTATTGCATAGTGCCTTTTTAAATCAGTATGAAAAAAAGTGGCAGGAATGAGTGGCATTTCACTAAAGTCAGCCCACAAGCCAAAACAGCATCCATTTCTCCATGCTCTTGTTACCTTTGTACAAGAATTAGTGCATACCTTTGCTCAAAATCTCCAGCTCAGTAATTTAAGTATTAACTGAGATCCCTCATGGCTTCAAGTAACTTTTAAGTCTTTGATTGTAATGTCTCAACTTTACTCAGACAATTCCCAATAAAAGTCTGCTGCTGATTCAAATTGACAACCATTTGGCACTGTCTGTCAATCCATGTTTACCAATTAAAACATCGGAGCCCTAAGAAGCCTTCTGATAATGAGAAACCACTACAGAATCTGGAGTATTTGTGGTGCGTTTGGCATTTTCTCACCTGCTGTTGTTCAAAGTTCAGTCATTGTGATCTGACCAGACAGGGTGAAAATAAAGCTGCGATTTTTGTTTTAGTAGATAGTGATAAATGTTCAAGTTTACAAGATTTAGGTTATTTATAAGATAATCATGTCTTCCCAAATACAATCTTTATATGAGATTAACAGGACAAATTCTTCGATAATTTCATCTACTTAATTAAAAAACTGCTTACTTAATTGATTTTGACATAAAACTTAAATTTTTTTGGAGAGGAAATATCTTTCAAGGAGGATTTCTGTTCAAAGGCTGAGTGATTTTTCCTTTAAAGTTAGATGTCATTTCTCAAGTCAGTTTGCAACAGTGTGAAAATATAACCAGGGCAGAAGCCTACGAAAAAAGGTCTCAGAGTAAAGAAGCAAAGCTTAGCACAAGGGACTAATATCAGCAAGCCTGTTCTTGCAAACCATCACGTAAGAGCCCTTAAATAGTTGCCGTCATCAGCTCTGGTCTCCTGCATATGGTCTCTTAGAACATGTGACAAAAAATGGCGAGAAGACTGAAGTAGCTATTCATGTGGTAGGAGTGGTCACTGGATTAAGTTTTAGATATGTTGACAAGACTGTGTGTTCCTAGTTTGAACACTGCAGCCACTGCTTCTCTCTCCCTCTCTCTCTCGCTCTCTCTCTCTTCCCCTTCCTCCCTCCCTCCCCACTGTCTCTGTCTCTCTCTCTCTCTCTCAATCCACCTGTAGCAACTGTGTGTGTTCTATTCTGCCGCTTGACTATTATTGCCTGTTTTTTTGTTCAGCAGGCAGTGAACAACAAAGGCGCAGGTCGATTCAGGATTTGACAATTATTGGAACTGAATCTAATCAGGTAAGACTTGGTCATTTTAAAAAAATTAGTCTTGTAGCATCTCAAAGGCCAACGTGATGCTAAAATTGTTCAATTATATTAAGCCAAGAGCATTTTAAAATGTCAGATAATGGATTTGAAAGAGGTTTTTGAAGTACTTAAAAGGAGCTGATAAATAAACTCCCACTTGATGTTGTCAGCCTTTTCATCAGGTGCTTGATCGACTTGATAGGTGTGTACAAGATGAAACGAGGCATAAATAGAGTGGATAGCCAGAGCCTTCCCCCCCCCCCACCCCCAGGGCGGACATAGTTGATACCAGGGGTCGTATTTTTAAGGTGATTGCAGGCAAGTACAGGAGGGGGATGCCAGAGGTAGGTTTTTCTCGCTGGAACGCACTGGCAGGGTGGTGATTCAGGCAGATATTTAAGAGATTCTTAGATAGGCACAGGGGGGTGGGAAGTGTTAGATTGATCTTAGAGCAGGTTAAGTGGTCAGCACAGCTTTGTGGGCTGAAGGGCCTCTAGTGTGCTATACTATTGGATGTTCTATGCTCTATCCAGGAGTTCCCCACCTGGGATCCACAGACCCCTTGCTTAATGGTAATAGTCCATAGAGTGAAAAGGTTGGGAACCCCCGCTCTGTGCTCTGTGCTAGATGTATATGTTCTTTGTTCTGCTCTGTATTCTATATTCAATCTCCTGATGCAGCACCACTTGCTCATGCTGTCTGGGAACTTTCAATCTCCATGTGCTGACATAGAGGAGCGTGTGAACAGGTTGTTCAGCCCACTGACTGTGATGTCAAATTAAACTGATGCCATCTCCATTTCTCTACTCTCTGTCGGATCATGTGTCTGCCAAAATGCTGCTATCAAAACTGCTTCTACCGCCACCCCTGGCAGCAGGTTGTGGACTTACTACACTCCCTGTATATAAAAAAAAGGCTTACCTCACATGTTTGCTTTAACTCCTGGAGATTTTCCCAATAGTGGCAGAGTCTAGGAGCTGAGGTAAGATTTTTACACAGAGAGTGGTGAGTGTGTGGGATAGAAACATAGAAAATAGGTGCAGGAGTAGGCCATTCGGCCCTTCGAGCCTGCACCGCCATTCAGTATGATCATGGCTGATCATCCAACTCAGAACCCTGTACCAGCCTTTCCTCCATACTCCCTGATCCCTTTAGCCACAAGGGCCATATCTAACTCCCTGCCCTGCCAGGGATGCTGGTAGAGGCAGATACATTAGGAACATTTAAGAATTTCTGAGATAGACACACGGATGATCAAAAAAGTGGAGGGCTACGTTGGAGGAAAGGATTGAATTGATCTCAGAGTAGGTTAAGATGTCGGCACTGCCTCGTGAGCTGAAGGGACTGTACTGTGCTGTGATGTCCTCCCTTCTCCCGTCCGATTTCTGAGTGGACGTTGAACCCATAAGCACGACCTCACAACTTTGTTGGGTGTTTTTTCACTACTTATTTAACCATTCAATACTTATATACTTCCTATAATTCTGTTTTTCTCTCTATTATTATGTATTGCATTGTACTGCTGCCGCAAAGACAACAAATTTCACAACGTATGCCAGCGATATTAAACCTGATTCTGATTTTGACAGAAGATTAGTTCTGAGCTGCAGATTTCATCCTCCCATTGCCGTAAAATCATGAGCTGAAAACCAACTGCATTATTTGGAGAACGAGAGAACATTTTTAGGCAGAGGAGGATGTATGACAATGGAAGTTCACCATTTCTTCAGTCTAGTTCCATATTCCCCCATTAGAGTTACTGTATTTCTATTTTTCCACTTCCTATCTTCCCCAACTTTTTCCTTGCACTTATTTTAACAGATAACTTTCATCTATTTAAATTCCTGACTGCTGGTTTAATTTATCATTTTACGGTTTTGCCTTATCTACACCATTCTTTTCATGTGCTCACTATTCTTCTTAGACAGCAAGTGCACCCTTAGAGTTTGATGAAACAACTGTACAGGACGATGATTAAAAGATAATGGCTGTATGAGATGATGCCCTTGCAACATCTGTACCCATGTGCACTTTCTCTATATATTTATTGGCACCATATATACTCTGAGACATCTAGATAGGCACATGAATATGAAGAAAATTGTGTGGGCAGAAGAGTTTAGTTTAGTTTCCCATTTGATTACTAATTTAATTGGCTTCGCACAGCATTGCGGGCTGACGGCTCTGTTCCTGTGCTGTACTGTTCTGTGTTCTGATTTTTGGGGAGCAAATTTTTTAAACGTTTTCCTTTTTCGTAATGTTAAAGTGAAAGCTAAATCACATCCAATTAATTAATTCTAAGAGTCCTATTTTTTTTATTCTAAAATCAATTCAAGGATTTTTTTTTTATTCTCAGGCTTCCCGGTTGCCAGCCCAAAATATGAATACTGAATAGAAACTATTTGCTTTTAAATTCATAATTCGCCTCTTTATGCCTCCACTCAACTTTATCTCTGAACCTGACTGCCAAGTCCATGTTTGGGAGGAAAAAAGGTTTTGAATACTAAAGAACCAGGAAAATAATGAGTGAATCTGTACATTCTGCAATGAAACTGTACAGCACTTTGGGCACTTTTCATGTCTCAGACTCAGAGTATTACATCACAGGAAAAGGCCCTTTGGCCCATTTAGGCCCATCTAGATCCACCTTGTCCTTTATCATCTGCCCCGCCCCATCTACCTGCACCAGGAATCAAACCCTCCAAGCCACTCCCGTTCATGTATCTACGAAGGCTTCTCGAAATGTTGCAATTCAACCTAAATCCACCATTTCCACCGGCAGCTCGTTACACATCCGCACCACACTCATAGTGACGAAGTTCTCTTTCAGATTCCCCTTCAACATTTCACCTTTCACCATTAACCCATGATCTCTAGTTCTAGTCTCCCTCAACCTGAGGGGTAAAAACCTGTAATCCAGAGAGTTATGCAAGTCAGAGTCAAGTTTATTGCGTTATGGACAAGTACCTGTTTGCACTGGTCCAATGACTTACTTGCACAGTGTTCAGAAGAAAGACATAATTTGGTATAATTGCTTAATTTTTTTATATGAGAAAACATAATCAGGACAAATTTAAAAAAGTTCATTTTACTCTGCAAAAATCATAGCCAAATCACAATTTACTCTCATCTGCTTACCATAAGCAGCTAATGGGTGTCACTAGATGGCCATCAGGAAGACCTGGTTAAATTCCTTTTGTCGTAGTGATATTGGCGCTAATTGCCGCAACTTTCTGTCCTCTGTTCCATGGTCTGTCTATGGGAGAACAATGATTTTAACAAGGTGATCAAGTTAGGACCCCAGTAGATTGGTTCAGCAATGGGTTTTACAAGTGATGCACAGAGTTTGTTCATCTACACTGTTAGCAGAAGATAATTGCTCTCGTCTCCTTTGTCATGCTTTTTAACTTCAGGCACTTGCTATTTTCTAATTGCCACCCCATTACTATTTGATTGTGTAACCAACACTGCAAATACACTGGATGCAGTTAGTAAGGTTAATGTTCTTTAAATAAATATATAGAAACCCACATTGAACAAATCACAAAAAGGTTGTAAAATTAATGTCATTCTGTATTTTCCCCATTTGTTATTTTGCTCTGTGATGGGAAGTTATTTGTGTGGATTTGTGCCGTGTGGCAGAATAAACTTTAAATATTTGAATTAACAGCTCATTGTAGAGTCAAAAAAAGTACAACACAGAAACAGGCTCTACGGCTCATCTAGTCCATGTTGAACCATTTAACTACTCCCATAGACCTCCGTACTCCTATGATCCATGTACTTACTCAATGTAATATTTTAATAAAGTTATAAAAGCAGTTCAGGATTTATTTTGGCAACACTTTTCAGAACAGCTAAAACATAATTGTACAGCAGTTCAAACTTGGCTCTTTAAGGAGCTCCAATATGTCAAGTTACCAGTTTGATTACCCAAGCACAGTGATTACTTTTCCACATTTCACAGTTGAAATATTACACCAAGTATGATTCGTCAGTATGAAATTTGTTATGATAACTGTATTGTTCACGCATTCAGGGCAGCAGAAATAGCAGCCGTTCCTCTAGTCCGAGTGTGAGGATGATCACAGCCACAGGAACTCCTTCTGAGAAAACGACTCGCAACTATGCATGGACGCCAGATGAATTAACAGGTGTGTCATGGTTCTTATTTAAAGCGATCCAGTCGGTAAGATGGACATCTCCTGAGAGGAATGGCACAGGGTAAATAAAACCGTAAGTCATAGGAGCAGAATTATTCAACCCACTGAGTCTGCTCTGCCATTCCATCGTGGCAGATTTTTATCCTTCTCAACCCCATTCTCCTGCCTTTTCCCCATAACCTTTGATGCCTGACTAATCAGAAACCTATCAACCTCCGCTTTAAATATGCCCAAAGGTTTGGTCTCCATATCTGTCTGTGGTAATGAATTCATCCTCATCTCTCTTCTAAATGGAAGTCCCTCTTTTCTGGTCCTGGACACTCACTACAGGAAATATATATTAATGACTTGGATGAGGGAATTAAATGCAGCATCTCCAAGTTTGCGGATGACACAAAGCTGGGTGGCAGTGTTAGCAGTGAGGAGGATGCTAAGAGGATGCAGGGTGACTTGGATAGGTTGGGTGAGTGGGCAAACTCATGGCAGATGCAATTTAATGTGGATAAATGTGAAGTTATCCACTTTGGTGGCAAAAATAGGAAAACAGATTATTATCTGAATGGTGGCCGATTAGGAAAAGGGGAGGTGCAATGAGACCTGGGTGTCATTATACACCAGTCATTGAAAGTGGGCATGCAGGTACAGCAGGCGGTGAAAAAGGCGAACGGTATGCTGGCATTTATAGCGAGAGGATTCGAGTACAGGAGCAGGGAGGTACTACTGCAGTTGTACAAGGCCTTGGTGAGACCACACCTGGAGTATTGTGTGCAGTTTTGGTCCCCTAATCTGAGGAAAGACATCTTTGCCATAGAGGGAGTACAAAGAAGGTTCACCAGATTGATTCCTGGGATGGCAGGTCTTTCATATGAAGAAAGACTGGATGAACTGGGCTTGTACTCGTTGGAATTTAGAAGATTGAGGGGGGATCTGATTGAAACGTATAAGATCCTAAAGGGATTGGACAGGCTAGATGCGGGAAGATTGTTCCCGATGTTGGGGAGGTCTAGAACGAGGGGTCACAGTTTGAGGATAGAGGGGAAGCCTTTTAGGACCGAGGTTAGGAAAAACTTCTTCACACAGAGAGTGGTGAATCTGTGGAATTCTCTGCCACAGCAAACTGTTGAGGCCAGTTCATTAGCTATGTTTAAAAGGAAGTTAGATATGGCCCTTGTGGCTACAGGGGTCAGGGGGTATGGAGGGAAGGCTGGGTTCTGAGTTGGATGATCAGCCATGATCATAATAAATGGCGGTGCAGGCTCGAAGGGCCGAATGGCCTACTCCTGCACCTATTTTCTATGTTTCTATGTTTCTATATCCTCTCCACATCCAGTCTGTCTGATCCTTTCAATGTTTCAGTGAGATTCCCTTTCATCCTTATGAGCTCCAGCGAATACAGCCCAGGGCCATCAAATGCTCCCCATACATTAACCCTTTCATTCTTGGAATCGTTCTCGTGAACGTTCCCTGGGCCCTCTTCATTGCCAGGACATTTTTTTTAGATGAGGGGCCCAAATAGAAGAAGAACTATCTCAGTTTAATTTCGGCGGCACATAGCAAAGCGAGCAGTCAGGATTCAGTTCACCACTGTCTGTTGGAAGTTTGTGTATTCTCCCCTTGGCCATGTAGGTTTGCTCTCTGTGTTCTGGTTCCGTCCCACATTCCAAAGACGTGCAGGTTAATAGTTTAGTTGGTCACATGGTTGTGCTTGGGTTCATTGGGCCAGAAAGATCTGTTACCGTGCTTTATCACCAAGACAAAATTTATAACTCTAGTAGTATGTGTTATAGAAGGAGACAGGAGAGGAGATGGAAGAGCCTGTGGCCTGGTGTCAGGCAAATAACCTCTTCCTCAATGTCAATAAGACAATGGAGAACTCGCACCACTTCAGGGGAGCTCGCATCAGTCACGCTCCCCTTTATATCAGCGGCACAGCAGAGGGAACTGTGAGCAGTATCAAACTCCTGGCAGAGCAGAGCACATCACACACAACCTCTCATGGCCCAGAACACATCTTACACAGTCAAGAAAGCTCACCAGCGTGTTTGCTTTCTGAGGATGCTGAAGGGAGCTGGATGATGCACATCAATACGCACGTCTTTCTTGTTCTACGAGTCTGTGGTGGCCAGTGCTATCATGTTTGCTGTTGTGTGCTGGGGCAGCAGGCTGAGGGTAACAGACACCAACAGAATCAACGAACTCATTCGTAAGGCCAGTGATGTTGTGGAGATGGAACTGGACTCTCTCACGGTGGTGTCTGAAAAGAGGATGCTGTCCAAGTTGCATGCCAACTTGGTCAATGTCTCCCATCCACTACATAATGTACTGGTTGGGCACAGGAGTACATTCAGCCAGAGACTCATTCCACCGAGATGCAACACAGAGCGTCTAGGAAGTCATTCCTGCCTGTGGCCATCAAAGTTTACAACTCCTCCCTTGGAGGATCAGACACCCTGAGCCAATAGGCTGGTCCTGGACATTTCATAATTTATTGGCATAATTTACATATTACTATTTAACTATTTATGCTTTTATTACTATTTATTATTTATGGTGCAACTGTAACAAAAACCAATTTCCTCCGGGATCAATAAAGTATGACTATGACTAGAGAGCATCCTAACATGCTGCATAACAGCATGGTACGGAAACTCCGCCGCGGCGGAAAGGAAGGAAGGCTCTGCACCGGGAAGGCAAAACTACCGAATGCATCATCGGCACCAGCCTATCCGCCATCGAGAACGTGAACAGAGAAAGATGCCAGGAAAAGGCCAGCGATGTCGTGAAGGATCCTGCCCACCCTGCTCATGGACTGTTTGTCCCTCTCCCATCAGGGAGAAAGAATGCTGCTCTATACTGAGGCGGTGTCCTCTGGTGTTAGACTCTCCCAGCGTAGGAAACATCCTCTCCATCAGGGCCTTTCATAATTAGATCTGTTTCAATGAAGTCATCCCTCATTCTTCACAATTCTAGTGAATACAAGCCCAGAGCCATCAATGCTCTTCATATGACAAGTTAGTCAATGCTGGAAACATTTTCATGAACCTCCTTTGAACCCTCTTCATTTTCAGAACATCCTTTCTAAAATAAGGGGCTCAAAACTGCTCACAATACAAGTGAGGCCTCACCAGTGCTTTATAAAGTCTCAACATGACATCCTTATTCTAGTCCTCTTGAAATGATTGCTAACATTGCATTTGCCTTCCTCACCACAGACTCAACCTGCAAATTAACCTTTATGGAATCCTGCACAAGGACTCCAATGTCCCTTTGCACCTCAGATTTTTGTATTTTCTCTCCCTCTCATTTCTTCTACCAAAGTGCACGACCATTCACTTCCAGACATATTTCCTATTCTGATACATCTGACTTTAGCTTCTCCTTCTCAAATTTCAGAGTGAATTCAATCATATTATGATCTGTTTCCTCTAACGGTTCTTTTACCTTAAACTCTCTAATGATTCTAGTTCATTGCACAATAACCAATCCAGAATAGCTGATCCCATAGCAGACATCCCACCCTGCAAAAACTCATTTCAGGGAGGTAGCACCATCAGCTTGTGGGAGACTTCCAGAAGAGGTGGGATGTCTGCAATAAAGTAGCTCCTTAGCAGCTGGCCAGCTAGTTTAAATAACGTTAGCTATGCTAATGAACGAATGACACCTGTTAAGCTCACCTCAACATGTCTTTTACAGTCTTAACCCACCATGGACAATAGAAAAGTCACTGTTGCAAACTGTGCAGCAAACAACACTGTCATTATTTTGACTCCTATTAGGCAGGGGTACACTTTAGTGTAGTCTGGGGTGATGTACGTTTTATATTTTTTTGGAACACTCTGCCATGGTGTGCTCTCACTCACGCTCTCTCTCTCTCTCTCGTGGTCGCTCGCGCGCTCTCAAGCACTCTCACTTGCTTTCTCTCTCACTCGTGCACTCTCACTTGCTTTTCTCTCGCTCGCTCTCAAAAAAATTGATTTCCATGACATTGTATATAATTTGCGGGCATCAGGAAGCCACTATTAAAATGCAGGAGACTCCCGGAAGTTCCGGGAGAGGTGGGATGTCTGCCGTAGTGGGCTCAACCATGAGCTATTCTAAACAGCCATCTCATAGGCATTCTAGAAACTTCCCCTTCTGGAAACCAGCACCAACCTGATTTTCCCAATCTACCTGCTCATTGAAGTCCCCTATGACTATTGTAACATTGCCTTTTTGGCATGCATTTTCTATCTCCCGTTGTAATTTGTTGGCCTCATCTTACTACTGTTTGGGAGTCTGTATATAACTCCCATCAGGGTTTTGTTTACTCTTGCAGTTGCTTAGCATTGTCCATAATGATTCAACACCTTCTAAACCTGCATCACCTCTTTCAGCCAACTGTGCTGCAAGTTCACCTTATTCCATATACTGCACGCATTCAAGTACAACCCTCCAGTCCTGTATTCACCCTTTTCGATTTTATCTGCCTTTTATGTTGCAGCTCATCCTGTTGACTGCAATTTTGCCCTATCTACAGCCTCTCCTCACTACACATTGCCTGTGTTTGTAAACAAATTACCTCATCTTCAGCACTATTCCTAAGATACTTCTTGCACTGAAATATATACAGCTCAGTAGACTATTTGCACTATACTCAACCTTTTGATTCCTAACCTTGTTGGAAGTCTTACCAACATCTGCCTCAAGATACCACTCTGACAATGGCTGCTGTGCTTGCTCCTGCCTTCCTTTGCTAATCAATCACAAATGCTAATTGGCCACTGGTCAAAGCTCTTCTTCCCTGTAGCCCACTGCTGCCTTTTGTACTTAGGCAGTGGACCTGATTGAAGTCCCCTCCTCTCAAAACTTCCGATGAACGGATTCGCCACTGGCCTAGGCTCTTTTCCTTTATATACATAAAATCAATCTATGTATACAAGCTATCTTACGTATTCATATTTATTGTTTTTTATTATCATCTTATCCTTTTTTTGTACTGTATCAGATCCAGAATAACAATTATTTCATTTTCCTTTATACTTGTGTACTGGAAATGATATAAAACAGTCTTGAATGAAGGATATAGAAAACCCAATGATGGCGTATTGCTTGCATTTCTATCTCAAATGTCTATCTATGTACAGTACCATAATGCAACTCTTACATGCACTTTCTCTTTGGTCCTCAGCATCTAATTCGTCATTCTGATTTTGTAAAGATACGTATTTGGTGGCAAACAGGGCTAGTAATTTGCCTTCCAGGTATCAGGGTCTACGATGTTAGAGTAAGCAGCCAGAAGTCATGGTACATGGGTAGAAAATGGATGAGGTCCTGAAAACAGAATACAGGGAGTTAGGAAGGAAGCTGAGAAGCAGGACCTCAAGGGTAGTAATCTCGGGATTGCTGCCTGTGCCACGCGCCTGTGAGGATAGAAATAGAATGAGGTGACAGATAACTGAATTGAAGAATTGTAGCAGTGGGCAGGGATTCAGATTTCTGGATCATTGGGACCTCTTCTGGGGTCGGTGTGACCTGTACTAAAAGGACGGGTTCCCCTTGAAGCCAAGGGGGACAATATTATTGCGGGCAGGTTTACTAGAGCTGTTGGGAATGGTTTAAGCTAATCTGGCAGGGGGAATAGGAACCAGTATGATAGAGCTGAGGATGAGCCAGCAGGTTTACAATTAGATGATGGGTGTAACATGAATGTAAGGAAGAACAAACCACAGATTGAGTACCAATGCAGAACAGTGCAAGAGTTAAATTGAACCACAGAGTTAAAATATAAAAGAGGGAAGAATGCAGGACTGAAGCTGCTGTATTTAAATGCGCGTAGCAATCAGAATAAGTTGGACGGACTCATGGCACAATTAGGTATAATGTGGGCATCACTGAGTTGTGGCTGAAAGAAGGCCGTAGTTGAGAGCTTAACATCAAAGGATATAGTCATAGTCATACTTTACTGATCCCGGGGGAAATTGGTTTTCATTACAGTTGCACCATAAATAATTAAATAGTAATAAAACCATAAATAGTTAAATAGTATTCTGTAAATCATGCCAGGAAATAAGTCCAGGACCAGCCTATTAGCTCTGGGGGTCTGACCCTCCAAGGGAGGAGTTGTAAAGTTTGATGGCCACAGGCAGGAATGACTTCCTATGACACTCTGTGTTGCATCTCAGTGGAATGAATCTCTGGCTGAATGTACTCCTGTGCTCACCCAGTACATAGAAACATAGAAACATAGAAAATAGGTGCAGGAGTAGGCCATTCGGCCCTTCGAGCCTGCACCGCCATTTATTATGATCATGGCTGATCATCCAACTCAGAACCCAGCCTTCCCTCCATACCCCCTGACCCCTGTAGCCACAAGGGCCATATCTAACTTCCTTTTAAACATAGCTAATGAACTGGCCTCAACAGTTTGCTGTGGCAGAGAATTCCACAGATTCACCACTCTCTGTGTGAAGAAGTTTTTCCTAACCTCGGTCCTAAAAGGCTTCCCCTCTATCCTCAAACTGTGACCCCTCGTTCTAGACCTCCCCAACATCGGGAACAATCTTCCTGCATCTAGCCTGTCCAATCCCTTTAGGATCTTATACGTTTCAATCAGATCCCCCCTCAATCTTCTAAATTCCAACGAGTACAAGCCCAGTTCATCCAGTCTTTCTTCATATGAAAGACCTGCCATCCCAGGAATCAATCTGGTGAACCTTCTTTGTACTCCCTCTATGGCAAAGATGTCTTTCCTCAGATTAGGGGACCAAAACTGCACACAATACTCCAGGTGTGGTCTCACCAAGGCCTTGTACAACTGCAGTAGTACCTCCCTGCTCCTGTACTCGAATCCTCTCGCTATAAATGCCAGCATACCGTTCGCCTTTTTCACCGCCTGCTGTACCTGCATGCCCACTTTCAATGACTGGTGTATAATGACACCCAGGTCTCGTTGCACCTCCCCTTTTCCTAATCGGCCACCATTCAGATAATAATCTGTTTTCCTATTTTTGCCACCAAAGTGGATAACTTCACATTTATCCACATTAAATTGCATCTGCCATGAGTTTGCCCACTCACCCAACCTATCCAAGTCACCCTGCATCCTCTTAGCATCCTCCTCACTGTCAGATTTGGCAAAATCTCTTATCCCGCACTGAGGCAATCCTGGTGTGTTCTGCAAGTAGAAGTCCAAGTAAAACCATTATGTAGTGGATGGCAGACATTGTCCAAGATGGCATGCAACTTGGACAGCATCCTCTTTTCAGACACCACCGTCAGAGAGTCCAGTTCCATCCCCACAACATCACTGGCCTTACGAATGAGATTGTTGATTCTGTTGGTGTCTGCTACCCTCAGCCTGCTGCCCCAGCACACAACAGCAAACATGATAGCACTGGCCACCACAGACTCGTAGAACATCCTCAGCATCGTCCAGCAGATGTTAAAGGACCTCAGTCTCCTCAGGAAATAGAGACGGCTCTGACCCTTCTTGTAGACAGCCTTAGTGTTCTTTGACCAGTCCAGTTTATTGTCAATTCATATCCCCATGTATTTGTAATCCTCCACCATGTCTACACTGACCCCCTGGATGGAAACAGGGGTCACTGGTACCTTAGCTCTCCTCAGGTCTACCACCAGCTCCTTAGTCTTTTTCACGTTAAGCTGCAGATAATTCTGCTCACACCATGTGACAAAGTTTCCTACCGTAGCCCTGTACTCAGCCTCATCTCCCTTGCTGATGCATCCAACTATGGCAGAGTCATCAGAAAACTTCTGAAGGTGACAAGACCCTGTGCAGTAGTTGAAGTCCAAGGTGTATACTTTGTATCAAGAGGACAGGCAGGAAGGCATAGGCGGTGGTGAGGCTGTGTTGGTAAGAAACAGAATTACATCTTTACAAAGAGGTGACATGGCGTCAGAGAATGTTGAATCTTTGTGGGTGGAGTTAAGAAACTGCCAGTGTAAAAAAAAACATGGGAATCGTATACAAGCCTCCAAATAGTAGCCAAGATGTGGGAAGATTGTGAAGGGAGCTGGATGTATGTAGTAAGGGTAATGACACAATTGCAATGGAGGACTTCAATATGCAAGGGGATTGGGAAAATCTGGTTGCGGTTGGATCTCAAGATAGGGAATTTGTTGAATGCCTTTGAGTTGGCTTTCTAGTGTAGCTTGTGTTTGAGTGTACTTGGGGAAAGGTTTGGGTGTTGTGTAATAACCCAGAATCTAGTAGCGAACTTAACGTAATGGAACCCTTAGGAGGCAGAGATCATAATATGATTGAATTCATACTGCAATTTGAGAGGGAGAAGCATAAGTCACATGTATCAGTATCACAATGGGGTAAAGGGAATTACAGAGGCATGAGAGAGGAGCTTGCCCAGATGGATTAGAGGGGGATACTGGTGTGGTTGACGGCAGAGCAGAGATGGCTGAAGTTTCTAGGAATAGTTCACAAGGCGCAGGATAGATATGTCCCACAGAAGAAATAGTTCTCAAATTGCAGAGGTAGGCAACCATGGTGGACAAGGAAAGTTAAGGATGACATAAAAGCCAAGGAAGGTGAATGATTGGGAAGCTTTTAAAATCCAATAAAAGGTAATTACAAAAGCTAAAAGAAGGGAAAAGAGGACAAACTAGCCAATAGTACCAAGCAGGATACTAATTTTTTTCCAGTTATACAAAGAGTGAAAAGGAAGTGAGAGTTGATATTGGTCCACTGAAAAAATGATGCTGGTGTGGTCGTAATGGGGGACAACGAAATGACAGATGAATTTAATGGGTACTTTGCATCTGTGTTCACTGTGGAAGACACTAGCAGTGTGCCAGATGTATGTGAGTATCAGGGAGCAGGAGTAAATGCCATTGCTATTACAAAGGAAAAAGCAAGGCAAACTCAAAAGTCTTAAGGTGGCTAAGTCACTTGGACCAGATGAACTACATCCCAGAGTCTGGAGAGAGGTTGCTGAAAAGATAACAGATGCATAGGTCATGATCTTTCAAGAATCGCTTGATTTCGGCATGGCCCAGAGGACTGGAAATTGCAAATGTCACTCCACTCTTTAAGAAAGGAGAAAGGCAAAAGAAAGGAAATTATAGGCCAGATAGCCTAACCTCAGTGGTTGGGAAATTGTTGGAGTCTATTATTAAGGATAAGGTTTTGGGGTACTTGGAGACTAATGATAAAATAATCAGAGTCAGCATGGTTTCTTTAAAGGGAAGTCTTGCCTGATAAATCTGTTAGAGTTCTTCGATGAAATAACAAGCAGGGTGGACAAAGGAGAGGCAGTGGATGTCATTTACTTGGATTTTCAGAAGGCGTTTGATAAGGTGCCACACATGAGGCTGCTAAACAAGATAAATTCCTATGGCATTACAGGAAAAATACTGGCATGGATAGAGGGATGGCTGACAGCTAGGATGCAGCGAGTGGGAATAAACGGGACCTTTTCTGGTTTGCTGCCAGTGACTAGTGGTGTTCCTCAGGGGTCAGTATTGGCACCACTGCTTTTCACATTATTTGTCAATGATTTAGATAATGGAATTGATGGTTTTGTGGCAAAGTTTGCAGATGACATGAAGATAGGTGGAGGGGTAATCTAAATGGGAAAAAATTCAAACATGAGAGGTGCAGAGGGACTTAGAAGTCCTCGTGCAAGACTCCCAGAAGGTTAATTTACAGGTTGAGTCTGTGGTAAAGAAGGCAAATTCAATGTTGACATTTTTTCAAGGGAAATAGAATATAAAAGCAAAGAGATGATGCTGAATCTTTATAAAGCACCAGTCAGGCCGAACTTGGAGTATTGTCAACAGTTTTGGGTCCCATATCTCAGAAAGGATGTATTGTCATTGGAGGTTCAGGAGGATGATTCCAGGAATGAAGGGGGTACATATAAGGAGAGTTTGATAGCTTTGGGCCTGTACTCACTGGAATTTAGAAGAATGCGTGAGTGTCTCATTGAAACCTACCAAACGTTTACAGGACTAGATAGTGTGGATGTGGAGAGGATGTTTCCTATGGTGGGCGTATCCAGAACGAGAGGGCACAGCCTCAAAATTGACAGGTGACCTTTTAGAACAGCGGTAAGGAGGAATTATCTTAGCCAAAGAGTAATGAATCTGTGGAATGCTCTGCTACAGACTGTGGTGGAGGCCACGTCCGTGGGTAAATTTAAAGCAGAATCTGATAGTTTCCTGATTGGTCGGGGTATCAAAGGATATGGCAAGGAGGCAAGTGTATGGGGTTGAGTGGGATCCAGGATCAGCCACGATGGAATGATGGAGCAGATTCAGTGGGCTGAGTGGCCTGATTCTGCTCCTATATCTTATGATCTTGTATCTCTCACTTTCTTGTCTTCACTCACATAGGATTGACTGCCTTGTTCTTTGAACTGCCTAGCACCTCCAGCAAAATGCTTAAATGTCCTTTCCACACACTTAAACTAGTACTAGCAATCTAGTCTGGGTGACGTTGCTGAAATTAATGCAAATATTAGACATTTTTAAAGATGAGTGCTGCCCATAACCATTGTTGTTCATCCTTTACACCTGTTAAAGATTCCATTTGCCCAGATCAGACACTATCTGCATAACTAATATTGTGCCACGATGGAATTGTCAGATGTTTGCTATGCTAATCGTTCCAGTTCTGAAAAATTTTTTAAATTGTTTTAATGCATAGCCATAAACTGGACATCTTGAAAAGTATTTACTTATCAAAAATAATTAATTTTCTAACAAACTATATAGTATATATAGTGTGTCTGAAGAATATATATAGTTTTGTTCTTATCAAATCAAAATCAAATCAGGTTTAATTATCATTCAACCATACATAGATACAGTAAATGAAACAGCTTTCTTCTGGGGCCAAGGTGCCAAACATACAAAATAGCAAGCAAAGAAGCATATTCACGCAAAAACAAATATATATATATATATATATGAACCGTGAACGACGTGTCCTGCAGTTGATGGTGCATTCTCCCACTGGTGTGTCGATGCACAGAATCCAGACTGGCATTGCACCGCATGGATACGGGACAGCAGCACCAATGGGAGAGGCCAGCCCCCCCCCCCCCCACAGACCCCAGCCAAGCGCAGACGGCGTACTGCGTCACCTCTGGCTTCTCCTCACCTAGTGTGCAGCAACAGGCAAGCCCGTGGCTTGAGGCCTAATCCTCACTAATTTTAAATTATTCCTTTTAGGAGGACTGGTATTCTCATTAAATATTCTTATTTCTGCTATTAAACCCATTAGCAGATATAGAGCATAGAACAATACAGCACAGGAACAGGCCATTTAGCCCACAATGTTGTGCCGAACCAGCTAAAAAGCAAATGAAAAATACCTCCTGCCTACACCATGTTCATATCCCTCCATCTTCCTTACATCCAAGTGCCTATCTCAAACATCTCTTAAAAGCCTCTAATGTATTTGCCTCTACCACTATACCAGGCAGAGCATTCCAGGCATCCACAATAGCACCAGGCAGCTGCACAAGTTTAATTGAAGAGAAATAAATTACGTTAAGTTGTTTTGTTTGGTATGTTGTTTCATAGAAGATCTTGCATTCGTCTTTATGCAAATTTTATCAATAATTTGAACTAGAAATTAAACACTGCAGTTTCAAGCATAAGTTGGGCATGATTTTCAAAGCAGAAGTTCAAAATCCAAGTTGTATGCAAATAGTGTGACAGGAAGGAAGTAATTATGTATAACTTGATATGAATGATTAATATAATATGATTCTAATCACTAAATTAAATACATGGGACTGAGTTATGTGCTTCAGACAGGATAGGTGAAAGTAAATTGATTATCAAAGTTCATATACTGTATGTCATCATGTACAACCCTGAGGCATACAAAAAGAAAGAGAAAAAATAAATAAATAAACAAACAAACAAACAAGCAAGCAAGCAATAAATAATCAAGAACATGAAATGAAGAGTCAAAGGTGAATCCATAGGTTGTGGGCACAGTTCAATGATGAGGCAAGTAAAGTTGAGTGAATTTATCCTCTTTGGTTTGAGCTTAATAGTTGAGAGGTAATAACTATTCCTGAACCTTGTGATGTGACTCCTGTGGCTCTTGTACCTTCTTCCTGATAGCAGCAGTGAGAAGAGAGCATGACCTCGGTGGTGGAGGCCCTTGATGAAGTTGTTTTCCTGCGACAGTGCTACGTGTAGATGTACTCAGTGGTGGTGAGGGCTTTACCTGTGATGGATTGAATCATATCCTCTACTTTTTATAGGCTTTTCGATACAAGGGCAGTAGGCCTTAAAAGGCAGATTGTTATCTGAACGGACAGAGTGTTTGTTACAGTGCATGAATCATAATATGTTGAAACCTTTACTATTCATGAACCTTTTTGGTCCATGAGTAGATGAAGAAAGAGGTAAAAATTAGCATTATTTGTCACTCACATGTACATTGAGACATCCAAACATACAGTGAAATGCATCATTTGCATCAACGACCAACACTGTCTGAGGATGTACTGGAGGCAGCCTGCAAGTGTTGCCAAGCTTCCAGTGCCAAGGTACAAACGTGGTAAATACCCATAACTTATTAACCCTCACCTCGTACATCTTTGGAATGTGGGAGGAAACTGGAGCACCCGGAAGAAATCCATGTGATCTTGGGGAGAACATACAAACCTACAGGTAGTGGTGGGAAATGAGCCCCATTCACTGATCGCTGTCATAATTGTATAAAATGGTACCTATCATTTAAAACCTCAATGACCCATTTATATATTATTTTAAACTCTACCATCTGTTTTCTGATGAAAATCAATCCACAATCCATGCCAGTATATAACATCCGACTCTAATTTTATTTAATAACTGAATCGTGGCAGTGAGAAGGATACTTGGCCAATATTTGCCAACTTTAACTTGTGGCCTGTGTGGCAAACAGGACCAAAAAGATGGTCTTGAATTAGGGCCGTTCAGAGAAGAAAGGCCGCAACCCTGAGGTAGAAGTAATGAAATGATTTAAGAAGTAATTGAAGATTATTAACAGCTATTTTTACTTACTTTGATTGCTGTCAATTATTTTTAAAGCCCACATGTCATGATCCATTTGAAGTAGGGCTAAGAACAATGTCAGTGACGTTGATCAAAGACTAGTGCAGGCTGATATTTTAATCACCTTCACTTCCCACTCCTTGCTCTGTTGGTAATCATCACAGCTTCCAAATTGCTATCTGAGATCAGGAAGCAATGACAGTAAAAATCCATTCTCTGTTTCCTCACGGAAGTTGTGAATCAAGAACCCCTGTTGCACTGCTGTGATGTACGCATCTCTTCGGTAATACAAAATGCTTTAAATAATAAAGAATACGAGGAAAAATATCCCTGTACTTGTTGGAGCTATAGATAGCTGAAATCCACTTGTACAAACAGCTGGTCAGTGAAGCTTATTTTATAAATGATGTTCTTTACCAGACTAAGCAAGCAGCTGCCTTCAGACAGCTGGACTTTGACAAGATTTGAAGTCAGTTCCCATAAATAAACATAACGAAATATATGTAGCCTAATAATTTGAGTTAATACTCTATAACAATTATCTTCCAGATACAAATGGTTCTGATAACTCTATCCCAATGGCATATCTTACACTGGATCACCAGTTACAGGTAGGATTGTAATTATGTATCGAAAACAACTGCTATTGATTATTTTAAATACTAACCACTAATGCATTGTGAAGCTAAATATTCTGGTGCCCTATGCTTATGTTCTGAATGATTCTCTAAAGTAATTTATGAAGTGAATATGCAGTTCAATAAATGTTCTTGTGACATAAATATAAAGCTTTACACTCTTAGGTGGTTTATGTCCACTTTGAAATTTAGATGACTGAAGAGAAGGGGAATTCTTTGAGTGCTTATCTCAGCTGCTATCTTGGCAATAAGAATACAAAACACTTGGAGGTGCTCAGCCAGTCAGGGTACTATCTGGGAAGAAAGTCGATGTTTCACTTTCCACAAAACCATAAGGCGGAGGAGCAGAATTAGGCCATTTGGCCCATCGAGTGATTTATTATCCCTCTCAACCCCATTCTCCTGCCTTCTCCCTGTAACCTTTGACACTCTTACTAATCAGGAATCTATCAACCTCCATTTTAAATATACCCAGTGACTTGACCTCTACAGTAGTCTGTGACAATTAATTCCACAGATTCACCACTTTCATGATGATAATTTTGTTCATGGATTGAGTGGGGACAGGTCTCGAAAATGCATGGGTTTATCCTTGCCCTTTCATAACATTGGTTTGTGTATTTTTCACATTATTCCCTGTGAACTGACGCAGTTACAGGTTTTTATCCCTGTTCTTATCCATTCTTCCACCACATACGTTGAATATAATCCTACTATAGACATAAAAGTTCATTGTTCCCTGAGATGTCTACCTACTTAATTTTCTGACTGGGGTTTTTAGATGAACTTGTGAAGGCAATTTTAATTTGTGATGTTTACATTTCCCTGCAGCCACTAGCTCCATGTCCAAACTCCAAAGAATCCATGTCTGTATTTGAGCAACATTGCAAAATGGCTCAGGAATACCTGAAAGTTCAGACTGAAATAGCATTGTTACTACAGAGAAAGTAAGTGAGAGTTATTGGTATTTTTCTTTTTGTACAAGGATTAAGTTAAAATAATATCAAACAGCAAGTTTTTGTTATTGCGTGGTTGGATACTACTGCATGTTTTACAGAGCCACTCTCGGAGACAGAGTGCTGGTAAAACTCGTTACATGTGGCTGCCAGGTTTTTTTTTGTTCTTGGAATGGTGGCATCAAAGCTAACTTGGATGCCTCAAGAAGAAGGTGACAGACGGCCATAACATTCAAACAATAGGAGTGAGGGAGATATTGAATACTCTGATCGGGGCTCATCTCTAGGCCTCTCATATCAGAATCAGGTTATTTATCGCTGTCGAATATGACGTGAAATTTGTTGTTTGGACAGTGCAAAAGACATAAAAAGTCACCATAAATTACAAAATAAATGAGTAGTGGGAAAAAAAGGGAATAATTCAGAAATCTGATGGCAGAGGGGAAGAAGCAGTTCCCTGATTCATTGAGTGTAGGTCTTCAGGCTCCTATACTTCTTTCCTGATGATAGTAATGAGACGAGGGTATGCCCTGGCTGGTGTGGGTCTTTAGTGATGGATGCCACCTTCTTGAAGCACTGCCTCTCGAAGATGTCCTCAGTGGTGTGCAGGTTTATGCCCGTGATGGAGCTGGCTGTGCCTCCTGACGTCCTGTGCTCTAGAACCTTCATACCAGGAGATGATGCAGCCTGTCAGTATGCTCTCCACTGTGCATCCATGGAGTCTTTGGTCAGGTAATTACTGCCTGTAATGATGCTGCTGTTTAGGGCAGCAATGAAGGTCCTACATCTCTCTCTGTCCTTGCCCACTCAGATGTAGATGGATTCTTCATTGCTGTTTCCATAACATTTTTGTTTCACCAGTCAGGGTTGTTAACCCTGAGCTGAACCTTCGAACCTGGAGGTTTGCTAGAGAGGCTCCAGTGGATTTGAACTATATACAAGGGGGGAGGGGAACCAGAGTGTAGGAACTGATGTAGGGAAGAAGGAAGAAAAAGGAGATAGTAAAGTTGTTTGCATCGTTGGTGATAAACAGAGAGTAAGAGGTGGAAAATTTCTTAAATGCATTTATTTTAATGCTAGAAGCATTGTAAGAAAGGTGGATGAGCTTAGAGCATGGATTGATACCTGGAAGTATGATGTTGTAGCTATTAGTGAAACATGGTTGCAGGAGGTGTGTGATAGGCGACTAAATGTTCCTGGATATCATTGCTTCAGGTGTGATAGAATCGGAGGGACAAGAGGGGTAGGTGTTGCATTGCTTGTCAGAGAAAATATTACAGCGGTGCTCTGGCAGGATAGATTAGAGGGCTCGTCTAGGGAGGCTATTTGGGTGGAATTGAGGAATGGGAAAGGTGCAGTAACACTTAAAGGGGTGTATTATAGACCACCTAATGGGGAACGAGAAATGGAGGAGCAAATTTGTAAGGAGATAGCAGATATTTGTAGTAAGCACAAGGTTGTGATTGTGGGAGATTTTAATTTTCCACTCATAGACTGGGAAGCCCATACTGTAAAAAGGCTAGATGGTTTGGAGTTTGTAAAATGTGTGCAGGATAGTTTTTTGCAGCAATACATAGAGGTACCAACTAGAGAAGGGGCAGTGTTGGATCTCCTGTTAGGGAATGAGATAGGTCAGGTGACGGAGGTTTGTGTTGGGGAGCACTTCGGGTCCGGTGATCACAGTGCCATTAGTTTCAATATAATTATGGAGAAGGATCGGTCTGGACCCAGGGTTGAGATTTTTGATTGGAGAAAGACTAACTTTAAGGAAATGCGAAAAGACTTAGAAGGAGTGGATTGGGACAATTTGTTTTATGGGAAGGATGTAATAGAGAAATGGAGGTCATTTAAAGGTGAAATTTTGAGGGTACAGAATCTTTATGTTCCTGTTAGGTTGAAAGGAAAGGTTAAAAGTTTGAGAGAGCCATGGTTTTCAAAGGATATTGGAAACTTGGTTCGGAAAAAGAGAAGTATCTACAATAAATATAGGCGGCATGGAGTAAATGAAGTGCTCAAGGAATATGAAGAATGTAAAAAGAATCTTAAGAAAGAAATTAGAAAAGCTAAAAGAAGATACAAGGTTGCTTTGGCAAGTAAGGTGAAAATAAATCCAAAGGGTTTCCACAGTTATATAAATAGCAAAAGGATAGTGAGGGATAAAATTGGTCCCTTAGAGAATCAGAGTGGACAGCTATGTGTGGAGCCAAAGAGATGGGGGAGATTTTAAACCATTTCTTTTCTTCGGTATTCACTAAGGAGAAGGATATTGAATTGTGTAAGGTAAGGGAAACAGATAGGGAAGTTATGGAAACTATGATGATTAAAAAAGAGCGAGTATTGGCGCTTTTAAGGAATATAAAAGTGGATAAGTCTCCGGGTCCTGACAGGATATTCCCTAGGACCTTGAGGGAAGTTAGTGTAGAAATAGCAGGGGCTCTGACAGAAATATTTCAAATGTCATTAGAAACGGGAATGATGCCAGAGGATTGGCGTATTGCTCATGTTGTTCCATTGTTTAAAAAGGGTTCTAAGAGTAAACCTAGCAATTATCGGCCTGTGAGTTTGACGTCAGTGGTGGGTAATTTGATGGAAGGTATGCTCAGAGATGGTATATATAATTATCTGGATAGACAGGGTCTGATTAGGAACAGTCAACATGGATTTGTGTGTGGAAGGTCATGTTTGACAAATCTTTTTGAATTTTTTGAAGAGGTTACTGGGAAAGTTGACGAGGGTAAAGCGGTGGAAATTGTCTATATGGACTTCAGTAAGGCCTTTGACAAGGTTCCACACAGAAGGTTACTTAGGAAGGTTCAATCGATAGGTATTAATACTGAAGTAGTAAAATGGATCCAGCAGTGGCTGGAGGGGAGACGCCAAAGAGTAGTGGTGGATAACTGTTTGTCAGATTGGAGGCCAGTGACTAGTGGTGTGCCTCAGGGATCTGTACTGGGACCAACATTGTTTGTCATATACATTAATGATATGGATGATGGGGTGATAAATTGGATGAGTAAGTATGCAGATGATACTAAAATAGGTGGAGTTGTGGATAATGAAGTAGGTTTTCAAAGCTTGCAGAGAGATTTGTGCCAGTTAGAAGAGTGGGCTGAAAGATGGCAGATGGAGTTTAATGCTGATAAATGTGATGTGCTACATTTTAGTAGGGCTAATCCAAATAGGACATACATGGTAAGTGGTAGGGCACTGAAGAATGCAGTACAGCAGAAGGATCTAGGAATAATGGTGCATAGTTCCCTGAAGGTGGAATCTCATGTTGATAGGGTAGTGAAGAATGCTTTTGGTATGCTGGCCTTTATAAATCAGAGCATTGAGTATAGGAGTTGAAATTGTACAAGACATTGGTGAGGCCAAATTTGGAGTATTGTGTACAGTTCAGGTCACCGAATTATAGGAAAGATGTCAACAAAATTGAGAGAGTACAGAGAAGATTTACTAGAATGTTACCTGGGTTTCATCACCTAAGTTACAGAGAAAGGTTGAACAAGTTGGATCTTTATTCTTTGGAGCGTAGAACGTTGAGGGAGGACTTGACAGAGGTATTTAAAATTATGAGGGGGATAGATAGAGTTGACGTGGATAGGTTTTTTCCATTGACAGTAGGGAGATTCAAACAAGAGGACATGAGTTGAAAGTTAGGGGGCAAAAATTTAGGGGTAACCATGAGGGGGAACTTCTTTACTCAGAGAGTGGTAGCTGTGTGGAACGCACTTCCAGCAGAACTGGTTGAGGCAGATTCGATGTTGTCATTTAAAGTTAAATTGGATAGCTGTATGGACAGGAAGGGAATGGAGGGTTATGGGCTGAGTGAAGGTTGGTGGGACTAGGTGAGATTAAGTGCTCGGCACGGACTAGAAGGGTCAAGATAGCCTGTTTCTGTGCTGTAATTGTTATATGGTTATATGATCAGTGGACCACTCTTAGTCTGGCCTCTACCTCTGACCTGTTTGGCATGGGTGACCCTACCAAGAAACAAAGCATAAAGCCCTGACTCCAGCCAACATAGCTCCCTGGGTCACTGAGGCACGCAAGCCTCCAAACCACAATAGGGTTGTGGTTCTCTTGGAAGATTAGTCTTTGGTGCCATACCAAACCTTCGCGAACTCCTATTGAAGTGTAGGCGTTGGTATGCCTTCTTCGTAATTCTCTGAGATGTTGACACCTAAGGACTTGAAGTTTGTCCCTCAATGAGGACTGGTGTGTGTTTTCTGATTTTTTTCCCCTTCCTGAAGTCCACAAGCAATTCTTCGGTCTTGCTGATGTTAAATGCCAGGTGGTTGTTGTGACACCAATCAACCAGCTGATCTATTTCACTCCTCGTCACTATCTGAGATGTCACCAAGAACTGTGGTGGCGTCAGCAAATTCATTGATGGTGTTTTTGCCACACAGTCTTGAATGTGGAGAGAGTAGAGCAGTGGGCTAAGCACGCATTCTTGTGGTGCAGCAGCGAGGAGATGTTATCACCAATACACACTGACTGTGGTCTCCCAAAGAGGAAGTCAAGGATTGAGTTGCAGAGGGCAATACAGGGGCCCAAGTTTAGATGTTTGGTGGTTAATACTGAGGTGAATCTCATCTAGAAAATTCACATAGATGTCCAGTTGCAATAGCCGTACAACTGTAGGCTTAAAGTTCAAAGTAAATTTATTATCGAAGTCACCATATACAACCCTAAGATTCATTTTTTGCAGGCATACCTAATAACTCCAAAACCATAATAGAGTCAATGAAAGACTGCACCAACAGGGTGGACAACCATCATGCAAAAGACAATAAGTTATGTAAATACAAAAAAAAGAGTAGAAATAGAAATTATAATAATTATATAATCAATGCGAGAATAAGAGATCAAGTGTCCTTGAAGAGGCTTGGCGATACTCAAAAGTCTTGATGTTGTCTAGGTCCATGCAGATAATTTGGGTGAAATCCTAAACACCAGATTCATTATCTATCCCAGCATTATTTTGTAAACTGTTATTTTACTATACATTGTCAACAGGTAGTATTTATAGAATTCATCAAATTTACATCAATAGCAACCTTCTAACACATAACCTCTCACCAAGAGCAAGGACAGCAATTGTGAAAGAAGACTTGCACCCTGTCCTTGGGCCTTCACCTCACCCACAGTAGTGGTGTTCCCACAGTTGTGTTGACCCAGGAATGTAGACAAAGAAGAGCTGTGAAATTTTTCCCCAACATCCTGATCAATGGGACAAATGAAGAAACTAGAGAAAGATATGAGTTCTGGGCTGGGCCAAGTGAGAAGCTTAGAAGAATTTTACCCTAGAAGGCAAGGAGAACTGGGAAAAACAGTAATGGCAAATAAGTGGATTGTATCAATCTTAAGAATTTGACACTCATGAAGTTGTTGGAAAGGTTGATAAGGCACAAAGTATTTAACAAAACACAGTTAGTTGTTTTTGTAATCAATGTCAACAAGATGCTGTAATTATTATAAATGAGATGCTGCAGATGCTGGAAATCTTGAGCAATGCACGCTCAGTGGTGGAAGAATTCCAGCTGCAGATACAGACAGGAATAAACAGTCAGTGTTTCATCCTGAAACTGAATTGCTTCTAGTGTGAGGTGAGTTGGAATAGCTGATTAGCGTGTGGGGTGATTAAAATGGAATTATTGTAGGATTAATGAAATGGTCAGCTCAGACTCGGTGGGCTGGAAGGCATTGCTTCCTTGCGGTATCCCTCTAAAGAGAGAGAAGGAAGAGATGAGGGGAGGACAGTGACATTTCACGTGGGAGAAAGCTAGGCTGAAAACGACATTGAAATCATCTTGTTTCCATCTGTGTCCTAACTTGCTGCAAGTTCTGTTTGTTCTTCACCCTGATCTCACTTTTAGTTGAAAACCTTGATTTCTAAAATTCTTCTCTTGGATCTTGAATGTTTCTAAGTCTTTGCCTCCATCCTCTGTGAATTTGTAGTGTAGTATTGTTTGTTAGTTATGTGCCGTATTGTATGACGTGGGTGATCATAGTCTTTCCATGACCATGATGGTTTTGGCGATTATTTTTCTATAGAAGTGTTTTGCCATTGCCTTCTTCTGGGCAGTGTCTTTACAAGACAAGTGATCCCAGCCATTATCAATACTCTTCAGAGACTGCCTGCCTCGTTTCAGTGGTCAGTTAACCAGGACTTTCGATATGCACCAGCTGCTCATAGGACCATCCACCACCTGCTCCCATGGCTTTACATGATCCTGATCGGGGGGATAAGCAGGTGCTTCACCTTGTCAAGGGTGACCTGCAGGTAGCGGAGGGAAGAAGCATCTTACACTTCCTTTGGTAGAGATGTATCTCCATCCCACCATCCAGTAGTGTATTTGTGCTAACTGGACCTCTTCAATACTTTTGGCTGCTGTACTTACTGCTGGACTCGAAACGCTAGAATTTACTCCCTAATAATAAACTCGAGGAAGTCTGCAGATATTGGAAATCCCGAGCAACACAGACACACACAAAACACTGAAGAACTCAGCAGGTCAGGCTGCATCTATGAAAGTAAATAAATAGTCAACATTTTGGGCCAAAACATTTCTTCAGGACTGAGAAAGAAGGATGAAGATGCCAGAATAAGAAGGTGGGGGGGGGGCGGGGAAGGAGGTTAGCTTGAAGGCGATAGGTGAAACCAGGTGAGTGGGAAAGGTAAAGAGCTGTAGAAGAATGAATCTGATAGGAGACTAGAGTGGACCATAGGACAAAGGGAAGGAAGAGGGGACCCAGTGGAGGTGATAGGCAGGTAACAGGTCAGACTGGAGAATAGAAGAGGGGAGTGGGAGGGAATTTTTTACCAGACATTCCCTGATATTATTCTAGTAAATTGCATCTGCATCCTCCCTCGCTGATTCAGGATACATATTTGTATGGTGTTAATGTGCAAAGTTCTGTAACTTTTTAAATTTTGATTCTAAATTCCAGACAAGAATTAATAGCAGAACTGGACCAGGATGAAAAAGATCAACAGAATACCTCCCGACTGGTTCAAGAACATAAGAAACTCTTGGAAGAAAACAAAAGTTTATCTACATACTATCAAGAATGTAAGAAACGGCTAGAATACATAAGAGCCCAGCAGCAGAAGCGGCAGGGCACATCCTGAGGGAATGGATTGCGTGGGCCCTTGTATCTATGCTACGTGCCCGAGACTATTGCTTAGTCACATGAAGACTGATTTTATTGGAAGATGACCTGTTTGGATAACTTAACTCAGTGTTCGGGCCTCTCTGTTGTGTTCTGGAAGTGGATTTCTGTGCATCTCCATTGCAGCCTTGTACATCAGACAAGCGTTGTCTTTAGTTGATTTTTTTTTATAGGTTAGTATTTAATTTCATTCCATGCATATTTTAGTTCAATCACCAATTAGATTTGAGAGGTGTTTTTGATGAAATTGTGGCAATAAATTATTTGTAAGAAACTGCAATTCAGTTAAGATGTTACAAGAAGGGAAAGGAATAACTAAACCAAAACAACTCGATTGTTAGGCCCCACTGATCATTCTTACCTGTTATGGACTTGATTGCTCACAATGCTGGATGCTAATGTGCCTTGGAGGCAAGCAGTATTTTCCTTCGGTCACCAGATGCTATCTATAATATCCTTTAATTGAGACAGATCTGCAGTAACTGTAGCTGTCCAGAGCTCTATGCTAATTAAAAAAAAAGAATCTGTGGCTGGATATTTTGGAAAGTTCTGGAAGTATCCAGCAGTATTAATCTCTGAGGTGTTTGTAATGTAAAATCAAATAGAGTGCATTCAGCAAGGCTGTTCCAATCGCATATTGCACAGTTCCTCCTGAAGAAGGAGAAACAATTTATTTATAGAAGAAACAAAATTTTTTTTTAAACTGAAAACAGCAGTATCTTGATAGCTGTCTTCGATGCTACTCCACAGCAGTAATTTTCTGATCTGTTATACAACCTTAAGTTTTAAATCTTATATATATTACCTTGGACATAACTTATATTAAAAGCTGAATCAGAAATCAGTAAATACTTGAAGTATAAGGGATGATCCAGCGTGCAGGGAACGGTACTCACAATGCATTCAGCCTGCTAACTTGCTGTGATGCCTTTCCTGGGAATACTGGATCACAGAACCATCCTTGTATGGTTTTTTTCCCTTTGATCTCAAACTTCTCTGCAAGAGAATTGTGGATTTGTTCAAGGGATGATTACAGATTTGTAGAAACAGTAAAGAACATTGCTCTAAATCTTCTTAAAATGAGGATGTATAATTTGTCACCCCACAATAATGGATTTTAGTGGAGTGGTATTCCTTTTTCAGTTACCTGATTTGAAAGTATGTCGGTAACATACTTGATTGAAGGCAAAAAGTTGGATAAATTGCACTTTATTTTTTTTTATTAGCATGGAGCATGGACGTGCTTCTGGGAGTCATGCAGCCGGCCAGGTGGAGTTATAACAGTACTGTAATTGTTTACATTCTCTGAATTAGCATTGGCAGAGGACCCACAAAGGATTTGTTAATGTGACATAAGTGAAATGTCAATTGCTTTTGGTAGATGCCGCCTGAGCAGAACCTTGCGATTAGCTGCTCAGCCACACTTGCTCATTCTTACGGGAGATAGGTCATTATAAATCTGCAAGTTACAACCACAGTTTCAAAGCAAGTATTTTTGTTAGAGATGGTATCCTTTTTGAAGGATGTATATAAGCTGGATTAAACAATCAGATAAGAACTCCTCTGAGCAGCTTGTCTTACTTGTTTGGGTGGAAAGAAAGCCGGTCGGTGTTGTTCTGTTTAAATGTATTCATTCATTCCGTTATAGTCAGCTGTCATGTTCAACAGTTAAGTAAAACTTCAAGCCATTGAACCTTCTAGAGCAGCGGTCCCCAACCACCGGGCCGCGAGGGAACGAAATGATTTGCCGATATGAGTCAGCTGCACCTTTCCTCATTCCCTGTCACGTGCACTGCTGAGCTTGAACGTATGCGAGGTCATTACCCGCGCGTCATCCATGTCAACACGGGAAGGAGATCAACTGCTCGAGCTTGCAAATGACGATGGGCTGAAAAGTATTTTTGACATAACATCTCTGCCGGCAAAGTCAAAGCTGCATATCCTGAGATAGCCACGAAAGCACTGAAAACGTTGATTCCATTTCCAACATATCTCTGCAATGAATGCAACGAAAACTAAAATGTGGAATAGACTGGACATAAGGAACCCCCTTGGAGTATCGCTATCTCCCATCACCCCTCGATGTCTTGTTGCAGGGAAACAAGTATTCAGCCCAGGGCTCCCACTGATTCAGCGATATTGGTGTGTTGCAATGATTTTATATGTTCATATGGGGAGAATATATGCTGTATGTTTAATATCCAAATGTTACTTAAAATGTTATGATGCTATTGACTTATAAGTGACTTATATAACCATATAACAATTACAGCATGGAAACAGGCCATCTCTGCCCTTCTAGTCCGTGCTGAACGTTACTCTCACCTAGTCCCACCGACCTGCACTCAGCCCATAACCCTCCATTCCTTTCCTGTCCAATAGCTATCCAATTTTTCTTTAAATGATAATATCGAACCTGCCTCTACCACTTATACTGGAAGTTTCTTCAACACTTACTTCAAGCTCCCCTGTCCTCCCCTAATAACTGACATAACTATATTCATGCGAGGAAAATATGCGGTGTGTGTTTAATATTAAATTTGTTAGATAAACCTTTTTAGAAACTAAATTGAGTGTATTAGCCACTTATCACCTATATTCCGGTTGTGATTAACACTTACCCCCCCCCCGAACAGAATCGCCAAAAACGATTTGTAGAAAAGAATGGGCACGTACACGCATGTGCACTGGTGCCCGTGCAAGGCTTCATGGTCATTGTAGTCTTTCTCGGGGTAAACACAACGTATTTGACTGCTACTCTTGTCCGTTGGCAACCGTACCCCCCCCCACTGGGTCGGCCGGTCCGCAAGAATATTGTCAATAAGAAACCGGTCCGTGTTGCAAAAAAGGTTGGGGACCCCTGTTCTAAAGAACTTCAGAAATGTATCTGCATCAAACTATTGGGATTAGTTTTCCTTTTCAGTTATTCCAATATGCTGTGATCAAACAAAACTATATTTCTATATTTCACTTTATTTTCCTTAATGCAAGAAATTAAGTATTTGCAGATTTTATGTGGAAAAAAATTCAACAACTTCTGTAAAACAACAGCTGTATATACATATGTATTTATTTGAAAGACTGGCTTATTTTGAATGTTTTTTTATAGGACAAACCTTTTTTTTCCCTGGTTGGGATAAATTGTGATATTCATTACTTAACTGAGTAGGGGGATATTGATTGTCAATTGAAAGTTTAAATTACCTCAGCAAAATTAATGGAGGCAATTTGTGCAGCCATCTGTTAGAATTCAAAACAATAACCAATCTTGTATTAATTTGTGTACATTTTAGCAAGACCCTTTTCCATAGTCTTCAAAAATTATGATTTTTGCTTTGACCTTGTATATTCTTTTACTCGGTTGTTTATAACTAGAGAAACATTCTTATTGGCTTTTTCATTTGGAAACACTTCATTTGTGAATAAATTCTCAAGGATGGCATGGTACCATACTGACTAGACCAGAATCCTTGGTCTGGTTTCCCTGCCAGTCGGGAGTACACCAAGGATGGTATATTTGGCCTCCTTGAACTTGGGACAAGGGAGATAAATCTCACTCCTGCAGCCAGTGGAGGAAAGAAATATGTGTGTGGGAACTGAGTGAGATTAATACTCCGTCCAACGTCAGTCCCTTCCCACGTAACTCAGACTAACCTGCCACATGAAGAATGCCAGTGTGTGCAGGTTACTAGTGTTCTGCTGGCTTTTGTAGAACTTGTGCACCAGCATGAGATAATATTACAAGAAAAATAAGATTGGCACACGGGAGGGGAAGGATTACAAAGGGGAGAAAGAGAAAGAAGCTACTTTAAAAAAATAGTTTTGTGTGAAGGTGGGTTGTATATGCATTTAGGGATGAGGGCTGTGGTTTTGGTCATGTTTGCTGTTATTAATCTAAAAAATTAGTCCTTGGAGGACTACAATAGCATTCACAAAGAAAAATAAAGTTTAGAAGTTTTTCATTTTCTTCAATATCAGTTAAGAAATCTGATGTTGTGCCTTAGATCAGGTTAAGGATAATCTATTTTTACAGCTAAGCTCCAATTTCAGCTTCTAGTATTGGACTGCATCTTTTCAAAAGAAGGTACAAACAGTGCTTCAAGCAATGTTGTCTGAAAGTATCATGAGGAAATAAGTTTGTTAACTGACATAAAAGAGAATATGACTCATGTCCTATGTTACTTAACTAATTCACAATAAGTGAAACACAAAAATTGCTGGAGGAACCCAGCCTGTTGAATAAACGGTCGGCATTTCAGGCTGAGACCCTTCATCGGGACTCATCATGATCTCGGCCCGAAACGTTGACTGCTTATTCATTTGCACAGATGCCATCTGACCTGCTGAGTTCCTCCAGCATTTTAAGTGTGCCGTCATGGAATTCCAGAATCTACAGAAACACTTGTGTTTATAGTTCACAATGGCCCTATATTGTGCAAAATTCTGAAATCCTGCACATCAGATGAATAAAGGGCCTACAGCCAAAAACAACTCTAATCAGTAAAATAAGTTTCCCATGTTTACTTGAATAGGTGTATAGAACTCTAAATAAGAATGCATATATCTGTCATTCCATTTGCATAGCTTGCAGTTTTAAATCCAAACAACATATGTAGTTCAGCTTTATACACTATTTGGAAGCACCAAATTAAGAACTTTAAAATTTTACCAAAATATTTGCATACATTGCATTAGTATTTATATTTATATTTCGGTGTATAAAATAATTTGAATATTGGTTTACTGAATAATTTTCAAACAATTTTGGAATACTTCATTTGGATAGAAAAGCTTTCTTCCATTTTTTGCATACCTATTGGGTTAAAACTTCTGATCTAAATGTCTCTCTCTGTGCCAAGTGCCCACACTACTGCCATGAGGATACCTGTTCTTTACTGTGTGACTTAAGCAGTATTAATTAGCTCTCTTTAGCAGTTTCTGCATCCAGATGAGGAGGAGTGAGTCACCCCTGTAATTGGACCTTGGCTTCATTTCAATTGAGCAGCCAAGCTGAACGATCAAAAGGCAATTCGCTGGCGAAGCATGGTGGACATTTTGGCACTCGCTTGTATCATAGCACAGCTCGGGTAAGTGAGGACCAAGAGCTTGTGAACCAAGAAGTTGTCCTGGTTTAAATGGATGCAGCCAGCTCCCCCATCAAATCCTTTCTTCAGAGAAAGTCTCAAACAAGAGACAGACCCTTTGCCAGTGCAAGTAAGTAGCCTGTCTCCTTCAGATATGGGGCTGTATGGTGGATTTTTATCAATATGCAGTACTGTGCATATTGAGGCACATATATTGTATATAGCTCGGGAGCTTAAAACTTTTGTGCAGTGCAGTAGTAATTTTATGTATTGCACTATACTGCTGCCACAAAAAAAACATTTTGTGACATGTGAATAATGATAAACCTGGTTCTGATGTGGATCTCAATTCTGGGGAGGGGGTGGGGAGAGGGGCATCATGCTTGGGAAAAGGAGGGAGCAGGAAGCACCAGAGAGACATTCTGTAATGATCAATAAACCAATTGTTTGGAATCAAATGATGTAGGTCTCTATTGTGGACTGAGAGTGGGAAAGGGGCAGGGAGAGGGGAATCATGGTTGGGAAAAGGGGAAAGGGGGAGGGAGCAGGAAGCACCAGAGAGACATTCTGTAGTGATCAATAAACCAATTGTTTGGAATCAAATGAGCTTGCCTGGTGTCTTAGGGCTGGGGGTGTCTGCACCCATGCCACCCTCTACCCCTGGCACTCCTCTGCCACCTGTCCCACGCCCCCAGAGCAGCGTTCCACCCTCACCATTTCCAACATCCTTTACATTTACATACTGCTTTCTGCTTCTCGTTGACAAATACAATACTGTGCAAAAGTCTTAGGCACCCTAGCTATATATATGCTCGTAAAATGTTTGCACAGTACTGTAGGAATGACATGTTTCTAGCTTATATTAATCATTCACTTTCTGCTGCCATACATCGTGCCCAAACCAAAGCACTGGAATGTTAAATTTCTAGGCTGGATTCTGTAATTCCATAAACACTTATGAGTGGACTTGTGCTTGTAAAATTCAAGGCAAATTGCTTAGTTTGCTATATTAATATATTCTTTTGAGACAATCATATTTTTAACAAACCATCTGATATCTTTGAAGAACTCCAATTCTCACTCAAAGCAGGGCATGTGCCAATTTTGATTATCGTACTGAACCTCTAAGAGAGTAACTTTAACTGCTTCACTGTAACTGTGTAACATATTCTTTTACTTGTAATTGTGGATCTCTTCAAGAAACCATAATTACTGTTCATGGCAAGCTTCTCTATCTGAAGAGTCTGCAAATTTTCTTCTAATTTGAAGTCTAAATAAGTTTATGACTCCATCACAGAGAAGTAATGATTTAAAAATCATACAAGAGATGTAGATTTTCAGTTTGAATTAAATTGAAGAAAGTAGACACAACAGGCTCTGAATCTGGCCAACGATAATAATTGTACCAATCAAACAACTAATTCAGACTTCATTCTGAATTATCAAAGTATTGCTGTGAAGTACTTTGAAATGTTTATAAAATAATATTTTATGACTAGTATTTGCAAACTTTTCACATAGGTGTGTTGGATCTCTATTATTTTTCTGATTCTTAGGTTTCTTCCGGAGGTCAAGAATGTTGAGCTGCCTTAATTCTTAACGATCGTTTATTTTAAAGAACAAACAAACATACAAATACTAAGCAAAATAAGTTAAGAGCTGAGAAGCAAAGCACAAAAAGCAAAGAAGGCAAAGATAAAGTAAAGAGAAAAAGATGGAGCCTCTGAGAAATCCATCACCTTTATAGTCGAGATAAGAGAAAATTCCTTAGATTAAATAAACCAATCAATGGTTGCACAATTATATCACAAGTATATGTAGCTGCTATACCACCTTCTGCCAGTAAGTGGGGACAAACCACCACATACTGTGAAAAACACATGAGTTTGTTTAAAAAGTACAAATGATTGATCTACAACTTTTGGCTTACATTAATTCATCTAATTATTTTTAAAGAAGTTTACAAAAGGTGAAATCAATCACCTGGTTACAAAGCTGTGTGGACTTCTGTAATGCTCAATATGGTTACCCAACCTCATTGGTGTGCTACTTCTGAGCTATTTTGGGTAAGTTTTTTATTTAGAGATGAAGCATAGTAAAAGGACCTCCCAGCCTCACAAGCTCATGCCGCCCAGTTACAGCGATGTGACCAATTAACTTACCTGTACGTCTTTGGAATGCGGGAGGACACGCACATGGTCACAGGGAGAGTGTACCAGCTCCTTGCAGACAGCGGTGAAGTTGAATCCTGGTCTCTGGTGACGTAATAGTGCTACACTTACTGCTATGCTGCTGTGCTGCTCAGCTCGGATGAATGAACAATGAACTACTAGAAAAGTGAATGCATACTGGCTGGATTCTTGAAACACTGCTATTATTTCTGTGATTTGCAATGGAATGCATTGGAAGCTAATGAAAAAAAATGAATTTCTATTTCTCCAGAATGAAAGCTTTGAGCAAATTTCAGCCAGAATTATGTCTTTTACCTTCCATGCTACAGCTGACATTATTAATGTATATAGTTGATCTCCAAAACATGAGCACGTGCCTTTTTCCAGCTCCAGGTATGTGCTACATTCTTTATCCTCCCCCCCCCCATCCTCGTGCTTTGCTCCGTATGGATGGGTGTATGTACACTAATGCCCCTCTTTCAAAGTTGAAGTAAATTCAAAGGTTTCAAAGGTACATTTAATGCCAGAGAAATGTATACAATATACATCCTGAAATGCTTTTTCTTTGCACCCATCCACGAAAATAGGGGTGCCCCAAAGAATGAATGACAGTTAAATGTTAGAACCCCAAGGTCCCCCCAGCTCCCCTCCCTCCAGTGCATAAGCGGCAACAAGCAACAAGCCCCCATCTCCCGACTGGCGAAAAGAAGCACTGGCACCCGTCACCGAGCACTCAAGCGTGCAGCAAAAGCAACAGTAAAGTCACCGACTTGCAGTACTCCAAAGACTTTGCATTTCGCCTGGTATTCAACATACCACAGGTTCTCTCTCTCCCTAATAAGGGACAAAGAGATGTCTCCATTTCACAGCGAGAGGGGAGACTTACAACTTGCTGGTTTACGATATTAAAAGTCAGTTGCATGTCTTTTTCCCAAAGATCTCAGGTCTCTGGACACACAGCCAAAGATCTTCCAGCTCCCATGACTCACTGGTCTGTCGGAACACCGACCTTCGATCCACCCATGTACTTCCTTGAGATTAATTTTCTTGCAGCCATTTAAACAAAAATAAATACAATTGGATTAATGAAAATATACGTAAACAAAGACTTCAGCAGTCCTGCCAATGGGCTTCAGCCCAAAACATCAACTGTACTTTTTTCCATAGATGCTGCCTGCCCTGCTGAGTTCCCCCAATATTTTGTACATGTTGCTCAGATTTCCAGCATCTGCAGATTTTCTCTCGTTCATAAACAAAGACTGACAACCAACTAATATGCAAAAGAAAGCAAGTTGTGCAGATAAAATAAAATTTAGTTAAATAAATAATTGGATAGATAACTAGAACCACATTCTGAATCTTCTCACAGGTTATTTTCTGCATTTTCTTTCATTCTTAATCTTCAGAAGTCCTTCCATTTTGGTCATGATTTTAGAACATAGAAGAGTACAGCCCACAGTGTTATGCCAACCCAGCTAAAAAGCAAATCAAAAACACCCAAACACTAATCTCTCCTACCTGCACCATGTCCCTATCCCTCTATCTTCCTTACATCCATGTCCCTATCTAAAGTCTCTAATGTATTTGCCTCTACCCCCATACCAGGCAGCACATTCAAGGCATCCACGACTGAGTGAAAAAACTTACCCATGACATCCTCTTGAACCTACCCCCTTTCACCTTCAACCCATGCCCTCTGGTAGTAGACATTTCAACTCTGGGAAACAGATACTCTCTGTCCACTCTATCTATACCTCTCATTATCTTGTAAACCTCTGTCAGATCTCCCGTCAGCCTCAGGTGCTCCAGCGAAAACAACCCAAGTTTATCTAGTCTTTCATGATAGGATATTGCATCCAAATCCTGGTAAACCTCAAGGCACCCTCTCCAAAACCTCAACATCCTTCCTAAAATGGGGTGACCAGAACTGTGCACAATGCTCCAGATGCGACCTAACCAGAGTTTTATAATGCTGCAACATAACTTCCTGGCTTTTGAGCTCTGCCTCGATTAATAAATGCAAGCATGCCATGTGCCTTCTTAACCATCCTATCAACCTGTGTAGTCACTTACAGGGAGCTATGAACTTGGATTCCAAGATCCCTTTTTCTCTCACATTTGACCTACCAAGAGACAAAACTTCACTTTTGGCCAGGTTAAACTTCATTTGCTATTTCTTGGCCCATATCTGCAACTGATCTACTACATATCCCACTCTATTCTTTGTCAGTCTTCTATGCTATCCACAATGCCAACAATCTTTGTATCTTCTGTAAACTTAACTCACCCATTTACATTTTCATCCAGGTCATGCGTCTTAATCTTCTGAAAAGTGCCTTACTAAAATCCAAGTTGACAACATCCACAACCTACCTTCATCAGTCACCTTTGTCATCTTGTCAAAAAACTCAGTGCACGACTTGCCATGCACAAATCCATGCTGGCTCTCCCTAATTAGGTCATGGTTTTCCGAATGCTCATAAATTCCATCCCTAGAATTTCTTTCCAGTAACTTAATACTACTGGCAGGAGATTCACTGGTTGACAGTGAGTAGAAGTGAGAAGAGACCATAGCCTGGATGGTGGGGGTCCTTGTGATGGATGCTGCTTTCCTGCGACAGCACTCCATGTAAAAACCCCATTTCCAGAAAAGTTAGGATATTTTCCAAAATGCAATAAAAACAAAAATCTGTGATATGTTAATTCATGTAAACCTTTATTTAACTGACAAAAGTACAAAGAAAAGATTTTCAATAGTATTACTGACCAACTTAATTGTATTTTGTAAACATACATAAATTTAGAATTTGATGGCTGCAACACACTCAACAAAAGTTGGGACAGAGGCATGTTTACCATTGTGTTACATCACCTTTCCTTTTAATAACACTCTTTAATCGTTTTGGAATTGAGGATACTAATTGTGGTAGATTTGCAATTGGAAATTTTGTCCATTCTTGCTTGATATAAGACTTCAGCTGCTCAACAGTCCGTGGTCTCCGTTGTCTGATTCTCCTCTTCATGATGCGCCATACATTTTCAATAGGAGATAGATCTGGACTGGCAGCAGGCCAGTCAAGCACACACACTCTGTGTCTACAAAGCCATGCTGTTTAGCCCATGCAGAATGTGGTCTGGCATTGTCCTGCTGAAATAAGCATGGATGTCCCGGGAAGAGACGTCGCCTTGATGGCAACATATGTCTCTCTAAAATCCAAATACACGCCTCAGAGTCAATGGTACCTTCACATACGTGCAACTCACCCATGCCGTGGGCACTGATGCACCCCCATACCATCACAGATGCTGGCTTTTGCACCTTCTGCTGATAACAATCTGGATGGTCATTTTCATCTTTGGCACGGAGAACTCGACGCCCGTTTTTTCTGAAAACTAGCTGAAATGTGGACTCATCTGACCACAGCACATGGTTCCACAGTCTTTCAGTCCATCTGAGATGAGCTCGGGCCCAGAGAACTCGCCGGCGTTTCTGCATAGAGTTGCTGTATGGCTTCCTCCTTGCGTAATACAGTTTCAAGTTGCATTTCTGGATGCAGCGACGGACTGTGTTGAGTGACAATGGTTTTCTGAAGTACTCCCGAGCCCAGGTGGCTATAATTGTCACAGTAGCATGACGGTTTCTTAGGCAGTGCTGCCTGAGGGCTCGAAGATCACGCACATTCAACAGTGGTTTCCGACTTTGCCCTTTACGCACTGAGGTGTCTCTGAATTCTCTGAATCTTTTCACAATATTATGTACTGTAGATGTTGGAAGACCTAAATTGCGTTGCGAAATGTTCCTTTTGAACTGACTAACAATTCTGTCACGAATTTTGGCACAAAGGGGTGAGCCACGACCCATCCTTGCTTGCAAAGACTGAGCCTTTGATGGACGCTACTTTTATACCCAGTCATGATATCTCACCTGCTACCAATTAGCCTGCTTAATGTGGAGTCTTCCAAACTGGTGTTACTTGAATATTCTGTGCACTTTTTAATCTTATTTTAACTGTCCCAACTTTTGTTGAGTGTGTTGCAGCCATCAAATTCTAAATTTGTGTATATTTACAAAATACAATTAAGTTGGTCAGTAAAACGATTGAAAATCTTTGTACTTTTGTCAGTTAAATAAAGGTTCACGTGAATTAACATATCACAGATTTTTGTTTTTATTGCATTTTGGAAAATATCCCAACTTTTCTGGAAATGGGGTTTGTAGATATGCTCACTGGTGGGGAAGGCTTTGCCTGTAATGGACTGGACTGTATCCACCATTGAATTTGACACATGGTCAATGTGCATAGACCTGTGTATGAGTTTTAATTGTTACACCAGAATACATCAGGGATCTGTCTTGGTGCAAGACAGGCTCTGAATAGGCCAGATAGGACAGGAATGCCAAGCTCTGTCTAGGAGATTGAAGGCATCCATTAGTCTTGCGAGACCATGGATCTGCGCCTGGAAAGTCTTCACTCTCCAGGGTGCAGGACTGGGCAAGGTTGTATGGAAGACAAGCAGTTGCCCATGCTGCAAGTCTCCCCACTCCACGACACCAATAGACAATAGACAATAGCTGCAGGAGTAGGCCATTCAGCCCTTCGAGCCAGCACCACCATTCACTGTGATCATGGCTGATTATCCGCAATCAGTACCCCGTTCCTGCCTTCTCCCTATATCCCTTCACTCCACTCCACTATCTTTAAGAGCTCTATCTAACTCTTTCTTGAAAGAATCCAGGGAATTGGCCTCCACTGCCTTCTGAGGCAGAGCATTCCACAGAACCACAACCTTCTGTGTGAAAAAGTTTTTCCTCAACGCCGTTCTAAATTGTCTACCCCTTATTCTTAAACTGTGGCCTCTGGTTCTGGACTCCCCCAACATCGGGAACATGTTTCCTGCCTCTAGCGTGTCCAATCCCTTAATAATCTTATATGTTTCAATCAGATCTCCTCTCATCCTTCTGAATTCTAGTGTATGCAACCCCAGTTGCTCCAATCTTTCAACATATGACAGTCCCGGGAATTAACCTTGTGAACCTATGCTGCACTCCTTCAATAGCTAGAATGTCCTTCCTCAAATTTGGAGACCAAAACTGTACACAATATTCCAGCTGTGGTCTCACCAGGGCCCTGTATAACTGCAGAAGGACCTCTTTGCTCCTATACTCAATTCCCCTGGTTCTGAAGGCCAGCATGCCATTAGCTTTCTTCACTGCCTGCTGTACCTGCATGCTTACTTTCAGTGACTGATGAACAAGGACACCTAGATCTTGTTGTACTTCTCCTTTTCCTAACTTGACACCATTCAGATAGTATCTGCCTTCCTGTTCTTGCTACCAAAGTGGATAACCTCACATTTATCCACTTTATTAGACTGCATCTGCCCATTCACCCAACCTGTCCAAGTCACCCTGCATTCTCATAACATCCTCCTCACATTTCACACTGCCACCCAGCTTTGTGTCATCTGCAAATTTGCTAATGTTACTTTTAATCCCTTCATCTAAATTATTAATGTATATTGTAAATAGCTGCGGGCCCAGCACCGAGCCTTGCGGTACCCCACTAGTCACTGCCTGCCATTCTGAAAAGGACCCATTAATCCCTACTCTTTGTTTCCTGTCTGCTAACCAATTTTCTATCCATGTCAGTACCCTACCCCCAATACTATTTGCTCTACTTTTGCACAATAACCTCCTCTGTGGGACCTTATCAAAGGCTTTCTGAAAGTCCAATGTTGTCCAAGGGAAGGGCATTAGGACCCATACAGCTTAGAAACATAGAAAATAGGTGCAGGAGTAGGCCATTCGGCCCTTCAAGCCTGCACCGCCATTTATTATGATCATGGCTGATCATCCAACTCAGAACCCCGCCCCAGCCTTCCCTCCATACCCCATGACCCCCATAGCCACAAAGGCCATATCTAACTCCCTCTTAAATATAGCCAATGAACTGGCCTCAACTGTTTCCTGTGGCAGAGAATTCCACAGATTCACCACTCTCTGTGTGAAGAAGTTTTTCCTAATCTCGGTCCTAAAAGGCTTCCCCTCTATCCTCAAACTGTGGCCCCTCGTTCTGGACTTCCCCAACATCGGGAACAATCTTCCTGCATCTAGCCTGTCCAATCCCTTTAGGATTTTATACGCTTCAATCAGATTCCCCCCTCAATCTTCTAAATTCCAACGAGTACAAGCCCAGTTCATCCAGTCTTTCTTCATATGAAAGTCCTACCATCCCAGGAATATAGAAACATAGAAAATAGGTGCAGGAGTAGGCCATTCGGCCCTTCGAGCCTGCACCGCCATTTATTATGATCATGGCTGATCATCCAACTCAGAACCCAGCCTTCCCTCCATACCCCCTGACCCCTGTAGCCACAAGGGCCATATCTAATTTCCTTTTAAACATAGCTAATGAACTGGCCTCAACAGTTTGCTGTGGCAGAGAATTCCACAGATTCACCACTCTCTGTGTGAAGAAGTTTTTCCTAACCTCGGTCCTAAAAGGCTTCCCCTCTATCCTCAAACTGTGACCCCTCGTTCTAGACCTCCCCTACATCGGGAACAATCTTCCTGCATCTAGCCTGTCCAATCCCTTTAGGATCTTATACGTTTCAATCAGATCCCCCCTCAATCTTCTAAATTCCAACGAGTACAAGCCCAGTTCATCCAGTCTTTCTTCATATGAAAGACCTGCCATCCCAGGAATCAATCTGGTGAACCTTCTTTGTACTCCCTCTATGGCAAGGATGTCTTTCCTCAGATTAGGGGACCAAAACTGCACACAATACTCCAGGTGTGGTCTCACCAAGGCCTTGTACAACTGCAGTAGTACCTCCCTGCTCCTGTACTCGAATCCTCTCGCTATAAATGCCAGCATACCATTCGCCTTTTTCACCGCCTACTGTACCTGCATGCCCACTTTCAATGACTGGTGTATAATGACACCCAGGTCTCGTTGCACCTCCCCTTTTCCTAATCAGCCATCATTCAGATAATAATCTGTTTTCCTATTTTTGCCACCAAAGTGGATAACTTCACATTTATCCACATTAAATTGCATCTGCCATGAATTTGCCCACTCACCCAACCTATCCAAGTCACCCTGCATCCTCTTAGCATCCTCCTCACAGCTAACACTGCCACCCAGCTTCGTGTCATCTGCAAACTTGGAGATGCTGCTTTCAATTCCCTCATCCAAGTTATTAATATATATTGTAAACAACTGGAGTCCCAGCACTGAGCCTTGCGGTACCCCACTAGTCACCGCCTGCCATTCTGAAAAGGTCCCGTTTATTCCCACTCTTTGCTTCCTGTCTGCTAACCAATTCTCCACCCACACCAATACCTTACCCCCAATACCGTGTGCTTTAAGTTTGCACACTAATCTCCTGTGTGGGACCTTGTCAAAAGACTTTTGAAAATCCAAATATACCACATCTACTGGTTCTCCCCTATCCACTCTACTAGTTACATCCTCAAAAGCTTGGCACCAGTGTCGTCGCAGAGCACTGTGTGATTAAGTGCCTTGCTGAAGGACACAACACGTTGCCTCGGCTGGGGCTCGAACTCACGACCTTCGGATCGCTAGTCCAATGCCTTAACCACTTGGCCACGTGCCCACACGGAAGAGATCAAAGAGCCACTTAAGCGTTTTCTACTAAACTGGGCTTTTGCATGTTTATTATGGTGTTTGTTCAGAAATCCAGTTTAATAATTTGCAATGGTAAAAAAATGACTGTCAACATTTGGTGGCTAATTTACTAACCTATTGTATTATATGTTGTGAGAGCTTGCACTCGTGATCAAAAGATGCTGGTCACAATGAAAGGTTAGTAATTGCGACAGTGCTTCATTTTTATCAAAAAGTACTCTGTGGTTTGTTATTGGGAAGTTCTAAATCTTCACGAAAATGATGCAGTATGTCAGTTAACACAGTGAAAGTAATTACACCAAGGAATAACCTTAGCGGTTTATCAATACCATAATCCTTGAGCAATGAAAAGAAAATTCTAATTATCTGATGAGGATCCACCAGTGTGTATTCTTTACAATAAAGAGAAAGCCACATAATAATAACCTTGAAGTTTCAATTTTACATCATTGCTCGACGTTGTTTGATTGTGAAAGACGCATTTAAAAGAAAAAACCCACTGAATTTTGGTCAGATTTTACTTTGCTTAACTCATAGTGAAAATCTAATTTGTTAATTCCGGAATTAACCAAAGTACACGCAATATCAGAGGCTGAGGCTCAGTTTCATTTTGGGTTTTTTTCGGTCCTGCGTTATAGAAATGTACAGTACACACGCAAGTGTAGTTATTTTACCCAGCCAGTCCACACTGGCATTTGTGTTAAGAAGCAAAATGATAGGACTCAGCTCTTTGCATTGCTACCTCCAGGGAGGAGGTACAGGAGCCTGAAGGCACACACTCAGTGATTCAGGAACAGCTTCTTCCCCTCTGCCATCCGATTTCTGAATGGATATTGAACCAATGAGCACAACCGCACTATGTTTATTCCCCTCTTTTATGTATATATACTTAATTTAATTATCAGTTTTATTGTTGTGTACTACTGCTACGTAACAAGTTTCACGACGTATGCCAGTTTATTAAACCTGAATCTGATTCTGATTAATAGGCCATAAGACATGGAAGCAGATTTAAGCCATTCAGCCCATCAAGTCTGCTCCACAATTCCATCATCACTAATTTAGTATCCTTCATAACATCATTCTCATGTATTTTCCCTATAATGTTTGGTGCCCTTACTATTCAAGAACCTATTAATGTCTGCTTTAAATATACCCAATGACTTGCCCTCCTTAGCCATCTGTGGCAATGAATTCCACAGCTTCACCACCTTCTGACTAAGAAATTCCTCATCATCTCTGTTCTAAAGGGACGTCCTTCCGTTCTGAAGCTGTGCCCACTGGTCCTAGACTCTCCCACTATAGAACACATGACAATGCTTTGCTGTGAGCTTGCTACTGATACTTTATTACGGTAACCTGATAATTAAAAAGCTGGAACTTTGATGCCAAATGCCATGGTGAATGCCACATTTCTATGTTTTCCCAAAGGAAAAGAAGAGGAAGAAATATATAGATGATTAAGGAATCATCAAATTGCAAAATAAATTTATTATCAATGTATATGTCACCATGTACTTCTCTGAGATTCATTTTCTTGCAGGCATTCACTGTAGAGTGAAGAGATCCAATAGAATCAATGAAAAACTACATGCAAAGACTGAAAAACCACCAACATGCAAAAGAAGACAAAACATACAAATATTTTTAAAAATTAATAATAATAATAATACTGAACAGTGAGTCCATAAGTTGTGTGTCCCATCTTCCCCATGGCTGCAGTGAGAAAAGAACATGGTCTGGGTAGTGAGGGTCCTTCAAGATGGTTGCTAGTTTCTTGTGGAAGCTCTCCTTGTAGATGTGATGGTAGGAAGGGCTTTTCCTGTGATGGACTGTGCTGTATCCATTACTTTTTGTAGGCTTTTCCATCCATGGTCATTGGTGTTTCCATACCAGGTTGTGATGCAACCAGTCAGCATCTACAGAGGTTTGTCAGAGTTGATGTGCTGACAGAGGTGCTGCTGTGCCTTCTTTGTAATGCCACTTACGCACTGGTCCCAGGACAGATCCTCTGAATGATAGCACCAAGGAATCTAACGATATTGACCCTCTCCACCTCTGATCCCCTGATGGTGACTTACTCATAGACCTCTGGTTTCCTCCTCTAGTCATTGAGTATTTCCCTATGCTACCTTGGCCGCTCTTCACTATCATTCAGTTGCTACTTCTATTGATGTGTAGCTCGCTCTGATCTGCCAGAATCCCAGCAGATTGCAGTGCATCATGGTGGTACTTTAGCCGTAATTTATTATTTGAGGTTCACCATTCTTATGATATGCGTATATAAATAAATATTCCTAATATTGCAAATGTACATTCATTCCTGCCATGTAGTCATAGTCATAGTCATACTTTATTGATCCCGGGGGAAATTGGTTTTCGTTACAGTTGCACCATAAATAATTAAAAAGTAATAAAACCATAAATAATTAAATAGTAATATGTAAATTATGCCAGGAAATAAGTCCAGGACCAGCCTATTAGCTCAGGGTGTCTGACCCTCCAAGGGAGGAGTTGTAAAGTTTGATGGCCACAGGCAGGAATGACTTCCTATGACGCTCTGTGTTGCATCTCGGTGGAATGAGTCTCTGGCTGAATGTACTCCTGTGCCCAACCAGTACATTATGTAGTGGATGGGAGACATTGTCCAAGATGGCATGCAACTTGGACAGCATCCTCTTTTCAGACACCACCGTGAGAGAGTCCAGTTCCATCCCCACAACATCACTGGCCTTATGAATAAGTTTGTTGATTCTGTTGGTGTCTGCTACCCTCAGCCTGCTGCCTCAGCACACAACAGCAAACATGATTGCACTGGCCACCACAGACTCGTAGACCTTCCTCAGCATCGTCCGGCAGATGTTAAAGGATCTCAGTCTCCTCAGAAAATAGAGGCAGCTCTGTCCCTTCTTGTAGACAGCCTCAGAGTTCTTTAACCAGTCAAGTTTATTGTCAATTCGTATGCCCAGGTATTTGTAATCCTCCACCATGTCCACACCGACCCCCTGGATGGAAACATGGGTCACCAGTGCCTTAGCTCTCCTCAGGTCTACCACCAGCTCCTTAGTCTTTTTCACATTAAGCTGCAGATAATTCTGCTCACACCATGTGACAAAGTTTCCTACCGTAGCCCTGTACTCAGCCTCATCTCCCTTACTGATGCATCCAACTATGGCAGAGTCATGATACTGAAAAACTAATTCATGCCCTTATGTCAAATGGACTATGCACTTTTTTACTGGCTTTCCAAAGCAATCTATTGATAAACTTCCAACTCATTCCGAACACCACTGCTAGACTTTTAACCAAAACCAGGATGAAGGAACTTCTGTACTAGCTATAATGCATTGGGTTCCTCTATCTTTTAGAATTGATTTTAAATTTCTCTTACTTGTTTTTAAAGCTCTCTGTGATCTGGGACCAGAGTACCTTACAGAATTGTTCTCACTTTATAATCCTGCTCGAGCTCTCAGGTCTTTTCCCACCGGTCTCTTAAATTTAAACAATCCCCCTCAAAAGAAAATGGTGAGGTCAGGTTTTTTTTTAAACTAGGCTCCTAAACTGTAGAAATAAATATCAAAAACTATAAGGGATGCAGACTCAGTTGACACTTTTAAACACTACCTCAAAACCTATTTATTGAACCTTGATTTGAACCAACATCATTTTGCCTTTTATTTTCATGTTTTTTTTTGTTTTTTTTTTAATTTTCATGTTTGCATTTCATTCCATTATAAAGCACTTTGATCTACATCCTCTGTAAGGAAAGTGCTCTATATGTAAGTTATTATTGTTATTAATAACTTTGATTTCACAATCTATGTGTATCAAATTTTTACCTGGCACATAAATTAACTCAATTTCTCCACATCCATTTCTTTGTCTTTATTTCATTATTTTGGCACCAGTTTTGTGCTCTTGATTATTTGTACATAGAAGTTGAAGTTAGTTTCTTTGGATGTTTCCAGGACCATAAAACATGGGAGCAGAATTAAGCCATTTGGCCCATCGAGTCTGCTCCACCATTTCATCATGGCTGTTCTACTTCACTCTCAACCCCATCCTCTGCCTTCTCCCCGTAACATTTTATGGACACCTTAGTCTTATGTTATTTTGATCTAGTTATTGCTTCAAACAGCCATATCTCCATGCGACTTGAACACATTTCTGTTAAACGTTGATGCATAGTTTCTCAGACAAAAGGTTTATCTATTTATGTTTAGCTATTTTGAGAGTCCAGGGCCGAGGACTGGAGGCCCAGAGGCAGTCTGTCCTATGGGTGGAAAAGCCTGTCTGTGTGTGTGAATGGTGGGTGGGTGGGAAGGTGGGGAAGGGGCTTGTTTTGTTGTGTTGTTTCTTGTTGCTGCTTATTTAGTTGTGCAGAACATTGTGGGCATGCGATGCTGGCGCTGGAATATGTGGCAACGCTTGCGGGCTGCCCCCAGCACATCCTTGGTTGTTAATGCAAATGACACATTTCACTGCATATTTTGATATGCACATCATAAATAAATCTGAATTTGAGAATGTGTTTGAGTTTCTTCCAGTCTTCCAAAGTCCCAAATTGCTCAACATTTCCCGATAGGTGTCTTCTTAATTTTGATGTCAACTTTTGAAACTTATGTGTATTTTTTTTCCCAAAAGTCCTTTTCAGAGCAACTGGTCTGTCTACCAGTGTGTATGTAATTTTAGCATTGCTTTCCCATTCAAATCATGTCAAATCATAGTATTCACAGATTCTGGCCTCTTTTTTATACAAATTTCAGGTTTAATTTTAATTGTTATTCAACTATGCATATGAATAAAGCCAAAGAAAACAGCCCCTTGGGGGCCAAGGTGCAAAACACAGAACTAACATGCACAGCACACAGTAGCTCATGTCCCTAAGTGTCATGGCCTGTAGATTAATGATGCATGGGATATTGACTTGGAGCCAGATTTCTGCAAGAGCAAATGTGCAGCAAGAGGATTCGAGTACAAGAGCAGGGAGCTTCTACTGCAGTTGTACAAGGCCTTGGTGAGACCACACCTGGAGTATTGTGTGCAGTTTTGGTCCCCTAATCTGAGGAAAGACATTCTTGCCATAGAGGGAGTACAAAGAAGGTTCACCAGATTGATTCCTGGGATGGCAGGACTTTCATATGATGAAAGACTGGATCAACTAGGCTTATACTCATTGGAATTTAGAAGATTGAGGGGGGATCTTATTGAAACGTATAAAATCCTAAAGGGATTGAACAAGCTAGATGCAGGAAGATTGTTCCCGATGTTGGGGAAGTCCAGAACGAGGGGTCACAGTTTGAGGATAAAGGGGAAGCCTTTTAGGACCGAGATTAGGAAAAACTTCTTCACACAGAGAGTGGTGAATCTGTGGAATTCTCTGCCACAGGAAACAGTTGAGGCCAGTTCACTGGCTATATTTAAGAGGGAGTTAGATATGGCCCTTGTGGCTAAAGGGATCAGGGGGTATGGAGAGAAGGCAGGTACAGAGTTCTGGGTTGGATGATCAGCCATGATCATACTGAATGGCGGTGCAGGCTCGAAGGGCCAAACGGCCTACTCCTGCACCGATTTTCTATGTTTCTATGTCTCTAATTAAAAACTAATCAATAAGTTCCTTGACCTTGGCCTCAGTACCTCCTTGTGCAATTGTATCCTTGATTTCCTCCTTTGCAGATTCCAGTCAGTTTGGATTGGCAACAACATCTCCAGCAGCACAGGTGCACCCCAGGGCTGTGTGCGTAGCCCACTATACTCACTTTACGCTTATGGCAGTGAGGCTAAGCACAGCTCCAATGCCATATTTAAGTTTGCTGATGGCACCACTGTCGTTGGCCCAATCAAATGTGACGAATCAGCAAATAGGAGGGAGATTGAAAATCTGGTTGAATGGTGAAACCTCTTACTCAATATCAGCAAGACCAAGGAGCTGATTATTGACTTTAGAAGGAGAAAGATAGAGGTCCATGGGCCAGTACTCACTGGGTGGTTAGAGGTGGAGAGGAGGTCGTCAACATCATCATCATCATCAAGCTGGTACACGTTGCCCAAGGGTGACAGAAGGGAGAAGCACCTCCAGAAGTGGTTGAGACAGGTTTGATGTTGTCGTTTAAAGTTAAATTGGATAGATATATGGACAGGAAAGGAATAGAGGGTTATGGGCTGAGTGCAAGTCAGTGGGACTAGGTGAGAGTAAGAGTTCCACATGGACTAGACGGGCCGAGATGGCCTGTTTCCGTACTGTAATTGTTATATGGTTATATGGTTGTAAGTTTCTCAGTAATGTATAAAAGGGCTCGTATTTACAGACTGTTCTATTTTATTTTAATTAAATTGACAACTGACAGCTCTACTCCTGACTCCATATCAACTGAGAAAACATTCTCTGATGTCATTGCTCCTTTTGAATATTGTTTATATTGCAGAGCCAACCATCTGCCGTGAAGAACCAGTACTATGGCATCAACCTTTCAAAGCAGGGCCTTGCGTGACTTTTCAGATTATTTATAAGGTGTGTCTCGTCTTTATAAAATCCTTTTCAAAAAAAGCAATATCTGTTTAGTACAACTTTTAAAAGAAGCCCCCAATTAGATTTTCTCAAAAGAAGGTACAGATGTTGGGGAGGTCCAGAACGAGGGGTCACAGTTTGAGGATAGAGGGGAAGCCTTTTAGGACCGAGATTAGGAAAAACTTCTTCACACAGAGAGTGGTGAATCTGTGGAATTCTCTGCCACAGCAAACTGTTGAGGCCGGTTCATTGGCTGTGTTTAAGAGGAAGTTAGATATGGCCCTTGTGGCTACAGGGGTCAGGGGGTATGCAGGGAAGGCTGGGTTCTGAGTTGGATGATCAGCCATGATCATAATAAATGGCGGTGCAGGCTCGAAGGGCCGAATGGCCTACTCCTGCACCTATTTTCTATGTTTCTATAATGAGAGTTATAGGCATATTAGCCTTCAATACTCAAAGTATTGAGGACAGGAGTTGTAATGTTATATTGAAATTGTACTAAGACATTGATGAGGCCTGATTTGGAGTATTGTGTCCAGTTCCACAAGAAAGATATCAATAAGATCTGAAAGAGTGCAAGGAAAATTTACAAGGATATTGCTAGGACTTGAGGACCTGAGTTCTCGGGAAAGGTTGACTAGGTTAGGATATTATTCCCTGGAGTGCAAAAGAACGAGGTGAGACCTGATAGAAATAGAGATATCTAATTATGATTTGGTATACATAGGGGAAATGCAAGTCATTTTTTTCCCCCCACAGAGATTGGGTGAGACTAGAACTAGAGGTCATGGTTTATGGGTGAATGTTTAAGGGGGAACATGAGGGGTAATTTCTTCATTCAGAGGGCAGTTGAGAGTGTGGGATGAACTGCTAGCGTAAGTGTTGGATGTGGGTTTGATTGCACCATAGAACACAGAGTACAGCACAGAAACAGGCCATTCACCCCAGTGTTGTGGCATCAGCTTAAAAAGCAAATCAAAAACTCCCAAACACTAATCCATGTTCATACCCCTCCATCTTCATTACATCCATGTGCCTATCCAATCATCTCTTAAAAGCCTCAAAGGTATTTTTTAAGAGAAATTTGAATAAGTACATGGATGGGAGGGGTATGAAGGACTATGGTCCAGATGCAGATCGAAGGGATTAGGCAAGATAATAGTTTGGCATGGACTACTCCATGGGCCTGTTTCTGTGCTGTAATGTTCTATGACTCTGACTTTATGTTTCTATAAGATATGAAATTGAACTAATTTATCATCGTTATTTTGGTCTAAAGTGAGCAACTAGAGGAGAGTGTTATATAGTTCATTAACAGTTCTACTTGACGGGGTTAAATGGATAAGCAAACAGTGCAGGTACCTGTTAGTAGAAAGATCAACAACCACAAAACATGTTGATTTAAGTGATTTGTCTCGCTCCTTGCAATTTATATGCCAATCTCCAAAAATATTGTTTCCAATCTTTCACAACTGAAAACGCCAAGTTCTATTATGCAAGCAACACATCTGCCTCAGCGACAAAATACTTTGCATGCTGATTTGAAGCGTATTGTGTGCAGTTTTGGTCCCCTAATCTGAGGAAAGACATCTTTGCCATAGAGGGAGTACAAAGAAGGTTCACCAGATTGATTCCTGGGATGGCAGGTCTTTCATATGAAGAAAGACTGGATGAACTGGGCTTGTACTCGTTGGAATTTAGAAGATTGAGGGGGGATCTGATTGAAACGTATAAGATCCTAAAGGGATTGGACAGGCTAGATGCGGGAAGATTGTTCCCGATGTTGGGGAGGTCTGGAACGAGGGGTCACAGTTTGAGGATAGAGGGGAAGCCTTTTAGGACCGAGGTTAGGAAAAACTTCTTCACACAGAGAGTGGTGAATCTGTGGAATTCTCTGCCACAGCAAACTGTTGAGGCCAGTTCATTAGCTATGTTTAAAAGGAAGTTAGATATGGCCCTTGTGGCTACAGGGGTCAGGGGGTATGGAGGGAAGGCTGGGTTCTGAGTTGGATGATCAGCCATGATCATAATAAATGGCGGTGCAGGCTCGAAGGGCCGAATGGCCTACTCCTGCACCTATTTTCTATGTTTCTATATGTTTCTATAACAATGCAGAATATCCTCAATGTAAACTTGTTGATTCTTGATTGAATTTGAACTACTGAAGAAAAAATGAGTCAAATGCAACTAATACTAAGACAAAATAGTCACAGTTACAACACCTTTGCGATCTGGACCAATCTTACTATCCTCATATGTGAACAACAAAAGAGGATTTCAGTGCGATGGTTACTACTTGATTGGGCTTTATTTGTCACATGTGCATCAAAAAAGTGAAAGGCATTGTTCTGAGTGAAAACAAATCAGCAAAAATTGTGCTGGGCAGCCCGCAAGTGTTGCCATGCTTCTGGTGCCAACATAGCATGCCCACAACTCACCAACCCTAACCTATACATCTTTGGGAGGAAGGTAGAGCACTCAGAGTCATAGTCATATTAGTTATACTTTATTGATCCTGGGGGAAATTGGCTTTCATTACAGTTGCACCATAAATAATTAAATATTAATAGAACCATAAATAGTTAAATAGTAATATGTAAATTATGCCAGGAAATAAGGCCAGGACCAGCCTATTGGCTCAGGGTGTCTGACCCTCCAGGGGAGGAGTTGTAAAGTTCGGTGGCCACAGGCAGGAATGACTTCCTATGACGCTCTGTGCTGCATCTCGGTGGAATGAGTCTCTGGCTGAATGTAATCCTGTGCCCACCCAGTACATTATGTAGTGGATGGGAGATATTGTTCAAGATGGCATGCAACTTGGACAGCATCCTCTTTTCAGACACCATCGTCAGAGAGTCCAGTTCCATCCCCACAACATCACTGGCCTTACGAATGAGATTGTTGATCCTGCTGCCCCAGCACACAACAGCAAACATGATAGCACTGGCCACCAGAGGAAACGGACATTGCAGACAGAATGTGCAAACTCCTTATGAACAGCAGTAGGAATCAAACTCCGAGCTTACATTGCACTAATGGCAATGCTGCCATGTTGCCTCTCGACTTCTTTTCTCATTCAGAAGTGACAGCAGTTCTGAAGAGACCAGGTTACTTTGGAATGGAGCTAAGGTATTTTCACCAAACAAAGAGCATAGTTACTTGTTTGAAGTGTTCCTTCCAGTAAGCATTAACTACTGCACTGATGAATTCACCTCTGTTCTTGTTGCCTCTCAGTGGGTTTAGGGCTTGGATTTCTGGTTTGGAACGTAGATGGCCTTGGCAACGCAGAAGAATCTCAGCAGTCATGGATGCCATTGAGCCTCTCATTACCTTTCTGACCACTGTCCATTCCTTTCATTATATTTTTTCCTCTGGTGGATTTGTGTCTTCAGATACCAGTAGAACTGTTCCTCTTCCCTTGTCGAATGACCTGATCCAGGAACATGTGTTTACCGCTAATTAACTTTTAACTTTCCTGTTCGTTGTTAACAACGCAATCCTCCAATTCTTAGTAGAGTAATAAGGTGCCAATTACAGCAGGGTTAGAGGCCATCCATAAGCTATGAATGCTTTTTCTCTTTGGTAGGTTAGCCTGAAATGATTTCCAAATTCAAATATTTTTTGAAGGAAATGCAAGTTAATGGTGATAGACTTTCCCAGGTCAGTGTAACCAATATTGAGACCCAGTTACATTCAGGCAGTGTTATAGCACTTTGGAGTTTGGAGTTTAATTCCAGTGCCGTCTATAAGGAGTTTTTACGTTCTTCTTGTGATCTGCATGGGTTTTCTCCAGGTTCTCTAGTTTCCTCCTACCAGTTAGTGGGTTAATTGTCCTGTGATTAGGCCAGTGTTAATTAGGTGGGTTGCTGGGTGTTGTGGCAGATTGGGCTGGAAGGAGCTGTTCTATGCTGTATCTCTAAATAAATATGCCAACACCTGACTCCTGAAACAGCAATTCTATTCTCAGGACTTTCAAGGGCAGGGATAGGATGGACAGAAGGGAAATATTCAAGTTTGTTCTCAATGTTCTGGTTAGAAAATGCAATGCTCCCACTGACTCTGCCTCATACCACTCAGAATGGAGAAAGACTACATGGTGGCATTGATAACCTCTACTAACTGCATCAGAAGCTCACTCAAGTCCTGCATGAACAGCAGAAAGAGCATACCACTTCAGAATCTATCCACCGTCTCCCCCAGCTCCCACCTTCTGTCCCTCTGCGGTTCTTACATTGCCTCAAGATTAACCACAGAATCCACAAACCCAGAGAGTAAGCCACTGACCCATGATCCCAAAGGTCTGCCTAAGAAGGTGATGATAGTACAGATACAGTGGATTCTGGTTAATTGAGCCATTAGTTAATCAAGGAAGCTGTCTATTTGGGATGCTCTTAAAGAACAAAAACAAATTGAGAAAATAGCCGGGATTCACTTTATATGTTTTGGACACTATGTCACTAATTGGGCAGGAGACTGTTGCTAAGCAGTTTCTAACTAGTGTCAGTTGCGTGCCCGTGCATGGCCATTCAACACTGCACTGTACTTAGAGCGAACAGTTTTTAAATAGCAACAGTTGCGTCTGTTTGTGCTAAAACAAAACTGATTTTTGTCACTGATAGTTGGCAAGAAATAAGCAATAAGACAACAGAACTGCTTTGTTCACTACAGTTTCAAGCATTCTGGCTTGCAGATGCCAGAAATGGTCGGGAGTGAAAATGAAACAATTTCACTATTTCAACAAGTTATGAACTATGAAGATTTTGAAGGTACTGACAATCATCTTGAATGTTACAATAAAAATATACATATGGAGAATGCAATCATCTAAAGCATTGTATGAAGGCAGTCCATTATCTGTACTAGGTGTATGCGCTGATTTTGTTCATTTACTATCAATCAAAAGAAAGCTACAGATGAATTCCTTTAGATTATGAGGACACACAGTCTCTTTTATTGTCATTTAGTAATGCATGCATTAAGAGATGATACAATATTTCCTCCGGTGTGATATCACAAAACACAGGACAGAACAAGACTGAAAAAACTAACAAAACCACATAATTATAACATATAGTTACAACAGTGCAACAATACCATAACTTGATGAAGAAGTCCATGAGCAAAGTCTCTCAAATGTCCCACATCTCACGCAGACAGGAGAAGGAAGAAAAACTCTCCCTGCCATGCCCAACCACAGTCCGACTCTGAGTCGTCCGAAAACTTCGAGCCTCTGATCAGCTCTCCAACAACGAGTACTGAGCGCCATCTCTGTCCGAACGATTCAACCTCAGTCTCGGTCGCCAACAGCAGGCAAAGCCAGGGATTTTGAGGCCTTCCCTCCGGAAGATTCTCGATCGTGCAGTAACACCAGCAGTGAACCTGCGTTTCAGAAATTTCTTCAGATGTTCCTCTGTGCTTTCACGTCTGTCTCCATCAAATCAGAATTGTCCACGGCCCCTATTTAACGGATACGATATCATTTTCACTGGAGGGCTGCGCACGCATGGTGTGCTGATTCTGTCCCCTCCCACCTCCCTTTATTGGTATCTATTGGAACTAATACACAGTTTTATAGTACTGTAGAGATATTGGTAGTGTTCTTATTTGTCCTGTATTTCATTCAAATGCATAAATGGTAGTTTCTCTTTTTTATGCCTTTTTAACTATTTCTGTGAAACTTTAGCTAACTTGGGCAGCTGCTTAATTGGACCAAAATGTACTGGTCTTGATGATTGCCAATTAACCAGGATCCACTATACATGGGTTTATGAGAAAGTTAACCTAGTTTTAAATATCTAAAACAGTTCTGGCTGGTTGCATCACAGCCTGGTATGGAGACTCGAATGCACAAGATCACAAGATGCTGCAGAGGGTTGTAAACTTAGCCAGCTTCATCACAGGCTGAACCCTCCCCACCATCAAGGACAACTTCAACAGGGGGAGCCTCAAGAAGGTGACACCCATCATCAAGGAACCTCAGCATCCGGGATATTCCTTCTTCTCACTACAGAGCCTGAGGATCCACCTCAGGGTTTCAGGAACATCCTGTTCCCATCTTCTAAACAATCCACCAACATTAATTCATTATTGTTACTTATTTTGTAGCTTATAGTAATTCTCATGTCTTGCCCTGTACTGCTGTCTGAAAACAACAATCTTCAGAATATGTCAGTGATAATAAACCTGATTCTCATTCTGTAAAGCAATACATGACTTTAAACTCAGATCTGTTTTATTTAAAATATTGAAATACTTGACATTATCTGTAGTGGTAGTTAATAGAGTTAATTTCTATGTCACTCGGTCAGCCACTCCCACATGGGAGGAGTTCACGTACTCCTGCATGCTGGACTTAATATTGGTGTTCAAGATGAGAAGAGGCATAGATTGAGTGGATAGCCAGAGACTTTTTCCCCAGGGCAGAACCAGCAAGTACAAGGGGGCATAGTTTTAAGGTTATTGGAGGAAAGTATAGGGGCGGTGTCAATTTTTTTCCTACAGCGAGTGGTGGAACAGCCTGCCAAAAGTGGTGGTAGAGGCAGGTGCTTTAGGGACATGAATGATAGAAAAATGGAGGGCTATGTGGGAAGGAAGGATTACATTGATCTTACTTACTGCCCATTATTCCGCTGGTGCTTAAAGCAGAAATGAAGGGCCTCCATTTCTGGTGGTGTTCAAGGGCTTCTTTTATCACGTCAGTAGTTTCCTCACAGTTTTCACTCCTGTCGGTCATGCAAGTCCCGGGTAGAGACTCAGGAATACCATTGCACTCAGATGTAGGAGGATTCTTCACTGCTGTTTCCAAACAGGAGGAGGAGAAGATGGCGGCGCGACACAGCTTGCACGGCCACTCCGGTGGATGATATCTGTAATCTGTCAAGTAGGGTTCCGTGCACAATCCTGATTTGATGGAGACAGACGTGAGAGGACGGAGGAACATCTGGAGAAACTTCTGAAATGCCTGTTTCGCTGCCGCTGCTACTGTGTGATCCAGAATCTCCGGAGGGGAAGGCCCCGAGTCCTCGGCTTTGTTTGTTGCTCGGCAGAGATGGTGCTCGGTATCGAAGGGCTGGTCGGAGGCTCAAAGTTTTCGGATGGACTCAGTTACGGCTGTGGTCGGGTGCTTCCAGTGCATCGGCAGTTGTCGGCGCCTAGAGGTTTAAGGCAGAGAGAGTTTCTCCCTTCTGCCGCCTGCTATCAGGAGTCGATCAGAACTTTGAGACTCTTTTTACCATGCCCATGGTCTGCTCTTTGTCAAATTATGGTATTGATTTGCACTGCTGTAACCATATGTTATAATTATGTGGTCTTGTCAGTGTTAGTCTTTGGTTTGTCCTGTTTTTTTTTGTGATATCACTCTGGAGGAACATTGTATCATTTCTTAATGCATACATTTCTAAATGATAATAAACGAGGACTGAGTGTCCTCATAATCTAATCTAAACAGTTGTGGTTGTTAGCCCTGAGCTGAACCTCCAAATCTAGAGGACCGATGGACCACCCTTCACCCGGCCTCTGCTCTTTGACCTGTTTGGCACAGGTGACCCTACCAAGAGCCTAAGCATAAAGCCCTGACTCCAGCCAACATCGCTCTCCGGGGTCATTGAGGCCTGCAAGCCTCCAAAAGGTTGTGGTCCTCTTCAAGGTAGATTAATCTTGGGGTAGGTTAAAAGATCGGCACAACATTGTGGGCTGAAGGGCCTGTACTGTGCTGTAATGATCTAAGAGTTGTTTATGCAGACTGATAACCTTGCTGCTCTGATTTTTGGATGGAACATACTTTCCTCCCAGACAGATGCACGCTGCAGAATACAAAGACATCGGTGAGCTAGTAATCATCAGCTAAACAGATCACTGCACACCACGGTCTGTGTGTAGAGTTTGGCTGTTGTATTTACTCCACTGTCACTGTGGTTTCGCTTCAAGTTAGATGGCTAGAAAATACATCATGAGGTTTCAAGTGAGATTCACCTCGTAGATGATTCTCAAAGGCATGCCATACTGTGCATTCTAAGTTCTAAGAACAGCTTTTGCTCTGCCATCCAATTTCTGAACGTTCCATGAACTCAGGACCACCTCACTATTCTTCTTTTGCACTATTTTTTATTGTAGCTTATATAATTTGTTATGCCTGGACTGTACCATTGCCACAAAACAACAAGTTTCATGACAGGTATCAGTGATAATAAACCTGGTACTCATTCTGAGAAATTATTACTTTTTCTTTTCAATATCTTCACGTCACTTGGTAACAAACCTGACTCTCTTACTAGCTCTTCCTTCAGTTAGTCCTGACAATAGACAATAGGTGCAGAAGTAGACCATTCGGCCCTTCAAGCCTGCACCGCCATTCTGAGATCATGGCTGATCATCTACTATCAATACCCGGTTCCTGCCTTGTCCCCATAACCCTCGATTCCCCTATCCATAAGATACCTATCTAGCTCCTTCTTGAAAGCATCCAGAGAATTGGCCATAAGATACCTATCTAGCTCCTTCTTGAAAGCATCCAGAGAATTGGCCTCCACTGCCTTCTGAGGCAGCGTATTCCACACCTCCACAACTCTCTGGGAGAAGTTCCTCCTCAATTCTGTCCTAAATGACCTACCCCTTATTCTTAAACCATGCCCTCTGGTACTGGACTCTCCCAGCATCTGGAACATATTTCCTGCCTCTATCTTGTCCAATCCCTTAATAATCTTATATGTCTCAATCAGATCCCCCCTCAATCTCCTTAATTCCAGCGTGAACAAGCCCAGTCTCTCTAACCTCTCTGCGTAAGACAGTCTGGACATCCCAGGAATTAACCTAGTGAACCTACGCTGCACCTCCTCCACAGCCAGGATGTCCTTCCTTAACCCTGGAGACCAAAACTGCACACAATACTCCAGCTGTGGTCTCACCAGGGCCCTGTACAAATGCAAAACGATTTCCTTGCTCTTGTACTCCATTCGCTTTGTAATAAAGGCCAACATTCCATTAGCCTTCTTCACTGCCTGCTGACGAAGGGTCTTGGCCTGAAACGTCAACTGTACCTCTTCCTAGAGATGCTGCCTGGCCTGCTGCATGTGTGTTGCTTGAATTTCCAGCATCTGCAGAATTCCAGGTGTTTGAGTGATTTATACGTTGCAGCTTAACCTTAGGTTAAAGTGTTTTAAGAGACTAGCTTTATTTGTTACAAGTACTTCAAAACATCGAAACCTATGCGTCATTAGCATCAACGACCATCATGGTCCAAGGATGTGCTGGGTTCAGCCCACAAGTGTCGCCACACTTCTGGCACCAACATAGTATGCCCACTACTTACTAACTCTAACTTGTGCATCTTTGGAATGTGTGAAGAAACTGGAGCCTCGAGGAAACCCACACAGTCATGAGGAAATCGGACAAACACTTACCAACTGGCGAAGGAAATAAACTCTGGCTGCTGGCCGTTATGTGAACCATTTTGCTACTGGAATGTTTGGGAATGATTGACGTGGCTGCAGATGAACTATCATACTCAGTGTTGCTTGTCCATCCATTTCTGTAAGGCTATCCTTTAAACGGCTGCAAATATTTTGAATCTGAAACAAAGAGCTTTTGCTTGAATCCATGTTCCATGCAAAATAAATGACAAATGTAAGAGATTCACTGGAGATCCAGAGTGCTGGTTGTTTGTGTGCTGGGGGCAGTCTGCAAGTATCACCACACATTCCTACACCAATATAACGTGCCCACCGTGCTCGGCAGAATGACACTCACAAATGCTAGAGGAACTTGGTAGGTCAGGCCATATCTCTGGAAAGCAATGAAGCATCGACGTTTCAGGCCAAGGCCCTTCACCAGTACCGGAAAGGAATGGGGGAAGACGTCAGATGGGACGGAGTACAAGGTCATAGGTGAAACCAGGTGAGGGAGAGGCAGGAAGGTGGAAGAGCAGATGATTGTTGCCATTTGTGAGTTGTACTAAGAAAAAATAAACTTTACAACTGGTGAAAAATCGTTAGGGCTACATCTTGGAAAAGTGCTTAACCTGGGCAGGCGGGTGGGTGAAACAAGGTGGCTGACCTGGGCAGGTGGCTGGACAGGAAACAAGATGCCTGACCTGGGCAGGTGGCTGGACAGGAAACAAGGGTGTTCGACCTGGACAGATGGTTGGATGGAAACAAGTTATTTGACTTGGGCCGTAGGTAGATGGAAACAAGAACGTAAGACATAGGAGCAGAGTTAGGCCATTCAGCCCATCGAGTCTGCTCCACCATTCCATCATGGCTGATCCTGGATCAAACTTAGCCCCGTACACTTTTCCTACCATCTCCTATGATGCCCTGGTCAATCAGGAAACAATCAACTTCCACCTTAAATATACCCACGGACTTGGCCTCCACTGCAGTCGGTGACAGAGCATACCACAGATTTACTGCTCTCTGGCTAAAAGAAAATGCTCCTTACCTCTGATTTTAAAGCTTGCTCCTTAATTTTGAGGCTATGCGCTCTAGTTCTGTGTACCCCCACCATGGAAACATTCTCTCCACATCCACCCTATCTAGTCCTATCAACGTTCAGTAGATTTCAATGAGATCCCCTGACATTCATCTAAATTACAGTGAGCACAGGCCCAAAGCTGCCAAACACTCCTCATATAGTACTGTAACCCCTTCATTCCCAGAATCATCCTTGTGAACCTCCTCTGGACCCTCCAGTGACAACACATCACTTCTAAGATATGGGGCTCAAAGCTGTTGACAATACGGTCTGACTAGTGTCTTATAAATCACCAACATTATCTCCTTGCTTTTATATTCTGTTCCACTTGAAATAAATGCCAACATTGCATTTGCCTTTTTTACTACAAACTAAACCTGTAAAGTAACCTTGTGGGAGTCTTGCACGGGGACTCCTGAGTTCCTCTGCACTTCCAAGGTTTGAACCTTCTCCCCTTTTAGATAATAGTCCACACTATTGTTCCTTTCACCAAAACGCATTATCATACATTTCCCAACACTATATTCCATCTGCCACTTTTTTGCTCATTCTTCCAATTTGTCTAAGTCCTGCTGCAATCGTATTGCTTCCTCAGCACTACCTACCCCTCCATCTATCTTCGTATCATTTGCAGACTTTGCCACAAAGTCATCAATTTCATTATCTTCGTCATTGACAAGCAATGTGAAAAGTAGTAATTCCAATACTGACCCCTGAGGAAAGCCACTGGTTACCAGCAGCCAAACAGAAAAGGTCTCATTTATTCCGACTCGCTGCCTCCTGCCTGTCAGCCATTCCTCTATCCATGCCAGTATCTTTCCTGTAACACCTTAGGATTTTATCTTGTTAAGCAGCCTCTTGTGTGGCATCTTATCAAACACCTTATGAAAACCTAAGTAAATGACATCCACTGCCTCTCCTTTGTCCAGCCTGCTTGTTACTTCATTGAAGAACTCTAACAGATTTGTCAGGCAAGATTTCCCTTGACAGAAACCATGCTGACTTTGACTTATTTTATCATTGGTCTCTAAGTACTCTGAAACCACTTCCTTAATATACTCCAACGCTTTCCCTAACACCGAGGTTAGGTTAACTGGCCTATAATTCCCTTTCTTTTGGCCTCCTCCCTTCTTAAAGAGTGGAGTGACATTCTTCCATTCCTCCAGGACCAGGCCAGAACCAAGTGATTCTTGAAAGATCATGACCAATGCATCCATTATCTCTTCAGCAACCTCTCTCAGGACTCTGGGATGTAGTCCATCTGATCCAGGTGACTTATTCACCTTCAGATCTTTCAGTTTGCCTAACACTTTTTCCCTTGTAATAGCAATGGCAATCACTCCTGCTCCCTGACTCTCATGGACCTCTGGCACACTGCCAGCATCTTCCACAGAAGACAAATGCAAAGTACCCATTAAGTACTTAGCTGCCATTTCTTTGTCCCCCATTACTACCTCACCAGCATCATTTTCCGATGGTCCAATATTAAATCTCACCTCAGTTTTACTTCTTATGTAACTGAAAAAACTTTTGGTATCCTGTTTTATATTATTGGCTAGATTGCCCTCCTATTTCATCTTTTCCCTTCTTGAAGCTTTTTTAATTATCTGTTGTTGGATTTTTAAAGTTTACTAATCATCCAACTTCCCACTCACTTGCTGCTTTATATGCCTTTTCCTGGCTTTCATGCAGTCCTTAACTTCCCTTGTCAGCCACAGTTGTCTACATCTGCCATTTGAGAACAACTTCTTCTGTGGGACATATCTATTCTGTGGCTTGTGAACTATTTCCGGTAACTTCAGCCATCTCTGCTCTGTCACCATCCCTGCCAGTTCCTCCTCCAATCCACCTGGGCAAGCTCCTCTCTCGTGTCTCTGTAATTCCCTTTATTCCATTATGATTCTGATACATGTGACTTATGCTTCTCCCTCTCAAATTGCAGAATGAGTTCCATGAGGCCATAAGACATAGGAGTAGAATTAGGCCATTTGGCCCGTTGAGTCTGCTCTACCATTCAATCATGGCTGATCCTATTTCCCCTCCCCAGCCTTCTCCGCATAACCTTTGATGCCATGTCCAATCAAGAACCTATCAAACCCTGCCTTAAATATCCCCAACGACCTGGCCTCCACAGCTGCCTGTGGCAAAGAATTCCACAAATACGAATGCCTAGGGTGCAATTCATCTGGTCCAAGTGACTTATGTAACCTTAGGTCTTTCAGCTTTTGGAACACCTTCTCACTTGTCATGTTAACTGTACTCACTTCTCTTACCTTGCACGCTTCAACATCTGGTATAATGCTCGTGTCTTCTACAGTGAAGGTAGATGCAAACTATTTATTTAGTTGCAGTGTTAGCAGTGAGGAGGATGCTAAGAGGATGCAGGGTGACTTGGATAGGTTGGGTGAGTGGGCAAACTCATGGCAGATGCAATTTAATGTGGATAAATGTGAAGTTATCCACTTTGGTGGCAAAAATAGGAAAACAGATTATTATCTGAATGGTGGCCGATTAGGAAAAGGGGAGGTGCAACGAGACCTGGGTGTCATTATACACCAGTCATTGAAAGTGGGCATGCAGGTACAGCAGGCGGTGAAAAAGGCGAACGGTATGCTGGCATTTATAGCGAGAGGATTCGAGTACAGGAGCAGGGAGGTACTACTGCAGTTGTACAAGGCCTTGGTGAGACCACACCTGGAGTATTGTGTGCAGTTTTGGTCCCCTAATCTGAGGAAAGACATCTTTGCCATAGAGGGAGTACAAAGAAGGTTCACCAGATTGATTCCTGGGATGGCAGGTCTTTCATATGAAGAAAGACTGGATGAACTGGGCTTGTACTCGTTGGAATTTAGAAGATTGAGGGGGGATCTGATTGAAACGTATAAGATCCTAAAGGGATTGGACAGGCTAGATGCAGGAAGATTGTTCCCGATGTTGGGGAGGTCTAGAACGAGGGGTCACAGTTTGAGGATAGAGGGGAAGCCTTTTAGGACCGAGGTTAGGAAAAACTTCTTCACACAGAGAGTGGTGAATCTGTGGAATTCTCTGCCACAGCAAACTGTTGAGGCCAGTTCATTAGCTATGTTTAAAAGGAAGTTAGATATGGCCCTTGTGGCTACAGGGGTCAGGGGGTATGGAGGGAAGGCTGGGTTCTGAGTTGGATGATCAGCCATGATCATAATAAATGGCGGTGCAGGCTCGAAGGGCCGAATGGCCTACTCCTGCACCTATTTTCTATGTTTCTATCTGCCATCTCCTTGTCCCGTCTCATTTCATATTATTTCTCCAGTCTTATTTTCTAGCAGTCGTATATCCACTCACATCTCTTTTTTATTTATTACATACTTGAAAAAGCTTTTACTGTCCACTTTGATATTGTTTGCCAGCTTGCTTTCATATTTCATTTCTTCCCTCCTAGTGATTCTTTTAGTTGCTCTCTGTAGGGTTTTAAAAGCTTCCCAATCCTCTGTCTTCCCACTAGTTTTTGATTTGTTGTCTGCCTCCTCTTTTGCTGTTGCATTAGCTTTGTCATCCCTTTTCGGACATGGTTGCACTATTTTGCCATTTGAGTATTTCTTTGTTTTTGGAATGCATCTGTCCTGCACCTTCCTCATTTTTCCCAGAAACTCATGCTATTGCTGCTCTGCTGACATCCCTACAAGCATCTCCTTCTAATTTTCTTTGGCCAACTCCTCTTTCATACCACTGTAATTTCCTTTACTCCACTGAAATACTGCTACATCAGACTTTACTTTCTCTCTACCAATTTCCAAGTTGAACTCAGTCATATCATGATCACTGCCTCCTAAGGGTTCCTTTACATTAAGCTCTCAAGTAAGATATGGGTTATGACACAACACCTCATCCCTGAGTAGGCTCAAGCACAAACTGGTCTAAAAAGTCATCTTATGGGCATTCAACAAATGCCCTCTCTTGTGATCTGACTCCGACCCGCTTTTTCCAACTCCTTTGGATATTGAGGTCCTCCATTACAATGATGACATTACCCTTATTACATGCCTTTTCCAGCTCCCTTTGCAATCTCAAGCTACTATTTGGAGGTCTATATATGATTCCAGAATGTATTTTTTAACCCTTGCAGTCTCTTAGCTCCAGCCACAAAGATTCAACATTCTCTGACCTTATGTCACCTCTTTCTAAAGATGTAATTCCATCTCTTCCCAACAGAGCCACACCACCACCTATGCCTTCCTGCCTGTCCTTTTGATACAACATACATCCTTTGAAGTTAAACTTCCAACTATGACCTTCTTTGAGCCACGACCCAGTGACACCCACAATGTCATACTGACCAATCTCTAAATGTGCCACAAGTTCGTCCACCTTATTCCGAATGCTATGTGCATTTAAATACAGCACCTTCAGTCCTGCATTCTTCACCCTTTTAAATGTTGCCTCTGTGGTACAATTTAACTCTTTGCTCTGTCTGCATTTGTACCCAATCATTGGCTTGTCCTTCCTTACATTCACATTACACCCATCATCTTGTAAACCTGCTGGCTCATCCTCAGCTCTATCATACTGATTCCCATCACCCTGCCATATTAGTTTAAACCACTCCTAACAAGTCTAGTAAATCTGCCAGCAAGAATATTGGTCCCCCTCAGATTCAAGTGCAACCTGTCCCTATTTGTACAGGTCCCACCTGCCCCAGAAGAGGTCCCAATTATCCAGAAATCTGAATCCCTGTCCCCTGTTCCAATTGATCAGCCACACACTTACCTGCCACCTCATTCTATTCCTATCCTCACTATCGCAAGGCACCGGCAGCAATCCCGATATTACTGCCTGTTTCTCAGCCTCCTTCCTAACTCCCTGTATTCTGATTTTAGGACCTCCTCCCTTTTTCTCCCTATGTCATTGGTACTAATATGTACCACGACCTCTGGGTGCTCACCCTCCCTTTTCAGGATATTGTGGACGCATCCAGAAACATCGTGGACCCTGGCACCTGGGAGGCAAACTATATTTGTGTTTCCCTTTCACATCCACAGAATTGTCCATCTGTCCCCCTGACTAAAGAGTCCCCTATTATTGCTGCCATCCTCTTCAGTTCCCTACCCTCTGAGTATAGGGCCAGACTCAGTGCCAGAGGCACAGCCACTATTGCTTCCCCAGGTAGGGCCGTCCTGTCCCCCCAGTAGTACTCAAAATTGAGCACCTATTGTTCAGGACGATGGCCACAAGGGTGCTCTCCACTATCTGATGTTCTCCCTTCCCTCTCCTGATAGTCACCCATTTATCTGTCTCCTGTAGCCTCGGGGTGACTACCTTCCTGTAGTTCCTGTCTATCACTGCCTCACTCTCCCTAACAAGCCGAAGGTCATCGATTTGCAGCTCCAGTTCCCTAACACAGTCTGTAAGGAGCTGCATCTCGATGCACTTGGAGCAGATGTGGCCAGCGGGGAGGCTGAACGTGTCCTGGAAATCCCACACCTGACATCCAGAACAGAACACTGGCTCTGTAGTCATACCTCCTATTCTCTCAAGATTTAAATAAGAAATAAGAAATAAATTTACCTAATTACCTTGCCTCTGCCTGTTCTTACCCAAGCCCTTGTTGAGCCAAAGTTTTACTGTTCTGCCTGAGACCACTCTGACGATGACCGCTCTGCTAGATGGTACCTCTCTTTTACGGAGACTGGGTTTTTAAAGCACTTTGCTGGATCTGCGTGGGAACGCTTCCGTTGCGTCTGCACAGTACTCCAATCAACGACAAGGTGCTTAACCTGGGAAGGTAGGTGGACAGAAATAAGGTGCTTGACCTGGGCAGGTAGGTGGATGGAAACAAGGTGATTGACCTGCTCAGGTAAGTGGATGAGAAACAAGGTGCTTGACCTGGGCAGGCGGGTGGATGGAAACAAGGTGCTTGACCTGGGCAGGTGGGTGGATGAGAAACAAGGTGCTTGACCTGGGCAGGTGGGTGGATGAGAAACAAGGTGCTTGACCTGGGCAGGTGGGTGGACAGGAACAAGGGTATCAAATGGCAATTGATTATGAGAAAATAGAACATGAGAAAGAGAAAGTCGTATTCATAGTCATACTTTATTGATCCCAGGGGAAATTGGTTTTCGTTACAGTTGCACCATAATAATAAATAATTAGAAATAATAAATAATAGAACCTTAAATAGTTAAATAGTAGTATGTAATTTATGCCAGTAAATTATGAAATAAGTCCAGGACCAGCCTATTGGCTCAGGGTGTCTGACCCTCCAAGGGAGAAGTTGTAAAGTTTGACGGCCACAGGCAGGAATGACTTCCTATGATGCTCTGTGCTGCATCTCACTGGAATGAGTCTCTGGCTGAATGTAATCCTGTGCCCAACCAGTACATTATGTAGTGGATGGGAGACATTGTCCAAGATGGCATGCAACTTGGATAGCATCCTCTTTTCAGACACCACCGTCAGAAAGTCCAGTTCCATCCCCACAACATCACTGGCCTTACGAATGAGTTTGTTGATTCTGTTGGTGTCTTCTACCCTCAGCCTGCTGCCCCAGCACACAACAGCAAACATGATAGCACTGGCTACTACAGACTCGTAGAACATCCTCAGTATTGTCCGGCAGATGTTAAAGGACCTCAGTCTCCTCAGGAAGTAGAGGCGGCTCTGACCTTTCTTGTAGACAGCCTCAGTATTCCTTGACCAGTCCAGTTTATTGTCAATTCGTATCCCCAGGTATTTGTAATCCTCCACCATGTCCACACTGACCCCTGGATGGAAACAGGGGTCGCCGGTACCTTAGCTCTCCTCAGGTCTACCACCAGCTCCTTAGTCTTTTTCACATTAAGCTGCAGATAATTCTGCTCACACCATGTGACAAAGTTTCCTACTATAGCCCTGTACTCAGTCTCACCTCCCTTGCTGATGCATCCAACTATGGCAGAGTCATCCGAAAACTTCTGAAGATGACAAGACTGTGTAGTAGTTGAAGTCTGAGGTGTAAATGGTGAAGAGAAAGGGAGACAAGACAGTCCCCTGTCTTGCACCATGTATCATTGAATCCACTAATCACAAGCTGAAAAGTAGCACTGGCAAATATCCACACTGGCAGAGTGTGGGTCCCAAGGGATTCAAGGGGAATAAAGATAACTGCTAATGAATTAAAAATGTAGCTGGAATTGGATATCAACACAGTACATTAGGCCCCAACAGATGGTATGTTGGTGCAACAGAACGCAGCTGAAAATAATTTGGAAAATGTGTAGCTCATGTGGTTGAAGGGTGGGTTGAGCTGTTCTCCAATCTTGGCAACTTACTTGCAAACGTTTCGTCACCATGGCAGGAGACATCATCAGTGCGCTGTTACTTGTGGTGTGTCCTCCGAATGCTTGGCCTTTATATACTTCTCAATCAGCTGAGTGCCTGTCATTTGTGATGTGGGGAGGAAATCTTGTCACTGATTGGCTGCGTGGCAAAACATCGTGCGAGTGATCTGGAATTTTGCCTGCATCGGCTTATAAATAGGATCGAGATCTACATGTTTGTTTACAGAATTGTTCATGAAAAACCACACTTCTAGGAATTCTCCTGCATGCCATGTGTTTGCTTGGCGCTGTGACTTTCACTGATGCCCAGTTGAATTGTGCCCCTCTCAATCTTCATGGGTGGAGACTAGGGAGAACTTAGCTCTTACACATGGTATAAAACAACCGAAAATACAGAAAGTGCACAGATCTGAGTTATGAAGAAAGGTTTTTGGTATGAGATATTAACTGTTTCTTTTCCTACAAGTGTGACCTGAACTACAGAGCATTTCTGGCATATTCTGCTTTTATTTTAGGTGTCCGGATTTTTGATTTCAGACTTTGATCTTCAATATCGACCCTAGGACTCGCCAATGTTGGGATCCTGAATAACAGGCCTCCAACTCTGGACTCAATTGATGATAGGACTCTGATCTCCAGCACACAAACTCCAGACTCAGTGAAGGCACCCCAAATGCTAGGCTCCAAAGAATAAGTGCTTGTATCAGCAGATGTTTCTAAGTGTCAGTCCTACTCCATAACAACAAGAAATACGGATGCGTTTCATTCCTTTGGCACTTGACTGAACTTTCACGCTCCTTAAATCTACACATTTGCAGAGAAGTCATTTTTTTTGGTAAGATAAAGTTATAATGCTTTACTGAAATGACAAGGTGAAATAACAAGCTGAAAAAAGCGAGGATTGACCGATGTTGGCAATTCAAATAATCTGGAAAGCAATCTTAATTAAGCAGTTAATAATTCCTACTTTTGCAGTGATCCAGATATAAAAGTGGCCTGATTGAGTATAAAATAATCATAATTACTGTAGAAATGATGTATACAACTATTAGCCAGTAGATGGCAGTGTCTTCTTCTGACATTTGATGGAAGCAATCCATTTCTTGGAAGCCTTTTAAACTTCAGAAAAAATACAGACTAAAATTATAAGAAACTTCAACATGAAAATGCTTTTTGGTCCCTCAAGGTTGCTTTGTCATTCAAGGTTCATGAGCTCTCCCACGAGGGCATAGATAGAATAGGTAGCCGGCATCTTCTTCCCAGTGTGGAAATTACGGGAGGACATAATTTTAAGGTGATTTGAGGAAACTATAGCGGAGATGTCAGAGGTAAGTTTTTACACAGAGAATAGCGGGTGCATGGAGCGATCTACCAAGATACAGGCAGATACATTACAGACATTTACGAGACTCTTAGGTAGGTACATGGATGAAAAAAAGATGGTGGGGATAAATGTGAGGGAAGGGTTAAATTAATCTTGGAGTAGGTTAAAAGGCTAGCACAACATGTAGGGCCTGTACTGTGCTGTAGTGTTCTCTGTTCCACACTTAATTAGCCACTTTATTAGGTTCAAGAGTGGAACCAAAGTGGTCTTCTCCTGAAGCCCATCCACTTCAAGGTTTGACATGCTGTGCATTCAGAGATACTCTTCTGCACACCACTGTTGTAACATGTAGTTATTTGAATTAGTATCATCTTCCTGAACCAGTCAACCACTCCCCTCTGACGTCCCTCATTAACAAGGTATTTTCGCCCACAAAGCTGGATTTTTTTTTGTTTTTCATGCCATTCTCTCTAAACTCTGGGGACTGTTGAGCATAAAAATTCCCAAGAGATCAGCAGTTTCTGAGATACTTCAGCCACTGTCTGTCACCAATAAGCATTTCACTGTCAAAATCACTTAGGTGACATTTCTTCCCCACTCTGATGTTTGTCTGAGCAACAACCAAACCTCCTGACTGTGTCTGCGTGCTTTTATGCATTGAGTTGCTGCCACGTGTTTGGCTGATTAGATATCTGCGTTAACGAGCAGGTGTACAAGCGTACCTAATAAAGTGGCCACTGGGTGTATGTTGTGTGATCATTAACCCTTGATTCCCCAGTCCTTGATTAGATTCAAAGATGCCCCTTCTTGAGGCCAGGAATTCCAATTGGTTCCTCATCTCAGTCTTACATGGGTATCCTCTTATTATGAAACTACGTTGTGCTCCTTGATCCTTAACACTTCCATACAGTCTCCCAGCATCTACCTTGTCCCGGACCAGTAGCTCCATTGGTGTGGTAGTAATTCTTCAGAGATGCTGGTGATATTTAGGTCCTCCTGTATACATTTGTTACTAACAGGGTGTTCATAGTGTCTTTTACTGTAAAGACTTACACAAGAGGAAGTCAGTTGAACAGGCACCAGTCCCCAATAGAGACTCCGCAGTAGAAAGGATGACCAGTTTAACGTTCCCGGATATCAGCATCACCTCAAGGCTCAACAAAAACTTCTTCCCGATGGCGATCAGCTTCTTGAACAAAATACAACAATTTTTTTGTCTCTCTCAACTTGCCCTGGTAATGCATTTGACCCAGTCCATCGCAGGTAAAGCCCTCCCCAACCACTGAGCACACCTACATAAGACACTGTCGTAGGAAAGCAGCATTCATCATCAGAGGTCCTCACCACCCATGCCATGCTCTTTTCTCACTGCTGCCATCAGGTAGAAAGGACAAGAGCCTCAGGACTCACACCACCATGTTCAGGAACAGTTACTACCCCTCAACCATCATTAAAAAGGCCATAGCTACACTCACTTGCCCCGTCATTGAAATATTCCCCCAACCAATGATCCCACTTTAAGGACTCTATCTCGTTATCTCATGTCATTGCCTATTATTTATATTTGCATTTGCACAGTTTGTTGTCTTCTGCACTCTGGTTGATCGTTCATCGATCCTGTTACTAGATTAGATTAGATTAGATTCAACTTCATTGTCATTGTGCCAAGTACAGATACAAAGCCAATGAAATGCATTATAGCTGCTATTCTATAGATTTGCTGTGTATAGCCACAGGAAATGAATCTCAGGGTTGTATGTGGTGACATATACGTACTTTGATAATAAAATTTACTTTGAACTTCAAACTTTTCTGTAAGTTATGTTACAAGGGTTTCAAAGGTACGTTTAACGTCAAAGAATTGTATACAATATACATCCTGAAATTCTTTTTTCACAATGATCCACGAAAACAGAGGAGTGCCCCAAAGAACGAATGACAGTTAAATGTTAGAACCCCAAAGTCCCCCACCCAGCTCCCCCCTCCCACACGAGCAGCAGCAAAGCAACGATCCCCCCTCCCCCACTTAATATTAACTCAAGTTTGTGCTGTCTGTAATGTACTGTTTTGCTGCTGAAAAAATAACTGATGTTCATGCTATTTAAATAAACTTGAACTGGGACATGCAAAATATCTGTTTAATTCCTGTGCAGAAAGGCAGAGGAATTAAGTTTGATAACTTGTATATTTTCTCACATGTATTCTCTAAGTAACTTAGACCTTTTTGATCTACTTAAAGAAAATAGTCAGATTTTATATTCTTGCCAGCTTCCCTTCATTATTCATTTTCTTTTTCTTGATTTTGTTTTAATTTCGTGGATTATAATTATTTTGCTAGTTTTTAGACCTGTCACCTTTTATGTTTTCTCCGTGGATGCAATACCCTCTGGAATTTCCTTGATTATCCACAGGTGGTTCTGCCCAAATCCTTTCTCTTCGTTTTTGCTGAGTCGTGAATGATATCCTTCAATGTCTTCCACTATCTGTTTATTGTTTTGCCTGCTAGTCTCTTTACCCAGTCCACTTCAGCAAAATCTCTGCTCATTCTTTTGTAATGCTGTTTGTTTAAGATTAATGCCATTGCTTAAAATCCAAATTTCTCACTACCAAACTGAGCGCTAAATAGAGCCATGCTGTGGAGATCCATTGGGATATTTGATTCTGAGATCATTTATTAAATCTGTCTCATTACACATTACCAGACTCAAAATAGCCTGGTCCCTGATTGCTTCTTACCACTTCGCTCATAAACATAACCCAAATACACTTCATGAATTCATTTGCAGGGTCACCATTTCCAATTCGATTAACCCATTCTGCAGGAAGATTAAAGGCAGAAACACGAGAGATTCTACAGATGCTGGAAATCTTCAGCAGCGCACACAGAATGCAGGGGGAACTCAGCAGGTCAGGCAGCATCTGCGGACCATTAACCTTTCAGGCTGAGACCCCTCATCGGAATCAGGTTTAATATCACTGACATTGGTTGTGAAATTTGTTGGCTTGTGGCAGCAGTATATTTCAATCCATAATAATAAACAACATGAATTTCAGTAAGTACAAATATTAAATAGTTAAAGTAAATATGAATAGTTGAAGTAAACAAGTAACGCAAAAATAAAAATAAAGAAGTAGTGAGGTTCAATGTCCATTCAGAAATCGCATGGCAGAGGACAAAGAGCTTTTCCTGAACCGTTGCATGTGAGCATGTCAATGCAAGGAGCATTCGTAATAAGGTGGATGAATTGAAAGTGCAGATTGTTATTAATGATTATGATATAGTTGGGATCACAGAGACATGGCTCCAGGGTGACCAGGGATGGGAGCTCAACGTTCAGGGATATTCAATATTCAGGAGGGATAGACACGAAGGAAGGGGAGGTGGGGTGGCGTTGCTGGTTAAAAAAGAGATTAACGCAATAGAAAGGAAGGACATAAGCCGGGAAGATGTGGAATCGATATGGGTAGAGCTGCGTAACACTAAGGGGCAGAAGACGCTGGTGGGAGTTGTGTACAGGCCACCTAACAGTAGTAGTGAGGTCGGAGATGGTATTAAACAGGAAATTAGAAATGTGTGCAATAAAGGAACAGCAGTTATAATGGGTGACTTCAATCTACATGTAGACTGGGTGAACCAAATTGGTAAAGGTGCTGAGGAAGAGGATTTCTTGGAATGTATGCGGGATGGTTTTTTGAACCAACATGTCGAGGAACCGACTAGAGAGCAGGCTATTCTGGACTGGGTTTTGAGCAATGAGGAAGGGTTAATTAGCGATCTTGTCGTGAGAGGCCCCTTGGGTAAGAGTGACCATAATATGGTGGAATTCTTCATTAACATGGAGAGTGACGTAGTTAATTCAGAAACAAAGGTTCTGAACTTAAAGAGGGGTAACTTTGAAGGTATGAGACATGAATTAGCTAAGATAGACTGGCAAATGACACTTCAAGGATTGACGGTGGATATGCAATGGCAGGCATTTAAAGGTTGCATGGATGAACTACAACAATTGTTCATCCCAGTTTGGCAAAAGAATAAATCAAGGAAGGTAGTGCACCCGTGGCTGACAAGAGAAATTAGGGATAGTATCAATTCCAAAGAAGTAGCATACAAATTAGCCAGAGAAAGTGGCTCACCTGAGGACTGGGAGAAATTCAGAGTTCAGCAGAGGAGGACAAAGGGCTTAATTAGGAAGGGGAAAAAAGATTATGAGAGAAAACTGGCAGAGAACATAAAAACGGACTGTAAAAGCTTTTATAGATATGTAAAAAGGAAAAGACTGATAAAGACAAATGTAGGTCCCCTGCAAACAGAAACAGGTGAATTGATTATGGGGAGCAAGGACATGGCAGACCAATTGAATAATTACTTTGGTTCTGTCTTCACTAAGGAGGACATAAATAATCTTCCAGAAATAGTAAGGGACAGAGGGTCCAGTGAGATGGAGGAACTGAGCGAAATACATGTTAGTAGGGAAGTGGTGTTAGGTAAATTGAAGGGATTGAAGGCAGATAAATCCCCAGGGCCAGATGGTCTGCATCCCAGAGTGCTTAAGGAAGTGGCCCAAGAAATAGTGGATGCATTAGTGATAATTTTTCAAAACTCGTTAGATTCTGGACTAGTTCCTGAGGATTGGAGGGTGGCTAATGTAACCCCACTTTTTAAAAAAGGAGGGAGAGAGAAACCGGGGAATTATAGGCCGGTTAGCCTAACGTCGGTGGTGGGGAAACTGCTGGAGTCAGTTATCAAGGATGTGATAACAGCACATTTGGAAAGCGGTGAAATGATCGGACAAAGTCAGCATGGATTTGTGAAAGGAAAATCATGTCTGACGAATCTCATAGAATTTTTTGAGGATGTAACTAGTAGAGTGGATAGGGGAGAACCAGTGGATGTGGTATATTTGGATTTTCAAAAGGCTTTTGACAAGGTCCCACATAGGAGATTAGTGTGCAAACTTAAAGCACACGGTATTGGGGGTAAGGTATTGGTGTGGGTGGAGAATTGGTTAGCAGACAGGAAGCAAAGAGTGGGAATAAACGGGACCTTTTCAGAATGGCAGGCGGTGACTAGTGGGGTACCGCAAGGCTCAGTGCTGGGACCCCAGTTGTTTACAATATATATTAATGACTTGGATGAGGGAATTAAATGCAGCATCTCCAAGTTTGCGGATGACACGAAGCTGGGTGGCAGTGTTAGCAGTGAGGAGGATGCTAAGAGGATGCAGGGTGACTTGGATAGGTTGGGTGAGTGGGCAAACTCATGGCAGATGCAATTTAATGTGGATAAATGTGAAGTTATCCACTTTGGTGGCAAAAATAGGAAAACAGATTATTATCTGAATGGTGGCCGATTAGGAAAAGGGGAGGTGCAACGAGACCTGGGTGTCATTATACACCAGTCATTGAAAGTGGGCATGCAGGTACAGCAGGCGGTGAAAAAGGCGAACGGTATGCTGGCATTTATAGCGAGAGGATTCGAGTACAGGAGCAGGGAGGTACTACTGCAGTTGTACAAGGCCTTGGTGAGACCACACCTGGAGTATTGTGTGCAGTTTTGGTCCCCTAATCTGAGGAAAGACATCTTTGCCATAGAGGGAGTACAAAGAAGGTTCACCAGATTGATTCCTGGGATGGCAGGTCTTTCATATGAAGAAAGACTGGATGAACTGGGCTTGTACTCGTTGGAATTTAGAAGATTGAGGGGGGATCTGATTGAAACGTATAAGATCCTAAAGGGATTGGACAGGCTAGATGCAGGAAGATTGTTCCCGATGTTGGGGAGGTCTAGAACGAGGGGTCACAGTTTGAGGATAGAGGGGAAGCCTTTTAGGACCGAGGTTAGGAAAAACTTCTTCACACAGAGAGTGGTGAATCTGTGGAATTCTCTGCCACAGCAAACTGTTGAGGCCAGTTCATTAGCTATGTTTAAAAGGAAGTTAGATATGGCCCTTGTGGCTACAGGGGTCAGGGGGTATGGAGGGAAGGCTGGGTTCTGAGTTGGATGATCAGCCATGATCATAATAAATGGCGGTGCAGGCTCGAAGGGCCGAATGGCCTACTCCTGCACCTATTTTCTATGTTTCTATGTTTCTATGTTTCTGAACCTCCTCCCTGAGGGTAGCAACGAGAACAAGGCATGACCTGGGTGATGGGAGTCCTTAATGACGGGTGCCGCCTTCAGGGCTAATGGTCGTATTCCTCTCCAGTGATGCTGCCTGAACTGCTGGGTTCCTCCAGCATTTTGTGTGAAGATTAAAGGCATCCACGTTGGTAATAATGTTTGTAAATCTGATGGAAGCAGATATTGAGAATGGTAAGGGTGGAGTGCCACGGGAGGGGTGTTGGACAGGTGGCAGAGAGGGAGAACCAGGGTTGGTGAGGATGCAGATACACCCAGCCCCGAGACACCAGGAAAGGACATTTGATTCCAAATATTGATCATTACAGAATGTCCCTCTGATGCCTCCCACTCCCTCCCCTCTCCCTTCCCATTTTCCCAATCATAATTCCCCTCTCCTCCCTGCCCCCTTCCCACTCCCAGTCCAAATTAGAGACCCCTATCAGAATCAGGTTTATCATCACTCACATATGTCGTGAAATTTGATTTTTTGCAGCGGTATTACACAGTGCAATACATAAAATTACTAGAGTACTGTGCAAGAGTCTTAGACGCTATATATATTATGTGCTGAAAACTTTTGCTCAGTACTGTATGTCATATTAGCAGAGTTTGAAGATTCTTTTTAAAGGTTGCTTCAATAAAGCTGTTTATTCTTCAACTTTATGTTCAACAAAATTGGTCAACCTCAATTATGAAGCAATTTCAGTCAATAACTTCCATTAAACTACAATTTCTGTACCACTTCTACATTACTCTTGTTCCCTTCTTACTTCCCCTCTCTATACTGGCCATCTCTCCTCTCCACTCTCAGTCCTGATGCAGGAAAACTCTCAAAAGCTCGTCAATTCCTTTCATCCCACAGATACTTCTTAACCTTCTAAGTTCCTCCAGCAGATTGTTGGTTGCCTCTGTTTCTGTAAGTATAATTAAAATCAAAATAGCTACAATGTACATTCAAGTCACTGGCAACTGGATCAAGAGAGATCTCTGGACTTCCTTTTAAGTCTAACACTGGGCACAGCGGCCACTTTATTAGGTACCTCCTGAACCTAATAAAGTGCCTACTGAATGTATGTTCATGGTCCGTAGCCCATCCACTTCAAAGTTCGACGTGATGTTCTTCTGCACACCACTACTGTAATGCGTGGTTATTTGAGTTACTGTCACCTTCCTGTCAGCTTGAACGAGTCTGGTCATTCTCCTCCAACCTTTCTCGTTAACAAGGCCTGCGAACAGTTCGAGCTAGCGTCGGAGGCCAGGGTCAACCGCACGAAGAGCGAAGCCATGCTCTTCGGCAACTGGCCCGACCGATCCAGCGTCCCCTTCACCATCAGGTCTGACCACGCGAAGGTGTTGGGGATCTGGTTCGGAGGGGCTGAGGCGTGCAACAAGAATTGGCAGGAGCGGACTGCCAAGGTGAAACAGAAACTGGGACTGTGGGGAGGGCTCTCCCTGTCAATAACGGGCAAGAACCTGGTCATCAGGTGTGAGGTGCTCTCAGGGCTGCTGTACTTGGCGCAGGTCTGGCCCATCCCCAGCTCCTACAGCTCGGAAATTACCCGGGCTGTCTTCAGATTTGTCTGGGGATCCAAGATGGAGCGGGTGAGATGGACCGTCATGCACAAGTCCCTGGACACCGGGGGCAAGAATGTCCCCAATGTTGCCCTCAACCTGATGGCCAGCTTCGTATGTGGCTGCATCAGGTTGTGTGTAGAGCCCAGGTATGTGGGCACCAAGTACCACTATGTGCCCAGGTTCTACTTGTCGCCCTGGCTACGAAGGATGGGTCTGGCCCCACTCCCGCGCAACGCCCCAGTCAGCTGGTCGTTGCCGGCATACCTGTCCTACGTAGCAAAGTTCTTCCAGGAGAACGCCTTTGACCACAGGGCCATCAGGCAGTGGTCGGCACATAGTGTCCTGCAGGCACTGCAGGAGAAGGACGTGATGGACACAGTGGGGTGGTTCCCTGAGCAGACTGTCCAGTTCATCTGGCAAAATGCCTCATCGCCAGATCTCACCAACAGGCACCAAGACCTCGCCTGGCTGGCGGTGAGAGGGGCCCTCCCAGTCAGAGCCCTCCTGTACGCCTGGAACGTCGTCTCCGCACCCCACTGCCCACGAGAGGACTGCAGTGAGGAGGAGTCTGTGACCCACCTCTTTGCACACTGCCAGTTTGCAAAGAGGGTGTGGAGGAGGATGGACGGACTAGTGTCACGTTTTATCCCCAGCAGCTGCGTAACAGAGGACTCTCTGATCTACGGGCTGTTCCCGGGGACGCACACGGAAACCAAAATCAGGTGCTGCTGGCAGATCATCAACTCGGTGAAAGATGCTCTTTGGTCGGCCCGAAACTTGATGATCTACCAGCACATGGAGATGTCCGTGGGAGAATGCTGCCGACTTGCACATTCTCGGCTGCAGGAGTACGTGCTGAGGGACGCACTGAATCTCAGTGCAGCACCGCAAGGGCCCGGTGGGGAAGGACCACAGTATAGGTTTCTCCACCCGCGGGAGTGGGAGGGGTTGGTGGGCGGGGAGTATACCCCTCAACAATGATATGCTGAGCTGAACTACTGGAGTGCCACATGGGTGGTTATAAATACTTTTTTTATTTTCTCACACAGAACTGCAGCTCACTAGATTTGTTTTTTGTTTTGTTTTTCACATCTTACTCTGTAAACTCGAGATTATTGTTTGTGAAAATCCCAAGTGCTCAGCAGTTTCTGAGATACTCAAACCACCCCTCCGGCACCAATCATTCCATGGTCAAAATCACTTAGTTCACATTTCTTCCCCAGTCCGATGTTTGATCTGAACAACAACAGAACCTCTTGACCATATCTGCATGCTTTTATGCATCGAGTTTCTGCCACATGATTGGCTGATGAGAGATTTGCATTAATGAGCAGGTGTACAGGTGTACCTAATAAAGTGGCCACTGAGCGCAGATTTATTTAGTAACATTGATAGTTACAGAAGTTAAGATTGGATTTTGTGTGATGAATTGTTCAGGTGCTCTGAAATCTGATGGCTGATTTGCCAGTAACCACAGAATGAACAACTCTCAGACTTTCCCCTCGCCCATTTCTTCAATAAAATCCTCATTCCCTCTCACACAGTCGTAGATAAACTTTGCTCTCTGCTCCTTTTCCATCTAGTATCTTGTTATTCTAATTGTTCTAACCACTCACTCCTATCTCACCCTGACCAGTGTAATCACCAAAGAGCAAATTCTACTTGTTAAGCATTTGTTGCCAACATGGAATTTTAAGTGTGGAAAAAGAAGTCTATTTTCCTCAGTAGGCCTTTGGAAGAATTAGTAGGTGTGGGGTGATTATTTTTTATCAGTTCAATCTTACTTTATAAAAAATAAAAATGAAAACTGAACAGCAGAAGAGGTTGCACACTACCATCACTGCAGGACTTGTATGATCCTGAAGAAGAGTCTCAGCCTGAAACATCGACTGTTTATTCATCTCTGTAGATGCTGCCTGACTTGCTGAGTTCCGCCAGCATTTTGTGTGTGTTGCTTAGGATCCGTATGCATCCAGGACAAAGTGTGCACACCACCCACCCTGAGCCTTTTCCTAAAGCTTCCTTCTGGAAAGCATTACAGGGCTATTAAATCAAAAACTTCACACCATCTTTTGAAATTTTTGTTATTTTTTTTTTCTCCAACGGCGTTCTGAGAGGCGGGACTGCCCAGGCGTGTGACGTCGGGCTGTGCAGCGCGGCAGATTTAAAAGGAACAAAGCCTCATAGAGCGGGCAGTGTAGTTTGCGGGCAGCGGAGTGAGCCGGGAGCAGAGTGAAGACTTAAGGGCTTCGGCTCAACGGGCTTAGGCGGAAGTGGGCGAGGAAGGTTTGACATTCATTTTCTGTTGTTATTTGAGGAGAGGGGCAGTATGAGTGTGAGGGCAGTTTGCTGTTCTCGGTGTCGGATGTGGGAGGCCCTGGAGTCTCCATGCCTCCCGGACGTCTACATCTGCGCCAAGTGCATCGAGATGCAGCTCCTAAGGGACCACGTTACGGAACTGGAGCTGCAGCTCGATGACCTTCGTCTGGTCAGCGAGAGTGAGGAGTTGATAGAGAGGAGTGGAAGGCAGGTGGTCACACCGGGGCCACGGGAGGCAGACAAGTGGGTCACGGTTCGGAGGGGGAAGGGGAAAAGTCAGGTGATGGGGAGTACCCCGGTGGCTGTGCCCCTTAACAACAGGTACTCCTGTTTGAGTACTGTTGGGGGGGACAGCTTACCCGGGGGAAGCGACAGTGGCCGTGCCTCCAGCACAGAGTCTGGCCCTGTAGCTCAGAAGGGTAGGGCAAGGAAGAGGAGGGCAGTTGTGATATGGGACTCGATAGTAAGGGGGTCAGATAGGCGATTCTGTGGACGCAGTCCAGACACCCGGATGGTAGTTTGCCTCCCTGGTGCCAGGGTCCAGGATATTTCTGATCGTGTCCAAGATATCCTGAAGTGGGAGGGTGAGGAGCCAGAGGTCGTGGTACATATAGGTACCAATGACATAGGTAGGAAAAGGGATGAGGTCCTGAAAGGAGAATATAGGGAGCTAGGAAAGGAGTTGAGAAAAAGGACTGCAAAGGGAGTAATCTCAGGATTACTGCCTGTGCCACGCGACAGTGAGAGCAGGAATGCGATGAGGTGGAGGATAAATGCGTGGCTGAGGGATTGGAGCAGGGGGCAGGGATTCAAGTTTTTGGATCATTGGGACCTCTTTTGGCGCAGGCGTGACCTGTACAAAAAGGATGGGTTACACTTGAATCCTAGGGGGACCAATATCCTGGCAGGGAGATTAGCGGGGGCTACTGAGATGACTTTAAACTAGAATGGTTGGGGGGTGGGAATCAAATTAAAGAGGCTAGGCGTGAGGAGGTTAATTCACAACAGAGGGATGGGAACCAGTGCAGAGAGACAGAGGGGTGTAAAGTGAGTGTAGAAGCAAAAAGTACAAAGGAGAAAAGTAAAAGTGGCAGGCCGACAAATCCAGGGCAAGAATTAAAAAGGGTCACTTTTCAACATAATTGTATAAGGGCTAAGAGAGTTTAAAAGAGCGCCTGAAGGCTTTGTGTGTCAATGCAAGGAGCATTCGTAATAAGGTGGATGAATTGAAAGTGCAGATTGTTATTAATGATTATGATATAGTTGGGATCACAGAGACATGGCTCCAGGGTGACCAGGGATGGGAGCACAACGTTCAGGGATATTCAATATTCAGGAGGGATAGACATGAAGGAAGGGGAGGTGGGGTGGCGTTGCTGGTTAAAGAAGAGATTAACGCAATAGAAAGGAAAGACATAAGCCGGGAAGATGTGGAATCGATATGGGTAGAGCTGCGTAACACTAAGGGGCAGAAGACGCTGGTGGGAGTTGTGTACAGGCCACCTTAACAGTAGTAGTGAGGTCGGAGATGGTATTAAACAGGAAATTAGAAATGTGTGCAATAAAGGAACAGCAGTTATAATGGGTGACTTCAATCTACATGTAGACTGGGTGAACCAAATTGGTAAAGGTGCTGAGGAAGAGGATTTCTTGGAATGTATGCGGGATGGTTTTTTGAACCAACATGTCGAGGAACCAACTAGAGAGCAGGCTATTCTGGACTGGGTTTTGAGCAATGAGGAAGGGTTAATTAGCGATCTTGTCGTAAGAGGCCCCTTGGGTAAGAGTGACCATAATATGGTGGAATTCTTCATTAAGATGGAGAGTGACATAGTTAATTCAGAAACAAAGGTTCTGAACTTAAAGAGGGGTAACTTTGAAGGTATGAGACGTGAATTAGCTAAGATAGACTGCCAAATGACACTTAAAGGATTGACGGTGGATATGCAATGGCAAGCATTTAAAGGTTGCATGGATGAACTGCAACAATTGTTCATCCCAGTTTGGCAAAAGAATAAATCAAGGAAGGTAGTGCACCCGTGGCTGACAAGAGAAATTAGGGATAGTATCAATTCCAAAGAAGAAGCATACAAATTAGCCAGAGAAAGTGGCTCACCTGAGGACTGGGAGAAATTCAGAGTTCAGCAGAGGAGGACAAAGGGCTTAATTAGGAAGGGGAAAAAAGATTATGAGAGAAAACTGGCAGGGAACATAAAAACGGACTGTAAAAGCTTTTATAGATAGGTAAAAAGGAAAAGACTGGTAAAGACAAATGTAGGTCCCCTGCAGACAGAAACAGGTGAATTGATTATGGGGAGCAAGGACATGGCAGACCAATTGAATAATTACTTTGGTTCTGTCTTCACTAAGGAGGACATAAATAATCTTCCAGAAATAGTAAGAGACAGAGGGTCCAGTGAGATGGAGGAACTGAGTGAAATACAAGTTAATAGGGAAGTGGTGTTAGGTAAATTGAAGGGATTGAAGGCAGATAAATCCCCAGGGCCAGATGGTCTGCATCCTAGAGTGCTTAAGGAAGTAGCCCAAGAAATAGTGGATGCATTAGTGATAATTTTTCAAAACTCGTTAGATTCTGGACTAGTTCCTGAGGATTGGAGGGTGGCTAAAGTAACCCCACTTTTTAAAAAAGGAGGGAGAGAGAAACCGGGGAATTATAGACCGGTTAGCCTAACGTCGGTGGTGGGGAAACTGCTGGAGTCAGTTATCAAGGATGTGATAACAGCACATTTGGAAAGCGGTGAAATGATCGGACAAAGTCAGCATGGATTTGTGAAAGGAAAATCATGTCTGACGAATCTCATAGAATTTTTTGAGGATGTAACTAGTAGAGTGGATAGGGGAGAACCAGTGGATGTGGCATATTTGGATTTTCAAAAGGCTTTTGACAAGGTCCCACACAGGAGATTAGTGTGCAAACTTAAAGCACACGGTATTGGGGGTAAGGTATTGGTGTGGGTGGAGAATTGGTTAGCAGACAGGAAGCAAAGAGTGGGAATAAACGGGACCTTTTCAGAATGGCAGGCGGTGACTAGTGGGGTACCGCAAGGCTCAGTGCTGGGACCCCAGTTGTTTACAATATATATTAATGACTTGGATGAGGGAAATAAATGCAGCATCTCCAAGTTTGCGGATGACACGAAGCTGGGTGGCAGTGTTAGCAGTGAGGAGGATGCTAAGAGGATGCAGGGTGACTTGGATAGGTTGGGTGAGTGGGCAAATTCATGGCAGATGCAATTTAATGTGGATAAATGTGAACTTATCCACTTTGGTGGCAAAAATAGGGAAACAGATTATTATCTGAATGGTGGCCAATTAGGAAAAGGGGAGATGCAACAAGACCTGGGTGTCATTATACACCAGTCATTGAAAGTGGGCATGCAGGTACAGCAGGCGGTGAAAAAGGCGAATGGTATGCTGGCATTTATAGCGAGAGGATTCGAGTACAGGAGCAGGGAGGTACTACTGCAGTTGTACAAGGCCTTGGTGAGACCACACCTGGAGTATTGTGTGCAGTTTTGGTCCCCTAATCTGAGGAAAGACATCTTTGCCATAGAGGGAGTACAAAGAAGGTTCACCAGATTGATTCCTGGGATGGCAGGACTTTCATATGAAGAAAGACTGGGTGAACTAGACTTGTACTCGTTGGAATTTAGAAGATTGAGGGGGGGATCTGATTGAAATGTATAAGATCCTAAAGGGATTGGACAGGCTAGATGCAAGAAGATTGTTTCCGATGTTGGGGAAGTCCAGAACGAGGGGTCACAGTTTGAGGATAGAGGGGAAGCCTTTTAGGACCGAGATTAGGAAAAACTTCTTCACACAGAGTGGTGAATCTGAGGAATTCTCTGCCACAGGAAACAGTTGAGGCCAGTTCATTGGCTATATTTAAGAGGGAGTTAGATATGGCCCTTGTGGCTAAAGGGATCAGGGGGTATGGAGGGAAGGCTGGGGCGGGGTTCTGAGTTGGATGATCAGCCATGATCATAATAAATGGCGGTGCAGGCTCGAAGGGCCGAATGGCCTACTCCTGCACCTATTTTCTATGTTTCTATGTTTCTATCTTGAAAGTTTCTTTCCCACGGTAGTTAATCTGATCAACCATTCTATTTAGCCCCCCCCCACCAACCACCTCTATCTATTACCCCATCACTGCCCTGTAAAACCTTTAAACCACTTTTTATAAAACTGATTGCATTGTAAGAACATGCTGGTATTTATGTACACTTTATTCCATATCCGCACTTTAACCCTCAAGTTCATTTATTATATAATTCGGTGTACTTCAACAACATTGTTGAATGTTGATTTTTCTTGCATGCCATGCCCTGAGCAACACACCACGGCAAATTCCCCCTGCTGTACATGAAAAAAGTACAGGCATATGGAGAATGAAAGTTGATATGAGATTCTTTACAGTTCTTGGTGTGTGTGAGAACACTGGTATACTGGGACTCAATAGGACTTCTAATGCTACTTGGGACAGGTTAAACTAGTTTTGCAGGGGGCTGGGAACCACAGCCCCAGGTCATTAAGGGAAGGATCAGACCAGAAGATAGATGTCAGGGAAAGTATTGAAAGGCAAAATCGAAAAAACAGGTATGTTAAGTCGGATTGGGGAAGATTATTATTATGGGGAAGATTCAAACAAGAGGGCATGGTTTGAGAATTAGAGGACAAAAGTTTAGGGGTAACATGAGGGGGAACTTCTTTACTCAGAGAGTGGTAGCTGTGTGGAACGAGCTTCCAGCAGAAGTGGTTGAGGCAGGTTCGATGTTGTCGTTTAAAGTTAAATTGGATAGGTATATGGACAGGAAAGGAATGGAGGGTTATGGGCTGAGTGCAGGTCGGTGGGAATACGATAGGGTAAGGGTTCGGCACGGTCTAGAAGGGCTGGGATGGCCTGTCTCCGTGCTGTAATTGTTATATGGTTATATATATGGTTATATGGATAGATTGAAGTATGTATATTTTAATGCTAGGAGCATTATGGGCAAGGGTGATGAATTTAGAGCACTGATCAGTACATGGAACAACAATGTTCTCCATCACAGAAACTTGGTTGAGAAAGGGGCAGGAAAGGGTGATTAATATACCAGCTTTTCAAAGTGCTAGAAAAGATAGAGAAGGAGGTAAAAGTGAGGAGAGAGTTGCACTACTAATCAGGGACAATATCAGAGCTGCACTCAGGAGAGATATCATGGAGGGGTCACACACTGAGCCCGTTTGGGTAGAACTCGGGAACGGGAAGGGTGAATCACACTGATGGGATTGTACTACAGACCCCCTAATAGCCACCGGAACATTGAGGAACAGATATGTAATCAGATTAAGGAAATGTGTAAAAATAATTGGGTTGTTGTCATGGGGTATTTCAACTTCTTAGTGCAAGGGGTTTAGATGGGACAGAATTTGTTAAGTGTATCCAGGAAGGTTTTTTTAAATGAATATGTGAACAGTCCAGGAGAGAAGGGGCTGTACTAGACCCAGTGTTGAGTAATGAGCCTGGCCAGGTGACTGACCTTTCAGTGGGTGAACAGTTAGGGAACGGTGACCATAATTTCTTAATTTGCAGGATAGCTGTAGATAAGGATAGGTATGGTCCTTGTGGGAGAGTTTTACATTAGAGTAGGTCAAATTACGAGGGTATTAGAACATAGAACATAGAAAATTACAGCACATTACAGGCCCTTCAGCCCACAATGTTGTGCCGACCATGTAACCTACTCTAGAAACTGTCTAGAATTTCCCTAGCACATAGCCCTCTATTTTTTTTTAAGTTCTATGTACTTATGTAAGAGGCTCTTAAAAGACCCTATTGTATCTGCTTCCATCTCCGCCGCTGGCAGTGCATTCCACCCACTCACCACTGTGTGGAAAAACTAATCCCTGACATCCCCTCTGTACCTATTTCCAAGCACCTTAAAACTATGCCCCCTTGTGTTAGCTATTTCAGCCCTGGGAAAAAGCCTCTGACTATCCACATGATCTATGCCCCTCATCATCTTATACACCTCTATCAGATCATGCTTGCTGTCAAATCAAGTAGAAAAAAAGCTCAGCACGTGTTCTTTGAAAGGGAAGATATGATCAAGTTATAAAAAAGGCAGAAAATGGAAAATTCATGGGTTCATAACCAGTGAGTACTGGGTGATAATAATCATTAAAAAGCAGACATGGCTGGCTATATAGAGTCATAGAAAATTACAGCACAGAAGCAGGCCCTTCAGTCCATCTAGTCCATGCCAGCCCATTTAACTGCCTATTCCCATTGACCTCCACTGGGACCATACTCCTCCATACCCCAATCATCCATGCATCTATCCAAACTTCCCTTAAATGTTGCAATCAAGCTCAAGTGCCCCACTTGTGCTGGCACCTCATTCCACACTCTCATGACCCTCTGCATGAAGAAGTTTCCCCTCATCTTCCCCTGAAACTTTTCACCTTTCACTCTTAACCTACGACCTTTGGTAGTAGTCCCACCCAACCTCAGTGGAAAAAGCCTGCTTGCATTTACCCTATCTATACCCCTCATAATTTTGTATACTTCTATCAAATCTCCTCTTAATCATCTATGTTCCAAGGAATAAAGTCCTTTCATCAAATAAAATCTTTCATCAGAACAGATAACTCAACAGATAAATGGATTTTATCTCCTGAGCAGATTGAGCAGTTTTTTAAAGCAAATAGATTAGCCAATGAGAAAAAGCAAGGGCCAATTTTGCTGAGTGCATTAGATTTAAATTACAACATCAAAACAGAAACCGGCCTGGTCAAACACATTGTGTTTTCATTGTGGCAGGGGCTCACAGACCAATGCAAGTCTAAAGGTGAAACTTGCAGAAAATGCCACAAAGTAGGGCACGTACAGGAACATGTCAGGCGGATAAAAATAAATAGACTGTACAGGGAAGAGAAAAAGCTAAAAAGTCAAGCTGCAGTTTAACACGAGAACTAATCGGCATGCTGTTGATGAAAAATCTGATAAAGATAAGAGTGACGCAGGACTGATTAGCCTTGAGGTGTTCAATGTGAAAGCAAACGATAGACAAGTAATATGGCTTATACCAGAAGTGAACAGCAAATTGATTAAAATGGAGTTGGACACTGCCTCAGCTGTTTCAGTCATTCCACAAAATGAGTTTGACCATAAGACAAAGGAGAAGTCGGCCATTTGGCCCATCAAGTCTGCTCCGCCATTTTATCATGAGCTGATCCATTCTCCTACTTAGTCCCACTCCCCCGCCTTCTCAACATAACCTTTGATGCCCTGGCTACTCAGATACCTATCAATCTCTGCCTTAAATACACCCAATGACTTGGCCTCCACTGCTGCCCGTGGCAACAAATTCCATAGATTCACCACCCTCTGACTAAAAAAATTTCTTCGCATTACCCGTTCTGAATGGGCGCCCTTCAATCCTTAAGTCATGCCCTCTCGTCCTAGACTCCTCCATCATGGGAAACAACTTTGCCACATCCACTCTGTCCATGCCTTTCAACATTCAAAATGTTTCTATAAGGTCTCTCCTCATTCTTCTAAACTCCAAGGAATAGTCCAAGAGTGGACAAACGTTCCTCATATGTTAATCTCATTCCTGGAATCATTCTAGTGAATCTTCTCTGTACCCTCTCCAACGTCAGCACATCCTTTCTTAAATAAGGAGACCAAAACTGCCCACAGTACTCCAAGTGAGGTCTCACCAGCGCCTCATAGAGCCTCAACGTCCCATCCCTGCTCCTGTTTGAGTAGCATTTTAAAGGTATTGAACTGACTCCTGCAATTATCCAACTAAGAGTTAATACTGGAGAAAACATAACTGCTGTGGGAATGACATTTGTTACAGTGAAATGCAACAACCAACAAGATACATAAGACCATAAGATATAGAAGCAGTATTAGGCCATTTGGCCCATCAAGTCTGCCTCTCTATTTCATCATGGCTGATCCATTTTCCCTCCGAGCCCTGATCTTCTGCCTTCTCCCCGTATCCCTTCACGCCCTGACCAATCAAGAATCTATCAACCTATGCCTTAAATTCATTGGGCTTGTATGTGGTTTAAAAAAAACAACAGGAAGGGCAGCATTGTGGGGTCATGAGAGGCTGAGCCAACTACAACTTGACTGGAGATCCAGCCACTATTTGCATGCCACGTCCCCTGCAATGAAGCCATATGACAGTGAATTAAGAAAGGTACTGGATGTTGCCACAACTTGGCTCAGCCTCATGACCCCACAATGCTGTCCTTCCCGTTACTTTTTTTAAACCACCAATGCACATCATGAACCGTTGCCCAACAGAAGGCAAACAGGTGCTGGTGTCATCCCCTGTTTCTCTGGTTGGGAAGCATATCGGACAAAGGAAGGACCATGCTGCTCAGAGGAATCGTGAAAGTGATTAAGGTAGTCATCAGACTACAACAGTTTTTGTAGGCAATATATCCACGAAAACTTCTGATATGTTAATCAGGCAGCTTCTTGCAAAACGTGGCGTGGTCTTAAGCTGGAAGAGAGCTCAAGGAGCTTCAGGAAAGTTGCAAACGTTCATCTTTTGTGCATATAAAGAGCCAGAATCTACTCCGCATGCATTAAGGCTGCTGCATGAACTTCAAGTGAGGGGCAAAAAGTTGCTTGTAAAAGTAGATGCAAAGACCAAAGCCCAGCTGGATGAATGGAAGGCCAAAAAGAAAGGAGTCAATGGAGATACAAAAACAGAGGATTCGTCAGATGTTGTTGTGGATGGGAAAACCAATAGGACAGATGAGATCATAAAGGGAGCGAGAGAATACACCAGGGAACTAAATGTCCCTTTCCAAGATCAAGATGCATAAACTAGAGTGAAGTAAAAGACCAAGAATGAGAGAAAGAAGATGGGACTGGGAGAGAAACAAGGATTGAAGTAGATCCAGAGAGAAAAGCTGAGAAAAGGAGAAGAAAGACAGCCAGAGCTCTCAGAACCACTTCCTGCAGTCTCAAAGTCAACTCTCACAACCACCACAAAGGAGGCTCCAGAACTGGGGGTTGTTTCACAGCCACAAGTCTCACCTGCCAAGCATAGTGACACTCCCTCGTCAGGAAAGACATTATCCCACAAGAGTAAGAAATCCTCGACAGCAATTCAACTTTTAGGCCTGAATGGGACAATTTAAAATATACTTTGCTGTGGATATCTATATACAATATACTATGTATATAGTTGAGATGCATTCTATAGTAAAGGCATCAGTTAGTCTTGCGAGACCATGGATCTGTGCCTGGAAAGTCTTCACTCTCCAGGGTGCAGGCCTGGGCAAGGTTGTATGGAAGACCAGCAGTTGTCCATGCTGCAAGTCTCCCCTCTCCACAACGCCAATGTTGTCCAAGGGAAGGTCACTAGGACCCATACAGCTTGGCACCAAAGTCGTTACAGAGCAATGTGTGGTTAAGTGCCTTGCTCAAGGACACAACACGTTCCCTCGGCTGGGGCTTGAACTCACGACCTTCACGTCGCTGGTCCAATGCCTTAACCACTTGGCCACGTGCCCACATTAGATGCATTCTATATTGAGTTAGAATTTATAGGTAAGCAGGGAGGAGTGTTGTATTTAATATTTCAGCAACATTTGAGTAATATAGTGTTTCATTAAACATTCTTTGTTGCTTACATAATTTTTTATGGTTATATGTAAAAATGTTGAATTGTATACATCATAAGGCTACCACGTGATATGTCAACGCCTTGCTTAGTCAGGCTCACATTTCAGACCCCTCTGTTTGCCTTTCAATTAATTTTCTGTTTGGATTTCCACTTCCCAACGCTTGCCGTAGGTGAGACATTTCAGGTATTGACCTCCAGGGCCTTCAGCTGGATCGGTTCACCATCATTCCACACTCTCATCGTTGCAGAGAAAGCTACCAGGTGGAAAAGGATGACCTTATCCAGCTGAACGGGATAAAAGAGCAGAGTAGGGCAGCTTCAGGCCACGCAACTGCTTCACGTCGCTCGTGCCCAGATTTAGTACAATGATTGGTGCAGTCCGAAGTCTGGGTCAAATTTGCAGAGTAGGCTTCCGCTAATCAGTCCAGATTCAGATTTATTTTCAGATCCAGATTTAGTTTTATGAATCATATGTACACATTAGCATAGTGAAATGTGTCACCTGTCTTCACAACCAACACACTAGAGTGCAGCCCGCAAGTGTCACCACACATTCCAACGCCAACATAACATGCCCACAATGCTCGGTAGAATGACACAGAACACAGCGAGCAACAAAACAAACACAGCAAAACAAGCCCAATACCCTCTTCCACCCACCCATACACACACAGTCCTCTAAGTCCCGGGCATGCCTCCAATCTCCAAAGTCTAGGCTTCAACCATCATTGTGAATTCTGATCAACTCTGGGTTTCAATCTGTGGTACCAAACCCCGTACTAGCAGATGACGGAACCCTGAGCTCCAGCCTTGAACTCCACCCGCTGAGCAGAGGCCTCATCTGCCACGTCAAGGGTGCACAAGTCAGAAGGGAATGGTAGAGAGAGGGAAAGGAAAACAGAGAGTGAGGGGGAAGAGGAGAGGAAGAAGGGAAGAGAACAATTAAATCTTAAAACCTGTAAATCATAAAGAAGATTTAAGTAGCTTTTAATAAATTTCAACCTTGTCAAGTACCTGGAGTCGGGACTTTATGCTTAGGCTCTTGGTAGAGTCACCCATGCCTAACAGGTCAAAGAGTAGAGGACAGACTAAGAGAGGTCCACCGGTCCTCCAGCTTCAGGGGATCAGCTCAGGGCTAACAACCCTGACTGGTAAAACAAATTGTGACCGAAACAGCAATGAAGAATCATTCTGCATCTATGTGCGACAGCATCCCTGACTCTCCAACCAGGACTTCCATGACTGACAGTAGTGAAAACCGAGTGGAAGCTATTGACATGATGAAGGAAGCCTTGAACAACACCAGAGATGGAGGACTTTCATTGTTGCCGTAAACGTCAGTGGAGTAGCAGGTTGTAAATGAAAATAATAATCTCATACTTAAATTGCTGCCTCCTTTAAAGCTTTACAGAAAGACCTTGTCAAGCAAGTTAAAAGCCAACAATTATAGCTTGTTAACTGTTTTTTTTATTTATTTACGTAGCTCTGACCCCAAAAGGTGGGCTAACATCTAGATAAGTACAACCACCTTAGAGTTCATAATCACCACTAGCATGTTGGTATTTAAAGAGAGACTCGTTTTTTCCATTACAAGTCAGTAACTGATTCAAGCTACTTGTTTATCATGAGTTGTCAATTCTATTCAAAGCCATTCAAACTCCCATTCATGTCATTCTGCTGTTAATTGTTTCCAGACATCAGTTTGTGTATCACTTTTACCACAATCTCTCTAAAAGGCAGCCCAGTGAATCCACATATTCTATAAAATTGTCAGGTAAGCAACTTGGTCAAGTAATAAGACAAAATCTTAACATAATCTATCAAACAAGTTTATACTCTGCCGGTGCAATATACCTTTAAAAAAGTAATTCACCACTGTCCTTTTTGAAACATGAACAGCTCACTAAAGCGAATGAACAGGTGTTATCTGATGAACGGCCTTAGTCATTGTGGTTAATAATATCAGTCTTCAAGTTGGCAGCTCATGTGGCTTATTTCAGTCACTATTTTAATCAATCTGTTAAAAACAATGTTCGGCCCTTAGATGGTTAAATAAAGATAAACGGCTTGTGGTCACATAACGTTGCGCGGTCTGACCCATTGGAAACCTCCTGCTGTTCACTTCCGGCTATTGTTTATAAATGCTGTTGAATAATACTGCAAATAATTGACATATACATATGTCAGTGTATTAAGTGTATCTATGTAGATATACAGATATATTGATAGCAATAGATAGAGATATAGATAGATAGAGATAGATATATAAATAGATAGAGACAGAAATATGGATAGATACATAGATATAGATAGACATGGAGAAAGAGAGATGAGAGAGAGAGATAAGCTTACACTCAATATCAGCAAGGCTAAGGAACACGTCGTGGTCTTCGGTAAGGGGAAGTCGGAGGACATACACCAATTCTCATCAAGGAGTCAGTGGTGGAAAGGGAGAGCAGCTTCAGGTTCCTGGGAGACAACATCTCAGCAGATCTGTCCTGAGCCCAACACGTTGATGCAGTTATTATGAAGACACACAAGCAGCTGTACCTCATTAGGAGGTTGACAATATTTGTGTTTTTTTTTTACCAAAGATGCTTGCACGTTAAGCATTCAAGTCCTGCCGCAACTGTCAAGCATCCTTCAGTAATTTACGTTTGGTCTGGAACTGCCACTTTGCACATGAGAAGGCTTTTCAGAAATTGTACCTAGACCTCTTGTAACTTTCTTGATCCCCAGACCTGAATACCACGGATCTGGTCCTCAGTAGAACATGGATCTCATGGTTCATCCAGGGCTTCTGGTTGTGGAAAGACTGAGTGATTTTGTGGGTACATGCTCATCTACGACTGTTTTTATACAGTCTGTGATAACCATAGCTTATTCATTCAAATCCATTAAGAGTCCTTGAACACGGCCCAGTCCTTCGAATTGAAGCAATGTCATTGGTTTTCCTCTGCCTTCCATGACCTCCTCTTTGTTGTCTTTAGCCTCTGCCTGTATGCAAGCAGGAGGAGAACAGCCAAGTGATCAGATTTCCTGAAAAGCTTTCTAGGCATGCAATAGTAGGCATTCCTTACTGTAGTATACCAGTGGTCTAGTATGTTGGCACCCCTGGAGCTGCAGATGATATGTTATTGATAAGTGGGCAGAGATTATTTCAAACAAGCCTGTTTGAAGTCCCTAACAATGATTTGAAAGTTGTCAGGGTAAGCTGTTTCATGTTTGCTGATGGCTTCACTCAATACCTCGACTGCCTGCTTGACGTCTGCCTTTTTGCAGCATGTAATCTGCAATTAGGATCATGGAGGACAACTCTCTTGGCAGGTAGAATGGGTATTACTTAATCATTAGACGTCCCAGGTTCAGGGAACATAAGTGCAACAGGACCACTGCGTCTGACTGCCACGTAGAGTTTAGCACAAAACACATGCCCCACCATTTGTTCTCTCCAATTCAGCAGCCTGCTCCATTCGGCATATTGAGAAGCCGCTGGATCTTACCAATGTATCCAGTGTGTCCGGAGTAAACCACGTCTCCATGAAGCACAGAACAAAGCAGTTTCTCATTTCCCTTATGTTGGATATGCTGTGTTGGTGCTGGAAGCGTAACAACACCTGTGGGCTGGCCCCAACAATTTTTCCCTTACGTCCTCAGTCTTGTTCTTCAGTGACTGTACATCTGCTTTATTCCCTAGCATTATTTAAGTCTGGCTTGGAGTCCAGTCCTCCCCTCCTCCCTGTCTTTCGGCCTTGGCGATGTGCCTTTGTACGCTTAAAGGTGCCATACCTGCATGCTTGAAAGTTCAGTCCATCGAGTCATTCAGAAGATAATAAAAATGCTTATTTGTTAAGACAGTATAAAAGCACTTAAAGGGAAATTCCAGGCTGCAGATTACAGTGAAAGTAGTTCAGAAGAAGTATATTTAGAAGTTTTGTAAACTGCCCGCAACCCATCGTTGTGAGTCACCAGTGTCATCTTGCAATGTCAGCTAAAGGTAAGACCTCCCTGTGAGCACAATAGACAATAGGTACAGGAGTAGGCCATTTGGCCCTTCAAGCCAGCATCACCATTCACTGTGATCATGGCTGATCATCCACAATCAGTATCCAGTTCCTGCCTTATCCCCATAACCTTGGATTCCGCTATCTTTAAGAGCTCTATCCATCTCTTTCTTGAAAACATCCAAAGACTTGGCCTCCACTGCCTTCTGGGGCAGAGCATTCCATATATCCACCACTCTCTGGGTGAAAAAGTTTTTCCTCAACTCTGTTCTAAATGGCCTACCCCTAATTCTTAAACTGTGGCCTTTGGTTCTGGACTCACCCATCAGCGGGAACATGCTTCCTGCCTGCAGCGTGTCCAATCCCCTAATAATTTTGCAACACACATCAAAGTTGCTGGTGAATGCAGCAGGCCAGGACGAAGGGTCTTGGCCTGAAACGTCGACTGCACCTCTTCCTAGAGATGCTGCCTGGCCTGCTGCGTTCACCAGCAACTTTGATGTGTGTTGCTTGAATTTCCAGCATCTGCAGAATTCCTGTTGTTTGCGCCCTTAATAATCTTATATGTTTCAATAAGATCCCCTCCCAGCCTTCTAAATTCCAGAGTATACAAGCCCAGTCACTCCAATTTTTCAACATATGACAGTCCCGCCATCCCAGGAATTAGCCTTGTGAACCTACGCTGCACTCCCTCAATAGCAAGAATGTCCTTCCTCAAATTTGGAGACCAAAACTGCACACAGTACTCCAGGTGTGGTCTCACCAGGGCCCTGTACAGCTGCAGAAGGACGTCTTTGCTCTTATACTCAATTCCCCTTGTTATGAAGGCCAGCATGCCATTAGCTTTCTTCACTGCCTGCTGTACCTGCATACTTGCTTTCAGTGACTGATGTACAAGAACACCTAGATCTCGTTGTGCTTCCCCTTTTCCTAACTTGACTCCATTTAGATAATAATCTGCCTTCCCGTTCTTACCTCCAAAGTGGATAACCTCTCACTTACCCACAATAAAATGCATCTGCCCACTCACCCAGCCTGTCCAAGTCACCCTGTATTCTCATAACATCCTCCTCACATTTTACGCTGCCACCCAGCTTTGTGTCATCGGCAAATTTGCTAATGTTACTTTTAATTCCCTCATCTAAATCATTAATATATATTGTAAACAGCTGCGGTCCCAGCACTGAACCCTGCGGTACCCCACGTGTCACCGCCTGCCATTCCGAAAGGGACCCGTTAATCGCTACTCTTTGTTTTCTGTCAGCCAGCCAATTTTCAATCCATGTCAGTACTCTGCCCCCAATACCATGTGCTCTAATTTTGCCACTAATTCTCCTATGTGGAACCTTATCAAAGGCTTTCTGAAAGTCCAGGTACACTACATCCACTGGCTCTCCCTTGTCCATTTTCATTGTTACATCCTCAAAAAATTCCAGCAGATTAGCCAAGCACGATTTCCCCTTCATAAATCCATGCTGACTCGGACCAATCCTGTAGCATGCAGGATTGTGAAGCATGCAGACATTGTGCGGAAAGGAGATCAACGGAATGACTTCTAAGGCTGAGCCAAACGCTGTGGTGGAGTAGAAGGGCAAGGACTGGGAGTGTGATATCCCCAGGATCGCTTGTGTGGCATGGAACTGGAGCAGTTGGCACCAGCTTTACAGCGACAGCAACCCGAGTTCAATTCCACCACAGTTTGCAAGGAGTTTGTACATTCTCCTCATGACCAAGTGGGTTTCCTCCCACATTCTAAAGACGGACGGGCTAGGGTTAATAAGTTGTGGGTATGCTATGTTGGTGCTGGAAGCGTAACAACACCTACAGGCTGACCCCGAGCACAATCCTCAGACTGTGTTGGTCGTTGGCACAAAAGATGCATTTTACAGTATGTTTTGATGTACATGTGACAAATAAAAGCTAATCTTTAAATATTTAAAATAAGTGGGCTTGTAATCAGCTTGGATAATATTAGCAAAGCATTCCCTGTCAGAGATACAGAGAGAATCCTTGTGGGTGGAGTTAAGAAATTGCAAGTTTAAAAAAACTATTATGGAAATTGTATATAGGCCTCCAAATAGTAGTCAAGATGCGGGGTTAAGATTGCAAATGGAGCTGGAAAAGGCATGTAAAAGACAGGCGATTCTGTGGACGCAGGAAAGAAACACGGATGGTAGTTTGCCTCCTAGGTGCCAGGGTCCAGGATGTTTCTGATCGTGTCCACGATATCCTGAAGTGGGAAGGTGAACAGCCAGTGGTCGTGGTACATATTGGTACCAACAGCATAGGTAGGAAAAGGGAGGTGGTCCTGAAAACAGACTACAGGGAGTTAGGAAGGAAGTTGAGAAGCAGGACTTCAAAGGTAGTAATCTCGGGATTACTGCCTGTGCCATGCAGCAGTGAGTATAGGAATAGGGTGAGATGGAGGATAAATGCGTGGCTGAGGGATTGGAGCATAGGGGAGAGTTTCAGATTTCTGGATCATTGGGACCTCTTTTGAGGCAGGTGTGACCTGTACAAAAAGGACGGGTTGCACTTGAATCCGAGGGGGACCAATAACCTGGCAGGGAGGTCTGCTAAGGCTAGTGGGGAGAGTTTAAACTAGAATGGCTGGGGGGTGGGAACCATACTGAAGAGATGGAGGAAGGGGTGGTTGGCTCAAGAAACTGAGAAAGCTTGTAGACAGTGTAAGAGGGAGAATAGGCAGGTGATAGAGGAGGGATATGCCCAGACTGATGGTTTTAGATGCAGCTATTTTAATGTAAGGAGTATCATGAGCTAAGCAGATGAGCTTAGAGCATGGATCAGTACTTGGAGCTATGATGGCTCAGGAGTAGGAATGGCTACTTAGAGTGTCAGGCTTTAGATGTTTCAGAAAGGACAGGGAGGGAGGCAAAATAGGTGAGGGCATGGCACTGTTGATCAGAGATAGCGTCATGGCTGCAGAAAAGGAGGAAGACATGGAGGGATTGTCTACGGAGTCTCTGTGGGTAGAAGTTAGGAAGAGGAAGGGCTCAATAACTCTACTGCATGTTTTTTTATAGACCACCCAATAGTAACAGGGACATCGAGAAGCAGATAGGGAGACAGATTAGGGAAAGGTGTAATAACAGGGATGTCATGGTGGGAGATTTTAATTTCCAAAATATTGATTGGCATCTCCCTAGAGCAAGGGGTTTAGATGGGGTGGAGTTTGTTAGGTGTGTTCAGGAAGGTTTCTTGACACAATATGTAGATAAGTCTACAAGAGGAGAGGCTATACTTGATCTGGTGTTGGGAAATGAGCCTGCTCAGGTGTGAGGTCTGTCAGTGGGAGAGCATTTTGGAGATCGTGATCAGAATTCTATCTCCTTTATCATAGCATTAGTGAGGGATAGGAACAGACAAGTTAGGAAAGTGTTTAATTGGAGTAAGGGGAAATATGAAACTATCAGGCAGGAACTTGGAGGCATAAATTGGGAACAGATGTTCTCAGGAAAATGTACAGCAGAAATGTGGCAAATGTTCAGGGGATACTTGTGTGGCGTTCTGCACAGGTATGTTCCAATGAGACAGGGAAAGGATGGTAGGGTATAGGAACCATGGTGTACAAAGGCTGTTGAAAATCTAGTCAAGAAGGAAAGAAAAGCTTACAAAAGATTCAAAAACTAGGTAATGATAGAGATCTAGAAAATTATAAGGCTGGCAGGAAGGAACTTAAGAATGAAATTAGGAGAGCCAGAAAGGGCCATGAGAAGGCCTTGGCGAGCAGAATTAAGGAAAACGCCAAAGCATTCTACAAGCATGTGAAGAGCAAGAGGATAAGACATGAGAGAATAGGACCAATCAAGTGTGACAGTGGAAAAGTGCGTATGGAACTGGAGGAGATAGCAGAGGTACTTAATGAATACTTTGCTTCAGTATTCACTACGGAAAAGGACCTTGATGATTGTAGGGATGACTTACAGCAGACTGAAAAGCTTGAGCATGTAGATGTTAAGAAAGAGGATGTGCAGGAGCTCTTGGAAAGCATCAAGTTGGATAAGTCTCCGGGACCAGACGAGAAATACCCCAGGCTACTGTGGGAGGCGAGGGAGGAGATTGCAGAGCCTCTGGCAATGATCTTTGCATCATCAATGGGGACAGGAGAGGTTCCGCAGGATTGGAGGGATGTAGATGTTGTTCCCTTATTCAAGAAAGGGAGTAGAGATAGCCCAGGAAATTATAAAGTCTTACTTCATTGGGTTGGTAAGTTGATGGAAAGATGTTGAGAGGAAGGATTTATGAACATTTGAAGAGGCATACTATTATTAGGAATAGTCAGCATGGCTTTATCAAAGGCAGGTTGTGCCTTACGAGCCTGATTGAATTTTTTTTGAGGATGTGACTAAACACTTTAATGAAAGTAGAGCAGTAGATATAGTGTATATGGATTTCAGCAAGGCATTTGATAATGTACCCCATGCAAGGCTTATTGAGAAAGTAAGGAGGCACGGGATCCAAAGGGACATTGCTTTGTGGATACAGAATTGGGTTTCCCCCAGAAAGCAAAGAGTGATTGTAGACGGGTCATATTCTGCATGGAGGTTGGTGACCAGTGGTGTGCCTCAGGGATCTGTTCTGGGACCCCTTCTCTTTGTGATTTTTATAAATGACCTGGATGAGGAAGTAGAGGAATGGGTTAGTAAATTTGCTGATGACACAAAATTTGGGGTTGTTGCGGATAGTGTGGAGGGTTGTCAGAGGTTACAGCAGGACATTGATAGGATGTAAACCTGGGCTGAGAAGTGGCAGATGGAGTTCACCCAGATAAGTGTGAGGTGGTTCATTTTGGTAGGTCAAATATGATGGCAGAATATGGTATTAATGGTAAGACTGTTGGCAGTGTGGAGGATCAGAGTGATCTCGGGGTCCAAGTCCATAAAACACTCAAAGCTGCTGTGCAGCTTGACTGTGTGGTTAAGAGGGCATATGGTGCATTTGCCTTCATTAACCATGGGATTGAGTTCAAAAGCCAAGAGGTAATGATATAGCTATATAGCACCCTGCTCAGTTCTGCTCACCTCACTATAGGAAGAATGTGGAAACTATAGAAAAGGTGCAGAGGAGATTTACAAGAATGTTGCCTGGCTTGGGGAGCATGCGTTACGAGAATAGGTTGAGTGAACTCAGCCTTTTCTCCTTGGAGCAACAGAGGATGAGAGGTGACCTGATAAAGGTGTATAAGGTGATGAGAGGCATTGATTGGGTGGATAGTCAGAGGCTTTTTTCCCAGGGCTGATATGGCTAACACAAGACGGCACAGTTTTAAGGTGCTTGGAAGTAGGTACAGAGGGGATGTCAGGGGTAAGTTTTTTTTATATATGCAGAGAGAGGTGAGTGCGTGGAATGGGCTGCTGGCGATGGTGATGGAGGCGAATACAATAGGGTCTTTTAAGGGACTCCTGGATCAGTACATGGAGCTTAGAAAAATAGAGGGCTATGGGTAATACTGGATAATTTGTAAAGTACATGTTCGGCACAGCATTGTGCTCCGAAGGGCCTGTATTGTGTTGTAGGTTTTATATGTTCTATGCTCTATTAGGGTAATGACATAATTGTAATGGAGGACTTCAATGTGCAAGGGGATTGGGGTCAGATCGCAAGAGAGGGAATTTGTTGAATGCCCACGAGGTGGCTTTTTAGAGCAGCTTGTGCTTGAGACTACTCGGGGAAAGGCTATCTTAGATTGGGTGTGGTGTAATAACTCAATTTATTAAGGAGCTTAACTTAAAAGAACCCTTAGAATGTAGTGATCATAATATGATTGAATTCATATTGCAATTTGAGAGGGAGGAGCATAAGTCGCATGTATCAGTATCACAATGGAATAAAGGGAATTACAGAGGCAGCAGAGAGGAGCTTGCCCAGGTGAGGATGATGGCAAAGCAGAGGTGGTTGAAGTTTCCTAGAATAGATCACAAGGTGCAGGAGAGAGATGTCCCACACAGGAAGAAGTTTTCAAATGGCAGGGGTAGGCAACCGTGGCTGACGAAGGAATTTAAGGACTGCATAAAAGCTGAGGAAAGAGCTTATATGGTTATAAAAGTGAGTGGGAAGTTGGATGATTGGAAAGCTTTTAAATTCCAACAAAAGGCAACTAAAAAACATATCAGAAGGGAAAAGATGAAATATGAGGGCAAATTAGCCAATATATAAAGCACGATAACAAATGTTTTTTTCAGTTATATAAAGAGTGAAAGAGAGGTGAGAGTTGATATTGGACCACTGGAAAATGATGCTGGTGTGGTAGTAATGAGGGACAAAGAAATGGCAGATAAACTTAATCGATACTTTGCATCTATCTACACTGTGGAAGGCACTAGCAACGTGCCAGAAGTCCATGAGCTTGAGGGAGCAGAAGTGAGTGCCATTGCTATTATAACTCATCAGTTAATATCTCATCAGGGGTGATTGATAAGTTCGCGGCCTAAGGTGGAAAACCTCCTGCATAATCACTCAGAGTTGACCTGCATGTGCATCTAATGAGAGCTGTATAACTCATCTCCTTCTACCTTAGGCCATGAACATATCAATTACCCACCTGTGGACATTTTCTGGAGGTCCAAGATCCGTATGCTCCACGACGCTGGACTAAGTGTGTAAATGTAGGAGGGAACTATGTTGAAAATAAATGTGCTAGGTTTTCTAAAATTGACTCCTTCTACCTTAGGCCACAAACGTATGAATCACCCCTCGTATGGTGTTACAGGAAAGATACTGGCATGGATAGAGGAATGGCTGACAGGCAGGAGGCAGCAAGTGAGAATAAAAGGGGCCTTTTCTGGTTGGTTCGGAAACTGCACCACCCCGGATCGCAAGACCCTGCGGCGGATAGCGAGGTCAGCTGAAAAGATCATCGGGGTCTCTCTTCCCGCCATTACAGACATTTACACCACACGCTGCATCCGTAAAGCAAACAGCATTATGAAGGATCCTACACACCCCTCATACAAACTCTTCTCACTCCTGCCATCTGGCAAAAGGCACCGAAGCATTCGGGCTCTCACGACCAGACTATGTAACAGTTTCTTCCCCCAGGCCATCAGACTCCTCAATACCCAGAGCCTGGACTGACACCAACCTACTGGCCTCTACTGTGCCTATTGTCTTGTTTATCATTTATTGAAATGCCTGCACTGTTTTGTGCACTTTATGCAGTCCTGGGTAGGTCTGTAGACTAGTGTAGTTTTTTGTTTTTTTTTTACGTAGTTCAGTTAGTCCTGACGAAGGGTCTCGGCCCGAAACGTCAACTGTACCTCTTCTTAAAGATGCTGCCTGGCCTGCTGCGTTCACCAGCAACTTTGATGAGTGTGGTCTGTAGTCTAGTGTATTTTTTGTGTTTTTTTTTTAAGTAGTTCGGTGTAGTTTTTGTATTGTTCATGAAGCACCATGGTCCTGAAAAATGTTGTTTCGTTTCTACTGTGTACTGTACCAGCAGTTATGGTCGAAATGACAATAAAAAGTGACTTGACTTGAGATGGAGGATAGGCAGGTGATGGAGAAGGGATGCACTCAGACCGATGGTTTGAGATGTGTCTATTTTAATGCGAGGAGTATTATGAATAAAGCGGATGAGCTTAGAGCGTGGATCAGCACTTGGAGATATGATGTTGTGTCCATTACAGAGACTTGGATGGTGCAGGGGCAGGAATGGCTACTTCAAGTGCCAGGCTTTAGATGTTTCAGAAGGGATAGGGAGGGAAGCAAAAGAGGTTGGGACATGACACGGTTGATCAGAGATAGTGTCATGACTGCAAAAAAGGAGGAAGTCTTGGAGGGGTTGTCTACGGAGTCTCTGTGGGTGGAGGTTAGGAACAGGAAAGAGTCAATAACTCTACTGGGTATTTGTTATAGACCACCCAATAGTAACAGGGACATCGAGGAGCATATAGGGAGACAGATTCTGGAAAGGAGTAATAATAACAGGGTTGTTGTGGTGGGAGATTTTAATTTCCCAAATATTGATTGACATATCCCTAGAGTGAGGGGTTTAAATGGGGTGAAGTTTGTTAGGTGTGTTCAGGAAGGTTTCTTGACACAGTATGTAGATAAGCCTACAAGAGGAGAGGCTGTACTTGATCTGGTATTGAGTCATTTGCAAGCTCAAGGAGTTGATCTTCCTCCCGCGCTGACATGGATGATTCACCGGGGACATTCACAAATGTGTCACAGACCCATTCATTTGCACATCTTGAGTTACTGATGACATCACGTGCGTAATGACCTCACATGCGTTCAAGTTCAACAGTGCATGACAGGGAATGAGGAAAGGTGCAGCTGACTCATATCGTTTCATATCGCCAAATCATATCATTTCCTTGCGGCCCGGTAGCACATGCTTTGCAGCCTGGTAGTTGGGGACCGCTGCCCTAGAGCAAGGGGTTTAGAGGGGTAGAGTTTGTTAGGTGTGTTCAGGAAGGTTTCTTGACACAATATGTAGATAAGCCTACAAGAGGAGCGGCTGTACTTGATCTGGTGTTGGGAAATGAACCTGGTCAGGTGTCAGATCTCTCAGTGGGAGAACATTTTGGAGACAGTGATCACAATTCTATCTCCTTCACTGTAGCATTGAAGAGGGATAGGAACAGATAAGTTAGGAAAACATTTAATTGGAGTAATGGGAAATATGAGGCTATCAGGCAGGAATTTGGAAGCAAAAATTGGAATCAGATGTTCTCAGGGAAACGTATGGAAGAAATGTGGCAAATGTAATCAAGGTTATGTGAAGCCATGGAAGCAGGTAGTGGATGGTCGTATGAGCAGCTGGTGCAGATCACAAGTCCTGGTTATGTGACCACTGGCACCAGGCAGACAATCTCTGAAGAGTATTGATAATGGCTGGGGTCACTTGTCTTGCAAAGGCACTGCCCAGAAAGCAATGGTAAACCTCTTCTGCAGAAAAACTTGCCAAGTGCGATCATGATTACATGACGCGACACATAATGATGATGAGGACTCATATTACAGATATCCTAAACAAACTGAGTGGACACAGAGTGCTCTCTTTTTGCACCACTTGAATTTTTTTATACTTCTCATTTTAACTTATAGTACATTTCATGTATTGCACTGTAATGATGCCAGAAAACAGAAATCTCATGGTGGATTGAATTGTGAAGCCATGGAATCAGAATTCTCGAACTGGTGGATTGAAAACAGAAACTGGTGTGGAACATCGGCTCTTGTGCTCTGGAACTTGGTCCCAAAGAACCACAGCTCAAAGGTTTGCAGTTAAGGCTGCATATGCTTCAGAGCCATTGCCCTTACAAACATTGAGAGCTGTAGAATGGAGAGCTTGGTGACTGGTTGCAGCTCAGCCTGGTGTGGAACCTCCAATGCACAGGATCACAAGAGGCTGCAGAATCCACCAGCTCCATCACACACCAAGCCTTCGCACCATCCAGAACATCCTCAAAAGGTGATGCATTCATCACCAGAGAACCAGGACTTCCCCTCTTCTCATTACTATCACCAGAGAGGAGTTCCAGGAGCCTCCGAACCAACACTCAATGATTTAGGAAAAGCTTCTTCCCCTCCGCCATCAGATCTCCATGTGGTCCATGAACTCAAGAACATCACCTTCTTGTTTCCTTTATTGGACCCTTTTTCATATATGTTACTTATAAATCCAATGCACACTGTACCGATACCATGAAACAATACATTTCACATTATAGGTCTGTATAGGTCACATTGTAGGCCGTATCTCGGGTAATGATGAGTTTGAGTACAGAGAGGAAATTAAGAACCTGGTGGCATGGTGCGAAAACAATAACCTATCCCTCAACGTCAGCAAGACGAAGGAATTGGTTGTTGACTTCAGAAGGAGTAGTGGACCGCACGACCCAATTTACATCGGTGGTGTGCAAGTGGAACAGATCAAAAGCTTTAAGTTCCTCGGGGTCAATATCACAAATGATCTGACTTGGTCCAGTCAAGTAGAGTTCACTGCCAAGAAGGCCCACCAGCGCCTTTACTTCCTGAGAAAACTAAAGAAATTTGGCCTTTCCCCTAAAACCCTCACTAATTTTTATTGATGCACCATAGATAGCATTCTTCTAGGGTGCATCACAACCTGGTATGGAAGCTGTCCTGTCCAAGACTGAAAGAAGCTGCAGAAGATCGTGAACACGATGCAGCACATCACACAAACCAACCTTCCGTCCTTGGACTCAGTTTACACCGCACGCTGTTGGAGCAGTTCTGCCAGGATAATCAAGGACACGACCCACCCAACCAACACACTTTTCGTCCCTCTTCCCTCCGGGAGAAGGCTCAGGAGCTTGAAGACTCATACGGCCAGATTTGGGAACAGCTTCTTTCCAACTGTGATAGGACTGCTGAACGGATCCTGACCCGGATCTGGGCCGTACCCTCCAAATATCCGGACCTGCCTCTTGGTTTTTTTTGCACTACCTTACTTTCCATTTTTCTATTTTCTATTTATGATTTATAATTTAAATTTTTAATATTTACAAATTTTTACTATTTTTAACATATAATATTTGTAATCCAGGGAGCGGAAAGCGCAGAATCAAATATCGCTGTGATGATTGTACGTTCTAGTATCAATTGTTTGGCGACAATAAAGTATAAAGTATAATAAACCTGATTCTGATTCCGATTCTCCTCATCTCCCCGGTGAAGGCCATCCTGGGCTGCAGTTTGCATTGATGTAACTCAGAATCAAATCTAATATCATTGGTATATGTCGTGGAATGTGTTGTTCTGCGGCAGCCACGCATTGCAATACATAATAGTGAAAACTATAAATTACAATAAGTATATCTAAAAAAATACAAAGTTCAAAAGTTCAAAGCAAACTTATTATCAAAGTGCATGTCACTATACACAACCTTGAAATTCATTTTCTTGTGAGCATTCTCAATGAATCCATATTAGGATAATAACCATAAGAGAAACAGTTTGAAAGACTGCACCATCTCGGACCCTCAGCCAATGTGCCAAAGACAACAACCTGTGCAAATATAAAAAGAAAAAGGAAATAACAATAATAATAAATAAACGATAAAGATCGAAAACAGAAGACGAAGAGTTCTTGAAAGTAAGTCTATAGGTTGTGAGATAATTTCAATGATAGTTTAAGTGAGGTTGAATGAATTTATCCCTTCTGGCTCAAGGGCCAGATGGTTGAGGGGTAATAACTGTTCCTGAACCTGTTGGTGTGAGTCCTGAGGCTCCTGTACCTTCTCCCTGGTGGCAGCAGTGAGAAGAGGGCACGTCCTGGGTGGTGGGGGTCCCTGATGTTGGATGCTGCATTCTCATGACAACGTTTCCTGTCGAAGTACTCAATGGTTGGGATGGCGTTACCCATTGTGCGTTTGATCTTGAGGGATTGTGCAGAGTACACCAGGGTACCAGCATGCAGGATAAAATACCTATTCAATCTTTCCTTATAACTCAGTCCTCCAGACCCAGCAACATCCTTGTTAATTTTCTCTGTAACCTTTCAACCTTATTTTACATCTTTCCCATAGGTAGGTGACCAAAACTACAAACAATACTCCAAAATATGACCTGTACATCCTTGCGGGCAGGTTTGCTTGAGCTGTCTGGGAGGGTTTAGACTAATTTGACAGGGGTCTGGGACCTGGAGTGATAGTGCTGTGGATCGGGTAGCTGGTTTACAAACACAGGCAGTGCAGTGTGTAGTGAGACTGCTAGCAAGGAGAGGTTGATGATAGGGCAAAATTGCAGTCAAAGGGCAATGTTATGATAGTCATGGGGGATTTCAATACATGTGTATCAGGTCCAGAATATTCTGAAGGGGGAGGGTGAGCAGCCAGTTGTCTTGGTACATGTTGGTACCAATGACATAGATAGGACAAAGGAGGAGGTCCTGAAGAGAAATTTCTGGGAGTTAGGATGGAAGCGGAGAAGCAGGACCTCCAGGGTAGTAATCTTGGGATTGCTATCTCTGCCATGTGCTAGCGAGGGCAAGAATAGTTGGATCAGGCAGATGAATGCACGGCTGAGAGACTGGTGCAGGGGGCAGGGCTTCAGATTCTTGGATCATTGGAATCTCTTCCAGGGGAAGTATGATGGGTTATACCTGAACCCGAAGGGGATCAATATCCTGGCGGGAAAGCTTAATAGAGCTGTTAGGGAGGGTTTAAACTAATTTGGCAGGGGGATGGGAACCAGAATGATAGAGCGGAGAAGGGGGAAAACAGAAATAAATCTAAGATAGTGAGCAGTAAAGATGTCAGGAAAGACAGGCAGGTGATGGGGCAAATTTGTAGCCATTGGGATGAGTTGCAGTGCAATAAAGTTGCAGTGAAATCAAAGCGAAAAGTACCAAATACTGGTCTTAAGGTGTTATACTTAAATGCATGCAGCATAAGGAATAAGGTGGATGATCTTGTCGTACAGCTACAGATTAGCAGGTATGATATTGTGGCCATCACTGAGACGTGGCTAAAGGATGCATGTCTCTGGGAGCTGAACGTCCAAGGATACACGGTGTATCGGAAGGATAGGAAGGTAGGCAGAGGGGGAGGCATGGTTTTATTGGTAAGAAATTATATTAAATCATTAGAAAGAGGTGACATACGATCGGAAGGTACAGAATCGTTATGGGTTGAGCTAAGAGATCACAGGGATAAAAGGACCCTGATGGCAGTTATATACAGGCATCCCAACAGCTGCCGTGATGTGGACTACAAATTACAACTGGAAATAGAAAAGGCTTGTCAAAATGGCAGTGTTATGATAATTGTAGGGAATTTTAACATGCGAGTGGATTGGGAAAATCAGGTCAGCACTGGATCTCAAGAGAGAGAATTTGTAGAATGTCTGCGAGATGGCTTTTTAGAACAGCTTGTTGTTGAGCCCACTAGGGGATCGGCTGTACTGGATTGGGTATTGTGTAATGAACCGGAGGTGATTGGAGAGATTGAGGTGAAGGAACCCTTAGGAGACAGTGATCATAACATGACTGAGTTCACTGTGAAATTTGAAAATGAGAAGCCAAAATCCGATGTGTCGGTATTTCAGCGGAGTAAAGGAAATTACAGTGGCATGAGAGAGGAACTGGCCAAAGTTGACTGGAAATGAACACTAGCGGGAAAGACGGCAGAGCAGCAGTGGCTGGAGTTTATGCGAGAAGTGAGGAAGGTGCAAGACAGATATATTCCAAAAAAGAAGAAATTTTCTAATGGAAAAAGGATACAACCGTGGCTGACAAGAGAAGTCAAAGCCAAAGTTAAATCAAAGGAGAGGGCATACAAGGAAGCAAAAATTAGTGGGAAGACAGGATTGGGAAGTTTTTAAAAGCTTGCAAAAGGAAACTAAGAAGGTCATCAAGAGGGAAAAGATGAACTATGAAAAGAAGCTAGCAAATAATATCAAAGAGACTATTAAAAGCTTTTTCAAGTATATAAAGAGTAAAAGACAGGTGAGAGTAGATATAGGACCGATAGAAAATGATGCTGGAGAAATTGTAATGGGAGATAAGGAGATAGCGGAGGAACTAAATGAGTATTTTGCATCAGTCTTCACTGAGGAAGACATCAACAGTATACCGCACACTCAAGGGTGGCAGGGAAGAGAAGTGTGCGGAGTCACAATTACGACAGAGAAAGTACTCAGGAAGCTGAATAGTCTAAAGGTAGATAAATCTCCTGGACCAGATGGAATGCACCCTCGTGTTGTGAAGGAAGTAGCTGTGGAGATTGCGGAGGCATTAGCAATGATCTTTCAAAAGTCAATAGATTCTGGCATGGTTCTGGAGGACTGGAAGATTGAAAATGTCACTCTGCTATTTAAGAAGGGGGCAAGGAAGCAAAAAGGAAATTATAGACTGTTAGCTTGACATTGGTGGTTGGGAAGTTGTTGGAGTCGATTGTCAAGGATGAGGTTATGGAGTACATATGAAATCCTGCCTGACAAACCTGTTGCAATTTTTTTGAGGAAATTACAAGTAGGCTAGACAAGGGAGATGCAGTGGATTTTGTGTATTTGGATTTTCAGAAGGCCTTTGACAAGGTGCCGCACATGAGGCTACTTAACAAGATAAGAGCCCATGGAATTACAGGAAAGTTACATACGTGAATAGAGCGTTGGCTGATTGGCAGGAAGCAGAAAGTGGGAATAAACGGATCCCATTCTGGTTGGCTGCCGGTTACCAGTAGTGTTCCACATGGGTCCGTTTTGGGGCCACTTCTTTTTACGTTGTACTTCAACGATTTGGATTATGGAATAGATGGCTTTGTGACTAAGTTTGCTGATGATACAAAGATAGGTAGAGGGGCCAGTAGTGCTGAGGAAACAGAGTCTGCAGAGAGATTTGGATAGATTGGGAGAATGGGCAAAGAAGTGGCAAATGAAATATAATGTTGGAAATTGTATGGTTATGCACTTTGGCAGAAGAAAAAAATGGGCAGACTATTATTTAAATGGGGAGAAAGTTCAAAGTTCTGAGATGCAACGGGACTTGGGAGTCCTTGTGCCTTCAAGTTAACCCCCAGGTTGAGTCAGTAGTGAAGAAGGCGAATGCAATGTTTGCATTCATTTCTAGAGGAATAGAGTATAGGAGCAGGGATGTGATGTTGAGGCTCTATAAGGCGCTGGTGAGACGTCACTTGGAGTACTGTGTGCAGTTTTGGTCTCCTTATTTAAGAAAGGATGTGCTGACGTTGGAGAGGGTACAGAGAAGATTCACTAGAATGATTCCGGGAATGAGAGGGTTAACATATGAGGAACGTTTGTCCGCTCTTGGACTGTACTCCCTGTAGTTTAGAAGAATGAGGGGAGACCTCATAGAAACATTTCAAATGTTGAAAGGCATGGACAGAGCAGATGTGGCAAAGTTGTTTCCCATGGTGGGGGTATCTAGTATGAGAGGGCATGACTTAAGGATTGAAGGGCGTCCATTCAGAACAGAGATGCAAAGAAATTTTTTTAGCCAGAGGGTGGTGAATCTGTGGAATTTGTTGCCATGGGCTGCAGTGGAGGTCAAGTCATTGGGTGTATTTAAGGCAGAGGTTGATAGGTATCTGAGTAGCCAGGGCATCAAAGGTTATGGTGAGAAGGCAGGGGAGTGGGACTAGACAGGAGAATGGATCAGCTCATGATAAAATGGCGGAGCAGACTTGATGGGCCGAATGGCTGACTTCTGCTCCTTTGTCTTATGGTGTAGATTGGGAAAATCAGATTGGTGCAGGATCCCCAAGAGGGGATTTTCTAGATTGCATTCAAAATGGCTTTTTAGAGCAGCTCGTGATTGAGCCTAGCTATTCTGGGCTGGGTGTTGTGTAATGAACCGGAATTGATTAGAGAGCTTAAAATAAAAGAACCCTTGGGGCAAGTGATCACAACATAATTGAATTCACCTTAAATTTGAGGAGAAGCCAAAGTCAGATGCATCGGTATTACAGCAGGTTAAAGGGAAGTACAGATGCATGAGGGAGGAACTGGCCAAAATTGATTGGAAGAGAATGGATGACATCAAAATTGTAATGGCTGAGATTTCTGGAAGCAATTTGGAAGGTGCAGAACATATACATCCCAAATAAGTTTTCTAATGGCGAGATGATGCAACCATGGCTAACAAGAGATGTCAAAGCCAACATAAAAGCCAAAGAGATGGCATATAATACAGCAAAAAAATAGTGTGATTGGAAAGCTTTTAAAAACCAACAGAAGGCAATTAAAAACATCATTAAGGTAAAGATGGAATATGAAAGTAAACTAGCAAATAATATTAAAGAGGATCCAAAAGTTTCTTCAGATACATAATTTTTCAATGAGATGCGAGAGTAGATATTCTCCATTGGAAAACAATGCTGAAGGGGTAGTAATGGGGGGACAAGGAAATGGGAGACAAACTGAGTAAGTATTTTGCATCAGTCTTCACTGTGGAAGACACTAGCAGAATGCTGGAAGCTTGAGAGTGTCAGAGGCAGAAGTGTATGAAGCTGCAATTACTGGAGAGAGTGTTTTGGGAAACTGAAAGGTCTGAAGGTAGAAAAATCAGTCGGACCTGATGAAATGCACCTCAGAGTTCTGAAAGAGGTGGCTGAAGAGATTATGGAGATCATTAGTAATGACCTTTCAAGATTCAATTGATTCTGGCATGGTTCTGGAAGTCTGAAAAATTGCTAATGTCACTCCACTCTTCAAGAAAGGAGAGAGTCAGAAGAAAGGAAACTATAAACTCGTTGGTCTGACCTCAGTGCTTTGGAAGACTTTGGAGTCAATTGTTAAGGATGTGGTTTCGGGGTACTTGGAGCCACATGACAAAATAGGCCGTAGTCAGCATAGTTTTCGTAAGGACGTGGCATCAAAGGTTATAGGGAGAAGGCTGGGAACTGTGGTAGAGGAGGAGAGAAAAACAGATCAGCCATGATTGAATGGTGGAACAGACTCGATGGGCCAGATGGCCTAATTCTGCCCCTATGTCTTATGGTCTTCTGGTCTAAAGCTTGCCTGACAAATCTGTTGGAATTCTTTAAAGAAATAACAAGCAGGATAGACAAAAGAGAATCAGTGGATGTTGTACACTTGGATTTTCAGAAGGCCTTTGCCACACCTGAGGCTGCTTAACAAGTTAAGAACCCATGGTATTATAGGAAAGATTCTAGCATGGATTGAACATTAGCTGATTGGCAGGGGTCAAAAAGTGGGAATAAAGGGAATCTTTCCTGGTTGGCTGGCAGTGAATGTGGAGTTCCACAGGGGTCTGTGTTGGGACCATTTCTTTTTATGTCAATGATTTGTATAATCAAATTGATGGCTTTATGGCCGATGATGATACGAAGATAGGTGGAGGGGCAGATGGTGTTGAGGAAGCAGAGAGTCTGCAAAGGTGCTGAGACAGATTAGAAGAATGGGCAAAGAAGTGGCAAATGGAATATAGTGTTGGGAAGTGGATGGTCGGGCACTTTGGTAGAAGAAATGAAAGAGTTGACTATTTTCTAAAGGAGAGAAAATTCAAAAATCTGAGGTGCAAGTCTTTATGCAGGATTCTCTAAAGGCTAATCTGCAGGTTGAATTGGTAGTGGGAAGGCAAGTGCAAGTCAAGAGGACAAGAATATAAAAGTAAGGATATAATGTTGAGGCTACATAAAGCACAGGTGAGGCCTCACTTGGGGTATTGTGAGCAGCTTTGATCCCCTTATCTTAGGAAAGATGTGCTGACATTGGACGGGGTTCAAGGGAGTTTCACGAAAATAATTCCAGGATTGACAGGCTTGTCATATGAAAAATGTTTTTTATGGTTTTGGCCCTATTTATAGGCATCCGTTAGTCTCGCAAGACCATGGATTTGCACCTTGGAAGGTTTCCAGGGCACAGGCCTGGGCAAGGTTGTATGGAAGACCGGCAGTTGCCTATGCTGCAAGTCTCCCCTCTCCACGCCACAGATGTTGTCCAAGGGAAGGGCACTAGGACCCATACAGCTTGGCACCGGTGTTGTCACAGAGCAATGTGTGGTTAAATACCTTGTTCAAGGACACAACACGCTGTCTCAACCAAGGCTCGAAGTAGCAACCTTCAGATCACTAGACGAACGCCTTAACCACTTGGCCACGCACCAACACTTGGCCCTATACGCACCAGAATTCAGAAGAATGAGGTGTGACCTCATTGTAACCTATCAAATATTGAAAGGCCTCGATAGAGTGGATGTGGAGAGGATGTTCCCTATAGTGGGGGAGTCTAAGATCAGAGGACACAGCCTCAGAATAGAGGGATGTCCATTTAGAACGGAGACGAGGAGGAATTTCTTTAGCCAGAGAGTGGTGAATCTGTGGTATCTGTTACCACAGGCGGCTGTGGAGGCCAAGTCACTGGGTATATTTAAGGCAGAGGTTGATAGATTCTTTCTTAATCAGGGCATGAAGGGTTACAGGGAGAAGGCAGAAAAATGGAGCTGAGAGGGAAAGTGTATCAGCCATGATGAAATGTGGAGCAGACTCGATGGGCCAAATGGCCCAATTCTGCTCCTATACCTTATGGCCTTATGGAAAGCTGGCATGAAAAGCACAGTGGAAAAAGTGAGAAGCCACATTAGTTAAAAAGAGCAGATGAAACCTTTCATCCCACTCCGCCCCCGCTGCACTTAATGACTCCAGTATCCACAACTGATACGGCAACAGTCAGTGGGCTGTAATCTAGCCATTAATCAGAAAGTTCTGCATGAGACATTGCATGTTTGTCCATGGGTGAAGGTGATAATGGAAAGGATTGCAGATGCTGAAATGAGGGTGGCATAGCAGTTGGCATAACGCTGTCACAGCACAAGCAGCTCAGGATCAATTCCGGCCTCTGTCTGTCAGGGGTTTGTACATTTTCCCTGTAACCATGTGGGCTCTCTGTGCGCTCTGGTTTTCTCCTACATTGCAAAAAGCATAAGATTTGATGGGTTGATTGGTCACAAGGGTGTAATTGGGTGCTACTGGTTAACTGGGCCAGTAGGGCCTGTTACTGTGCTGTCTCCTTAAGAAAACAAAATTAAAACTACATAGAACACATGGTAAGATGGAACTATTATTGTCTTTGGCGGTGTAAGGGAGGAGTTTCCTTATTCCATGCTCATGTAGGTAAAACTTACTCTGTTGTCTTGTGCTTTTAGCATGGTTGTACATGCTAACATCGCATGTACACAATCCCAACACAAGTCCAAATACTGAAACTGATGCCCACCTTGACACAAGGTGCAAAATCAGCAAATCTGATTCTATTCAACATGCTGGCTCAAATCAGGCTGGACTTATAGAAACATAGAAAATAGGTGCAGGAGTAGGCCATTCGGCCCTTCGAGCCTGCACCGCCATTTATTATGATCATGGCTGATCATCCAACTCAGAACCCCGCCCCAGCCTTCCCTCCATACCCCCTGACCCCCGTAGCCACAAGGGCCATATCTAACTCCCTCTTAAATATAGCCAATGAACTGGCCTCAACTGTTTCCTGTGGCAGAGAATTCCACAGATTCACCACTCTCCGTGTGAAGTTTTTCCTAATCTCGGTCCTAAAAGGCTTCCCCTCTATCCTCAAACTGTGGCCCCTCGTTCTGGACTTCCCCAACATCGGGAACAATCTTCCTGCATCTAGCCTGTCCAATCCCTTTAGGATCTTATACTTTTCAATCAGATCCCCCCTCAATCTTCTAAATTCCAACGAGTACAAGCCCAGTTCATCCAGTCTTTCTTCATATGAAAGTCCTGCCATCCCAGGAATCAATCTGGTGAACCTTCTATGTACTCCCTCTAAGGCAAGGATGTCTTTCCTCAGATTAGGGGACCAAAACTGCACACAATACTCCAGGTGTGGTCTCACCAAGGCCTTGTACAACTGCAGTAGTACCTGCCTGCTCCTGTACTCGAATCCTCTCGCTATAAATGCCAGCATACCATTCGCCTTTTTCACCACCTGCTGTACCTGCATGCCCACTTTCAATGACTGGTGTATAATGACACCCAGGTCTCGTTGCACCTCCCCTTTTCCTAATCGGCCACCATTCAGATAATAATCTGTTTTCCTATTTTTGCCATCAAAGTGGATAACTTCACATTTATCCACATTAAATTGCATCTGCCATGAATTTGCCCACTCACCCAACCTATCCAAGTCACCCTGCATCCTCTTAGCATCCTCCTCACTGCTAACACTGCCACCCAGCTTCGTGTCATCCGCAACTTGGAGATGCTGCATTTAATTCCCTCATCCAAGTCATTAATATATATTGTAAACAACTGGGGTCCCAGCACTGAGCCTTGCGGTACCCCACTAGTCACCGCCTGCCATTCTGAAAAGGTCCCGTTTATTCCCACTCTTTGCTTCCTGTCTGCCAACCAATTCTCCACCCACACCAATACCTTACCCCCAATACCGTGTGCTTTAAGTTTGCACACTAATCTCCTGTGTGGGACCTTGTCAAAAGCCTTTTGAAAATCCAAATATACCACATCCACTGGTTCTCCCCTATCCACTCTACTAGTTACATCCTCAAAAAATTCTATGAGATTCGTCAGACATGATTTTCCTTTCACAAATCCATGCTGACTTTGTCCGATCATTTCACCGCTTTCCAAATGTGCTGTTATCACATCCTTGATAACTGACTCCAGCAGTTTCCCCACCACCGACGTTAGGCTAACCGGTCTATAATTCCCTGGTTTCTCTCTCCCTCCTTTTTTAAAAAGTGGAGTTACATTAGCCACCCCCCAATCCTCAGGAACTAGTCCTGAATCTAACGAGTTTTGAAAAATTATCACTAATGCATCCACTATTTCTTGGGCTACTTCCTTAAGCATTCTAGGATGCAGACCATCTGGCCCCGGGGATTTATCTGCCTTCAATCCCTTCAATTTACCTAACACCACTTCCCTACTAACATGTATTTCACTCAGTTCCTCCATCTCACTGGACCCTCTGTCCCCTACTATTTCTGGAAGATTATTTATGTCCACCTTAGTGAAGACAGAACCAAAGTAATTATTCAATTGGTCTGCCATGTCCTTACTCCCCATAATCAATTCACCTGTTTCTGTCTGCAGGGGACCTACATTTGTCTTTACCAGTCTTTTCCTTTTTACATATCTATAAAAGCTTTTACAGTCCGTTTTTATGTTCCCTGCCAGTTTTCTCTCAATCTTTTTTCCCCTTCCTAATTAAGCCCTTTGTCCTCCTCTGCTGAACTCTGAATTTCTCCCAGTCCTCAGGTGAGCCACTTTCTCTGGCTAATTTGTATGCTTCTTCTTTGGAATTGATACTATCCCTAATTTCTCTTGTCAGCCACGGGTGCACTACCTTCCTTGATTTATTCTTTTGCCAAACTGGGATGAACAATTGTTGTAGCTCATCCATGCAACCTTTAAATGCTTGCCATTGCATATCCACCGTCAATCCTTGAAGTGTCATTTGCCAGTCTATCTTAGCTAATTCACGTCTCATACCTTCAAAGTTACCCCTCTTTAAGTTCAGAACCTTTGTTTCTGAATTAACCATGTCACTCTCCATCTTAATGAAGAATTCCACCATATTATGGTCACTCTTACCCAAGGGGCCTCTCACGACAAGATCGCTAATTAACCCTTCCTCATTGCTCAAAACCCAGTCCAGAATAGCCTGCTCTCTAGTTGGTTCCTCGACATGTTGGTTCAAAAAACCATCCCGCATACATTCCAAGAAATCCTTTTCCTCAGCACCTTTACCAATTTGGTTCACCCAATCTACATGTAGATTGAAGTCACCCATTATAACTGCTGTTCCTTTATTGCACACATTTCTAATTTCCTGTTTAATACCATCTCCGACCTCAGTACTACTGTTAGGTGGCCTGTACACAACTCCCACCAGCGTCTTCTGCCCCTTAGTGTTACGCAGCCCTACCCATATCGATTCCACATCTTCCCGGCTTATGTCCTTCCTTTCTATTGCATTAATCTCTTCTTTAACCAGCAACGCCATCCCACCTCCCCTTCCTTCATGTCTATCCCTCCTGAATATTGAATATCCCTGAACGTTGAACTCCCATCCCTGGTCACCCTGGAGCCATGTCTCTGTGATCCCAACTATATCATAATCATTAATAACAATCTGCACTTTCAATTCATCCACCTTATTACGAATGCTCCTTGCATTGACATACAAAGCCTTCAGGCGCTCTTTTACAACTCTCTTAGCCCTTATACAATTATGTTGAAAAGTGGCCCTTTTTAATGCTTGCCCTGGATTTGTCAGCCTGCCACTTTTACTTTTCTCCTTAGTACTTTTTGCTTCTACCCTCACTTTACACCTCTCTGTCTTTCTGCACTGGTTCCCATCCCCTTGCTGTGAACTAACCTCCTCACGCCTAGCCTCTTTAATTTGATTCCCACCCCCCAACCATTCTAGTTTAAAGTCACCTCAGTAGCCCCCGCTAATCTTCCTGCCAGGATATTGGTCCCCCTAGGATTCAAGTGTAACCCATCCTTTTTGTACAGGTCACGCCTGCGCCAAAAGAGGTCCCAATGATCCAAAAACTTGAATCACTGCCCCCTGCTCCAATCCCTCAGCCACGCATTTATCCTCCACCTCATCGCATTCCTACTCTCACTGTCGCGTGGCACAGGCAGTAATCCCGAGATTACTACCTTTGCGGTCCTTTTTCTCAACTCCCTTCCTAGCTCCCTATATTCTCCTTTCAGGACCTCATCCCTTTTCCTACCTATGTCATTGGTACCTATATGTACCACGACCTCTGGCTTCTCACCCTCCCACTTCAGGATATCTTGGACATGATCAGAAATATCCCGGACCCTGGCACCAGGGAGGCAAACTACCATCCGGGTCTCTGGACTGAGTCCACAGAATCGCCTATCTGACCCCCTTACTATCGAGTCCCCTATCACAACTGCCCTCCTCTTCCTTGCCCTACCCTTCTGAGCTACAGGGCCAGACTCTGTGCCGGAGGCACGGCCACTGTCGCTTTCCCCGGGTAAGCTGTCCCCCCCAACAGTACTCAAACAGGAGTACCTGTTGTGAAGGGGCACAGCCACCGGGGTACTCCCTATTACCTGACTTTTCCCCTTCCCCCTCCTAACCGTGACCCACTTGTCTGCCTCCCGTGGCCCCGGTGTGACCACCTGCCTGCAACTCCTCTCTCTCCCTGACCAGACGAAGGTCATCGAGCTGCAGCTCCAGTTCCGTAACGCGTGAGGTAACGGAATGCATGAGGTAGTGGGTTAGATACAGGAGTGGACATCTCACCTCCCCAAGAGTCCTCGGGGGGGGGGGGGGGAGACAACAGGGGAACTGTCTGAGCAGTAAGCCAGTCATGGTTGGCTTTGGTTCAGCAAGTTTTGGAGAGTGGTGGCTGAGCAGGGAAATCTAGGGAAGGTTTTCCTTAGAGTTACTGTTCCTTATTAGAGTCACCAGGATGTCAACTATGGATTGAGAATTCTCTGTCTGCAAGACATGGATGATCATGGAAACTGTCAGTTTCCCTGGTGACCCTATGGCCAACAGGCTCCTTAACTGGAGTGGATAACTTCATTCACCTCAACTCTGAACTGATTTTGCAACCTTCAGATTCTCAAAGACAGGAGAGCTCAGGTTCTCAGTATTTTTTTTTAATTTGCACAATTTGTCTTCTTTTGTACATTGGTTGTTTGTCAGTCTTTGTTAGTGTATAACTTTTCATAAATTCTATTGTATTTCTTTATTTCCCTGTAAATGCCTGCAAGAAAATGAATCTTAAGATCACATACAGAGACAACAATCGTGTACTTTGATAATAAATTTACCTTGAAATTGAGTTTGGCAAAATCTCCAGCAGGAATCAGACAGCTGAGTGTGATGCCCTGCCTGAAACTATAGACAGCAGTGATACACTAGAACACCAGCGCCTTCTCAAAAACTTACACATCTTCATTTTGCTGATTGAATTGTGATGTCTGGAAGGTCTATCATTTTGCTAGTTGCTCACAGGTATGCTGTACATCGGTTTGAATGTCATTTTGGATTAATATGGACACAGGAAGCAGAAGTGACAGCACCAAACCACAGTTTATCCTGTAACTAGTAAAGTGGCCACTGACTGGAGGTTTGTGGTTTTCGTTAGCTCTATCCCATCCACTTCAAGGTTTGACATGTTGTGTGTTCAGAGATGTTGTCTGCCCACTGTTGTAACATGTAGTTGTTTGAGCTGCTGCTGCCTTCCTGTCAGCTTGAACCAGTCTGGCCATTCACCTCTGACCTCTCATTAACAAGGTGTTTTTGCCAATACAACTGCTGCTCACTGGGCAACTTTTTAAAACCATTCTCTGTAAACTCTACAGACTGCTGTGTGTGAAAATCACAGAAGATCAGAAGTTTCTGAGATGCTCAAACCACCGGCACCAGCAATCATTTCATGGTCAAAGTCACTTAGATCACTATTCTGATGTTTGGTCTGCACAGCAACTGAACCATTTGACCATGTCCACTTGCTTTTATGCATTGAGTTGCTGCCAGGTGATTGGCTGATTAGATATTTGCATTAATGAGCAGGAGTACAAGTGTTCCTAATGAAGTGGCCACTGAGCACACGTACGCTGAAGATAAGTTGCTTAGACATCATAGGTGGTGACACATTGTGGTTTTAATGCAACTGTTTTCAGTCCAGGAGGGACTGAGTCATGTGAGTAAAATGCCAGTTTTTGCAGAATTTGCATTGTAATATCTTCAGCCAAAAGACATTTCTGGCACTTTCATATCAGAGAATGTATACAGTATACAACCTGAAACCCTTACTCTTCACAGACATCCACGAAACAGAAGAAAAAACCCAAAGAATGAAAGACAAAAACATTATTACCCCAAAGCTCCCCTCCCCTCTCCCAGGCACAAGCAGCAGCAAAGCATCATCCCTCCCCTTCCTATTCCAGCAGAAACCATCAGCCTCCCCCCCCCCACTATCCACCAAGCCCCCCAAAGACCATGAACCATCAAAAACTTCTGTCCATCCTAACACCTCGACATCTCAACAGGCCCTCTCTCTCACTCATGAGGGAGAGAGTGATATTGCTCCTACCTCAGCCGGAGGGGGAAGGCCAACAGCTCACTATTACAGTCTGCAAAGATATCAGAGATGGCAGGGATTAATGTACAAGTTGCTGCTTTAAAAACTGGAGAACAATATTCAACAGTGCTGAAATTAGTCATCATAATACAAGGTGCGAACGCTGCCAACTTGGTACAATGACAGAATGGTCAAAGAATCAGGTTGCTGAGTCTGTGATTCAGAATGAAACTATTTAGTAATTGCGGTCAGAGGAAATCTCAGCCAAACTGCTGATGGGCCAATACTGGCAGAGATTTTAAACAAATGTGCCTCTGATTCGCCAGGAATGTGTTAAAATGTCTACCAAGAACAAAAAAAACCAAAAATGATTTCTACATTTGGAGTCTGCGAGTGATTTGAAAAGCAAAGGAGGAATAAGAATAAGATTCAAAGAGCCACTCATATCCAGCTGGAATTGGATGGTTGTTTGGCTTGGGCAGGAAGTTAGAATGTGAAACTTGGGTCCAAGTGCTAACTCCAAGCCACTCACTCAGAGTTAATACTTGGAGCACATCTTCACCTTCTACCTTTAATGCAGACCACATCACTGAATTCACTGGGTTTTTGACAGAATGTTTATGATATGCTATGGGGCAAGAGTTCGGGGTAGGAAAGTTAGAATGTAGGGGACGTGCTATGGGTGGATATAGTTGGGGGAGATTTTGGGGTCCAACATTGTGTCAAAAGCCCAGATGCAACTTCAATAATGCAGTCTGCAACATTTCCAGATTGCTTAATGTCATTTCCAGTACATAAGTGTAAAGAATGAAATAATTGTTTCTCCAGATCTGATGCAACACAAAAATCACAATAAATATAAATACATAAGATAGCTTATATACATAGATTGATTGTATGTCCATAAAGTGAAACTCGGCACAGGAGTGTCTGTAAGTGACTCTGACAGGAAATGATAAAGTAGTGGTATTTGGTGGTGTGGAAGAGTGAGTTAGTAGGTGGAGGTGTTGATCAGCCTTACTACTTGGGGAAAAGAACCGTTTTTGATTCTGGTGTGGATGCTATATAGCATCCCCCCAGATGGGAGTGGGACAAACAGTCCATTAGCAGGGTGGTGGGATCTTTCATGATGTTACTGGCTGTTATCCAGCACCTTTCTGTATATATGGGGAGGAGGGGAGGAGATGGCAGCGCGACGTAGCGCACGCGGCCACTCCGAAATGATATCATATATGTAAGTAGGTGCCGTGCAATCCTGATTTGATGGAGGCAGACGTGAGAAGCACAGAAAACATCTGGAGAAACTTCTGAAATGCCTGCTTTGCTGTTGTTGCTACTGTGAGATCAAGAATCTCCGGAGGGGAAGGCCCCAAATCCTCAGCTTTGCCTATTGCCAGGGTCGGGGTCGAAGTCGAAGCGCTTGGCAGAGATGGTGCTCGTTGTTGGAGGGCTGGTCGGAGGCTCAAAGTTTTCAGACGGACTCGAGTCGGCTGCTTCCAGGGTGCTGCATCGGCAAGTTTGCGGCGCTGGAAGCTCATGGCAGGAAGAGAGTTTCTCTTCCTTCTACCGTCTGCGTGAGATGGGACTTTCAAGAGACTTTGAGACTTTTTTTACCGTGCCCATGGTCTGTTCTTTATCAAATTATGGTATTGCTTTGCACTGTTGTAACTATATGTTATAATTATGTGGTTTTTGTCAGTTTTTTTAGTCTTGGTTTGTCTTGTTTCTGTGATATCATTCTGGAGGAACATTGTATCATTTAACGCATGCATTACTAAATGACAATAAAAGAGGACTGCGTGTCCTCAAACTAATTTAATCTAATATGTCCTTGATGGTGGATAGGCTGGTGCTGCCGATGCATTAGGCAGTTTTGATTACCCGTTGTAGAGCCTGCCCATCCACGAGTCCAGCTCTCTTCACCCTCCTCAGAAAGTAGAGGCATTGTTAAGCTCTCCTGATAGTGCAGAATGTATTCCGGGACCATGAGAAGTCCTGTGTGATGTGCACTCCCAGGGGTGTGAGACTGCAGCTGAGCCATCAATGTAAAGGTGGGTGCGAGTAGTGTGAGTTCCCCTGAGGTTGATAACCATCTCCTTTGTCTTGTGGACATTGAGGAAGAGGTTATTTGCCTGATCTGGAAATAGATACAAAATTCCCTAAAAGTGGCGTCACAGGTAGATAGGGTCGTAAAGAGAGCTTTTGGTACATTGGCTTTTATTAATCAAAGTATTGAGTATAAGAGCTGGAATGTTATGATGAGGTTGTATAAGGCATTGGTGAGGCCGAATCTGGAGTATTGTGTACAGTTTTGGTCACCAAATTACAGGAAGGATATAAATAAGGTTGAAAGAGTGCAGAGAAGGTTTACAAGGATGTTGCCGGGACTTGAGAAACTCAGTTACAGAGAAAGGTTGAATAGGTTAGGACTTTATTCCCTGGAGCGTAGATTTGATAGAGGTATATAAAATTATGATGGGTATAGAGTGAATGCAAGCAGGCTTTTTCCCCACTGAGGCAAGGGGAGAAAAAAAAACCCAGAGAACATGGGTTAAGGGTAAGGGGGGAAAAGTTTAAAGGGAACATTAAGGGGGCTTCTTCACAGAGTGGTGGGAGTATGGAATGAGCTGCCAGATGAGGTGGTAAATGCGGGTTCTTTTTTAACATTTAAGAATAAATTGGACAGATGCATGGATGGGAGGTGTATGGAGGGATATGGTCCGTGTGCAGGTCAGTGGGACTAGGCAGAAAATAGTTCAGCACAGCCAAGAAGGGCCAAAAGGCCTGTTTCTGTGCTGTAGTTTCTATGGTTTCTTCCACCGCCTCTCTGTAAGCCATCTCACTGCTGTTGGTGATGGGCCCCTCCACTATCAAGTTATCAGCTCTGTATATAACTGTTGTTTCCTTGTTTGGGTTTGGCATCAACTGGCCAGCAATATATGGACCCATATGGAGTCTGAAAATCAGGACTGACAAGAATAAACCAAGAATGGATTATGGAGAATTTAGGAATTGAAAACAACTGAGCAAATGCATGGATTGCAGATGGCTAAACACTGAGCCGTATTACAGTGACACCTGCTTTTGTGTGTTCTCAATAAGTTTCAGAGACATGCTCTTCCCCAGGTGTGAAAGAAGACTGGCTTGCCATGATGGGATACAGCTGAAGATGCAAGTAACCCTGTGCAATACATTTCATCTGGTGTTGCAGGCCCCATTGCACGGGATCAATAAAATCTGCAGAGGGCTGTAGACACAGCTGCCTCCATCATGGGCATCTGCCTCCCCACCATCAGCAATGTCTTCAAAAGACAGTAACACAACATCCATGATGGACAACCCTCACCACCCTGGACATGCCCTCTTCTCATTACTGCCATCAGGGAGGGGGTACAGGGGCCTATAGACACACACTCAATGTTTCAGGAACAGCTTTGTCCCCTCTGCTTTCAGATTTCTGAACTGCCTATGAACCCGTGAACACGACCTCACTATTTTTCCTTCTCTTTTTGCATTATCTGTTTTTTAATATTTTTCTTACTGTAATTTATTATTGCTGTCCCTCTCCATGCCTTGCTCACATCGGGCAGTAACCTTTGCTGCTTCTTTAGCATCTGTCTGGCTTTTATGAAGCCGAGTTGCTGACTTACCCCCAGCACAGTCAGAAAGTGTGCAAGGGGCCGGCCGGATTCGAACCAGGACACTCGCCCTGAAGTCTGGTGCAAATGCCACTATACCACCAGCCGGCCATTGTAACAGAGTAATATTAAACATATTTAATATGTTTACTGCTGCCATAAAACAACAAATTGCACCTGCAGGATGTCAACACTAATAAACCTGATTCTGTGTAAGAACAATTTTAGTAAGGAGATTTGAAGGTCAGTGTAACAACACAGCACACCTATACTCTCTCTGCCTGTTGTAACTCACTCCCATCACAGCTCTCCCCACACATTTTAACATTTCCTTACAATCCCCATCTGTCCTGCCCCTACCTCTTATACAATTTTGTGCCCAGTTGTCACCCTCATCAACAGGGTGTGCGAGTATTCTGTTATTTCTTGCAGGCCTGAATGTTATTTAATTAGAGATGCATCCCGGTAAGAGGCCCTTCTGGCCCAGTGAGACTGTGCAACCCAATTACACCATGTGACCTATTAACCTACTAACCTGCATGCCTTTGGCCTGTGGGAGGAAACCAGAGCACCCAGATGAAACCCACAAGGTCACAGAGAGAACATACAAACTCCTTACAGACAGTGTGGAATTGAATGAGAGTTACTAATAGTGTATGGTCATGTAACATAATAGTGTTACGCAACCATGCTGACCCAGACTTGTGTAAGAGCACAGAACTCATGAGAAATGTGAGGCAATACTTTTAGAGTCAACACATTTGGTAAATGCAAGGCCACAAAGGAATACCTGATGAACAGGGAGACTCAGGAGACAGGCTGATTGTCCCCTGGAAGTGGTTACAAGTTGACATGGTGGTAAATAAATCTCATACCGTATTGGGGTTCAATACTGACTGGCAACTCCTACGACACCACTGGTGCCAAACTGTATTAGCCTCAGCTGCCCCTTTAGATTCATCAGCTGCTGGAGAGGGAAGCCTGCTACATGGGCAACTGTCATAAGGGGGGGGGGGTCACTGCAAGTGGACCCAAATGCAAGACACAGACACTGAAGTACTAGGAACAGGACAGGAAAGAGACTAGAGATAGGGACGTGACTGGATACAGATTAAGAGCTGGGACAAGAACACAGTCTTGGCCTAGGACATTGGCTAGGCAAATGGGACCAGGACTGGGAACGGGAACTAGGAGCCTGGGCTTGGACTCTGAGCCAGAGACTGGACAAGGACCCAGAACCTGGGTCTTGACTCGGGCTCGGACCCCAGAACTAGGTGAGGACATGACGTGGCTACAGGACTGGACGACGACCGGGGTCGGACTCCCAGCCGGGGACCGTGACGAGGACCGGGGTCGGACTCCCAGCCGGGGACCGTGACGAGGACCGGGGTCGGACTCCCAGCCGGGGACCGTGACGAGGACCGGGGTCGGACTCCCAGCCGGGGACCGTGACGAGGACCGGGGTCGGACTCCCAGCCGGGGACCGTGACGAGGACCGGGGTCGGACTCCCAGCCGGGGACCGTGACGAGGACCGGGGTCGGACTCCCAGCCGGGGACCGTGACGAGGACCGGGGTCGGACTCCCAGCCGGGGACCGTGACGAGGACCGGGGTCGGACTCCCAGCCGGGGACCGTGACGAGGACCGGGGTCGGACTCCCAGCCGGGGACCGTGACGAGGACCGGGGTCGGACTCCCAGCCGGGGACCGTGACGAGGACCGGGGTCGGACTCCCAGCCGGGGACCGTGACGAGGACCGGGGTCGGACTCCCAGCCGGGGACCGTGACGAGGACCCAGAACCTGGGTCTTGCCTTGGGCTTAGACTCCAAAGTTAGGCAAATACATAACATGGTCTTGGGAGACAGGAACCTCAGAACACAAAGCCAGAAGCCTTGAATTCATCTTGGGGAGGACAGGAACACAGCCTTGGTCTAGAGCACAGGAACACAGAGCCTTGGGAGATAGGAACATGGAACACAGAGCCAGGACCCCTCCTTGGGAACAGGATGTAGGGCTGGGACTCATACACAGAATGCTGAACATGACAAGACAGTTGCCAACACTAGGTAGCAGCAAACAGTTAGACCTACCTAGCAAAGGCATGGACACAGAGACAGTTCCAACTCAACAAAAGACAGTTCCTTATCTTGACACAGCAAGGCTCCAGTCTCACTCCAGTGGTAGAACTTAACAAGGTTGCAGGCCAAGGCTCCAGAAGGAAAGGGGAGGGAAGGGAACAGTCCAGCCTCAGGGTAACAGCAAAGATGGCCTGCCTTGCCCCCACAGAGGCGAGGATAGGATACTGACAAGACAAACCAACCCCCACATTCAAAGCCAGGGCCACTTATATTCCCAGCCCCAAGACGAGCATCATGTGCTTATAATTAAGCCCAACTGAAACAAGGATCAGCCGGAAGACCTGGAGTCCGGAGTCCACGGACCGGACCGTGAACCAGAACACAGAGTTCAAGGACCGGACCATGACAACAACAAGTTGCTCTCTATATTGTACTGCTCTGGCCTGTATACCACGTAGACCAACAGGAAGCAACATCCATGGTCGACCCTGACCAAGCGAGGGCCTAAAGTTATGGGAGAACTGCAGAGTCCGGGCTCGTTTTCCCTGGAGTGAAGGAGGCTGAGGGAATGAGCTGATGGAAGCTGACATGACAGAATAGACAGTCAAAATCTTTCCCCCATCGTGCTGGTATTAAAAGCAAGAGTTCATAGATTTAGGGCGAGCAGAAGTATTTTAAAGGGTATTTGAGAATTAGTTCTTTTAGTACACAGAGGGATATCATGGTAACAGGACCCTCTGGCACAATGAGCTGTAATATGTTGCTCGAAGAGATACTTTTCAAAGGATCTCTTACGCCCGCTAAATGTTAGTACTTTACTCACATGTAGACTGAACTTATGAGGAAAGGTTGAACAAGCTGGGACTTTTCTATTTAGAGCAAAGAAGGATGATCAGTAACTTGATAGAGGTGTACAAGGTAATCCCAGGCAGCGATAGAGTGGAGAGCCTGAGACCTTTTCCCAGACAGATGATGGCTACTATGAAGGGGCTTAATTTTAAGGTAATTGGAGGAAGGTACAGGGGAGATGTCAGAGGTACATGGGTCTTTTTTTAATGCAGAGAGTAAAGGAACACATAGATGAGGTAGTGGTAGACGCAGATATATTAAGGACATTGAAAAGACTCATAAATAGGCACGTGTGGGAGGGAAGTGTTAGACTGATCTTGAAATAGGGTAAAAGGTCAGCATGACTTTGTAGGTTGAAGGACCTGTATTGTGCTATACTATTCTTTGTTCCATGTACTATGCTCTGTCCAGGGGTTCCCAACCTGGGCTCCACAGATCCATGAATTGGTCTATAGCATAAAAAAAAGTTTGGGAACCTCTGCTCTGTATTCTATGTTCTGTGCTCTGTGTTCCATGTGCTATGTTCTGTGTTCCACGTTGTGTTCTGTGTTCCACATTCCATGTTCTGCGTTCTGTGTTCTGTGTTCTGTGTTCTATGTTCTATGGTATCTGTTTCTGTGCTCTGTGTTTCTGTTTTCTATGCCCTTTACCACTTTTCCTGTATATAAAAAAAGTGCCTCTTAGGTCTGCTTTAACTCCTGGAAATAACCATATAACCATATAACAATTACAGCTCGGAAACAGGCCATCTTGGCGCTTCTAGTCCGTGCCGAACACTTACTCTCTCCTAGTCCCACCAACCTGCACTCAGCCCATAACCCTCCATTTCTTTCCTGTTGATATACCTATCCAATTTTACTTTAAATGACAATATCAAACCTGCCTCAACCACTTCTGCTGGAAGCTCGTTCCACACAGGGACCACTCTCTGAGTAAAGAAGTTCCCCCTCATGTTACCCCTAAACTTTTGCCCTTTAACTCTCAACTCATGTCCTCTTGTTTGAATCTCCCCTATTCTCAATGGAAAAAGCCTATCCACGTCAACTCTATCTATCCCCCTTTTAATTTTAAATAACTCTATCAAGTCCCCCCTCAACCTTCTACGCTCCAAAGAATAAAGACCTAACTTATTCAACCTTTCTCTGTAACTTAGGTGCTGAAACCCAGGTAACATTCTAATAAATCTTCTCTGTACTCTCTTTATTTTGTTGACATCTTTCCTATAATTCGGTGACCAGAACTGTACACAATACTCCAATTTTGGCCTTACCAATGCCTTGTACAATTTCAACATTACATCCCAACTCCTATACTCAGTGCTCTGATTTATAAAGGCCAGCATACCAAAAGCTTTTTTCACCACCCTATCCACATGAGATTCCACCTTCAGGGAATGTACAAACCCCTTACAAGCAATGGAGGGAGTTGAACCCGGGTCACTGGTACTGTACAGTGTTGTGCTGACCACTACACTACCGTGCAGCCCGAAATATAGAAGGACATCACTTTAGAACAGAGATGGGGAGGAATTTCTTTAGCCAGAGGGTGGTGAATCTGTGGAATTCATGCAGCCATGGAGGATAAGTCATTACATATTTTTAAAGCAGAGGATCTTGATTAGTAAGGGTTTAAAAAGATACGTGAAGAAGGCAGGAGGATGAGGTTGAGAGGGATAGTAAACAAGCCATGACAGAATGGAGGAACAGGCTTGATAGACCTCTATCAAGTCACCTCTCATCCTCCTTGGGGAACCTTGCTGGAGTCATCAGAACCACAGGCACCTTACAGTCTGGACTGATGAACCTTAACACCAGGGTCACCAGGCCTGGTGAAGTCAGTGACCTGGTGACTTTGCAGAGTTTGCTTTTGAACCTGTTTGACTCCCTATCTGACTTTCAAATTTGGTTAGGAATAAAAACAAAAATACAGTACCGTGCAAAGGTCATCAGCACATACAGTATATATAGCTAGGGTGCCTATGGCTTTGGCACAGTACCGTATTTGTCAACATGGAGCGCAGAACGAGTTTGTAAATCTGGTGGGAGCAAAGGATTTTGGGAATGGTAAGAGTTTAATGCCGCAAGAGGGGTGTGGGACAGGTGGCAGAGAAGCGCCAGACGTGGGGGGGGGGTGCGCAATGCGGGTGCAGACACACCCAGTCCTGAGACACCAAGCAAGTTCATTTGATTCCAAACAACTGGTTTATTGATCTTTACAGAATGTCTCTCTGGTGCTTCCCACTACCTCCCATCTCCCTTCCCCTTTTCCCAACAATGATTCCCCTCTCCCTGCCCCCTTCCGACTCTCAGTCCACAACAGAGACACGTATCAGAATCAGGTTTACCATCACTCACATATGTTGTGATTTTTTTTTTGGCAGCAGCAGATCAGTAGAATACATAAAATTACTACAGCACTGTGCAAAAGTCTAACACTCCCTAGCTCTATATGTGTGCCTAAAACTTTTGCACAGTTGGTGCATAACAATCAATAAAGGATTCCTGGGAAAATAAATGGAAATAAGACCATAAGATATAGGAGTAGAATTAGGCCATTTGGCCCATTGAGTCTGCTTCACTATTTACTCATGGCTGATCCTTTTTCCCTTCCTCAGCCCTACCCCATGGCCTTCTCCCCGTAACCTTTGATGCCATGTCCAATCAAGAACTTATCAGGCTCTGTCTTAAATATATCCAACAACCTGGCCTCCACAGCTGTCTGAGGGAATAAATTCCACAAATTCAACACCCTTTGGCTAAAGAACTTTCTCCGCATCTCTGTTTTAAATGGACACCCCTCTATTTTGAGGCTGTTCCCACTTGTCCTAGACTCTCCCACCATGGGAAACAACTTTTCCACATCTACTCTGTCTAGGCCTTTGAACATTCGAAAGGTTTCAATGAGATTCAACCCCCTCATCCTTCTGAATTCCAGCGAGTACAGACCCAGAGCCATCAAACGTTCCTTGTATGATAACCCTTCCATTCCTGGAATCATCCTTGTGAACCTCCTCTAAACCCTGTCCAATGCCAGCACACTTTTTCTTCGATGAGGAGTCCAGAACTGTTCAAATACTCAAGATGAGGCCTCACCAGGGCCTCATGAAGCCTCAGCATCACATCCTTGCTCTTGTATTTTAGATCTCTTGAAATGAATGCTGACATTACATTTTCCTTCCTCACCACTAACTCAAACTGCAAATTAATCTTTAGAGTATTCTGCACAAGGGCTCCCAAGGCCCTTTGCACCTCAGATTTTTTTGATTTCCTCCCTATTTAGAAAATAGTCTGCACATTTATTTCTTCTACCAAAGTGCATGGCAATCATTTTCCAACATTCTAATTTATTTGCCACTTTCTTGCCCATTCTCCTAATCTAAGTCGTTCTGCAGCCGACCTGTTTCCTCAACACTACCTGCCCCTCCACCAACCTTCATATCGTAGAAACATAGAAAACCTATAGCACAATATAGGCCCTTCAGACCACAATGCCGTGCCAAACATGTACTTACTTTAGGAATTAGCTAGGGTTACCCATAGCCCTCTAATTTTCTAAACTCCATGCACCTATCCAGGAGCCTTTTAAAAGACCCTATTGTATCTGCCTCCACCACATCACCAGCAGCCCATTCCACACACTCATCACTCTCTGCATAAAAAACTTAACCCTGACATCTCCTCTGTACCTTTTTCCACGCACCTTAAAACTGTGCTCTCTCGTGTTAGCCATTTCAGCTCTGGAAAAAGATTCTGACTATCCACATGATCATCTGCAAACTTGGCACAAAGCCATCTATTCCATCATTAAAGTCATTCATATACCGCATAAAAAGAAGTGGTCCCAACACCGACCCCTGTGGGACGCGACTAGTCACTGGCAGCCAACCAGAAAAGGATTCTTTTATTCCCATTCACTGCCTCCTACCAATCAGCCAATGCTCTAACCAAGCCAGTAACTTTCCTGTAATAACATGGGCTCTTAACTTAGTAGGCAGCCTCATGTGTGGTGCCTTGTCAAAGGCTTTCTGAAAGTCCAGATATACAATGTTCACTGCATACCCTTTATCTATCTTACTTGTAATCTCCTCAAAGAATCCCAACAGGTTCATCAGGCAAGATTTTTCCTTAAGGAAACCATGCTGACTTTGTCCTATCTTGTCCTGTGTCACCAAGTACTCCATAACCTCATCCTTCACAATTGACTCTAACATCTTCCCAAACACTGGAGTCAGGCTGACTGGTCTATAATTTCCTTTCTACTTCCTTCCTCCTTCCTTAAAAAGTGGAGTATCATTTGTAATTTTCCAGTCTTCTGGCACCGTGTCGGAGTTGAATGACCTTTGAAAGATCATTTCTAATGCCTCCCCATTCTCTACCGCTATCTCTTTCATAACCTTAGGGTGCAGTTCATCTTGTCCGGGTGACTTATCTACCTTCAGGTCTTTCAGCTTTTTGAGTAGCTTCTTCCTGTAATAGTAACTGCACTTCTCTTCCCTCACACACTTCAACATCTGGTACACTGCTAGTGTCTTCCACAGGCTCTTTTATTTTTTAACATATTTGAAAAAAGCTTTTAATATCCACTTGCTTTCATATTTCATAGAAACATAGAAACATAGAAAATAGGTGCAGGAGTAGGCCATTCGGCCCTTCGAGCCTGCACCGCCATTTATTATGATCATGGCTGATCATCCAACTCAGAACCCCGCCCCAGCCTTCCCTCAATACCCCCTGATCCCCGTAGCCACAAGGGCCATATCTAACTCCCTCTTAAACATAGCCATTGAACTGGCCTCAACTGTTTCCTGTGGCAGAGAATTCCACAGATTCACCACTCTCTGTGTGAAGAAGTTTTTCCTCATCTCGGTCCTAAAAGGCTTCCCCTCTATCCTCAAACTGTGACCCCTCGTTCTGGACTTCCCCAACATCGGGAACAATCTTCCTGCATCTAGCCTGTCCAATCCCTTTAGGATCTTATACGTTTCAATCAGATCCCCCCTCAATCTTCTAAATTCCAACGAGTACAAGCCCAGTTCATCCAGTCTTTCTTCATATGAAAGTCCTGCCATCCCAGGAATCAATCTGGTGAACCTTCTTTGTACTCCCTCTATGGCAAAGATGTCTTTCCTCAGATTAGGGGACCAAAACTGCACACAATACTCCAGGTGTGGTCTCACCAAGGCCTTGTACAACTGCAGTAGTACCTCCCTGCTCCTGTACTCGAATCCTCTCACTATAAATGCCAGCATACCATTCGCCTTTTTCACCGCCTGCTGTACCTGCATGCCCACTTTCAATGACTGGTGTATAATGACACCCAGGTCTCGTTGCACCTCCCCTTTTCCTAATCAGCCACCATTCAGATAATAATCTGTTTTCCTATTTTTGCCACCAAAGTGGATAACTTCACATTTATCCACATTAAATTGCATCTGCCATGAGTTTGCCCACTCACCCAACCTATCCAAGTCACCCTGCATCCTCCTCACTGCTAACACTGCCACCCAGCTTCGTGTCATCCGCAAACTTGGAGATGCTGCATTTAATTCCCTCATCCAAGTCATTAATATATATTGTAAACAACTGGGGTCCCAGCACTGAGCCTTGCGGTACCCCACTAGTCACCGCCTGCCATTCTGAAAAGGTCCCGTTTACTCCCACTCTTTGCTTCCTGTCTGCTAACCAATTCTCCACCCACACCAATACCTTACCCCCAATACCATGTGCTTTAAGTTTGCACACTAATCTCCTGTGTGGGACCTTGTCAAAAGCCTTTTGAAAATCCAAATATACCACATCCACTGGTTCTCCCCTATCCACTCTACTAGTTACATCCTCAAAAAATTCTATGAGATTCGTCAGACATGATTTTCCTTTCACAAATCCATGCTGACTTTGTCCGATGATTTCACCACTTTCCAAATGTGCTGTTATCACATCCTTGATAACTGACTCCAGCAGTTTCCCCACCACCGACGTTAGGCTAACTGGTCTATAATTCCCCGGTTTCTCTCTCCCTCCTTTTTTAAAAAGTGGGGTTACATTAGCACCCTCCAATCCTTTCATCTTTTTCCTCCTAATGATTCTTTTAATTGTTTTCTATAGGGTTTTAAGAGCTTCCTAATCCTCTGTCTTCCCACTAATTTTTGAGTTGTTGTGTACACTCTGGCACGACATTGGCTTTGATTTCCCTTGTCAGCCACGGCTATGCTATTTTGCCATTTGAGTATTTCTTTATTTTTTTAAATACATTTATCCTGCAGCTTCTTCAATTTTCCCAGAAACTTACTGCAGCTCTGTTGTCATCCCTGCCAGCAGCTCCTTCCAATTTACTTTGGCCAACTCCTCTCTCTCACTGTAATTTCCTTTACTCCACTGAAATACTGCTATGTCAGACTTTACTTTCTCCCTATCAAATTTCAAGTAAAACTCAATCATATTGTGATCACTGTCTCCTAAGGGTTCCTTTACCTTAAGCTCCCTAATCACCTTCGGTTCATTACATAACACCCAGTCTAGTATAGATGATCCCCTAGTAGGCTCAACAACAAACTGCAAACTGCATTAAAAAGCCATATCATAGGCATTCAACAAACTCACACTCTTGAGATCCATTACCAACCTGATTTTCCCAATTGACCTGCATGATGAAGTTTCCCATGACTATCATAACATTGCCCTTTTGACATGCCTCTTCTATTTCCCTTTGTAATCTGTGGTCTACGTCCCAGCTACTGTTGGGAGGCCTGCATATAACTGCCATCAGGGTCCTTTTACCCTTGCAGTTTCTTAACTCAATCCACAAGGATTCAACATCTTCGGGTCCTATGTCACAACTTTCTACTGATTTGATGCCATTCTTTGACAGCAGAGCCACAGCAACCCCTCTGCTGACCTTCCTATCTCCCCGATACAATCCTCCAAGTTGTAGACTACAGGAAGAATGGAGACAGGCTGACCCCTATTGACATCAATGGATCTGGGTTTGAGAGGGTGAGGAGCTTTAAGTTCCTTGGAATACACATTTCCGGCTCTGTACTGAAAAATGCACAACAGTGCCTCTTTCACCTCAGACGGTTGAGCAAGTTTGGTAGGGGCCCCCAAAATCCTAAGGACTTTCTACAGGGGCACAACTGAGAGCATCCTGACTGGCTGCATCACTGCCTGGTATAGGAACTGTACCTCCCTCAATCGCAGGACTCTGCAGAGAGTGGTGCAGACAGCCCGGTGCATCTGTAGGTTTGAGCTGTAGATGTGGTAGAATCTGTAGATGTAGATGTAAAAAGGGCCCGAAGGATCCTTGGGGACCCGAGTCATCCCAACCACAAACTGTTCCAGCTGCTACCATCCGGGAAATGATACTGCAGCATAAAAGCCAGGACCAATAGACTCTGGGGCAGCTTCTTCCACCAGGCCATCAGACTGATTAATTCATGCTGATACAGTTGTATTTCTATGTTATATTGAGTGTCCTGTTGTACATACTATTTATTATAAATTACTATAATTTGCACATTGCACATTGAGAGAGAGACATAATGTAAAGACTTTTACTCCTCATGTATATGAGGGATGTAAGTAATAAAGTCAATTCAATCCCTCCAATTAACAAATTCTTATGTCTATAAGAACTCTCATGTCTACTCTTCATGGCTGAGAAATCACATCCAAAATAAATAGAAAAAAATAATCAAGGTGTATATTAATTACTGAGAGTACAATTCTTTAAAGCTTCCTTAAATGCATTCTAATCTAAAAGATCGGTTGAACTGTGCCAGTGAGAAAGAATTATTTTCCATGAATATTTGTTTGATTTTGTTGTCCATTTCGCTCTGGTACCAATAACCATATGGTATGGAAAGTCTCCCTTCTTTCATCCAAGTAATACATAGTTCATTATGAATATGGTCGAGGCTGCCAGAAATCCAGAGCGGGTCCATGAGTTGATAACTTAGCTCTGGAGAAACATTCAGGCAAAGAATGTATCTTGGCAGCACCTCAGTCCAAAAACGAAGAGGACGAGGAGCCAGTCGTGAACTCTCAGAGCAGCAGCCTTGTCATGTGAAGCAGTGGAATGTACTATAAAGAGAAATTGGAGTCAATTGGAGTCAGAAAGGCAAAATAAATAGCAGTGCTGAAGATAATAGGCAGTGTGCCCAACATCCAAACATAGCAGATACCACAGGGGAGAAGCCCTGAGCAGAAAGGAGAGAGGTTTGCAACCTTACAAACTGGAGAACAATACTGTAAAATAGTGGCCACTTTATTAGGTACACCTATACTCTTATCATTAGATTATGAAGACACGCAGTCCTCTTTTGTTGTCATTTAGTAATGCATGCATTAAGAAGTGATACAATATTTCCTCTGGTGTGATATCACAAAACACAGGACAGACCAAGACTGAAAAAACTAACAAAACCACATAATTATAACATATAGTTACAACAGTGCCACAATACCATAACTTGATGAAGAAGTCCATGAGCACAGTAAAAGTTCAAGGTCTCTCAAATGTCTCACATCTCACGCAGACGGGAGAAGGAAGAAAAACTCTCCCTGCCATACCCGACCACGGTCCGACTCTGAGTCATCCGTAAACTTCGAGCTCTGATCAGCTCTCCGACACCGAGTACCGAGCGCCATCTCTATCCGAACGATTCCACCTCCATCTCGGTCGCCAACAGTAGGCAAAGCCGGGGATTTTGAGGCCTACCCTCCAAAAGATTCCCGACCGCGCAGTAATGACAGCAGCGAATGAGCGTTACAGAAATATTTCCAGATGTTTCTCTGTGCTTTCACGTCCATCTCCATCAAATCAGAATTGTTTGATGCATTAATGCAAATATCTAATCAACCTCGCATGTGGCAGCAACTAAATGTATAAAAGCATGCTGTCAATGGTCAAGAGGTCCAGTTGTTGTTCAGACCAAACGTCAGAATGGGGAAGGAATATGATCGAAGTGATTGACTGCAGAATGATTGTTGGTGTCAAATGGGGTGGTTTGAGTATCTCAAAAACTGCTGATCCTCTGGGGTTTTCACACACAACAGTCTCCAGAGTTTACAGAGAATGGGGCGAGACACAAAAAGAACATCCAATGAGCGGCAGTGAGTGGGTGAAAATGCCTTGTTCATGAGAGTTGTCAGAGGAGAATGGACAGACTGGTTCAAGCGGACAGGAAGTGACAGTAATTCAAATAACCACACCTTACAACAGGTGTGTGCAGAAGAACACCTAATAAAGCGGCCACTGAGTGTATAAAGGGCCATAAAACATAGGAGCAGAATAAGGCCACTCGGCCCATCGAATCTACTTCGCCATTTGATCATGGCGGACACATTTCCCTCTCAATCCTATTCTCCTGCCTTCTCCCTGTAACATTTCATGCCCTGACTTTTCAAGACTCTATCAATCTCGGTCTTAAAGACACTCAATGACCTGACCTGGACACCCGCCTATGGCAAGTAATTTCACAGATTCACTAGATAGAGAGAGATAGATAGATAGATAGATAGATATTTTATGGATCCCAAAGGAAATTACAGTGTCACAGTAGCTTTACAAGTGCACAGATATACAAATATAGAAATATTAGAAGAAAAGTAAGAAAGTTTAAGTTACTTCAAACAGTCTAACAGGCAGTTGTCTAAGTCTATTACTAAAAGTGCTCCACTGTTCAGCCAAGGTGGCATGAGGAGGATGAGAAGCATTGTCCAGAATTGCCAGGATTTTCTGGAATGTTCTTTGTTCTACCACAACCTCCAATGTGTCCAGTTTGACTCCTATAACAGAGCCAGCCTTTCTAATCAGCTAATTGAGCCTGTTGGCATCACCCACGTTCATGCCATTGCCCCAGCACACTACCACATAGAAGATTGTACTGGTGACAACAGACTGGTAGAGCATGTGAAGGAGAGGTCTGTGTTCTCCAGAGGACCTCAGTCTCCTCAAGAAGTAGAGACAACTCTGACCCTTCTTGTACACAACTTCTGTGTCCGTGCTCCATCCAGGTGCACCCCCAGGTACTTATAGGTCCTCACCACATTCATGTTCTCGCCATCAATAGTAACAGGGAACAGTGCAGGCTTAGGCTTCCTAAAGTCCATCACCATCTCCTTTGTTGGGCTGCAGATGACTCAGTCCTACACCAGGGCCTGTGGCTGAAGAAATTCTTCCTCATCTCTGGACTAAACGGACATAGGTTGTGCCTTCTGGTACTAGACTTCCCCACTATAGAAAACATTGTCTCCACATCCACTTTATTGATGCCTTTTGACATTCTAAAGGTTTCAATGAGATCCCCCCCGCCCATTCTTTTAAATTCCAATGAGTACAGGCCCAAAGCCATCAAACACACTTCATATGACAATCCTTTTAATCGCAGAGTCATGTTCGTGAACCGGCTTAGAGCCCACTCCAGTTTCAGAACATCTGTTTTTAGATATGGGACCTAAAACTCCTCACGATACTCCATGAGGCCTCACTAGTGCTTTATAAAGCCCCATCATTACATCTTTGCTTTTATATTCTAGATCTCTCAAAATGAATGCTCACATCGCATTTGACTTCCTCAACACCGACTCAACCTGCAAACTAACCTTTAGGGAATCCTACACCAAGGCTCTCAAGTCCCGTTGCAACTCAGATTTTTGAATATTCTCCCCATTTAGAAAATAGCCTGTGCTTTTGTTCCTTTGATCAAAGTGCATGACCATACACTTCCTGACACTGTATTCCACCTGCCACTTCTCTGCCCCTTCTCCAAATCTGAACAAAACCTTCTGCAGTCTCCCTGTTTCCTCAGCAACACCTGCCCCTCCACCTATCTTCATATTGTCCACAAACATGGCCACAAAGCCATCAATTCCATCATCCAAACAATCGACATACAACATAAAAAGAAGAGGACCCAACACTGACCCTTGCAGAACAGCACAGGTCATCGGTAGCCAATCAGAAAAGGCTCCCTTTATTCCCACTCTTTGCTTCCAGCCAATTTTGGTATTGGCAATTTTCCAGTCTTCTGGAACTATTCCAGAATCTAGTGATCCTTGAAAGATCATCATTTTAGAACCCTGGGGTGTACACCATCTGGTCCAGGTAGCTTACCTACCTTCACACCTTCCAGCTTCCTAAGGACGTTCCCCCTCATAATAGCAACTGCTCTCACTTCTGTCCCCTGACACTCTTGAACATCAGGCACACTGTTGCTGTCTTCCGCAGTGAAGATTGATGCAAAATACTTATTCAGTTCATCTGTTATTTACTTGTTCCCATTACCACTTCTCCAGTGTCATTTTTCAGTGGTACAATATCTACTTTTGCCTCTCTTTTACTCTTTATGTATCAAAAAATATCTGCTTTCCTCTCTGATATTATTGGCTAGCTTGTCATCATATTTGATCTTTTCCCTCCTTATGGCATTTTTAGTAGTCTTCTGTGGTTTTTAAAATCTTCCCAATCATCTATCTTCACACTAATTGTTACTCTAATTCCTCCTCTTTTGCTTTTATATTGCCTTTGACTTCCCTCGTCAGCCAGGATTGCATCATCTTGCCTCTAGAGTACTTCTTCTTCTTCAGGATCACTTCAGGATATACAACATCCACTGCATCCCTTTTACCTATCCTACCTGTAATCTCCTTAAGGAATCCCAACGGGTTCATCAGGAAAGATTTTCCCTTAAAGAAACCATGCTGACTTTGTACTATCTCACCTGTGTCACCAAGTACTCCATAACCTCATCCTTAACAATTGACTCCAACATCTTCCCAACCACTGAGCTCAGGATAACTAGTCTATAATTTCCTTTCTGCTGTCTTCCTCCTTTCTTAAAGAGTGGAGTGACATTTGCAATTTTCCAGTCCTCTGGCATTATGTCAGAGTCCAATGATCTTTGAAAGATCATTACTAATGCCTCCACAATCTCTACCACAATCTCCTTCAGAACCCTAGGGTGCAGTTCATCTGTTCCGGGTGACTTATGTACCCTTAGGTCTTTCAGCTTTTTGAACACTTTTCCCTCATAATAGTAACTGGACTCTCGTAAATTCCCTCACACCCTTCAACATCTGGCACACTGCTAGTGTCTTGTACAGTGATGACAGATGCAAAATAGGCGGGAGGAGAAGATGGCAGCATGCCGTGCGCGCGCAGGTCTCCGGTGAAAAATGATATCGTATCCGTTAAATAGGGGCCGTGGACAATTCTGATTTGATGGAGACAGATGTGAAAGCACAGAGGAACATCTGGAGAAATTTCTGAAACGCCGGTTCGCTGCCGCTGTTACTGCGCGATCGAGAATCTTCCGGATGGTAGGCCCCAAAATCCCCGGCTTTGCCCGCTACTGGCGACCGAGGCTGTGGTCGAATCGTTCGGATAGAGATGGTGCTCAGTACTCGGTGTCGGAGGCTGATCAGAGCTCGAAGTTTTCAGACAACTCAGAGTCGGACTGTGGTCGGGCATGGCAGGGAGAGTTTTCTTCCTTCTCCCGTCTGCGTGAGATGTGGGACTTTCGAGAGACTTTGAACTTTTTTACTGTGCCATGGTCTGTTCTTCATCAAGTTACGGTATTGTTGCGCTGTTGTAACTATATGTTATAATTATGTGGTTTTTGTTAGCTTTTTCGGTCTTGGTCTGTCCTGTGTTTTTGTGATATCACACCGGAGGAATATTGTATCATTTCTTAATGCATGCATTACTAAATGACAATAAAAGAGGACTGCGTGTCCTCATAATCTAAAAAAAAATACTCATTTAGTTGATTTGTTCATCTGCCATCTTCTTGTCCGCTGTTATTATTTCTCCAGCCTTATTTTCCAGTGGTCCTACATCCACTCTCATCTCTCTTTTATTTTTATGTACTTGAAAATGCTTTTCTATTGACCTTCATATTGTTGACTAGCTTGCTTTCATATTTCATCTTTTCCCTTCTAATGATTCTTTTAGTTGCTCTCTGTAGGTTTTTAAAAGCTTCGCGATCATCTATCTTCCTGCCAATTTTTGCTTTGTTGTATGCCCTTTCTTTTGCTTTTACATTAGCTTTGAATTCTCTTGTCAGCAAAGGTTGTACAACTTTACCATCATTCCGTAGTATTTCTTTGTTTTTGGAATACATCTATCCTACATCTTCCTAATTTTTCCCAGAAATTCAAACCATTGCTGCTCTGCTGTCATCCCTGCAAGCAGTACCTTGCAATTTACTTTGGCCAACTCCTCTCTCATAACACTGTAATTTCCTTCACTCCACTGCTAGGTCAGACTTTACTTTCTCTCTATCAAATTTCAAGTTGAACTCAATCATATTGTGATCACTGGTTCCTAAGGGTTACTTTATCTTAAGCTCCCTAATCACCTCCAGTTCATTACATAACACCCAATCCAAAATAGCTGATCCACTAGTAGGTTCATCGACAAGCAGCTCTAAAAAGCCATCTCATAGACATTCAACAAATTCACTCTCTTAAGATCCATTACCAATCTGATTTTCCCAATCTACCTGCATGATAAAATCTCCCATGACTATCTTAACATTGCCTTTTTGACATGCCTTTTCTATTTCCCGATGTAATCTGCTGTCCATCTACTGTTTAGAAGCCTGTATATACGCAACTGCCATTAGGGTCCTTTTACCCTTGTAGTTTCTTAACTCAGCCCACAAGGATTCAACATCTTCTGATCCTATGTCATATCTGTCTAATGATTTGATGCCATTCTTTGCCAGCAGAGCCTCTGCCTACCTTCCTATACCTCCAATACAATGTCCAATACCAATCATCCAAGACCCTGAAGCACCAGCTTCTCAAACCACGCATTTATCTGCCAAGCCATCCTGTTTCTACCCTCACTGGTGCGTGGTACAGGTAGAAATCTAGAAATTACTATCCAGCAGGTGCTGCTTCTCAGCTTTCTGCCTGACTCTCTAAATTCTCTCTCTTCGGGACCTTTTTACTTTTCTTTCTTATGTGATTAGTACCAATATGTACCAGAACATCTGGCTGCTTCCCCTCCAAAATGCTGTGGAAGCGATAGAAGATATCCCTGACCCCGGCATCTGGGAGGCAACATACCATCCAGGTGTCCTGTTGACATCCACAGAATCTCCTGTCTGTTCCCCTGACTATTGAGTCCCCTATCACTACCACTCCCCTCTTCTCCCTCCTTCCCTTCTGTACCATAGACCCATGCTCAGTGCCAGTAACCTGGTCTCCATGGCATTCTCCTGGGAAGTCACCCCCACAACAGTGTCCAAAACAGAATATTTATTATTTGAGGGGAATGGCCACAGGGGTGCTCTGCGTTAACTGCCTATTCATCGTCCCATTCCTTCTCCTGACGGTCACCCAGCTACCCGCCTCCTGCAACTTAGGGGTGACTACTTCCCTGTAACTCCGATCAATGATCTCCTCACTCTCCCGTACAAACCAAAAGTCACCCTTGGGCAAGGTGTAGCACATGCATAGCCCTTGATCAGGGTCACATGAAACCATGGGAGTAGGTGCTGGCAGTCATATGAGCAGCTGGTGCATTTCACACGAAGGCAATGACAAACCACTTCTGTGGAAAAGCTTGCCACCAGCAACCATGTTCATGGAAAAACCATAAATCGTACTTGGCAATTTTTCTACAGAAGTAGTCATAGATCATTCTCAAACAAGAGAAAATCTGCAGATGCTGTAAGGCCAAGCAACACACACAAAATGTACAGGCTGTGAGAACATGAGCAGCAAACCCATTTATTAGGCTCTTACTTAAACTGTAGGACATAGGAGCAGAATTAGGCCATTTGGCCCATCAAGTCTGCGCAAACTTTCCATCATGGCTAGTTTATTATTCCTCTTAACTCCATTCACCTGCTTTTTCCCCATAACTTGCCACAAAGCAGACAAAACTGGGCATTAAACTGTTAAAAGAGGAACTCAGTGTGTCAGGCAGCATCTATTCCTGGGATGGCAGGACTTTCATATGATGAAAGACTGGATCGACTAGGCTTATAGTCTCTGGAATTTAGAAGGTCGAAGGGGGATCTTATTGAAACTTATAAAATCCTAAAGGGATTGGCCAGGGTAGATGTAGGAAGATTGTTCCCGATGTTGGGGAAGTCCAGAACGAGGGGTCACAGTTTGAGGATAAAGGGGAAGCCTTTTAGGACCGAGATTAGGAAAAACTTCTTCACACAGAGAGTGGTGAATCTGTGGAATTCTCTGTCACAGGAAACAGTTGAGGCCAGTTCATTGGCTATATTTAAGAGGGAGTTAGATATGGTCCTTGTGGCTAAAGGGATCAGGGGGTATGGAGAGAAGGCAGGTACAGGGTTCTGAGTTGGATGATCAGCTATGATCATACTGAATGGCGGTGCAGGCTCGAAGGGCCGAATGGCCTACTCCTGCACCTATTTTCTATGTTTCTATGTTTCTATGGAAAGGAATACAATCGGCATTTCGAGCCGAGACCCTTCACCAGGACGCGGAGGGCAGCAGAGATCACAGAGGGGGAGCAGCGAGAGAGGGTTTCAATGAACTCCCTCGAAGAGAAAATTTAACTTCTTCAGGGTAGGCATCCCTGGACGAGACTTCACAGTGTAGTAATCCAATCACAACAGGAGAAAATCTGCAGATGCTGGAAATCCAAGCAACACACTCAAAATGCTAGGGGAACACAGCATCTATGGAAAAAAGTGGTCAATGTTTGGGGCCAACACTCTTCAGCAGGACTCATGAAAGGTCAAAACATTGACTGTTCACTCTTTTCCATAGATGCTGCCCGGCCTCCTGCGTTCCTCCAGCATTCTGTATCTGCTGTTTGGTCATGGACCATGGTTGCCCATGTCTTACAACACGGCACGTAATGAGGACGACAGATATTAATGACTTGTGAACAGGTTTTCTAAAATGCTTCATTTATTTCAATCTGTCTCTGTTACACATTTATTCATAGAAAATCAATAAATATTCATAAATAAGCAACAGGACTCATCCTTTATCCTTACGAAAGTCCATAATTACTGTTACTAATGTACTAATCAATAATAATCTCGGCCCAAAATTACCATGGCAAGTAAGAGAATTCATTGAAAGGTTTTTGCCACATTGGTCACATGCTCTCAGAAAGGTTCACCACCCCTGCCGTAACGAGATTTGAGAGAGCAGCAGATGCTGGAGTCTGGAGCAGCATTCTGCTGGAGGAAATCAGTGGGTCGAGCAGCGTCTGGGGAGGGAACGAATTGTCGAAGTTCACGTTGGAATCTACGCAAAATGCTGATAAGATGAGAGTTATTGATTGGGGGAGGTGCAAGCAGGCTTTTTCCACTGAGGTAGGGTTTGACTCAAACCAGAGGACATGGGTTGAGTGAAAGGTGAAATGTTGAAGGGGAACCTGAGGGGGGATATCTTCACTCAGAGGGTGGTGAGAGTGTGGGATGAGCTGCCAGCGCAGGTGGTGGATGCAGGTTTGATTTCAGCATTGAAGAGAAGTTTGGATAGCTACATGGATGGGAGGGCTATGGAGAGCTATTGTCTGGGTGCAGGTTGATGTGAGTAGGCAGATCAATAGTTGTATATGGACTAGATGGGCCGAAGGGTCTGTTCCTGCGCTGTAGTTTCTATGACTCTAATACCTTTTCTTCCAAGCACGTCATGGGTCTTCTTTACCATCCTATCCATTTACATTGCAGTTTTCAGAAAACTGTGGACTTGCACACCATGATTCCTCTGTACGTTAATAATCATAAGGCTCCTGCTGTTACCTGTGTACTTTTCTCTTTCATTTGATCTCCCAAAAATGCATCACCCACACTTGTCCAGATTAAATGCCACCTGCCATTGCTCAGTCCAAGCTTCCTTATATTCTTCTGTATCCTTTTACAGACTTCCTCACGGTCCATCAATGTTTGTGTCAAATCTAAACCACTCAATCAGACTACCTACATTTTCATCCAAATTATTAATATAGTATATTGCAAACAGAGGTCCCAGCTCTGATCCTTATGGAACAGACTGGTCATATACCTCCAATCAGAATAACACTCCTCAACCACTGGATACACAAGAGTTGGCAGAGGCTGGAATATGAAACAACAAATAATCTGCTGGAGGAACGCAGAGGAACGAGCACGACTGACACAGGGTTTCAGCCCAAAATGTTGACCATTCCTTTCACCCTACAGACGCTGCTTGACTCTCTGAGTTCCCCCAGCAGATTGTCTGTCACCTCTCTGTATCTACTCTCCCTTTACTATGACCAAGCCAATTTTTGATCCAATTGACCATCTCATCATGGATCCCATGTGACTTAATCTGCTGGACCAGCCCACCACAAAGGACCTTGTCAAGAGCTTTATCAGTGGCTTCAGCTACTGCTCCACCCTGAGATAATGGTGATGTTGTTTATTTAATAGTTCCATATTATTGTAATTTATTTTAAAATTGTAAATTATTGTAAATGTATTGTAAATTTGATTAAGCAGTCTTCGTAACAGCAAACAGGAACTAAGACTTGCATTCCCGTCCCACTTGTTTTTCTTCCAGCTAGTTTAACGTTTTGGTGGAGATCAAATAAAGGTCTATAAGATTATGAGAGAAATAGATAGAATGAGCAGGGAGTATCTCTTTTCCCCAGGTTAGAAATGTCCAGTACCGGGGGGCATGCATTGAAGGTGAGAGGACGACAGGTTCAAGGGGCACGTGAGGGGGTAAGTCTTTTACTCAGAGAGTGATGGATGTCTGGAATGGTGGTCAAGGCAAACACATTGGAGGCTTGTAAGAGATGTTTAGAGAGGCTCATGAAGATAAGGAAGATGGGGGGATATGGACATGGTGTAGGTAGGAGGGATTAGTGTTTGTTTTTTTTTTAATTTACTTTTTAGCTGGTCTGGCACAACACTGAGGGCCAAAGGGCCTGTTCCTGTACTGTTCTACGTTCTATGCTCTATCTATTTCTTTCATTAACAAACATGCACAGCCAAGGATGTACTTCTCGTGGCAGTTGGTAAAATTCCATCTTGCCCGGAGCATCCTGATGAAATTCTCCACTGCCATCGCAGAGAGCATCCTCACATCAGCCATGACTGTCCGGTTTGGTGTAGCATTCTCTCACAGTATACAAAAACCACATGATGTTTCAGGCGAAGACCCTCCATCAGCACAGGAAAGGAAGAAGGAAGAAGCCCAGATTTTTATATTAAAAATATAGAATCATAGACTTATAGAAAGTACAGTGCAGAAACCGGCCCTTCAGTCCATCTAACCCATGCTGAAACCATTTAAACTGCCCACTCCCATTGAACTGCACTGGGACCATAGCCCTCCATACCTGACCATCCACGGGCCTATCCAAACTTCTCATCAACGTTGAAATTGAGCTTGCATGAGCCACTTGTGCTGGCAGCTCGCTCCACACTCTCACAGCCCTGGGTGAAGAAGTTTCCCCTCATGTTTCCCTTAAACTTTTCACCTTTCACACTTAACCCATGACCTCTAGTTGTAGTCCTACCAACCTCAGTGGAAAAAGTCTGCTTGCATTTACCATATCCATACCCCTCTATACCCTCATAATTTTGTATACCTCTATCAAATCTCCTCTCAATCCTCTACATTCCAAGGAACACTGTCCTAACCGATTCAATCTTTCCTTATAACTCAGGTCCTCCAGTCCCGCAATATCCTTCTGAAATTTCTTTGTACTCTTAGCAAAATATTATTTTTATATAATTTTTTATTCTGTATACAGTAATTGTTGGATATTTTAGTTTTTATTGCATGTCGTGCCCTTACCATCACACCATAGCAAATTCCTAACAGATGTAAACATGTGTAATGAATGAAGTTCATCCTTGATTCGTGATCCTGAGAAAAGCTGCAGTAGAGCACGTTTCCTACAAAACATAATTGTCAGGAAGACGTAATCTCCCCCTGATCTCCCACATCTCCTTCGAAGAGCTTACCACTCCGCTGACTGGCATTTACGTCCCTTAAGGTATTGGTATTGGTTTATTAATGTCATGTGTACCAAGATACAGTCAAAAGCTTGACTTGCATACTGTTTATTACACAGAGCATTGAGCTAGAATGAGGTAGAACAATAATAATGCAAAATAAAGTGTAAAAGCTACAGAAAAACTGTAGTGCAGGTGAACGATAAAGTGTCAGATAGATTGTGAGGCCGAGAGTCCATCTTATTGTATTCAAGAAATTCAAGAAATCAGCCTGATGAAATGGTGGAGCAGGTCTAATGGGCTGAATGGCTCATATGGTCTTCTGCTGTGCTATTGATGCATATACCTCACTGCACCAGCTGCTGTGCGTAAGGGTACCATAGGGGTTAAATACAGTGCGTACACAGTTACCAAAGCAGTTGATCTTTTACCCATTATCCACACCTGATGAGTGCAGTAAATGACTCTGGAGTACAGGCTGTGAGAACATAAGCAGCAAACCCATTTATTAGGCTCTTACTTAGACTGTAAAACACAGGAGCAGAATTAGGCCATTCGGCCCATCAAGTCTGCGCCAACATTCCATCATGGCTAGCTTATTATCCCTCACAACCCCATTCTCCTGCCTTCTCCCCGCAACTTGCCCCGAAACAGGCAAAACTGGGCATCAAACTGTTAAAAGAAGAACTCAGCAGGCCAGGCAGCATCTATGGAAAAGTGTACAGTCGACATTTCGGGCCAAGCCCCTTCATCAAGATTGAGTGAACAGGCCAGCTTTGAGAATGTGTTTAAGGCAAAGACAAAACAAGAAATAAAAGATTAATGGAAAGCACTGAAGGAGAGAAGGACAAGGAGACAATGCCATAAGAGCTGGTAAACTGAAGGGAGAGGTAAAATGACTTGTATTTATCTCTCTTCGGCTGTCCTTCAATTTTTGATGATGACTGAGGCCTGGGCGAGGTTGTATGGAAGACCGGTAGTTGCCCATGCTGCAAATCTTTCCTTTCCACCACACCGATGTTGTCCAAGGGAAGGACATTAGGACCCATACAGCTTGGCACCAGTGTCATCGCAGAGCAATGTGTGGTTAAGTGCCTTGCTCAAGGACACAACACGCTGCCTCAGCTGAGGCTCGAACTCACGACCTTCAGATCACTAGACCGACGCCTTAACCACTTGGCCACGCGCCAACACTACTTGTATTTATACAAAGTATTCAAGAACTTGGGGTATTACACAGTGCTTCTTTTTCAGAGAATGAACTTCTTTTGAAGTGTACGAGGGGTGATTGATAAGTTCGTGGCCTAAGGTAGAAGGAGTCAATTTTAGAAAACCTAGCACATTTATTTTTCCAGCATTTACACACTTAGTCCAGTGGTCGTGGATCCCTTCTTTGTAGAATTCGGCATCTTGGACCTCCAGAAAGTGGTCCACAGCAGGGGTGATTGATAAGTTTGTGACGTAAGGTAGAAGGAGGTGAGTTATTAACTTCAAACTTTCTGCATTTTCACTGAAAGAGTTGAACTGCACGTGCATTTAACGAGAGCTGTATAACTCATCTCCTTCTACCTTAGGCCACGAACCTATCAATCATCCCTGCTGTGGACCACCTGGAGGTCCAAGATGCTCTCATTACATGCACGTGCAGTTCAACTCTTTGAGTGATAATGCAGAAAGTTTGAAGTTAATAACTCATCTCCTTCTACCTTGGGCCACAAACTTATCAATCACCCCTGCTGTGGACCACTTCTACAAAGAAGGGATCCGTATGCTCCACAACCGCTGGACTAAGTGTGTAAATGTAGGAGGGGACTATGTTGAAAGATAAATGTGCTAGGTTTTCTAAAATTGACTCCTTCTACCTTAGGCTATGAATTCCTGGAAACAAGTTCACTAATTTATATGCTTTAGGGCCACTTAAACAGTAATCAGTTTTAATTTGTTAATGTTGGGGTGTATGGGGTGTCCAGGGAGGGGTAGCACCTCTGGTGAAGGGGCTTGTCATGTCCATTCTGGGGCAGCTCACTCACCTTTGGTTCCCACCAGACACTCACCTCTCACCTGTGGCTCCAGGCAACAGCGGCCACGAAGCAGTACACCGCTTCGACAGGTGGGCTGTGGTAGTGTAGCAGTTAGCACAACGCAGTTACAGCTCAGGGTGTCGGAGTTGAGGGTTCAATCCCAGTGTCCTCTGTAAGGAGTTTGCAAGTTTTTGCCGTAGAATTTGTAGGTTTTCTCCCCGTCCAAAGTAATGTAAGGTAAGTTGTAAATTGTAAATTGTCCTGTGATTGGGCTCGGGTTAAATCAGAGTTATCGGGGGTTGTGGGGTGGTGCAGCTGAACGAGCTGGGAGGGCTAGTTCCACACTGATCTCTAAATAAAACAATAAAATAAACCAGCTCTGTGTAGCCAGCAGCCTCATACCCCAGTGAGATAGGGACATGCCTGTCGTAGCCTGCAAAGTCAGTTCTGAGTAGTTCTCAGCCTCATACCCCTGGGAGAAAGGGACATGCTGGTCGTAGTCAGCAAAGTCAGTTCTGAGTAGTTCTCAGCCTCATACCCCTGGGAGAAAGGGACATGCTGGTCGTAGTCAGCAAAGTCTGTTCTAGGTAGCTCGGGGCCTCATACCCCACGGGGAAAGCTCCTGTCGACTGGTTGGTTGAGATCTACAGGGAGATCCACTGCTACCAAGGAAACCCCAGCTTGTGACACTTATTCGTACCAATGTACCCGGATATCTGAGGTCGGGGGAGTGGAACCGCCCCAGTACAACGGCTTTTCCACTTTAAAAACTCCCTCACACACAGATTCCCTGCCATTGTCAGACACGATGGACAACCAATACTTGTCAGTGTTAACATCCCCCATGGCAGCCTTGAACGGGCCGGAGGCAATTGATCAATACATGCTCAGGTTTGCAATCGTTCTTATGGCAACTGACAGTAACTCATTGCCTGGAGGCTGTCAGAAAGATGTTTCAGCTTCTCAGCTGAAGCACTGTACACACCTGCACTGACAGTCAAATAAAAATGAGTTGTGGCTTTAGCTGGAAACATAATCCTCAGGGTTAGAACTCTCACAGCAGTCGGAAAAGCAAAATTTATTATTTTCCTCCTCTTTCTCCAAGTGGTCAGGATTTCCCATTTAAAACCTTCTCTTCTCCTCACCTACCTATCACTTCCCTCTGGTGATCCTCCTGGTTTCTCTCGCGATCCACTCTCCTCTCCTATCAGATTCCTTCTTCTTCACCCCTTTATCTATTCCTCCTATCACATCCCAGCTTCTTACTTCGTTCCACCTGCCTCACCCACCAGCTTGCACGCTTCCTCTCAACCCAACTTCTTACTCTGGCTTCGTCCCCCTTCCTTTCCAGTCCTGATGAAGGGTCTCGGCCTGTAATGTTAACTGTTCGCTCCTCACCATAGATGCTGCCTGACCTGCTGAGTTCCTCCAGTACTTTGTCTATGTATGTGTGTTATTCTGGATTCAGTGATATTCCCAAAGTGGGCTTCTAATGGAAAAGATATGTTTCCAATTACAAATAACTGAGACAAATTTGTAACCCCTTGTGAACTAATGCAAACAATTATTAATCAAACATTGTGGTCAAAAAACTTTTGCACCAGTTCTTGCTCTCAGCAGCCAGATTCTGCAAAAGCTGCTTGAATCTGTCATCTATATTCACAGTGCTGTTGTTTTGTTCCTGTTTGTTGTTTAATGTTGCTGTGTAAAGAAGAACAAAACAACGGCTACACCAAATCTGATGCAGCACAACAAAGTACATAAGATAAAGAACACAATAATAAAAAAACACAGTAAATATAATTATCAATACATAAGATAGCTTATATATACATAGATTGACTATATGTCCATACAGTGATACCAGGCACAGAAGTGTTTGACAGGAAATAATAAAGGTATTGTGGTTGGGGTGTATGGAGGGGTGGGTTAGTAGGTGGAGGTGTTGTTCAGTCTTACTGCTTTGGAAAGGTAACTGTTTTTCAGTCTGGTGGTCCTGGCGTCAATGCTAGGCAGCCTCCTCCCTGATGGGAGGGGGACAAACAGTTCACGAGCAGGGTCGGATCCTTCACGATGTTGTTGGCTTTTTTCCGGCACCTTTCTGTACATAGGTCGTTGATGGTGGGTAGGCTGGTGCCGGTGATGAGTTGGGCAGTTCTGATTACCCATTGTAAAGCCTTCCTGTCCGTTGCAGTGCAGTTTCCGTACCATGCCCATGCAGTGATGCACATGTTAGGACGCTTTCTGCAGCCCATTAAACTTTGACAAACTTCTCTAGGTACGTAGTGGAGAGTAGATTGCCTGGCTACATCATGGCCTGCTATAGAAACACCAATGCCTTTGAACAAAAAATTTTACCAAAGGTAAGCGATTCAACCCAGTACATCACAGGTAAAGCCCTTCCAACTGTTAAGCACATCTACGTGAAATGTTGCCATAGAAAAACAGCAGCTGTCATCAAAGATCCTCACCATCCAGATTATGCCCTTTTCTCTCTGCTGCCAATGGGTAGAATGCACAAGAGCCTCAGGACTCATACCACCAGGTTCAAGAACAGTTACTACTCCTTAGTGCAAACACAAGGAACTCTGCAGATGCTGGAAATTCAAGCAACACGCATCAAAGTTGCTGGTGAACGCAGCAGGCCAGGCAGCATCTCTAGGAAGAGATCCTGACGAAGGGTCTCGGCCTGAAACGTCGACTGTACCTCTTCCTAGAGATGCTGCCTGGCCTGCTGCGTTCACCAGCAACTTTGATGTGTGTTACTACTCCTTAGCCATCAGGCTCTTGAACAAAAGGGGATAATTACGCTCATCTATTGAGATGTTCCCACTGCCAATGATCTCAGTTTAAGGGCTCTTTATCTTAATATCTCATGTCTTTGTTATTTATTGCTATTTATTTATATTTGCATTTGCACAATTTGTCTTCTGCTCTCTGGTAGATCTTTCATTGATCCTGTTATAGTTACTATTCTATAAATTTGCTGAGTATGCCCACAGGAAAATGAATCTGACATATATGTACTCTGATAATAAATTTATTCTGAAGGACACGAGTATAGATTTGCTGCATCAGTATTAGGTTTTACTGTGAATTATGGGTTTCAGTGAATTGGGAATTCAGTGCAATAAATAACACAGACTCATTCAAGCTTCCAAAAATGTCCTCTTGGCTAAATCTCAATCCTGTTTCCATTGATGGGAACTTTACTGAGAACCACAAAATCCAAAAGGAAATTTGACTGTGAGGGAATGGGGAATTTCTGGGAACAGTGGGTCCCTAGGTCATTGAGTGTTTTATAGATCATAGTAACCATATTTTACTTTTAAATTGTTAATAGTCTTGTAAATATCTGATGTTTAGACTTAGCGTATTTTGCGAGTGAATAATTTTTGGTAGCTTTGTATGAAGAAACAATTAATGAATCATACATTGTACAATGAGTTTGCATGGGATCAGTTTTAATTTGTGAGTTTGCCAAAGATTTCAGTTTAAGATTTCAGCCAGACTGTGGCAATAAAATATAAGGTCTGAAGTTTAAGAATGTGTGCGGCCAGCTTGGCAAGAGAAGTCGTGCCATGAGCACCTGACACATCCTCGGCCAGAAATTTGTATTCAAGTCGAATTCTTCTGCTCATCTTCCCAAGTGTTGTGGGAATTCATTGGGTCAAAAAGCATCTGTGGAGGCAAGGGACAGTCGATATTTTACATCGCTGTGTCAGGATGAATGCAGGAGATCCATTTCATTCTGAGGTCCAGGACTGTGGCATTCAAATCCTGGAGATACTGACCTGTAGAGGAAATTGAGATAAGGTCTCCATAAAACTCTCAGGGATATCAAGCGACAACATTCTAAGCTTGGGGACCAGAACAGCCATCAGTTGTGGGAGGGGTATCGTGTTACATTGAGATTCAAAGCAAGTTAGGCAGTATCACCAACGACAGCACTTCCTACCCCGGTGAGTGTAACGTATTCTCTGCATGTTTTAAACAGAAGGGGATTGGAATGTCACCACCCACCTCATCAGTTTCCAATGCATGTGAACCCACAGTCATCGTTGTAGATGTCACTTCAATCTTCTGGAGAGTGGAGCGATGGAGAGCACCTGCACCAGTTGGCGATCCCAGGCCTATCCGCAGATCCTACATTGATCGGCTGGCAGGGGAACTGCTGACATTTTTAACGTCTCCCTGCCTCAATATGAGGTAGCCACCTGCTTTAAGAAGACCACTATCATCCATTGCTGATGAAAAATAAGACTACGTGGTTTAATGACTACAGCCCAATGGTTCTGGCATCCACCATCATGAAGTGCTTCGAGAGGCTGATTGGGGCCCACATCAAACCTCACTGCAATCCACCTGCCACCAAAACAGGTCTATGGTGAATACTATCTCCCTGGCCTTGCACTGACTCTGGAGCATCTAGATAGTAAAGACACCTACAGCTCCATCTTTAAAACTGTAACTCCAAGCAAACTAATCTTAAATCCCCTCGACCAGGGACTCAATATCTCCCTTTGCAGCTGGATCCTGGGCTAACTCGTCGTGGCTATCCCTTGAGGTCGAGGATGATGGTCTTTGTTCTGTTGATCAAATGGCCCACAGAGCGAAGACGCCTGTGCGTGTATTTGTTTAACGTGTACGTGATGTTGCACTCCAAGAAGCACACGATTCTTCACTAATCAACCAACTGATTCCAATGGCATGGAAACCACGACGATTGGAGCCTTTGGATTTGTTGAAGCCTTCATCCGCCTTCACAGCCGTTGAGTTTGAAGTAACTTGGGCTAACAGTAACCTGGGCTAACTATTGGGTGGGTCAAGGTGAGGGGAGAGAAGGGAGGGATGGGAAAGCGGAATGATCACCTGCCAGCTTGTGTTCCTCCCCTTCCCCCAAATTTCTTATTCTGGTTTCTGCCACCTTTCTTCGGCATAGGGGCCAAGTCATTGGTACTCTTACAGCTCAGGTTGATAGATTCTTCATTAGTAAGGGCGTTAAAGGACAGAGGGAGAAGGCAGGAGAATAGGGTTGAGCGGGATAATGTCAGCCAGGATGGAATGGCGGACCAAGATTGGTGGGCTGAACCCCTCTTACAGCAGAGGCTCCCAGCCTGGAGTCACCTTGCTTAATAGTGTTGGCCAATCGCGTTAAAGTGATTGGGAGCCACCGTCCAACAGTATGTCTCAGGATCTTATGATCTGTCTGGTCCTGATGAAGTATGTTGGTCCAAGACATTGACTGTTTACTTCTGTCCATAGATGCTGCCTGGCCTGCTGAACAGGTCTCGTTTGGCTGTACTCAAGGGTATCCAGGTATAATCGAATGACAATTCAAAATGATCTTGAACTTGACTTCTTATGACATTTTGTGTGTTGTTTGAGTATTGTGTTGTTCAATCACTGCATAAGCAAAACACTACCTTTTATTCCACTTGTCCTGCGTAATCATTTCTCTCTAAATGATACCAACCACTACTATTCAACTTCACACTTCCCCTTTTCATCAGCTCAGTCAGGCTCTCTGGAATACCTCATGTTTTCGTGAGCACACTTAGAGTCACAGAGTCATAGAGTCATAGAAAAGCACAGGACAGAATCAGGCTCTTCGTCCCATCTAGCCCATGCCAAACTATTTAAATTACCTCCACCCATCGACATACACCAGGACCATCAGTCTCCATACTCCTACCATCCATGTACCTACTCAAACTTCCATTAAACATTGAAGTCGAGCTTGCATGCACCACTTGTGCTGGCAACTCTTTCCACACTGTCACCACCCCCTGAGTGAAAAAATTTTCTCTCATGTTCCCCTTAAACCACTTTTCACCTTTCACCCTTAACTCATGACCTCTAGTTGTAGTCCCAACCAACCTCAGTGGAAAAAGTCTGCTTGCTTTTATCTTATCTATACCCCTTATAATTTTGTACACCTCTATCAAATCTCCTCTCAGTCTTCTACATCCCAAGAAATAAAGTCCTGACATATTCAATCTTTCCTTATAACTTAGATCCTTCAGGCCCAACAACATCCCTGTAAATTTTTTCTGCATTCTTTCAACATTATTACATCTTCACTGCAGGTAGAGAATAGAGCATAGATCATAGAACAGTATCACACAAGAACAGGCCCTCAGCCCATATTGTGCCAAACCAAATAAATTGAAGATCAAATGGTCAACTTACCTAATCCAGTTTGCCTACACAATGTCCTTATCCTTCCGTTTTCCTCATATTCACGTGCCTATCTAAACATCTCTTAAAAGTCTCTCACGTATCTGCCTTTATCAATACCCCAGGCAGCACATTCCAGGCACCCATCACTTAAAAAATACAACTTGCCTCTCACATCTTTGAAATTATACCTGCATCTTAAATGCATGCCCTCTGCTATTCAAACTTGGGAAGTAGATACTGTCTACTCTATTTATGTCTCTCATAACCTTATAAGTATCAGATCTCCCATCAGTCTCCACTGCTCGAGAAAGAACCGTTGTCTCGGGATAGCATCTGCCCTCTAAATCCAGGCAGCATCCCGGTGAACCTCCTCCACACCCCTCCAAAGCCTCAACATCCTTCCTGTAATGGGGCAACCAGAATTGGATGCAATACTCCAGATGTGGCCTTACTAGAGAGTTTTATAAAGCTGCAACATACAGTAACTTCCTGCCTTTTTAGCTCTGCGTCAACTAATAAACACAAGCATGCTGTATGCTGCCTTAACCCCCTTAACAGCCTGCAAAGCCATTTTCATGGAGCTATGAATTTAGGGTGAAGAACCAACTGCTCATCATCACTGTTAAGGGTCCTGCCTTTAAGTGTAGTGTCTCTACATTTGACCGAGTTACAACACATTTGGCTAGGTTAAACTCCACTCCACCTGCCATTTAGGTGACTAAATCTGCACACAATACTCTAAATTAGGTGTCATCAATGTCTTATACAACCCTATCTACCTGTGATGCCACTTCCAACGAATTATGGACCTGTATTCGCAGATCCCTTTGTTCTTCTGCATTCTTCAGTGCTCAACTCTTCATTGTGTAAGACCTACCTCGGTTGGTCCTACTGAAGTGCAACACCTCACACTTGTCTGCATTAAATTCCATCTGCCATTTCTCAGCCCATTTTTCCAGTTGATCACTGCAAGCCATGATAGTTTTCCTCACTGTCCACTACACCCCCAATCTTGGTGTCATCGGCAAACTTACTGATCCAGTTCACCACATTACCATCCAGATCATTGACATAGATGACAAACAACTAAGGAATCAGCACTGATCCCTTCAACACACCACTAGTCACAGGCCTCCAGTCAGAGAGGCAACCCTCTACTACCACTCCCTGGCTTCTCCCACAAAGCCACTGTCTAATCCAATTTACTACCTCATCTTGAATGCCAAGCGACTGAACCTCCTTGACCAACCTCCTATAGGGGCCTTGTCAAATGCCTTACTAAGGACTACTTCAACAATATCCACTGCCTTGCATTCATCAAGTTTCCACGTAACTTCCTCAAAAATTTATAAGATTGGTTAGACATGACCCTACCACGCACAAAGCTATGCTGACTATCCTCCTGCCATCTGGAAAAAGGCACCGAAGCATTCGGGCTCTCACGACCAGACTATGTAATAGTTTCTTCCCCCAACCATCAGACTCCTCAATACCCAGAGCCTGGCTTGACACCAGCCTACTGCCCCTTACTGTGCCTAATGTCTTGTTTATTATTGATTATTATTTATTGTAGTGCCTGCACTGTTTTGTGCACTTTATGCAGTCCTGGAAAGGTCTGAGGTCTAGTGTAGTTTTTGTGTTCTTTCTTACGTAGTTCAGTGTAGGTTTTGTATTGTTTCATGTAGCACCATGGTCCTGGAAAATATTGTCTCATTTTTACTATAGAGGTATACAAGATATTAAGAGGAATAGATAGAGTGGATAGCCAGCGCCTCTTCCCCAGGGCACCACTGCTCAATACAAGAGGACGTGGCTTTAAGGTAAGGGGTGGGAAGTTCAAGGGGGATATTAGAGGAAGGTTTTTTACTCAGAGAGTGGTTGGTGCGTGGAATGCACTGCCTGAGTCAGTGGTGGAGGCAGATACACTAGTGAAGTTTAAGAGACTACTAGACAGGTATATGGAGGAATTTAACGTGGGGGTTTATATGGGAGGCAGGGTTTGAGGGTTGGCACAACATTGTGGGCCGAAGGGCCTGTACTGTGCTGTACTATTCTATGTTCTATGTTCTGTACCAGCAGTTATGGTTGAAATTACAATAAAAAGTGACTTGACTTGACTTATCAGTCCATGTCTATCCAAATACTCACACAAGCAGTCTCTCGGAATATTTTCCAATAACTTTCCCACAACTGATGTCAGACTCACCAGCCTATAATTTCCTGGTTCATGTTTTCAATAACAGAACAATATTAGCTATCCTCCAATCCTCGGGCACATAAGTATGATTTAAGTATCTCCACTAGGGCCCCAGCAATTTCTGCACTTGCCTCCCACAGGGTCCAAGGGAACACCTTGTAAGGCCCTGGGGAATTATCCTCACTTATTTGCCTCAGGACAGCAAACACCTCCTTCTGTGTAATCTGTACAGGGTCTATGAAGTTGATGCCACTTTGCCTCACTTCTATAGACTCTGAGTAAATACAGATGCAAGAACTGCATTTAAGATCTCCGCCATCTGTTTTGGCTCCATGCATGAATTACCTTTCTGGTCTTCCAGAGGACCAATTTTGTCCCATGCAATCCTTTTGCTCTTAAGATTCTTGCCCTAAGGATTCTCCTTCACCTTGTCTGCTAACCTTGTGCCTTTTTTGGTCCTCCTGGTTTCTTTCTTAAATGTTCTCTTGCATTTCCTATACTGCGTAAGCACCTCATTTGTTCCTACCTGCCTTTACCTGCTGTAGACCTCCTTTTCTTCCTTAACCAAGTCTTCAATATCTCTTGAAAACCAGGGTCCCCTATACCCGTTATCTTTACCTTTTATTCTGACAGACATGTACAAGCTTTGTACTGTCAAAATTTCACTTTTGAAGGCTGCCACTTAGCAAGTACACTTTTAACTGAAAATAGCCTGTCCCAATCCATTCTTTTACCATTCATTCCTCAATGATTACTGAGAATTTACAGATAACATGTAAACAGATGCCAAAATGGGGAACTACAAAGTATTTACTTTCCAACATTAACATCTTTCCCCTTGAAAGGTCCACAAGAAAATCCAACCATAAATTTCTCACAGTTTCTTATAAAACAGCGGGCCAATTAGACAATGAGGCTATGTTTTGGATCCAAGAAAAACTCTTGGGAATATCACAGAGCTGAAAGGAAACATGGGAGTGAAATGAGTCCTTTTGCCACGGAAAAGCAAATCGGTCTGTTTTCATTATTGTGTTCTTGAATGTTGGACAGATTTTTCCAAAGGCATTTCAAGAAGCTTGGGTCAACAAGGGATTTCAGGAATTATGATATGATACAGATATCACTGAAAGCAAGTAAATAAAGCCTTTAGCTGAAGTACAAAATGGGCAGGAGCACTAAATGACACACACAAAATGCTGGAGGAACTCAGCAGGCCAGGCAACATCTATGGAAAAGAGTATAGTCAATGTTTCGGGCTGAGACCCTTTGGCAGGATTCATGAACAAACAAAAGTGGGATGTAGGCTGAGTTCCTCCAATATTGTATGTGTGTTGCTTAGATTTCCAGTATCTGCAAATTCTCTCAAAGGGAGAAAGTGATCTGTTCTTGGTCCAAACTGAGAAAGTGATCTGTTCATTGCACAAAGTGGGAAAGTGATCCATTCATTGTACAAAGTGAGAAAGTGATCTGTTCATGGTCCAAAGTGAGAAAGCGGTCTGTTCATTGTACAGTGGGAAAGTGATCCATTTGTTGTACAAAGTGAGAAAGTAATCCATTCATTGTACAAAGTTGGAAGGTGATCCATTTACTGTACAAAGCAAAAAAGTGATCAACTCACTGTACAAAGTGGGAAAGTGATCCATTTGTTGTACAAAGCGGGAAAGTGATCCATTCATTGTACAAAGCAAAAAAGTGATCTGTTCATTGTGCAGAGTGGGAAAGTGATCCATTCATTGTACAAAACTAAATGGATTCATGTGTTTTGCTTATAAAACCACACTGCAGGAAATCTCTGCTGAAGCTGGGAAGGGAACAGTGCAGATACTCCTGAATGATAACAAGGCTAAAATGTGTTTTTTATTCTGTTGGAATTAGGAAGTCTAAGAAAAGACTAATCAAAGCCTTTAAGATAGTAACATTATTTATATGGCCCATAGGGCAGATCTCAAGAGACATTTTAAAAAGGACATAATATTCAAATTATGCCATTTTAGTTTATTAAATATAAATATTAAAATTAATCTCAAGGCAGTTTCATCATCAGACATTATGTGCTGTGTCATATGACATGACCGATCATGGTCTTTGACCATAATTGTTCGAGGCAAATTTTTCTAAAGAGGTGCTATCATTAGAAAGAGGTGACATAGGGTTGGAAGGCGTTGAATCATTGTGGATAGAGCTAAGGAATTGCAAAGGTAAAAAGACCCTGATAGGAGTTGTATACAGACCCCCAAACAGTGGTAAGGATGTGGCCTGCAAATTACAACGGGAGATAGAAAATGCACGCCAAAAGGGCAATGTTACAATAGTCATGGGGATTTCTATATGCAGGTAAATTGGGAATATCAGGTTGGTGCTGGATTACAGGAGGGGGGAGTTTGTAGAGTGCCTACAGGATGACTTTTTTGAGCAGCTTTTGCTTGAACCGCTAGAGGATCAGCTGTTCTGGATTCAGTGTGGTGCAATGAACCAGAGTTGATTAGCGAGCTTAAGGTAAAACAACCCTTAGGGGTAAATGATCATAATATGATCAGATTCAACCATAGCTCGCAAGAGAAGTCAAAGCCAACAAAAAAAAGCCAAAAGAAGGGAATATAATAGAGCAAAAGTTAGTGGAAATTTAGAGGATTAGGAAGCTTTTAAGAACCAACATAAGGCAACTAAAAAGTCATTAAGAAGGTAAAGATGGAATACAAAAATAAGCTAGTCAATAATAATTCTTCAATAGGTTTGACAGGTGCCCTCCTGTTCACATCCCCCTCAGCACACCAGTCCAGGTGCCAAGGCACCCTATGCTCCTTCAGCACCAATGCCTCCCCTCCTCTCTCCTCCCCCCTCCAGTTCCACACATAGATGAACCACAAAGGCTAACTCTGTCTACATCCCTTCCTTGCCCTTTACCTACCATTCACACCTCCATATACCAACTGCTACCGTCCTGATCTTCACCTCCCCGAGACCCCACTTTCTACCAACTCTCCTGTCAACGTGGACTCACCTTCACTACTGAGCAGGTGAGAAAGGCTCTGGGGAAATTCAGACACGGCAAAACATTGGGACTGGATGGTGTGAACCCCAGGGTCCTGAAGGAGAGTGCTGAGCTGTTGTGTGGAGTTCTCCAGCACACTTTCAATCTGAGTCTCAGCCTGGAAAGGGCCCCAGCTGTGCGGAAAACATCATGTGTGGCTCCAGTACCCAAGAAGGGCCAACCTAAAGTCATCGATGACTACCGTCCAGTGGCCCTGATCTCACACATCATGAAGACTCTAGAAAGGCTGGCCCTGTCTCACCTCTGACCCTGGTCAGATCAGCTCTCGATCCCTGCAAGTGCCTACCAGGAGCACACTGGAGTTGACAATGCGTCATCTACTGTACCTGCTGAATAGAGCCTACTCCTGTTTGGATAAGCAGGGCAGCACTGTGAGGATCATGTTTTTTGCTTTCTCAAGTGCCTTCGATACCATACAGCCCTCACTGTTGTGGGAAAAGCTCCATTCAGTGCAGGTTTTCACTCCCACTATATCCTGGATAATGGACGACCTGAATGGCAGACCACAGTTGGTGCAGCTTCAGAGCTGTGTGTCAGACATGGCTATGAGCAGCACTGGGGCCCCACAGGGGACTGTATTGACTCCCTTCCTGTTTCCCCTGTATACCTCAGACTTTAGATAGAATACTGAGTCATGTCATCTGCAGAAATTCCCTGATGACTCAGCAATAGTTGGGTGTATAAAGGGAGGGCGGGAGGATAAATATAGGATCCTGGTGAAGGACTTTGTCAAATGGTGCAAGCTGAATCATCCGCGGCTCAACGTCAGTAAGACGAAGGAGATGGTGATTGATTTTAGGAAGACTAAGCCTACTCTGCTCCCTGTTTCTATTGAAGATGAGGATGTGGATGTGGTGAGGACCTACAAGTTTCTGGGGATGCATTTGGATGACAGACTTGAATGGAGCACCAACACAGAGACTGTGTAAAAGAAGGACCAGAGTCTCCTCTACTTCCTGAGGAGATGGAGATCCATTGGATTATGCAGGCCTCTCCCTCACATGTTCTACTAGTCTGTTGGCGTCAAAACAAACTTCTAAGCGGTGGTGTGCTGGGGCAATGGCATCAACACAGGTGATGCCAACAGGCTCAATGAACTGAGTAGAAAGTCTGGATCTGTTATAGGAGTCAAACAGGACACACTGGAGGCTGTGGTAGAACAAAGGACCCTCTGGAAAATACTGGCAATTCTGGACAATGCTTCTCACCCTCTGCATGCCACATTTAATAATAGACTAAGACAACTGTGCTGCTGCAAAGAGCACTCTATGAGGTCATTCTTATCCTCGGCCATGAGGCTCTATAATGAGTCAAACTACAGCCAGGGAAGTGACGACCCCCCCCCCCCCACAACCCACCATCCTGTTAAACTGTTTAAGGTAACTTATTTGTTTATTCTTTCTTACTTCTCTTCTAATATTTGTGTATCTGTGCATTTATAATGCTACTGTGACACTGTAATTTCCTTTGCTTCAAGGCTTGAGAAAATCTGCCAAGCAGAGCTCAACACTAAAAATATAACAAAGGCAATAAACACTTTCACTACAGCCATATTAACATATTCTTTTGGCATATATTTTGGTCTGAAACTGAACTGGAAAATTTACAAAGAAAAATAAGAAATGGAGTGACAAATTTCAGAAAATATTATGTACACTTGAATGCACTTAGGTTAACACTCCCTGGGTCAGAAGGGGAAAGGGGAATAACAGACATTATAAATCTACACAACAGTCAGATAAAATTTCTGTGGGTATACTTTCATAACTGAAAACAGGGTTCACTCCATGTGAGCATATGCAATTCTGATAAGAAGAATACACCATTAAACTTAAATAAGAGCACAGCCCAGAAAAATGAATACATTATCACTATTGAAGAAAAGGTTAATCAATGGAAGAGCGTGACCTTCCATGGAAGACATGCCCTCGATCTGAGCAGACTAGATGTCAACAAGGAAGCGTCAAACGCCTGGCTTAGAGCTGGAGATCTCTTCACAGAAACAGAAAGGTTCCTTGTGCCGACACAGAGCCAGTGGTTAACACAAAAAAAAATCAAAAATACACAATAAAAGATCAACAAATCCAAGGTGGTAAATGTAGAAAATACTCAGAGAAAAAAACAGAAGCTATCCAACACATTACAGGATCCTGTAGCAGTTTACCTCAATCTGATTACTTGCACAAGCACAATCAAGTGGCAAACATAATTCATCGACTCTCACAGCTACCTGGACTATTCCCTTTCCCACCCTGTCTCTTGCAAAAATGCCACCCCCTTCTCGCAATTCCTCCGTCTCCACCACATCTGCTCTCAGGATGAGGCTTTTCATTCCAAGACGAAGGAGATGTCTTCCTTTTTTAAAGAAAGAGGCTTCCCTTCCTCCACCGTCAACTCTGCTCTCAAACGCATCTCTCCCATTTCACGCACATCTGCTCTCACCCCATCCTCCCGCCACCCCACTAGGAATAGGGTTCCCGTTGTCCTTACCTGCCTACCACCCCTCCAGCCTCTGGGTCCAACATATAATTCTCCGTAACTTCCGCCACCCCCAACGGGATCCCACCACCAAGCATATCTTTCCCTCCCCCACCCTTTCTGCTTTCCACAGGGATCGCTCCCTACGCAACTCCCTTGTCCATTCATCCCACCCATTCCTCCCCACTGATCTCCCTCCTGGCACTTATCCGTGTAAGCGGAACAAGTGCTACACATGCCCTTACACTTCCTCCCTTACCACCATTCAGGACCCCAGACAGTCCTTCCAGGTGAGGTGACACTTCACCTGTGAGTCGGCTGGGGTGATATACCGCGTCCAGTGCTTCCAGTCCAGCCTTCTATATATTGGCGAGACCCGACACAGACTGGGAGACCGCTTTGCTGAACACCTACGCTCTGTCCGCCAGAGAAAGCAGGATCTCCCAGTGGCCACATATTTTAATTCCATGTCCCATTCCCATTCTGATATGTCTATCCATGGCCTCCTCTACTGTCAAGATGAAGCCACACTCAGGTTGGAGGAACAACACCTTATATTCCATCTGGGTAGCCTCCAACCAGATGGCATGAACATTGACTTCTCTAACTTTCGTTAATGCCCCTCCTCCCCTTCACACCCCATCCCTTATTTATTTATTTTATATATATTTTTCCCTTTTTTTTCTCTCTTTTTTCTCCCTCTGTCCCTCTCACTGTAACTCCTTGCCTGCTCTCCACCCTCCGGGCTCCCCTCCCCACTTCTCTCTCTCCCCAGGCATCCCGTCCCATGATCCTCTCCCTTCTCCAGTCTGGTATCCCTTTTGCTAATCAACTTTCCAGCTGTTAGATCCGCCCCTCCCCTCCTGTCTTCTCCTATCATTTCAGATCTCCCCCTCCCCCTCCTACTTTCAAATCTCTTACTATCTCTTCTTTCAGTTAGTCCTGACGAAGGGTCCCGGCCCGAAACGTCGTCTGTACCTCTTCCTAGAGATGCTGCCTGGCCTGCTGCGTTCTACCAGCACTTTTTGTGTGTGTTGCTTGAATTTCCAGCATCTGCAGATTTCCTCGTGTCTGCATAATTCATCAAAATCTTGCTTTAAAATACAAACTCATAAATGAAATCATGCAAGCCTGATAGCCTGATCCAGTTTTAGAGTCAGCACACCAGAGATTATATTATGATCGACCAGTTGTTACGATAGGGCAATCCATAATAACCGTCTGGATATAATAACACAGGGTAAACAAGGGCAATTTATTTACTAGATATAGCCATTCCAAACACACATAACATATAGATATCAGTAAGTGAAAAACAGTAGAAATATGTTGAATACAAAGAGGAAATTGAAAGACTATGGAATATGATCAAGGTATGCATTGTCCCAATAGGGATATCTACAAGTGGTTTCATCCCCAAGGAGTAATAGAGCTGAGGATGAGGTAGTTGGTTTACAAACAGAGGCAGTGTGCAGTGAGACTGCTAGCAAGGAGAGGCTGGTGATAGGGAAAAATTGCAGTCAACAGGATGAGTTGCGTTGTAAGAGGTGGAGAAAAGGGTAAATATAGGACCTAAGGTGTTATTTCTGAATGAATGCAGTATAGTGTTAGAGAGTCATAAGGAAGTACAGTACAAATACAGGCTCTTGGCCCATCTAGTCCATGCAAAACCAATTAAACTGCTTACGTCCATTGACATGCACTGGGACCATAACTCTCCATACCCTTAACTATCTAAAATTCTCTGAAACATTGATATCGAGCTCACATGCGCTTACTTGTGCTGGTATATGGACTAAGGTAGATGAACAGTTACAGCTTGGCATCTATGATGTGTGGTTGTGGTTGAATGAAGATTAGGGTAAAAGGAGAAAGGGTTGAGTGAACTCGGCCTTTTCTCCTTGGAGCGACAGAGGATGAGAGGTGACCTGATAGAGATGTATAAGATGATGAGAGGCATTGATTTTGTGGATAGTCAGAGGCTTTTTCCCAGGGCTGAAATGGCTGCCACAAGAGGACAGTTTTAAGGTGCTTGGAAGTATGTACAGAGGAGATGGCAGGGGTAGATTTTTTATGCAGAAAGTGGTGAGTGCATGGAGTGGGCTGCCGGCAACAGTGGTGGGGGCGGATACGATAGGGTCTTTTAAGAGACTTTGGGATAGGTACATGGAGCTTAGAAAAATAGAGGACTATGGGTAACCCTAGTAATTTCTAAGGTAGGGACATGTTCGGCACAACTTCGTGGGCTGGAGGGCCTGTATTGTGCTGTAGGTTTTTCTATGTTTCTAAGAAAGGGTAACAAGACCCTGATGGGAGTTACATACAGACCCCAAACAGTAGTAAAGACATGGTCTACAAATTACAATGAGAGATAGAAAATACATGTGTAAAAGGGCAACGTTACGATAGTCATGGGGGATGTCAATATGCAGGTTGATTGGGAAAATCAGGACAGTGGAGGATTGCAAGAGGGGGATTTCTAGAATGCCTACAAGATAGCTTTTTTGAGCACCTCATAGTTGAGCCCACGAGGGGATCAGCTATTCTGGATTAGGTGTTGTGCCTTGAACCAGAATTGATTAGAGAGTATAAGGTAAAGGAACCATTAGGGTCCAATGGTCATATGATAGTATTCATCCTGCCATTTGAGAGGGAGAAGCTAAAGTCAGATGTATCAGTATTACAGTGGAGTAAAAGGAATTACAGAGGCATGAGAGAGGAGGTGGCCTAAATTGATTGGAAAAGAACACTGGCAGGGATGATGGTAGAGCAACGATGGCTGGAATTTCTGGGAGCAATTTGGAAGATGCAAGATATATACATCTCAATGAGGACAAAGTATTCTGGAGACTGAATGACACAACCATGGCTGACAAGAGAAGTCAGCATGGTATCCTTAAGGGAAAATCTTATCTTCTTTATGCTTAAGTGCAAATCTATTGGAATTCTTTGAAGAAGTTAACGACAGCACACACAGTCTCTCCAGTGATGAATATCTGTTTTCTGTCAAGTAGGGGACCGTGTACAATTCTGATTTGATGGAGACAGATGTGAGTGCACAGTGGAACATCTGGAAAACTTCTGAAATGCCCGCTTTGCTACCGCTGCTACTGTGTGGTAACCGGAATCTCTGGAGCTGAAGGCCTATAATCCTTGGCTTTGCGTGTTTCAGCGGCCGGGGAGAGGTCGAAGGTGCTCGGCAGAGGATGGCACTCAGGAGGCTGTATCGGAGAGGCTGCTCGGAAGCTCGGAGTTTTCGGACGGATGGACTCAGGGTCGGCTGTGGTCGGCTGCTTCCAAGGTATCGGCAAGTTGACGGTGCCTGGAGGTTTATAGCAGGGAGTTTCTCCCTTTTGCCGCCTGCTACCGGGGACTCAGGAGTCGATCGACTCAGGGACTTTGAGACTATTTTTTTTACTGTGCCTATGGACTGTTCTTCATCAAATTATGGTATTGCTTTGCACTGCTGTAACTATATGTTATAATTATGTGGTTCTGTCAGTGTTAGCCTTTGGTCTGTCTTGTTTTCTGTGATATCACGCCGGAGAAACATTGTATCATTTCTTCATGCATGTATGCATTTCTAAATGACAGTAAAAGAGGACTGAGTGTTCTCATAATCTAAATAAATAAATAAATCTAAATAAATTTCACAACACATGCGGGTGATAATAGACCTGATTCTGATTCTGAGAAATAACAAGCACGATAGACAAAGGAGAATTGATGGATGTTGTGTACTTGGATTTTCAGGAAGCTTATGACAAGGTACCACACATTAAGCTGCTTAACAAGATATAAGCCCATGGTATTACAGGAAATATTCTAGCATGTATAAAGCCGTGGCTGATTGGAAGGAGGCAAAGAATGGGAATAAAGGGAGTTTTTCTCATTGGATTCGTCTGACTCGTAGTGTTCTCCAGGGGTCTGTGTTGGGACTGCTTCTTTTTATGCTCTATGTCAATGATTTGGATGACAGAATTGATGGCTTTGTGAACAAGGTCGTGGACGATACAAAGATAGGTGGAGGGGCAAGTAGCGTTGAGGAAGCAGAGAGTCTACAGAAGATGGATTAGGAGAATGGGCAAATCCTGTATATGGCAGATGGAATACAGTGTCAGGAATTGTATGATCATGCATTTTGGTAGAAGAAATAGAAGCATGGACTATTTTTTAAATGGAAAGAAAATTCAAAAATCTGAGGGGCAACAAGACTTGGGGTACCTCATGCAGGATTCCCTAAAGGTAAATTTGCAGGTTGAGATGGTGCTGAGGAAGGCAAATGCAATGTTAGCATCCATTTCCAGAGGACTAGAATATAAAAGCAAGGATGTAGTGTTGAGGGTTTATAAAGCACTGGTGAGGCCTTACTTGGAGTATTGTGAGTACTTTTGGGCCCCTTATCTAAGAAAGGATGTGCTGACATTGGACAGAATTCAAATGATATTCACGAAAATGATTCCAGGATTGAAAGATTTATCATATAAGGACCTTTTTTGCCTCTACTCTCTGGAATTCAGAAGAATGAGGGGTGACCTCATTGAAACCTATCAAATGGTGAAAGACCTTGATAGAGTGGATGTGGAGAGGATATTTCTTATGGTGGAGGAGTCTAAGACTAGAGGACACAGCCTCAGAATAGAGGAGCATCTTTTGAAAATGGTATTGAGAGGAATTTCTTTAGCCAGGCAGTGGTGAATCTGTGGAGGCCAAGTCATTGGGTGTAGTTAAGGCAGAGGTTGATACATTTTTGATTAGGCAGGGTATGAAAGGATATGATAGGAAGGCAAGAGATTGGGTCTGAGAGGAAAGTGGATCAGTCATGATGAAATGGCTGAGCAGATTCAATGGGCCAAATGGCCTAATTCTGCTCCCATATCTTATGATCTCATGGTCTAACATAGTGGAGAAGGAGCTAGGGAGTGCTGACGATGTAGGATTGGAACATGGGCTGTTCCACGTAACCAATGAAAAGACAAGCATGTCTGGGGTCTTCTGTAATGATTTCTCAAATGTTTCCCCAAGGAAAAATTTCTATGAGGACAATTCATCAGGTAAGTTAGGAACATACTGAATTGGTCGGCATAATGAATGATGAAAATGACATGTCCCGAAGCACTACAAGTTTTCTCTTGGGCAGCTGTGTTTCTCATGAGATTGCTTAGATTTGTTGTGCAGTTACATTTATGCCTTTAGGTCAGAAACCTCAGCTGTTTAAAACATGAAACCATTAGCAGCCTCCATCCTCTGTGTCAAATTCATCAGACTGGGTGATCTGACATCATACCCCAAGTTGGTTCGGACAGAGGGCACATACAAGAAATGTCCATAGAGTACAAGGGTAAAACATGCATGATCTCTACTCCCTTTCTTGAATAATGGAACAACATCCGCAACCCTCCAATCCTCTGCAACCTCTCCCGTCCCCATTGATGAAGCAAAGATCATCACCAGAGGCTTAGCAATCTCCTCCCTCTTCTCTCACAGTAGCCTGGGGTACATCTCATCTGGTCTGGGTGACTTATCCAACTTGATGCTTTCCAAAAGCTCCTGCACATCCTCTTTCTTAATATCTACCTGCTCAAGCTTTTCAATCCGCTGTAAATCATCCCTACAATTGCCAAGATCCTTTTCCATAGTGAATACTGAAGCAAAGTACACATTAAGTACCTCCTCTGGTTCCATTCACACTTTTTCACTGTCACGCTTGATTGGTCCTATTCTCTCATATCTTATCCTCTTGCTCTTCACATACTTGTAGAATGCCTTGGGGTTTTTTTAATCCTTACCACCAAAGCCTTCTCATGGCCCCTCTGGCTCTCCTAATTTCATTATTAAGCTCCTTCCTGCTAGTTTTATAATCTTCTAGATCTCTACCATTACCTAGTTTTTTCAAGCTTTCATAAGCTCTTCTTTTCTACTTGACTAGATTTACAACAGCCTTTGTACACCACGGTTCCTGTACCCTGCATCCTTTCCCTGCCTTGTTGGAATGTACCTATGCAGAACTCCATGCAAATATCCCCCGAATATTTGCCACATTGCTTCCGTACATTTCCCTGAGAACATCTGTTGCTGCAGAGAGTTGCACTAGCTGCTATCCTACCAGGCTGCCTTGCAGGTGATCCTGCACACAAAGCTCTTGTGAAAATGTGCGAATGATAGGCAGTCATTCTGAACAGATTGCTTTAACAAACCCTGAGGTGGAATGGGAGTGGTGGCAATGTGGGAGAAGGGTGCTCTAGAGAAAGTCTGTCTTGCGTTTGTAATCTCATTCCATCATCTGAATTGATTAGATTAGATTAGCTTTATCTATCACAGGTACATCAAGACATCAAAACACACAGTGAAATGCGTTGATTGTGTCAACGACCAAGATGTTTTGAACCTTTGAAACCTGAAACTAATTCAAGGACATGGGAGCCTGAAATGACAGCTTAACTTTGGGTTTACTTAAAGCGAGGCGCAGACGTATCACGTTGTGCCATGGTAACATATGCATTTCACATATTTAGACACATAACTCATAATTAATTATTTAAATGAACAAGAATGCTCCTAAACCTTATGGTCTTATCGACACTTGTGGGCTGCCCTGCAGGTTCCTCACTGATTTGATCAAATACATTTCACAGTAGGTTTCGGTGTACATGTTGCAGATCACAAATAGGAGAAATTCTATAGAAGCCGGAAGTCCAAAGCAACACACGTAAAATGCTGGAGGGAGTCAGCGGGCCAGGCAGCATCTATGGAAATGAATAAACAGTCAACATTTCGGGGCCAAGACCCTCCTTCAGGACTGAGAAGGAAGGGGGAAGATACCAGAATAAAAAGAGGGGCTGGGGGGGACAGGAATGAGGCCATATGAAGGTTAGCTGCAAGGTGACAAGCAAAGAATCAGAGGGCAGCAGACGTCACAGAGGGGGAGCAGTGAGAGAGGGTCTCATTGAACCCCCATCTAAGAGAAGAGTTCAACCTTTAGGGTAAGCATCCCTCGAAGAGATCACAGTGGAGCAGCAGATCATAAACATGAGGAAGTTTGACAAATACTTTTTTGGTATGTAAGTGTGAAGGAGGTGAACAAGTAATTTAGACAGGGTACCTGGCCAAATACTAAAGATGTGCTGATCAACTGGCTGAGTGTTTACTGAGGTCTTTAACTTCTTGCTTTGGCAGTGCTTCAAGCAGGCTTCAGTAGTTCAATTTAATATCAGAGAAATGTATACAATATAATCCTGAAATTCTTTTTCTCCACAGATGTCCATGAAAACTGAAGTGTGCCCAAAGGATGAGTGACAGTTAGGAAGAACATGGTAACCAGCATTAATGATTATCATCCCCCAGCACATACATCCACAGTGATGAAGTGTTTTGAGAGGTTGATGAAACATTCTGCCCTTCGAGCCTGCACCGCCATTCAGTATGATTATGGCTGATCATCCAGCTCAGAACCCTATACCTGCCTTCCCTCCATGCCCCCTGATCCCTTTGGCCACAAGGGCCATATCTAACTCCCTCTTAAATATAGCCAATGAACTGGCCTCAACTATTTCCTGTGGCAGAGAATTCCACAGATTCACCACTCTCTGTGTGAAGAAGTTTTTCCTAATCTCGGTCCTAAAAGGCTTCCGCTTTATCCTTAAACTGTGACCCCTCGTTCTGGACTTCCCCAACATCGGGAACAATCTTCCTGCATCTAGCCTGTCCAATCCTTTTAGAATTTTATACGTTTCAATAAGAACCCCCTCAATCTTCTAATTTCCAGCCAGTATAAGTCTAGTCGATCCAGTCTTTCATCATATGAAAGTCCTGCCATCCCAGGAATCAATCTGGTGAACCTTCTTTGTACTCCCTCTATGGCAAGGATGTCTTTCCTCAGATTAGGGGACCAAAACTGCACACAATACTCCAGGTGTGGTCTCACCAAGGCCTTGTACAACTGCAGTAGTACCTCCCTGCTCCTGTGCTCGAATCTTCTTGCTATGAATGCCAGCGTACCATTCGCCTTTTTCACTGCCTGCTGTACCTGCATGCCCACTTTCAATGACTGGTGTATAATGACACCCAGGTCTCGTTGCACCTCCCCTTTTCCTAATCCGCCACCATTCAGATAATAATCTGTTTTCCTGTTCTTGCCACCAAAGTGGATAACCTCACATTTATCCACATTAAATTGCATCTGCCATGAATTTGCCCACTCACCCAACCTATCCAAGTCACCCTGCATCCTCTTAGCATCCTCCTCACAGCTAACACTGCCACCCAGCTTCGTGTCATCCGCAAACTTGGAGATGCTGCATTTAATTCCCTTGTCTAAATCATTAATATATATACATCAGGATGCCAACTACAGCTCCGAGTTCAAAACCATCATCCCTAATAAATAAGCCTCATTACCTCCTGGCAACTGGATCCTTGATTTCCTCACTGACAAACCTCAGTCAGTTCAGATTGGCAACAACGTCTCCACAATCTCCTCCAGCAGAGGTACACCACAATGATGTGTACGTAGCCCCCTGCTCTACCGCTTTACCCTTATGACTGCATGGCTAAGCACAGCTCCAGTGCCATATTCAAGTTTGCTGATGACACCACCGTCGCCGTTCGAATTAAAGGTGGTAATGAAGCAGTGTACTGGAGGGAGATTGAAAATCTGGCTGAGTGGAGCCATGACAAACATTTCTCACTCAATGTCGGCGAGACCAAGGAGCTGATTATTGACTTCAGGAGGAGGAAAGCAGAGGCCCAAGAGCCAACCCTCATCGGAGGATCAGAGGTGGAGGGGGGTGTAAACAGCCCGGTATGGAAATCCTTGAACAGAAAAATCCAACTAAACCTAGTGGGCATGGCCCAGACCATCACAAGCAAAGTCCTCCCCACCATCGTGCACATCTACACTAAACGCTGTCGTAGGAAAACGGCGTTCTTCATCAGGTACCCCCACTGCCTCTCGCTGTTACCTTCAGGAAGAAGGTACAGGATTCTCAGGACTCGTACCACCAGGTGCAGGAACAGTTATTACCCCTCAACCATTAGACTCTTGAACCAATGGGGATAATTGCACTCATCTTCACTTCCCCCATCATTGAAATTTTCCAAAAAATTGTGGACTCAATTTTACGGATTCTTCAACTCGGGTTTTCCATATTTATTGTTTATTTATTTATCATTATTTCTTTCTTTTTGTATTTGTACAGTTTGTGTTTTTCCACTCCCAAGTTGCTGCTTTTTTTGCAGAGGTGGGTGGGTCTGGGGGAGTCCTGCTGTTATGTGTGTATGTGGGAGGGGGGAGTAGGTGGGACTTTGGGGTTCTAACATTTTAACTGTCACTCATCCTTTGGGGCACACTTCAGTTTTCATGGACATCTGCGAAGAAAAAGAATTTCAGGATTATATTGTATTCATTTCTCTGATATTAAATTGAACTATTGAACTATCAGGTTATGATTTCATTACGGATTTATTGAGTATGCCAACAAGAAAATGAATCTGGTAACATATACTGTATGTGCTTTAATAATAAATTTACCTTGAACTTTGAAATTTCCAACCCTGTCACTTGCAAAGTTGTTGTTTCCTTCTCTTACTTCCTCTGTCTCCATTCTCCTGATGAGGTTTTCCATTCCAGAACATCCAACGTGTCCTCCTTTTACAAAAAGAACAAGGTTCTCTTCGACCCATGCCACCAATGTTGCCCCCAGCTGCATCTCTACTCTTTTCCCAACATCTTCTGTGCGCAGGCACAACAGGAATAGGACTCTCCATATCCTCATCTACAATCCCACAAGCCTAAGCATCCAGCCTATCATTCTCTGCCACCACCAGGTATATCTTCCCCTTTCCCCCTCTCTCTGCTTTGTGCAGGGATGGCTCTCTCCGTCACTACCTTGTCCACTCGTCCCCCTTCACTAATGCTCATCCCCAAAACCATGTGGAGTGTTACCCTACCCCTTCACCTCCTCCCTCACCACCATTCAGAGCCCTAAATGCTCCTTCCAGGTGAGGCAGCACTTCACATACAAATTCCTATTGTATACAGTGCTCCCGGTACAGCTTCCTCTACAGCAATGAGAGACAAGTTTGCTGAGCACCTTCACTTCCCAGTCACACACCAGCATGTCTGTCCAAGACCTCCTCTGCCGTCAAGTTGAGGATAGATGCAGATTAGAGCAACAGCACTACATAGTCCTCCTTGGTAGACTCCAATCTGACAGTATCAAAATCGATTACTCTAACTCTCCTTTACCCCTTCCTGGTCCCTTTGATCCTAACCACTCTGATTCTTCCCCAACCACTCTCTCTGCTTGTCACCCACACATTCTTCCCACTGGTACTCCTTTTATTCTATGGTTTACTGTTCAGTTCCTTGAGGTTGTCATAGCTGGGGGTGGAAATGGGGACAAGCCCCCACCACCTAGTAAGTGCTCCCAATGTGTGTGCCTCAAATAGCCTCTGACAGTCAAGTCCAGCTCCTGGCCTTCACATGTGGTTCAGATACTAAGTCTGGTGGACCGTATCTACTGACAGGAGAAGGGGCAAAGGCAGGTTACTGGCTACTTAAAATCAATCGCTCTGAGCAGATGAAGCTCCTCAGCCGTGGTTGCCAGTTCATCTAGGAGAAGGAAAACTCTGATCTCAAGCCTCTGCTGCCTTACAGATATACCCACTCATGAGGAAGACTTTGGAAGTAAACCTAGAAGGAAAAGTTCGGAGCTGGAGTCCCTAAGGCAGTCTTACTTTGAGTTCAACATTGACTGGCAACTCCTGTGACACTGCTGGTACCAAACTGTATCAGTCTTGGCTGTTTCTTCGGGTTTATCATACGCATGGAGAGGGGGAGCTTGCCACATGGGCACAGCTTGTCCTCCGTATTGTACTGCCCTGGTTTTCATATCTAGACAGCTGGGACTCAACATCTATGGCTGACCCAGACCTATGGAGGCCTCTGAGTCTGTCCCTTCCTATCTGATTCCATCTGCTTCTGCCCTTTTCCACTTCTACCTATGACCTTACTGCATCATTCCTTCCCCACTGACCCATCACCCCTTCACATAGATCCACCTATCACCTGCCAGCTCATGCTTTTCCCCCTATCCCCACACCACTGTTTTATACTGACTATCTTCCCTCTTCCTTTCCAGTCCTTATGAAGAGCCTTGACCCACAACGTCAACTGTCCATATTCCTCCACAGATGCCGCCTGACCTCCAGTTCCTCAGTGAGCTCCTCCATAGTTCTGGCGGCTGCTGTGTGCTTTCGGCGTAGTAAGTTGTCTACAGTCAACTGGGAAAACATGAGGAAGATGTGAAAAGAGGATGCTGTCCAAGTTGCACGCCATCTTAGACAATGTCTCCCATCCACTATATAATGTACTGGTTGGGCATAGAAGTACATTCAGCCAGAGACTCATTCCACCGAGATGCAACACAGAGCGTCATAGGAAGTCATTCCTGCCTGTGGCCATCAAACTTTACAACTCGTCCCTTGGAGGGTCAGACAACCTGAGCCAATAAGCTGGTCCTGAACTTATTTCCTGGCATAATTTACATATTATTATTCAATTATTTATGGTTTTATTACTATTCAATTGTTTATGATGCAACTGTAACGAAAACCAATTTCCCCCAGGATCAATAAAGTATGACCATGACTATGATTATGAAGGGTGGCATAGTCACAGCAGAGGCTCCCACTGCCTATGGCTCCCAAACACTGAATACTGATGGGCTGGAATCCCTGTCATAATGCCTTGAACTGGTCAGTCATGAAAATTATACAGAAGACAAAATTGGTTGGTATGACGTTGTGGGCATCACTGAGTCATGGCTGAAAGAAGGCCATAGTTGGGAGTTTAACGTCAAAGGATATACTTTGTTTCAAAAGGACAGGTAGGAAGGCATGGGTGGTGGTGTGGCTCTGTTTGTAGGTGATGGAAATACATATTTAGAAAGAGGTGACATAGGGTCAGAGAACGTTCAATCTTTGTGAGTGGAGTTAAGAAACCGCAAGGGTTAAAAAACCATTATGGGGATCATATATAGGCCTCTAAATAGTAGTCGTGATGTGCGGTTGAGATTGCAAAGGGAGCTGGAAAAGGCATGTAATATGGGTAATGACACAGTTGTAATGGGGGATCAATATGCAAAGGGACTGTGAAAATCAGGCTGGGGTTGGGTCGCAAGAGAGGGAATTTGTTGAATGCCTACAAGATAGCTTCTTAGAGCAGCTTGTGCTTGAGCCAACTAGAGGAAAGGCTATCTTAGATTGGGTGTTGTGTCATAATGCAGATATTATTAAGGAACTTAATGGAAAAGAGCCTTAGGAGGCAGTGAACATGATATGATTGAATTCGTACTGCAGTTTGACAGGGAGAAGCATGTCACATGTATCAGTATTGCAATGGAGTAAAGGGAATTACAGAGGCATGAGAGAGGAGCTTGCCCAGGTGGATTGAAGGAGGGTACTGGCAGGGATGACAGCTGAGCAGAGATGACTGAAGTTTCTGGAAATAATTCACAAGGCGCAGAATAGATATATCCGACAGAAGAAGTTCTCAAATGGCAGGGGTAGGAAACCGTGGCTGACAAGGGAAATTAAGGCCTGCATAAAAGCCAAGGAAAGGGCATATCAGGTATCAAAAGTGAGTAGGAAGTTGGATGATTGGGAAGATTTTAAAATCCAACAAAAGGGACCTAATAAGCTATAAGAAGGGAAAAGATAAAATACGAGGGCAAACTTGCCAATAATATAAAACAAGATACTACAAGTTTTTTTCAGTTATATAAAGAGTAAAAGGGGGGTGAGGGATGATATTGGACCACAGGAAAATGATGCTGGTGAGGTAGTAATGCAGGACAACTTAATGGGTACTTTGCATCAGCCTTCACTGTGGAAGACACTAGCAGTGTGCCAAAGGTCCATGAGTATCTGGGAGCAGGAGTGAATGCCATTGATATTACAAAGGAAAAAGTGTTAGGCAAACTCAAAGGTCTTAAGGTGGATCTCAGAGTCCTGAGAGAGGTTACTGAAGAGATAACGGATTCATTGGTCATGATCTTTCAAGAATCACTTAATTCTGCCATGGTCCCGGAGGACTGGAAATTGCAAATGTCACTCCACCCTTTAAGAAGGGAACAAGGCAAAAGAAAGGAAATTGTAGGCCAGTTATAGATCAACCTCAGTGGTCGGGAAAGTGTTAGAGTCTATTATTAAGGATGAGGTATTTGGTGACTAATGATATAATGTCAAAGTCAGCATGTTTTTATAAAGGGAAATCTTGCCTGACAGATCTGTTAGAGTTCTTTGAGCAAATAACAAGCAGGGTGGACAAAGGAGAGGCAACGAATGTCATTTACTTGGATTTTCATAAGGCATTTGATAAGGTGCAACACATGAGGTTGCTTAACAAGATAAAATCCTATAGCATTACAGGAAAAATACTGACAGGCAGGAGGCAGTGAGTGGGAATAAAGGGGGCTTTTCTAATTGACTGCTGGTGACTAGAGGCGTTCCTCAGGGGTAAGTATTGGGAATGCTACTTTTCACATTGTTTGTCAATGACTTGGATAATGGAATTGATGGCTTTGTGGCAAAGCTCGTGGATGATACAAAGGTCAGTGAAGGGGTAGGTAATGCTGAGGAAGCAATGTGATTGCAGCAGGACTTAGACAAATTGGAAGAATGAGCAAAAAAAATGATTCTGATTCTGATTCTGAACTCCTTAAAGGCAGCACTGGAAGCGAATTCTGAACTCTGAACTCTGAACTCTGACACCGAGCTGTAATAGCGTTGTACTAACTGCTACACTACTGTGGCGCCCCGCAAAGCAGACACACAATTTACTAACACTTACCCTTTCTAGCAGAATACTGTGGAATAAAAACTTAGTCATCATTTTAATGTTTTATTGGCCTATTATACCTTACAACCATCCTGATGAAGAGTCTCGGCTGAAACATCAACTCTCTATCCCTCTCCATAGATGCTGCCTGATCTGCTGAGTTCCTCCAGCATTGTGTGTGCGTTGTTCTGGATCTCCTGGATCAGCAGAATCCCTTGTGTTTACACCCTACATCCAAGTCGATTTGTCTTGTAATATTCCACCAGCCTATCCACCATTAAGAACCTATATACAGAAAGGTGCTGGGAAAGGGCCAGCGACATTGTGAAGGATCCCACCTACCCTGCTCATGGACTGTTTGTCCCACAAATTCTATGCAGGGAGAAGGTTGCATAGAATCCACGCCAGGACCATCAGACTCAAAAACAGTTACTTTTTCCAAGCAGTAAGGTGATTAACATCTCCACCCACTAACCCAGCCCTCCACACCTCCAACCACCACTACTTTATCATTTCCTGTCAGTCACCTTATTCGCAGACACTCCTCTACCTAGTGTCACTGTATGGACAGACAGTCAATTTTTATATATCAGCTATCTTAAGTATTTATGCTTATTGTGTTCTTTATTGAATTGAGTTTTTAATTTGTGCTGTATCGGATCCAGGGTAACAATTGTCTCACTCTCCTCTGCACTTGTCTACTGGAAATGGCATGAAGCTATTTTGAACCTGTTGATCTGTTGTTACTGGATCCACGATTGTTCAGTGTAACGAGTGATGTAACGAGCAGAATCTTTCTCAGCAAAGACCGTCGGTCAAATATTCTGTTACTCAACAGAAATGGTGACAAATGTCATCTTTCTTTGAGCCTAGGTACTCTTTCCCAAAATTACATTTGCGTGCAACAGCTTACAACTGTGGAGGTGAAAATCTACTTGATAATGTCCCCGATACAGTGAGTCATACAGTGTTTTTTTTTATAAAGCATTTCCATAGTATTGTCAAACACTTGTAGCAGTGTTAAAACAAAAGCATTGTATATATAATAGGGGCTAGCCGATGGTGTAGTGGTATCAGCACTGGACTTCGAGGCAGATAGTCCTGAATTCGAATCCCCCCAGGTCCCAGCTTGGACAGTAGCAGTATCTGTGCGGAAGAAAGGACTGGCAAACTACACTATCCATAGTCTAATAGGATATTCTATAGATTCTATAGATTTGCTGAGTCAGACAGAGGTACTGGAGCCTCAGGACCCACACCAGTAGGTTCAGGAACAGTTATTGCCCTTCAATCATCAGGCTCCTGAACCAGTGTGGATAATGTCACTCACCTCAATTCTGAACAGATTCCACAATCTATAGACTCACTCTACAGTTCATGTTCTCAGTATTATTTATTTATTTATTTGCATAATTTATTTTGCACATTGGCTGTTTGTCTGTCTTTATTTATGCGTAAAGTGTGTCAAATGGTTATTGTGAAAGGTCTAGTGTGGTAGTGCTTGTCACTCTCACTTTCAGCTTCCACCACTGGCTAGCAGTCGTGCAAAAAGGAGAGCTGAATGCCTAAGTCTCTCCCTGCTACAACACAGCCTCTCCAACAGCAAGCCTCCTCGCTGGCGACACACGCAAATGGAACTCCTTTCAGTCTCAGGCTGAACTACAGAGGACAGGGAGGAGGTCTGGCTCCTGCACACATAGCACGCAGGCCCACCAGTGTATGGGCACGCTCCCCAGCTATGGGGAATAGCCATGTGGGTAGCCTCGGGAGAGATGAAGGCTACAGGAGTAAACCCAGGCAACAAATCCGGAGTGGAGCCCCTGAGGAGGTTGGACATCACTGAACATCCTTCCGGCAGCTCCTGCAGCCAAGCTGGTGCCAAACGTATTGCTTCATAAACTTTCCTTTGGACCACACTGGTGAGGCCGAGAGGGGGACCTTGACTGGGCATCCCGCGATCTTCATACCTTCCGCCCAGGCACGTGCCCTGAAGGGGTCACTCCAGTGCCACTATCCATTGTCCTTCGAGAGAGACAGATGCCATCATCATCTTCATTTGTAGATAGATTTTCATAAATCCCTCCACTGTGCCACACTGTCTGCAAATACAGCTTCACGCTGAGCTCCTTCTACAACCTACGGACCCACTTTCAAGGACTACAAATCAAGTTCTCAATATTATTTACTTATTTATTTATTATTTTGTTTTTATTTTTACATTTGCACATTTTGTCATCTTTTGCACACTAATTGTTTGTCTTTGTTAGTGTGTAGTTTTTCATTTACTCTATTGTGTTTTTTTCTACCTACTGTGAATGCCCGCAAGAAAATGAATCTCAGGGTAGTATATGGTGACATATATGTACTTTGATAATAAATTTACTTTGAACTTTGAACTTTTGAATGGGCTAAAGATATTCACTACTTTACATAAGCCCACTTTTTTTTCACTGATTAAGTACAAATAGCACATTATCTAATATCATCAAAACATCTAGGTACTGAAGTCAACAGAAGTACGAAAAAAACAGGAAAGATGTTAATACCTGCAGCCTACTAATTGTTGTGCAAAATTGCCTGGTACAGGGACATCAATGCCTTTGAACAGAATATCCTACAAAAGGTAGAGGGTTCAGCCCAGTACATCACAGGTGAAGCTCTCCCAACCATTGAGCACATCCACATGAAACACTGGCATAGGAAAGCAGCATCCATCAGCAGAGACCCCCATTACCTAGATGGCACATGAGGTATATTTTTTACTGTGTTCTTTATGATTACTGTATTTTTTTAACTTTGTTTGATGCACAATAATAATCATTTTGTTCTCCTTTACACTCGCATTCTGGAGAATAATAATAAACAACCTTGGAACTTGCATCTTAATCAGAACTGTGAGATTGCACTGTTTTGGGATATTTTTGATACACATTCAAGATCGTTTATTGTCATTCTTCTGTATGCGAGTGTAAAGGAGAACAAAATGATTGTTATTCTGCATCAAATGAAGTTTAAAAAAATACTATAAGCATAAACAACACAGTAAAAAATGCACCTCATGTGCCATCTAGGAAGTCTCCAACCTGATGGTATGAACACGATTTCTCCTGTCAGTAAGTGTTTTTTTGCCTTCCCATTCCCTCTTCTTCCATTCCGTACTCTGGCTTTTCATCTTTTCTCCTCACCTGCCTACCATCTCTCCCTGGGTCACCTCCTTCCTCCCTTTCTCCCATGGTCCTCTCCTATCAGATTCCGTCTTCTCCAGACCTTTACTTTTCCTGCCCACCTGGTTTCACCTATCACCTTCTAGCTAATCCTCCTTCACCTCCCCCCTCCCCAGCTTTTTATTCTGGCATCTTCCCCCATCCTTTCCTGTCCTGAAGAAGGGTCTCAGCCCAAAATGTTAACTGTTTATTCACTTCCATAGCTGCTGCACGACCTGCTGAGTTCCTCTAGCATTTTGTGTGTGTTACTCTGGATTTCCAACATCAGTGAAATCTCTTGCATCAGTATACGTGCAGCTTAGAAAATAAAAGAGAACTTGGAGGTAGTTCAATCAGCTGAAACTTGCCATTTTGGCTTGTGTGGAAAGTGGTGGAGGAGTGCAGAGGTAGGCGGTGGGAAAGAGGGGGTGGTGCAAAAGGATAGGCTGGAGGTGTGAAGATTTTTTATGTAGACCCTAGTTTGGGTGAATTTAACACTGAACAAGGTAGAAAGGATTTACAAAGATTAAAAAAAAAGCCTCAAGCAAAATTTACACATTTAAAATCCTGTGATTGTATAACACTGGGGAAATCTTACTATGTAAAAGATTAGCTTTATTTGTCATTTGTACATCCATACGTACTCCTGCGCTGTTTGCATCAAATCAGATGAACGGTGATTGTGCTGGACAGCCAGCAGTGTCGCCACACTTCCAGTGCCAACATTGCATGCACACAACTCACTCACCTTAACCGTACGTCTTTGGAATGTGGGAGGAAACCAGAGCACCCAGAGGAAACCCACATGATCACGGAACGAACATACAAACCCCTCACAGACAGTGGCAGGAATTTAACCCTGATCTAACAGCTGACTGATGGAAAGTATTGTGCTAACTGCCACACTGCCATGCCACCCGATGTTAAAAGAACAATTTAAATTTTGTTGATTGTCAGAAGGGCTGAAGCTGGCATTAGAAATGGCCTGAAATTCATTTCTTAGTCACCGAGCTCTTAAATGAGTATGTAAAACACACAAAATGCTGGAGGAATTATTGGTGTCACTTCTCTGAGGATCATCACTCTGTAGTGCTGAGGAGGGTCATTATTTCCTGAAATCCCAACTTTGAAACTGTCTGGAGTTTAGCTCCTAGTGGGTTCACACATGTGGTAGGGTCAAGGGAGAGACTCCAGACAAAGAGCAATCTAACCAAGATCTCAACGGAAGATGATGACACATCACAGTGAAGGGTCCCCCGTATCTTACATTCCATGTCACTGGACCCTGATCCTGATCTATTGTGGCTGCCCATGCGTTAACCTCCCCACGTTAAACAAAGTCACACGCAGATGTTCTCCATTAAAGGAGTCCACCTTTAAGGAGAACATCATACTCGGCAATTTGGAACAGAGATGAGGAAAAATTTCTTTAGCAGATGGTGGTGAACCTGTGGAGTTTTTGCCACAGCCAGTTGTGCAGGCCAAGTCATTGGGTGGATATAAGACAGAGGTTAGGTTCTTGATTTATCAGGGCGTCAAAGGTTACGGGCAAAAGACAGAAGAATGGGGTTGAAAGGGATAATATGTCAGCTAAGCCGGAATGACAGAACAAACTCAATGGCCCGAATGGCCTAGTCTTCTGGTTTTATGGTCTCGAGTAATACCATATCAGTATCACAGAATGCAATCCAACCCCAGAACTACTGCAGTTTGACACTCATTTTCCTTATTAAATCAAAATCAGGTTTACTATCACTGTCATACTGTGTTGTGAAATTTGTTGTTTTACGGCAGCAATGCATAAACTATATTATAAATTTTTAAAGTAAATTTTAAAAAGTAGTGCAAAAAGAGAGCAAGTTAGTGAGTGTTCATGGGTTCATGGATCATTCAGATATCTGATGGTGGAGGGGAAGAAGTTGTTTCTCAAACATTGAGTACATCTTCAAGCTCCTGTACCTCCTCTCTGGTGGTAGTATTGAGAGGAGGATGGGTCCAGAGTGATGTGGGCCTTTACTGACAGATGCCACCTTCTTCAGGCATCCCCTTTTGAAGAAGTCCTCGACGGCATGGAGTTGGCTGAGTTTACAAGGATCTGCAGCTTTTTCTGATCCCGTGCGGTGGCCCCTCCACGCCAGGAGGAGGTGCAACCAGTTAGAACGCTCTCCGTGGTACAGCTATAGAAATTTGCTGGAGTCTTTGGTAACATACCAAACCTCCTCAAACTCCTCATGAAATATAGCCACTAGCATGCCTTCTCCATAATTGCACCAACATGTTGGGTGCAGGGCAGATGTTCAGAGACGATGGATAAGTTTCAAAGCACTCAGTCAGGTCCCAATGCTTGATGGGACCACATACTGATTGGTTCTGCTCTCTGGGAATACCAAGGCAAGCAGAGTCAGACATGAATGACAGGCAAATGGGAGACCGCCTGGAAGCACCAGGTGCTGTCCGCCTGCTGCCTTGGAGGAGCAAATAATCCAACCGGTGTAGTGACACTGTAGATGCTCGAAGGCTCAGAGTGACTGAGTCAAGCTTAAAGCTACTGGTTCAAGTTCCTGCTAAATGCCAGTGCACCTCTCCATGTTGGAGGGGGTGTGTTCAGAAACGAGGAAAAACTGTCAGCTCAAGTTTCACCTTAAAAACATGCCATTTGAGGTAATTGTGGAGGATTAAGTAAGCCACCAGCATCGCTGGAGGCACCAGCAGAAGCCTATAAATGGAAAAAGTGTGGGAGGTGGAAGTGTTAGCGTGCAGAGAGGGTTTGGTGATTCTGTGGAGAACTAACTGCAGATGTAGTCTATTTCTGCCCAAAGAGAGGTGACAGTGGGTGGTTAAAAGAGATTTTACAGAGTTAAACCTGTTTAAGCTTTTGTATACAACGGCTTTAAACAAAATGAATCTGATCAGAGGAGATATCTCCAGTTTGTTTTAACATAGTGTCAATATCCAAATAGAATTATTAGGAAACTATTCCTATTGATTTTGTTATCTGAAAGTTACAATCAGTAATGACATCAAAGGGGAACCTGTCTGGAAGAATGATTGAGGCTCTCCCTGTGGAGGTGTTGAATGCAGTCCACAACTGTAATAAACATGTAGTAAATGTTGAAATCTCCACTGAGGTTAAATTGCCTCCCACATAAGGTTGACCTCAGTTCTTCCTCCCATGACTTCATCAGTAACCAACAAATATAGATTCCAAAGCTCTTGTTGACTAAGGTGGCTATTGAGACTTCTTTCTTCTGTTTCTACAACGTTATTGTTCACTACCGTTCATCCATTCCATCATTATACAGATTAGTCTTACATGTCAGGTGTACATGGAAACATCAAAAAGTACGGTGAAATGCATCTTTTTGCATTAGCAATCAGCACAGTGTTGGATTGACCTTAGCACCAGACTGATTTGGAAAGGGCAGGTATGGGGCTGGCACATAGCGACCAGCCCAGAGCGTGTCGAAGTGACAGGGACCAGGTCACAGACTGAGAGACGGCCCGGCGCTTGGACAACTTAAACACCGGGCTGGAGGGATTGAAAAGGCCAGGTGTCAGGACCGGAGGTGGGGGTCAAGCCGTTTCTGCTCATTGCTCCTTGACGATTATTCGGCTTTCCGCAGCACTGAAGCTGAAGCTGAAGCTGCGGGCTGCTCCGGGCTCCGTGCCTGCGAGCTCGGTTTTGCTCTGCTGTGTGATGTGCTGGGGCCGAGGCTACGGGCCAGTGCCAGCTGCTCTGGGCTTCGTCTCAATGAATTTTCATTCTGAATGCGGCTGCTTGCTTTTATTGTTTGCACGATTTGTGCTTCATGTTCTCTTTGTGCATTAGTCTCTTTTTTAGTGAGTTATATTGGGTTTCTTTGTTCCGTGGCTGCCTGAAAGGAGACAAATCTCAAGGTTGTATTTAGTCTCCGTGCTTTGATAATCAGGGTACTTTGAACTTTGAACAATCCAAAGATGTGCTGGAGGGCAGCCCACAAGTGTTGCCGTTCTTCTGGCGCTAACATTGCATGACCTCAACTTATTAACGGTAACCCATACATCTTTGGAACGTGGGAGGAAAGCTGGGCACCCAGAGGAATCTCACACGGTCATGGGACAGACATACAAGCTCCTTACAGGTGGCCATGAGAATCGAACTCCGATCGGTGACGCATTGTGCTAACCATGATGCTACCATACCGTCACACCATACGATACTGAAGACGTGATCCACACTTTGCCCCTAGAATTCTGTTTGTGGACTTTGTCAGCTCAAAGGAACTTCTGTCAACTACAAAAAAAGACTCAAATGTCACGAGAGGTTGCAGTTTTAAGGTGCTGGGGAGGAGGTACAGAGAAGATATCAGGGGTAAGTTTTTTACACAGAGAGTGGTGAGAGCGTGGAATGGGCTGCCAGCAACGGTGGTGGAGGCAGATATAATAGGCTCTTTTAAGAGACTCCAAGACAGGTACATGGAGCTCAGAAAAATAGAGGGCTATGGGTAACCCTAGTAATTCCTCTGGCAAGGACATGTTTGGCACGGCGTTGTCGGCCGATGGGCCTGTATTGTGCTGTAGGTTTGTTATGTTTCTATGTAAATCATATTGAACTGTCACCCATTCTGCACTAAACCCCATGCATGTCTACAAATCTTTGTCCTGTGTATTCTTTAAACTTTGAACTTTGACCACAGCCCAGTATGGAAACATCAATGCTCTTAGACAGAAAATCCTTCAAAAAAAAAGAGGATACAGCCCAGTCCATCATGGGTAAACTCTTCCCCAACACTGAACACATCTCTATGGAGCATTGTCTCAGGAAAGCAGCATCCATCATCAAGGTCCTCACCACCCAGGACATGCCCTATTCTCACTGCTACCATCAGAAAGGTGGTACAGGAGCCTCAGGACTCACACCACCAGTTTCAGAAATGGTTATTACTCCTCAACTCTTGAACCAGGCTGAGAGTAGCAGACACCAACAGAATCAACAAACTCATTTGTAAGGCCAGTGATGTTGTGGGGATGGAACTGGACTCTCTCACGGTGGTGTCTGAAAAGAGGATGCTGTCTAAGTTGCATGTCATCTTGGTCAATGTCTCCCATCCACTACATAATGTACACTGGGTGGGCACAGGAGTACATTCAGCCAGAGACTCATTCCACCGAGATGCAACACAGAGCATCATAGGAAGTCATTCCTGCCTGTGGCCATCAAACTTTACAACTCCTCCCTTGGAGGGTCAGACACCCTGAGCCAATATGCTGGTCCTGGACTTAATTCCATCTGGCATAATTTACATATTATTATTTAATAATTTATGGTTTTATATTGCTATATTTATACTCTATTCTTGGTTGGTGCAACTGTAACGAAACCTAATTTCCCTCGGGATCAATAAAGTATGTCTATCTATCTATCTATCTATCTATCTATAACTTCACTTGCCCCATCACTGAACTGTTCCCACAATCTATGGACTCATTTTCAAGGGCTCTGCGTCGTCATGATCTTGATATTTATCGCTTGTTTATTTATTTATTATTATTTTGTATTTGCACAGTTTGTTGACTTTTGCACATTGGTTGTTTGTCCGTCCTGTTGGATGCGGTCTTTCACTGATTTTATTGTGTTTCTTGGATTTACTGAATATGCCCACAAGAAAATGAATCTCAGGGTTGTATATGGTGACATAAAAGTACGTTGATAATAAATTTACTTTGAACTTTGAATTGTCAACTGATTTCAAAATTCTTGACAAACGTCAAAACTTTCACTCCTCCTTTTCAATTCCAATTTTCTGCATCTCCCTGACATAGACCTGCCTCCACTCCCTCCACCCAAGAACTAACGCAAGTGCCATCAAAAGCATTCATACAACTGGGATCTCTGTAACTAAAGATAAAATCTTGGCCACCTCAAAGCCCATTCTTCCATGCCCCTATTTTATCTGTAAAATCTCTTGGAATATTTTGTTATGGAATAAAACCTCACTTGTATAGTATCTTAGAAATTCTTTTAGTTTTTCCTCCATGAATCACATTCTGCACATAAATTTTAAATATGTTTCTTTCCAGAGCTTTGATGGCATCTCCACATTTAGTAACTGGGGTAATGTGAGTCATGAGTTACCATTCTGTCATTTTAGACTTCCTCTTTATTGCATGCAACCAACCAGGACTAAAACTTGATTTATATCATAAGACCTTTTAGCAAAATTGGTCAGTTTGCCCATGGAGTCTGCCTTGCCATTTCATCATGGCTGATTTATTATCCCTCTCAACCCCATTCTCCTGCCTTCCACCAGTAACCTTTGGTGGCATCCGTTAGTCTCGCGAGACCATGGATCTGCACCTGGAAGTTTCCAGGACATAGGTCTGGGCAAGGTTGTATGGAAGGCTGGCAGTTGCCCATGCAGTAAGTCGCTCCTCTCCACAACACCAATGTTGTCCAAGGGAAGGGCAAGGGCCGATACAGCTCGGCACCAGTGTCGTCGCAGGAGTTGCCAGAACGAGGTTGAAGGCAACGTCGGACTACCTTAGGGACCCCAGCTCCAGATTTGTCCTCAGTGTTTACTCCTGAAGCCTTTCCCATGAGTGGGTATGGCCGCAAGGCAGCAGAGGTTTGAAATCAGAGTTTTCCCTCTCTTAGATGGACTGCCTTCCCAGGCTGACGAACTCCATCTACCTGAATGTACCCAGTAACCTTTAATGCCTTTACTAATCAAGAACCTATCAACTTCTGCTTTAAATATGCCCAGTGACTTGTCTTCCACCGCCGCCTGTGGCAAAAAATTCCACAAATTCACCACCCCTGGCTAAAGAAATGTTTCCTCATCTCTGTTCTAAATGTACATCCCTCAACTCTTGTCCTTGACTCCCCCACTATAGGAAACATCTTCTCCACATCCACTCTTTCTAGGCCTTTCAATAGTCGATGGGTTTCAATGAGATACCCCCCCCCCCCACCCATTCTTCTAAATTCGACTGAGTACAGGCCCACATCCATCAAAAGCTCCTTTTATGTTAACCCATTCATACCTGGGATTGTTCTCATGAACTTCCTCCGGACTCTTTCCAATACCAGCCCATCCTTTCCTAGCTTAGGTGTCCAGAACTGCTCACAATACTCTAAATGCAGTCTGACCAGTGCCTTATAAAGACTCAGTATCACATTCTTGCTTTTATATTCCAGATCTTTCAAAATAAATGCTGACATTACAATTATCTTTCTTACCACCGACTCAACCTATAAGTTAACCTTTAGGAAATCCCATGTCCCTCTGCACCTCTGATTTTTAATTTTCTCCCCAGTTAGAAAATAGTCCATGCCTCTATTCCTTCTTCCAAAGTGCATAACAATGTAATTTCCTACATTATATTCCATCTGCTGCTTCTTTTCCCATTCCCCCAATCTGTCTAAGTCCTTCTGCAGACGCCCTGCTTCCTCAACACTACCCGCTCCTACATCTATCTGCATATCGTCTACACAACTGGCCACTAAGACACAAATTCCATCATCCAAATCATTGACATATAGGCATCCGTTAGTCTCGTGAGACCATGGATTTGTGCCTTGGAAGGTTTCCAGGGTGCAGGCCTGGGCAAGGTTGTATGGAAGATCGGCAGTTGCCCATGCTGCAAGTCTCCCCTCTCCACGCCACCGATGTTGTCCAAGGGAAGGGCATTAGGACCCATACAGCTTGGCACCAGTGTCGTCGCAGAGCAATGTGTGGTTAAGTACCTCGCTCAAGGACACAACACACTGCCTCGGCTGAGGCTCGAACTAGCGACCTTCAGATCACTAGACTGATGCCTTAACCACTTGGCCACGTGCCAACACATTGACATATAACATGAGAAGAATTGGTCCCAACACCAACCCCTGTGGAACACCAGTGGTCACTGGCAGCCAACCAGAAAAGCTCTCTTTACTGAACAATATTAGATGCATTTTTTTTCATCTTAGAGCCATCAGGAATTTCATCACCTTTTTTTTCAGTGGGTATTTTATTCCTACAAAATATTATTTTCAATGTATAACACCCCAATGGCAACAACAATTGTGCAATATGTAGAAATCATTTTGGAGACTACAATCTCAAGTTCAAGTGTATTGGCATCTAACTGCACGTATATACAGTACTGTACAAAAGTCTTAAGCACATATATATAGCTAGGGTACCCAACAGTTCTGCACAGCATGTAATAATTTTATGTATTGCACTGTACTGTTGCCACAAAAAAAAGCTTTTCTTGACATATGTGAGTAATGATAAACCTGATTCTGATATGGGTCTCTATTGTGGACTGACAGTGGGAAGGGGGCAGGGAGAGAGGAATCATGGTTGGGGAAAGGGGAAGGGAGAGGGAGGGAGTGGGAAGCAGTAGACAGACATTCTGTAATTGTCAATAAACCAATTGTTCAGAATCAATTGATCTTGCCTGTTGTCTTAGGACAGGGTGTGTCTGCACCCACACCTGGCACTCCCTCTCTTAACCCACAACCCTCCCGTGGTGCTCCCTCCTTCACCATTCCCAACATCCTTTGCTCCCGCCAGACTTACAAACTCACTCTCTGCTCTGTGTTGACAAACACAGTACTGTGCAAAAATCTTAGGCACACAAGCCATATACGTTTGCCTAAGACTTTTGCACAGTACAGTATATTCAACCAACAGAAACATTGTTCCTCCAGACCACAGTGCACCCGCAAAACATATATCACACGCTGCACACAAAGCAAAATATTACCACGGATCAGTTAGTAAAATATATCTCAAAGTGTCTGCAGTGCACAGCATAGGTAAACAGTAAACAGTTAAGAGTTCGCAGTCCTAGTGACGAGATCTCAGTGGAGGATGGGTATTCTTTAGCCTCCTCTAATAAATTATAGTTACTTTCAGAACCAGAAGACTTAACCAACTTTAGACAGGGTCACAGGTAGGTAGGATCATAAAGAGAACTTCTGGCACAATGGCCTTCATAAATCAAAGTATAGAGTAAAGGAGTTAGGATGTTATGTTAAAGTTGTATAGGATGTTGGTGAGGTTTAATTTAGATTATTCTCTGCAGTTCTCGTCACCTGCCTACAGGAACTATATCAAAAGATTTTTACAGAAGAAGAAGTTTTTATAAGGAATATTGCCAGGACTTGAAAACCCGAGTTATAGGGAAAGGATTTTTTTCCCTGGAGCATAGGAAAAGGAGAGGAGATTTGATAGAGGTACACAAAGTTATGATGGGTATAGACAGTATAAATGCAAGCAGGCTTTTTTCCACTGAGGTCGGGTGAGACCACAACTAGATGTCATGGCTTAAGGGTCAAAGATGAAATGTTTAAGGGGAACATTCGGAGAATGGTAAGAGTGTGGAACGAGCTGCCAGCAGAAGTGATGGATGCAGGTTGTATTTCAACATTGAAGAGAAGTTTGGATAGGTACATGGATGGGAGGAGTTTGAAGGGCTATATTCCAGATACAGATCGATGAGTCTAGACAGATTAACAGTTCGGATTGGACTAGATGGGCTGAAGGGCGCATATCTGTGCTGCAGTGATCTATGACTCTATGACTTAAGCCTTGCCCAAGGGTGACCTGCAGGCTAGCAGAGGAAAGGAGCACTTTACACCTCCTATGGTAGAGATGTATCTCCATTCTACCACTCAATAAGGTAAACAATAACCATGCAGAATTAAGTGTTACATCTTTTTGGCAGCGCAGGTGGCCAATAAGGAGCAAGACCATAACAAAGTAGATTGTGAGGTCAAGAATCCATCTTATCATACTAGAGAACCATTTAACAGTCTTACAACAGTGGGGTAGAAGCTGTCCTTGAGCCTGCTGGGATGCGCTTTCAGGGTTTTGAATCTTCTCAGGCAGGGTGCCTAAGACTTTTGCATCAACAACATGTTGTCAACATGGAGCAGAGATCGAATTTGTAAATCTGACAGGAGTAAAGGATGTTGGGAATGGTGCTGGTGGAGCGGGGGGGGGGGGTTATGGGTCAGGTGACAGAGAATGAGTGCCAGGGGTGGCGGGTTATGGGGTGCAGACACACTCAACCCTGAGACACCAGGCAGGGTCATTTAATTCCAAACAATTGGTTTATTGATCATTCCAGAATGTCTCTATGGCGCTTCCTGCTCCTTTCCCTTTTTCCCAACAATGATTCGCCTCTCTCTGTCCACTTCACATCTCAGTCCACAATAGAGAACCATATCAGAACCAGGTTTATCATCACTCACATATGTCATGAAGTTTGTGTTTTTTGCAGCAGCAGCAGTACAGTATAATACATAATATTACTACAGTACCGTGCAAAACTCTTAGGCCCCCTAGCTATATATATGTACCTAAGATTTTTACATATTCACTGGAAGGAATGTGTCATGAATTGGGTTTGGGGAGGTATGGGTGGAATTATTGGTGGGAGGAGCAGATTGCAAATTTGATTCAGCAGAAACCTGGCTCAGTTAAAATGAACAGCAGGTTCATTGTCACTTGTTTACTAGCTTTATGCAAATGAAATCTGTCTTAAATTTTCTTTATGATTACTCATTACTATTGCTTTTGATGTATCTGAAATCCCATTTTAAACAATCGGTAATGGCTTGTCGGTGAGTGAGGACTCCGATCTATCTAACTCACTTGCTCCCTGTCCCTCTGATGCTCTACAAAACCAACCTGTCATCGTGCTGTGACCCTTTGCCTTGCTCTAGGGAAACAATACTCTACAATGTTCAGCAGATGGTGATGATTTAGCTGGCTTCGTCTGTACTGCAGATCCCCACGACATCCGAGCAGTTCCAACTGGAATGACTTCGCTGTAGAATATCCTGTGAATATATTTTATCATTGGTTAGAAACTGGTGCACAAATTATCCTTTTCCTGTACTTTTTCAGTGTGACATTCATGAATGCAAGGGGTGGTAAGGTGGTACAGTGGTTAGCATAACACTTTCACAATGCCTGCTGCTCTCGGCATGGAGTTTGTACGTTCTCCCCATGACTGTGTGGGTTTCCTCTTGGTGCCCTGGTTTCCTCCCACATTCCAAAGGCATAAGGGTCAGGATTAGTAGGGTGTGGGCATGTTATGTTGGCACCGGAAACACTTGCAGGCTGCCCCAGCACATTTCGGACCGTGATGGGAGCCAAGGATGCTGGGAAGAGTGAGGGTGGAACACAGTGGTGGGAGGGTGGCAGAGGAGGGGTGTCATAGGTGGGGGTAGCTCTGAGATGCCAGGCAGGGTCGGTTCATTCCAAACAATAGAGACCCGATCAGAATCAGGTTTATTAATACTCACACATGTCATGAAAGCAGTTTTTTTCACGTCAGCAGCACAGTGCAATACTTAAAATGACTACAGTACTGTGCAAAGGTCTTGGGCACCCTGGCTGTATATATGTGCCTAAGACTACAGCACGGTTCTGTATGATTTGCTGTTTCAATGTACACGTGACACACGATCTATATGACAGGATGTAGACACCTGTACTCTGCTGATTTTAGGAGATTGAAGGGTTGTTTCAGCTGAGGCTGTTGAGATCATTAAAGGATTAGAAAAGACAATAGAGAGAGGTGCAAATTTCCACAGGTGTATGGTGAGGAGATTTCTGACTGGTTGCTTCACCATCTGGTATGGAAGGTCCACTGTGCAGGACTGAATGAGGCTAAAGAGAGATGTTGACTCAGCCAGCTCCATCACAGGAACAACCACCCACCTGCCCCACGTACTGTTGCCTTTTCAGGCACTGAATATTTTCTTGCCAAAAGTATGACGTTAATGTACTTTATTGCAAACCTTGTAGGAGTTACCAGAGAAACAGTGGCTTGCTGGGGATTCCTCGTGGTTTACATTAAGTACACAAGAAAAGGATGCAGCCAATGACCTCAGCGCCGTTTTATGTGAGATTCAGACCAGCCAAGGCTACAGGTACAAGACGCAGTCTTTGGGACTTCCAGAGGTGATGCTTCAAAAAGTCAGCATCCATCCATCATGGGGCCCCCCGTCCCCCACCCAGCCAGGATATGCCCTTTTCTCGTGACTTCCATCAAGGAAGAGGTACGAGAGCCTGAAGAGCGACACTCAATACTTTATAAACTGCTTCTTCCCCTCTGCCATCAGATCTCTGAACGGTCCATGAATCCATGAACCCTACTCCTCTACTTTGCTCTTTTTGCAATATTTATTTATATTTTATTATCTATCTGTTTGTAACTATGGTCACTGAATTATAGGAAAGATGTCAATAAAATTGAGAGAGTACAGAGGAGATTTACTAAAATGTTGCCTGAGTTTCATCTCCAAAGTTACAGAGAAAGGTTGAACAAGTTAGGTCTTTATTCTTTGGAGTGTAGAAGGTTGAGGGGGGACTTGATAGAGGTGTTTAAATTTATGAGGGGGATTGATAAAGTTGACGTGGATAGGCTTTGTCTATCGAGAGTAGGGGAGATTCAAACAAGAGGACATGAGTTGAGAGTTAAAGGACAAAGGTTTAGGGGTAACATGAGGGGGAACTTCTTTACTCAGAGAGTGGTAGCTGTGTGGAACGAGCTTCCAGCAGAAGTGGTTGAGGCAGGTTCGATGTTGTCATTTAAAGTTAAATTGGATAGATAGGTGGACAGGAGAGGAATGGAGGGTTATGGGCTGAGTGCAGGTTGGTGGGACTAGGTGAGAGTAAGAGTTCGGCATGGACTAGAAGGGCCGAGATGGCCTGTTTCCATGCTGTAGTTGTTATATGGCTATATGGTTAACTTATAGTAATTATTTATGTATTGCACTGTACTGCATTGCTCTGCATGGAGCAGAGAGTTGAGTTTGCAAATCTGGCAGGAGCAAAGGATGTTGAAAATGATGAGGGTGGAGTGCCGCAGGAGGGGTGTGGGACAGGTGGCAGAGAGGAGTGCCTGGGGCGGTGGAGGAGGGGGGAATGGCGCGGGGAGCAGACACAACCAGCCCTGAGCCACCAGGCAAGGTCATTCAATTACAAACATTTGGTTTATTGATCATTACAGAACGTCTCTCAACACACTTTTTGCTTCCCCCCCTCTCTCCCTTCCCCTTTCCCAGCCGTGGTTGCTTCTCCCTCTCAGTCCAGGTAAATCTTTTCTTTTTAAATCTTTTTATTGAATGAGTATGCAAAGGGTAAACCATAAAGGTACTAATACACTGTTAAAAATTACAGGAGATATTAATACAGAAGAAAAAATTGATACAAACAGTGCAATTTAAACATAAAATAATATGGTAAAATAATAGTATACTGATTTATATATATATATATATATCAATAGAGAAAAGGAAAAAAAAACAAAAAAAGACCCCAAAAAAAACCCACCGTGCAACTAAACTAAAAGCAAAGCAAAGCAATGGGCTAACTTGGAAACAGGTAGAGTTAAAGAACTTAAAATCACGTCCTCAAACCCACCCTCCATTAAAAACAGTTTTAAAAAAAGGCAAGAAGGGAATATAAATATGGAACAAAAGAGAAAAAAAATTACATTAAATGAAAATATTGAATAAAAGATCTCCAGGTCTGTTCAAATTTAAGTGAGGAATCATAAAGATTACTTCTAATTTTCTCCAAATTTAAGCATAATATCATCTGGGAAAACCAAAAAAAGGTAGTTGGAGCATTAGGCTCTTTCCAATGTTGTAAGATACATCTTTTCGCCATTAAAGTAAGAAATGCAATCATTCTACGGGCTGAAGGGGAAAGATTACTGGAAATTTTAGGTAATCCAAAGATAGCAGTAATAGGATGAGGAGAAATATCTATATTCAATACCTTTGAGATAATATTAAAAATGTCTCTCCAAAATGTTTCCAGAGTAGGACAAGACCAAAACATATGAGTTAAAGAGGCTATCTGCCCCAGACATCTATGACAAAAAGGATTAATATGAGAATAGAAACAAGCTAATTTATCTTTGGACATATGTGCTCTGTGAACAACTTTAAATTGAATTAGGGAATGTTTAGCACAGATAGAGGAAGTATTGACAAATTGTAAAATCTGCCCCCAGTCATCCACGGAAATAATAGAACCCAATTCTTGTTCCCAATCTGACCTAATCTTATCAAATGGAGCTTTCCTAAGTTTCATAATAATATTATAAATAATAGCCGTTACACCTTTCTGACATGGATTAAGGTTAATTGTAGTATCTAAAATATATGTAGGAGGTAGCGTCGGAAAGGAAGAGAGTATAGTACTTAGGAAATTTCTAACTTGGAAATATCTAAAAAAATGTATTCTTGGTAAATTATATTTATTAGATAATTGTTCAAAAGACATAAGGGAACCATCTAAAAATAAATCCAAAAACCGTGAAATACCCTTAGTCTTCCAAATTTGAAACGCACGATCCGTGAAAGAGGGAGGAAAAAATATTTTACCTAAAATAGGGATCGCTAGCCCAAATTGGTTGAGATCAAAAAATTTTCTGAATTGAAACCAAATACACAAGGTATACTTAACTATCGGGTTAGAGACCAGTTTAAGGCGTTTCAAATCAAAAGGAAGAGAGGAACCTAAAATAGAGCCAAGTGCATAGCCCTGAGCAGATTGTAATTCCAATACTACCCATTTAGGAATGGATAGTGTATCTTGGTCAAGTAACCAAAATTTCATATGTCGAATATTAATTGCCCAATAATAGAATCTAAAGTTAGGTAATGCTAGACCTCCACCTCTCTTGGCTTTCTGTAAATGTATTTTACCCAATCTCGGGTTTTTATTTTGCCAAATAAATGAAGAAATTTTAGAGTCAACTTTATCAAAAAAAGATTTTGGAACAAAAATCGGTAATGCCTGAAATATATATAAAAATTCTGGCAGAATAAACATCTTAACTGCATCAGTCCAGGTAAATCACTTCCACATCCTCTCCGAAGCCTCAGCATTCATAACGTGGCTGTGCTCATTCTGTTGCCCTCTGTTCCCTTGAAGCTGCATGAGTACACAGCCATGCAGTAACTGAAAGGCTCCCACGCACATAGGCTTCGTTGCCACGCAGCTGGAATTGAACGCAGCCAGAGAAAGTTTGCAATACATTAACTATTTTCTTTGCTGTACTGTATTTCATTTTACCCTTCAATTAATAAATAAAATCAAAAATTTTCATTCTAAATATTTATAGTACAGTCCGCCCTCCATATCCATGTGTTCCGCATCCGCAGATTCAACCAACTGCGGATCGAAAATATATGGGGGAAAAAAGTCAGAAAGTTCCAAAAAGCAAAACTTGAATTTGCCGCGCGCCGAGCACTAAGCTGAACCCACGTGAATGAAGTGATGTGTAGGCATACCCTGCTGTAGTCTCCCGCCATCTCACAGATCCTCAGTCTCTCTCCAGCACTCATTGTTTGAGCATTGTCCGCCTCGCATCTCGTTCGCTACTTGTGTTGTGAATGAGAGGAAGGAGTTTAAGGCTAGTAAGGGATGGCTGGCTATGTAAAGCGCTACAGCCTCAAGAACTTAAAGATCGCGGGAGAATCGGCATCGGCTGACGCCGAGGCAGCATCAGCGTTCCCAGAAGAGCTACGATGGTTGCGTTTGAACTGAACATGTAGACTTTTTTTCTTGTCATTATTCCCTAAACAATACAGTATAACAACTATTTACATAGCATTTACATTGTATTAGGTATTATAAGTAATCTAGAGATGATTTAATGTATACGGGAGGATGTGCGTAGGTTATATGCAAATACTACACCATTTTATATAAGGGACTTGAGCATCCGCGGATTTTGGTATCCCCGGGGGGGTCCTGGAACCAATCCCCAGCGGATACCGAGGGACGACTGTATGCATATTACAAAAAGCATTTAAAATGCCATGCAGTTCAAAGTTCAGAGTACATTTATTATTGAAGTATGCATGCAGTATAGAACCCTGAGATTCGTGTTCCCTTGAAACAAAGTAACACCATGGAACCCGTTCAAAGAAAACATCAAACACCCAATGCACGAGAAAAAGAACAAATTGTGCAAATGGCAAAAAGCAAGCGAACAACAGATAAAATATCAAACATCAACCCATAGAACCTGTACAAAGAAAACGTCAAACACCCAAAGCGCAAACAAATCACACGAATGGAAAAGAACTAGTGAAAAACACAGAATATAAAAGATCAAACCACAGTTTAGTTCAGTTCAGTTCAACTTACCACTGTTACTCGTTGACTGCAGGCCACAGAGTCAATCTGCCCTGATCAAATTTGCACAAAATAACAAGGAGCAATAAAAAGGAGTAACCTGAAACCAAAGCACATTACAAGATGAACTACAGAGCCCAATGCGTAAACCACATTGATTAAACCTTGCCCAAGTCCCAAGGCTCCGTCACCATCCTCTGGGAGCAGAGAGAGAGAGAGAGAGAGAGACCAGTGCTCATGTAGGTAAACAGCATTGAACACCTACTCGCTTTCCACTCTTGTCCTTGTTGATTTCAGGCCAGGTAAATATTTCCTGTGCAGAGGAATAGTTGGTCTGCACAGCTGTAAAAACAATTAGAGGGAGCTTTGTTGCTGCCTACACCCTGGTTCTGCTCATGGCTGTTCAGTTTAATGTCAGACTCCTGATGTAGGAAATTACCCCTCTGTTGTTGAATTGTGCTCTGCAAGACAGCCAGCCATTGATTCTCCATACAGTGCCCTGAAATATCCTGTGTTTCAGATCTGGCCCTGTGAGGTATGAATCAGCAGTCAGCAGGGACCATACCCCAAGCTCTTTCAGTCAAGTATTAATTAGGTGGATGATTATTCTAGACGGGTCTGGAGCACGCATGCACTTGAAAACTACAAAAATATATACGATGATGCAATACTGTGTATTTTCCGATTACCACGCACAAAGCTGGAATTTAAAAAGATTTAAGTTTTAACTCAAGGCTTGTTTACATGAGAATACATGAGGGTCAGAGCTGTCTCTATTTCTTGAGGAGACTGAGGTCCTTTAACATCTGCTGGACGATGCTGAGGATGTTCTACGAGTCTGTGGTGGCCAGTGCTATCATGTTTGCTGTTGTGTGCTGGGGCAGCAGGCTGAGGGTAGCAGACACCAACAGAATCAACAAACTCATTTGTAAGGCCAGTGATGTTGTGGGGATGGAACTGGACTCTCTGACGGTGGTGTCTGAAAAGAGGATGCTGTCCAAGTTGCATGCCATCTTGGACAATGTCTCCCATCCACTACATACTGTACTGGGTGGGCACAGGAGTACATTCAGCCAGAGACTCATTCCACCGAGATGCAACACAGAGCGTCATAGGAAGTCATTCCTGCCTGTGGCCATCAAACTTTACAACTCCTCCCTTGGAGGGTCAGACACCCTGAGGCAATAGGCTGGTCCTGGACTTATTTCCTGGCATAATTTACATATTACTATTTAACTGTTTATGGTTTTATTACTATTTAATTATTTATGGTGCAACTGTAACGAAAACCAATTTCCCCTGGGATCAATAAAGTATGACTATGACTATGATTAATACAGAATCAGAATTATAAAGGCAGAACCAGGTCCTTTGACCACTACGTCAGCTTGAACTCCTATCTGCACATATCCACTTCAAGTTCAAGTTTATTGTCATTCACCATACACATACACAACTAAATGAAACATTTTCCCTCTGAGGCCAAGGTGCAAACCATAGTCGCACAGTTTACGTTTCCCAATCTGATATACCAAAGGTCAAAAGATATTACATTATTCTTCATGCCATCAGGTTGGAGGCTACACAGACAGAATATAAGGTGTTGCTCCTCTAACCTGAATGTGGCTTCATCTTGACGGTAGTGGAGGCTGTGGATAGACATATCAATATTTTGGGTCTCCCCCTCCCCCTCCCACTTCCAAATCTCTTACTATCTCTTCTTTCAGTTAGTCCTGATGATGGGTCTCGGCCCAAAGCGTTGACTGTACCTCTTCCTCTGGATGCTGCCTGGCCTGCTGTGTTCCACCAGCATTTTGTGTGCTTTGCTTGAATTTCCAGCATCTGCAGATTTTCTCGTCTTTACATTATTCTTCCACGGATTTTCCATCATCTTCTTCTGCTGTTTTTTGTCCCTTGTTTCATAGTGAAGATAATTCATCAGCCCTTTCCTTCATTCGTTCTATCCCAATAAAGTTGAGATTAACTTTGTTCAACTAAAGTTGAGGAGAAGATGGTGGCGCGACACAGCTTGCACAGCCACTCCGGTGAATGATATCTGTAATCTGTCAAGTAGGGTGCCGTGCACAATCCTGATTTGATGGAGACAGATGTGAGAGAGCGGAGGAACATCTGGAGAAACTTCTGAAATGCCTTTTTCATTGCTGCTGCTACTGTGTGATCCAGAATTTCCAGAGGGGAAGGCCCCGAGTCCTCGGCTTTGCTTGTTGCTCGGCGGCTGGGCCAGGGTCGAAGCGCTTGGCAGAGATGGTGCTCGGTGCTCGGTGTCGAAGGACTGGTCGGAAGCTCGAAGTTTTCGGACGGGATCAGAGTCGGCTGTGGTCGGGTGCTTCCAATGCATCGACAGTTGTCGGCGCCTGGAAGTTTACGGCAGGGAGAGTTTCTCCTTCTGCCGCCTGCTATCGGGGACCATCAGGAGTCGATCAGAACTTTGAGACCTTTTTTTACCGTGCCCGTGGTCTGCTCTTTATCAAATTATGGTATTGCTTTGCACTGTTGTAACTATATGTTATAATTATGTGGTCTTGTCAGTGTTAGTCTTTGGTTTGTCCTGTTTTTTGTTTGTGATATCACTCTGAAGGAACATTGTATCATTTCTTAATGCACGCATGCATTTCTAAATGACAATAAACGAGGACTGAGTGTCCTCATAATCTAATCTAATAAGAAACAGGAGCAAGAGTAGGCTATCTGGCTGGGTGAGCCTGCTCCACCATTCAATAAGGTCATGGCTGATCTGGCCATATTTGAACCACTCCTTGAAACATCAAAACACACAGTGAAATGTGTCATTTGCCACAATGTCCATCACAGTCCAAGGATATGCTTAGGGTGGCTTGGTAGCTAGTGGTTAGCACAACGCTTTACAGTAGCAGTGACCTGCGTTCAATTCCCACTGCTGCCTGCGAGGAGTTTTTATGTTCTCCCCGTGACTGTGTGGGTTTCCTCCGGGTGCTCCAGTTTCCTCCCACAGTCCAAAGACATACCAGTCAGTAGGTTAATTGGGCATTGTAAATTGTCCCGTGAATAGGCTCGGGTTAAATTGGGGGATTGCTGAGTGCCGTGGCTCAAAGGGCTGGAAGGGGCTATTCTGTGCTGTATCTCAATAAATAATTAACTGTGTGTTGCCATGCTTCAGGTACCAACATTGCAGGCCTACAACTCACTAAACTCACTAACCCTAACCCATACATCTGTGGAATGTGGGAGGAAACGCATAAACTCCTTAGAGACAGAGCTGGGAATTGAAGACCAAAAAATCTGCAGCTGCTGGAAATCCAAAGCAACATGCACACACACACACACACACACACACACACACACACACACACACGCGCGCGCACACACACACACACACACACACACACACACACACACACACAATGCTGCAGGAACTCAGCAGGCCGGGCAGCATCTATGGAAAAGAGTAAACAGTAGACGTTTCAGACTGAGACCCTTCATGTTGTGTGTGTTGGCAGGAACTGAATCGGGTCACTGGTACCGTAAAGTATTACACTAACCGCTATGCCTCTGCGCCGCACCGGCAAGTTGGGCTTTTGTTAGCGTACTTTGTGCTGTGATGTCTCTAATATTGAATCACAACTCACTCTATTGATTTTGCACCACTTTTAAAATAGATGTTTCCATATGACATGCAAGTTCAAAACTCTAACTTTACTGGTGCTCGGAGGAGCAGAAACCACTTCACTTATCTATTGATGGGCTGAGTTGTTGCATGTTAATGCAAGTTTAGCAACTGCACGTGCTTTATTACTCAATTTCATAATTTCATCCCCTAAATAACAGCCAGTAAATAGCAGATGCTTACAGACTGGTCACTCATTGGTGTGCTCATTTTTAATCCAAAATACTTGATTGAATTATGTGCTAAAGTTATCAAGAATGTAGCTATTATCCATTATAATATTTGCACGTTAACAGAGATTTCATACACATAGGGCGGTTTTAGACAAAGATAACAAGTCAAAATCAGAATCAGATTTAGTAAACCGACATATGTCATGAAATTTGTCAACTTTATGGCAGCAGTGCAATGGAATACATGATAAATAAATATAGAGAAAAACTGAGTTACATTAAATATATGTCTATTGACAGTTAAAAGAGGTTGTGCAAAAAACAGAAATAAAGAAGTAGTGAGGTAATGTTCATGGGTTCAATGTCCATTTCAAAATCGGATGACTGAGGGGATGAAGCTGTTCCTGAGTCACTGAGTGTGTGCCTTCGGGCTCCTGTACCTCCTTCCCAACAGTAACAGCATGAAGAGGGCATGTCCTGGGTGCTGGGGGTCCTTAATGATGGACATCACCTTCCTAAGGCACCGCTCCTTGAAGATGTCTTGGATACTACGAAGGCTGGTACCCATTAGCTGACTAATTTCACAAGTTGTTGCAACCCTTTTCAGTCCTGTGCCATAGACCCACCCACACCATACCAGATGATGATGCAGCCAGTCAGAATGCTCTCCAAAGTACATTGTAGAAGTTTTTGAGTGTTTTAGTTGACAAACCAAATCTCGGAATCAGAATCAGGTTTATTATCATCAACATGTGTCGTGAAATTTGTTAACTTAGCAGCAGCAGTTCAATGCAATACATAGTATAGAAAATAATTAATTAATAACAGCATACTTATATTGAATCTCCTCAAACTCCTTATGAAATATAGTCTCCCTCTTGCCTTTTTTATAGCTGCATCCAGGTTAGGTCCTTGGAGATACTGACACCCAGGAACTTGAAATTCCTCACTCTCTCCACTTCTGATCCCTCTATTGGTTTGTGTTCTCTCATCTTACCCTTCCTAAAGTTCACAATCAGCTCTTTGGTCTTATTGACATTGAGTGCAAGGTTATTGCTGCGTCACCATTCAATTCACTGTTACATCTCACTCCTGTATGCCCTTTCATCAACATTTGAAATTCTGCCAACAAGGGAATCTTGATTTTCAAGAGATACTGAGGCCCTGTCTAAGCTATATAAAAAAAAGAGGCAGCTAGGAACAAATGAGGTGTTTATGGAGTATAAGAAATGCAAGAAAATACTTAATCAAGAGGGCTAAAAGAAACCTTAGCAGGTTGCCTTAGCACACAAGGTGAAAGAGAATCTTAAGGGATTCTACAGATATATTAAGTGCAAAAGGATTGCAAGGGACAAAATTGGACTCCAGAAGATCAGACTGGTAATCTATGTGTACAGCCAAAGCAGATAGGGGAGATCTTAAATGAATTTTTTTGCACCTGTATTTACTCAGGAGATGGACACAGAGTCTATAGAAATGAGTCTATGAGGCAAAACAGCATCAACTTCAAGGACCCTGTACAAATTACAGAGGAGGAGGTGTTTGCTGACCCAGGGGCGGCTCTAAGGTGGTGCTAGCTGGGGCTATAGCCCCAGCAGAAATTACAATAGCACCAGCGTAGGCACCACCAAGAAATTAACTGCAGCTGCTTTGCTTTCTCTGGGTAGTTTTGAATACAGCTTGTTTCTCCAGTTGATCTAGTGAAACAGCGCCCCCAATTACCATAGCACCCACGCAGCAATAAAGTTATAAACTCTGTCAGATCCACTCTACACTTCTGCTTATTCGTTCGTTGTCAATGTCTTGCCGTTGCTGTCCTCAGATCAGTTAAGCTGATCTAAGATCACTTAAGGTGGTGATGTCACTCACTCTCACTCACACGAGAGATTGATAGTATACATCCAGGCGCAGATCCGTGGTCTTGCGAGACTAACGGATGCCACACGTGCACACTGTGCTTTTACAAGCGAGCGTCGACCTGGCACGTGCATTGTTTTGGCCGGCGTGAAAAATGGATCGATTTTTAGTCAGAAAACAACCTCATCCAGAGGGATCAGTGGTGTCTCAGCCTAAGCATGTCTTAATTGAAAGTGACATGCAGAAAGGAGTAAGTGGGGATGAGGACGACAGCAGTTCATCGAAGGAGCGTGAGGGTGAAATAGAGGAACAAGAAATGGAGTGGGATTGAGAAGAGAACGTGGATGAAGCTGCTCTCAGTGCGAGTGGGAATACTGTTAGCGATGTTAGCCAGCAGCCTGAGGAAGGACCCCGTCGGCCAGCATTGAAAAAGTACCGTTCGCAACAGCTTGGCAATCAGCAAGGGAGTTTTATTCATGGCTGGTTTGACCTGTACTCCTGGCTGGAATATTCAATCACAAAAGATGCTACGTTCTGCTTCGCATGCAGGCATTTCCTGTGTGGAGGACATGGGTTCCATTCTGAGTCTACCTTTACTGTCACCGGTTACCGCAACTGACGGAAAGCTACAGCAGCTTTAAAAACCCACCATGTAAGTGCAGCTCATAAGTTTGTGATGGAGGCATGGGCCAAATTCAGATTGAGAAAACAAGACGGTTCAAGATTGGGAAATATGCTTGACAAAGGACATGCAAAGATTGTCCAAGGAAATCGTGAGTATATGAGAGCAGTGGCTGAGTCTCTACGCTATACTGCGTGCCAAGGCATTGCCAAGCGAGGACACCGGGAGAATGATGGATCTGGCAACAGGGGAAACTTTGTTGAGTTGCTTAGTGTAATTGGGAAGTTTGATAAGACTGTAGCTAAAAAAATAGAGGACAATCCTGGAAATGCCAAAAACACCCATCATGATATCCAAAATGAAATTATGGGTATTATGGCAGATATGGTCAGACGTCAAATAAGTGCAGGAATCAAGGAGGCTGGATATTTTGCCATCATGGTGGATGAAATTAAAGACTTGAGTAAAAAGGAGAAAATATCAGTGATGGTGCTGTATTTGAATAACAAAACAGTGCTTGAAGAATTCTTGCACTTCACTCCAGCAGAAGGGTTGGATGCAGAGTCGCTTCTCAAAAGCATTGAACAGACACTCGCCCAGTGTGTTATTGATAAGAACGCGTGTATAGGTCAGTGTTATGACGGAGCGGCAGTGATGTCCGGGTGCAATAACGAGGTACAAGAGAGGTTCAGGAAAGAGGCCCCTCAGGCATTATATACACTGCTATGCTCACAGACTTGACCTTGTTTTAGTGGATGTTGTGAGCAATGTACCACAAGCGGGTGAGTTTTTTGAAACTGTGCGGCTGCTTTACAACTTCTTTTCAAACTCTGTTGCCCACGATCTTTTCATGAAGAAACAGAGAGAACTGGAATCAACTGCACAGCCCGTGGAGTTGAAATTGTCAGATACACGCTGGGCATGGCAGTATACAGCTTTGTGGGCTATGAGGAAATCACTCCCTGCCATTCTAGCTACACTACAGGATATTATGGGTCAACCAAATGCAGGGAGGAAAACGGAGGCCAGAGCAGTAAATGGACTGATTGACGAGCAGTTTGCTTTACTACTCATTCTGTTTGAGGATTTATTCCAAGTCACCAAGTTCATGTCAGACCAGCTACAATCTCCCAGTTTGGAGCTTTCATCCGCTGTGGACTTGGCTCAGTCTGTTATCGATGCACTCTCAGCAAAACGGGGAGAGGAATCATGGAGTGAAATTCAGACGTGAGCTGGGGACCTGTGCATTAAGGCCGGTATACAGAGCAGACCACATGAAAGGAGACAGGCCCAGCCACCCCGCCGCCTACATGATTTTGTTGTTGAGGCCTAAACTGAACGCACACCTGTCACATCCTCTGATGACCTTCGCAAGCACTGTTTCTATCCAGTTATAGACAGACTTCTGACTGAAATGAAAAGACGGTTCTCAGTTGACACTGGGAGTGTTCTGACTGGAGTCTCAGCATTGAGTCCTAAACACAAGTTCTTCCTAGACAAGAATTGCCTTTGGCCAATGGCCCAATACTATGGAGTGACTGAAGTGAACCTGACTGCAGAGCTACATCAGGTTCGGCGTCTGCTGGAAACAAAACAAAAGCAAGGACAGAGAGTGAATTTCTAGTGAATTTCTAGTCTAATGAGACCCTACCGCGATGCATTTATAGAGTTATACAAACTAATCTGCATATCACTGACTCTGCCTGTTACATCTGCCTCATGCAAATGGAGTTTCTCTTGCCTCAGACACATCAAGACTACTTAAGGAATAGCAGCGACGATGCTCGGAACAGCAACTTGGCTCTGTTGGCCATAAACAGCTGGAGGACCAAAGCACTTGACATCCAGAAAATCATTGATGCTTTCACCACCAATCACACCAGACGGATTGTGCTTCTTTGAAAACATCAATGGTAAGTGCAGTTGATTTTTTTTTAATTTGGGCCAAGACTAATGCTGATTATTATTATTATTTTGTGGTGGATACCCCATAGTCCTTATGTTTCCTGCAAGTCCTAAAATATTACATTTACTGCTATTAAGCCTACTGGTTTTGCTTATACTTCCAAGCAGTGATTCTGTTGATTTTTGTTTTAAGTTCAACAGCCGAATTAATTGAGGTACTGCATGGTCAGAGTACGATTTGTCCAACTCCTGGTAAAGGCTTGCATCTGTTGTTTGCCTTATTTGACTTTAATAACGGTGTATCTTTTGGCATTGCTATCTGTGTAATGCGAATAGCAGTGGGTTTGTGTTGTGTTTTTCAGTTGAAAAGCTGCATTTGACGCTGATTGCGGGATTGGTGCGTGATTCACGTTGTCCGCTGTTGCTCGGATGCTCTGTTTGTTTTTTTTTGTTTATGCTCCGTGTAGCCCAGGTTGTCTCCGATGCTGTTGACACAATAAGTTCTCTTCTATATTAGATCTATCAATTGCTGTTGCTTGTGAATCAACAGAGGCATTTATAGTAGGCACATAATGCTTAAAACTGACTTCTTAATGCCACGTGTCTGGCCTTGCGAATACATATTACCAAACAGTGCATCCCTCAGCTCCATCACTGAATAATTCAGCCCCTCCGTAGCACCAGCAAGAAAACATCTCTGGCGCCGCTGCTGTGCTGACCTGAGGCAAAACAGGGTGACTAAATCCCTAGGGCCTGAGAAGGTGTTCCCTTGGAGCCTGTGGCAGAAATCGCAGGGGTCCTAGCAGAGACATTTAAATCATCCATAGTGACAGGAGAGGTAGCAGAGGATTTGAAGATAGGGTAATGTTGTTTGGCTGTTTAAGAAAGGCTCTAAAAGTAAACCAGGAAATTATAAGCCAGTGAGCTTGACATCATAGTGGGAAAGTTATTGGAAGATATTCTAAGGGACTGGATATATGAATATTTGGGTGGATATGGACTGATTAGGGATAGTCAGCATGGGCTTGTGCATTGTAGGTCAAGTCTAACCAAACTTATAGAGAAAGTTAGCAGGAAACTTGATGATGACAAGGCAGTGGATATTGTCTTCATGGATTTTAGTAAGGCATTTGACTAGGTCCCACATGGGAGGTTAGTCAGGAAGATTCAGTCATTTGGCATTCAAGATTCAAAGCAAAGGAGTGCCCCAAAGAATGAACAACAGTTAAATGTTAGAACCCCAAAGTCCCCCCACCCCCAGCTCCCCTCCCTCCCGCATGTAAGCATCAGCACCTGCTACCAAGCACTCAAGCGTCAGCAAAGCAATAGCAAAGACACAGACTTACAATTACCCAAAAGACTTCGCGTTTCATCCGGTATACGACATATCACAGGCTCTCTCTCTCCCTAATAAAGGAGAAGGAGATGTCTGTTTTCCCAGCGAGTGGGGAGACATAACAAACAACTCACTGGTTTATGATGTTAGAAGTCCATTGTGTCACTTTTTTCAAGCTCTGTGCCTGAAAATCACGAAGGTCCTGGGTCTCCAGGCATAGATATTTCAACTCCCCTGACGACACACGGGCCTCCTGCTGTGACACCAACTCCCGATCCACCGATCCTCGATGTGCCCAAACAACAGCCAGTTGTCAAACCCCGAGAGCAGGTCCCAGTCCTGTAAAGAACCAAAGTCAGCATCTAACTCCAGGTCCGGGTCTTCAAAAGAACCCTGCAAGGGAAAAATACAGATAGTAAAGATAGAAATAGAACTGGCCTTCATAAATCAAAGTATTGAGTACAGGAGATAGGATGTTACATTGACGTTGTATACGACGGTGGTGAGGCCCAATTTGGAGTATTGTGTGCAGTTTTGGTCGACTACCCACAGAAAAGATCTAAGTAAGGTTGAAAGAGTACAGAGAAAATTTACAAGTATTTTGCTGGGACTGGAGGACCTGAGTTATAATGAAAGAGTGAATTGGTTCAGACTTTATTCCTTGAAATGTAGAATATTTGATAGAGATATACAAAATTATGAGGGATATAGGTAGGGTAAATACAAGCAGGCTTTTTCCACTGAGGTTAGTGGGACTAATATAAGAGGTCATGGGTTAAGGGTGAGAGGTGAAAAGTTTAAGGGAAACTTCTTCATTCAGAGAGTCTTGAGAGTGTGGAATGATCTACCTGCACAAGTGGTGCATGCGAGCTCGATTTCAGTATTTAAGAGAAGGTTGGATAGGTGAATAAGCAGTAGGGCATGGAAGGCTATGCTCCAGTGCAGGTCAATGGGAGTAGACAGTTTAATCGATTCAGCATGGACTAGATGGGCTGAAGGGTCTGTTTCTGTGCTGTACTTTTCTATGACTCGATGACTCTAAACCTGGAACAATAAAAAACAGCTTGTGGAACACATTGGGCTGTACAGCATCTGCAAAGGGAGAGGAATCATTACAGTTTGGATCTTAACCAAAAACATCAATCAGCCTTCTTTCTGTCTACACAGATTTTTTTTGACAAAAATAAAATTATGTACAATAAACCATCCAATGACTGTCAATCCTTGTTTCCATTACGGTCTATACATTTCCACACTTTTAGCCACCCACGTGGCACTCTGTTGTTCCACACCATTGTTGAGGGATATACACCCTGCCACCCGACCCCTCCCACTCCCGCGGGAGAAGAACCCTAAACCGTGATCCTTCTCCACCGGGCCCTTGCGGTGGCTGCACCGAGTTTCAGTGCGTCCCTCAGCACGTACTCCTGCAGCTGAGAATGTGCCAGTCGGCAGCATTCTCCCACGGACATCTCCATGTGCTGGTAGATCATCAAGTTTCAAAGATCATCACCAAAGAGCGTCTGTCACCGAGTTGATGATCTGCCAGCAGCATCGGATGTTGGTTTCCGTGTGCGTCCCCGGGAACAGCCCGTAGATCAGAGAGTCCTCTGTTACGCAGCTGCTGGGGATGAAACGTGACACTAGCCCGTCCATCCTCCTCCACACCTTCTCAGCGAACCATAGTGTGCAAAGAGGTGGGTCACAGACTCCTCCTCACTGCAGTCCTCCCGTGGGCAGTGGGGTGCGGAGATGACGTTCCGGGCGTACAGGAGGGATATGACTGGGAGGGCCCCTCTCACCGCCAGCCAGGCGAGGTCTTGGTGCCTGTTGGTGAGATCTGGCGATGAGGCATTTTGCCAGATGAACTGGACAGTCCGCTCACGGAACCACCCCACTGTGCCCATCACATCCTTCTCCTGCAGTGCCTGCAGGACATTACGTGCTGACCCTGATGGCCCTGTGGTCAAAGGCGTTCTCCTGGAAGAACTTTTCTATGAAGGACAGGTATGGCGGCAACGACCAGCTGACTGGGGTGTTGCGCGGGAGCGGGGGCAGACCTTGGTAGCCAGGGCGACAGGTAGAATCTGGGCACATAGTGGCACTTGGTGCCCACATACCTGGGTTCTACACACAACCTGATGCAGCCACACACGAAGCTGGCCATCAGGGTGAGGACGACACTGGGGACGTTCTTGCCCCCATTGTTCTATAGATGCACAATGGAGAATGCTGTGTATTTAATATTTCAGTAATATCTGAGATAAATGGTCTGATTAAGTATTCTTTGTTGCTTATATAATGCATTGTGGGTTATCTGTAAAAGTATGTAAATGGCATACGTTATCACACCACCAGGTGATAAGTGTGCACCTCACTTGAAGTAAAAAACCAAGTCAGACTCACAGTTCAGATTTACGTCTTTTCCTTTCAATCAGTTTTTATGTTTTGGAGTTACAAATCATAACAGAGAATATCCTGACTGGTTGCATCACAGCCTGGTGTAGAAACACCAATGGCCAAGATCAAGAAATCCAACATACAGTATGTTGTGGATATAGCCCACTTAATGTTAGGAAAAGCCCTTCCCACTATTGAACACACCTACAAAGAGCCAGAAGAAAGCAATAACCAACATGAAGGACCACAACCATCCAGAACGTGCTCTCTCCTCACTGCTGCCATCAGAAAGAGGGTACAGGAGCAATAGGCCACACACCACCAGGTTCAGGAACAATTATTACCCTTCAACCATCTGGTTTCTGCACTGGTATGAATAATTTTACTCACCTCAAGTCTGAAATGATTCCACAACCTACAACTCACTTCCAAGAACTCGACAGCTCATGTTCTCAGGAATGTTTATTTATAAATTAGCTATCTATCCATCTATTTTTTTAATTTTCTATTTATTACAACTTCCAGTAAGATGGTGGTGAATTAAGGTGCAGAGGCCAGCCAAGGGTGTTTTTGTCTTTTTGAGACATCATTTTTATAATCACAATACAACGCTGGACATTCAGAACTTCAGGTACTGTTGGTCTACCCCATCAGCGAGCTGCTTATTGAGAGCGGAGCTGGACTTAGCACAGACCGTTTTGCAGCCTGCTACAGGAAGGTATTGGAGCGAAGGCAGTGGACAGTCTAACAGCGAATGTTTGCCTTTGATGTTTCTCTTTCGATCACAAGGCCCTGCTGGACATTGGTAATGTAAGATGTTACAACTGTACATGCACAGTTCGTCTTCTTCTGCACATCGATTATTTGTCAGACTTTGTGCGTAGTTTTTGATTGAATCTGTTGTACTCTTTGTCTACTGGGGATGCCGGCAAGAAAATCAATCTCAGGATAATATATGCTGATGTACTCTGATAATAAATTTACATGGTACTTTTTTTTAGATTATGAGAACACTCAGTCCTCTTTTATTGTCATTTAGAAATGCATACATGCATTAAGAAATGATACAATGTTTCTCCGGAGTGATATCACAGAAAACATGACAAACCAAAGACTAACACTGACAGAACCACATAATTATAACATATAGTTACAGCAGTGCAAAGCAATACCATAATTTGATAAAGAGCAGACAATGGGCACAGTAAAAAAAAGTCTCAAAGTCCCTGAGTCGACCTACTCCTGAGCCCCCGATAGCAGGCGGCAAAAGGGAGAAACTCCCTGCCATAAACCTCCAGGCACCGTCAACTTGCCGATACCTTGGAAGCAACCGACCACAGCCGACACTGAGTCCATCTGTCCGAAAACTTCGAGCTTCCGTCCAGCCTCTCCGATACAGCCTCCCAAGCGCCATCCTCTGCCGAGCGCCTTCGATCTCTCCCCGGCCGCTGAAACAAGCAAAGCCGAGGATTTCGAGGCCTTCAGCTCCAGAGATTCTGGTTATCACCCAGTAGCAGCGGCAGTGAAGCGGGCATTTCAGAAGTTTTCCAGATATTCCACCGTGCTTTCACATCTGTCTCCATCAAATCCGAATTGTGCACAGTCCCCTACTTGTCAGATAACAGATATTCATCACCGGAGAGGCCGCGCGCGCTGCTCTCGCACCGCCATCTTCTCCCCCCCCCCCCCGGGAGCATTTTGTACTTTGCATGTTAAACGAAAGCACTGTTATGCATTGGCATTTAATTTGTTTTAATATCATTCCAGTTCAAGTAAATTTATTAACAAAGTACATATATACCTCCATATACAACACTGGGATTTGTTTCCTTGTGGGCATACTCGATAAATCCAATAACCGCGATAGAATCAACGAAAGACCGCACCCCAAACAGCACGGACAAGCCATTAGTGGGCAAAAGACAACAAATGTGCAAATACAAAAAAAGTAATAATAATCACAAATAAATAAGCAATAACTATTGAGAAAATTGGATAAATAGTTTACAGAATTATAAAGATAATGCTGGCTTGTAATGATCATCAAAAGTTATTATAATTTAATGTTTCACCATATCCAACAAAATTTGTTTAACAAGCATTATTGGGTCTGGTAAGATAGAAACACCAGAGGTATTTCACTCAGATGAAATTAAACTTGTTTTGGAGTATAAGCATGACCACAGATCAATTCAGCCAGCTGGCCAGTTTCTGTGGGGCACATTTGCATCTATAATGTTTTTAGCTTCGTACTTTGTGGATCAACTTTATTCGCCAGATACACTCAGTGGCCACTTTATTAGGTACACCTGTACACCTGCACGTTAATACAAATATCTAATGTATCGAGCGAGATTGAAAACACCAAGGACAAGAGTGGAAGGCAAGGTGGGCTGGTCAGCATCACCTGCTTGCATTTAACTGGCCTCCCCCCTCTTTCTCTCGCATGTTGCTGCCGGAGGAAGTTGCAGGAGTCTTGGGCGAGGTTTGCTCACTGCGGTTTGTGGATTGGACCCATTTTTAGAGGACTCTGCAGTTCATGTAACATGCGTATTTTGCGTGATTTTGACCTGGGCTCTGTGGCCTGCAGTTAACGAACAACCCAGCACTAAATTAAACTGAGCATTCCTAGACTGCTTCAAGAACTCTGGGGTTTGATGTTTAATAATCTGTGTGTTAATGGCTTGCTTTTTGGTATTGGTGCGATTTATTCTTTTTTCGCATGATAGATGCTTGATTTTTTTGAACAGGTTTCATGGTTTTTTTTCATGGCTCTCTGCGGGAGGGTTTGAGACTGCATGCATACTTTGATAATAAATGTACTTTGATTCTTAAACAGCCAATTATGTGACAGCAACTCAATGGATAAAAGCATAAAGAGGTTCAGTTGTTATTCAGGCCAAACATTAGAATGGGGAAGAAATGTGACCTAAGTGACTGACCGTGGAATGATCACTAGTGCCAGACGAAGTGGCTGCACTCTGGACAAATATCTCTGATGGGTGGAGGAGAGACCCCGATGATACTCTCAGTAGTCCCCGCAATCCGTTATAGTCCATTATAGGGACTTAATGTCAGATGCCTTGCAATTCCCCTACCAGATGGTCAGGACACCCTCGATGGTCGTGTAACCACAAGTTAAAAGAACATGTGACATGGTTAAATCTGATTTATGTCAATCGATCATGATTTGCAAAAGGGAGGAATAACTTTGTTTTATTTGATGAATGTGGTTCTATCTGTAAAATGTGGTCTGACGAAAGCTGATTTTACCAGTGAGTCACCATCAATTTTATACAATAATCATTTCCGAACAATGTGATCTGAAAGCTGGATTTACTTTGCACTGAGATGACATTAAATACTCCACAAACAAGTACTAAAAAGGCAGTTCTAAAGTAAAATCTGTGAGTTATCACCCGCCCACGCATTCTTCATCCTTCCAAGCTATATTTAAACATGGTAGCTTATGAAAATGTTGTCATATGAGAGAAAACTATTAATGGTTTCATGAATATGTAATGATGCGCAACGATGATCCAAAACAAAATTCATGAATGTGTAAATTGAGCATTCATCAATATATTTCGATTATGTTTGAGCAATAATGTGCAACACTGAGCAGTATTCCAATTAATTAACTTTAGATCTTTGAATAACTTTTCTTTAAAGTGCCTATCACTGTCAATTTCAGAATGAAAAAGTAGTTGTGGATATTAGTAATATTATTATCATTAAGATTAAGACATATGAGCAGAAATAGGCCATTTGGCCTATCAAGTCCGCCCTCCATTCCATCATGGCTGATTTATTATCCCCCTCAACCCCATTCTCCTGCCTTCTCCCTGTAACTTTTGATGCCCTGACTAACCAAGAACCTTCAGTCCTGACGAAGGGTCTCGGCCTGAAACGTCAACTGCACCTCTTCCTACAGATGCTGCCTGGCCTGCTGCGTTCACCAGCAACTTTTATGTGTGTTGCGTTAATCAAGAACCTATCAATTTCCGCTTCAGATATTCCTAATGACTTGGCCTGCACAGCCACCTATGGTAATGAATTCCAGAAATTCACCACCCTCTGGCTAAAGAAATTCCTCCTCATCTCTGTTCTCGAGGGGCCTACTCTGAGGTTATGCCCTCTGGTTCTAGGTTTCCTCACTACTGGAAACATCCTCTCTATGTCCACTCTGTCTAGGCCTTTCAATATTTGGTAGGTTAATTACCTACACAGACTAACAGTTACCCCAGCAGGTGAATTACCCAACAGTTATTACCCTTCAACCATCAGGCTCCTGAACCAGTGTGGATAACTTCATTTGACTCAATGTTGAACCAATTCCACAACCTATAGACTCACTTTCAAGGCTCTACAACTCACGTTCTCAGTATTATTTATTTGTTTGTTCTCTTTTGTATTTGAAAATTTTGTCTTCTTTTGCACAACTGTTGTTTGTCAGTTTTTCTGTGTAGTTCTTCATTAATTCTATTGTATTTCTTTGTACCTGCTGTGAATCCCCGAAAGAAAATGAATCTTCAGGGGTAGTAATCCATGGTGATATTTGATACTTTGAACTTTGAATTTAATGTAATTATCTCCAAGTGGACCACACCTTGCCATAGGGTTTGGAGGCTTGTGTGCCTTAATGACCGAAAGAGCTATGTTGGCTAGAGTCAGGGCCTTGTGCTTTGGCTCCTGGTAAGGTCACCTATATCAGTCAGGTCAAAGGATAGAGGTCAGACTAAGAGTGGTGCACCGGTCCTCCAGGTTCAAGGGTTCAGCTTGGGACTAACAACCCTGACTAGCCAAAAAAAACTGTGATCGAAACAGCAGTGAAGAATCCTTCTTTATGTGTGTATGACGGTATGGACAGTCAGAGGTGGAGGACTTTCATTGGTTCCCTAAACGTCAGTGGAGTAACGGGTAATAAGTAAATAATGCTAATTAGCCAGCGATCTCTGGTCAGGCTGCTGATTCTGTGCTCCTTTGTTGACTCTACCAGTCCATTAAACACAATTCATTGCTTCCATGGACTAAGTAATATGAGATTCACAGATAGGCTGTGGGTTTATATCTGTTCCCATGCAGTTATCAGGATTTTTATTTGTTACATTTGGAGCATTTGGAAAAAAGAGTAAGAAAACACTTCGTATATGAATCATTCACATATTTGTCAATTTTTCCTTCAAACTGCTTTCCGGAGGGCAAATGGTTCTTAAACGAGTCAATCAATTAATGATTGAAACTAAAAACAGCTACTTTCTTTTCATCTGGGGTGAGAATTTGTAATTTTGTGATTGTATTTTGTAATCACATTACAACGAAAGGAGCCAAGTATACAAAGCCCTTCCAACACATGCCTCTATCAGCTCTGGCTAAAGTGATTGAAAAGCTCCAAATTGGCCACGATGTGGATACATTGGCTCATAGTCTTGCATTTGGAATTCCACTGAAGCATTTACAGTAAGGATTGGTGTTATGAAGGGTTGCAAGTCCCGTAATTTCTCTTATTTGATTTTTTTTAAACTTTAAACTGTGTTTACCTCACTTTGTCACATTGTTCAAGATAGCACCAGCAAACATCCAATGGCAACATCCTGCTAACAGTTCACGAAACAACTTCTTTTATTTCTTCTTCTTTCAAACATGATTCTACCATGAAGCTGTGTGCGATTAGAACCTATGATTTACATTTTCTGATGCGTTTTTGGGCTAATTGACCTTTGCTGTGTCTGAGGGTGTTCTGTGAGGTTCGATGCAGAGAGTGCATCCTGGAGGACTGATCGCCTGGATAGGGGGAACGAGCCCATTATCGACTGCATGGCTTCTCTTCGACAGAAGTTGATATGGACAAGAGTGGAAGACAGGCGGATATTCAGAACCGTCTGCCTGCCGTGGCCAGACTTCCGCTCCCTCTCGCTAGCTGCTGTCGGAGGAAAGTGAAAGAGTCTTGGGTTCCGCATTATCGGGATTGATTGGCGAGGCCGAGGACCCATTCTGGAGGGGCATGTGTTCCTGGAGTCTAGTTACTCTTTTTTTTTGTTTGATCAGGGTGATCAATACGGACTGGGACACTTTGGCAAGGCTAGTGGGGTGGCACTGAACTGGACTAAATGGAACACGACAGGTTTGATGTTTGATATTCTATGTGGTGTTCACTCGCTTTATGCTGTTTGCGCAATTTGTTCTGTTTTGCACGCATTGGGTGTTTGATGTTTTCTTGAACGGATTCTATGGTGTTTCTTTGTTTCATGGCTGCCTGTGGGAGGGCGAATCTCACAGTAGTATTCTGTTAACATACCTTGATAATAAATGTACTTTGAATCATTCATGTACCTTGCTAATTTACCAATTGGAACTATCCTGCATCATGACACAGCAAGGAATGTTTTTCACCTGGTTGTCACTCATTTCTCAGTAACTCAGGTGGCAATGAGCAGGCATACAGGAGCGAAATAGATTGGCCAGTCGAGTGGGGTCGCAACAACGACCTTGCACTCACTGTCAGTAAGACCAAGAAATTGATTCAGGAAGGGCACGTCGCGAGAGCACACACACATCCTCATGGAGGGGTCAGCAGTTGAAAGGGTGGATAGATTTAAGTTCCTGGGTGTCAACGCCCCAGAGCCCAACTGATTGGTGAAATCATAGAAAGGTATACCAGTGGCTCTACTTTGTTAGTTTGAGGAGATTTGGAATGTTACCAAGTATCCTTTCTAATTTCTATAGTTAGAGCATTCTGACTATAGATAGACCATTTCCACACCTGGAATATTCTAACTGATCACCACCCTCTGGCTAAAGAAGTTGCTCTTCATCTCTGTTCTAAACGAATGTCTATTCTGAGGCTGTGCTCTTTGGTCTTTGACTCGTCCATCCCCTGTGAGAAGTTTGTACTTTTTTTGCCGTGAATACAGGGATTTCCTCCGGATGCTCCAGTTTCCTGCCATGTTCCAAAGACAGACCGTTTTGGTAGATTGTGGTCATTGTAAATTGCCCTGTGAGTAGGCTGGGGTTAAATGGGTGGGTTACTGGGGTGGTGCAGCTTGTTGGGCTGGAAAGGCCTGTTTTGTGCTGTATCTCTAAATTTAAAAAAATCACTAACTAAAATGCCATCCATATAGAACAGCGGTTCCCAACTGGGGGCCATGGACCCCTTGCTCAATGGTATTGGTCCTTGGCATGAATAAGGTTGAGATCTAGAATAAGTGAAAGTATGTTTAAGGTAACACACTGGAGCAAGTCAGTGAAGATGATGTAGAACTGAGAAATATTACTCATCCGCAGCATATATTAGAAAATGGTGTACTGTCCTCAGCCAGTCAAGGTTTCCACCTACAGTTGGAAACATGTCACCAAGTGGCCTGTTACTCCTGATATTCAAATAGAAATGGAGTGAGACATCTTATCCCTTCAACTCAGGAAATGAGAGAACTTTTTAATCTAGTTTTAGCAACAAAAAGAATTGCTTTTAGTTTTTAATTGAGTGTATACTGCAGGAATTAAACAATTTTATATAGTGATTGTGATGTGGAAATGTTTTTAATATTCTTGGCATCAAGCAGTCCATGGGCTCTACTTTAAACAACTTAATAGATTCCATCTTCTGATGTACCCCATGGTATAGAATATATTAAGTTGTTTGAAGCACGACACAGTAGTGGAGCAGTTAGTGCAATGGTTTAGAGTATTTAAAGATCTAGGTTCAATTCCCACTGCTGTCAGCAAGCAGTCTGTATGTTCTGAAGATGTACAGGTTAGGTTAGTGAATTGTGGGCACACTGTGTTGGCACCAGAAGCATGTCAACTTGCGGGCTGTCCACAGAACATCCTTGGACTGTGTTTGGTCGTTGACACAAACTACACATATGTTTCAATGTATTTGAGCAAAATTTTGAAAACAAAACAGTACTACTGACTTAAGAGATGGGGGTTTATGGGGCCAAATGTTCTCTAAATTCTCCTGTACTGTAAAATGTAAGGGAGGGGAAGAAGAGGGGGAGAAGAGGGGGAGGCCCTGTGTTCGTGGAAGTTCGAAACCTTAGAGAAATGGCCATTTATTTTGTTTTTGATGGGCTCTGTATCATGGTCTCCTGGGGCTTTGCTATTGCTTGCACGGTGGATGGCGGGAGTTTTGAATAAACGTCGACTCTTTATTCATTTGCATACATGCTGCCTGACCTACTGAGTTCCTCATTTTTGTGTGGGCTGCTTTAGGTTTAAAAATGTATCCCTTGAATTCTTTGGAGGAGAATTATATCACCATTGATAGTCGAAACTTGGTTTCCCATGAAAGCTGCAAATTTGTGTCTTTGCTGACAAAAAATCTAAGCCCTATGAAGATGCATATGCAAGGATTCTTTAATATAAAACAATAGTGTTTCTCCTTCTGCATTGAATCAAAGATATTACAATGTAAGAAGGTTTAGAGCAGAGCCTGGGTCCAACTCACATGGAAACAGGTTAAAGATCGCACTGCGGTTATACACCCCATGGCCTCTTTATTTGCGACCTCCTCGACCTAACAAGACCAGAAGGCCATAAGACACAGGAGCAGAATTAGGCCATCTGGCCCAACGAGTCTGCTCTGCCATTCAAGCATGGCTGATCTTTTCCTTTATCTCTTCCTCAACCCCAGTTCCCGGCCTTCTCCCCATAACATTTGATACTATGTCCAATCAAGGACCAATCAATCTCTGCCTTAAAAACACCCAATGACCTGGCTTCCACAGCTGCCTGTGGAAACAAATTCCACAAATTCACCACCCTTTGGCTAAAGAAATTTCTCTGCTTCTCTGTTTTGAAAGGGCACCCCTCTATCCTGAGGCTGTGCCCTCTTGTCCTAAACTCTCTCACCATGGGAAACATCCTTTCCACATCTACTCTGTCTAGGCCTTTCAACATTTGAAAGGTTTCAATGAGATCCTCCCTCATCTTTCTGAATTCCAGCAAGTACAGACCCAGAGCCATCTAACGTTCCTCGTATGATAACCCTTTCATTCCCAGAATCATCCTTGTGAACCTCCTCTGGACCCTCTCCAATGCCAGCCCATCCTTTCTCACATGAGGGGCCCAAAACTGTTCACAATACTCAATGTGAGGCCTCACCAGAGCCTTATAAAGCCTCAGCATCACATCCCTGCTGTTGTATTCTAGACCTCTTGAAATGAATGCTAACATTCCATTAGCCATCCTCACCACCGACTCAACCTGCAAGTTCACCTTCAAGGTGTTCTGCACAAGGACTCCCAAGTCCCTTTGCATCTCAGATTCCTGGATTTTCTCCCCATTTAGAAAATACTCTGCACATTTATTTCTTCTACCAAAGTGCATGACCAAGCATTTTCCAACACTATATTTCATTTTCTACTTTCTTGCCCGTTCTCCTAATCTGTCTAAGTCCTTCTGCAGCCCTCATGTTTCCTCAATACTACCAGCCCCTCCACGAATTTTTGTATCATCTGCAAAATTGGCAGCAAAGCCATCTATTCCATCATCTATACAAAATACTCTGCAGATGCTGGGGTCAAAGTAACATTCACAACAAGCTGGAGGAACTCAGCAGGTCAGGCAGCATCCGTGGAAACGATGAGTCGACGTTTCGGGTCGGAGCCCTTCGTCAGGACCATAGGGGGAAGGGGCAGAGGCCCTATAAAGAAGGTGGGGGGAGGGTGGGAAGGAGAAGGCTGGTAGGTTCCAGGTGAAAAACCAGTAAGGGGAAAGATAAAGGGGTGCGGGAGGGGAAGCAGGGAGGTGATAGGCAGGAAAGGTGAAGAAAGAATAGGGGAAAACACAATGGGTAGTAGAAGGAGGCGGAACCATGAGGGAGGTGATAGGCAGCTGGGGGAGGGGGCAGAGTGACATAGGGATAGAGGAAGGGAGGGGGAGGGAATTACCGGAAGTTGGAGAATTCTATGTTCATACCAAGGGGCTGGAGACTACCTAGACGGTATATGAGGTGCTGCTCCTCCAACCTGAGTTTAGCCTCATCATGGCAGTAGAGGAGGCCATGTATGGACATATCTGAATGGGAGTGGGAAGCAGAGTTGAAGTGGGTGGCTACTGAGAGATCCTGTCTGTTGTGGCAGACGGAGCGGAGGTGCTCGACGAAGGGGTCCCCCAATCTGCGTCGGGTCTCACCGATGTAGAGGAGGCCGCACCGGGAGCACCGGATGCAATAGATGACCCCAAAAGACTCACAAGTGAAATGTTGCCTCACCTGCATCAAAGGATATGGTGAGAAGGCAGGCATATGGGGTTGCGTGGGAACCAGGATCAGCTGTGATGGAATGGCGGAGCAGACTCGATGGGCTGAATGGCTTAATTCTGCTCCAGTGTTTGAACACGGCCCAGTCCACTGGCTCAAAGCAATCCTGCAGCCGCTCTTCTGCGTCCTGCGACCACCTCTTTGTTCTCCTAATCTCTGTAGTTTTGCTTTTTAACCTTTGCCTGTATGTAGGTAGAAGTACAGCCATGCGATCCGATTTACTGAAATGCGGTCTGTGCATGGAACAGTAGGCATTCTTTATTTTAGTATAACTGTGGTCCAGTATATGAAAAAGATGGGGTCAGAAAGCCAGTGCTCCGTCAACACCCTGAATGATATGACTATTAAGGTTTGTACAAGTTTGTTTTCTTTCACGGTTCCGATTCTAAACTGCTGCAAGAGCACTTTTCAAAATCTTTTGCGTTTATCTGCAGTTCCACAAACATTAAGAAAACATGAGCTGCAGAAAACCACAATGTATGCACAATGCCCTCAAGAAGGTTTATTGAAACCCAAGTAAAATACCAAGGACATTATAATTATCTCAACCTGGGACATTTAAAAAAAACAGAAGAAGCTATTTTGTTTAATTGATCTTCAACTTATTTGAACACCCTAAACTATAATATGCATTAGTTGCAAAGAACTGGTTGAATGTAACAAATATGTTTATTAACATAACAGAACATTTCTAGGTGGAAAACAGAAAGCCACATTAAAACCAAACAAACCACCAACGTGTAATCCTCACACCTATAACAGAAGTTAACTGCAGGATAATAAACACACCCAAATTCAGCTAAAATATTTGAAACCTTGAACACTGAATTACACTCAGTGGCCACTTTATTAGGTACACCTGTACACCTGCTTGTTAATGTAAATATCTGATCAGCCAATCGTGTGGCAGCAACTCAATGCATAAAGCATGCAAACATGGTCAAAAGTTCAGTTGTTGTTCAGACCAAATTTCAGAATGGAGAAGAAATGTGATCTAAGTGGCTTTGACCGTGACATATTCTAGGTGCCAGATGGGGAGGTCTGAGTATCTCAAACTGCTGATTTCCTGGGATTTTCACACACAGCAGTTTCTAGACCAGAGTTTCCCAACCTGAAGTCCATGGAGATCTTTGTTAATGGTAAAGATCCATGGCATGAAAAGGTTTGGGGATCCCTGCTCTGAAGTTTACAGAGAATGACATGAAAAACAAAAAAACATCCAGCTGTGGCAGTTCTGTGGACAAAAAGGCCTTGTTAATGACAGAGGTCAGAGGAGAATGGCCAGACTGGTTCAAGCTGACAGGAAAGTGACAGTAACTCAAATAACCATATGATACAACAGCAGTGTGCAGAAGAGCATCTCTGAATGCACAGCATGTCAAACCTTGAGTGGATGGACTGCAGCAACAGGAGATCCTAAACATTCACTCAGTGGCCACGTTATTAGGTACAGGTGGTAGCTCATAAAGTGGCCAATGAGTGTTTATTGATGAATTTATTTTTAAAGAATATCTGAGGATTCTGTTGTTTCACTTGCTCTAGTGGGTCCAGTCACCTCCTTCCTTCCGATTCCCTCCTAAGAAGATTGAGGTAAGCAAAGCTCCTGCTGTGCATCTCAACCACATTTTACAGGAGTTACCATTGCACGCCACCTCGGCTGAACTTTCAGTAACAGACTAAGACAAATTGTACTGCTCCAAAGAGCGCTATACGAGGTCATTCTTACTGTCAGCCATCAGGTTCTATAATGAGTCAACCTGTATCTGGGGATGTGATCTTGTAATTTTTGACTTGTAAATCTTATTTTTAACGTAACTTATTTTTCTTCTTTCTTACTTCTCTTCTAATATGTGTATACCTGTGCACTTGTAATGCTTCTGTGACACTGTAATTTCCTTTGGGATCAATAAATTATCTGTCTTTGAGACTGTCCTGACAGGTTGCATCTCTGTCTGGTCTGGGAGCAGCCGAGAGTCGGACCAGAAGTCCCTATAAAGGACTGCCAGATCAGCTGAGAGGATCATTGGGGTCTCCCTACCACCCATCGGGGACCTTTATCAGGAGCCGCTGCGTATGCAGGGCCCTTAGTATCACTAACGATCCCACCAACCCATTCAGCATCCTCTTTAACTTTCTACCATCAGGCAGGAGACTCTGATGCATAAAAACAGGAATGGTCAGGATGAGAAACAGCTTCTTCCCCAAGAACATTAGGCTTCTGAACTCCCTACTGGATTGTATTGAAAGTGTCAGGTTACTATACGACAATCCTACTGCTAGGATTAAAATCAATGGATATTTATCTAATAGTTTTGCCCTAGAAAGGGGCACGAAACAGGGTTGTGCATGGTCACCAGTACTCTTCGCATTATATCTGGAACCAGTAACTCAATACATTAGACAAAATGAAGATATCAGGGGAATAACTATTAAAGGGACAGAGCATAAATTGGCCTGTTACACAGATGACATTTTGATCTATCTAGGGCAACCAACATACTCTTTACCTAAATTGATGCAATCCTTTGAACAATATGGCCAATTATCAGGATACACGATCAACATAGATAAAACCCAACTACTTTCATATAACTGTAGCCCACCAAGAGAATTTGAAAGTAGATATCCTTGGGCATGGCAAACAGAGTCTGTCAAATATTTGGACATCATTATGCCAAAAGATTTGGCAAAATTATCAGAACGCAATTATCAGCCTATATATAAAAAAATTAAGGAAGATATAACAAGATGGAACCTAATTCCTTTTCTTGGTCTCAGTTCAAGGATTGAATCTATTAAAATGAATATACTGCCCAGACTACTATATCTCTTTCAGACCCTACCAATAGAGATTAACCAAAATCAATTCAATGAATGGAACAAGATGCTATCAAGATATATATGGCAAGGTAAAAGGCCTAGGGTTCATCTCAAAACTTTGCAATTAGCCAAGGAAAAGGGGGGATGGGGCCTACCTTCTCTTAGAGATTATTATTTTGCAGCACAGTTGAGAGCTGTGATATGCTGGTGCAACCCATCATATGACACTCAATGGAAAAACATTGAGGAGAGGATACTTTCCATCCCCATACAGGCAATTTTGGCTGATAATAACCTACCAAGTTACATAAATAATATTGATAACCTGTGGGTGAAATAGACTCTTAAAATATGGAAAACTATTATAAAAGAATATAAGCTAGAGAGAGACATTGCAATTCTTAAATGGTGTACATATGACGCGGATTTTACACCGAATAAACTGGATGCTAGTTTTAAGGACTGGACAGCTGAAGGAATAACAGCTATTTGCAATATAATGAAAGGAGGAACACTGTTCAGTTTTGAAATGCTCAAAGAGAAACACTTATTAGAAAAACAAGACTTTTACCGGTATCTACAGATGCGACAGTATGTTCATAGGACGGTTAAAAATATAACCAAGGCAAGTACATGTCTGATAGAGCTATTTAGAAAAGCATATAATTCAGACAACAGTAGTGGAATCATTTCAAGCGTGTATAAGAGTTTGTCAAATTGTAAAACATATTCGACTTCATACATTAAAACAAAATGGGAGAAGGAAGGAGGGATAATAATATCTGAGGAAGACTGGACAATAATATGGAGGTATCAATGGAACTGTACCAGTACACAGAAATGGAGAGAGTTTGGGTGGGAAAACTTAATAAGATATTTTATTACACCCTCTCAGAAATCCCATTTTGATAGTAACATCCCTGTTTGCTGGAGAAATTGTGGAAATCAAAATGCAAACCATTATCATATTTTCTGGGAATGCCCCATTATCAAAGACTATTGGAGTGGGATACATAATGCCCTTCAAGACATCTTCAAATATGAAATACCTTTAGAGAGTAAGACCATATATTTTGGGTATATACCTCAAGAATGTTTGAAAAGAGATAAGTATTTAATAAATATACTGCTGGTGGCTGGTAAAAAGTCCCTTACCAGGAAATGGTTATCACAGGAGAGCCCAACTTTAAATGTATGGATGGAAATTACAATGGACATTTACAAAATGGAGAAGATAACAGCATCTGTTAATCATAAGTTGGAACAATTTGATTCGTACTGGGGAAAATGGTTTAACTACATAACACCTCATAGGCCTGATTTTATTCTCACAAGTCAATGAATATAGTGTAAAAAAAAGATCACTCCCTACTTTGTACATAGTTTTCTTCTTTCGATTGTTCTTTCTTTCCTCTCCTTTCTATAAGTGCGTATCAGATAAATATTACGTGGAGATTTTTGACAAATATGATTATATGATATATGTACAGTATTTGAAAGACATCTTATAGAAATATTTGTTTGATGATGAACTTCAAGAAAAAAATAAATTACAACAAAAAGGAAGTGTCACAGGTTTATCTGTTCCGACTTTACAATACTTAATATTAATGTACTTTAGTTCGTTATTTACGTGATGCATTTGTAGATTTTATCCTTACCTTCAGAAGTTATTGTGTGTTATGTGTACTATTGTAATTTACACCCTGGTTCAAAGAAACGTCTCATTTCTATATACATTATATGGTTATATATGTTATATACATGTATATAGATAAAGGACAATAAACCTGACTGATATTCTCTCACTCTTTCTCTTCTAAGTGCCTTTGAAAGTGTGGTAAACCATATATATGTTGTAACTGGGTTAGCTGTCTGGACACGCCCCTCTGCTGACGGCCCCTGTGGCTCCTCCCACAGATCCCTGAATAATGGTGATTGCGCCCTGCCCCTCCCCCTCAGTCCAGGGGCAGACACTCACCATGGAGGTTGTATTGTACAGCGAATAAAAGCCTTTCAGTATTTTACCCTACTTCCGTCTTTTGGAGTTATTCAAGGAGCTTCAGAAAGGTTCCTGCAAACAAAGATTGTTCTCCACAAGCTGGAAGTATTTCTCCAACAGAAATTCAATGCCAGTGATTAGTATTTCATCCATCAGTATAGATAAGTATAATGAATCATTTATTTTCTTGCAATACTTTCTAGAATATTCTTTCCAATCCTATGGGACAAAAGGAGGTAGTTTGAACCATTGGATCTGTGTTGGCACATTCCAACTCTCCTATTCTTTCCCCTTTCCCCTTGCGCTGTATCAGACAGACACACACACACATTCACTGTCACTGTCTCACACACACACACACATTCACTGTCACTGACTCACACACACTCACATTCACTCTCACTGACTCACACACACACACATTCACTGTCACTGACTCACAGACACACACATTCACTGTCACTGACTCACAGACACACACACATTCACTCTCACTGACTCACACACACACACATTCACTGTCACTGACTCACAGACACACACACACATTCACTGTCACTGACTCACAGACACACACACATTCACTGTCACTGACTCAGCACGTACCATTACCAACATGACTTAGTTAAAATGTTGCTGGTTTTGCTCCACGCGTACTCCACAGCCCTGACAACTATTTTGCCCAATGTGCTCCTCTTTGCCCTAACTGAATCTGCCTCCAGTGAATCCAAAATCATAACTACTCTGCATAAAATATCATCTTTCCTTACTTTGTATCTGTGGTTCCTAATACTTGAAGCATTGACAATTGAGAACAGCTTTTTTCCACTTCACTTGCTCAGGTTGGCATGATCTCTGTCAAATCCTCTCTATCAACCTTCTCTGTTGCAATGAGTGTAAATGAAGGGTCATATATGAACATCAAAATGCTGTATATGAATATCAAAAGATGGAAGTGTCTAAAATCTGAAATAAAAATGGAAAACACTGGAAATACTCAGCTGGTCAGGCAGTACCTGTGGAAAGAGAAGTGCATGTAACACATTTCACGACATTTGCCGGCGATATTAAACGTTATTCCGATTCTGGAGTTTCAGGTCAGAAAGCCTCCTTCAATATTCTTCAACTTGAAGTGTAACTCTGACCTGTTGAATGTTCCGGCACTTAGAATATTCCAGATTTGCTAATGATCTCAACATATCGATGCAGTAATAAAGAAAGTAAGGCAGTGGCTAGATTTCAGCTTTCGCTGACAATGTTCTACAGTTGTACCGTGGAAAGCGTTCTGACTGGCTGCATCACTCTCTGGCATGGTGGGGTAGGGGTGCTTGCAAAGATTCAAAGTAAGCTGTAGAGAGTTGTAAAATTAGCCAGCTCCATCATGGGTACTAATCTCCATGGTATCCAAGACATCAGATCAGCTCTCGATCCCCTGCAGATTGCCTATAAGGAGCGCAATGGAGTTGGCAATGCTGTCATCTACCTGCTGAACAGAGCTTACTCCCATTTGGATAAGCAGAGCAGCACTGTGAAGATCATGTGTTTTTTATTTCTCAAGTGCCTTCGATACCGTACAGTACTCACTACTGGAGGAAAAGCTCTGTTCAGTGCAGGTTGGCACTTCCATTGCATCCTGGATAATGGACGACCTGACTGGCAGACCACAGTTTGTGCACCTTCAGAGCTGTGTGTCAGACATGGCCATAAGCAGCACTGGGGCCCCACAGGGGACTGTATTGACTCCCTTCTTGTCTATCCTGTATACCTTGAACTTTAGATACAACACTGAGTCATGTCGTCTGCGGAAATTCTCTGATGACTCAGCAATAGTTGGGTGTATAAAGGGATGACGGGAGGATGAATACAGAGCCCTGGTGGAGGACTTTGTCAAATGGTCGAAGCTGCAGATCAACATTAGTAAGACACAGGAGATGTTTATGGGCTTCAGGAAGACTAAACCTGCATTGCTCCCTGTCACTATTGATGGTGAGGACGTGGATGTGGTGAGGATCTACAAGTACCTGGGGGGTGCACCTGGACAACAGACTTGAGTGGAGCACTAACACAGAGGCTGTGTACAAGAAGGGTCAGAGTTGCCTCTACTTCCTGAGGAGACTGAGGTCCTTTGGAGTATGCAGGCCTCTCCTTCATATATTCTACCAGTCTGTTGTCACCAGTACAACCTTCTATGCAGTGGTGTGCTGGGGCAATGGCATCAACATGGGTGATGCCAGCAGGCTCAATAAACTGATTAAAAAGGCTGGCTCTGTTATAGAAGTTAAACTGGACACACTGGAGGCTGTGGTAGAACAAAGGACCCTACGGAAAATCCTGGCAATTCTGGACAATGTTTCTCACACTCTGCATGCCACCTTGGCTGAACAGAGGAACATTTTAGAGATAGACTAAGACACCTGCGTGCTCCAAAGAGCATTACACGAAGTGATTCTTACCCTCGGCCATTAGGTTCTATAATGAGTAAACATATAGTTGGAGGAGTGATGACCCCCTCCTGTTAGACTGTTTGAGGTAACGTTTTTCATTCTTTCTACCTGTCTTCTAATATTTATATCTGTGCACTTGTAATGCTACTGTGACACTATAATTTCTTTTGGGATCAACAAAGGATCTATCTTCAAGAAGCGATGATTCAAAAGGGTAATGCCCATCATTAAGGACCCCCATCACCCAGGTCATGCCTTGTTCTCATCTCCACCATCAGGAAGGAGGTGCAGGAGCCTGAAGGCACACGCTCAGTGATTCAGGAACAGCTCCTTCCCATCTGCCATCTGATTTCTAAATGGACACTACCTCACTATGTTTTTATTTCAATTTTTGCACAACTTATTTATTTTATACTGTATATACCAACTGTAATTCAGTTCTTTTTCTATATTACCATGTATTTCACTGTACTGCTGCCATAAAGCTAACAAGATTCACGATATACGCCGGTGATATTAAACCTGATTCTGATTCTAGAGTGGTGAGGCTAAAATCTTTCACACCCGGAACTATCCTAATTTTTCTTTCCTTCACCCTTTTCAGAACTTTTCTATAGCGTGACAACCAGAAATGCATATAATAGCCAGGTGTGGCCTAACCAATTTATAGTAGCATTGGCAAAGGTTTAAGAAGCCAGAGAAACTAATAACCATTAAAAGTAATTCAAAGGATTGGAAGTACATTTATTATCAAAGAATGTATAAATGACACAACATTGAGATTTGTCTGCCTACAGGCAGCCACAAAACAAGAAACCTGAAAGAACCCAATTAAAAAAAAACCAACACCCGATGCACAGAGAAAGAGGAAAACCAGAAATCAGGCAAAGCAACAGCATTCCGAACCAAATTGAGTCCATTGACCTGAAGCCCTGGACCAGCCAGAGTAGGCCCAAAAGCCTCAGTCTCAGTTCATTGATAGCGGGGCAAATCGCCGTGCAGCTCGCCGACATGAAGTGCTTAGCAGCCAGAGCAGTCTCACAGCCTCAGCACGGCAGAGAAAGGAGTAAGCGTCACAGACAGCGATGAGAAACGGTCCAACCCTTGCCTTCGATCCCGGTGCCACACCTTCCCTGTCTATCTGGGTTGACATTCAAATTGCCCAAACACCCGGGTCCTAGTGCAGTGATACACTCTGGGCTTAGACCTCGCCACACAGACTGTAGCATCCTCGGCCTCTCCAAATCGGCTCGGTGCTTGGAGCAATCCAACCTCGCACCTGCGTTAGGTGGACAGGCACCGAAACTCCTCGGCCCCAACGCCTCCCCAAATCGCTCAATCCGACTCCATTTTCAGCAGTAACACCATCTCCACCTGTGAGCCCATCTCGAACATGTTATGCTCCAATGGAATCAGCTTCGCCTCCGTTCATTGTTTGCAGTGATAGCTTAACACAAATTACTTCAGAAAAGGTGTTATTAATAATATTTTCAGCTGATTTTCTTGCCTTTTGAACCACCAATATCAACTTCAGTAGCGCCATCTTAAACCGGAATATATGTATCAGAATCAGAACCAGGCTCATTGTCACTGATATGAAGTGTGGGCACGTGGCCAAGTGGTTAAGGCATTCGTCTAGTGATCTGAAGGTCGCTGGTTCGAGCATTAGCTGAGGCAGCGTGTTGTGTCCTTGAGCAAGGCACTTAACTACACATTGCTCTGAGACGACACCAGTGCCAAGCTGTATCAGCTCTAGTGCCCTTCCCTTGGACAACATCGGTGGCGTGGAGAGGGGAGACTTGCAACATGGGCAACTGCCGGTCTTCCATACAACCTTGCCCAGGCCTGTTTCCTGGAAACCTTCCAAGGCACAAATCCATGGTCTCACGAGACTAACAGATGCTATAAATATATGTCATGAAGTGTAATACATAGAAATTACTGTAAGTTACAGTAAGAAATATATATACTATACATAAAATAAATAATGGTGCAAAAAGAGGTCTCCTGATGAATTACCTTGGCCCAAATGTCAGCTGTTTATTCCACTGCAGAGGTGCTGCCTGAGGCTGCTGAATCTCCCAGCATTTTTTATGTATTATTCTGGTTTTCCAGCATTGACACAATCTCTTGGGTTTCCAGAACAGTTAGGTAGTGTTCAGGGGTTCATAGACCATTCGGAAATCTGATGGTGGCGGGCAAAAGGCTGCTCCCAAAATGTTGAGTGTGCATCTTCAGGCTCCTGTACCTCCTCCCTGACGGGATGACGGTAGTAGCGAGAAGAGGACATGCCCTGAGTGGTGAGGGTGCTTCATGATGGATGATGTCATGTTGAAGATGTCCTTGACTGTGGGGAGCTAGTGCCCATGATGGGACTGGCTGAGCGAGCAATCCTCTGTAGCTTGTTCTGATCCTGTGCATTGGAGCCTCCCTATCGGACAGCGATACAACCAGTCAGAATGCTGTCCATGGTAAATCTGTAGAAGTTAGCTAGCCTTTGGTGACTTACCAAATCTCTTAAAATTCCTAATGAAATATAGCCGTGCTGGCATGCCTTCTTTGTGATTGCATCAATACATAGGGACCAGGATAAATCTTGAGACATAATGTATGCAGTACAACATCTAATGAAATACTACCACTATATCAGAAGATATATCTATTTAGCGATTTTAATTTCCAAATGTATTTATAAAATGGCTTAAAATGCCCCTGTTGAAAACTTTGCCCAAAATGCTTCCCTAAAGGAAAGTGTTACTTACTGGTGCAGACAATTCTGTTAGTTCCATCTTCACATTATTTTCTATAAGGCTATCAATTCATGTTATATTCCTCTGGGAGAGAACTAACAACTGAAATGAGAAGTCATTAATGGTGTAGTGTCGACTAAAGTTCATCCCTTAAAATGGATTAAGAGTGCAGGGGGTGAAATGCCAGTAAACCACTCTGCAAGGTGCAACGTGTTTTCTGTTTACAATCCTTCCTCACTCGATTATGATTACCTGTTGCTAGAGATTAGGCAAATTCTGAGGGAAAAAGACAACCATTACTACTCGTGCACACCTCCTTGTGGCTACTTTCAGATCAGCAGTGAAGGTAAATGTGAGAGATCATTTGGACTGGCCTGCTGGGGTATTCAAGGAAGGTAAGAGCATAGGACCATAAGATATAGGAACAGAATGAGGCCATTTGGCCCATCGAGTCTGCTCCGCCATTTCATCATGGTTGATCCATTTCCTCTTCAACCTCATTCTCCTGGTTTCTCCCTGTAACCTTTCACACCCTGACTAATCAAGAACCTATAAATACACCAAATGACCTGAACTCCCAAGTTGTCTGTGGCAATCAATTCCTCACATTCAATAGGTTTCATTGAGATATCCCCTCATTCTTCCAAATTCCAGCGAGAAGAGGCCCAGAGCCATCAAACACTCCTCATAACATAAGCCTTTTATTCCTGGAATCATTTTCGTAAACCTCCTCTGAACCCTCTCCAATGTCCCCACATCCTTTCTTGGATAAGGGGCCCAAAACTGCTCACAGTACTCCAAGTGAGGCTTCACCAGTGATTTACAAAGTCTCAACATTACATCCTTGCTTTTATATTTCAGTCCTCTGGTACGAGCAGAAAGCTTTAACAAGGAATAATTTCCCAAGGACCTTCGGAAAGGGAATATGTAAGTGGGCCCCTCGAGATTGTTTCTATTTATTCTATTTAAAGATACAGCACAGAACAGACCATTCACGTCCAATGAGCCTGCACCATCCAATTACAATCATGTGACCAATTAACCTACTAACCCATATGTCCTTAGCATGTCCTTAGGAAGGAAAAGATGAATTATGAAAGGAAGCTGGTGACTAATATCAAAGAAGATACTAAAAGCTTTTTTAAATATATAAAGGAAAAAAGATGGTTGAGGGTAGATATAGGACCAATAGAAAATGACTCTGGAGATATTGTAATGAGAGACGCAGAGATGGAAGAGGAACTGAATGCGTATTTTGCATCAGTCTACACAGCGGAATACATCTGCAGTATACCGGACATTCAGGAGTGTCAGGGATGTAAAGTATGTGCAGTGAAAATTACGACTGAGAAGGTGCTCAGGAAGCTTAATGGTCTGAGGGTGGATAAATCTCCTGGACCTGATGGAATGCACCCTTGGATTCTGAAAGAAGTAGCTGGAGAGATTGTGGAGGCATTAACAATGATCTTTCAAGACTCAATAGATTCTGGCATTGTACAGATGACTGGAAAACTGCAAAAGTTACTCCGCTATTTAAGAAGGGTGGGAGGCAGCAGAAAGGAAACTATAGGCCTGTTGGCCTGACATCAGTGGTTGGGAAGTTGTTGGAATTGATTGTTAGGGATGAGATTACAGAGTACCCGGAGGCACATGACAAGATAGGCCAAAGCCAGCATGGTTTCCTGAAAGGAACATCCTGCCTGACTGACCTACTGCAATTCTTTGAGGAAATTACATGCAGGGTAGACAAAGGAGATGCAGTGGATGTGGTGTACTTGGATTTTCAGAAGGCCTTTGACAAGGTGCTGCACGTGAGGCCGCTTAGCAGGATAAGAGCCCATGGAATTACAGGGGAGTTACTAGCATGGGTGGAGCATTGGCTGGTCGGCAGAAAACAGAGAGTGGGAATAAAGGGATCCTATTCTGGCTGGCTGCCAGTTACCAGTGGAGTTCCCCAGGGGTCGGTGTTGGGACCACTGCTTTATACGATGTATGTCAATGATTTGAACTATGGGATTAATGAATTTGTGGCTAAATTTACCAATTATACAGATAGATGGAGGAGCGGGTAATGTTGAGGAAACAGAGAGCCTGCAGAGAGACTTAGATAGTTTAGGGGAATGGGCAAAGAAGTGGCAATGTTGGTCATGTACTTTGGTGGAAGAAATAAAAGGGCAGACTATTATTTAGATGGGGAGAGAATTCAAAATGCAGAGATGCAAAGGGACTTGGGAGTCATTGTGCAGGATACCCTAAAGGTTAACCTCCAGGTTGAGTCGGTGGTGCAGAAGGCGAATGCAATGTTGGCATTCATTTCTAGAGGTATAAAATATAAGAGCAGGGATGTGTTGTTGAGGCTCTAAAAGGTACTCGTGAGACCACACTTGGTGTATTGTGTGCAGTTTTGGGCTCCTTATTTTAGAAAGGATATATTGACATTGGAGAGGGTTCAGAGAAGATTGACGAATGATTCCAGGAACGAAAGGGTTACCATATGAGGAACATTTGGCAGCTCTTGGGCTATAGTCATAGTCATACTTTATTGATCCTGAGGGAAATTGGTTTTCGTTACAGTTGCACCAACCAAGAATAGAGTATAAATATAGCAATATAAAACCATAAATAATTAAATAGTAATACGTAAATTGTGCCAGGAAATAAGTCCAGGAACAGTCTATTGGCTCAGGGTGTCTGACCCTCCAAGGGAGGAGTTGTAAAGTTTGATGGCCACAGGCAGGAATGACTTCCTATGACACTCTGTTGCATCTCGGTGGAATGAGTCTCTGGCTGAATGTACTCCTGTGCCCAACCAGCACATTATGTAGTGGATGGGAGACATTGACCAAGATGGCATGCAACTTGGACAGTATCCTCTTTTCAGACACCACCGCGAGAGAGTCCAGTTCCATCCCCACAACATCACTGAATGAGTTTGTTGATTCTGTTGGTGTCTGCTACCCTCAGCCTGCTGCCCCAGCTCACAACAGCTAACGTGATAGCACTGTCCACCACAGACTCGCAGAACTTCCTCAGCATCGTCCAACAGATGTTAAAGGACCTCAGTCTCCTCAGGAAAAGGCTCTATTCCCTGGAGTTCAGAAGAATGAGGAAGAAACATTCCAAATGTTAAAAAGCCTGAACAGATTAGATATGGCAAAGTTATTTCCCATGGTAGGGGAGTCTAGGACAAGAGGATTCAGGATTGAAGGACGTCCATTTAGAACAGAGATGCAGAGAAATTACTTTAGTCAGAGGGTGGTATATCTGTGGAATTTGTTGCCATGAGCAGCTGTGGAGACCAAGTCACTGGGTATATTTAAGGCAGAGATAGATAGGTTCTTGATTAGCCAGGACATCAAAGGGTATGGGGAGAAGCAGGTGAGGGGGATGACTGGAAGACTTGGATCAGCCCATGATTGAATGGCGGAGCATTAGGAGAATGACCTACTTCTGCTCCTATATCTTACGGTCATATGGTCTTATGTGAGAGGAAAAGGGAGCACCTGGAGGGAACCCACGTGGTCACAGGGAGAATGTACAAATGCCTTACAGACAGTGGCAGGAATTGAACCTGGACTGCTGGCATTGCAATACCGTCACACTAACCACTACACTACTGTGCAGCCCCAAATCTTCAATCAGGTCATAGTTGGCACTACATCTCTCAGCTAGTTTTAGCAAAATGAAACTTGCTTACTTCCCATTACGCCACTAGCATTGCGGGCAGCGATGAAGGTCTTCCATCTCTGGTGGTGTTCAAGGCTTCCTTCATCGTATCAGTCGTTTCCTCTCAGTTTTCACTACTGTCAGTCGTGCAAGAGCCGGATGGAAACTCAGGAATACAGTCGCATTCGGATTTAGAAGAATTCTTCATTGTTTCATAGATCTCCGGAGAGGAATAAACAGTCAATGTTTTCGGTCAAGTCCCTTCATCAGGTTTGGAAACGAAGAGAACAGAAGCCAGAATTAGAAGGTGGTGGTAGAGGACGGAGTACAAACTAGAAGTTGATAGGTGAGACCTGGTGAGGGGGAAAGTGAGTGGGGAGGGGGCAACTGGGAGGTGATAGGTGGAAAAAGTAAAGCGTAAAGAAGAAGGAATCTGATGGGAGAGGACAGTGGACCATGGAAGAAAGGGAAAGAGAACAGCACTATAGGGAGGTGATGGGTCAGTGAGAAGAGAAGGGCTAAAAGGGGAGCCAGAATGGGGAATGGCAAAAGAGAGAAGGAGGGAGAGGAAAGAAATCTCTAAAAGTTAGAGAAATCAATGTTCATGCCATCAGGTTGGTCGCTACCCAGACAGAATAAGAGGTGTTGCTCCTCTAGCCTGAGAGAGACCTCATCGAGGGAGTAGAGGTGGCCAAGGACCAACGTGCCAGAGTGGGAATGGGAAGTAGAATTAAAATGAATGGCCACTGGGAAAACCTGCCTTTTGTGGCTTGTAGAATAGAGGTGCTCAACAAAGTGGTTCCCCAATCCTTATAACTATTACATTTTATGATCTGTGTCCAGTATAATCAATTTGGCTTCAGTGATAGCTCATTGTTCTCTGAATAGCAGGTTCTGAACCATTTTCATTCTATTTTCTGCTGGTGGAATATTTCGTGTTGTCCTGATGAACTACACAGCGAAAGAAAATCATCCCGTATTGTTTAACTCCTGCATATTTTATCAGCCTCTCTTCTTCCCCAATGGCTGATTAAAAAAAAGATGCCAATGAATTTATTGATAGTGACATTTCAGTTGGAAAAGTTGCAAATGAAATATTTATCTTCATTAGAGCTAAAATTTTTAAAAAACTATTCACAGAACCAGAATGAGGTCTTAAGAACAGAATCAAACATCTCTGTAATACTGTATCAGGATCAATGAAAACAAGAATTTGAGGATTAAGATGAGTAAGTTACAAATAACAGTCTGTTGCTCATTGGGGTTGCAACCGCCTTTATTATTTGTTATATTCTAATGAAAATAATCACACTTCCATTCAAAGCTCCTCATTGAGTTAACCTGTTTTAATGCCATACCATCTAACATTGTAAACATTAATTCCCTCCAGCACTGGCACAGATTGGCCACAATATATATCATCTACAAAATCCACCAGTTAATCATGCAAACTACTCTGCGAACACTTCCCAAACTGATAGACCTCCATCACCCCAAATGACAAAAGCAGCACATTCATGGGAACAGATCACTTCTCCGTGCAAGTCAAGAAATCCCACATAGACCATAAGTCAGGAGCAGGTTTAGGCCATTTGGCTCATTGAATCTGCTTGCCCTTCCATCATGGCTGATTTAGTATTCCTCTCAACCCCATTCTCCTGCCTTCTCCCTGTAACCCTTAACATCCTGATTAATAAAGGCCCTATCAACCTCAGCTTTAAATATACCCAATGACTTGGCCTCACAGCTGTCTGTGGCAACAAATTCGACAGCTTCATCACCCTCTGGTTAAAAAACACTTTCTTCAGTTCTGTTCTAAATGGGCTTCCCTCAATTCTGAGTCTGGTCCTAAACTCCTCCACTACAGGAAACACTCTCTCCACATCCACTCTATCCGGGGTTTTCAATATTCAATAAGTTTCAATGAGATCCCCTCTCATTCGTCTAAACTCCACCAAGTACAGGTCCAGAGCCATCAAACATTCCTCATAGGTTAACTCTTTCATTCCTGGGATTATTCTTGTGAACCTCCTCTGGACTCCCTCCAATGCCAGCACATTTTTTCTTAGCTAAGGGGCCCAAAATTTCTCGCAAAACTCTAAGTGAGGTTTGACTAATACCTTATAAAGCCTCAGCATTACATCCTTGCTTTTATATTCTAGTCCTCTCAAAATGAATACTAGCATTGCATTTGCCTTCCTCACCACTGACTCAACCTGCAATTTAACCTTCATGGAACCCTGCACAAAGACTTCCAAGTCCCTTTGCACCTCTGATTTTTGAATTTTCTCCCATTTAGTAAATATTCCACTACTTTATTCCTACTACCAAAGTGTATAACCATGCATTTCCCTATACTATATTGCAACTGCCACTTTTTTATCCATTCCCCCAATCTGTCTAAGTCCTTCTGCAGACACCCTGCTTCCTCAACACTACCTGCCCCTAGATCTATCTTCGTATCGGCTGCAAACCTGGCCACAAAGCCATCAATTCCTTCATTCAAGTAATTGACACAGAAGAAGAAAGAAGTGGTGCCAACTCTAAAACCAGTGAAACACCACCATCACCAGTAGCCAACCAGAAAAGGCCTCCTTTATTCCCACTCTTTGCCCCCTGCCAATCCGTCAATCTTCTATCCATGCTAGTATCTTTCCTGTACTGCCATAGGCTCTTATGTTGTTAAGCAGCTTGATGTGTGGCACCTTGTCAGAGGCATTTGAATATCCAAATAAAAACATGCAATGACTCTCTTTTTTTCTATCCTGCTTGCTATTTTTTCAGAGAATTCCAACAGATCTGTCAGGCAAGATTTTCCCTTGAGGAAACCATGCTGACTTTGGTCTATTTTATCATGCGCTTCTAAGTACCCTGAAACCTCATCCTTAATAATAGGCTCCAATATCTTTCCAACCACTGAAGTCAGGCTAACTGGCCTATAATTTCCTTTCTTCTGCTTCCCTCCCTCCATAAAGAGGGGAGTGACAATTGCAATTTTCTAGTCCTCAGGAACAATTCCAGAATTCAGTGATTCTTGAAAGATCAATACTAATGCCTCCTCAACCTCTCCAACTACCTCTTTCAGAACCCTGGAGGGGCAGTCCATCTGGTCTAAGTGACTTATCTACTTTCAGCTTCCCAAGCACATTCTCCTCAGTAATAGCAATGGAACTCACTTCTGGCCCCTAACACGCTCTTATTTCAGGCATTCTGGTAATGTCTTCCCCAGTGAAGACCGACATGTTGTCCACCCAGTACTAACCCTGCAACCTCATTTTCCAGCAGTCCGATACCCACTCTTGTCTCCCTTTTACTCTTTATATATCTGAAAAAAATTTAGGTATCCTTTTTTATACTATAGGCTAGCTTACCTTCCTATTTCACCTCTTCACTCTTTATGGCTGTTTTGGTTGCCTTCTGTTGGTTATTAAAAGCTCCCCAATCCTCTAACTTCCTACTAATTTTTGCTCTATTATGTGCTCTCTCTTTAGCCTTTATGTTTTATTTAATTTCCCTTGTCAGCCACAGTTGCCTCATCCTCCCTTTAGAATACTTCTTCATCTGTGGGACGTATCTTTCGTGTACCTTCCGAATTTGCCCCAGAAACACCAGCCATTTCTGTTCTGCTGTCATCCCTGCTAGTGCCCCCTTCCAATCAACTTTGGCCAGCTTCTCTCTCAGGCCTCTGCAATCCCCTTTAATTCGCCGTGATACTGATACATCCGATTTTTGCTTCTCATTGTCAAGCTGGAGGGTGAATTCTATCATATCACGATCACTGTCTCCTAAGAGTTCCTTTACCTTAAGCTCTCTAATCAAATCTAGTCATTACATAACACTCAATCCAGAACTGCCATTCCCTGCGTGGGCTCAGCCACAACCTGCTCTAGAAAGCTATCTCATTGACATTCTACAAATCCCTTCTCTAGGGATGCAGCACCAACCTGCTCTTCCCAATCTACCTGCATATTGAAATCCCTCATGATTATCGCAACGTGGCCCTTTCGACATGCCATTTCTATCTCCTGTTGTATTTTGTTACTCACATCCTGACTACTGTTTGGGGGCTTGTACATAACTTCCATCAGGGTCTTTTTACCCTTGCAGTTTCTTAACTCCATCTGCAAGGATTCTACATCTTCCGAACCTATGGCACCTCTTCCTATAGATAGGATTTCATTTTTTAGCAACAGATTCACGCCCCCACCCCGCGTACTTGCCTGTCCTTTTGATATGATGTGTATTTTGGATGCTAAGCTCCCAACTATGATCTGCTTTTTGTCACGACTGAATCCTGAGCCCGTCCCGTCTACTTGCGTTTGATCCCTCTCCCTCCCTTCTTACTGCTACCATCGGGCAGGAAATGCTGGAATGTTAGGTCACACACCACCAAGTTCATGAACAGCTGTTGCCCTACACCAGCTTCATTTCCCTCAGCACTGAAATGACTACTCAGCCTGTACACTCACTTTCAAGGCCTTTGTTGTGTATGGCTTTTCATAGATTCTATTACATTTCTTTATCTTCTTGTGGGTGCCTACAAGAAAATTAGTCTCCAGGTTGTATATGGTATACTTACTTTGATACTAGATTTACTTTGAACTTTGAAGAACTACAGGTTCTCTCCAAGTGACACTCCACCATGGCTTGGGAGTATTTTATTAGTTCTTTGCCACTGGTCTAATGTGGTGATGGATCAGAACATAGGAGGGAGACTGAAGTTCTGGCTGAGTGGTGCCACAACGACAACCTCTCACTCAATGTCAGCAAGACCAAGGATCTGATTATTGACTTCAGGAGGAGGAAATCAGAGGTCCGTGAACCAGTTCTCATTGAGGGATTAGAAGTGGAATGGGTCATAAATTTTAAATTCCTTTATATTATCATTTCAGAGGACTTCTCCTGGGCCCAGCACATAATTGCAATTAAGAAGATAGCACAACAGTGTCTCTACTTCCTTAGGAGATTGTGAAGATTTGCCATGATATCTAAAACTTTGACAAACTTCTTGGATGAGTGATGGAGTCTGGTTGCATCATGGCCTGACAGAGGAACACCAATGCCCTTGAATGAAAAGTCCTACAAAGAGTAGTGAATCATGATGGACCCAGTCCATCACGGGTAAAGTCCTCTCCACCATTGAGCACATCTACACAGAGCTTTGTCACAGGAAAGCAGTATCCGTCATCAGGGACGTTCACCACCCAGGTTATGCTCTCTTCTGCTGTAGTCATCAGGAAAAAGGTACAGGAGCCTCAGGACTCACAGTACCAGGTCCGGAACAGTTATGACCCCTCAGTCATCAGGCTCTTGAACCAAAGGGGATAACTTACTCAACTTCACTTGCCCCATCACTGAAATGTTCCCACAGCCTGCAGGCTCACTTTCAAGGACTATTCAGAACCAGAATTAGAATTGGAATCAGGTTTAATATCTTTGGCATATGTCATAAAATTTGTTTACAGCAGTAGTACACTAACATACATGATAAATAAATATAGAAAAAAGTGAGTTACATTATATATGTAACTTGATAGAGGTATTTAAAATTATAAGAGGGATAGATAGAGTTGATGTGGATAGGCTTTTTCCATTGAGAGTAGGGGAGATTCAAACAAGAGGACATGAGTTGAGAGTTAAAGGGCAAAAGTTTAGGGGTAACGTGAGGGGGATCTTCTTTACTCAGAGAGTGGTAGCTGTGTGGAACGAGCTTCCAGCAGAAGTGGTTGAGGCAGGTTGGATGTTGTCGTTTAAAGTTAAATTGGACAGCTATACGGACAGGAAAGGAATGGAGGGTTATGGGCTGAGTGCAGGTCGGTGGGACTAGGTGAGAGTAAGAGTTCGGCACAGACTAGAAGGGCTGAGATGGCCTGTTTCCGTGTTGTAATTGTTATATGGCTTTATATATATATATAGATATAGATATATAATATATATATAGAAATATATTAAATAGTAATGTTAAAATAGGTAGTGCACAAAAAAGGAATAGAAAGAAGTAGAGAGTTAGTGTCCATGGGTTCAATGTTCTGTTGAAAATCGGACGGCAGAGGGGAAGAATCTGTTCCTGAATCGCTGAGTGTGTGACTTCAGGCTTCTGTACCTCCTTCCCAATAGTAACAGTGTGAAGAGAGCACGTCCTGAGTGGTGGGGATCCTTAATGATGGACAACACCTTCCTAAGGCACTGCTCCTTGAAGATGTCTTAGATACAAAAGAGGCTGGTACCCATGATGGAGCTGACTAATTTTACAAGTTTTTGCAACTTTTCTGTCTTATGCAGTTCCCCCACCACACCAGAGAGTGATGCAGCCAGTCAAAATGCTCTACATGGTACATTGTAGAAGTTTTTGAAGTATAGCTGCGGCCTTTCCTTCTTTATAGCTACATCAATATGTTGCGCCCAGATTAGCTCTCTCCACTTCTGATCCCTCTACAAGGATTGGTTCGTGCTCTTTCATCTTACCCTTTCTGAAGTTCACAATCAGCTCTTTGGTCTTGCTGACTTTGAGTGCAAGGTTATTGCTGTGACACCACTCAACTCGCTGGTATATCTCACTCGTGTACGCCCTTTCATCACCATCTGAGATTCTGCCAACAATGGTAATATCATCAGCAAGTTTATAGATGGTATTTGAACTGTGCCTGGCCACACAGTCATGGGTGTAGAGGCAGTAGAGCAGTGGGCTAAGAACACATCCCAGTGTTGATCGTCAGCAAGACGGAGATGTTACTTCCAATTCTCACAGATTGTCGTCTTCCGGTTTGGAAGCCGAGGATCCAGTTGCAGAGGAAGGTTCTGTAGCTTTTCAATCAGGACTTTCGGAATGATGGTGTAGAATGCTGAGCCATAGTTAATAAGCAGCATCCTGACATAGGTACTTGCATTAACCTGGTGATGCAAGGACACAAGAAGAGCCATTGAGATCACTCCTGCTATACACCTATTGCGGCAATTGGAACATTACGGTGGGTCCAAGTTCTTTCTGAGATAAGTGTTGATTCTAGCCATGATCAACCTCTCAGCAAATTTTATTACTGTAGATGTGAGCGCTACTGGATGACAGTTGTTGAGGCAGCTCACACTACACTTCTTGGGCACTGGTACAACTGTTGCCCTTTTGAAGCAGGTGGAACTTCCAACAGAGCAATGGAAGATCGAAGCTGTCTTTGAATACCCCCGCCAGTTGGTTGGCACAGGTTTTCAGAGCCTTACCTGGTACTCCATCGGGGCCTGCCACCTTGAGAGAGTTCAACTTCTTGAAAAACAGCTGACGTCAGCCTCCGGGACAGAGATCACAGGGGCACAGGATGTCACACAGATACTTTCCACTATGAAGTTTGAAGTCCCAGAACCATAGGAGTACTTTAATCAAAAGGATGAAAGCCATTCAGGAAGGCTTCTTACCCGTTATATATCCAGGCAAGCTGAGAGAGGGCAATAAATGTGTCCTTGTTAGGAATGAACGCATCCCCAAAAAACTGAGTTACTCAGCCTTCATTTTTGAGAAAGAAACTAAAGAAAGTCCTTTATCTATCATCACATTTGGGAAAATATAATGATACAGATATAAAAAATAAATATTACAGATATAAAATGCTGAAAAATCAGCAGGTCAGGAATATTTTGTGGAAAGGGTATCAAAGTTAACCTTTCAGGTTGAAGACCATACATCAGAAATATTACTGATGATGAATCAGACTGCTGTTCACATTTGTTCGTCTCTATATATAGAGACATTATAGAAATGTCTGATTACGCAGGAGTGAAACGTTACAGTACTTACTGACTTCATAGATGGCAATCTGTGGTCAGCCTACCCACCCTTGTGTGGGAGGATACACAGAGCTAAACTTTTCTTCAGTATTTCTATTGCAGGAACTTCACTTTCTGTGCTGTATTTCCAGTTATACCAACTGGAAGATTTGTTTTCAAAATTTAACAATTGTTTTAGGAAAGCATATATCTGAGCAGGTTTTAAGCAAAATATTTTCATATTTGACTCAACCATACTTCTACAAATGCACAATCAATCCAGTTCTCATGGTCCACTCTCCTCTCCTATCAGGTTCCTTCTTGTCCAGCCATTAACCTTCCCACCCACCTGGCTTCACCTATCATCTTCCAGCTAGCCCCCTTCCCCTCCCTTCAACTTTTTTCTGGTGTCTTCCCCCGCCCTTCTCAGTCCTGATGAAGGGTCTCGGCCTGAAACGTCAACTGTTCATCTCCATAGGTGCTGTCTGACCTACTCGAGTTTTGCCAGCATTTTGTGTTTATTGCTTTTTACATTCCAATTTGAATTTTATTTTGGACAATAAGACCAACAGACATAGGAGGAGAATTAGGCCATTTGGCCCATCAAGTCTACTCCACCATTCCATCATGGCTGAAATATTATCTCTCTCAACCCCATCCTCGTTCCTTCTCACTACAACCTTTGATGGCCTTACTAATCGAGAACATGAGAACGTAAGAAATAGGAGCAGGAGTCGGCCATCTGGCCCATCGAGCCTGCCCCGCCATTCAATAAGATCATGGCTGATCTGTCCGTAAACTCAGCTCCATCTACCTGCCTTTTCCCCATAACCCTTAATTCCGTTACTATGTAAAAACCTATCTGTATCTTAAATATATTTAGTGAAGAAGCCTCAACTGCTTCCCTGGGCAGAGAATTCCACAGATTCACCACTCTCTGGGAAAAAGAGTTTCTCCTCATCTCCATCTTAAATCTTCTCCCCTGAATCTTGAGGCAATGTCCCATAGTTCTAGTCTCACCTACCAATGGAAACAACTTTCCTACTTCTATCTTATCTATCCCTTTCAAAATTTTGTCTGTTTCTATAAGATCCCCTCTCGTTCTTCTGAATTCCAGAGAGTATAGTCCCAGGTGACTCAATCTCTTTTCATAAATTAACCCCTTCATCTCTAGAATCAACCTGGTGAACCTCCTCTGCACTGCCTCCAAAGCCAGTGCAAAGAGCCTATCAGCCTCTGCTTTTAACATCTTATTTTTACTTTTTATGTTTATGTGACACAATTTTCAGATGGCAAAGTGGAGATTCGTCTTTATCAAAAGAGGTGTAAAGCATTCCTCCCCTCTGCTAACCTGCAAGTCATTCTTGGACAAGGTGTACCTCCTACTTAGGACCCCGATCAGATGGAAACAGATGCTGAATGGTCTTATGAGAAGCAGGTGCAGATCACAAGTCTTGGTTATGTGACCACTGATGCCAGGCAGACAGTTTCTGAAGAGTATTGATAGTACCTGGGGTCACCAGTCTTGTAAAGACACTGCCCAGAAGAAGGCAATGGCAAACCACTTCTGTAGAAAAATTTAGCAAGAACAATCATGGACAGGGAAAGACCATGATCATCTATATCATATGTCTTAGCACATACAACTGAACTACACAGTTTTACACTGTTCAGATCTACTCTTGAATTGATCTATGAATAGAAATCATGGGAGATTTTCTTTATTCGTTCCTTATCGTGAGGTGTTAATGTACTATGTAACATTCTATTATCTTGTATGTGCCTAATACCTGTACTACACAGAGTACTGCACAAAACTGGTCCCATGCAGAATGACAACCCCCCTCACCAGTTTCATCATATGTATAAGTTGGGCAATACTTGGACCATTTCCTCAGTTAAGCCCAGAAACCACTCCGAATCACTCAGAGAGTGGTTTATACTCACCGAGTCCATGGTTGAAATGTACAGGAATTTCCACTGGCTTTTCTCCCTTTTGGTGTCTCACAGATGCAGCTGTAGTACTGTATGAGGCGGAAGTCATAAATCAGGGGAGCTCCTTGGAAAGGACCGGAGGGTACAGCATCAGAATAGAAGGATCTCTGTTTAGGACAGAGTTGAGGAGGAATGTCCTTAGCCAGAGAATGGTGGATCTGTGGAATACATTACCACAGACCAGGACCAGGTCACTAGGTCACTGGGTGCACTTAAAGCGGAGTTAGAGAGATTCTTCATTAATCGGGGTGGTAAAGGTTACGGGGAGAAGACAGGAAAATGCAGTAGAGAGGGATACTAAATCAGCCATGATGGAATGGTGGAGCAGACTCAATGGGCTGAATGGCCTAATTCTGCGCCTATGTCTTATGGTCTTATAATTTCAGAAGCAATATGCAAATCATCAATTTACCTGCACAAAGTCCCATCACATTTAACCCTCTTAAGCAGTTCTTCCCAATGAGAATCACTGCTGAAACTTGTGAGAGATCTTCAGCTGACCTCCACTTAAACTGATAAGATGGACATTTAGTAGCATCCCACTTCTGCATCACTCAATTTAATTCATGACAGAAGAGACAGACACCTGGCCAAGGACAAGAGCTATTGAGAGCAGACCCTCAAAAGAGTTTTTGAAAGCCTTATTTTAAAAAAAAAGCTGTGATCCAACTGGACTATCTAGGCATTAGTAAAGAATTGGTGGTAGAATCCCAACAATGGCTTGGGTGAAGACTTTACTAAGAACTAAAACAGATATTCAATCCGTAGGTCATAAACACAAGAGGTTCTGCAGACGCTGGCAATGCAGGTCAACACACACAGAATGCTGGAGGAACTCAGCAGGTCAAGCAACATCAATGGATGTGAATAATCAGTTGACATTTCAGGCTAAGACCCTTCATTAGGACTGAGAAGGAAGGGGGAAGCGGACATGGTGAGAGGATGGGGGAAGAATAAGGAGGACAAGCTGGCAGATGGCAAGCAAGACCAGGTGAGGGGGAATGTGGGTAGGTGGGGAGGGGATGAATTAAGAAGCTGGGAGGTGATAGGTGGAAAAGGTAAAGGGCTGAGGAAGAAGGGGTCTGATAGGAGAGGATAATGGAGCATGGGAAAAAGGGAAGGAGGAGGTGAACCAAAGGGTGGTGAAGGACAGGTGGGGAGAAGGGGCAAGATGAAAGGAGTAACAGAATGGGGAATGGAAAAAAAGAAAGGGATGGGGAGAGAAATTCTGGACAGTTGGAGAAATTGATGTTCATAACACAAGGTGGGAAACTATTCAGATGAAATATGAAGTGTTGCTCCTCCAATGTGAGTCTGACTACATTGTGGCAGTACAGGAGGCCATGGACCGACATATTGGAATGGGAATGGGAATGGGCATAGCCTGGTCAAATAGCAGTACCATTGCAGCTTTGTTGCACGTAGTCATGCTCTAATGTTGCAGCAATGATATTAACTATAATTTTTGTCACATCTGAATGCACTACAGCCTCCTCTTATAGGCATGTTTAGCACATTTAATGTGCAAGTCACAGTTGCAAAATATGCTTTACATGATAGGAAGAGCCAATTAAGCTGAATAACTTCACATTGCATTTCAAACAAATTGCACATAAAATGATTGCAATCACCTTTCCGGAACATAATTTTGACTTTGCAAAGACTTATAAAGGGTATGTTTTAATATCCCAGTGTCCTTGAAGTATTTATTTTTAAAATGTTATGTAACATAAGACCATAAGATATAGGAGCAATATTAGGCCCATTTGACCCAATGGGTCCACACTGGCTCATGGCTGATCCAATTTTCCTCTGAGCCTGAATCACCTGCCTTCTCCCCGTATCCCTTCATGACCCGGACAATCAAGAATCTGTCAACCTCTGCCTTAAATATACTTAAAGGCTTGGCCTCCACCGCTCCACAGACTCACCACACTCTGGCTAAGAAATTCCCCCTCATTTCCATTCCAAAAAGATGCCCTTTTAATCTGAGGCTGAGTCCTCTGGACTTAGACTCTCCCTCCATAGGAAACATCCTCTCCACATCCACTCTATCAAGGCATTTTACCATTCCATAGGTGCAAATGAGGTCACATCTCATTCTTCTGAAATGTAATGAGTAACTTTGCAGTAAGTTCATTTACCCTACTCCATACACTGCGCACTTTTCAGTCCTGTATTCACTCTTTTCGATTTTGTTGACTGCAATTTTACCCTATCAACAGCCTCTCCTCACTACACATTGCCTGTTTGTAAACCAACTACTTCATCTTCAGCACTATTATCAGCCTTTCCTGTAAAACGTCTTGCATTGAAATATATGCAGCTCAGGAGACTAGTCTCACCATGCTCAACCTTTTGTTTTCTTAATTTCTCTGAGGTCTTACCAACATCTGCCTTCACAACCTCTCCACTAACTGTTCTGGTGCTCTGGTTCCCATCACTGTGCAACTCTAGATTAAACCCTACCCTGCAGCATTAACAAACCTTCCCATTCGGATATTCGTTCCCCTCCAGTTCAGGTGCAAATGGTCCTTTCTGTACAGGTCCAACCTTCCCTGGAAGGGAGTCCAATGATTCAAAAATTCTTATGCCCACCCTCCTACACCAACTCCTTAGCCAAGTGTTACACTGCATGATCTTCCTAGTTCTGGCCTCACTAGCACGTGGCACCAGCCACAGATCACAACCCTGGAGCTCCTGCCCGTTAGCTTAACTCCCTGAAATCCCTATGCAGAACCTCGTCACTCATCCTACCCTTGACATTGGTACCTACATGAACCACGACTTCTGGCTATTCACGGCCCCACTTGAGAATGCTGAGGACTCAGTCTGAGAAATCCCAGACCCTGGCATCTGGTAAGCAATATGCCATCTAGGAATCTTGTTCTTGCTCACAGAACCTCCAGCCCATTCCCCTAACTAACGAATCCCCTATCGCCGCAGCGTGCCTCTTCGCCCGACTTCCCTTCTGAGACACAGCGACAGACCCAGTGCCAGGACCAGCTCCAACTCCTTAATGCGAATTGTTAGAAGCTGCAGCAGGGTGCACTTCTCATATTTCAGGGACACTGGAGCTCTCCGTGCCTTCCCACATCCCACAAGAGGAGCATTCCACTATCCTGCCTGGCATCTCTACTGTCCTAGCTGAGAAGATATAAAGAAGGGAAGGAAAAATAACTTGAGCTTTTCTTTTCTCTGGCTGAAGCCTCTCTTTGCGGTATCCTCAAAGAGCTAAAGCCTTGAGATCACCACTCTGACTCTGCCCACTCAGATGACCGCTGCTGTGGCGACGGGCACTGTGCAAGCCTTTGCCTTCCTTTAATTTGCTGATCAATCCCAAATGCCAGCTGATCGCTGGTCAAAGTGCTTTTTTGCAGTAGCGTCCCGCTGCTGCCTTTTCTACTTGGGCAGTGTATCTGACTGAAATCCCCTCCTCTGAAAATTTCCAATGTCCGGATTGGCTGCTGGTCAAAGCTCTTTTTTATGGTCTTTCAAACGTTGTAATTGTTCCTGCCTCTGCAGCTTCCTCTGGCTGTTTACAGTACCTACCACCCTCTGGTTGAAAAATAGTTTTTCCTCAAGCCCTTATGAATCTTTCTCCTCACACCTTAAGTCTATGTCTTCTCGTTTTAGACTGGACGGACATCCCAATGCCCTAGGCTTGACTACAACATGTAAATTATTTAAATAGTGTAAATAATCTTTTTTTTGACTGTGTATAAATTAAAGAGAATGCAAAATGACAATTTCTGAAAACACATAATAAAATTTATCTCTTCTCCTCACCTATCACCTCCCCCCGGTGAACCTCCTCTTCCCTTTCTCCACACTTCATGATTCACTCTTCTCTCCCATCAGATTCCTTCTTCTCCAGCCCCTTCCCTTCCAAAGTTCGAAGTAAATTTATTATCAAAGTACATATTTGACAGCATGTACGACCCTGAGATTCATTTCCTTGCATACATACTCAATAAATCCTAGTCAGGTCACTCATCTGGTACCATGTAACCCAGTACTACCTGTCGCATGGTCGGGTGGTTGGCGACTAAACCAGCTCCCCCACCAGGCTTGCCTGGTGAGGAGGGTGGATAGACACCCTGCAGGACGAAAAACGAGGCCTGTCAAAGGGTGGATGAACCCTCTCGTAGGGTCAACGGCCATCTAGCAAACACGTGCCGTGAAGCGCGGAAAGGGCATCCCTTGCACCGAAACTTGGTCTGGCCATTCACTGCAACAGAACTTCCCCCAGCCGTCTTGGACCCCACCATGCCGCTGGATCCGGGAGGGGATGTCGAGAGGGTGGGTCTGGACCTGTGCAGCCCCCTACTCACCTAAAATCCATTCACGCACACGTTGTTCCTTTCTGACGAGTGGGGTATCCTAAACCCCACTAACTGACTGAAAGGAACCATCATCGTCCTATGGGATGGTTAGCCAGAGAGACTCAATAAATCCATAACAGAATGATAACCATAATAGAATTAATGAAAAACTGCGACAGCTTGGGTGTTCAACCAGTGTGCAAAAGACAACAAGTTACAGATACAAAAAGAAAGAAATAACAATAATAAATAAATTAGCAATAAATATTGAGAACGTGAGATCAGGAGTACTTGAAGCTGAGTCCATTGGTTGTGAGAACATTTTAATGATAGGGCAGAGAGAAGTTATTCCTTTTGTTTCATGAGCCTGATGGTTGAGAGTAGTAACTGTTCCTGAACCTGGTGGCGTGAGTCCTCGGGCTCCTGTGCCTTCTTCCTGAAGCAGATGGCATGGGCTCAGTGGCTGGGGTCCAGACAGTGGACCTTTCGCACCCACCTGGCTTCACCTATCACCGCCTAGCTATCCCCCTTCGCCTCCCCCACCTTTCTATTCCCCCTTTCCTTTCCAGTCCTGATGAAGGGTCTCAGCCTGAAATATCCACTGCTTATTCTCCTCCATAGATGCTGTCTGACCTACTGAGCTCCTCCAGCATTTTGTGTGGATTTCCAGAATTTGCATAATCTCTTGTGTTTACAATAAAAATTGAGTGACTCTTTCAGTTTTACCAATACCCTAATGTTTCTAAATTACATGAAAGTATCAACTATAACTATAGGACGTGAAACTTTTTATCATATAACAATATAACAAACCATATAACAATTACAGCACTGAAACAGGCCATCTCGGCCCTTCTAGTCCATGCCTAACTCTTACTCTCACCTAGTCCCACCGACCTGCACTCAGCCCATAACCCTCCATTCCTTTCCTGTCCATATACCTGTCCAATTTAACTTTAAACAACATCAAACCTGCCTCAACCACTTCTGCTGGAAGCTCATTCCACACAGCCACCACTCTCTGAGTAAAGAAGTTCCCCCTCATGTTACCCCTAAACCTTTGTCCTTTAACTTTCAACTCATGTCCTCTTGTTTGAATCTCCCCCATTCTCAATAGAAAAAGCCTATCCACGTCAACTCTATCAATCCCCCTCATAATTTTAAACACCTCTGTCAACCCCCCCCCAACCTTCTACGCTCCAAAGAATAAAGACCCAACTTGTTCAACCTAAACCTAATCATCGAGGATTGAGGATGATTTCTTCCTCAAATTCTAGGTCAACACAAAGTTACTTGGGAAAGACATTTGCAGAAGGCATAGCCCTGTTGAAATACCATATATAGAAAAGGATGGGTAATAAAATGTTCAAAGTTTATTATCAGAGTACATACATGTCACCACATACAACCCTGAGATTCTTTTTCTGCAGACATACTTAGCAACTCTATAGAACAGTAACTGTAAACAGGATCAGTGGACAGCAAACTGCAAATGAAGATATAAATAAATAGCAATAAGAGGAAGAGATTGAAGCAAAGGTGCTTAAATTCATTGCCATAATAAAGACCTGTTTGCAGGATGAACAAGATTGCAAATTAATTATTTCAAGTCTTTTGGAAAAGAAAATGGGAGGTAAGACCGTGATAGCAATAAGTTAAAAAAATGGAAGCATATTAAGTCAGAAAATCACTTCGTAAAACTGTTTGATTGGAAATATATAAATAAAAACAAAAATCACTCTCTAAGTTGCACCTGGAGTATAATGTGCAGTTCCGGACACCACGCTATAGGAAGCATTAGAAAGTGCAGGACATTCACTAGGATATTAACCTGGATTGGAGAACTGTAGTTATGGAGAAAGAGGGGATGATTATTTATTTATTTTTTATTCTGATTTAGCACGGAATAGGCCCTTCCGACTCTTTGAGACACACCACCCAGCGACCTCTGATTTAACCCTAGCATTTTCACGGGACAATTTACAATGACCATCCAATTTATCAATCAATGTGTCTTTGGACCGTGGGAGGAAACCAGAGCAACTGGAGGAAACCCCAGTCACACAGGGAAAATGTACAAGCTCCTTACATATAGCAGTGGGAATTGAACCTGGTTCGCTGGTACTGTCAAGCGTTATGCTAACCATTACGTTACAATGTTACTTATTTAAGAGTAGACCTGATAGTGGTATATAAAATACTAAGTCACCTTAGAACAGAGATGAGGAGGAATTTCTTTAGCCAGAGGGTGGATAATCTGTGGACTTTATTGCCACAGATGTCTGTGGACGCCAAGACATTGGGTATCATTAAAGTGGAGTTTAATAGGTTCTTGATTATCAGGGTGTCAAAAGTTACGGGGAAAAGTCAAGAAAATGGTGTGCAGAGGGATAATGATCAGCCCTGATGGAATGGCTTGGTGGAGATTCGTCTCTACCAAAGGAGGTGTAAAAGCTGATTTATGCTTGTGCATCAAATTGACGCCGTAGGTACGGCGTAGCCGCGAACCCTACGCAGATCCCTATGCCGTAGCCTGACGCTCACCTCACCCAAAATGTAACTACACGTCGCGGCAACGCAGACCACAACAACTGTGATTGGTCCGCTTGGTAGCATCGCTTTTCCTCCTACGCTGCAATAGCTTCCCATTGGGCGACTGAAGGGCAGGGAAGGAACTCTGACTGCAATGCTTTCCGTAAAGCTTTACAGACCTCCAAAATTATGGAGGACACATTTCGCTTTTACAAAAAAGACGCTCATTTTAAACTTGTTTACCCTGAGAAAGACAACCATGACCATGAAGCCTTGCATGGGCAGGTGTGTGCGCATGCGTGACATGCATGAATTGCAGAACGACGCAGACACACCAACGCACAAGTATAAATGCTCACAACGGCGCAGCCCACTTGCGTAGGCTACGGCATAAGCTGGTACGCACAAGTATAAATCAGCCTTAAGGCACTCCTTCCCTCCTTAGCCTGCAGGTCACCCTTGAGTAAGCTATAGCACCTGTTTAGCGCCACCCCCAAACAAGGTCACGTCAAGCCATAGGAGATGATTGTATGAGCAGCTGGTGCATATCACAACTCCTGGTTATGCAACCACTGAAGCGAGACAGACAATCTTTGAAGAGTATCGATAATGGCTGGGATCACCTGTCTTGTGAAGACACTGCCCAGAAGAAGGCAATGGCAAACCACTTCTGTAAAAAAATTACCAAGAACAATGATGGTCAGGGAAAGACCATGACTGCTTATGTCATACAACATGGCACATGATGGCGATGATGATGATAGAATGGTGGAGAAGACTCATTGGGCCGAATGGCCTAATCCGGCTATGTCTTATGGTCTTATGTTAATTATTGATGAATCTGTTTTCACTTCATTAGTGTCGTCAATGACTGACACAGTACAAATTTGTAGGAGGCAGCCTGCAAGTGTCGCCATGCTTCTAGCACCAACATAACATGCCCACAAATCACTAACCTTAACCGTACATCTTCAGAACGTGGGAGGAAACCAGGGCATCCGGAGGAAATCTACACAGTCATGGGGAGAACACACAAACTGCTAGCAGACAGAAATGGGAATTGAACCCCGAACGTAGACTCTATAATAGAATTACACTAACCACTATGCTACCATGCTGTTAGCGTGGAAGTTACATAAGTTTGTATTAATAAATAGTACTGAAAAATTGAATAAGACTGAAGATTAAATAGTAATACCCTATTGCCACTGGCCGATGTTCCAGCATTTTATAAGGAGAGATCCAAAGTAGTTTTGATCTTGCAGAATTTTATAGATTTTAGAATGATTTCTGAAGACTAGAAGATGGCAACAGGAAGCAGATTGGAGAATCCTTTCTTAATGGTGTGGTAACAAGACATAGAACAGTATAGCACAGTACAGGCCCTTCGGCCCACATTGTTGTGCCGACCCTCAAACCCTGCCTCCCATATAAGCCCCCACCTTAAATTCCTCCATATAGCTGTCTAGTAGTCTCTTAAACTTCACTAGTGTATCTGCCTCCACCACTGACTCAGGCAGTGCATTCCACGCACCAACCATTCTCTGAGTAAAAAACCTTCCTCTAATATCCCCCTTGAACTTCCCACCCCTTACCTTAAAGCCATGTCCTCTTGTATTGAGCAGTGGTGCCCTCAGGAAGAGGCACTGGCTATCCACTCTATCTATCTAGAGACATAGGAAGTCATAACATGACTGGGCAGAGTCAGTTTTGGGTTTACCAAAAGGAAACTGTATCCCAAAAAAATCTTTTGAGTTTTTCTGAGAATGAAAATGTAACTCAAAGAGCAATTATGAAGAAGTGATTTAGTGGATTTGTATTTTTAATAACTGCCAAAGAGGCCAAGTAAGGGATTATTACAAAAGAATTAAGGATACTGGAATACAGACAGATCTGAGGCTGAATCTATTGAGATTAACTACTTACAATTTACATCAATGGATCAGATGAATGGTCATATTTCCTAGTTCAAGGTTAATTGTCATTCAACCATACATGAATGCCCATGAATATTGCTAAATGAAACAGTGTTACTCCAAACGAAACAGCAGTAATAATCTGAGTTTGCTTGTGACAATTAAACTATGGGAAGGATGCAAAGGAACTTTTTGTCACAAACATGGATGGTTGTTAATTTTTTTTCCAATTAGTTTGTCAACTGGTAGGTACGTACTGTCCTTGGGTTGTTTACCATTTATGTTTATTTGTTCTGCTTTTTCACTTGGTTTTGCAGGTGTCTCATTTGAGGTCATGGGGATTGTTGAGCTCTCTTTGTATTTATCGCTTTTCTCTAACTTGGGGTAGTTTAATTTGCATGGTATTGACAAAGTCCTATGTGCTCCAGGGTGTGTGTTAGAGGGGCAAGCCAACCTCTCTCCTTTGGGTCGTTGTGGTTCCTTGTCGGGTGAAATTCAGACTGAGTTTTTCTGTGTATCGTCGGTGATTTCTGTTCATCAAGATTCTGTACAGCTTCCCTGAGCTCTTGCTAGTTTTTCTAGTTACCTTAAGTGACAAATCTTTAGTTTTGTTTGAATTGCCAGTGTCTGTGATTCTTGCACTTGAGTGCGCTAGCAATCTTCACTCTTTTTCTGACAACCATAGGAGATGCAACACATGTCCCTACACTTCGTCCCTCACCACCATCTAGGTATCTAAACAGCCCTTTCAGATGAGGTAGAGATTCATCTACTCTGGCCTTGCGTATGGCATTCAGCCCATGTGTAACCGTTTTGTGGAATCCTGTATTCTGTTTACAACAGGCATCTTACGCTTCTGATTGTATGCAATATTCCCTCGTGTGTGTGTGCGTGTGTGTGTGAGCACGCATGCATGTGTGTGTGTGTGTGCATGCATGTGTGCACGTGTGGGTGTGCGTGTGTGTGTGCATGTGTGTGTGTGTGTGCATGCATGCGTGTGTGCACGCATGCGTGTGTGCACGTGTGGGTGTGCGTGTGTGTGTGTGTGTGTGTGTGTGTGTGTGTGTGTGTGTGTATGTGTCTGTGCATGCACACACATCTTTTGCTACTAACACACAAAGGAATTTAAACTGCACAAAAAGGCTGTTACCCTCTGCCACATTGACATGTTAAGTATATTTCACGATCATACACATTTCCTTTTCCAGTTTCTGGTGTAGAGAGTGTTGACAACATGAAATTTGCGATGATTTATCTGCAGATTTTAGAACTGGCTTATTTATACTGCTTTTATTGAAGAGATTATTCAGTGTGCACATGTTGTTGTCATGGGGCAAAAAATATCTCGGTAAAAGACTTGCGCACAGTGGTCATTACAAATTAGAGGGAACATTGATTGTATGTCATGTCAACTCCCCTCCCACCCCCACACTCTTCTGTCTGTCCTTAGCCTCTTGCACAGCCATGGTGAGGCTAACTGCAAAGCAGAGGAACAGCATCTCATGATCCACTTGGGGAGCAGACAATCCAATGGTCTGAACGTTAACATTTCCGATTCCAGGTCAACCTGTGTTTGTCTTACCAGGCAACTTAGTTTCACTCCCCATTTGTTCGCCTTTCCACCTGCCCATCAACTGCAGTACTGTGCAAAAGTCTTAGACATCTACTGTATGTGTATACATAAGTCTGTAAATCTGGCGGGAGCAAAGGGTGTTGGGAATGGCGAGTGGAGATCTGCTGGAGGGGTGTGGAACAGGTGGCAGAGGAGTGCCAGAGGCAGAGGTGGTATGGGTGCAGACACACCCAGCCCTGAGACACCAGGCGAGGTCATTTGAGTCTAAACAATTGGTTTATTGATCATTACAGAATGTCTCTCTGGTGCTTCACACTCCCTCCCCTCTCCCTTCTCCTTTCCCCAACCATGATTCCCCTCTCCCTGCCCTCTTCTCACTCTCAGTCCACAATAAAGACCCGTATCAGAATCAGGTTTATCATCAATCACATATGTCATGAAATTTGTTTTTTTTTGTGGCAGCAATACAGTGCAATACATAAAGTCAAATGGGAGGGAAAACCAGAGAGAAGTCATGATAGGTATTGTACAGTACTCTGCAAAAGTCTTAGACACCCTAGCCATATATATATATATATATGTAGCTAAGACTTTTGCACAGTACTGTACATACCTATCATGACTTCTCTCTGGTTTCCCCTCCCATTTGGTTCCACTATTCCATGTCTATCACTCCTCTTATTTCTGGTTGCAGTCTCTTGAGACTCCAAGCAGAGGAGCCTGCCGGATTAAATGAGCAGAATGGAACCTGTGCAATATGATGTTAGGTATTGCATTTTTTTTCTTGGTTGATAAAGTAGAGAGGCCAAATACAATTTAAAGTTAAAAGAATATTAAATAAACATCCCAGAAGAGAGGTACATCCCTTTAGAACAGAGATGAGGAGGAATTTCTTTAGCCAGAGGCTGGTGAATCTGTGGAATTTATTGCCACAGATAGCATAGAGAACCAAATCATTAGATATATTCGAAGTGGAGGTTGATAGATTCTTCATTATTAAGGGAGTCAAAGGAAAAGACAAGAGAATGAAGTTGAAGGGGGTAATAAATCAACCATGGTGGAATGACTGAACTGACTCAATGGACCAAATAACCTAATTCTGTTCTTATGGAAAGGAAAATAGCCTAATTCTCCTCCCTCATTCCAAAGATGTATAATTAGTAGGTTTATCAATCAAATGGGTTCAATGTCTTTTGGATTTATGGTCTAAATATTGGTATTTATTTAAAGCAAGATATCCTTGCATACCAACCATGGGAAATTACAGCAAATGATAAGGAATATGCTGCACTTCATTATAAATGAATTGGACTGTGCAAGTCAATGCATGTTATTGCAATTTTATGGTGTTTTGGTGAGTTCTTATTATTTTGGTTGACTTACCTTGGAATGAAATAAAAATTATGAAAATACTTTGTGGGAAAAGGAGATTATCTCATAAAACAGATTTTTAAAAAGATATTTAGTAAATTCAGCTCATTTGCCCGAGTTTATAAAAATGAGAGTTTTCATAGAAATATAAGTCATCTAAATCAACAGGTTAGAAGTTGGGAGGATGTCAAAAATCACGCAAAAGTCTAAAAACTAATGTCACTATCTCAGAATAATTAGATGAGAGAGAAGGAATATGTTTCCTTGATGGTTTCTGAATCTGTGCTATGTTCTTTTCTAATGGGCAGTGATTTCTCATTAGACATAAATCAAATGATTCTCCAATAAGATGTAAGAAATAGACTTAATGTAAAAATCACCAATGATCATATTGAGTTGCACAACAGGCTTCATAGACTGAAGGCCCAATTTCTACTCTTATACCTTACACACTTTAGGGGCACAATGGTTGCATGACGCTATTACAGCTTGGGTGTCAGAATTTGGAGTTTAATCCAGTGTCCTCTGTAAGAAGTTTGTACCTCCTCCCCAAGGAATGCTTGGGTTTCCTCCAGGTGCTCCAGTTTCCTCCCACAAGGCAAAGACCTATCGGTTAGTAGGTTAACTGTTCACTGTAAATTGTCCCATGATTAGGCTAGGGTTAAATCAGGGGCTGCTGGGCAACAGGGCTCAAAAGGCTGGAAGGGCTTATTCCATGTTGTATCTCTAAATAAATAAATCAACCTTTTTTCGGTTCTAGGCTTGGATGAAGGTTCGGGGATGGTGTGGTAGTGTTGTGGTTAGCACAACGTTTTACAGGACCAGCAACCCAGGTTCAATTCCTGCCACTGTCTGTAAGCAGTTAGTGCATTCTCTCCATGACCGGTTGGGTTTCCTCTGGCTGCTCTGGATCTGAATTCTGTACGGATAATTGGCCACATGGGTGTAATTGGGCAGTGCGGTCCCATTGGGCCAGAAAGGCTGGTTACCATGCCGTACCTCTGCAAAAAGAAAAAACGATGAGAACAAAGCGGCTTTAAAATGTTTAAAAATGCTACCTATCAATGTATCATGAAAATTGTTAATACTAGCTGTCAGAAGAGGAAAATGTCAAAAATGCAAAATAATTCAATCAACATTTAAAACAGAAAGACAAGTTAATATTTCAATTTTAGTTGAGACATTCTTTGAGCTATTGTGCATTTCCAATATGCTCAACTTTTATTTCTAAATAATATTTATTGTTTGAAACATAGAGATATGCATGCATCCATTCTGATATTTGAATAAAGATTCCCATTAGAGCAACAGCCTGGAATACTCCAGAGGTTTTGATTGAATGTGTGCTATGTGGTTTCAGTAATGAGACATCAGTACCACCCTCCAGCTATCCAGCAGCTATTCGACTGACTGACACCATAACCAGAGAGTCTGCCAGGGGCCAGGAGGTTCAGTCTAACTCCTGCTCATAAAAATCTCTGTTTCATTTTAAATATTCAATTACTTTAAACATATTCCTGCTGAAAAATGAATGAAAGTAGAAGACATCATCTGTCAAAATGTAAAAATAATGAGGACATTACCTGTCACAATGTAAGACTGGTAATGTAAAAGTCATGCATGGTTTTTGATGAGAGTGTGCCTTGAAAAGAAAAGCCAAGGAGCTATTGATGGCCTAACAGGATCATTATATGACGGGCAACATGAAGTAAATTTCTGATAGGACTTAACTTGTTGGAGGGTTGAATATCATTAGAATCTGCACAGAACAGATTTGGAAATGCCTTTATTCTTGTCCAAAGGATTTGATAGCAGAAAAAAAAAACATGAGGCAGTTAGTCATATTTTTTGTTTAGAAAGATGATCAAGAACTAAATTCACTAGAGAGATAATTTTCTATTCTTTTGTGATTTATTTTACATACACTCACTGGCCACTTCCTTAAGTACACCTGGATACCTGCTCGTTAATGCATATACCTAATCAGCCAATCATGTGGCAGCAACTCGATGCATAAAAGCATGCAGACATGGTCAAGAGGTTCAGTTGTTGTTCAGACCAAACATCAGAATGGGGAAGAAATGTGATCTGAGTGACTTTGACCATGGAGTGATGGTTGGTGCCTTATGGGCTGGTTTGAGCTGGTCTCCTGGAACTTTCACATGCCACAACTTCCAGAGTTCACGGAGAAGGGTGTGAAGAACAAAAAAAAAACATCCAGTGAGCAGCAGTTCTGTGGGCGAGAACGCCTTATTAATGAGAGAGGTCAGAGGAGAATGACCAGACTGGTTCACACTGACAGGAAGGTGACAGTAATTCAAATAACCATGCATTACAACAGTGGTGTGCAGAAGAGCATCTCTGAAAGCACAACATATCGAACCTTGACGTGGATGGGCTACAGCAGCAGAAGACCTCATTGGGTTCCACTCCCATAGCTAATAAGGTGGTCACTAAGGTGATTCTCTGTTCTGATTATTTGCATTTCAAGCTTTAGTTTTAAATTGTTCTTTGATTTATAGTCTGATTTTCATTTGTTGCCACTGTTCCCACTCTGTAGGTGGGATGGAGGAAGGCAACTACTCTCTTTCGTGTTGTCACTGCCAACCATATCACATGCATTTGCCAAGGATCAACTAGATGAACTTACTTCTTTCCTACTGTGACGAAAGAGGGTTACAAAAGTACACATAGACTAAGATGCTAACTGTCCTGTGCTAGCACCAGTGGGATCAACAGTTGATCTGCCATCTGTCTTCAGGAGAGAGAGATAAGTGAGACAATGGAGCAGCATTTGGAAATGTTAATGAAGAGATGAGAGAGTTTAATGGAAGGAGACACCGGTCTGAGTATTGTCAAGACCGGCTCCTTTTGAACCCTGAACTGTTTGAAGTGTGATGGACAGGCGATACCCCAGCAGGGAGATAAAAAGGGGCAGGTTCGCTAAGACACGACACACGACACCACGAGGTAACGAGACCCTGGAAGCGGTGCGCCCCCACAAGTCGGTGGGAGTTTTGGTGGTCTGGTCGCGGGACCAGCCATAGACGCACAGGGTGGAAAGATACGGTCGGCGGGAACCTGGTGAGTGTCCACCCTTGCCTGGGTGCCGGGTTCACCGCTGAAGAACGATCGTGTCTGGAACGGAGGGGTCACAGTCGGTGACCTCAGAAGACATTATAAAGCTCGTCCGAAAGCTAACTGCGAGGAATATCGAAGGTCTGTTTGGAATCCGATTTGCATATTCATTCGTTCTCTCTCTCTCTCCAATGGCACGATGGCGATTACTGCAAACTGAACTAAACTGAACTCTGTCACCTGTGATTGATCATCTTACCCCTAGACTGCGATAGAGCTTATTATCCTAGTTCTGTGTACGTGTGTTTATTCATTGCTAACCTGTTGCATTTATATCCTTACTATTAGAGTACTGTGTTGCTTATTTCTTTAATAAAACTTTCTTAGTTCCAGTAATCCAGACTCCAACTGAGTGGTCCATTTCTGCTGGTTTGGCAACTCAGTTACGGGGTACGTAACACTACAAATAGAATAACTATTTTGGTTGATGTTGGTCAATGGCCTCCTCTTCTGCCACAAGGAGGCCACACTCGGAATGGGGGAGCAACTCTTCATATTCTGTCTGGTTAGCCACTAACCTGATGGCATAAACATTGAGTTCTCCAACTTGCAGTAATTTCTCCCCTTCCTCATTCCCCCTTCTTTGATTCCCCACTCTGGCCTTCTCTTACCTCTTCTCATCTCCTCGCATTCCTATCACCTCCCCCAGTGCCCCTCCTTCCATTTCTCCTATGGCCCACTCTCCTCTCCTATCAGATTCCTTCTTCTCTAGCCCTTTACCTTTCCACCTATCACCTCCCAGCTTCTTACCTCATCCCTCCTTGCCTACCCACCTGGCTTTGCCTATCTTCTTCATATTAGTACTTCTTCACCTCCCCCCCCCCGCCACCTACCTTCTTATTTTAGCACCTTCCCCTTCCTTTCCAGTCCCGATGAAGGGTCTTTGCCAAAACGTCAACAGTTTATTCCTCTCCATTCATGCTGCCTGACCTACTGAGTCCTTCCAGCATTGTGTATGTATTATTCCATCTCTGAATGATAGACAGGGTTGGAATTAAATTGTCTGAATCGAGCCACACAGTCAATGCTTTTATGGAATAAAAATCAAAAGAGTAATCTGTAATGCCGATATCCTGAGAAGGGACTCGACTGAAATATGTCTGACCTGCTGAGTTCCTCCAGCATTTTGTGTGTGTTCCTTTAGATTTCCAGCATCTGCAGAACAAACCTCTTGTGTTTATAATAAAAAGCCTGAGTGACCCTGAGAGTTGTACCAATATCCTTCAAGTTTCTAAGTTGCATGAACACTCACCATAACTATAGGACGTGAAGCTTTTTATCATCGAGCATTGAGGATGAATTCTTCCACAAGCACTAGGTTATTCTGTGTGTGTTGCTCCAGATTTCCAGCATCTGCAGAATCTCTTGATTGACTTTTATTTCTTGCATCCTTCACATACATGAGGAGTAAAAATCTTTATGTTACTTCTCTGTCTAAATGTGCAACGTGCAATTTATAGTAATTTGTAATAAATAGTATGTACAACAGGACAGTCAATATAACATAGAAAAACAATTGTATCAGCGTGAATTAATCAGTCTGATGGCCTGGTGGAAGAAGCTGTCCCGGAGCCCATTGGTCCTGGCTTTTATGCTGAGGTACTGTTTCCTGGATGGCAGCAGCTGGAACGGTTTGTGATTGGGGTGACTTGGGTCCCTAATGATCCTTTGGGCCCTTTTTACACACCTGTCACTGTAAATGTCCTGAATAGTGGGAAGTTCACATCTACAGATGCACTGGGCTGTCCGCACCACTCTCTGCAGAGTCCTGCGATTGAGGGAAGTACAGTTCCCATACCAGGCAGTGATGCAGCCAGTCAGGATGCTCTCAATTGTGCCCCTGTAGAAAGTCCTTAGGATTTGGAGACTCGTACCAAATTTCTTTAACCGTCTAATGTGACAGAGGCGCTGTTGTGCTTTTTTCACCACACAGCCAGTATGTACAGACCATCTGAGAACCTCGGTGATTTTTATGCCGAGGAACTTAAAGCTGTTCACCCTCTCAACCACAAATCCATTGATGTCAATAGGGGTTAGCCTGTCTCCATTCCTCCTGTAGTCCACAACCAGCTCCTTTTTTTTTGCGACATTGAGGGAGAGGCTGTTTTCTTGACACCATTGTGTCAGAGTGATGACTTCTTCCTGTAGGCTGTCTCATTATTATTTGAGATAAGGCCAATTAGTGTAGTGTCATCAGCAGATTTAATTAGCAGATTAGAGCTGTGGGTGGTGATACAGTCATGGGTGTACAGAGAGTAAAGGAGAGGGCTTAGGTCTCAGCCCTGAGGGGCACCTGTGTTGAGGGCAGAGGGGTAGAAGTGAGGGAATAAGTTTGAATTAATGCCACCCTGCAACAAGAGGCAGTTAAGAAACTCAATACAATGAAGAATGTGGCTCTGGCAATATCCCAGCTGTAGCAAGGATGCCCTTCAGAATTACTTGGACCTCTAGCCAAGAAAGTCCAACTAATTGGCAGTTGTAAATTTGTTCATGATTAACCGATCTAAAAATACGGGTAAAAATCCTGATAAGCTCTTATTTCATGATCGTGCACACTTCTTTATCTTTTCTCCCTTGTTAATGTTCTTGTATATACAGTACAAGACTGTAAAAGTCTTAGACACACACACACATACATATCTATATAACCTAAGACTTTTGCATGGTACCATAGTAATTTTACGTATTACACTGTACTGCTGCCAGAAAAAAAAAACAAATTTCATGACATATGTGAGTGATGATAAACCTGATTCTGTTACGGGTCTCTCTTGTGGACTGAGAGTGGAAGGGGGCAGGGAGAGGGGAATCATGGTTGGGAAAAGGGGAAGGGAGAGGGGAGGGGGTGGGAAGCACCAGAGAGACATTCTGTAATGACCAATAACCAATTGTTTGGAATCAAATGGCCTTGCCTGGTGTCTCAGGGCTGGGTGTGTCTTCACTTGGACCACCCCCTGCCCCTGGCAGTCCTTCTCTGCCACCTGTCCCACATCCCCCCCGCAGTGCTTCACCCTTTGCCCAACATCCTTTAGCCCTGCCAGATTTACAAACTTGCACTCCACTCCATGTTACCGAGGTAAGGAAGGCTCCATGGCACTGAGTCTGTTATTCAAGTGTAAAGCAGATGCAAGATAAACAAATTTGTAAATGGATTTGTAGAAGATTGTGTGCAGAGCTCTCATATGAACCAGGTACTAGGTCCTTTGTACTGTCAATAAACATGATGTTTGAGGGTCTATTTCTAAATAGTTCTGCATTCATAAATGCTATGCTTCATAACTTCAAAACATTAAACTAATTCAAAGGAAGACATGGGAGTCCAGGGACGCAGGTGTAACTTCATACTTACTTTACACAAGGTGCACACGTATCACGTCGTAGCATGATGATATATAAAGTAAAGTAAAGGCATCCGTTAGTCTTACGAGACCATGGATCTGTGCCTGGAAAGTCTTCACTCTCCAGGGCGCAGGCCTGGGCAAGGTTGTACGGAAGACTGGCAGTTGCCCATGCTGCAAGTCTCCCCTCTCCACGACACCAATGTTGTCCAAGGGAAGGGCATTAGGACCCATACAGCTTGGCACCAGTGTGATTAAGTGCCTTGCTCAAGGACACAACACGTTGCCTCGGCTGGGGCTCGAACTCACAACCTTCAGGTAGCTAGTCCAATGCCTTAATCACTTGGCTACGTGCCCACATGATTTCATGTATTTATTACATATAACCCGTAATGAATTATTTAAACCAACAAGAATGCTAAATCAACCAATATATTTACAAGATTACTAAACGATTACTGATGTATTAAATACACAAACTAAATGCTTCCTAGCCAGCCCAACCTAAAAGAAACCATACAGATGACAAACCCAAACAGTATGGTAGCATAGTGGTTAGCATAATACTGCTACAGGCACCAGCAACCAGGGTGACATTACTTTAAGGAATTTGTGTGTTCTCCCCACGACTGGATGATCCAGTTTCCTCTCACATTCCAAAGACATACAAGTGAGTAGATCAATAGGTCACATGGGTACAATCGGATAGCAGAGGCTTGATGGGCCAGAGGGCCTGTTACCCTATTGCATCTCTGAATTTAAAAACAGGGAAAAGAAATGCTTAGCAGGATTTAGTGCTAAGTGCCATTGGAAGATGCCTATCGGCTATGCAGTGGAAGATGCACTGCCATCACTGTATATGATCATCACCGTAACTTTCCCCAAGTTAGTATCCTGCTTATTGATTTCTCTTAATTTCCTATCTGATCCACTCCCGGTTGCTTCCAACTTCTGATTGTTCTATGGCTTGAGTGTTATTCATGTTATGCCATTTCAATGTCACAGTCCAAAGTTCAAAGTAAAATTTACTACCAAAGTATGTATTTTTCTCCATATGCAATCCTGAGATTAATTTTCTTGCAGGCATTCACAGTAAATCCAAGAACCATAATAGAATCAATGAAAGACCACACCCAACAGGGCAGACAAACAACCAATGTGCAAAAGACAACTAACTATGCAAATACAAAAGAAAAAAAAGAAATAATAATAATAATAAAAATAAGCAATAAATATTAGGAACATGAGACGAAGAGTTCTTGAAAGTGAGTCTATAGGTTGTGGGAACAGTTCAGTTTTGGGGTGAATGAGGTTGAATAAAGTTATCTTCTTTGGTTCCAGAGCCTGATGGTTGAGGGGTAGTAACTTGCTGAACCTGGTGGGGTGAGTCCTGAGGCTCCTGTACCTTCTTCCTGATGGCAGTAGCGAGAAGAGAGCATGGCCTTGGTGGAGGGAGTGCCTGACTGCTTTCCTGCGACAACGCTCCATGCAGATGGCCTTACCTCTGATGGACTGGACCATATCCACTAGATTTTGTAGGATTTTCCATTCAAGGGCTTTGGTGTTTCCATACTCTGCACCACACAACTCTTGAAGTTAGTCAAAGTTTTAAATGTTATGCTGAATCTTCCCAAACTTCAAAGGAAGTAAAGGCATTGCCGTCCTTTCTTCGTAATTGCACTTACGAGCTGGGTCCAGGACAGGTCCTCGGAAATGATAACACTGAGGAATTCCAAGTTGCTCTTCCTTCCAAACATTGTCACACGCACTCCTTCTGTTTGTTCCCATTTCCCCAACTGGTGCCATCTGCCAACAATAGCTAACTACCTATGGATGCCAGATAAACTTCAGCAGCTCATTAATCCATTGTAAATGAGGTTAGAATCAAATAATGGGAAGAGTCTTCAAATCGCGGTGCAAGAATTAATCATTCAGTTATCTGAGAAGGCCTTGCTTGCAATGATCAATTTCATTGTCATAATATTTTAAGAAACATTTTTAAAGCAATTAACACAAGAGATTCTTGATTGAGTGGATGTGGAGAGGGTGTTTCCTATGGTAGGAGAGTCTAGGACCAGAGGACACAGCCTCAGAATAGAGGGACATCCTTTTAGAACAGAGATGAGGATGAATTTCTTTAGCCAAAGAGTGGTGAAACTGTGGAATTCGTTGCCACAGGTAGCTGTGGAGACCAAGTCTTTACAAATATTTAAGGCAGAGTTTGATAGATTCCTGATTGGTCAGGGCATAAAATGAAATGGGGAGAAGGCAGAAGGTTGGGACTGAGAGGAAAAGTGGATCAGCCATGATGAAATCATGGAGCAGACTTGATCGGCCTCATGGCCTAATTCTGCTCCTATATCTTATGGATGCAGGAAATCCAGAGGATCACACAGAAAAAGTGGAGGATTTCGGCAGGTCAGAGAGCTTCAATGGAGAGAAGTAAATAGTTGATATTTCAGGTCAAAACCCTTAATCAGGACTGGAGTGGAAGGGTGAAGAAACCAGAATAAGAAGGTTGTGGAAGGGAAAGGTCTACAAACTGACTGGTGATAGGTGAGATGAAGTGAGGGGGGAAGATGAGTGGGTGGTGGAGGGGGAGTGATGAAGTGAGAAGTTGTGAGGTGATGGGTGGAAGTGGTAAAGAGCTGAAGAAGAAGGAATATGATAGGAGAGGAGAGTACACCATGGGGGAAAGGGAAGGAGGAGATGGGTAGGTGAGGAGAAGAGAATGGGTAAGAGAGGAGCCAGAATGAGGAACAGAAACAGAGTGAAGGATGAGGAGCGAGAAATTACAGAGGTTAGAGAAATTGATGCTTATGCCATCAGATTGGAGGTTACCCAGATGTTACTGAGTGTGACAATGCAAGGGAAACTACTTGCCAAAGTCAGAGCTATATAATCAAAGGTATGTGAGACTAAAGAACACTAATTCACAGATTCATTACTGTCATTTTAATACTGATAAAGATTTGAAATGAGAAAATTTAAGCAATTCAGAATTATTGGCCTCTTTCTTTTATCAATGTGTTTAGTTATTTCCGCAAAGGATTCTCTTGTGGCAAAAATTGTCAGGGAGTTTTTAATTAACTCCAGTCCCTTCAAAGTGACAATTAATGTCATTCTTTATAATGGTCTCCAGAAGTTTAGCCATTTAGCTATGCTGAAGCATTAACAATCATCTGAATTCTGCAGTGCCAAGGATAATCCACTTCAACCTCCTCCTAAAGTTTCCTCTTTTATTTTATTTTGAGATAAACTATTTCATTTAGAATAGATCCGTCCTTACAGACAACACCAGAATTCAATGGTTCAACAGTTCAATTTAATACCACAGAATGTATACAGTATACAACCTGAAATTCTTACTCTTCACAGACATCCACGAAACAGAAGCAAAACCCCAAAGAATGAATGACAGAAAATGCTAGAACCCCAACTTCCCCCCTACAATGAACAAGCAGCAGAAGAAGCATCAACTCTCCCCCTCCCCCCACTTGCTCCTGCAAAAGCATCGAACCCCCCCACCACCACCACCCTTCCACCATGCGAGCAATAGCAAAGCCCCCAGAGATCATGATCCAGAGTCCATCAAAAACTACTGACCATCCCAACACTTGGACGTCTCAGACTGGCTCTCTCTCTCACTAGTGAGGGAGGGAGAAATATCGCTCCTGCAAGAGACGAGAGGGAGACCAACAGCTCGCTGTTTCGATGTTACAGTCTGCAATTTCAAACTCCAGAATGCCCAAGCTTTAATAGCATTGCATTAACCACTATGCTAGCATTTTACTTTTATGTATCTTTGGATTGTGGGAGGAAACCCATGGGCTCTTGGAGAAGACAAACAAGCTTTTTACTGACAGTGCTGGAATTGCCCCTATCTACAGGGGCACCATCGAGAGCATCCTGACTGGCTGTGTCATCACCTGGTACGGGAACGGTACTACCCTCAATGGCAGGGCACTGCAGAGAGTGGTGCGGACAGCCCAGTGCATCTGTGGATGTGAACTTTCCTCCATTCAGGACATTTACAGCAGCAGGTGCATTAAAAGGGCCCAAAATATTATCAGGGACACCAGCCATCCCAACCACAAACTGTTTCAGCTGCTACCATCTGGCAAAGGGTATCTCAGCATTAAGGCCAAGACCACAGGCTTCTTTCACCAGGCCATCAGATTTATCGATAAACATTGATCTGATTGCATAGCTGACTGTACATACATGTATACAATTATATATACAATCTTCATGTCTTACAATCAATATCCCCCCACATTTCTTGCAGGTGCATTGCAACGGAGACACAACATAAAGAATTTTACTCCCTCGGATGTAAGAAATAAAATAAATGCAACATGCAAAATACAAATTGAACTCCAAATTCTGACACCCCTGGTACTTATAGGACAAGAACAGAGGAAAGTTAAAGTTGCTGTTCAAACAGGAGCTTGTTATTTATCTAAAGGGAAAGGATTTTCATAACTTATGCCTAATATTTTGTTTTCTCTCTTACTCACATTATTTTCCAAAGCCTATCTTTATTTTCAATATTTCATTTAAATGTACTTCATATATTTTTTCTTTTATAGTCCCTTCTTTGGCTTCTGCGTGTATCACAGTTGGAATCCCTCAAAGTCATTCCACAGAGAGAACTATTGGGTTGAAATAGAACATATTGCCTCTGCTGTGAAATGAATTTATTTTATTTAGAGATACAGTGTGGCTCAGACCCTTCTGGCCCAACGAGCCACACTGCCCAGCAACCCACCTACTTAACTCGAGCCTGATCACAGGACAATTTACATCTACTAACCAGTACATCTTTGGAAAGGGGAGGAATTCAGAGCACCCGAAGGAACCAAACACCGTCATTGGGAGAAAGTACAAGCTCCTTACTGAGGACACTGGAAATGATCTCCAAACGCTGAAGGCTCCGAGCTGTAATAGTTTCGTGCTAAGCGTTATGCTATCATGGTATGGAACAGACACGCGTCTTCAATTGTCTCAATTCTCTCAATATGATAAACAAAAAACAAAAGGAAACAGTAAAGGGAATTCAATACAACAAAGGATTTGGCCTTCAACTGCATCCTAGTTGCGATCTCCAATACAGCTGACGTACTGGCATTTACCCAAAGTGTAAAATGATTCCAGGTTATCCTGTCTTTAAAAAAATGAAATATCAATTATGACTAGTTGCAATTATGTCAGTCTATTCTCTATTCCAATCACCATCCAGTAATAGCTACCATCAAAACAAAATTAAAGAAACTGAAACATGGAAAAAAGAGGAAGAAGTATATGTTGGGAGAATTTAAAAATGATAGCATACTTAAGCAACAATTCAAAACAGCTGTAGGAGAGCACCTCAACGAAAACGAAAGAACACCTATTGGGGGCAGATTTAAATATACTATGCAGCAATCAGCAGAGGAGATAATCCCAGTACAAGAAATCCAACACACCAACAAGGGGTGGGTAACCCAAGAAATTCCAGATCTGATGGAACAAAGAAGGTTAGTGAGGAATAATGAAGTACAATACAGACAGCTAGACAGACGGACCAGACAATTGAGCAATATTGCAAAGGAAGAATGGCTGAATCAAAAATGCAATGAAGTAGGAAGTCATATTAACAACAACAAAGAAATGCACAAGAAAATTAAGGAGATTACTGGAATTAAGAAAACCTCCTCTACAGGATGCATAAGATCAGCAGACGGATCCATGCTAACAGATCCAGATAAAGTATGTGAGAGGTGGATTCAGTATATAGAGCAGCTTATTGAAGATAATTGAAGGGAACCCCCAGATATTAAACACCCTAATTCTGGCCCACCTATTACCAAAGAAGAAATAACTAAAGCAATGAAAAGCATGAAACATGGTAAAGCCACTGGACCTGATGAAATTTCAGTGGAAATGATACAAGCCCTAGCAGATCTGGGCATAGATATTCTTTCTGATCTGTTTAATGACATATATGAGTCTGGTGTATTGCCTGACAATCTCTTGAAATCAGTATTTCTAACTCTGCCAAAAATTCCTGGAACTACTGACTGTGAAAATTATAGAACGATCAGTCTTATGAGTCACATAATAAAGATTTTGTTGAGAGTTGTTCTGAGTCGTATTAAAAACAAATTAAGCCCAGAAACTTCTAAACTGCAATATGGATTTATTGAGGATAGAGGAACTAGGAACGCAATTTTCATACTATTAATACTTCCAGAAAGGGCAATTGAATATCAAAATAATGTCTTTTTATGTTTTATTGATTTCATTAAAGCATTCGACAAGGTGCAACATGAAAAATTATTTCAAATTCTCGCTAAACTGAACATTGACGGAAGGGACCAACAACTACTTCAAAATTTGTATTGGAATCAAAGCGGTGGTAAAAATGGATGCTAATATAAGCAGTTGGACTAAAATTCAAAGAGGAATTAGACAGGGATGTGTTGCCTCACCAGAATTATTTAATATCTATAGTGAAATGATTCTCAGAGAAATAGAAGAGCTAGATGGGATAAAAATTGGAGGTGTTAACATCAACAATATAAGAGATGCAGACGATACCATCCTAAAAGCAAGTGCTGCAGAAGACCTACAAATCCTCCTAGACAAAGTAGTACAAACAAGTCCAGATTTTGTCTAACCATCTACTGTAAAGAAACCAAATGTATGGTAATGTAGGGTTTAAACTAATTTGGCAGGGGGATGGGAACCGGAATGATAGAATGGAGGAAGGGGAAAACAGAAATAAATCTAAGATAGTGAGCAGTAAAGATGTCAGGAAAGACAGGCAGGTGATGGGACAAATTTGTAGCCATTGGGATGAGTTGCAGTGCAATAAAGTTGCAGTGAAATCAAAGCAAAAAGTATCAAATACTGGTCTTAAGGTGTTGTACTTAAATGCACGCAGCATAAGGAATAAAGTGGATGATCTTGTTGTACAGCTACAGATTGGCAGGTATGATATTGTGGCCATCACTGAGACCTGGCTAAGGGATGCATGTCTCTGGGAGCTGAACGTCCAAGGATACACAGTGTATCGGAAGGATAGGAAGGTAGGCAGAGGGGGAGGCGTGGCTTTATTGGTAAGAAATGGTATTAAATCATTAGAAAGAGGTGATATAGGATCGGAAGGTGCAGAATCTTTATGGGTTGAGCTAAGAAATAGCAGGGGTAAAAGGACCCTAATGGCAGTTATTTATAGGCCTGCAAACAGCTGCAGGGATGTGGACTACAAATTACAACTGGAAATAGAAAAGGCTTGTCAGAAGGGCAGTGTTATGATAATTGTGGGGGATTTTAACATGCGAGTAGATTGGAAAAATCAGGTCAGCACTGGATCTCAAGAGAGAGAATTTGTAGAATGCCTGCGAGATGGCTTTTTAGAACAGCTTGTTGTTGAGCCCACTTGGGGATCGGCTGTACTGGATTGGGTATTGTGTAATGAACAGGAGGTGATTGGAGAGATTGAGGTGAAGGAACCGTTAGGAGGCAGTGATCATAACATGATTGAGTTGACTGTGAAATTAGAAAAAGAGAAGCCGAAATCTGATGTGTCGGTATTTCAGTGGAGTAAAGGAAATTACAGTGGCATGAGAGAGGAACTGGCCAAAGTTGACTGGAAAGGGACGCTGGCGGGAAAGTTTATGTGAGAAGTGAGGAAGGTGCAAGACAGGTATATTCCAAAAAAGTAGAAATTTTCGAGTGGAAAAAGGATGCAACCATGGTTGACAAGAGAAGTCAAAGCCAAAGTTAAAGCAAAGGAGAGGGCATACAAGGAAGCAAAAATTAGTGGGAAGACAGAGGATTGGGAAGTTTTTAAAACCTTACAAAAGGAAACCAAGAAGGTCATTAAGAGAGAAAAGATTAACTATGAAAGGAAGCTAGCAAATAATATCAAAGAGGATACTAAAAGCTTTTGTAAGTACATAAAAAGTAAAAGACAGGTGAGAGTAGATATAGGACCGATAGAAAATGATGCTGGAGAAATTGTAATGGGAGATGAGGAGATGGCAGAGGAACTGAATGAGTATTTTGCATCAGTCTTCACTGAGGAAGACATCAGCAGTATACCGGACACTCAAGGGTGGCAGAGAAGTGTGCACAGTCACAATTACAACAGAGAAAGTACTCAGGAAGCTGAATAGGCTAAAGGTAGATAAATCTCCTGGACCAGATGGAATGCACCCTTGTGTTCTGAAGGAAGTAGCTGTGGAGATTGCGGAGGCATTAGCGATGATCTTGCAAAAGTCGATAGATTCTGGCATGGTTCCGGAAGACTGGAAGATTGCAAATGTCACTCCGCTATTTAAGAAGGGGGCAAGGAAGCAAAAAGGAAATTATAGACCTGTTAGCTTGATGTCGGTGGTTGGGAAGTTGTTGGAGTCGATTGTCAAGGATGAGGTTACAGAGTACCTAGAGGCATATGACAAGATAGGCAGAACTCAGCATGGATTCCTTAAAGGAAAATCCTGCCTGACATTAACCTATTACAATTTTTTGAGGAAATTACCAGTAGGCTAGACAAGGGAGATGCAGTGGATGTTGTATATTTGGATTTTCAGAAGACCTTTGACAAGGTGCCACACATGAGGCTACTTAACAAGATAAGAGCCCATGGAATTACGGGAAAGTTACATGCATGGATAGAGCATTGGCTGATTGGTAGGAAACAGAGAGTGGGAATAAAGGGATCCTATTCTGGTTGGCTGCCGGTTACCAGTGGTGTTCCACAGGGATCAGTGTTGGGACCGCTTCTTTTTACATTGTACATCAACAATTTGGATTATGGAATAGATGGCTTTGTGGCTAATTTTGCTGACGATACGAAGATAGGTGGAGGGGTCGGTAGTGCTGAGGAAATGGAGAGTCTGCAGAGAGACTTGGATAGATTGGAAGAATGGGCAAAGAAGTGGCAAATGAAGTACAATGTTGGAAAGTGTTTGGTTATGCACTTTGGCAGAAAGAATAAATGGGCAGACTATTATTTAAATGGGGAAAGAATTCAAAGTTCTGAGATGCAACAGGACTTGGGAGTCCTCGTACAGGATACCCTTAAAGTTAATCTACAGGTTGAGTCAGTAGTGAAGAAGGCGAATGCAATGTTGGCATTCATTTCTAGAGGAATAGAGTATAGGAGCAGGGATGTGATGTTGAGGCTCTATAAGGCGCTGGTGAGAACTCACTTGGAGTACTGTGGGCAGTTTTGGTCTCCTTATTTAAGAAAGGATGTGCTGGCGTTGGAGAGGGTACGGAGAAGATTCACTAGAATGATTCTGGGAATGAGAGGGTTAACATATGAGGAACGTTTTTCCGCTCTTGGACTGTATTCCTTGGAGTTTAGAAGAATGCGGGGAGACCTCATAGAAACATTTCGAATGTTAAAAGGCATGGACAGAGTGGATGTGGCAAAGTTGTTTCCCATGATGGGGGAGTCTAGTACGAGAGGGCATGACTTAAGGATTGAAGGGTGCCCTTTCAGAACAGAAATGCGAAGTAATTTTTTAGTCAGAGGGTGGTGAATCTATGGAATTTGTTGCCACGGGCAGCAGTGGAGGCCAAGTCATTGGGTGTATTTAAGGCAGAGATTGATAGGTATCTGAGTAGCCAGGGCATCAAAGGTTATGGTGAGAAGGCGGGGGAGTGGGACTAAATAGGAGAATGGATTAGCTCATGATAAAATGGCGGAGTAGAATAGATGGGCCGAATGGCCTACTTCTGCTCCTTTGTCTTATGGTCTTATGGTAATATCAAAACAGCAGGATACTCCCAACTGCCAATTGTACATCGGTAACCAAGAGATTGAACAAAAGACAAGCTTTAATTACCTTGGTAGCTTTATATCACAAGATGCTGGAAGTAAAGTAGAAATAAAAAGAAGAATTGCCATTGCCAAAACCAACTTCCAAAAAATGAAACCCATTTTACCAACAGATACATTTTCTATGCTAACAAGGCTTAGGCTACTAAAATGTTATATCTGGTCAATCTTGCTGTATACTTCTTAGAAGAACGTTGAAAATATCATATAGAGATAGGGTAACTAATGAGATAGTAGTCCAATGTGCCCATACAAAAAGATCTTTAATGAGAACATTAAATGAGAGGAAACTTAAATTTTGGGCCATGTCATCAGAAAGGGAGAAATAGAATGCCTTACATTACGAGGCTGTATGCCTGGGAAACACGGAAGAGGAAGGCAAAGAAGAAAGTATGTGGACACTGTGAAAGAGCTAACAAATCTAAATGTGCGAGATATCATTGAAGCTGCAAGGGATCGTTTGATGTGGAGAGCCATGATCGCCCAAGCGTGTAACGTGCAAGGCACATGAAGAAGAAGAAGATTCTCAATCATTTGCAAAGCAATAGAAACTCTTGTTAATAGTGGCAACCACTCCCATGTGTTATGAATAAATAGATTTCCAAATAAAATTAGTCCTTGTAAATTCCCCATAGTTATACAAATTACTTATTCACAGATGCTTCCACAATTCCCTCTTGAAATTTATTATTATTCAGATTTTACAATTAGTTAATACTTCCTCTATTTGTGCTAAACATTCCCTAATTCAATTTAAAGTGGTGCATAGAGCACATATGTCCAAAGATAAGTTAGCGCGTTTTTACTCGCATATTAATCCTTTCTGTGATAGATGTTCGGGGCAGATAGCCTCTTTAACTCATATGTTTTGGTCTTGCCCTACTTTGGAAACTTTTTGGAGAGATATTTTCAATATTATTTCTAAGGTATTAAATATAGATATCTCTCCTCACCCTATTACTGCTATCTTTGGACTACCTAAAATTTCTAGTAATCTTTCCCCTTCAGCCCGTAGAATGATTGCATTTCTTACTTTAATGGCGAAAAGATGTATTTTACAACATTGGAAAGAGCTTAATGCTCCAACTACCTTTTTTTGGTTTTCTCAGACGATTTTATGTTTGAATCTGGAGAAAATTAGAAGTAACCTTTATGATTCTTCATTTAAATTTGAACAGATTTGGGGACCTTTTATTCGATATTTTCATTTAATGTAATATTTACCCTTCTTGTTTTTTTTCACTGTTTTAATGGAGGTCGGGATTGAGGACGTGATTTTAAGTTTAACTCTGTTTGGTTTCAAGTTAGCCCATTGCTTTGCTTTGCTTTTAGTTAGTTGCACGGTGGGTTTTTTTTGGGGGGTTTTTTTTCTTTTTTTCCATTGATACATATAAAATCTAGTATACTATTATGTTATCTTGGTTTCTTATGCTTAAATTACATTGTTTGTAGTATTTTCTTTTTGGTATTGTTACCTTTTGGAATTTTATTATACTTTAACATTGTATTAATGTTTATATGGCTTACCTTTTTTTGTATACTTACTCAATAAAAAGATTTAAAAAGAAAGAAAGAAATTTATTATTGAATCTTCTTCCGCAGGGAGATAAATTACAGAAGCAAGCCAATTGTCCAATCAGTCTATGCAGCATTAGTGCTCTTTTCAAGATTTCTCCCATGTTTCCACAAGACCATGAAACTTAGGAGCAGAATGAGGCCATTTGGCCCATCAAGTCAACTCCACCATTCCATCTTGGCTGACTTATTAGACCTCTTAACCGTATCATCCTGCCTTCTCCCCGAAAGTTTTGACACCCTAATTAATCAAGAACACATCAACCTTATATACACCCAATGACTTGGCCTGCACAGCCATCTATGGCAATGAATTCCATAGATTCACCACCATCTGGCTAAAGACAATTTCCCTCATCTCTATTCTAAAGGGACATCCCTCAATTCTGAGGCTGTGCTTTCTGGTCCTAGTCTCCCCCACGACAGGAAACATCCTCTCCACATCCTCTTTATCCAGATCTTTCCATATTCAATACCCAGATTCTTCTAACTGCCAGTGACTACTGTGAGGCATCATATGCTCTTCATATGTTAAACCTTTTATTCCTGGGATCATTCTTCTGAACCTCTTCTGGACCCTCTCCAATACCTGCCTATCTTTTCTTAGATAAGGGGCCCAAAACTGCACAATGTCTGACCAATGCCTCTTAAAGCCTCAGCATTATATCCTTGCTTTTGTATTCTAGTCCTCTCAAAATGAATGTTAACATTACACTTGCATTCCTTACAACTGACTCAAACTGTAAGTTAACCTCAGGGAACCATGTTCAAGGATTTCCAAGTCCCTCTGCACCTGATTTTTGAATTTTCTCCCCAGTTATAAAATAGTCCATGCCTTTATTCCTTCTGTCAAAGTACATGACCGTACACTTCCCTACATTATATTCTATCTACCACTTCTTTGCCTATTCCCCCAATCTGAGACCTTCTGCAGACACCGTTTCCTCAACTCCACCTACCTTCATATCATCCGCAAACCTGGCCACAAAGATGTTAATTCCTTCATCCAAATTGTTGACATAAAACATAGAAAGAAGCGGTCCCAACAACAGCCCCTGTGGCACACCACTAGTCACTGGCAGCCAATCAGAAAAGGCCCCCTTTATTCCCACTCTTTGCCTTCCGCCAGTCAGCCACTGCTTCATCCTTGCTAGTGAGTGCAACCCTCGTCGGTCAGGGTCGACCATGAATGTTGTGTCCTAGCTGTCTAGGTACACACGCCTGGGCAGTATGATATAGAAATATAGAAACATAGAAAACCTACAGCACAATACAGGCCCTTCAGCCCATAATGCTGTGCCGAACATGTACTTACTTTAGAAATTACTTAGAGTTACCCATAGCCCTCTATTTTTCTAAGCTCCATGTACCTATCCAGGAATCTCTTAAAAGACCCTCTCGTATCCACCTCCACTACCATTACCAGCAGCCCATTCCACGCACTCACCACTCTCTGCGTAAAAAACTTACCCCCAACATCTCTTCTGTACCTTTTTCCAAGCATCTTAGAACTGTGCTCTCTCGTGTTTCAGCCCTGGGAAAAAGCCTCTGACTATCCACACAATCTATGCCTCTCATCATCTTGTACACCTCTGTCAGGTCACCTCTCATCCTCCGTCACTCCAAGGAGAAAAGGCCAAGTTCACTCAACCTATTCTCATAAGGCATGCTCCCCAATCCAGGCAACATTCTTGTAAATCTCCTCTGCACCCTTTCTATGGTTTCCACGTCCTTCCTGTAGTGAAGCGACCAGAACTGTGCACAGTACTGCAAGTGGGGTCTGATCAGGGTCCTGTATAGCTGCAACATTACCTCTGGGTTCTTAAACTCAATCCCTCAGTTGATGAAGGCCAATGCACGGTATGCCTTCTTAACCACAGAGTCAATGTAGCAAGCTCACCCTCTCCACACATCTGATGAACCCAAAGGAACGGCAGAGACCGATACATTTTGGTATCAGTAGTGTCACAGGAGTTGCCAGTCAGTGCTGGTCTCAACATAGGATTGCCTTAGGGATTCCAGCTTCAGAGTTTTCCCAAGGGGATTACTCCCAAAGCCTTCCCCATCAGTGTGTATAGCCACAAGGCCAGTGATGTTGTGGGGATGAAACTGGACTCTCTGACGGTGCTGTCTGAAAAGAGGATGCTGTCTAAGTTGCATGCCATCTTGGACAATGTCTCCCATCCACTACATAATGTACTGGTTGGGCGCAGGAGTACATTCAGCCAGAGACTCATTCCACCGAGATGCAACACAGAGCGTCACAGGAAGTCATTCCTGCCTGTGACCATCAAACTTTACAACTCCTCGCTTGGAGGGTCAGACACCCTGTGCCAATAGGCTGGTCCTGGACTTATTTCATAATTTATTGGCATAATTTACATATTACTATTTAACTATTTATGGTTCTATTACTATTTATTATTTATGGTGCAACTGTAATGAAAACCAATTTCCCCCGGGATCAATAAAGTATGACTATGACTATGAAGGTAGCAGAAGTTTGAGATCAGAGTTCCCTAGATCTCCTAGATGAGCTGTCAAGCCCAGCTGACGAACCCCATTTGCCTGATATGACTAGTCTTAAGGTGCAGTAACTTGCCCTTGACCATTCTCCTGTCAGTAGAAATGGTTCCTCCGGGCTTAGTAGCTAAGCCACACATGAAGGCTAGGAGCTGGACTTGGTTATCAGAGGCTATCTGAGCCACATGCCAATGGGAACATTTAATAGGCAGTGGGAGCTTGTCCTCTGCTTTTACAACCTTCAAGAACCAACTATCCATGTTAGTAACTTTCCTGTAATACCATGCGGTCTTAACTTGTTAAACAGCCTCATGTGTGACACCTTGTCAAAGACCTTCTGAAAATCCAAATAACAACATCCACTGACTTTCCTTTGTCTCGACTACTAGACAGGTATATGGGGGAATTTAAGGTGGGGGGTTATATGAAAGGCAGGATTTGAGGGTCGGCACAACATTGTGGGCACTGTGCTGTACTATTCTATGTTCTAAGTTCTATGTTCTATCCTGCCTATTATATTCTCAAAGAATTCCGATCAAGATGGCACCTATGTACAACGCTCCCGTGGTCGACATCTTCTGGATAGATCACAAAATCATATATTCCACCTCTTTTATATCTTCCACATTTGCTTTTCATCTTGAATGTGTTTCTGCAACTGTTGGAGCCTGTGATTTGTAGCTTGGAGACCGTTTGGGCGTTTCAGTGCTCTGCAGTCTTCAGGACGAGACTGGGAGACAGAGGCAGCGTGTGTGAACCTCGTGGCGAGAAAGCTATAGGGGCGGGTGTGAGCCAATATTCAATTCCACTTTGCCAACTGAAGCTTCCATTGTTCACCAATTAAAGTGATGAGGGAGATTGAAACATTGAGGAAGGTGAGCACCGACTGCCTGCCTTTTGATCGCTGATAGGATCGGTCAGCTGCCAGAGAAGGGAGACTGCTTTTTGATCGCTCTGCTGCCAGAGACAGGAGACTGCTATTGATCGTTGGTGGGATCGATCTGCTGCTGGAGAGAGGGGAGACTGCCTTTTGATTGCCGGTGGAATTGCCTTGCTGACGGAGGTGAGAGACTGTCTTTTGATCGTCAGTGGGATCGCTCTACTGCTGGAGACAGGAGGCTGCCTTTTGATCAATGGGGTTTGCTCTGCTGCTGGAGAGGGGAGAGGCTGCTTCTGTGCTTGGAGAATGTTACTCAGGTTTCTGCGACTTGGACTATGGACTTTTTTCAGTCTTATTGTTTTTTACATTCTGTGTTTTCCATCCGTTCTTTCTTATTATTTTGTGGGGGGGGGTCGATGTGCCTGTCTTTGTACTTGTATTTGTATTTTTGTCTTTGTATTTTTTGTCTGGGGATGGGGAATTTGGGCGTTGATGATCGTGGTGCCATCCTTTTCTTTCTTGGTTTTGTGGTTATCTGGAGAAGAAGAATTTCAGAGTTACATACTTTGATAATGACTTCCAACAGATTTGTCAGGCAAGATCTCCCCGTTATAAAACCATGCAGTATTTGGTCCATTTAATCATGTGCCTCCAAGTATCCCGAAGTTTCATACATAATAATCGACTCATCTTTCCAACCACTGAAGTTAGTCTATAGTTTTGTTTCTTCTATTTCCCTCCTTTCTCACAGAGTGGAGTGAAATTTGCAATTTTCTAGTCCTCTGGAATCATTCCAGAATCTAGTGATTCATGAAAGATCATTACTAATGCCTCCACCATCTCTTCAGCTGCCTCTTTCAGAAACCTGGGGTTTAGTCCATCTGGTCCAGGTGATTTATTGACCTTCAGACTTTTCAGCTTCCCGAGCACCTTCTCTTCAGTCATAGCAACTCACTTCTACCCCAACATTCTCACATTTCTGGCATATTGTTAGTGTCTTGCACTGTGAAGACAGATGTAAAATACCCATTAAGTTCGTCTGTCATTTCTTTGTTCTCCATTACTATCTCTCCTGTGTCATTTTCCAGCAGTCTGATATCCACTTTTAACTCTCTTTTACCTTTTATATAATCTGAAAAAAACACTTTGTATCCTCTTTTCACTAATTTTTCCTCCATTATATGCCCTCTGTTTGGCTTTTATGTTGGCTTTGACTTCTCTTGTCAGCTAAAGTTGCATCATCCTGCCTGTGGGATATTTCTTCCTGTGCCTTCCGAATGGCTCCCAGAAACTCCTGCTCTGTCAGCGTACCTGCTAGCGTCCCCTTCCCATCACCTTTCGTATTTTAATGCCTAAGCTGTAATAACGTTGTGCTTACCTTGTGGCCTTGATTTGACCCTCCTTTGATGATAAGATTCCTTCAGTAAAGTCTGATTGTTTTTACTAGGGGCAGTATGGTACCATAGTGATTAGCACAATGCTTTACAGTACAGGCTACCTAGGTTCAATTCCCACTGCTGCCTGTAAGGAGCGTGTACGTCCTTCCCGTAACTGCTTGGCTTTCCGGGGATCGCTGGGTGGCGTAGCTCGAACGGCCAGAAGAGCCTACTCTGTGCTGCATCACAATAAACAAACCTTTGGCCAGCTCCTCTCCCATGACTCTGTAATTGCCTTGACTCCAGTGGAATACTGATACATCTGATTTTAGCCTCTCCTCAAATTGTAGGGTGAATTTTATCATATTATGATCACTTTACCCTTAGGATTCCTAAACCTTAAGCTATCCAATCAATTCCAGTTCAGTGCACAATACCCAACTCAGAATAGCTGATCTCTTGGTAGGCTCAACTATGAGCTGCTTTAAAAAGACATCTCGTACGGATTATAGAACTTCCCCCTCTTGGGATCCAGCACCGACCTGAGATTCCCAATCTGCACATGTGTTGAAATCCCCCATGACTATCATAACATTTCCCTTTTGACATGCGTTTTCTATCTCCCGTTGTAATTTCTAGCCCACCCCTTACTATGGCAATGACGTGGGCTACAAATTATAAATGTGCTTACACATTTTGTTTCCACCACTCATTTTGTTAGAGAATCCCACATTCTTATTTCTCATTGGATAAAGCTTCTTTTCCTTTCTAATTTCATTTCTGAAAGACCAACTTGTCCTCTTGTTATTTCAAGTGGAAGACTTATCTCTGTATCCACTTTGTTGCAACCTGTGATCATTTTAAAGACATTCATCAAGTCACCCTTCACTTTTTATTCCCACAAGAAAAGTGAACCTCTCTGGCCATGTTTTCCTGAGGTAAATAACTCTGCAAACTTGATATTTTTTGTAAATCTTGTCTCAATCCTCTCCAACGCCTCCATATACTTTCTTCATATGGAAACTAAAACTGTAGCAAATTACAAGAACATCACATATTTACAAAATTCAATGCAGATTCAACATGATTCTCCTGCTTCTCAAGTCTATCTTCAAGAAAAATACCCCTTTGTTAATTTTGTTTTATTTTTGGTCTTATTATTCTACAATAAGTCCATAAGACATAGGAGTAGAATTAGCCCACCTGGCCCATCGAGTCTGCTTCGGCATTCAATCATGGTTGATCCTTTTGTAAAAATCTCCTCCTCAACCCCAGTCCCCGGCCTTCTCCCTGTTACCTTTGATGCCATGTCCAATCAAGAACCTATCAATCTCTGCCTTAAATACACCCAGCGACCTGGCCTCCACAGCTGCATGTGGCAACAAATTCCACTAATTCACCACCCTTTGACTAAAGAAATTTCTCCACATCTCTGTTTTGAAAGGGGACCCCTCTATCCTGAGGCTGTGCCCTCTTGTCCTGGACTCTCCCATATCAGCATATTATAAAAAACTTAGACAAAGTTCTATATATGTGTAGTTGAGAGTGTATTGACCGGTTGCATGATAGCCCGGGATGGCAACACTACTACCTTTGAATGGAAAAGCATACAATGAGTAGTGGATATGGCCCAGTCCATCATGGCTAAGTCCTCCCTAACAGTGAGCGCAAGGAGTGCTGTTGCAGGAAAGCAACATCTATCATCGGAGACATCCACCATCCAGATCATGCTCTCTTCTGACTGCTGCCATCAGGAAGAAGGCACAGGAGCCTCAGGACTCACATCACCAGGTTCAGGAACAGTTATTACCCTTCAATCATCAGGCTCTTGAGCTAGAGCTGATAACTTCACTCACCTTTACTTGCCCCATCGTTGAAATGTTCCCACAACCAATTGATTCACTTTCAAGGACTCTTCATCACACTTTCTAGATATTTAATGCTCATTTATTTATTATTATTATTTTGCCTTTTTTTTGTTTCCTTTTATTTACTGTGAATGCCCTGCAAGAAAATATATCTCAGGGTTGTATATGGTGACATATACAGTATGTATTTTGATAATGAATTTACTTTGAAGTGACTTTCCTCTTCTGCCTCAAAATGCGTTACCTTACACTGACCATCTCCTTCTGCTCCCAGCAGCTACCTTTCACTCACACTTTCTGCTTTCTGTCCTGAGGTCAGCTGGCAATCCATTATTCTATTTGTCTCTTAACTCCATATTCTATTATTCCAAAACTCTGCATGACAATGATTGCCCTGATAAAGAGTCTCAGCCTGAAATGACAGCTCTCTAATGCCCTCTCCATAGATGCCATTTGACCCGATGAGTTCCTCCAGCATTTTGTGTGTGTTAGTCTTCAAGACAACGCACTCCAGATCATAACCATCAACACAAGAAATTCTGCAGACACCGGAAATCCAAAGCAACATACACAAAATGCTGGAGGAACTCAACAGATCAGACTGCATCTGTGGAAAAAAGTAAACAGTTGAAGTTTCGGGCCAAAACCCTTTTTCAGGACTGAGAGGGAAGGGGTGAGATGCCTGAATTAGAAGATGGGGGGAGGCGTGGGGAGGAAGGTAGCTGGCTGGAAGGTGATGGGTGAAGCCAGGTGTGTGGGAAAGGTCAGGGGTTGGAGAAGAAAGAATCTGATAGGATTGGAGAGTGGACAATTGGAGAAAGGGAAGGGTGAGGAGCCCCAAGGGAAAGTAATAGGCAAGAAAGAAGAAGGTTGCAGTGGGGAACAGAGGATGTGGGGGTGAATTTTTGTTCACTGGAAGTAGAAATATATATTCATGCCATCGGATTGGAGGGTACCCAGATGGAATATAAAGTGTTGCTCCTCCACTCTGAGGGTGGCCTCATCTTGGCGCAAGAGGATGCCCTGGAACATAAAAATCATGGATCATAGCCGTAAACCTCTGGTTCATTTGCAGGCAGTGACACGACAAATAGCGAGGAGCAGTGGAAGGGCTTTACCCTCCCTCAGATCCTGCTGACCGCTGGTAGGTAAGCAAGATTGATGCGATCTCTTCCAGTCTGTATAGCCTTCTCAGATCCTCAGCTGCTCCCATCTGGCTTTTTGTGCATTCCTGATTTCATCCTATCTTTTAGCCCCAATGGACACTATACTTCATTTATATCTACACTAATATAGCTATGGAGGAGGGAATGGTTAGATTAATCTTAGAGTAATTCTATGTAAGATGAAGAACTTTAGAGGGTTTGCACAATAAGTTCTTTAATGCTATGATAGAATTGCATGATTTTACTCATTTATTTCTATCTAATCAATGCAGCTTAATTGTTGCCCTGTGTACCTACGTCAAAGAAAGTAAAGCAATTAATATTTTCTATCAATTGTATCATACCAAGTGTCTTCAGGTACAATATGCATCAAGTAGGGCTCGCATTTGATTAGAATCTTTCACAATATTCCACAATACCTTACAGACAATGACATAGTTCTAAACTGTAGTCACTGTTACAATTAGGAAACATAACAGACCACTGCAGTACAGCAAGGTCTAAAAGCAGCAATGTCATAGTGACTGGATAAACCATGAGTCAAGTCAAGTCAAGTTTAATGCCATTTAACTATATACAGTAATGCATACTGTCAAACAAGACGTTTCTCTGGGGCAGGGTGTAAAACACAGTGGTACACCTGACACACATATAACACACAATAACTTAGGAAAGTAAGAATTCAATCTACAAATGAATTGTGCATAAATAAACACAGCAAAGTGCATAAATTAAAAATTGTAGGGTACAGAACAGGTTAACAGGTGATACTCTGAATGCAATGTGGTAGGCAGTTCAGAAGCCTAATGGCCTGAGGGAAGAAGCTGTTTCCCATCCTGACTGTTTTTGTCTTTATACATTGGAGTGTCCTGTTTAATGGTAGAAAGTCAAAGAACATGCTGAATGGATGGGTGGGATCCTTGATTATACTAAAGGCCCTGTAAATACAGCGCTCCTGATAAATGGATGGTATGGAGACCCCCATTATCCTCTCAGCCATTCTCACAGTCCTTTGTAGGACCGATGCTCAACTGATCCCATACCAAATGGAGATGCAGCTTGTCAGGATACTCTCAATGGTCCTCCTATAAAATTTGGTTAAGATTGGCGGGGAGGGGAGGACCCTCACACCTCAAACTCCTCAGGAGGTGGAGGAGCTGCTGTGCCTTCTTGTTCAGGGAGGTGATATTGAGGGACCAGCTGAGGTCATCTGTGATGTGAACTTGGTGCACTTACTGTAACTCTCTATGGAGGAGCCATATATGCACCGAAGGGGATAGTTCATCTGCACCTTCCTAAAGCCCACAATCTTGTCCTTGATCTTCTCCACATTCAGACTTAGGTTGTTTCTTTCATACCAGTCCACCAGCCGCTCCACTTCCTCTCTGTACTCTGACTCATCGTCATTGTTGATAAGTCCAGCCTCTGTTGTGTCATCTGCAAACTTGACGATACGGTTTGAGATGAATCCTGCGACTGTCATACGTCAGCATTGTGAACAGCAGCAGGCTGAACACACAGTCCTGAGGAACGTCAGCGCTCAGTGCAATGAGACTAGTGATGTTGCTGCCCACACATTCTGACTGTCCAGGATCCAGTTATGGAGGGCGGTGTTAAGACCCAGCAAGACCAGTTTCCCCAACAATTTCTGGGGTATGATGGTGTTAAACACCAAAATGAAGTCCATAAACAGCAGCCTGGCATATGAAACCCCATTTCCCAGGTGGGACACGATGGAGTGAACGGCAGAGGCAATGGCATCATCAATGGATCAATTTGAGCGACAAACAAATGGGAAAGGGTCCAATGTAGCGGGGAGAAATCCATATTGAGTGAGGACAACAAAATAATTCCTCAAAGTGAAGATTATCTTTATGAGTCACATGCGTCAAAACATGGAAACATACAGAGCAAAGCTTCACTTGTGTTGGAGATATGCTGGGGCAGCCCACAGGTGACACCATGCTTTCAGCTCCCTTACTGTCCATCATGCCATTGGATCATAGCTATTCACTTAATAGGGTGATAGGGGATAGGGATTGGGTGGTGGGCTGGAGATATGTCATCACCAAAGGCCATGTAAAGTGCTCTTTCTCTCTGTGAGCCTGCCAATCACTCTTGGGCAAGGTGTAGCACCCATTAGCACGTCCCCCCACCCCCACCAGATCAAGGTCATAGGAAGCCACGGGAGAAGATGGTGGATGGTCGAATGAGCAGCTGGTGCATACCACAAGTCCTGGTTATGTGACCATTGACACCAGGCAGACAATCTCTGAAGAGTATTGATAATAACTGGAGTCACCCATCTCGTAAAGACATTGCCCAGAAGAAGGCAATGGCAAACCACTTCTGTGGAAACATGGTCATGGAAAGACCATGATCACCTACATCATATAATCCGGCACATAAGAAACAAATGAATTGCATTTAGATCATAGACGTTCACTTTGATTTAGTATCTCCCTCAAATTTGATGGCATACTTCTTCAGCCAGCAAAGGTGCCACCGCAGCCCATTACTATAATTGGTATTAGCCTCAGCTCTATGCTCATCAGTATCAAGTGAGGCTTGAACCTGCAACCACTGGACTCTGCGGTAATAGGTCCACCAGCTGAATGACGTCAAACACTGTCTGTCCGATGCCAATGTCCAATTTATATCACCAATTGCATGACTAGAGTGGGGGAGAAAAGGATTGGGATCAGGAAGAAGGATTGGCATTTACTGTATTATACCTTGGGTCATGATGTTGATAGAAATTATGAGCTGCTAGCTGCCGTAAAATAGTGCATCACATATCCCTTAGCATTCTCACAACAGGGAAAGCAAATAACATCACCAAGCCAAAACCATTATCAAAGGCAAGCAGAAATTTTAAACACATTATTATTATTTTCATTTTTATTTTTCCCAGCTCAAGTTGGTAAAACCTGAGGTACGGGCATGGTCAAACTCACTCATTTCTCAACTGCTAGGATCTTTCAGATGAACCTAGTGATGTTTAGTATTGTGCTTTCTGAAGATTTACATAAGTATTGCTGTGTAGTCTTTATCGTTTAATGCTATTGTGCAGTGACTTTGGGTTGATACCAGTTGTAGATATTACTATTGGGACAATATATACCTTGTTCATGTTCCATAGTCTTTCAATTTCCTCTTGTAGTTCAGCATATTTCTGCTCTTTTTCATTTATTGATTTCTGTATGTTATGTGTGTTTGAAATGGCTATATCTATTAAGTAAGTTGTTCTTGCTTGTTTATCCTGTATTATTATATCTAGATGGTTATTATAGATTCTCCTATCTGTAATAACGGATTGGTAGTAATACAATACAATTTGTGGGATTCTGCCTCTAAAACTGGATCAGGCTTGTACCTATAGTAAGTTATTATTTCATTATGAGCTTGTATTTTAAAGCTAGATTTTGGTGAATGATGTTTGCTACATAATTGTGTCTGTGTAAGTAATCAGATTGAGTTAAACTGCTGCGGAATCCTGTAATGTGTTGGATTGTTTCTGGTTTCTCTTGGTATTTTTTGCATTTATTGCCTTGAATATGTTGGTCTTTTGTTATGTATTTTTGATAACTTTCTGTGTTAACCACCTGGTCGTGCATTGCCACAAGGAATCCTTCTGTTTCAGGGAAGGGGTCTCCAACTCTGAGCCAAGCATTCAATGCTTCCATGTTGACATCTAGTCTGCTCAAATTGTGAGGATGTTTTCCATGGAAAGTCATGCCGTTCCATTGATTAACTTTTTCTTCAATAGTGATAATTTCTTCATTTTTCTGGGTTGTGCTTTCCTTTCAGTTTAGTGGTGTGTACTTCTTATCAGAATTGCATATTATTATTATGTCTTTATTTATTATTTATTATCTCTTTGTATTTACTGTGAATGCCTGCAGGGAAATGAATCTCAAGGTAGTACATACTTTGATAATAAATTTACTTTGAACTTTCCTTCTGCATAATAATTTCTCTGTTGGTATCATCTAAATTTTCTATACGTTTTTGTTTTGTAATCATTTTTCAAACGCAACTTCTGGCTTATTTTAATTTAAATTTTCATCTTAGTCATGAAATATTAACTTCTGTTGAAACATGATTAGATCTTATGTGAATATCGTTATTGAATATCCTAGAGAATATCTGTTTGAAGATTACCAATTGTTGATCTATTACCTCAGTGGCCATTTTTTTATTTTCAGTTCCCTCAGGTAATTTGTTTTTAAGAAAAGCTCATCGAAATTTGGTTTCTTTTTAACCCGTACATTGATGTTTTGACACTTGCCTGCAATTTTCAATGTTTATATTGAACCTTATGTTATGGTCGTGTTTCGCCTCACCTTACATTACCTACTTGGCCCACATCAATTCTTAGAACTAGATTCAGCACTTCCTCCTTCTTTGTTACTATGGCAACAATATCGGCTTGCATTTATATAACAAATGTATAAAAATACCTAACTGTACTTTTTAGAAAAATAGTGATAAGGACGTGGCAGGATTAAATTTAGACATTGGAATAAAAGCATGAACATGAAGAAAGCTTTTGAGAACCTATTTTAGAGACATAGACAGGCAGAAAAAATAGGTTGGAGGCTGTATTTAACAGAGTCTTTGTACTTTTTACTTCAATCGATCTTATAAGCCAGCTTGACAATTTTATGCAGCGTAGTAATTCTGGTCTTTTAGCATTATGTAAGGAAATAGTACCATTCTGTTTCTTTCTCCTTCTTCCTTTTACATGTGATTCACAACATCTCCATAAAATAAATTAAGCTAAACTCTACTCTTTATGCCGTTCCTAAGTACTTCTGCTCCATCTACTAATTGTTAATGTTGGGTATACTCGAAGTTCAAAGTAATTTTATTTTCAAAGTACATAAATGTCACCATATACAGCCCTGAGGTTCATTTTCTTATAGACATTCATAGTAAATACAAATAAACACAATAGAATCAATGAAAAATCACACAAAGAATGACGAACAACCAATGTGTAAAAAACAACAAATTGTGCAAATAATAATAGTAAAGCTGAAGCAATTAATTCAAATAGTAGAACATTTTTATAAGATATAAACATGAATGTTGGACTGGATAAATGCAGAACATTAAACATAAATAAATGTGCACCAGAGCTAACAGAATACAAAACAGAGCAACAGGATACAATACAACCGATGGATGAATATGAAACATGCCGGTATCTGGGATATCAACAAGCAAAGAATCATAGTGTGATAAAGGAAAAAACTTTTCACAGAATTTACTTCAAGGCTTAAGAAAATCTGCTGAACAGAGCACAACAGAAAAGGTATAACAAAGGCAATAAACACTTTTGTTATATCTATATTAACATATTCATTTGGCATAACACCTTGGTCCAAAATAGATCCAGAAGATTACGTACACTTGAATACGCTTAGATTTACACTCCCTGGGACAGAAGGGGGAAGAGGAATAACAGACATTAAGAGTCACCACAACAGTCAGTTAAAACTTCTGAGGATGTATTTTAATAAATGAAAAGAGGATTCACCCCTCCACATCAGCATATGCAATTCTGATAGTAAATATATGCTACTAAACTTGAATGAGAAACAACCCAGAAATATGAAGAAATTATCACTATTGAAGAAAATGTTAACCAATGGAAGAGCATAACCCTCCATAGAAGACATCCTCACAATCTGAGCAGGAAGCATTGAACCCCTGGCTCAACGTTGGAGACCACTTCTCAGAAACAGAAGGGTTCCTTGTAGCAATACAGGACCAGAAGGTTGATGCAAAATTTATCAGAAATACATAATAAAAGACCAACAAATACAAGATGATAAATGTAGAAAATGCTAAGGAAAACTAGAAATAATCCAACACGTTACAGAATCCTGTAACAGTTTAACACAATCTGATTACTTACGCAAGCATAATCAAGCAGGAAAATCATAAAAGAAATCATACCTTACTATAAATACAAGCCTGTCAGAATACAGTTTTGGATCAGAGTACTGTACCACAAATTATATTATGACTGATCCATTATTACAGATAGGACAATCCATAATAACCATCCAGATATAATAATACAGGATAAACAACTTACTTAATAACATAACTTACAGAAATCAATAAGTGAAAAACATCTAAAATATGCTGAAAAAGAGGAAATTGAAAGACTATTCAACATGGGCATTGTCCCAATATCAATATTTATAATTGGTAGCATCCAAAGCCACTATAGAATAGCATTAAACAATTAGGCCTACACAGCAATATTTATGTAAATCTCCAGAAAGCCACAATAGTAAACACCACTAGAATAGTCCAAAGGTTCCTAGCAATTGGGAAATAAATGGACTTTGCTCTGCCCGTACCTCAGGTTTTACCATCTTAAGCTGAGAAAAAATAAAAATAGTACGATAATAATAAAATATAAATATGTAGTAAGCATTGAGAACATGAGTCATAAAGTCCTTGAAAACGAATTCATATTTTGTGGAACCAGTTCATTATTGGGGTGACTTAAGTTATCCATGTCGGTTCAGGAGCCTAATGGTTAATGGATAATAACTGTTCTTGAACCTGGTGGGGTGGGATCTAAGGCTCCTATATCTCCTTCCTGATAGCAGCAGTGATAAGAGGTCCTGGCCAAACAATTGATCAAATACTAAACACTATTTACAAAATTAATAGTGTTGCTTCTAAGTGTCTAAACTTCTCACTTTATTGGACGCTTCATATTCAAGCATGGGTACTTGTTGATGGAAATGTGGTTTGTGCAGAAAAATGTTACCCTGTCTCTCATGGGCTTGTATACTCTGGAATTTAGAAGGCTGAGAGGGGATCTTATTGAAACATATAAGATTATTAAGGGATTGGACACGCTGGAGGCAGGAAGCATGTTCCCGCTGATGGGAGAGTCCAGAACCAGAGGCCACAGTTTAAGAATTAGGGGTAGGCCATTTAGAATGGAGTTGAGGAAAAACTTTTTCACCCAGAGAGTGGTGGATATATGGAATGCTCTGCCCCAGAAGGCTGTGGAGGCCAAGTCTCTGGATGCTTTCAAAAAAGAGATGGATAGAGCTCTTAAAGATATTGGAATCAAAGGTCATGGGGATAAGGCAGGATCTGGACACTGATTGTGGATGATCAGCCATGATCACAGTGAATAGCGGTGCTGGCTCGAAGGGCTGAATGGCCTACTCCTGCACCTATTGTCTATTGTCATGTCTAATATCAGAATCAGGTTTAATATCATTGGCATATGTTGTGAGATTTATTGCTCTGTGGCAGTAGCACAATGCAATACATAATAATAAAACCTGTAAACTGTAAACCCTGGTCAGACTCCACTGGAGTACCCTGTTCAGTTCTGGTCACCTCACTACAGGAAGGATGTGAATTCTATAGAGAGAGTGCAGAGGAGATTTACAAGGAAGTTGCCTGGATTGGAGGGCGTACCTTATGAGAATAGGTTGAATGTACCTGGACTTTTCTCCTTGGAGCGATGGAGGATGAGAGGTGACCTGATAGAGGTATATAAGATGATGGGGGCATCGATCATGTGGCCGGCCAGAGGCTTTTTCCCAGGGATAAAATGACTAACACGAGGGGGCATAGTTTTAAGGTGCTTGGAAGTAGGTACCGGGGGGATGTCAGGGGTAAGTTTTTTACGCAGAGATTGGTGAGTGCGTGAGATGGGCTGTCGGCAGTGGTGGTTGAAGCAGATACAATAGGGTCTTTTAAGAGCCTCTTAGATAGGTATGGGGAGCTTAGAAAAATAGAGCTATGCACTTCTAGACAGTTTCTAGAGTAGGTTACATGGTTGGCACAACATTGTACGCTGAATGGTCTGTAATATGTCATAAATTTCTATGTACTATGTACAGGAAGTGTATGTATATATATATATATATATATATATATATATTTTAAAAAGTTAAATTACATAAATAGTGCAAAAAGAGAAAAAAAGGAAAAGAGAAATAATGTGGTCATGTGTTCATGGGTTCAGTGTCCATTCAGAAATCAGAGGTCAGAAATATACAGAAATAATCTGTATTTCAGAACAGAAAAAAATTGTTAAATTTGCCAATGGTATTAAAACTATGGACTTAAGAAATTCCAAAAGCCCTAGGTCATGCCTGCAAACTTCTATGCTTTTGGAAAAATATTTATTAATTTCTATTGAGCTTAAAAGTGGAAGCTGCTAAGAAAGATCTGATAGTAGTAGATTCAAACAAGGTATGTTCTGTTACTGCAGAGCAGCAATTAAAACAAAATATCGAGATGTCAGCAAAATATAAACCTCAGGTCATGAAGCTGAAGACATATAACATCTGAAGTAAGAACAGAAAAACTTCAGGAAGTTCTAGCTAAGGAAAGAGGAATAGAGTTAGTGTTTATTGTGGGGGTTCACTTTATTCTATAATATATTGTATTCTCTTCTGGTTACCAAAGGAAATGGCACATTCCTGGATGGTACAATATGTAGTGAAAGGTTACAAGGTAGGTCAAAATATTATAAGGCTGAGTTATGAGGAATAATTAATAAAGCGTGAACTCCTGTCTTGAAATAGGCAATTGATAAGGACTCTGTGCACATATATTGATACTAAGAGAAAGGGCATAAATATTGCTTCAAATTAAATCATAAATGCAGAAGACGCACTCTGTGGCCACTTTATTGGGTACCACTTGCAGTTAATAAAATGGTCACTGAGTATATGTTCGTGATCTTCTGCTGCTGTAGCTTAGAAGTGTTGTGCGTTCAGAGATGCTATTTTGCACACCACTGTTGTAACATGTAGTTATTTAAGTTGCTGTTGCCGTCCTGTTAGCTTGAACCAGTTTGGCCATTCTCCTCTGACCTCTATCATTAACAAGGCATTTCCTGTTACGAACTGCATTTTTTTTTTGTTTTTCACACCATTCTCTCTAAATAGTGTTCTATGTGAAATTCCTAGGAGATCATCAGTTTCTGAGATACTCAAACGACCAACCATCATTCCACGGTCAATGTCACTTAGATCACATTTCTTCTCCATTCTGATGTTTGTCCCGAGCATCTTGACCACGTCTGCATGCTTTTATGCATTGAGTTGATGCCACATGATTGGCAGATTGGATATTTGAATTAATGAGCAGGTGTACCTAATAAAGTGGCCACTGAGTGTAATTTAATTTGGCTAAAGGTAAAGAGGAGGTAATATATTTTTCATATTTAATTCTTTGCTGCTGCCCTCCTTACCCCAAACCATTGATTTAGTCCATTCTTATTTGAAACCCCCGTGTACTTCTAATCACTAGGAAATGCCAACGCTTCTCAGAATCGTTGTAACTCCTGAGTCGACCTCCCTTTGGATGGCATAAGTTAAAACTCCACAGTCAGGAATGATTAAACCTGAGACCTTTTTTTTTGTTTCATGTGGCTCAGATGCACGCAGCCTTAACCTGGGAAAAAGTAGAAACAACATTTCGCATTCATTTTGCGCTTTGTAACAGTAATCAGAGATTATTTTAACTTTACAGTAATACATTGCAAATGTGTAATACATAAACTTTCGTTTCAACGTTACAGTTCCCCGATTAATAGTTTATCGAATCTTTGGAGTTTACATTTAAAGCTTTATTTTTTTTTCTTCCTCTCTTCTGTGTGGCATAAATCTTGTAGTTTTTTTCAAAATTATATGCAAGCTGACATCTGCCAAGTAACCGCACACAGACCATAGAGTGGGTACCGTGAATGAAGATAAGTTTTCTTGACGTTAAACGTACCCCGCATGAACGTTGTAAGATTTTCCACTGTAAAGGTCACATGGGGGTCAATGAGGAGAATAACATCATCTCCAATTTATGAAATCAGTTATAATAGAATCCAGAAAACGAATTCCACGTACTTTTAAGATATTTTCAGGTTTTATTAAGAGTTTTACCATGCAACTTTTAAAACGCCAACGGCTTCCATCAAATCAATCCAAACATTGCCATCGGCTGAGGATCGTATCGATATCCCTGTCACCGAATCTTGTTTTGTCGTTTAGTCACGGCCGATGTTCTTGATTTCGCCAACAAGTATTTGACTTAATTAGAAGGTGTATTGGTTATTGGGTGCACGGCGTCCGGCACATTTCTATTCTCGGTTTTCTTCACTGCGATGATTGTCCTCAACTCGGCTTTGGGAAGCATTTTAGTAAATAAAAACACCGATTCTGCCAAATGTTTGATAGTGTTTCAGGATCTGATACCTCAGTCCATCCTTTATCATGTTGGACCAGTACAATCTCATTGTGAAACATCCTTATTGTGTTTTATTTTTGTTCCTTATCGCTGAAATGTAAATGTTTTCAAAAGGGGTAGCTTTCAACTACTAGCAATCACAATAACAGTAGATGTTCAATGCATACTTGATGTAATGGAACTCCAGAGGATAGGGTAATGTTATTGACTATTCCGTTTATACTGACATTAAAACAAATATTCCAGTCAGAATCTGAAGATTTTATCTTCAGAGTGCATTCCTTGCAGCAGTATAATTGCGCGATCGTTATCGAATCGCGCTAAGTAAGTGGAGAGGGGTGGGAGGGAGAGAGGCTGGCCACCGGGTTCCTCAACCACACTCCACACTCTCGGGACGGAGCGCGCCGCCGTCCACCCCCCGCCCCTCCCGCCCGCGCGACGGAGACCCGTCGCCCGCACATGCGCCGCGGGGCGGGAGAGAGCGGCGACTGATGGAATCCCGTCCGAGCGGAGCGGAATGCGAGCATGCGCGCTTGGAGTTCGGCCGGGGCGTGGGGTGTGTTGGAGGGGGGGAGGGAGGTGATTGGGCAGGGTCCGGCCGTGCCCGCGGAGGCGCGCGCGCGCGCGTGCCCGGCGGTGGTGGGGGTGGTAGGGGGGGGCTAGGTTTTGGCGGCGGCGCGTGCGTCAGAGGGAACGTCAGCGGCCGCTGTGCGAATGTCAACAAAAAAAAATGAGAAGCCAGTGAGAGTGAAGTGAGGGAAGAGGAGGTGAAGGGAGGAGGAGGAGGAGGAGGAGGAGAGGAGGCGGCGCCGCTGCTGCACCGCGCAGGGGAGGGCGGCTTTCGCTGGGCGCGCTGTACACGCGTGCGGGTGGCAGATTTTGCAAAAAAAAGGCGCTTCGGCTCCACGTTGCGGAGAGAGAGAGTCGCCTCGAGTTGGCGCATTGGAAAACATAACTCAGACACGCTGCTCTCCCCCCTCCTCCCCTCATCATCACCACACACACACACACACACACACACACAACTCAAAACAAGCCCGCAGCCACGCCGATTCTGCTCATCTCAGCTCCCTCCCTCCGCCGGTGGCCGGGCTCCTCCGGGCGCACTGAATCATGAGGTGTTTGTTTTGAACTTGGAGCTGCCTTGAACATAGTCGAAAGTTAACCAGGGTAAGGAGGATGCAATCTGCTTATTTATGTTTTTTTTAAAATCCCTTCCGAAAGTGGTGGAGGGGAGGGGGGCGCTTGTGGAAGTGTACATCACCTCCGCGATACAAGTGGCTGTTCCGATGTGATTTGCTGCGGAAAGGCTGGAGGCATTGGCAAGCGTGGCTTTGCTGAATTTTTTTTGGTTGAGTTCGAGCTGTCACGGTGCGGACAGGCTGAGTGGGAACTGGAACTCCGTCCCCGAGCCGAGGCCTTGACCGTGTGCAGCAGCGAAAGAAAGCATTACAGCTTCGCCGCCTCCTAGCCTTGGCATCTCACTCAGCATTCTGACATAATGCATTCAGCATGGACCTGCTTATGTTTTGCATTTTGATAGTTTAACAGCCAGCTGATTGTTGCAAAGACAGCTAAACTGTGTATGAACATGTAAAGGTTTTGCATGTTTATGCATACATAATACGTTTGGAACTGGCAGCAACTGGGGATGGTGTTCACAGTTTCTTTGTGCGGTTTTGAATTGATAACCTGTATGTTTTCATGATTTCTTTCACTGTGGGTGCATGCAACAAATTATGCCCTAAAATGCAGTGGTTGTGACAATGCATGAATGTCTTCGGGAGTCTCGATGCAATGATGATCTTGTTTACTTGAGAAATATTGTCTGTTGCAGCAATCTGATTATATTTGCATACTTTTGAACAAAGTAAAGTCTGTGATTATCAAATCAGTTGAGTTTATGTTATTGTGAGATTGGTCTCGACCGAAAAATGGTAGTCCAGGTAGTGAAGCTAGCATTTTGTCAATGAAAAATTGTAGCGACGAGTACGCGACCGAGTTAATTTCGGAGCCCTCTGGCTAACAGCTTGCGAGCTTTCTATTTTGAAGTTACAACTTGGAGTATCTTGAAAAATGCCGGGGTTTCTCCAGATGCTGTTCGAGGTGGAGCTTGTTTCGCTCCTGAATTCATCAGCTTGGAACAAATGCCGTGGATGTTGTTTTTGCATGTGCTCTTTAACAATGACGAAACCCCAGCCTTAAAGCCGGGGCATTGGTTTAAAGATGAAATTTGCCATATAGACCCTTTATTCCCTCCAGAATATGTCGCAGTTCTTTTGATCAGTATAATAAGGGAGCCTGCAATTCCTGGATTTTTTTTACGACTAGCTGATGTTGAATGCAGTACGGAATTCTGACAAAGGAACGCGCCTTTCGCCGTAGTCTTGTTTATGCACCCTTGTGGAACTAGGGCCACATTGATAAGAAATAGTGATGAGTAAATGACCTGATTGATGCCTGTCATTCTGCCGCTACCTAACTACATTTCAGAAGAGGCTAGTGTTTTTTTTCCGAGGAAAGACGTTTCATGTGTTCTTTTGTATAATTAGGAGGTAGTGAAAGAGTGGTGGGACTTCGGGCAATATTTCGAGTCTGCAGGATTGTTAAAGTCCTAGCTTTCGTGGTCGAGGCTGTGTTCCCAGGGTTGCAGGACAGACCCAGTACGGCCATGTTCTCAGAAACTACTCTCCATCTAAGATAACTAGCAATAATTTGATACAGTTTAAAGATAGAACACTGAGGTAACACACCTAAATGTATATACTATAAGTATAATACCTACTCAAATACACTGCGGAAAAAAAAACTTAACTGATGTTTCGTATCCTACGTCAACATTTCTAAAACGTATCAGTAAAGGAAATTTATACTCCCCACAGGCACATAAAAGATGAGGTAATGTAAATGAATGGCTTTATAGGTCATGTGATCTAAAGCTGAAGATCACCGTCAACCTGCTCCTAAACATTCCCGAACCGTGATGTGAAGATTTAGAACGGGATAACTTACTTTACATGATGTTCTGCCTTAATATTTTGATCCTAAGATATCCATTGATTGACCTCGGTTTAAAAAAAAATAAAATCCAAGGCAAAACGTTAAATAAAAATAATCACATTCTGTTATGTTTCCTAAGGCTAATAGATATTTTAAAAATATCAATCTCAGTTACCTGGAATTTAGTTTATATTACAGAATCTTTAGAAATGATGGGTTCTGACTAATGGCTAGGATTAAATATTTGTAAATCATTACCAGCCATTTTCAAAACTATTGAGCGGCACCACGAGATAGCACTTGCAGTCTGAGTTTATCATTAATACAGCACATAATCTCGGGCAAGATTCTTCAGGAGGATATTCCTGATAATCTCGCCCACTCGCAACCTAGACCTATGTTTCTATTTTGCAAGCAACTTCCGGGGGCTTTAGTACTTACGCTATTCTTCGAAAATATCAGCATTTTTCTTTAACTATATTACCTCTGATTGGCGATGTCAAACAACATGAGCCTCACCACTCTTTCAAAAGCAGAGCTGGGACATAAAATGTCTTTTGGAATTCAAAGGAAAATGTTTCTAATCTTTGATCTTTGTAACGTTTCTACTTCAAAACAAACAAGTTGAAATTTCTAGAAAAAATTGCATTTAACAGGGAAATTCGGGAAGCTTGCGGAATGTAGGTTGGCCATGTAAAATGTCAGACTGCATTTTATGGCAAAAAGTCTATGGTAACCTGAAAGTAAGCTTCTCTTTTTCATGAAGATTTTTTTTTCTTGTGAGAAAATATAGGTTGTGGGATTTGTTATGTTTTGTATATATACAAGATTACTCAAGTATTGAAATATTAAATACACAACAGGATTGCCAGGAGTTACACATCAGCAATGAAAAATCATCAGTTTTTTTCACACACACAATTAACATTAGGATAACCTAAGCGGATAGTTGAAGATCCCTGCATGTTAATAAAAGTAGTAAAATAATAAATGCATGAAATAAAAGACATAGCAACGATAATCAGCTTTCAGTAATTTGGTCCTATCGTTGATTAATTTGTGGCTTTAAAGTAATTACACAAAACCGTAATTAATTGCGGACTGTTGGAGTGCCCGTTACTTGTGCGCTGTGCGGTGATGTGTGTGTGGTGACCGCGCGTCAGCACTTTAAGCAAACCCTGCGCTTCTGTTGCTGACTCACCTGCGTACAAACCAAAACGTGACGCCAGTCCCACCTCCTTTCACCCCACAGCAATGAATCATCGCGACCCACTCGCTGGGCAGCGCGCCGCTCTGATTGACAAACCGATGCCGCCACTTACAGGTGGCAGTCGTCCTCGACTATCCAATCAGCGTGAGCCGGGGCTGACTGATGGGCGGGCAGATGGGACGCTGTTGTGCGGTCATTGTTGGCAGCGCACGGAGCCAGGCATTGCATTGCCCACGGTGACTGCGTGCAGATAGAGAACTTGCCAGCAAAAATAATAAATAAACCCACGGCAGCACAGGACGAAGGAGCTTATTTCTGATTTCCGTCACTGTGTAACCGGTGGATGACTCACCAGCGTTGTTACTGATAACATTGTGATGAAACGCTTGGTCGCATCTCCATCACTTGCTGGTGAGATGTTGGAAAATATTAGAGCAACGTCAATAAACTCAAGCTTCACGTTGACCAGATTAAATCAGCACATAATGTGCGATTTGTGTTAATTTTTTTTCTAGTACCCATAGCCTTGATTTCGTAGTCTGGTTTAAATAAAGCGACAGTATACTTAGCTTCCTTTGTCTCATCTCAAGTAAAATTAAAAAGATTAGTGAAGGAAACATTAAAATATTCAAGCAATACGAAGTTTTAGGATAATTCCTGGAAATTATCTGCTAATCTATTGAATCCCCACGTTAAGTGTCGTACCTTTCCACATTAACTCTTTCTTTCGAAACACGTTTGCTGCCAGTAGGTGACATGCAGAAAAGTGACCGAATATAAACAGAATTTGCTAAGGGCATTCAGACGTCAACTTGTATATTGTGAATTCATCGTTAGAGCCCCGGTCTCTGTGTAAGAACAAAGCTGTGGGTTCAGTGCCAATTTTAGCAATTGACATTCAAGTGCAGCTTGAAGGAGTGTGGTGTTGAAAGCTTCTGTACTTAAGAGGGCTTCCCCTATGCCAGATGAATGTTGCAGGTCCTATGGACTATATTGAAGAATATTTTCCCCAATGTTATAGCCAATACCCATCCCTCAACTATCACTAAAACTGATTGCTGTTTATGCAGCCCTAAATTAGTGCATTTGTTTTCAGGAATATCAATGGAAATACACTTCAAAAGAAGTTCATTCTCTGAAAAAGAAGCTCTGTGTAATACCCCAAGATCTTGAATACTTTGTAGAAATACATTTTAACTCTCCCTTCAGTTTACCAGCTCTTATGGCATTGTCTCCTTGTCCTTCTCTCCTTCAGTGCTTTCCATTATTCTTTTATTTCTTGTTTTGTCTTTGCCTTACACACATTCTCAAAGCTGGCCTGTTCACTCAATCTTGATGAAGGGGCTCGGCCCGAAATGTCGACTGTACTCTTTTCCATAGATGCTGCCTGGCCTGCTGAATACCTCCAGTATTTTGTGTATGTGTTGCTGTTCACTCCTGCATGTGGTTCCCCTTTTAACAGTTTGATGCCCAGTTTTGCCTTTGAAATACATTTGGACATGTTAAGCCTCAAAACATTTCAGGAGTCATCAGGGCCTGAAGATTAATCTTTTGGATATCACCGCAGATAACCTTGGAGGAGGATGTTGCTCATTTTCTTCGGAGACATTACATTAGGTTTAAAACTACAAGAAATGGGAAGAGACTAGATATTTGGAGATAGGAGGAGATTTTAGAGTGATAATTGGGTAGACAAGGTGGAGGTTGATAGGTTCTTGATTAGTCAGGGCATCAAAAGTTATGAGGAGAAGGCAGGAGAATGGGGTCGAGAGGGATCATAAACTAGCCATGATGGAATGGTGGAGCAGATAGGTTGAATGGCCTAATTCGGCTCCATTGTCTTATAGTCTTATGGACTTAATTCCAGCTAGAGTTGGGAATTGTATTTTATTGTGTTTTCTAAGAGTTATTATTGGGTCCATCTTATTGGGTACTTTATAATATATACCTTTCATCGTCCAAGGGGAAGCTCTTCGTAAACACTACTTGATCTTCAATATAAACAAGTTAAGCGTGAGACTTTTTAATTTTCTGCTCTGTACTAAAGTAAACTTGTTAAACATGGAACACAGAACAGCCCAGCACAGTAACATTTGCCTACACATAATCCATAACCCTCAATTCCCATCATGTTCATATGCCTCTCTATATCCCTCTTAAATGCCTCTATCATGTCTGCTTCCACCACCACCTCTGGCAGTGCAGCCACCACTCGGTGTAATAAAATACTTGACTTGCACATTCCTTTAAACTTTTTCCCTCTCATGTTAAAGCAATGCACTATTATTTGATATTTCTCACATGAGAAAAGGACTCTGACTATCTACCATGTTGGCGACTCTCTTAATATTAAAACTATTATCTTCAGCCTTCGATTCTCTGGAGAAAACAATCCAAGGTCACCTAACCTCTCTTTGTAGCTAATAGTCTCCCAATACAGGCAGCACCTGGTGAACCTCTTCTGCACCCTTTCCAAAACCTCCACATCTTTTTTGTAATGGATTAGTCAGGGCATCAGGAATGCACATAATACTCCAAATATGGTCTAACCAAAATTTTATGCAGTTGTAACATGTCTTCTTGGCAGTGCCCTGACTGATGAAGGCAAACATGCAATATGCCTACCCTGACCTTATCTCTTGGTGTTTCCATTTCCAAGCTATGGACTTGGATCCCAAGATTCAGATTCAGTCATTTTTGTCCCTTTTATGATCCATAAAATGGGGCTTTGGAATACTGGAATTAACATTTAATATAAGCAGAAATTTAACTATACAAATAGAAGAAGCAAATAAAAATTGTCAGTATGACCTCTTGGACTTGAATGGAATTTATTAAATATCTTCTTTCCTTTTAACCATAAGACATGGAAGCAGAATTAGGCCACTCAACCCATCGAGCCTGCTCCACCATTCCATCATGGCTGATTTATTATCCCTCTCAACCCTATTCTCCTGCTGTCTCCGCATAACCTTTGATGCTATGACTAACCAAGAATCTATCAATCTCTGCTTTAAATATACTCAATGATTTGGCCTCCACAGATGTCTTTGGCAATGAATTCCATATTCATCACCCTCTAGCTAAAGAAATTCCTTCTCATCTCTGTTCTAAATGAATGTTCTCTATTTTGAGGCTGTACTCTCTGGTCCTAGACTCACCCATTATAGGAAACATCCTCTCCACATCTGCCCTGTCTAAGCCTTTCAATGTTCGATAGGTTTCACTGAGATTCCCCCTCATTCTTCTGAACTCCAGTGAGTACAGGCCCATAGCCATCAAACGCTTCTCATAAGTTAACCATTTCATTCCTGGAATCATTCTCGTGAATGCTCTGGACCCTCTCCAATGCCTGCACGTCTTTTTTTTAGATAAAAGATCAAAACCTACTCACAATATTCCAAGTATGGTTTGATCAATGCCTTATAAAGTCTCAGCATCACATCTTTGCTCTTATATGCTAATCCTCTTACATGCTAGCATTGCATTTACCTTCCTTACCACTGACTCAACATACGAGTAAACCTTTAGGGGATCCTGCACAAGGACTCCAAACTCTATGCACTTCTGATTTTTCTCCACTTCTAGAAAATAAGTCTACTCCTTTATTCCTTCTACCACTGTCACCTCTTTGCCTATTCTTCCAATCTTTCTAAGTCCTTCTGCAGACTTTCTGCTTCCTCGACACTACCTGACTCTCCACCTATCTTTGTATCAAATACATACTTGGCCACAAAGCCATCAATTCCATCATCCAAACTAATGACATATAATGTGAAAGTAAGTTGTTGAAAAACACCATTTGTCACCTGTGGCCAACCAGAATAGGCCCCCTTTATTTTGACTCTTTGCTTCCAACCAATCAGCCAATCCTCTATCCGTGCTAGTATCTTTCCTGTAATACCATGGGCTCTTAAATTAAGCAGCCTCATGTGTGGCACCTTGTCAAAGCCCTTCTGAAAATCAAAGTAAGCAACATCCACAGACTCTCTATGTCTGTTGTTTCCTCAAGGATTTCCAAAAGATTTGTTAAGCAAGATTTCCCTTAAGGAAACCATGCTTACCTGGCCTACTTTATTACATGCCTCCAAGTAACTTAAAACCTCATCCTTAATAATGGGCTTCACTATTTTCCCAACCACTGAAGTCAGGCTAACTGACCTATAATTTCCTTTCTTCTACTTCCCTTCCTTCTTATAAAGGTTGACAATTGCAATTCTTCTGTTCTCTAGAAATGTTCCAGAATCTAGTGATTCTTAAAAGGTAAGTACTAATGCCAGCACAATCTCTTCACCTACCTCTTTTAGAATCCTGGTGTGTAGTCCATTAAGTCCAGGTGAGTCTACTGTCAGACCCGTCAGCTTTCCAAGCACCTTCTCCTTAGTAATAGCAACTATATTCACTTCTTCCCCTAGAATTAATGGCATAATGCTAGTGTCTTCCACGGTGCTGGTTGATACAAAATACCTACTAAGTTCATCTGCCATTTATTTGTCCCCCATTACTATCTCTCCAATATCCACTCTTGCCTTGGTTTTACTCTTTATATATCTATATGTGATGGGATGGCGATATGTGTCTACCAAAGGAGGAATAAGGTACTCCTTCTCTTTGCTGGCCTGCGGGTCACCTTGGGCAATGTGTAACACCTCCTTAGCCCCCACCGATCCAGGTCATGTGAAGACACGGGAGCAGATGGTGGATGGTTGTATGAGCAGTAGCCGCATATCACAGGTCTTGGTTATGTGACCACTGACACTAGGCAGACTATCTCTGAAGAGTAATAATAAAAGCTGGGGTCATCCATCTTGTACAGCAGCCCAGAAGAAGGCAATGGCAAACCACTTCTGTAGAAAAATTTGCCGAGAACGATCATGGTCGTGGAAAAACCATGATTGCCCACGTCATATGGCACGGCACATAACAAGTGAACGATTATCTGAAAGAACGTTTTATATCCTCTTTGATATTTTTGGCTAACTTACCTTTATCTTTCATCTTTTCTCTCCTTATGTGCTTTTTAGTTGCCTTCTGTTGGTTTTTAAAAGCTTCCCAATCCTCTAACTTTCAACTATTTTTTGCTATATTAAATGTTTTTGCTGTTATGCTTAGACTTCCCTTGTCACCCACAGTTGCCCCATCCTCCCTTTAGAATACTTTTTCATCTTTGGCATTTATCTATCCTGTGCCTTCCAAATTACCCTTAGAATCTCCAGCCATTGCTGTTGTGCTGTCATTCCTGATAGTGTACCTTTCCAATCAACTTTGGTCAGCTCCTCTTTTAAAATGAATTCAACTTAATAATTTTTAATTCTTAACATAATGACAGAAGTCGCTTCCTAATGTTGCAGATTGGTAGAGTCCTTTTGCTTAGGATGCCACTCTCATCGTCAGTAAGATTCTTTAATATATACTTTGCATATAAAATGATAGCAGTCACCTTCAGATTCAGTTACAGTCATTGCACAGTTTTTCATGTAGTAACTCTGAAAATAGTAATGGTTGCAATGCAGAACCCCGAAGCACACCTCAGAATTCCGACTGTCAAACGTGGACAAAAAAGATCTGCTTTCTGTTCTTTGACCAATTCGATCTTCAAGGTGTTGATTTCCCTTTAATTTTTTTTGAAACTTTATCAATCTATTCCATTGCTTTTTGAAATTGCATACGTAGAGCAACATCCCTTTCTCCTTATCACACTCCTACTCGTTTTTTTGAAGAGCTCCAATTAAATTTATCAAACGTGACTTGCTTGCTCACAACAGTGAATCTTAATTTCTAAGTGTGTCTTAATAGTTTTCAGTTTATTTAGATTACACAATTGTGAAATGTAATCAAAAATTAACTACAAGTGCTTTAAAGTGCTCTAAGTGTTCTAAAGTCAAATTATTCTGATGGGTTTTAAGGGGTTATCTTGTCATTGACATGAGGGACAAAAGCAGAGATTCAAACATTCAGAGTAGTATTAAACAGGCCAGGGTTCTTTTCACATAAATGGTCTTCCATGTGTTTGATTGTATGGATGTTTTGGGGTCAGAGGGGGGAAGTTAGGGCTTAGGAACAGGGATGTGCGGAGTTAGAGGTCAGTCCAGAGTCTAGGGCTCCATCTGTGCTTTGCATTCAAAGACCACCAACAGTGTAGACAAAGAACATCAGTGGATGGATGTCAGGCCCACAGGTGCCTTGGATGAAGACCACTAACAATGGGGACAAAAAGTATCTGTGCCATGGATGAAGACTAGTGAGGACAAGGGCTGGGGCCCCCACCCCCCAATCAGCAAGTTCCCCGCAGGATCAGCAGGCAGGAGGCACAAGGAATGATCCCCTGAGTACACAAGTCAGGGAGTCCTGGGTTGATACTGAAGGCTAAAGGTTGATTGGAAGTCCACATGCAACGTCCTGAGAGTCTGTGAGTCCACAAAGGAAGTTGAAGGTCTGATGTCTGTGAAACCCTGAGACTAATGGAGACTGGAGGCTCAGGGGTAGCCTGATCTTGAGTTGGAGGACGTCCTGTGTATATGAGTGAGTGGATGGAAGGAAGGGAATGGGCTTGTTTTGCTTTTGTTCTGCTGAATGCGGCCATGAATGTGTGGTGATATTTGTGAGCTGCCCCTGCACATGTTTAGGTTGGTTTGGTTGTTAACGGAAATGACACGTTTCATTGTGTGTTTCGATGTACTTATGGTAAGTAATTGAATCTGAATCCAATCAGATTGATATACAGATTATATTGTCACCTACCGGTATAAACAGAGTAGGAGTCAGAATAAGAAGCTAGAATAAAAATGTGAGGGGAGGGAAGGGGGTACGAGCTGACAGGTGATGGGTATGACTGGGGGGGAGTTGGTGGGAGAGGGCTATGCCCTCCCAGCCTCTTACTTCATTCTGCTCTCCCGCCCACCTGTTCACACCTTGTACTCTTTCCCTTCTCCCCATGTTATTCTGGCAACTGCCTCCTCCCTGAAGAAGGGTCTTAGCTCAAAACATCTACAATTTATTCCCCTCCGTCGATGGTTCCTGACTTGCTGAGTACCTCCAGTATTTTGTGTGTATTGTTCAAGATTTCCAGCATCTGCTGAATCTCTTGTGCTTGTGCCAAAGACATAAACTAGGCATTGGTAAATCCAGCAGTCAGATTAGGAGAAACCATGCTACACAGAGGAGTATGGGGAGGGGTGGTATGCTAGAAGGTGAAATTTATTTGTTTATTTATTTATTTAGTGATACAGTGTGGAGTTGGCCCTTCTGGTCCTTCGAAGAGTGCCGCCCAGCAAACCCCAACAATTCGGATTTAACGCTAACCTAATTACGGGACAATTTACAATGACTAATTAACCTCTCCAGTTCATCTTCGGAGAGTGGAAAGAAACAGGAGTACCTGGGGAAAACTCACGCATCACACAGGAATGATGTACAGACTCCTTACAGAGGACACCGGGATTGAACTCTGAGCTCCAACACCCCAAGCTGTAATAGCGTTGCTCTAACTTTTACGCTCCTGTGGCGTCCTATTTAGTACCACAGGGAGTAATAAAGGGCATAGCAAGAAGTATTTAAAGAGAAACTAGATAAGTGGGGAAGGAATAGAAGAACACCTTGATGTGGTTAGAGGGAGAGGGGTCATTAAGTACATCGTTGCATGGCACTGTGTCCTTTTCTCAGTGATCTCAAGCAAAAGGATAACTAGTTCACAGGGGAACCAACTTTGGTGCCCTTACGAAGCTGGAAGTGGAGGATGTTGAAGTGCATGGCACCTGAATGGCAAGAACTCTGGTAGTGATCCATATTTCTGGCAAGTTTAATGATTACATTGTTCTCAGTATGTAATCTGCTCAACTATTTGCACCGAACAATAAATATCTAAGTTATGAATGACCTCAATGTGTTGGATAGTTTATTAGCATCTAAAAATGGTAGCACCCCATTTTAAGAAATTGCTGCATACAGTATATGCGTTCTTTGTGAATTAAATTTAGGCTCGCCAGGATAGGCTCACCCGCGACATTTTGCCCCTGTAATGCTGCTTACCTTTTCCAGCCAAGTAAGGAACACTTGAAACAATGAAGCTTTATTCTTGTAGGCGGTAATTTTTTCTCAGATGTTTTAAAAGATAAGCTTTTTTTTTCTAAACTTCCTTTTCAGTTCATTTTTTTTCAGGCTTACACAATCTTTCATTCTCTTTCTTCAGAGCTATTCAGTACCTGGTTTTACATGAATTCTTACTATTTTGTTCACCATTTATTTTTGTTCATTAGAATCTTTAAATCTCTTTGGTTAATGAGGCAGATGATTTGGTCCCTGTTTCACCCATGACCCAGATACACTGTTGAAGTTGTGGCACCACTGTCAACTTGCACTTGAAATAATTTGTGATGCAAAATTATTCAAGCTCAAAGTTGAGAGAAAATGTGTGTAATGGTGTAAGCTAAGAGATACCTCAGTCCTCATATTCATGGTCCGAGTTTCACATTCGAGCAAATACAATTTTAAGTGGAGTCCTTCAAGCCCAAGATTGGAAACCCATATTCCTAACTGCGATCAGGAATGCTGTTGATTGTGTTTTTAAAAAAAAATTTACATGATGGTAGTGATGGAAATAAGAGAGAACACCTTTTTGGAAAATAGAAGCCTTGAATTATATTTCTGGACAAATCTGTCCAGAAGTGGGAGCCTGGCTAAAAGTAATTAGTATATTTATTTAAATATTGCATTGTGAACTGTTCAATTCTAGTCAGTATAAAAGACCTTCCAAAATATACTAGCAGATATTTTGATTTGACAAAGAAATAAGTTAACCAGCTTCTCTTTCTGCAAGCCAAACATTTCATTTGAGCTTATCTCGTCCGTTTTGCATTTATGCATTTGTAGTGGTATTCTGTATCCTGAATACATTGAAATATCAGTTGTCATTTTTTTTTCAAAACATTGTTTGTTATCTGAACATTGCATTCAGTGAAGTGAATAAATTCAATTTTGCTGGGGAAGCTGCAGCTGTTTTCTGAGAAATTAAAGTGTGTGTGGGAAAGCCAGGTTCAGTCAACTTGTCTAAACAGCGAAGATCACAAGACTGAATTGCAGTCATGCCTCTGGTGACACTGATATTTATTGCCACTCATTGGCTATAGATGCTTTTGTAGAGAAATTTAAAGCAGTTTCCTTTTATTATTGTGGGCATCACTGAGTCGTGGCTGAAAGAAGGCCATAGTTGGGAACTTAATATGAAAGGATATACTTTGTATCACAAGGACAGATGGGAAGACATAGGTGGTGGTGTGGCTGTGTTGCTAAGAGATGGAATTACATCTTTAGAAAGAGGTTACATAGGATTAGAGAATGTTGAATCTTTGTGGGTGGAGATAAGAAACTGCAAGGGTTAAAAAAAATTTATGAGAATCATATATAGGCCTCCAAATAGTAGCCAAGATGTGGGGTTGAGATTGCAAAGGGAGTTGGAAAGAGCTTGTAATAAGGGTAATGCCACAATTGTAGTGGGGGACTTCAATATGCAGGTGAATTGGGAAAGTCAGGTTGGTGTCAGATCACAAGAGAGGGACTTTGTTGAATGCCTGCAAGATGGCTTTTTAGAGCAGATTGTGCTTGAGCCTACTCGGGGAAAGGTCATTGTAGATTGGTCGTTGTGTAATAATCCAGGTTTTATTAGGGAGCTTGAGGTGAGGGAACCCTTAGGAGACATTAATCATAATGTGATTGAATTCAGACTGCAATTTGAAGAAAAAGTCACATTTATCAGTATCACAATGGAATATAGGGAATTACAAAGGCATGAGAGAGGAGCTTGCCCAGGTGGATTGGAGGAGGATACTGGCAGGGATGACGGCAGAGCAGAGAATGCTGAAGTTTCTAGGAATAGTTCATAAGGCGCAAGATAGATATGTCCCACAGAAGAAGTTGATCTCAAATGGCAAGGATAGGCAAATGCAGCTGACAAGGGAAGTTAAGGACTGCATAAAAGCCAAGGAAAGGGCAAATAATGTAGCAAAAGTGAATTAGAAGTTGGATGATTGGGAAGATTTTAAAATCCGCTAAAAAAACCATGAGAAAGGAAAAGATTAAATATGAGGGCAAACTAGCCAGTCATATAAAGCAGCATACTAAAAGTATTTTCAGCTGTATAAAAAGTAAAAGGGAGGCGAGAGTTGATATTGGACCACTGGAAAATGATGCTGGTGAGATAATAATGGGGGACAAAAAAATGGCAGATGCACTTAATAAGTACTTTGCCTCAGTCTTCACAGTGGAAGACACTTGCAGTGTGCCAGAGGTCTGTGAGTGTCAGGGAGCGGGAATGAGTGCCATTTATTACAAAGGAAAAAGGACGAGGCATACTCAAAGGTCTTAAGGTGGATAAGTCACCTGGCCCAGATGGACTACACCCCAGAGTTCTGAAAGATGTTGCTGAAAAGATAGCAGATGCATTAGTTATGATCTTATAAGAATCACTTGATTCTGGCATGGTTCTGGAGGACTGGAAAATTGCAAATGCCACTTCACTCTTTAAGAAGGGACGAAGGCAAAAGAAAGGAAGTTATAGGCTAGTTAGCCTAACCTCAGTGGTTAGGAAACTGTTGGAGTTCATTATGCAGGGGTACTTGGAGACTAATGATAAAATAAGGCAAAGTTGGCATGGTTTCTGTAAAGGGAAATCTTGACTGACAAATCTGTTAGAGTTCTTCGAGGAAGTAGCAAGCAGGGTGGACAAAGGAGAGGTAGTGGATGTCATTTATTTGGATTTTCAGAAGGCATTTGATAGAGTGCCACACATGAGGCTGCTTAACAAGATAAAATCTTATGGTGTTACGGGAAAGCTATTGACATGGATAGTGGAATGGTTGACAGGCAGGAGGCAATGAGTGGGAATAAAGGGGGCTTTTTCTGGTTGGCTGTCAGTGACATGGTATTCTTAAGGGGTCAGTAATGGGACCACTACTTTTCACATTGTCAACAATTTAGATGGCTTTGTGGCAAAGTTTGCAGATGGTACAAAGATAGGTGGAGGGGTAGGTAGTGCTGAGAAAACACTGTGATTGCAGAAGGACTTAGACACATTCGAAGAATGGGCAAAAAAGTGAGAGATGGAATACAGACAAGAGAAAATCTGCAGATGCTGGAAATCTGAGCAACACACCCAAAATGCTGGAAGAACTCAGCAAGCCAGGCGACATCTAGGAAAAGAGTACAGTCAGCATTTTGGGTTGAAATTAAAAAATCCACTTGGGATTTATGCTTTCTTTTGATAATGTTTTACAGGATTCCAGTACACTGGAATGTAAGAAACAGGAGCAGGAGTGGGCTACGTGAGCCCTTACAGTCTGTTCTGCCTTTCCATAAGATCATAAGTGATACCATGCCTTTGCAAATTTAACTTTTCAATTCCCATTTCTACTGATACCTTCAGTATTTGAGAAATTTATCCGTCCCTGTCTTGAATATACACAATGTCTGAAATCTTATCTGTCATTATCTATCAGTGTCCAGAAATCTATCAGCTTTAGCCTTGAATACACTCCAGTGTGTGAACATTCACAATTCAGTGAGATAGGGAATTAACCAAAAACATCCTTCTTAGTCATAAACACATGTTGTCCTGATGAAATGTCTTGGCCCGAAATGCCAGCTGTTCATTTCTGTTCATAGATACTGCCTTACCTGCTGCATTCCTCCAACATTTTGTGTGGTCACACGTCTCTGATCCTATATCCTGAGGCGTTGTGCTGTAGTTCTAGACACCACTGATAGAGGTAACAACTTCTCACCGTCTACCAGCTCAACCTTAAAATCTTGCATCTCAATGAGATCACCACTAATTTCTCTAATTCAAGATTCAAGATTGTTTAATGTAATTTCCTATACACAACATTGCATAACTGTACAAGGTATTTAACCATCTTTCCTCTTGGATGCTCCCCTCAATCCAGGAATAGGTTGTGTAAGTAATTCTAATACTGGGCTGTTATAGCAGGTAATTAGCCAAAACTGCAAGTCACAAAGTGCCAAATAAAATTTCAGTCTTCAGAGAGAATTTGAATACCTAGTAATAGATTGTCAGGCACTGAATAACAGTTCAGTACTTACGATTTAGTTAATGTGTGTGTGTGTGTGTGTGTGTGTGTGTGTGTATATATATATATATAGGAGTTAGAGTGTAGTACACTTATGCTACCATATAGGCATGCATTATCAACAAAGGTACGTGGGTAATTTTCGAGGCAATATTTCTTTCATCCTCCACTTATGAAACCTAGCAGATGTGTTAAGTGATTAACACCTCTAATACCTGCGTGTTGTGACATAGCGTATTGGTGTGTGGTTGTTGATCTATTTTGCAGACTTGCTTTTCAGAAACTTGCTTACGTCATCTGTTTTTGTTTGAAAGTCTCTATTCATACAGACAAAATTGCCTAATATCGATAAAAAATGTACAGGCTTGTTTATTGTTCAATAAAGGTTATTTTTTCTCACATTCTCACAGCATGCCTTAATTAAATAACCTTTTGATCTGAGCTCAATTTAGCAATTAAATGCCTGAAACTATGCCATCTTTGTAAAATAATGCAAATAATCTTTTGGGAGATTAATGGTGTTATATTTATTAACTGGTATTGTACGTGCAATTTTGAAAAGTTGTATGTAAAAAGAGGAAAATTTTGAAAAGTCTCAGTTGATACGTCATGAACTTGAAATGGTATCTCTGGTTCTCTCCCTGCGGATGCTGTCTGGTATTTTCTGTGTTTATTTCAGATTACAAAAGCTTTGATATTTTGCTTTTCTATTAAATTCTTCATGTTTAGGCAGGATGGAGTTGGAAGTTATGGAGTTGAACTTATTTTTAGGCTTTTCCTGTACCTAGTTTTGTTGTCAATTTGAATCAGACTGGGAACTACAATTGTGCAGATGATTCAAAGTTCAGAATTTGCAAATGTACATTCAGGTACCTAATAAAGTGGCCACTGAGTGTGTGTTCATGGTCTTCTGCTTCTATGGTCCATCCATTTTAAGGTTCGATGTTTATGTGTTTAGAGATGCTGTTCTCCACACCACTGTTATAGCACATGGTTATTTGAGTTACTGTCACCTTGAACCAGTCTGGCCATTCTCCTCTGAACTTTCTCATTAACAAGGCATTTTCACCCACAGAACTGCCTACTCACAGAATCCTTTTTTGTTTTTTGAACCATTCTCTGTAAACTCTAGAGATGTGTGTGAAAATTGCAGGAAATCAGCAGTTTCTGAAATACTCAAACCATCCCGTTTGGCACCTAGAATCATTCCATAGTCATAGTTGCTTATGTCATATTTCTTTCCAATTTTGATGTTTGGTCTGAACAACCACTGAATCTCTTGACCATGTTTGCATGTTTTTATTCATTGAGTTACTGCCACATGATTGGCCGATTAGATATTTACACATTTATAATACATTCCAGCCACTGAGTGTATATGTTCATAGATAATAAATTTATTTGATCGATGAAAAGCTTGGAGATGGGAAACAGAAAGTAATGCATAATAGTAATAATGTAATTGGAGTGGAATGATAAAGCATATGCAAAATATCAGCCATAATATTATTCAATGGCTGTATGGTGAACTATTGGTTCTAGTTCTTGCAGTTATCCATTCTGTCAGAACTCCAGAATGCTCGTATATTAAGTGGAAATGGATCCAGATCTGTGATGTTCTGGGAACAACAATTGCTGATCTTGATTATAATAAGGTGTTAAAAGGAACCAAGGCATTTTGCTGAGATTTTTCAGGGACAGTGCATAAAGCAAAGGTTTTCTACCTCATTTTCCAATCTTTAGTTCAAATGTGATACTGGTAAAAATCTAGGAAATGGAACATCTCACCATAGAAACTCAAATAAAACTGAAATAAATTTTTCTGAAAGCTATAAAGGTAATTTTTAGAACAGTGAGATTGTACATTTTATGTCTCTAGGCTGACGTTACTTGAATTAATTTCTCTGGATCTCTTTTGAATGCTCCTGTTTCTATGACTTAAATTTGTGAAACGCACTTTCAACGTAATCCTCTGCACCAGTTGGAATCACTCTACATGTGTCAGCTATATCTAAGATACATTTTGTTGCTTTATTGTAAAATAATAAAAAATTCCATTCATTCCTAAATCTTGTCCCCAAAATTAAAATATTTGCTTCCATCTGTACAAACAAAATCCATTACATCTTGTATATCCTTGGGAACTTGAAATCAACAACTGCCCCTGCAGATTTATGCTGAGGTAGGGATTTTGAATTAAAGAAGATATAGGTATGAATTTTGCAGTCTCTGGCAAAGTGATAGCACTTGTAACTTACAGCAAAGAATGTTTTACATAGATCCAATGAGTAGTATTGCATGCCTTTTACCTTTTTTGGTTTGAGGTAAAGCATTATGTCAGTCTGATCCCTGGAGTCCAGCACCAGTCATGATACAAATCAGGCTTGGCTATCGATTGTGTAGGAGCCATGTATCTGTTTTCTATGTGCAATGTATTCAGTATTGCACCTTTATTATGTTTATTATGGTAGCTAATCATTTGGGGGGGGTGCATTGTGTAGTGAGGAGAATAAGTCGAGTGTCATATCTTTTGTTGACTGCTTAACTTAGCTAAATTAAACTGAATATTGTTAGTTTTAGTTTCATTTCATCAATTCAAGATTGTATGTTTTGCTAGATGCTAATAGGGATCGAATACATTTCTTCGTCTTTTTAGAATCTTGTTATTGGATTGATCAGAAGGCACGTTGTACAGGATAACAACCCTTGTGAGATCTCCAGCAGCGACGTTGGTTTGTTCAAGTTTCTGCTACAGATTGTATTAAATAATGTCAACAGATGGCATCTCAGGTGGTAAAATTACAAAAGTCTGGCAGGTTATGAAGTAAAAATTGGCAGGTGCGCATGAGATTAAAGTAGAAATTGGAATATCATAAATCAATTAAAATATTTTCTTAATTTAAGAAGTGCTGAATTTTGAAACAGTTATTGGAGGAATTGACACCCTCCAAAGAAGTGTTTCTTAAGGGGAGAAAATATGTTGCGTTTCTAAAATATCACTTAGACCAATTACTATAAAGCATAGTATTTCCAGGGAAGTTTCTAACAGGAGTGTATTGTAAATATCTGAATTTCTTGTCAGTTCACTGATTTCTGTTGATATCCAAGGAGAAAGTTGCAAAATAGCACACCCTTTGGACTTGCGTCAGTGAGGATAATTCCACTTTCCTGTATTGGATTGCATGTGTGCATATTCCAGAAGTTGGTACCAGATTCTCTCTATTATGATGGTGAACACTGAGAGCTTCATTGTTATTTTAAGGGTTCTATGTATTCTAAGCAATTTGTGTCCTTAAAGTGATATATAACTTTTCACATTCTGAACGGAATCATTAGTTTGGTGTCTTTATCAGGCACTAACTGTCTGTTAAAATTATCTAATAGACATAGAAATGTTCAGTTTAGATACTGTTACACTTAGTAAGAAAATTTAACCAAATTTGTATTACTGACTTAGAGTTCAGTTGTGAAATTTGTGCACACTCTTTCCTGATCATTAAAGGCTGGGGAATTGTATTGTGTCCATATCATGGTGTCACCGATTAGCTAATGCACATAAGAGACTCCTCGGGAATGCACTGGTATGAGCACAATTAAAGCATTCCCGCGCTGAATACTGTCTGGGACACTCAGTCGTAGAGAGGTACCTTATAACCCATATCGTGGATCAGCAGCTGAATGCAAAGGAGGTCCATAAGTAAAACTTGGCTCATTTGCAATGTAACTTTTAAGAGCTCATATTGTATTTCTTTCCAACAAAATTGAGGCCTCTAATTTAGACCTAGGCTAATGCAGTTTTTATTGGCAGCAAGGATGAAGGGAAGTTAGCACAGTGGGAAAAAAAGAAAACATTAATTAATTAATTAATTGAGATGCAGTGTGGAATATGCCCATCCAGCCCTTCAAGCCGCACCACCCAGCAACCCCTGATTTAACCCTAGCCTAATGATGGGACAGTTTATAATGACCAATTAACTCACCAACCAGTATGTCTTTGTACCGTGGAAGGAAACCAGAGCACTGAGAGGAGACCCACGTGGTCACAGGGAGAACATACAAACTCCTTACAGGTAGCAATGGGAATTGAACCTGGGTCATCATACTGTAAAGCGTTGTGCTAACAACTACCCTACTGTACAATGGGACTGAAAGGCAGATATTCCCAGGGTTCTAGGACATATCCCGTAGATTGGAAAGCAAAATATGTAAATAACTATTTAAGGCAGGAGAGTGAAGAAGTAGTTAGTCTGTCATCAGTTGGAAAGAAAATGCTGGAATGTATTATAAATGAAGTTAACAAGGCAAAGTAATAATAAGATTAGATAGAGCCAGTATGAACTTATGAAAGGGAAATTATGCTTGACCAATTTGTTAAAATTAGTAGAATGGAGAAGGATAAGCTAGTTGGTGAGGTTAATTGGAGTTTCAAAAGAGGTTATCAAATAAAATTAAAGTGTATTGCATATCCTGACATGAATTGGCTATTTATTAATAGACAGTACACAGAGAATAGAAGTAAACAGGTCATTTTTAGCTTGAAAGGCTATGACAATACAATAGAGATCTGTGCTGGGGCCCCAGCTACTCTCAATCTCTTATCATTGATTTGGACAACAGACCAAGTGTAATAAATCCACGTTTGCTGGCAGTAGAAGCTGGAGTTGCAGTGTTGGCTGCAAGGAGAACACAGATAGGCAAAGTGAATTAGCAAGACTTGGCAGGTGGAATGAGATATGGTAAAAATATGAGATCATCTCTAGTAGAAAAGAACATTCTTTGTGTGAGGTTGAAAGGTGTTGGTCTTCAATGGAACTTGGAGATTTTTGTACTTGAAATGCTGAAAGTTTACATGCAAGTTGAGTAAGTGGTATGCTTTCTATGTTGTAAGGGTGATTTGAGCTCAAGTCTTGCTCTGTATAGGCACCTAATGAGACTGCTCCTGAAGTATTCTGTAAAGGGATTCATCAAAGGTTCACCAGATTTGGTAGGCTGTTTGTATACATGCAATACATAGAATACGTAGACTGGGTCTATACAGTCACGATTTTAGAAGAATGGGAAGTGATCTCATTCTGAATTAGCCTATCACAGTAGATGCATGGATGATGTTACCCCTGCTTCATACGTCTAGAACCAGACGTCATAGTGTCCAAAACAACACAGAGTAGGGATGAGAATAGGATGTTTCTAGGGAATTCTCTGTCCAAGAAGGTTGTGGAAGTTCAGTCGGTGAATATACTCAAGGTTAAAAAAAATCAGTAAATGTTTTGTTATAAAGTGAATGGCTTTGGTGCGGGAAAACGGACTGAGATAAAATAGTAGTCACGACCTAGTGGAATAGTGAGTAAGCATAATGACTGAATGGCCAGGTACTGTTCTATATCATATGTCCTTAAGACATTATAACAAGAAGCATGCTGTATTTCACTCACTTTGTGTTGAATATTTAAATAAGGTACGCTGTCTGTTAAGTTTATTTTTCTAATCCTGTGATGAAGTAAGAGTGATCATAAATTGGACAACCACAAATTTCAATATCAATCATATTCCTGTAAAGATAACCACGAAACAAGTAACTCTGCTGCTTTTATCTTTTCCCCTTAATATCTAAATGGTGCTAGAATGCGACCGCAAACCCCTAAAGGCTTCTCTGAAGTATTCAAATATGAACATTTGCTGGACATTAATTCATCTCATTTCTGGGAACTGATTTGTTTTGCAGAATGCTTATTGTTTCTGTGATTGAAAACTTACAAAGGGTGAGATGACTTTTCTGGGAGGACTGACTTCAGTTTAATTTTCCTACAAACATAGTAAAATGAAAGGTAGACACGAGGAAATCTGCAGATGCTAGAAATTCAAGCAACACACACAAAAAATGATTCACAGGTGAAGTGTCGCCTCACCTGGAAGGACTGTCTGGGGCCCTGAATGGTGGTGAGGGAGGAAGTGTAAGGGCGTGTGTCGCACTTGTTTCGCTTACATGATTAAGTGCTGGGAGGGAGATCGGTGGGAAGGGATGGAGGGACGAATGGACAAGGGAGTCGCGTAGGGACCGTTCCCTGCGGAAAGTGGGGGGGGGGAGGGAAAGATGTGCTTAGTGGTGGGATCCCGTTGAAGGTGGCGGAAGTTACGGAAAATTTTATTTTGGACCCGGAGGCTGGTGGGGTGGTAGGTAAAGACAAGGGGAACCCTATTCCTAGTGGGGTGGCGGGAGGATGGGGTGAGATCAGATGTGCGTGAAATGGGAGAGATGCGTTTGAAAGCAGAGTTGATGGTGGAGGAAGGGAAGCCTCTTTTTTTAAAAAAGGAAGACATCTCCTTCATCGTGGAATGAAAAGCCTCATCCTGAGAGTAGATGTGGCGGAGACGGAGGAATTGCAAGAAGGGGATGGCATTTTTGCTGTAGGGTTCGGTCCCTACGTGACTCCCTTGTCCATTCGTCCGCCCCATCCCTTCCCACCGATCTCCCTCCTGGCACTTATCCTTGTAAGCGGAACAAGTGCTACACATGCCCTTACACTTCCTTCCTCACCACCATTCAGGGCCCCAGACAGTCCTTCCAGGTGAGGCGACACTTCACCTGTGAGTCGGCTGGGGTGATATACGGTGTCCAGTTCTCCCGGTGCGGCCTTCTATATATTGGCGAGACCCGACGCAGACTGGGAGACCATTTCCTTGAACACCTACGCTCTGTCCGCCAGAGAATGCAAGATCTCCCAGTGGCCATACATTTTAATTCCACGTCCCATTCCCATTTTGATATGTCTATCCACAGCCTCCTCTACTGTCAAGATGAAGCCACACTCAGGTTGGAGGAACAACACCTTATATTCCGTCTGGGTAGCCTCCAGCCTGATGGCATGAATATTGACTTTTCTAACTTCCGTTAAGGCCCCTCCTCCCCTTCACACCCCAGCCTTTACTTTTTAATTTTATATATCCCCCCCCCACGCCTTTTTTCCCTCTCTCTTTTTTTTCTCCCTCTGTCCCTCTCACTATAACTCTTTGTCTGCTCTCCACCCTCCGGGCTCCCCTCCCCACTTCTCTCTCTCCCCAGGCTTCCTGTCCCATGATCCTCTCCCTTCTCCAGTCTGGTATCCCTTTTGCTAATCAACTTTCCAGCTGTTAGATCCGCCCCTCCCCTCCTGTCTTCTCCTATCATTTCAGATCTCCCCCTCTCCCTCCTACTTTCAAATCTCTTACTGTCTCTTCTTTCAGTTAGTCCTGACGAAGGGTTCTGGCCCGAAACGTCGACTGTACCTCCTCCTATAGATGCTGCCTGGCCTACTGAGTTCCACCAGCTTTTTTTGTGTGTAAAATGAAAGGTGTTCACAGTTCACACATTATGGCGATCAAAATTAAATAGAAGTTGTCTGTCTTTTTTATTGTAAAAGTATTTGGTGATTTTTATCCATTCTGTGAGTTGAGACAGGTCACTTCCCACATCCTGTCTCTTACAGATACGAAAGCAAAAATAAAAGAATTCTCAATGGGTCAGGCAGCATCTGTGAAGTGAAGCACATTAGCGATTTGGATAAATGACCTTTTATCAAAACCAGTGTTTATGCAAGTATTGTTTTGTGAGCTTACATTGGCTTTCCATAAATAAACATTTAACTCGTCCTTATTTACATTTACTTCCAGTCTCATCCTACACTATGTCTGGAAATACCAGGAGTCAGTCCGACATACTAATGACACTTTTCACCCCTTCTGACTGCTTACTTGGTATCTTCTTCTTTCAGTGTCAGCTAAAGCTCAGTTGACAGCATTAATGTCTATGAAACAAAAACTCCAAGTTTAAGCCCCACCTCAGTGGTTAGGCAAGTTGTTAAGTTGATGCCTGTATGTTTTCTTTGGAAGATATGAAAGATTACACGCTTTTATTGCAAAGGAGAAGTGGGGAATTATCCCCAATAGCCTAACTAATTTTTATCCCTCAGTCACAACATATCTGAAATAGGTTATTTGATTGTTATCACAATGAAATTTGTGTTTGCCACATTGTCATTTTCTACATTATAGTAGTACTTCTAATTCAAAAATATTTGATTTTCTCTGAAGCATGTTAGTGTATTCTGACATGAATGTGAAAAGTGTTATACAAACATAAGTTTTCGGTTGTTTCTAGAGTGCTCTACCTGAACTCCAGATTCTGTTTCCCTTTCATTCGTCTTCTATGCATTGTGTCAAATGAATGAAAAAGAAAATTATTTTGAATTAGGTATTTTATTTATTCCAGATCTTAATTCAATGCAGTTTAGATGTAGAACAAAATACCTTCATTGTACAGGTATCCCCCGCTGTACGAAAGTTCGCTTTACGCCACTTGGCTTTTACGAAAGACCTACATTAGTACCTGTTTTCGCTAACCAAAAGGAATCCGAAGAGGATTTTCGCTTTTACGAGAAAAGGCGAAAAGTGAAAATAGCGTTCAGCGTTCGTTTTGCAGCGAGCCATTATTGAGGCAAGCGCACACCCCAAGCAACGCTGCCAAGCTCCTTCCCCGGGAACTACACTCAGCATCCAGCCGCCATAGCTTAGAAACGTGTCTGTGAGCATCTGTGCTTTATCTTGATTTATTTTGTGCATCCGTTAGCAAGCTGTGTGCTACAGTATCAGAAAAGCCTAAGATAGCTTGTAAGGGTGTTACGCTTAGAGTAAAACTGGACATAATTAAGCATTTCGATTGTGGTGAATGAAATAAAGACATTGTGCATACGTTGAACTTGCCGGCGTCCACCATTCGTACTATTTACACGTATAGAGAAAGAATCTTGAAAGCTGCCAGTGTTACTATTGGTTCTGCTAGTAGCAAAGTGGTCTCTTTTAGTTGGCATCCAGTAATGGATAAAATGGAAAGTCTATTGCTTGAGTGGATTGATGGGTGTACAAAGCGTGGTGTTCCGTTGTTACCTTATACTTAAGGAGAAATCAGTCAGTCTTTTTAATAAGCTGAAACAGCAAGCATTGGACGATGGTGATGAAATTGTTGCGAAAGTAGAAGTTAAAGGTAGTCATGGGTGGTTTGATCGGTTTTTGAGGTGGCGCAGCTTCATAGTTTAACGCTTGCTGGGAAGAGTGCTTCCGCTGATACTGAAGCTGCCGAAAAGTTCCCAGCAGAACTGAAGAAAATAATTACAGAAGGTGGCTATTCGTATAAACAAGTGCTTAACTGTGATGAAACTGCAATTTACAGGAAAAAAATTGCCGAGCAAGACATTTATTTTGATAGGAGAAAAGCAGGCTAAGGGACACAAGGCATCGAAGGACAGGTTTACCCTAATGCCTATTATTAACACCACTGGTGGTGCTGTCCTTAAGCCTCTACTGGTGTACCATTCAGAAAATCCGAGGGCACTTAAAGGCATTGATAAGAATACACTTCCTGCTGTGTTTCGTTCACATCCAAGCAGTTGGAATACCCAAGTGACTTTTTCTGAGTACATGAGTGGATACGTTAGTCCTTTTGTTGAAAAATACTGTAGAGAAAATAACCTCGATAATAGGTGTCTTGTGATTGTCGATAATTGTGCTGCTCATCCACCTGGCATTACCGAGTATGGCGGTAACATTCGTGTTGTGTTCTTACCGCCGAATACGACATCGTTGCTGCAGCCGTGTGACCAAAGCCTAATAGCCACAATTAAGGCTTGCTATATGCAAAATGTGGTGTGTTTTATTGTAAGTACCGTTGACAGAGAGGGCAACTCCGAAGCATGTTTGCGAGAGATCTGGAGAGACTACAGTATAAAATTGGCGACCGCCAACCTTGGAGATGCTCCCAATAGGCTAACAGTCTCGATAAGAAATGGCGTTTGGAGGAAACTGTGTCCCGAAGCAGTGAACGATTTTAAAGGCTTTGAACCAACAACAATAAATACGGCAATAGTGACTTTGGCTAAGGAGGCTGGGTTTGTGGAAGTTGACGAAGATGAAGTTGATGTTGAAGAGGCTTTAGCATCCCATGACCAAGAACTGACAGGTGAAGAGCTGATGCTGTGATCGATGTGGAAGGCTTGAAATACGGCAGTATGCTTGACTGTTTAGCCTCATGCATTTTTCTATCAAACAGTTCTTTGTAAGCATTCAAAACATCCAGCAAACCTGCCCTAAACCTACGTGCCCTTTCAAAATTAAAGTCATACTTTTCTGCAATCATTGCAGCACTGTCAATCTTAGCAAAAATCTCATGCAAGTGCTTCACCTTCAGTTCCTGGACGACTTCACTTTCAGGCCATTCGCTATTGCGTTCAGTTTCAATTCGTATCCCTTCCTCTTGCGATTCTCGACCTTTGACATCAAGGCAATAGGCATAGAAGAAGGTGTTGACGTTAGTGACCTGCCTGCCCTGATGGATTCAGATGATGATGAGATGTTAATAGATGACACTCTTCCTCTCTCTCCTACACCCCAGTCTCCTGCACCTCCCACCACCTCAACCTCTGACGACTCAGCCTAACACACCATCATCAGTGTGCTCGCCGTATTCCCGATTCTGGTAAGTGGAACTACACTATACTTATGTTATTTCTACTTTATATAGGCTGTGTATTTATCATATCATTCCCGCTTTTACTATATGTTAGTGTTCTTTTGGGTTTGATGTGTTATTTGGTATGATTTGGTAGGTAATTTTTCGGGTCTGGGAACACTCAAAAATTTTTCCCGTATAAATTAATGGTAATTGCTTCTTTGCTTTACGCCATTTCAGCTTAGAAAAGGTTTCATAGGAAGGCTGTACTTTCGGGTAGTGGGGGAAACCTGTACCTTGGTTCCGGTCGGGTTGGTTCCTTTCATATTTTTCCATTTCAGCCTCAGTGAGATTGCTGATTTCAAGAAACTTCGAATATACTTGTCCGGATGCTCAAGTCCACCCTAACCAGCAAACCGAGGAGAATAGAACATAGAAATCTACATGTTGTGTTGAACATGTATCCTACTCTAGAAACTGCCTATAATTACCCTACTGCATAGCCCTCTATTTTTCTAAACTCCATGTACCTGTCTAGGAGTCTCTTAAAAGACCCTATTGTATCCGCCTCCACCACCATTACCGACTGTGCATTCCACGCACCTACCACTCTCTGTGTGAAAAAACTACAACTGACATCGCCTCTGTACCTACTTCCAAGCACCTTAAAATTATGTCCCCTCGTGTTAGCCATTCCAGCCCTGAGAAAAAGCCTCTGGCTATCCACACGTCAATGCCTCTCATCATATAATACACCTCTATCAGGTCACTTCTCTTCCTCTGTCACTTCAAGGAGAAAAGGCCAAGTTCACTCAACCTATTCTACTAAGACATGCTCCCCAGTCCTGGCAACATCCTTGTAAATCTCCTCTGCACTCTCTCCATAGTATCCACATCCTTCCTGTAGTGAGGCGACCAGAACTGAACACAGTACTCCACGTGGGGTCTGACCAAGGTCTTATATAATTGTAACATTACTTCACGGCTCTTGAACTCAATCCCATGGTCGATGAATGCCAACACACCATACACCTTCTTAAAAACACTATCAACCTGCGCAGCAGCTTTGAGTATCCTACTGACATGAACCCCAAGATCTCGCTGATCCTCCACACTGCCAAGAGTCTACCATTAATACTATATTCTGTCCTCAAATTTGAATGTCATGCCATGATTCTGTGCTTTAAATCCACGTCCACAAAGTTGCATATTTAGCAACAACTTACGATAGCTTTTAACTCTTGCAAAAATTTGCTTATGTATTTGAGTTCAATGGTAATGGGTATTGGAATAAAATCTGTTTGGCAAGGTGGCTGCATTGTGGTGTAGTTTTATTTACATTGTAGGTGTGCTTGCTGTAGTATCTGCAACATCTGTTTGAAGTAGATTACCACAATCTTGAAAAATTACTAATTAAAGTTAATTAACTGGCACTGCTAATCAGTTCTCAACTGTGTATAACAGTACCACTAATTAACTCACACACAGTTATTTCAGATCCAGTGTTTTATTTTTGGATTTATTACCAAATTGCTGCTGCAGTTCTTACAAAGATTAATTGGAAGTATAGGATACAACAGATGTATTTTTCACAAAATGGTAATTGAAAGTTTAAATGTTTCTCTTCCTCAATCAGTGATGCCATCCTGAAATGAGTACTGTCTATGCCTTCAAAAATTTAAAAAAACACAAACAAAGAGAATTAATATATTTTTTCCCCATTTGCACTCAATTTTATTGTCAGGCACCATCTCATTTCCATGTACTTCGGAGTTGATGGTCTCATTGAAGAAATGGATTGGATAAGTTTGACTCCAGCTATTTGATTCAACTTACAAAGGTGAAGTGACAAAGTGGTTGCTTGTGGAAAAAGGTTTGAATAAACTGGAACTATACAGTTTTAACAGAGTGAGGGAAAACATTCTGAAAGGACTTGAGAAGATAAATGTGAGATCTTTCTCCAGTGGGGAAAATAAAACTAGGAACATAATTTAGGATGAAAATGGCTACTTAAAGTGAGGAGGAATTGCTTCTCTTTTAAGTATTGTGAATTTTGAAAAATGATCTAGTGCTTTCCTGGCATATATTACAAATAAACTCTTTTGGACTTCTGGCTGGGTATCATCAGCATCATCATCGTCAGGTGCCGTGTCCAGTTTGAACTTTGACTGCCTTGTCCCACACACTCGTGTTTCGGGTCAAGTGGATCAATTCATTGGTATTCATTTCCAGTTCTCTGGCTGCTGTCTCCATCATCATTTGCCTTTGTCTTCTTCTTGCTTTCTTCCCTTCAATCTTTCCCAAAATTACCATGCATTCTAACTCCTCTTTCCTAATCACATGTCCAATGAAGTTATGTTGCCTTTTCATGATCGCATACATTATTTCCCTTTTTATGTTTGCTCTGTTCATGACATCCTCGTTAGGTATTTGTTCCGTCCATGATATTCTTTGCATCCTCCTCAAAAACGGCATCTCTGCTGCTTCAATTCGTTTCCTCATGTTATTAGATATTGTCCAACATTCTGAGCTATATAACGTAACTGGATAAACGTAACATTTCAGTACTCTGAGGTGGGTTGTCATGCCTAGTTTAGTATTGGTCAATATACTCTTCATTCTTGTAAAGGTGTTTTTTGCCATCCCTATTCTTCTTGTGATGTCCATGTCGCACCTGCCATCTGATGTCACCCAGCTTCCTAAGTAGCAAAAGGTTTTGATTATAACCAACGTTTCAATGACAAGCTGTGCCATCTGCATCGGGGATGATGCCTGGGTATGTCTAGTCCGGTGGTATTTATCAAGGTGGGAGAGCAAAAACCTGATTGGATGACAACTAACCAATCAGGAGGTATGGACTATGGGGGTACAAATACCACCGGACTAGACACGCCCGGGTATCATCCCACTGAAGATGACAGAGTTTGTCATCAAAGTATAATGTATAATCGATAGCTGTACCTGGCTGAAAGCCTGAGAAGAGACCATTTGCCTTTAGAGTTTTGCACCCTGAGAGCTCTGAATGTTGGATCATTAAATATATTCTAGATGGAATAGAATATTGGACTACTGGGTTTCATTGTTTAATACCACAAAGCCATAAGAACAGAATTTGGCCATTCAGCCCATTGTTAAGTGTGTCCAGGACGGATTCCTGTCACAGTATGTTGACAGGCTGACTAGGGCGAATGCCATACTAGTATTAGGTAACAAACCAGGTCAGGTCCCAAGATCTCTCAGTGGGTGAGCATCTGGGGGACAGTGACCACCGCTCCCTGGCCTTTAGCATTATCATGGAAAAGGATAGAATCAGAGAGGACAGGAAAATTTTTAATTGGGGAAGGGCAAATTATGGGGCTATAAGGCTAGAACTTGTGGATGTGAATTGGGATGATATTTTTGCAGGGAAATGTACTATGGACATGTGGTCGATGTTTAGGGATCTCTTGCAGGATGTTAAGGATAAATTTGTCCCAGTGAGGAAGATAAAGAATGGTAGGATGAAGGAATCATGGGTGACAAGTGAGGTGGAAAATGTAGTCAGGTGGAAGAAGGCAGCATACATGAGGTTTAGGAAGCAAGGATGAGATGGGTCTGTTGAGGAATATAGGGAAGCAAGAAAGGAGCTTAGGAAGGGACTGAGCAGAGGAATCTGGGGGTACATGTTCACAGATCCCTGAAAGTTTCCTACCTGTGAGTTTAAGAGTTGCGAGGTAATGATGCAGCTCTATAAAACTCTGGTTAGGCCACACTTGGAGTACTGTGTCCAGTTCTGGTCGCCTCACTATAGGAAGGATGTGGAAGCATTGGAAAGGGTACAGGGAAGATTTACCAGGATGCTGCCTGGTTTGGAGAGTATGCATTATGATCAGAGATTAAGGGAGCTAGGGCTTTACTCTCTGGAGAGAAGGAGGATGAGAGGAGACAAGATATTAAGAGGAATAGATAGAGTGGACAGCCAGCGCCTCTTCCCCAGGCACCACTGCTCAATACAAGAGTACATGGCTTTAAGGTAATAGAACATAGAACAAAGAATAGTACAGCACATTACAGGCCCTTCGGCCCACAATGTTGTGCTGACCCTCAAACCCAGCCTCAAATATAACCCCCCACCTTAAATTCCTCCCTATACCTGTCTAGTAGTCTCTAAAACTTTACTAGTGTATCTGCCTCCACCACTGACTCAGGCAGTGCATTCCACGCACCAACCACTCTCTGAGTAAAAAATCTTCCTCTAATATCCCCCTTGAACTTTCCACCCCTTACCTTAAAGCCATGTCCTCTTGTATTGAGCAGTGGTGCCCTGGGGAAGAGGCGCTGGCTATCCACTCTATCTATTCCTCTTAATATCTTGTACACCTCTATCATGTCTCCTCTCATCCTTCTTCTCTTCAAAGAGTAAAGCCCTAGCTCCCTTAATCTCTGATCAGAATCCATACTCTCTAAACCAGGCAGCATCCTGGTAAGTCTCCTCTGTACCCTTTCCAATGCTTTCACATCCCTCCTATAGTGAGGTGACCAGAACTGGACACAGTATGTACTCCAAGTGTGGCCTAACCAGAGTTTTATAGAGCTGCATCATTACATCGCGACTCTTAAACTCTATCCCTCGACTTATGAAAGCTAACATCCCATAAGCTTTCTTAACTACCCTATCAACCTGTGAGGCAACTTTCAGGGATCTGTGGACATGTACCCCCAGATCCCTCTGCTCCTCCACACTACCAAGTATCCTGCTATTTACTTTGTACTCTGCCTTGGAGTTTGTCTTTCCAAAGTGTACCACCTCACATTTCTCCAGGTTGAACTCCATCTGCCACTTCTCAGCCCACTTCTGCATCCTATCAATGTCTCTCTGCAATCTTCAACAATTCTCTACACTATCTACAACACCACCAACCTTTGTGTCGTCTGCAAACTTGCCAACCCACCCTTCTACCTCCACATCCAGGTCGTTAATAAAAATCACGAAAAGTAGAGGTCCCAGAACAGATACTTGTGGGACACCACTAGTCACAACCCTCCAATCTGAATGTACTCCCTCTACCACGATCCTCATCTATATGCCTGGTCACCTCCTCAAAGAACTCTATCAGGCTTGTTAGACACGATCTGCCCTTCACAAATCCATGCTGACTGTCCCTGATCAGACCATGATTCTCTAAATGCCCATAGATCCTAACTCTAAGAATCTTTTCCAGCAGCTTTCCCACCACAGACGTAAGGCTCACTGGTCTATAATTACCCGGACTATCCCTACTACCTTTTTTGAACAAGGGGACAACATTCGCCTCCCTCCAATCCTCTGGTACCATTCCCGTGGACAATGAGGACATAAAGATCCCAGCCAGAGGCTCAGGAATCTCTTCCCTCACCTCATGGAGCAGCCTGGGAAATATTCCGTCAGGCCCCGGGGACTTATCCGTCCTAATGTATTTTAGCAACTCCAACACCTCCTCTCCCTTAATATCAACATGTTCCAGACATCAACCTTACTCATATTGTCCTCACCGTCATCAAGTTACCTCTCATTGGTGAATACCAAAGAGAAGTATTCACTGAGGACCTCGCTCACTTCCACAGCCTCCAGGCACATCTTCCCACCTTTATCTCTAATTGGTCCTACCTTCACTCCCGTCATCCTTTTGTTCTTCACATAATTGAAGAATGCCTTGGGGTTTTTCTTTACCCTACTCGCCAAGGCCTTCTCATGCCCTCTTTTTGCTCTTCTCAGCCCCTTCTTAAGCTCCTTTCTTGCTTCCCTATATTCCTCAATAGACCCATTTGATCCTTGCTTCCTAAACCTCATGTATGCTGCCTTCTTCCACCTGACTAGATTTTCCACCTCACTTGTCACCCATGGTTCCCTCACCCTACCATTCTTTATCTTCCTCACCAGGACAAATTTATCCCTTACATCCCGCAAGAGATCTCTAAACATCGACCACATATCCATAGTACATTTCCCTGCAAAAACATCATCCCAATTCACACCCGCAAGGTTCTAGCCTTGTAGCCTCATAATTTGCCTTTCCCCAATTAAAAACTTCTCCTGTACTCTCTGATTCTATCCTTTTCCATGATGATGCTAAAGGCCAGGGAGCGGTGATCACTGTCCCCCAGATGCTCACCCACTGAGAGATCTGTGACCTGACCTGACCCGGTTCGTTACCTAGTACTAGATCTAGTAAGTGGTGGGAAGTTCAAGGGGGATATTAGAGGAAGGTTTTTTACTCAGAGAGTGGTTGGTGCGTGGAATACACTGCCTGAGTCAGTGATGGAGGCAGATACACTAGTGAAATTTAAGAGACTACTGGACAGGTATATGGAGGAATTGAAGGTGGGGATTGTAAGGGAGGCAGGGTTTAAGGGTTGGCACAACATTGTGGGCCGAAGTGCCTGTACTGTTCTATGTTCTATGTTCACTACTCAATCATGGCTTACTTATTTTCCCTTTCGATCTTGTTCTCCTGTCTTCTCCTGTAAGAAGAGAGACAGGAAGGAAAGCAGTGCTGAAACCAGCTAAACGATCAGCAGTGAACGGCGGAGCTGATTTTCAAGGCCTTATGTACCATGCTGCTGCTCTTGTTTGGTATGGTCAATTGTTCTTATGTTAGAATCATTAAGATAATAATACCACCAGGAGGTTGCCCAGAAGAAAACATCCTCTTGAACGGACTTTCTAAAAACATGATCTCACACTTTCATAAAAGCAGGAAAGTCTAGAAAGACTGAAGGTTTTAGATAAACTGTATGTGCTATTTAACCTTGTTATTTGTGAATCACATGCTCCTTTTATAACAGTAGAGCCCAAAAAACAGGGGAAATTGTAATGCACATAAAACTAAAAATTCAAAAACTGAAATGTCAGCAATTCGAAAGTATTTGTCTACCTTTTGCTTAGTGCTTAGTTGAACCTCCTCTCATAGCTATTACAGCTGTTACTCTTTTCAGATAAGTCTCAATGTTCAGTTCCTTTGAGATATCTTGTGCCCTTCCCCAGATTTGTGCTTCTCTATTATCAATTCCCTGAATTGTCTTGAATGGTCTTGTGTGATCATTTTGGTTTGATTTCTTGATAAGCTAGCATACTGTTGGATCTTACAGAGTGAGGGTGTATTTATTCATATGAATTAATTGAAAACAAGTAATCCTCCATTTTTCTACATCAGCAAATTGGGTGGTTGGTAAGGTAATATGCAGTATTGCACCTCAGCAGAGCTAGCATAGGAATTACAAAGGATGAATACTGTTTTAGCCTCAGAGTTTTTGTTTTTAATTTCAGTAAATTGTTGACCGGTTTTGGATTTTTTATTTTGATTTGATATAATGTTCAATGGTTTGTAGATTTGCTCAAAAATCCTACTTCAATTTTATTTTAATTTTAAAAATGAGATAGTAAAATGTGAAAATAGTTGTGGAGGTTGAATAGTTCATTAAGGCACTGTATATCAAAGGATGAGAATGATAATCATTATGATTTTTTGTGACTTCTTGTATCTTTAATTGGGTCTTAATAATATCCTCATTTCAATAATTATAAATTCTTCTCTTTCTGTTAATACATAAATATGTTCCCTTGTGAAATCATGTGAAATTCATGATCATGCTTATTAATAGTTAGCAGGACTTCTCCTCTGAGATTTTTTTTTGCTCTAGATTCTCAACTTAGTTTTACTGATGCTTTGGCTACGAACATGCTTTAGTACAGAGTAAATGACAGTTTATAAAATGTAATTTTGAATTTTTTTATAAAACCGTAAAATGAAAGAGCATCGAGCCCTTTCAACCAGTACAATAGATTACTGTACATTAAAATAAGTTGTTTCTTCATGTACATGAGGAAGTCTGCAGATGCTGGAAACACAAAATGCTCGGCAGATAAGGCAACATCTATGGAAATTAATATAGTTGTCATTTTGAGGCAAAGCCCTACTTCAGGACTGAGAAGGAAGGGGGAAGAAACCAAAGGCGATAAGTGAACCCAGGTGGGTGGAAGAAGCACCAGACACAGGAAATACACTACATCTACAAGTTCCCCTTTATCAACAGAGCATTGTTTGGGCCTCAATCAATCAGTCAATAAATATCCACTGGATCCTAGAATCTTGGGAAATTTGGGAGATTTACCTCCCAAATTTCCCAATTACCTCCTGAATTACCTCCCCCATCTTTCCCCTTGTGTGCTGCCGAATCACTTATGGGAGCGATCTGACTCTACTGGTGTCGTTGAAAATTGGAAGGAACTTTTCATTCTGAAGATGGTCCAGTGTGGCAATTTTTGAAGAAGAGGTGTGAGATGGAAGAGGAGGATTCTAGACCTAGGCTTGCAGACAATTCTGATAAGGTTAATAATGAAGAATTGTAATCTTCTGAGTCAATTCACTGCACTAGTGAAACAATGGACACGGGAAGTCCGTATTTACAATGAAAGCTACTTATCAGTGGGTTTTACATGGGCTGGTGATCCAAGTTGTCCTATTCCATTGTGCCTAGTCTGTGGGAAACAACTTACAAATGTAACAGTGGCTCCAGCAGAATGGAAAAAAACACTGGAGAGGGTTCAGAGAAGATTCATGAGCATGATTCCAGAAGTGAAAGGGTTACCATATGAGGAACGTCTGGCAGCTCTTGGGCTGTATTCCCTGGAGTTCAGGAGAATGAGGGGGGGATCTCATAAAAACATTCTGAATGTTAGAACGCCTGAACAGGTTAGATATGGCAAAGTTATTTTCCATGGTAGGGGAGTCTAGGGCAAGAGGGCACGACTTCAGGATTGAAGGAGGTCCATTTAGAACAGAGATATGGAGAAATTACTTTAGTCAGAGGGTGGTAAATCTGTGGAATTTGTTGCCATGAGCAGCTGCGGAGGTATTGGGTGTATTTAAGACAGGGATAGATAGGTTCTTGATTAGCCAGGGCATCAAAGGGTATGGGGAAAAGGCAGGGGAGTGGGGATGACTGGAAGAATTGGATCAGCCCATAATTGAATGGCGGAACAGACTCGATGGGCTGAATGGCCTACTTCTGCTCCTATAATCTTATGGTCTTAACTACAAAAACTACAAATCACAGCCATATACAACATAGAATATAGAATACTGTATCACAGTACAGGCCCTTCGGCGCACAATGTTGTGCCGACCCTTAAACCCTGCCTCCCATTATAACCCCCCCCACCTTAAATTCGTCCATATACCTGTCTAGTATGACACGTAAAAGTGCTGATTACTTTAAACGACTATTGGAATCTCAAAACAAACAGATTAAAGCTTTTGAAACTAAAGTCACAGTAAAAAGACTCAGGAATCAGGTTATTTAGCAGCTTTAAGACCAGTTTACTTGAAAATGTTCAAAAACAACTGTGTGAAAACCTAGACAAAGAGCATACCAATCTCTTGCTACAGACAGAAATTTGGTGGCTTAGAGTTCTCAACAGTGTGTTTGAGCTGAAAGGTGAATTGCAGGAGTACTTTCAACAAAATAATAGGTCAGATTTTGCTAAGTGCTTTTAATGGCTGCAGAAACTAGCCTACCTAACAGACATTTTTCATCATATGAACCACTGGAACATAGAACATAGAATAGTACAGCACAGTACAGGCCCTTCGGCCCACAATGTTGTGCCGACCCTCAAACCCTGCCTCCCATATAAGCCCCCACCTTAGATTCCTCCAAGTCTCTGCAAGGCCTTGGAGAAAAAGTTTTGACCAAGATTCCAGAATTTAAAGGAAACAATCTTCATGAGTGTTATTGAAAACCACTGGAAGAACTGCAGAACAAAATTGAACACTATTTTTTCCTCCCTTTCAACACAAGTGTATGACTAGGTGAGTGACCCTTTCTGATGCTTTTGCTCAGCTTGAGAACTTGGCTCTGAGAGAAGAGGAAAAACTTTGTGAGCTGCTCTCTGATCATGCATTCAAGATGAGATTTACTAACTTGCCCCTGGACAAATTCTAGATTTCTGTGAAAGAAGAGTATCCTGCAATTCATGGGAAAGCAATGAACATTTTGCTGCAGTTTACAACTTCTTACGTGTGTGAGCAAGCTTTTTCTTCACTTTCAGTTGAAGGTGAAATCTGTGAGTGATTATCTCAGGTTCAACCCAGATTTGAGAAATTTATTATGTTTGCTTTATGAATTTTTAAAATTTATGAAAGGAAAAGAAAGATTAATTTCAAGAAAGGTAAGCTAAGCTTAACTATTTGTTTTTTTCCAAGGAAGGTTGGCTAAAAATTTATTCTCTGCTCATAAGAGCATTGAAAATTGTTTTTGGATTATTATATTTACAACTTGCTGATCACGCTAACATACTATGAGCTGTAGATATAATAATTTTTATGAGGAGATCCCTGAGACCTGAAAATTATTTCAAGGGTTCCACCAGGGCAAGAAGGTTGAGAAAGGCTGCTCTAAGGGAATGTTATTTAATTCCCTTCCTTTTCATATTCTTGTAGAATATTCTTATCAGATTTTATATTTCCTGCTAGCTTGCTCTCAGAGTCCATTTTCTCCCTTTTTATTACTTTTGAGTCATCCTTTGCTGGCTTCTAATTTCATCCATTTTATGGCCTGTTCCTAATCTTGGTGACATTATATGCCTTGTCATTCAACATGATACCATCTCCAACTTCCTTTGTTAGCCACCACTGTATCATCCTTCTTGTGGTCATTTCATTGCTAAATGGAAGTTGTCTTTGTTCATAATTTTGAAATAGCTCCAGCCATATTCACTTACTGTTTTCTTTTAATCGATCTTTCATAGCCATGTTAGACAGCTCTGCTTTCATACCTTTGATATATGTATATGTGTGTCTGAGTATGTACACTTACAGCCCTAGGTTCAGGTCTAAGTTTCTCATTCCCACACCGAATATGAAATTCTGTCGTATTACGATCACTCTTTCCCAGAGGGTCCTTTACTTATAATCATTTCTCAGTACACATGAGCAGATCTAAAATAGCATGCTCCAGCATCACAACGCTTTCTTTATTCAAAGAAACTAACTTGTATGTCTTAAGCATGTCCCAAAGGCTGCCCTTACCAATTTACTTTGTCTACTCTATATAAAAAGTTTATACCTTTCCTGCTATTACGTTAGTACCCCTCTTGCAGGTACTTATTCTTTTCCTGATCTATGCTGCATTCCACAGTGCAGCTTCTGTGGGGGAACTTTAAATCATCTCCTGACCTGAACTTTTCAATAGCCTTTTCACAGAGATGCTTGGAGTGTTCTTTTGTCTTGATGGTGTAGTTTTTGCCAGGATGCTGACTCGCCAGCAGATGGACCTTCCAAATACAGGTGTATTTTTACTACAATCAGTTGAAACACCTTGACTGCACACATCTCCAAAAACAGATCTCTATTTAACTAATTATGTGACTTCTAAAACCAAATGGCTGCACCAGTGATGATTTGGTGTGTCATTCTAAGGGGGAGGGTGTGAATACTTATGCAATCAATTATTTTGTGCTTTATATCTGTAAGAATATAATTTTTATATTTCACAAATATAATATTTGTAAAAAGATCATTTTGTAGAGATTTGTTTTCACTTTGACACAAAAGAGTCTTTTTCTGTTGATCAGTGTCAAAAAAGCTAAATTAAACCCACTGTGGTTCAATGTTGTAAAACAATAAAACATGAGAACTTCCAGGGGGGATGAATACTTTTTATAGGCACTGTATAGTTAGATACACGCAAAAATGCAGGTGTAAAAACTGGTCATGGAAATTGCACTGCCAACTACACAGCCTTACCAACCATAATTATGCCACAGCTGTACAATTATACAAATCACTTCGAGATTTACTGAAGTGCAAGTGAAATTTGAAAACTTCAATGAAACATAAAAAGGACAGCTGTAAAATATGAATCAACAATTCATGTACTGTATATAATGTTTTACATCCTGATGAAGGGCTTCAACCTGAAATGTTAACTGTCTGTTTTCCTCTGTAGATACTGCCTGACCCACTGACTTCTTCTGACATCTTCTGTGTTTTTCCAGATTCTAGCATCTGCAGTCTCTTGTACCTCTAATATTTTGTGTGTTGTGCATGACAAAACCTTGTTATTGTGCTTGTACTGAAGTTACTTTATAAAACTTTTTTAGCAAAAACCAATAGTATAATTCAAACTAAGGTCTTCACAGTCAGTCTTGGAGAGTGTAGAAAATGTTCACTAGGACAATACCCTGGATGAAGAAGTTAATTGCTGAAGAGTTTAAGATGTTATTCAAGGGAGTGCACGCATAATAGGAACTGGTGAGTTGAGACATACAGCATACTGAGGTGGATTGATAGTACGGATGTTAAAAGTATGTTTCCGCTGGTGGAATTTGGCTGATATAGTTTCAGAATAACGGGCTGCCCATCTTGGATGGGGGTGAGGAGGAGATTTTTCTCCTGAGAATGATGGAACTTTGTAATTTTGATTTCCTGACATTTATGGTGATAGACTTGTTAAATATATTAGAAATGAATATTGACGTTCATTTAAACAATAAGATGTCCAAAGAGTATGAGGAGAAAATGCGATAGTGACATTGGAGCCAAATGAGAGTCAGCTGTGATCTTGCTGAATAGCAGAGATTGATTAGCTTACTTCTACTCCTAATTCTTATGTTTTTATATACTCTCAGTAAAATATGTACCCATTTGTTAATAAATATCGGGTAATATCACAGAGTGGTCTTGTTGAGGAGATGAATCAGTGAGAAATTCCTTAGAATGTTTTCAGTCCTATGGCTGGTAGAGCTAGTATGGCTAAATATATATTTAATTTGCTCTTTATGTGAACATTCTGACATATTCCCATTCCTGAGCTGTATACTCCTATGATTCTAAAAACAACTGAATGGTTATTTTCCATTATTAGATATATCAAAAACAGAGAGCAATAACATAGCAAACTATGTAGCAAAGTAGGGAAAGGAGACCAAAGAGGAGATTGGGACAATCCTCACCTACCACCCCTCCAGCTCTGCGTCCAGCATATAATTCTCTGAAACTTTCGTTAGCTCTAATGGGATCGCACCACCAAGCACGGCTTTCTCTCTCTCCCACTTTCTGCTTTATGTAGGGTTTACTCCCTATGTGACTCCCTTGTCCATTAGTCCTTCCCCACTGATCTCCCTCTTGGCACTTAGCCTTGCAAGCGAAACAACTGCTACTCCTGCCCCTATACCTCCTCTGTCACTACCATCCAAGGCCCTAAACAGTCCTTCCAGGTGAGGCAACACTTCACCTGTGAGTCTATTGGGGTCATTTACTGTGTTCGGTGCTCCTGGTGTGGCCTCTTGTACATTGATGAGACCCAACATAGATTGGGAGACCACTTCGCCAAGCATCTACCAGAGTAAGTGGGATCTCCCAGTGGCCACTTATTTTATTTCCACTTCCCATTTCCATTCCGATATGTCCATCCATGGCTTTCTCCACTGTCGTGATGAGGCCACACTTGGGTTGGAGGAACAACACCTCATATTCCGTTTGGGTAGCTTTCAACCTGGTGGCATGAACATCGATTTTTCTTAACTTCTGGTAATACCACTCTCACCCCCCCCCACCTTCTCCATCCCCTTTTCCCTCTCTCATCTCATCTCACCAATCAATTTCCCAGCTCTTTACTTCATCCCTCCCTCTCCAGATTTATCTATCATCTGGTGGTTCTCTCTCCCCTCTCCCCACCTTTTAAATCTACTCCTCAGTTTTTTTCCTCCTGGCCTGCCGAAGGGTTTTGGCCGGAAACATCGACTGTACTTTTTTCCATGGATGCTGCCTGTGTTCCTCCAGCATTTTGTGTGTGTTGCTCAGACAAGTTAAATTGTTCCTTCTCCATATGTTAAATATTGTGAAAAAGAAAGAATAGTGAACTTGTGTGTATGTTTGCATGTATGTTTGTCAGAGTGGGGTTAAGGAGTAGTATACACTTCTGACTTCTGGCGTCTTTTGGAAAGTGAAGTAATGTCATTTAAAAAAGTAAGCAGGAACAGGTGCAGCACAATAGTGTAGCAGTTGGTGTAAAGCTATCACAGCACTGGCAACCTAGGTTCAAATCTGCTGCAGCCTGTAAGGAGTTTGTACTTTCTCCCCATGCCCATATGGGTTTCCTGCGGTTGATCTGGTTTCCTCCCACATTCCAAAATCATAGGGTTCAGTCGGGTAATTGATCACGTCGAGGCCCTTCATCAGGTTGTATTTGGGTGGTGTGAGTTTGTTGGACCAGAAGTACTGTATCTCTAAATGAAAATAACTAAAAAATTTGGGGGAAAATAGAAAGGTCTGAGGAAATGACAAAAGATGGATTAAATGAATTGAACTTTTAAAGGAGTAACTCTATGACCCCTTTCTGTACAGTGTGATTCTCTTACCTCTCTTATGATATTAATATATCCAGAACAAAGACATTTATTCTTCCATTTTCAGCTTGGGAGAATAGATTGTGTGATGGATGTAAGATTTCATATACTATTGTTCTGATTTCATACTTGGCCTTTGTGATAAGATGAATATGGATCTGAAAAAAAAATAGTGTTTTGTGGCAAAGACTGAGATAGATGGAAATTAAGATACACAGTGCCTTGTAAAAATATTTAGCCCCTAGACTTTGGTTCACATGAGTGAGTATTACAACCAGGGATTTTGATTAGTTTAACTGAGATTTTTATTTGGGGATCACATGCTCATTTTTTCACAGTAGAGCCCAAAAAACAGGGAAAATTGTAAAGCATGAAAACTAACAATAACTGAAATGTTAGCATTTCAAAAGTATTTATCCCCCTTTGCTGAGTATTTAGTTAAACCATCTCTCGTAGCTATTACAGCCAGTAGTCTTTTGGATAAGTCTCTATTAGCTTTACACAACGTAATAAAGCAAGATTTGCCCACTTGCTGTACAAGGTTAGTTGGGGAACAGCAATCTTGAGGTCTTGCTAGAAGTGTTTGATTGGGTTAAGGTCAGGACTCTGACTGGGCCACCCAAGGACATCAATTTTCTTCATTTGAAGCCACTCCATGGTTGCTCTGGCAGTGTGCTTTGGATTGTCCTGTTCAAAAACAAGCTTCCTCCCCAGTTTAAGCTTCCTGGCAGAGGTTAGCAGGTTTTTATCCAGGATCTTTCTGTATTTAGCAGCATTTATCCTCCCATCAATCCTGGCTTGGTTTCTAGTCTCTGCTGCTGAAAAACATCCCCACAGCATGATGCTACCTCCACCATTCTTTACAGTAGGGATGGTGTCACCTGGCTGATGTACAGTACAAGATTCATGCCACACCTACTGCTTAGTGTTGAGGTTAAAAAGTTCCACTTCAGTCTCATCCAACAATAAGACGTTCTTACACATTTTTACAGTATCTTCCAGGTGACACTTTGCAAAGTCTTCATGGGCAAGGCTATGTTCGTTTTTTTTTAAACAGGGCTTCTTCCTTGCCACTCTTGTAAATACCCTTTTTCTTCAAGGCCTTAAAGATTATGGAGCCATGAATTTCATCTCCAGTTGCAGCCACTGACTTCTGCAGCTCACCCAGAGTGACTATTGGTGTCTCTTTTACAAGTGCTTCTCTGGCGACTTAGTGGGGTGATCTGACATAGGCAATGTATCTATGGTTTCATATTTTTTCCAGTTTTTATGATGGACTGCACTGAGCTCTGAGATATGTTCATTGCCTTTGAGGTGGTCTTGTACTCTTGCCCACATTTGTGCTTCATATCATTTCCATGACTTGTATTGAATGCTCTTTTGTCTTCATTTTGGTTTGATCTTTTGAAAAGTTTATGGAGTGAGGTGGCATTTATTCTTATGAATTCGTTGAAAACAGGTGATCCTCCAATTTTCTACATCAACAAATTGGGTGAGGTGGTAAAGTAGTCTACAGTATTGCACCTGAGGAAAGATAGCATAATAATTACAAACAGGATGAGTACTTTTCAGCCTAACAATTTTGGTTTTTAATTTTCATAAATTGTTGAGGGGTTTTGGAATTTTTCTTTTGATTTGACATAATGCACAATGGTTTGTAGAACAGCTCAAAAAATCCTACTTCAATATTTTAAGTTTAGAAAATGAATAAAGTAAAATGTGAAAATAGTTGTGGGGGCTGAATACTTTTTCAAGGGACTGTAAATGTCTATTCTCCAAGGAGAAAAAAGGACACCGCAGAGACAGAATTCTGTTGTGAGATGTTCCAGATCATTCAAAAGCATGAATTTGGGGCATCATTCTGAGCCAGATTTGAAATCTACGTCAGTTGTTGAGTTATTTTTATGCCATTCTTTTCCTCTTCATTTTGTTCACTTGAAATTTTAAGAGTTTATGTCTGTGGCCATAGGCAAATTTTGTATGCATTATACATATGTTGTCGTAGATAGATTGTGGCTCATATGATGCAGCTGGAAAGTGTGCGGGGACTGTCTGCTTCCTGTGAGATTTGTACAGGTGGTCGGGGGAGGTACAGTGAAATGGCATTTCACCCACTTCCTTTGTCATACGCAGTGACATACTGTAATCCACTGGCCGATTACAAGGCTGATTCTTCAGCAGGCTTTATTTGTGGTGACTTCTTGCTGCTACTGATTTGCCTTTTGTAGGTGTGTGACTACTCTTGTGGTTAAATGTGCCCATTTTGGTTTGAAGATCTTCAAGTCATTTTGAATTTTAAATTATTCCTTCTGCTGTGCAGCCCACCACTCTTCAAATATTTTCCATTACCTCTCAAAATTAAAACAGTAAAAAAAACACTGCATTATTAAAACGATTTTTACGAGGCATTTTAAAAAAAAATAAAAGCCATTTTGTTTATCTGAACTATAAACAACTTACCTTCAGGAATCTGATCTAGGTTAATTACAGAAGAAGCTGGAAACACTCGGTCAGTCAGCAGCATCTGTGGAGAGAGTTAAAGAGTTAATATTTCTGTCAAAGACCCATCATCAGATCTGAGGAAGGGAGAAAGTAAAGCAACACACATCAGAATTGCTGGTGAACGCAGCAGGCCAGGCAGCATCTCTAGGAAGAGGTACAGTCGACGTTTCAGGCCGAGACCCTTCGTTAGGACTAGAAAGTAAGTTAGTTTTAACTTGCCAAGAGGATTGGGGGGGGGGGTAGGCAGGGGATAGGGATAGGAGAAAGAGGATATGTCTGAAAGGTTAGAGACAGGATAGTAATGGTGATAAGTCGTTGTTGATGCCATCTAGTTGATAGATAAATAAGCAAGTTAGAGAAAACCATGTTGACATTGTGAAATGCAGGTCAGAGCCACAGGAAATGCCAAGCACATCAGGCAGCGTCAATAGAGAGGGAAACAAAACTGAGATAATAATACACATGGATGACCTGAAGCAGAACTGGAAAGTCTTGATACATATGAGAAAATGAGTTATCTGAAGTAATTGAATTTGATGTTGTTGTTCTGGTTTGTAAACTCAGCCATCTCCGTCATGGCCACTCGCCACTGAGGCTCAAAAGGCTATGCCCTAAAAACATGGCATCCATCATTAAGGACCCACTACACCCAGCACATGTCCTCTTCTCATTACTATCATCAGAGATGAGATAAAGGAGTCTGAAGACACACTCTCAATGTTTTAGGAACAGCCTCTTCCCTTCCGCCATCAGATTTCTGAACAGCCAATGAACCCACGAATGCTACATCACCATTTTTGGTCTCCTTTTGCACATATATTTTTGTATTTATGTGTATATGTCTATATATGTATATAATTATTTACAGTATGTTTTATATTGTAATTGATAGTATATTTTATGTATTGCATTGCGCTGTTGCAGCAAAACAATAAATTTCATGACATACTGCATATCAGTTATAATAAATCTGACTCTCATCCCTCTGAGTCCAAAAGGATACAATGTGCTCAGACAGAAGATGAGATTCTGGTTGACCATGTTGGTATAGAGCAGGAAGCCACAGCTATTAGTTTCACTGGGAGTGGAACCGATCAGTTCTGTTGCAGGTTATCCATCTCTGGTTTTGCTGTGAGATATACCAAGGACTTCTAAGATAACGATGAAAGAGAATATTTCTAACAGTTACCTGCAGTAAATGGAATCGTAGCATTATACTGTCTGATAAAGGAATCCACTGTGTGCAGTTATACAGTAAGCCCTTAACATCCAAAGGGAATACCATGCCAGAAATACTTGTAAATATTGATAACGGAAAATATAAACTTATCTAAAAATGGAAGTCAAGAAAAGTAGGTACAATATCAATGTAAAATTCAAAGTTCAAAGTAAATTTTATTATCAGAGTACATATATGCCACCATTTACAACCCTGAGATTCTTTTCTCTGTGGGCATACTCAGCGAATCTACAGAATAGTAACTATAAAAGGATTAATGAAAGATCAACTAGAGTTTAGAAAACAACAAACTGTGCAAATGGAAATATAAATAAATAACAATAAGTAGCGAGAACATGAAATAACAAGAAAAAGAGTCCTTAAAATGAGATAGTTGGTTGTGGGAACATCTCAATAGATGAGTGTAGCTATCCCCTTTTGTTTAAGAGCCTGATGGTTGAGGGGTACTAACTGTTGTCATTGTTAAATTAGAACACTACCGATAGTACTACAATACATATCAAAGAGACAGTGTTAATAACAATGCTGTAACTCCTGTTGATAAAATAACTTGGTAACTCTGCTGTTCGCTGCTTCATTGGTAGCCACCACTGATGGTGAGAAAAGTCAGAAGCCAGTAAATAGAAACATAGAAAACCTACAGCACAATACAGGCCCTTCCCGCTCTATGGTTACAGTAAATCAAAAGCAAACTAATCTTGTTTTGACAGGCTAAAACATGCAAGTCATCCATCCAACCACATTTATTGATCGAAATACCAGATGAAAGGGCATCATTAGGGTTGTGATATTCATTAAAATTCCAGGATTAAGGAAAATAAGGAAAATTTCTGATTAATATAGGAATTTCTTATCCAGTAATTGTTTCAGAGTGAATGGGTGCAGATTATCTTAATTTTTGGCTGATTCTTTTTATCTAATTCTATAGGTGCCCAACTGAGTTTTTGTATTCAATTTTAAGTACTGTGGATTCTAGTTAATTGGGACACATCGGGACTAGTACATTTTGGCCTAATTAAGTGGCTGCCCCAATTAGCCAAAGTTTCATGGAAATAGATAAAAATATATAAAAAAGAAAAACTGAGTAGCAAATTATATATTTAAATAAAATGCAGAACGAATTAGAACTACAGAGCAGTACTACAACACTATAAAACTGTATTAGTTCCTAATTGTAATCAACAGAGGAATTCATCCGGTGTACGCAATGAACAAAATCAGCACACGCACCTGCTGCATACAATGGACTGCCTTCATACCATACTGTCAACGATTGCATCCTTCAAATCTTCATTTTCATTGTAATATTCGAGATGTTTCTTTATACCATATTTAAGTTTATTGACATCACTACTGTTGTTGGCCGAATCAAAGGTGGTGACAGATCAGTATATGTATAGGGGGGAGATTGAAACTCTGGCTGAGTGGTACCACAACAACCTCTTACTCAATGTCAGCAAGAGCAAGGAGCTGATTCTTGACTTCAAGAGGAGGAAAGGAGTCCATGAGCCAGTCACGTCAGGAGATCAGCAATGAAAAGCGTCAGCAATTTAAAATTCTTCTCCGTTTATCATTTCAGAGGACCGGTCCTGGTCCCAGCACGTAAGTGCAATTACAAAGAAAACACAGCAGCACCTCTACTTAGAAGTTGTGAGGATTCAGCATGATATCTAAAACTTTGACAAATTTCTATAGATGTGGTGGAGAGTATATTGACTGGCTGCATCACAGACTGTTATGAAAACTCCAATGCCTTGTATGAAAAATTCTACAAAACATAGTGGCTACATCCCTGTCCATTATTGGGTAAGGCCCTCCCCACCATTGAGCATACTTACATGGAATACTGTTGCAGGAAAGCAACATTCGTCATTGAGGACCCCCACTACCCAGGCCAAACTCTCTTCTTGTTGCTGCCATCAGGAAGAAGGTACAGAAGCCTCAGAATTCACACCAACCAGCTTCAGAAATAGCCTCAACTATCAGGCTCTTGAACGAATGGGGATAGCTTCTCTCAATTTCACTCGCCCCATCACTGAACTGTTCCCAAAACCTATGTACTCACTTTTAAGAACTTGTCATCTCACGTTCTTGATATTTATTGCTTGTTTATTATTATTATTACTTCTTTCTTTATTTTGTATTTGCATAGTCCGCTGTCTTTTCTATATTGTTTGTCCATCCTGTTGGATGCAGTCTTTTTAAAAACACAAACAACAGGAATTCTGCAGATGATGGAAATTCAAGCAACACACATAAAAGTTGCTGGTGAACGCAGCAGGTCAGGCAGCATCTCTAGGAAGAGGTGCAGTCGACGTTTCAGGCCGAGACCCTTCGTCAGGACTAACTGAAGGAAGAGTGAGTAAGGGATTTGAAAGTTGGAGGGGGAGGGGGAGATCCAAAATGACAGGAGAAGACAGGAGGGGGAGGGATAGAGCCGAGAGCTGGACAGGTGATAGGCAAAAGGGGATACGAGAGGATCATGGGACAGGAGATCCGGGAAGAAAGACCGGGGGGGGGGACCCAGAAGCTGGGCAAGGGGTATATTCAGAGGGACAGAGGGAGAAAAAGGAGAGTGAGAGAAAGAATGTGTGTATAAAAATAAGTAACAGATGGGGTACGAGGGGGAGGTGGGGCATTAGCGGAAGTTAGAGAAATCGATGTTCATGCCATCAGGTTGGAGGCTACCCAGACGGAATATAAGGTGTTGTTCCTCCAACCTGAGTGTGGCTTCATCTTTACAGTAGAGGAGGCCGTGGATAGACATGTCAGAATGGGAATGGGATGTGGAATTAAAATGTGTGGCCACTGGGAGATCCTGCTTTCTCTGGCGGACAGAGCGTAGGTGTTCAGCAAAGCGGTCTCCCAGTCTGCGTCGGGTCTTGCCGATATATAAAAGGCCACACCGGGATCCAGAGAAAGCAGGATCTCCCAGTGGCCACACATTTTAATTCCACACCCCACTCCCATTCTGATATGTCTATCCACAGCCTCCTCTGCTGTAAAGATGAAGCCACACTCAGGTTGGAGGAACAACACCTTATATTCCGTCTGGGTAGCCTCCAACCTGATGGCATGAACATCGACTTCTCTAACTTCCGCTAATGCCCCACCTCCCCCTCGTACCCCATCTGTTACTTATTTTTATACACACATTCTTTCTCTCACTCTCCTTTTTCTCCCTCTGTCCCTCTGAATATACCCCTTGCCCATCCTCTGGGTCCCCCCCCCCCCGTCTTTCTTCCCGGACCTCCTGTCCCATGATCCTCTCGTATCCCTTTTGCCTATCACCTGTCCAGCTCTTGGCTCCATCCCTCCCCCTCCTGTCTTCTCCTATCATTTTGGATCTCCCCCTCCCCCTCCAACTTTCAAATCCCTTACTCACTCTTCCTTCAGTTAATCCTGACGAAGGGTCTCGGCCTGAAACGTCGACTGCACCTCTTCCTAGAGATGCTGCTTGGCCTGCTGCGTTCACCAGCAACTTTGATGTGTGTTGGATGCAGTCTTTAATTGATTTCATTATGTTTCTTGGATTTACTGAGAATACCTGCAAGAAAACAAATTTCAAGGTTGTTTATGGTGCATATATGTACTTTGATAATAAACTTACTTTGATGTTTGAAATTCTTCATAGTACCTAACTTGTTGAAGTAGTGAAATCATTTCATTTTCACACTTTTTCACTCCTGGCCATTTCTGGCATGTCTAAGCCTGAATGTTTGAAACCAAAGTGAGAAGAATAGTTTGGAATTGTCTTACTGCTTATTTCTCACGAACTATCAATGACAAAAATTACTGTTTTGCTTGCTTTGGTTTCAAGAGGAATAGATAGAGTTGATAGCCAGCGCCTCTTCCCCAGGGCACCACTGCTCAATACAAGAGGACATGGCTTTAAAGTAAGGGGTGGGAAGTTCAAGGGGGATATTAGAGGAAGGTTTTTTACTCGGAGAGTGGTTGGTGCGTGGAATGCACTGCCTGAGTCAGTGGTGGAGGCAGATACACTAGTGAAATTTAAGAGACTACTAGACAGGTACATGGAGGAATTTAATGTGGGGGGTTATATGGGAGGCAGGGTTTATGTGTCAGCACAATATGGGCCGAAGGGCCTGTACTGTGCTGTACTATTCTATGTTCTAAATATTCAGTCTTAGACAGTGACAAAAATTACTGTTTTTTGAGCACAAACACATGCAACAGAGCCATTTCTGATTGACATTCACAATCCTGATTGATAAGTTACAGAACCTGGGCCTCTGAACCTCCCTCTGTAATTGGATCCTTGACTTCCTAACGGGAAGACCACAATCTGTGCGGATTGGTGATAATATCTCCTCCTCACTGACGATCAACACTGGTGCACCTCAGGGGTGTGTGCTTAGCCCACTGCTCTACTCTCTCTATACCTCTGACTGTGTGGTTAGGCATAGCTCAAATACCATCTATAAATTTGCTGATGATACAACTATTATTGGTAGATCACAAATAGAGACGCGAGGGTGTACAGGAGCGAGATATACCAACTAGTGGAGTGGTGTCACAGCAACAACCTTGCACTCAAAGTCAGTAAGACGAAAGAGCTGGTTGTGGACTTCAGGAAAGGTAAGACGAAGGAACACATACCAATCCTCATAGAGGGATCAGAAGTGGAGCAAGTGAGCAGTTCCTGGGAGTCAGGATCTCTGAGGACCTAACCTGGTCCCAGCATATCGATGCGACTATAAAGAAGGCAAGACAACAATTATACATCATTAGGAGTTTGAATTTTTGGTATGTCAACAAAAACACTCAAAAACTACTATAGATGTACCATGGAGAGCATTCTGACAGGCTGCATCACTGTCTGGTTTGGGGGGTGGGGGTGGGGCTACTGCACCGAACTGAAAGTAGCTGCAGTGGGTTGTAAATTTAGTCCGCTCCATCTTCAGTACTACCCTACAAAGTACCCAGTTTTTAATCTTGTACATTTCCTCATATCTGATATTCTGATGTAGAGCATCTAGAGGATTTCATAATTTCATATTTCTTATAATTCTCTTTATATTTGCTTTCTGGTAAAGGATAATAATGACATATATGGGTCAGATTATTCTATCATGTTTCAGAACATTTCAAAATATTTTGTATTCAACTGATCATTTTTGAAGTTAAAACTAGAGATTGATAAAAATACTCAGACAACATGATAGCATTTGTGGAGAGAAAAGTAGTTTTAGCTCCGTGACCTTTCATTAGTTCTGGTGAAAGGTCATGAACCTGAAACATTCATGTTTCTTTTCTCACAGATCCTACATGTTCTTTTCGGTATTTCTAGCATTTGCTCTTTTTTATTTCAGATTTCCTCCATCAGCAACTTTCTGCTTTTGGAAGTATTTTTTTGAATTGTGGTCAATATTTGCCTATTGGTACTAATCTGGAAATACCATACTTCATATGATCTCAGTAGCTAAAAAGACTGAAACCTGGCAAATGTTCTGATGGGGCTCTACCAAGAACGCCTAGTGTAGTAGTCTTTAACCTGAAGGGTTGATGGGTACCACCAGATCATTCTGCCCAAAAACTACCAATGTACAAAGCTGAGTCTGTGTACCTGTGGCCTAATCCTCTTCGTAATCAGTCTCTATATAAACTCATAGTTGAGATAGACTTGAGTCTAATTTTGGCATTGAGTCAATGTATGTAGAGGAAATTGAGTTTTAACATTGTATCAGTAGCATCAGTGTCTCTGTCTTGTGATATTCCTTTAATTTCAGATTGACCTCATTTATATCACACTAAAGACTAAAATTACATTATTTGGAAAGATTATTTCTTCAAAATTCAAAGTAAATTTATTATGTAAGTACATATTTGTCACTATATACAACCCTGAGATTCATTTTGTTGTGGCCATACTCAATCAATCCATAATAGAATAATAACCATAATAGAATCAATAAAAGATCACACCAACAGGTGTTCAACCAGTGTGCAGAAGACAACAAATTGTGCAAATACAAAAGAACAAAAGAAATAATAATAATAAATAAATAAATAAGCAATAAATATTAAAAACATGAGATGAAGAGTCCTTAAAAGTGAGACCATAGGATGTGGAAACATTTCAGTGATGGGACAAGTGAAATTGAGTGAAGTTACCCTCTTTGGTTCAAGAGTCTGACGGTGGAGGAGGGATAACTGTTCCTGAACCTGGTGGTGTGAGTCCTGAGGCTCTTGTACCTTCTTCCTGATGGCAGCAGTGAGAAGAGAGCATGACCTGTGTGGTGAAGCTCTCTCATGCCACTTTCCTGTGACAGTGCTCTATTTAGATGTGGTCAATGGTGGGGAGGACTGGGCCATATCCACTACGTTTTGTCGGCTTTTCAGTTCAAAGGTACTATATTGGTGTTTCCATACCAGGCTGTGATGCAGCCCGCCTATATGTTCTCCACCCGATATCTGTAGGAGTTTGTCAAAGTTTTAGATATCACGCCAAATCTTCACAAACTTCTAAGGAAGCAGAGGTGCTGTCGTGCTTTCTGCGTAATTGCACTTAGGTGGTGGGCCCACGACAAGTCCTCTGAATGGGTAACACCAAGGAATCTTAAAGTTGCTGGCTGTCTCCACCTCTGTTCCTCTGATGAGGACTGGCTCATGGACCTCTGGTTTTGGATTAAAACTTTACCCTATAACTTATTTTTAAAAGCTTTCTTTAGATTTGGGTATTCCAAAAGGTTTTATGCTCATGCTTTTATTTTCCCTTCACACTTTCTCATTTGGATCAGAATAATTTACAAACTAAAACACCAAAACAGTGGCAACTAAGAACTTCAAGGTGTTTTTTTTAAAGTGAAGACATCCGTTAAGTAGTTTTATACTGGCTCAGTGCTGGTACATATGCACTGCTTAATGACTAGAATTTTGTTCTGTCTTGGATTTACTCAGTAGTTACATCATAAAGGAGCATTTGCTGATATTTCTAATTGTTCTTTTGTAGGGATGCCCTCTAACATTTTGTGGAGGCTCAGTTCTAATGGGGATTTGTGAAAACAAATGAAAAACAAAGTGACAGATTTCTGCCAACGGGAACTTGCTTGATTGTCAGGGAAAGTAACAAAGAATGGAATTAAAAATAACATTTAATCTCTGTGGTGTTTTTATTCTATTTACCGTATTTATTTATTTCGAGATACAATGCGGAATAGGTCCTTCCAGCTCTGATAACCCTGATTTAGCCGGAGCCTAATCACACGACAATTTGCAATGGCCATTTAACCTACCCGGTACGTCTTTGGACTGTGGGAGGAAACTGGAGAACCCAGAGAAAACCGACGCATTCCTTGGGGAGAATGCACAGATTCCTTACAGAGGATGCCGTAATTAAACTCTGAACTTTGTCGCCCTGAGCGGTAATAGTGTTGCACTAACTGCTACGCTAATGTGTTGCCCTTTTCTTTCATTCTAAGCAGGGCAATTTGATTGTTTTCTAAAGATTAAAATCAAACAGAGCAGTTGGAGTTGAATTGGCGAAGGATTTCCTGCAGTTGAATTGTCCTGCAATTTCTGCAAGTAGGTTGATAGAAACTATCAATGAGTTTTCACTGTCAGAGTTTCTGCATTGGTCTTTACCATTGCAAGAGAAATACAGGTTTTTTTTAAAAGTAGTTTTTAGATCAATGAATCAGCATGAATGTGCCATAGCAAATTTCAGGGTACTGTGAGCAAACCTATGTGGATGTTTTGTAATGTTTGCGAAATAAAGTTTCTTCATATCATTACTCTTTTCTGCCATGTTATCAGCAGGCAAACTCATGCTGGATGCTTTAAGTGTTACTTATATTTTCCACAAGTTACGTCTTGTAATGACTACATGGTAAACACTCAGTGCTCATTGATGTTCAACCGGTTTTTGAATGTACCTTGCCATCTAATTATATTTATCTCATACATTTAGCATTTCCTCATATTGCCAACCCAGTAGATGTGTAGTGTAGATTGTAGGTGTGTAATGGAGAGTGTATATACTGGCTGTATCCAGCCTTGGTATGGAAGCACCAATGCTTTTGAACAGAAAGTCCTACAAAAGATAGTGGATTTGGCCATGTACATTATGGGTATAATCCTCCTAACCATTGAGCACACTTACATAAAATGCTGTCACGGGAAAGCAGCATCCATCATCAGAGATCCTCACTACCCAGGCCATGCTCTTTTCTCACTGCTGCCATCAGGTAGAAAATACAAGAGCTTCAGGACTCACACCACCAGGTTCAAGAACAGTTACTACTCCTCAACTCTTGAACCAGTGTGGATAACTTCAGTTGTTCCATCACTGAACAGTTCCCACAACCTACTGACTCACTTTCAAGGACTCTTCATCTCAAGATCTCAATATTTATTGCTTGTTTATTTATTTATTATTATTTTGTGTTTGCGCAGTTTGTTGTCTTTTGCGTGTTGGTTGTTTGTCCACCCAGTTGGGTTGGTTCTTTTTTTGAGGCTCTTGAACAAAAGGGGTAACTACACTCACTTGCCCATTCTTGGAGAAGTTCTCACAACCAGTTATCTCACTTTAAGGATGCTTTATCTCATTATCTCAAGTTCATACTTTTTTGCTATTTATTTATAGTTGCACAGTTTGTCATTTTCTGAACTCTACTTGATCTTTCATTGATCCTTTTATAGTTACTACTCTATAGATTTGTTGAGTTTACCCACAGGAAAAAGAATCTCAGGTCAGGGTTGTATTTGGTGACATATATGTACTTTGATAATAAAATTTACTTTGAACTTTGAACTTTAATAACATGATTCTTCTCCCCCTGAAATTGTTCTATCCCCTCTTCTCCCCTCCCCTAAAGAAGGGGTTTCTTCTACAACTGTACAGCTTAGCAACTGCTCTCAGCTATGTTTCATACCTTCATGTTGTTAGCCAAAATCAATTTTTAAGTCATGGAAGTGAAAACCATCATCTTTTTCAGCTATTTGATTACAATTCTCATCTGATGATGTTCATTGCGTAGTGATCAGTTAGAAATGAGCCGGAACAGGCAAAAGATATTTTTCCCTACACCTCAACAAAAATTTGCCGAGGCAAAGCTGAACATATTTAAATGGTTAATATTTCACATCCAAGAAAAATATATACTTAGCTTTGGCAAGTGGAGGTCTTGCTCTATGTATCTATGTATCTGAATCGTATTTCTCTGTCACAGCAGATTCTCATTCTTCTTGGCCAAGTTTATTATCAGCTGCCTCACTTTAGGCTGCTCACCACAACCTCTATTGAACAGTTACAGCAATTGCACTTATTAGCCTATTTTTTTTTCACCCATTTAAAACCCCAAAAGTGAACTTCAACCATAGTAACATTTTCACCATTCTTTACCTTAGTGAGCTTCCTGCTGCCATCATCTCCCCTCAGAAGACTGTGCCCTTCTATCAGATTCCTGCTCATTCACATCCTCAAAGCCTTGGGCTTAAAATTTTGTTTTGTCATTGAGGTATACAAAATTATGAGGGGTATAGATGCAAGCATGCTTTTTCCACTGAGATTTGGTGTGACTACAATTAGAGGTCATGGGTTAAGGGTGAAAGGTGAAAAGTTTAAGGGGAACATGAGGGGAAACTTCTCACTAAGAGGGTCTTGAGAGTGTGGTACGTGCTGCCAGTGCAAATGGTGCATGCGAGATTGATTTCAATGTTTAAGCGAAGTTTGGATAGGTATATGGGTAGTAAGGGTATGGAGGACTATGATCCTGGGGCAGGTCGATGGGAATAAGCGGTTTGAATGGCTCGGTATGGACTGGATGGGCTGAATGGCCTGTTTCTGTGCTGTACTTTTCTATGATTCTAGATCACCGTGGCTAACCTAACTTCTTACTACACTATGTTCAGTGTTAAATACTGATGGTTTAATAACCAGTTCCAACTTAACTGGCGTATTCCTCCACCCCTTGTGTTTTTTTTGTTCAAATGTAGTCCACTTGAATTTCCAGATGTTTCCCACAATGTGATTTTCTTTCTCTACATCTGAATTATGAAACTCAATCTTGATTTGATTTTCCCATTTCCCAATTTCTTCTTGATTGGCTTGTTTGTTTTTGTCTTTCTCCATCTTGTCCTTGCAACTAAGTCTTTCAATTGTGTATTGAATTACCTCCTTGATTTAATTAGCACATGTAAGTTTGAGACCAGTGAATTCTATATCACTTTTTTTCCAACCCATCATGTGACCCACTAACGTGGAAAGCTCACTAATGTTTCTACTTTCTGAGGAAGCTGAAGGGAACTGGATTATGCACATCAATACTCACATCATTCTACAGATGTGTGATAGGGCGCACCCTAGGAAGCTGCATCATTGTACGTTATATTATGGAAAGTGCACTGCAGCAGACTCAAAATTTCCTAATGCATCACCAGCACCAGCCTACCTGACATCAAGGACAGATATATATAGAAAGGTGCCAGATAAGGGCCAGTAACATCATGAAGGATCCCACCCACCCTGCTCATGGACTGTTTGTCCCACTCCATGAGGGAGGAGACTATGTAGCATCCCAACCAAGACCACCAGACTCAAAAACAATTAGTTTCCCCCAAGCAGTAAGGCTGATCAACACCTCCACCCACTAACCCACCCCTCCATATTCCCAACCACCACTACTTTATCATTTCCTGTCAGAGTCACCATGTACGGCCACTTATGTGGCTGACATCACTTTATGGACATAAAAGCAATCTATGTATAGAAACAATATTGTGTATTTATATATGTATTTATTAATGTGTTCTTTAACCTATGTTTTTCTTGTGCTGCATCAGATTCAGAGTAACAGTTATCTTGTTCTCCTTTACATGTGCACTAGAAATAACTTTAAATAGTCTGGAATTGTAATGTACTTCTGACATCGCATTAAAACACAAATATTCACTGCTTGATTTTTTCCTCTTATGCTGCAATTGTGTTTATTGCTGTCAATTTAATTTAAATTTCTCTTAATCATTCTACCACCATATTATCATGTCATTTAGTAATCCAGCTATTAATAAACAATCCCCACCTTGCTGCTGAGTGAAACGGCTATCACTCTGACTTCATATCTATTACAGGTCTCCCCCACCATTCGAAGGTAGAGTGTTCCTATGAAATGGTTCGTAAGCCGGAATGTCGTGAAGTGAAGAAGCAATTACCATTTATTTATATGGGAAAAATTTGTGAGTGTTCGCAGACCCAAAAAATAACCTACCAAATCATACCAAATAACACATGAAACCTAAAATAACAGTAACATATAGTAAAAGCAGGAATGATATGATAAATACACAGCCTATATAAAATAGAAATACTTTTCTACAATCATTGCTGCACTGTTCTCCATAGCGAAAGTCTCACGCAAGCGCTCTCGGCAGAAACACTTTCTCCAGTAATCTTTAAGCTATGAAGCTGCCAAATAACACATAAAAATACACAGCCTATATAACGTAGAAATAATGTATGTACAGTGTAGTATCACTTACTGGAACCGGGAAGACAGCGCCGAGCACACTGATGATGGTGTGTTAGGCTGAGTCATCGGAGGTTGGGGTGGTGCAGTGGTCCCCAACCTCCGGGCCACCGACCCATACCGATCTGCAAAGAATGCAGGGGTACAGCGGTAGCCGGGACGCACCCAGCACATCTTTAAGAAAAAAGCCGAAATAAACAAGCTAATTAATTAGGTGCTGCCCAGCACATAAATGTTGGTCCAGATCAGAGGCAATGCAATTGGCAATCGCCTCTGATCTGGGCCATCATTTACATGCTGGGTGGCACCTGATTAATTAGCTTGTTTATTTCGGCTTTTTTCTTGAAGATGTGCTGGGTGCATCCCGGCTACCGCAGCATTCTCCGCGGCAGTGTATTGGTCCGTGGCCCGGGGGTTAGGGTGGTGGGACACTGGGGTGTCATCTCATCGTGGTCCGTTTCCATCAGGGCTGGCAGGTCATCTTCTTCTATGTCTGCCTGCCTCGATGTTGAAGGTCGAGGTTCGTCGTCTGCTGTGGCTGATGTGGGAGGCTTGCTTGACTGCTTAGCCTTGCGCATTTTTCTATCATCTCATGCAGTTGCTTCACAGTCAGTTCCTGGACAACTTCTCTTTCGGTCCATTCGCTACTGCATTCGGTTTCGATTGTTATCCTTTCCTCTTCCAATTGCATCAGCTCTTTACCTATCAGTTCTTGGTCATGGGATACCAAAACCTCTTCAGCATCATCTTCGTCAACTTCCACAAGCCAAACTCACTTTGTCCTTACTTCGTTCCCCACGATCGAAACACTTAATTATGTCTAGTTTTATGCTAAGTGTAATACCCTTATGAGCTCTTTTAGGCTTTTCCAATACCTTAGAACTCATCTTACTAATGGCTGCTCACAGGCACGTGTTTAAGCAATGCCGGCTAGAATGCAGTTCCGGGGGAGGAGCAGCTGCTCGGGGCACGCGCTGCCTTTTTTCGTAACAGTGAAAACACCTTCTGTTAGTGAAAACAGGGAACTAATGTAGGTCTTTTGTAACAATGAGGTTTCGTAAAGCGAACGTTCGAAAAGCGAGGGACACCTGCAACTATAATGGAATAACACTTAGGAAGAGTGAGTTTATCAGATCTGTGTTGTGGATAGTGTTGTAGATGCTATTTGGCTCTATTCCTGGAGAGTTCTTCATGTGATGTATTGTCTCAGATGTAATCATTCTGATGTAACTTGCTACATGACAACAACATGCTAGTGATTGGCATTTAACAAAACCTGAATAGTCTGGCCAACCTGATCAGATATTTGGATTAGGTTTCAGCTTCATGCTCCAATTCATGTCTTGATGGCATGCAGGACTTTCTCTTCCCTATCTACTATCTCACCTATAAAACTTGTGTCACAGAATCTGTCATACACCTGAAACGTGTAACGACTAGGGAAGGAAATGCCTCAAGAAGGCAGCTTCTATTAGCGACCCTCACATCGGGACATGACTACCATTGGGGAGGAGGTACAGGAACTTGAAGACTCAATGCTTTAGGAGCCGCTTCTTCCCCTCCACCAACAGATTTCTGAATGGTAGATAAACACTACCTCACTCTAATTCTTTTGCACTATTTATTTATTATAACTTATAGTAATTTCAATTTCTTGCTACTGTAATGCTGCCACAGTACAACAAATTTCACCGCATATGTCTATGGTAATAAAGCTGATTCTGGTGCTAATTGCTGTAGCTTAGGCATAAGCACACTTTGTGCAACAGGTAATGCTCAAGTGTTTCAAGTTTGTCAGTTTAGCTGATTCGCTCCCCATGAATACATCCTTTAAGTTGTATCCATCAATCGCATGAACATGTACAAGTGTGCACATACTGACAGACAGATCTATTGACAGAATTTTTAGGAGTCTTTAAGAGGAGAAGATTCCTCGTTAATGCAGAGGTCACTTCTGAGGTGATCACTTAGCATTTGGATAGGACAGATAAATGGTGAAACTGGAAACTACCAGTCCAGTGTTTCAGGCACTTGTGGATTGATGTGTATTGATTATTTAGATATCAATGACAGGTTCAGAAAGCTATCAAAATGGGTAATGGAATGGTGATCTTCACCTCTTGAGGACGAGAATGTAAGGTGATAGAAGTTGTGCCAAGTTTGTGAGAAAAGATTTCTCCTGTTGGTTAACCTTTTTTTTACAGTTGCATGAATCCTTTATTGGGTTAACTCTCCAAGTCCTTACTTTCTGTTGGACTTGTGAAATCAAAATGCCACCCTTGAGAGAAACATTTAGTTAAATCAAATATAATCTGAGAACTTCTATCAGAGCTAAGGCATCACACTTACAAAGCAAGATTTTCCATTTGGGTGCAATGGATTCAAAGTACTGTGTGATTCACACACACCCAGAGTCATATTGCTGACCCCACCATAATTTCTGGGTCAGCCTCATTTAAATATAGTGGGCGAGCTCAGAACAAACAGTTTGTCTGTTGGGAGGTGGAAATGGCACAATGTGGGAGGTGATAAGGCTTGCAGCAGCTTTAAAGGGCTCTAAGGACATCATCTAACTTGTTTGTGTGGCACTTCACCAATACATATATGGAGAAACATGGTAGCCATGACTAAGAGAGATAAGCTGATGAGGCAGACTGTTTTTAGAAAGGTGAAATGCAGGTTGCCAAGTGAAAAGCAAATACGTACTTGCAGCACCTCTCATAATCTTAGAGCATGAAAGTACTTTATATTCACCATGATACTTTTAAGATCACTGGTGCCAGGTTGCATTTGTAGCGAGGTATTTATAAAACCATAACATATAGGAGCAGATTAGGCCATTTGGCCCATCGAGTCTGCTCCACTATTTCATCATCGCTGATCTACAAACATATTTCCCTCTTAGCCCCAATCTCCTGCCTTCTCCCCGCATCCCTTTATGCACTTACTAATCAAGAATCAATCATTCTCTGCCTTAAATATACCCAGATGACTTGGCCTTCACAGCCACCTTGGGTAAGATTCACCACTCTGGCTGAAGAAATTCCTCCTCATCTGTGTTCTAAAAGGATGCCCCTCTGTTCTGAGGCTGTGATCTCTGGTTTTAGACTTCCTTTACTATGGAAAATATCCTCTCCACATCCACTCTATCAAAGCCTTTCAATATTTGATCGGTTTCAATGAGGTCACCTCCTCATTGTTCTGAATTCCAGTGAGTAGAGGCCCAGAGCCATCAAACGCTCTTCATATGATAAGTTTTTTAATCCTGTAATCATTTTTGTGAACCTCCTTTGAACCCTGTCCAATGTCAACACATCCGTTCTTAGATAAGAGGCCCAGATCTGCCCACAATACTCCATGAGGCCTCAATTATGCAAGGTAATGTCTTATAGGCAGCTCAGATAGTCTTCATCTGTTGTTTTGGTTGCCCTTTCTCATTGGTGGAGGGGCAGGTAGTGTTGAGGAAACAGGTAGGCTGCAGAAGTACTTAGACAGATTAGGAAAATGGGCAAAAAGGTGGCAAATGAAATACAATGTTAGAAAATGCATGGTCATGCACTTTGGTAGAAGAAATAAGTGTGCAGACTATTTTCTAAATGGGGAGAAAATCCAAAAATCTGAGATGCAAAGGGACTTGGGAGTCCTTGTGCAGAATGCCATAAAGTTTAACTTGCAGGTTGGTTTGGTAGTGAGAAAGGCAAATGCAATATTAGCATTTATTTCAAGAGGTCTACAATACTAGAGCAGGATGTGAAGCTGAGGCTTTATAAGGCACTGGTGAGCCCTCACACTTTTCTAATATTTCTGTTCTGAACTATTTTTAATCTATTTAATATATGTGTGTGTGTGTGTGTATATATATATATATATATATATGTATACACTCACATATATTTTTACTGTAGTTGATTTACTTATTTTTTCTTTCTACAGTATCATGCATTGCATTGTACAGCTGCTGCTAAGTTAATACATTTTTATGACACATGACGGTGATAACCTACCTGATTCTGATCATATCCAAAAACTGACAGCTCTGTCACTGCAACACTCTGTCATTATTGTACCAAAGTATGAATGTAGATTACCTGCTCAGACAAAAACAGAAATATTCAGCAAATAACAACTCAATAGATGGAGCAGCTTCTGCAGAGGTAATGGATACTTGAATTTTCAGGTTATGACCCTTCATCTGGACTTGACCTGAAACAGCGACTATTCATTTCCTTCCACAGCTAGTGCTTGGCTCGCTGAGCTTCTCCAATATTTTGCTCTGTTTTTTTGCTCCCGATTCCAGTATCTGCAGTTTCCCATATCAGTACTTGGCATATCAGACATCATCTGACATCTGACTGGTAGTGTAGTGATTAGCACCATGCTTCACAGCAACCCGTCTTCAATTCCTGCCATAGCCGGTAAGGAGTTTGTACGTTCTCCCAGTGATTGTGTGGGTTTCCTCTGGGTGCTCTGGTTTTGTCCCGCAGTCCAAAGACGTACCAGTTTGTAGGTTAATTGGACAGTGTAAATTGTCTCGTCATTAGGCAAAGTTAAATAAGGGGTTGTGGAGCAGGACAGCTCGAAGGACCGGAAGGGCCTATTATGTGCTGTATCTCAATAAGTAAATAAATAAACCTACGGAAAAAGAAATACAAGTGTAGAAACAGGAGCTGTTCAGCTTTGGAGTAACGACCAACTTTAGCATTTCCTCTACAGGTTATAGAGTTATAGAGACGTGAAAAAGTACAGCACAGAAACAGTCCCTGCTAAACCATTTAAATTGCCTTCCCCAATTGACCTGTACCTGGATCATAGTCCTCCATGCCCCTGCCATTATTGTTTTTACCAAACTTTTCTTAAATATTGAAATCAAACTGCATACACCACTTATGCTGGCAGCTTGTTCCACACTCACAAGGTTGAAGAAGTGTCCCCTCATGTTCCCCTTAAACTTTTCACCCTACATCCTTTACCCATGACCTCAAGTTGTAGTCCAACACAACCTCATTGGAAAAAGCCTGCTTGCATTAACCCTATCTATACCCCTCATAATTTTGTATACCTTTTAAATCTTCCCCCAATCTTCCATGTTCCAAGAAATAAAGTCCTAATCTATTCAATCTTTTCATATAACTCAGGTTCTTCAGTCCTGGCAACATCCTTGTAAGTTTTCTCTGTACTCTTTCCAGGTCATCCAAAACTCACAATGTACTGATAGATTAATCCACACGTGATGGATATATAATATAATATCCATATAAACCTCCATATAATCCATCGCACATCCAGTGGCTAGCAAAAATGTTCAAAGGACTATGATATAACATATTCCAACTATGTAGGTGCATAATTCTCTCTGTTTAGAGGGAAGAATTTCATGCTTTCAAAGTACAGTTTATTTGCAAACAGCTGAGCAACATGCGCCAACTGAAAATTTGAGTCTTTGGAACTTTTTAAGTAATTGTCTGTCCCAGAATTCTTAGGTTCTGAAAGATAAGCCTCAGGATAATATGTGGGAGATCAAGATTATTTACTGCAAATTAACTAATGACATCTGTGTGGTTTTGGGGAATAATAGCCTGATGCCACTCAGATACCTCAGTTACAGAACACCACACACAGTAACTGATTAATGAGGTCCAATAATGTGGACTTGGAGAAGCATTCATGGATGGCTGAATAACATAAGAGGTTGCATGGTGCCTGATGGTAGAGCATTTCTCAGGTACCAAGTTAGGGAAACAAGTGGCACTCAAAGAAGATAAGATGATCAGTCTCTTGTCTTCTGCAGGAGATATTTGTTTCACTCTGAAATGGGAGACTTTCTCTTGTCTATCGTTTTGTAAGTTGCAGAGAAGGGGGCAAGAGTGGCAAAATAATGGGATTATCTATTATAGATTAATAGTCTTAGGATACCTTTATCAGAACTTCCCCCCCAAACATTCCTCTGAATCTATGAAAACTTTTCACTGTGAAATTTAATAAATCTCTATTTATATCTGCAGTTTCAAACATCTTCACATGTACATGCATGCAGATCAATCACATTGCCACCATAATCACATGGAAAAATCATATGTGAGTAGATGAATGTAAAAAGCACAAAGTAAATTTTATTATCAAACAACACATATGTTACCATACACAACCCTGAGATTCATTTTCTTGGGGGCATGCTTAATAATTCCATAGAATAATAACTATAACAGAATCAATGAAAAACTACACAACTAGGCCATTCAATCAGAGTGCAGAAGACACCAAACTGCAAAAGCAAAAGGAGAAACAATAATAGTAAATAAATAAGCAATAAATATCGAGAACATGGAAGTCTTTGTAAGTGTGTTCATTGACTGTGGGAACATTTCATTGATGGGGTAAGTGAAGTTGAGTTGAAGCTATCCTCTTTGGTTTAAGAGCCTGATGGTTGAGGGGTAGTATCTGTTCCTGAACCTGGTGGTGTGAGTTCTGAGGCTCTTGTACCTTCACGCTGCTGAACATCTCCTGGGATGGGGGTCGCTGATGATGGATGCTGCTTTCCTGCTATAGCGTTTCATGTAGATGTGCTCAATGGTTGGGAGGGCTTTACCAGTGATCCACTACTTTTTGTAGGATTTTCTGTTCAAGGGGTTTGGCGTTTCCATACCAGGCTGTGATGCAGTCAATACTTTCCACCACACATCTGTAGAAGTATAGAATGTAAATATGTTCAGTTCATGTTTGTTGGTGCTGGATTCTCCAGACTGCTACTTTGTAAATGGACCCATCCTTGTCAGTTAGGTTTTACTGTTATCCACAGGAATAGATGAAGTGGTTATCTAATGCATTCCGGTAGAACCCTCTTGAGGCTGAAGTTGCCATTAATGGTCAGTAGCTACGTTCACTGTAGGTAGTCATGCACTGGGAAGATACCAGTAAAACCTCTGTCACTAGAAGAGTTTAACAGGTGGCAGAGGAAAAAGTTCTTCATGTTTACAAAACCACTTTGGAAAAACTGCAATATTCTGACTACTTTTTGGGAATCTCTGGCCCATGGCTTCTCAAGATGGAGAAAGAGCAGCTGGGATGGCACTGTGAGCCTTGAATTCAAGTGTCAGGGACACACAGAAGCCGAGTGATGGAACCTCACAAAATACCCACTCATCCTTCCCGTTGGGCAGCTCGCACCCCACCTGTGGTATAGTCTATGGGTCCCATATTGACCTCAGAAACCATAGAACTACAGTGCGACCACCAAAGAAGAAGAAGGAGGAGGAGGAGAAGTATTAAGTCCAGAATCAGTTTTAAATGATGATATAGGTGCAGGCTGTACTTTATTGATTCCAAAGTCAACTGGGTCCAATATCCTTTCTGATACGGGGAAGGACTGGAAATATTTTAGTGACTCAACCCATAACTGATGTTATGAAAGTTAGGACTTATTGTGTTTTATCACTAGAGCTGTTCATTGTCTTGGTAAACTGTTCTGCTTTTGTTTCTGTAGCATTCTCATTTTATAAAAGCAGTAAACAGAAGTTTGAGAGTAACTGTGATAAGCTAGTACACTTTTGCTTTTGAAAAATACAGATAGTGGAATATGTACCCAGGTTATATTTGTGGATTATATTTCAGCCATACCACTGATTTATTATGCTATTAAAATTATACTTTTAATAACAGTGATACAGCAGTTATTGGATATGGTCTGTGTGAAATTTGTATGTGACTGAATGGGTTTCCTCCAGATGGTCCCATTTTTTTCCCACATTCCAAACATGTACTCCTGTATAAATTAGAGTATTCAGATTGGCTGTATTGGACAGAATAAGTTGAAGCGTTTACAGGGAAATGAGGTGAAGGGGTAATGGGAATAATGGGATTTCTTCCTGGGGAGCCAACGTTGTCCCGATAGATGGTATGTTCTCCGTTGTTGTTATTAAGTCAACGAGGATGTTGATAAACATATTGCTCACATAAAAATATCTACCAGTTAAGTTTGAAAGAAGTTTGTATTTTGTGCAGTCTTATATAAAGTGCTTTTGCTAAGAATTAATAAATTTTCTTAATTTTACTTGGGGAATACTCTGAACTGTTTTATGAGTGCTGCAAGTCAAGTAGATATGTACCATTAGTCCATTGAACTATTCAAAATTTACATTTATTAGATTTGAAGAAGTGGATTCAAAGTATATAGCAGAAATTGTCAGTATATAGTACTGAAAAAGTGTGGGTTGGTCTGCCAGCAGTATTTTCAACTAAAACTGTGTATTTTCCATGAGGAAAGTGATTACATTTCCGTCTCACGGGTAACACAGGAAATAATCGCCTACAGTTATTTATGCGTCAGCTGTTATCCTCATTTTTAAAAGTTATTCTGTGAGGTGCAGAGGTTTCACTATGGTTTCTAAAATGTGTTTCAGAGGTGAATGAAATTGTAAGTAAAGATTTACCTGCGTGAAAAGTTATAAATACTGTGCATCACAGTACCGCAGAACCTTGTGACTTTTCCTTTTTTTTGTCATATTAAACAGCTTTAAAATATGCAAATATTTCAGCAATGGGCTCAAAATAAAGAGGAGGCAGTTGTCTACAGAATATCTTGTAGATACGTCTGGAACACATCCTATGCATGTTGCCTACCGTAAAATCACCACTAATTTTAATTTCTTTATAGTTCAGATAAAATAAATCTCAGAAATCATTAGGTATTGACAACAGGTAGTTTCTGGTAACCAGATATTGTCTGCATTTGGACATCCTTTCTGTCCAGTTTAACTATTATCCCACTCCAGTATATTTAAACTATTAGGACAGTACAGGCTTCCAACTTAACCTTGTTCTGAGTTTGCTGAACCCCTCTCAGCACTTTTAATTTGATCTGGAATATTATCATTCCTTTTTCCTTCAGGCTTATGCATAGATATTGTCCACTCTTCTGAATGAAAATCATTGGTTCTCTAACTTGTTTATTATATCTTTTTTCGGTTTTGTTTTACATTGCTGACTTCCTTATTCAGTTGTCTATGTTTGTAGGTCTATGTGTTGCTTCCTGTTTCTCTACTGAGAATGCAGCTTTGTCACCTAGTGCCATTACTAGAATTTATGAAAGTAACTCTTTGCAAATAAATGAGAATTTTGTTTTACAACCGAATTTCAGAGGTTCTGGTTGCAATTTAGATTCTTTTGAAGAACATCCTTTATCCCACAACCTATTTAATTGTGTTATATTTTTACAAGATTTGGTGCTCATGTCACATTATGGCATTGCTGTTTGATTTGTGAATCAGAATGGTCTGGTGTTTAACTATCAAATCAATTAAGTGGAAGGCAGTTGAACTGTAAGTATTGAACCATGAATCTCCTTCCTATTGCCATAATTTTTCCTGCCAATTTACCAAATGGGATAATGATTGTGTTAATCCAAGAACAAACAAAAACACAGATGCTGAACAATCTAGAAGAAAATGGAAAAAACACTGAAAATGCTCAGCAGATCAGATGGCAATTGTGGGAGAGTATTTTCTGTTTGATTCCAGGTTTCCATTTCCTGCAGTATTTTCCTTTTGTATTAATATTCCCCTTCATGATGAAAACTATCTAAATGATGTGTGGGGCATGAAAGTCTAAAAGGTTCTTCTATTTCTGTGTATTTGCTTGAAATGGATATGAAACAGCATCAGTTTGGCACTCATCGAACATAGACCATAATTCAGAAAGAATTGACTGATTTGGTGATGCCAATATGGAACTGGTTTTATAAATGCAATAATTCTCTGAGACAGACTGGAGCATTTTGTTTTTTGAAATTGGGGTCTATATGTCATATTGAGGCAAGTCTAAAGAGTAAATCAGTCCCTGCCCAGTGGATAGTGACAATGGCTTTGTGTCAAAAGTATCCAAATGGTGTGAACTAAAGTCCTGATGAACAGAGATTTGAAGGTAAAGGGCTTAAGAAAATAGACACCAAGAAACTAAGTTATGTAGTGGCTACTTTTTGTGTCGCATGGTGTAATCTTGACTTAAACTGGAATGGGTTGAGTAAGAGGACATGCATTGATTTTTTGTTTTCAAATAATGTATTCATTTTCCAGAAAATAGATCTTCATTTCTCCTTTCCAGCTGTATCTCTGAAAGCTCTGATTCTAATCATCTACAGGGTAATTTACTCTATCCTGCGATAAAATTCAATATGAAAAATCAGTTATTTGTTTAAATTGCAGTGTGATAGTTCTGCAAGATGGTGTTGTATGTACAGTGTTGCATGCAGAAAAATACGGAACTATTTTGTAAATTAAATTATTGCCTTTCCATAAACCCAATTAGGCACATTTCAATCACCAGTTTTCCCTTTATCAGTAAACGTGACAGCTGAATAATATGGATTCTAGACTCCTCCCTGTTCCCTTTCTTCCATGGTCTCCCGTCCTCTCCTATCAGATTCCCCCTCCTCCAGTCCTTTATCTTTTTCACCAATCAACTTCCCAGCTCTTTACTTCACCCCTTCCCCCTCTCCTGGTTTCCCCTATCTCCTACCATCTTGAATTTTTTTCCTCTCTTCTCCCCGCACCTCCTTAGTCTGACTCCTTTTAGTCCTGATGAAGGGTCTCAGTCCAAAATGTCAACTGTTTACTCTTTTCCATAGATGCTGAGTTCCTCCAACATTTTGTATGTGTTGCTATGGATTCTAGCCTGTTAATCTCAGAAATGAGTAGCAGCTGGCAAGTTTGTCTGTGATTACCATGAAACCAGGTTTTGAACCATAAGTGACCATCTGAATGAACTAGAGCAGCAATACACGTTACTCTACTGTCCTGCACTGTGTCCTACTGAGAATGAACATTCAACATTTAAATCTCAGTGGCAGGAAAAGTTGACCAAATAGATCATTATATAATAGAACTGCTGATATGGAAGTGTGCAGTAGATTTCTTCAGACTCAATTAAAACCATGTGTTCTCATAAAATATAGATTTGGTGAGACAGGTTTACTGTTATGTTTCCCTTCTGCCCTTTCTTTGTTTTAAATGGTTTACATTAACAAGTGTCAGGAGCCTTCCACCAATGCAGAAAGCTATTTCCTTGCCTTTGAATGAGAAGTGGACACAATAAAGTTGACTGATGTTCCATATTTTATCATAAATACTGCCATTCGTTTCATCATTGTCACTCCACTTTAGGTTAATATCTAATTTTTAACTTAGTGGTTTTGTGCTCAACAAAGTGCTCCTAGTGTGTTAATATATAATGCAATATTTAATGTTCCAGTCTTCATTATAAATTTTCTATGAAGTAAAATAAACGATACATCTATACTGAATCTACCGTAATTACATAGTACATTCTCAAACTACAAATTACAGTGGATAAAAAATAAAACTTTTTGACTTTAATGTTGTTTATGATAACTACTAATTGTGAAATTGCAAACCACTGTTACAAGGGACCACTGAATGATTTTAGTGCTACTTTTCTATTTTAAACAGTCAAAGCTTTTGTTTTACTCTGGAAGTGTCTGTTCATCTCCAACTATTTCCTTCCCTTTCCATGTTGTCGGTTTTGAAAGATATTATTGCAAATTATACTTGTGCAACATTTGGCTTTCATTGGTAAGTTTAATGTATTGTAATAGCCTAATTACATGACTTGTAACATGGTACCTAACCACATCAGGAATAAGCAACCAACGACAGCATAAATCCAGCCTGTGTGCTAAAGGTTGACCCCTTCAAGAATGTCCTACCTCTCAGTGCAATCGTGGATGATCTGTCCCAGGCGTCAACTAATCTCTTATGCCTGTTGCTCATGGCCTTTAATTCCACAGTTTTTCCAGAATATGTCCACCTTCTGCTTAAACCACTTTCAGGTGGAGTCTTCTGGAGATCCACGACAGTCCGTGAGAAGAAATTCCTGTGCACCTCACTTTTCAATGACCAAGTCCTTATATCTATGTCCTTGTCTTTGAGAGTATGCCACCAGTGGGAGTATTTCAGCATCCGCCCTGTCATTGCCCCCTTAAGATCTTATGAGGCCTTCCACTGGTTGGGGTCGGCATGGATGCTGTGTCGTAACTGTCATACGCAAACCAGGGCATACGATATGAAGAGCTAGCTGTTGCCCATACAGCAGGTGACCTCTTGCCACACAGCTGATGAATCCAAAGGAATGGAAGAGACTGATAAAGTTTGGCAGCAGCAGCATTGCAGAGGTTGCCAGTCAATGTTGAACTCAATGTAGAACTGCCTTAAGGTCTCCAGCCCTGGATTTTTCCTCAGGGTTTACTCCTGAAGCCTTCCTCACAAGTGGTTATAGCCGCAAGGCAGCAGAGGCTTGAGATCAGAGTTTTCCTTCTCTTCGATGAGCTGCCAACCATGGCTAATGAGCGTTATCTGTCAGAAGAGACTGGTTTTAAGATGCTAGTAACCTGCCTTTGCCCTTCTCCTGTCAGTGGAAACAGTTCCCCTTGGCTTAGTAACTAAGCTATACATGAAGGTCAGGAGCTGGACTTGGTTGTCAGAGGCTAGTTGAGATACACGGCATTGGGAGCTTATCCCCACTATCTCCCTCAGCTATAACAACCTTAATAAACCAATTACTGAAATCGTATATACATCAGTAAAAGCAATCCTTATAATCTATAAAGAAAATCGATCCATTTAGTGGGTTAGTCTGTTTGCAGATGACATGGAGGCTGGAGGTGTGGGTAGTGTTTAAAAAAAGCAGTTGTTGAGGGTTACAGTGGGATACTAATAAGATGCAGAGCGGATGGAGTTCAGCCTGGAAAAGTGAGAAGTGATTCACTTTGGAATATCATACTTGAAGGCAGAATACAGGGTTGCTAGCAAGGTTCTTAGTAGTGTGGAGGAACATAAGGATCTTGGTGGTCCACGTCCTTAAATCCCTCAAAGTTTCTGTATAGGTTAAGAGGGTTGTTAAGAAGATGTGTGGTGCGTTGGTCTTCATTAGTTAATGATTGACTTCAAGAGCCTTGAGGTAATGCTGTAACTCTATAAGGCCTTGGTTAGATCCTACTTGGAATTGTGCTCAATTCTGGTCATCTCAAGATATGGAAGCTTTAGGGAGGGTGCAGAGGAGATTTACCAGGATTCTGTTTGGATTGGAGAGCGCGTCTTATGAGAATAGTTTGAGTGAGCTAAGGCTTTTTTATTTGGAGCAAAGGAGGACAAGAGGTTACTTGAAATGAGTATTCAAGATGATAACATAGAAACATACAAACACAGAAAACATACAGCACAATACAGGCCCTTTGACCCACAAAGCTGTGCCGAACATGTCCTTACCTTAGAACTACCTAGGCTTACCCATAGTCCTCTATTTTTCTAAGCTCCATGTAGCCATCCAGGAGTCTCTAAAAAGACCCTATTGTTTCCGCCACCGGCAGACCATTCCATGCACTCACCACCCTCTGTGTAAAAAAAACTTACCCCTGACACCTCCTCTGTACCTACTTCCAAGCACCTTAAAACTATGCCCTCTCGTGCTAGCCATTTCAGCCCTGGGAAAAGCCTCTGACTATCCACACGATCAATGCCTCTCATTACCTTGTACACCTCTATCAAGTCACCTCTCATCCTCTGTCGCTCCAAGGAGAAAAGGCCGAGTTCACTCAACCTATTCTCATAAGGCATGCTCCCCAATCCAGGTAACATCCTTGTAAATCTCCTCTGCACCCTTTCTATGGTTTCCACATCCTTCCTCTAGTGAGGCGACCAGAACTGAGCACAGTACTCCAAGCGGGGTCTGACCAGGGTCCTATATAGCTGCAACATTACCTCTCGGCTCTTAAACTCAATCCCACGGTTGATGAAGGCCAATGCACCCTATGCCTTCTTAACCACCGAGATGAGTGGCATAGATCGAGTGAGCAGCCAGAGACTTGGTCTCAGGGCAGAAGTGCACGGGGACACAATTTTAAGGTGATTGGAGTATAGGGGAATGTCAAGGGTAATTTTTTTTTTACTCAGGAAGCGGTGGATGCATGGAATGTGCTGCCTGGGGAGGTGGTAGAGGCAGATACGTTAAGGACATTTAAGAGATTTTTAGATAGGCACGTGAATGGTAGAACAATAGAGGGCTATGATGGAGGGAAGGATTAGATTGATCTTAGAGGAGGTTAAAAGATTGGTACAACATTGTGTGCCTAAGAACCTGTACCGTGCTGTACTGTTCAATGTTCTATGTATGTTAGTTTTTGTTCAGCTGTTTGTGATGGGGCGTGGCTTCCTAAATTTATTTTTAAGAAGTTGAGGCGGCGCGTAGAAGTCTGATTCTGAAAGCAAGCTTTAAATGATTAGCCCTTTAAATAAAGTACAGGTTGGAAATACAGTGTTTGTAAAATATGATAAAGAAATGAACTATAGGCGCACAAAGCTTGAAATAAAAAAGCTGAGGATTTTCTGCAAGTCAGCAGTCACGGAGAAGAAAGCAGTCGACATTGCAAGCTAATGCTTCTTCATCAGAATGATCTCCAAAATTTTCTAAACACAAGAGATTCTGCAGACGCTGGAAATCCAGACCAACACACGCAAATTGCTGGAGGAACTCAGCAGGTCAGGCAGAAAGTATGGAAGTAAATAGACAGTCAACATTTCAGGCCAAGACCCTTCATCAAGACTTCATAAAGACTGTTTATTCATTTCCTTAGATGCTGCCTGACCTGCTGAGATCCTTCAGCATTTTGTGTGTGTTGTTCTAGAATTTTCTGATTTTTTAATTATTATTTTACCAAAAGCTGTTTTTCTATCAATGAATAGCACCTGCTCTTATTTAGACCAGTGTGGTTGAAAACTTCACCTTGGAGCACTGTTGATAAGTTGTATTCTGGAAAAAGAAATTGCTAGGGACCAAGAAAATGTCACACCAATGTAATTATATATTAATAACAATAGATTTTAATTCACCCCAAAACAGAGTTAAAGCTGGCTTATGAGCAAGTAAAATCTGCAGATGCTGGAAATCCAAACAACACACACAATATGCTGGAGAAACTCAGCAGGCCAGGCAGCATCTATGGAAAAGAGTACAGCTGATGTTTCAGGTTGAGACCTTTCAGCAGGACTGGAGAAAAAAAGTTGAGTAGAGTTAAAATGTGGGGAGAGGGGAGAGAGAAACACAAGGTGATAGGTGAAGTAAAGAGCAGGGAAGTTGATTGATGAAAGAGATACAGGGCTGGGGAAGGGCGAATCTAACTGAAGAGGATGGAAGGCCATGGAAGAAAGAAAAGAGGGGAGGAGCACCAGAGGAAGGCGATGGGCAGGCAAGGAGGTAAGGTGAGAAAGGGAAAAGGAAATGGAGTATGGTGAAGGCGAGGTGGGGTGGGTAATACTGGAAGTTCGAGAAGTTGATGTTCATGCCAGCAGGTTGGAGGGTACCCAGATGGAATATAAGCTGTTGTTTCTCCAACCTGAGTGTGGCCTCGCAGCGACACTAGAGGTGGCTGCTTTATCATGACAGCCATTTTCATTCTGCTTCCCATTCACCCATTTTAATTCCACTTCGGATATGTTTATTTAGGGCCTCTTCTGCTGTCGTGATGAGGCCACGCTCAGATTGGAGGAACACCTTATATTCCATCTGGGTAGATGGCACCTGATGGCACTAACATCGATCTCTCAAACCTCCGGTGATGTCCCTCCCCACCTTCACCATTCCCCATCCCTTTATCCCTCTCTTGCCTTATCTCCTTGCCTGTCCATTGCCTCGCTCTGGTGCTCCTACCCCCTTTTCTTTCTTCCATGACCACCTGTCCTCTCTTATCAGAATCCCTCTTCTCCAGTGCTGCATCTCTTTCACCAATCAACTTCCCGGCTCTTTACTTCACCCTTTCCCCTCCTGGTTTCACCTATTACCTTGTGCTTCTCCCTCCCCTCCTCCCACCTTTTAACTCTACTCTTCACCTTTTTTCTCCAGTCCTGCTGAAGGGTCTCAATCCTAAATGTCAACTGTACTCTTTTCCATAGATGCTGCCTGGCCTGCTGAGTTCCTCCGGCATTTTCTGTGTGTTGCAAAGTTGGCTTACACTATTGAACACTATTTTTGACTACATACTGCCTCTATTACTAGCATTGCATGGGTGATTTTTTAAAAATTTCATTATTTTCTTTTACATGTGAGCAATTATTAAAGGATAGTTTTTGAGAATAGTTTTATCCTGGTAGAACTCTGGAGATATACAGGCAATTTGTTTATTCCTAACAAATGATGCAGAAAACTGTGTTTAAATAGAGAAAAATTCCTGAAGGAATTTTCCTTAACAGCTTTTTTTGAAAATTTTATTTCAATTTATTTAGTATTTTTATTGATTGAAAAGAACCAGTAATTATATTTTTCTTTGCTTTAATCCATCAATTAATTATCTTAATAATAGATCTACTTTGGAATATGCCTCTTGGTCATTGATTGAAAGTGATGTCTTGAAATAGTAGAGTTCCATTGTTTATAGCACCAGAGGTAATCCAGTTATAATCCTGAATTTTACCCAGTGTGAAATCCCACATGCATTTCACTTAGGTTTATAAAATGCACAGTATTGTAGTAATTTTATATTTTGCACTGTACTACTACTTGCAAAAAAACCAAATTTCATGACATATGTGAGTGATGATACTGTAAACTGAATTTTGGTGTGGGTCTCTATTGTGGACTGAGAGCGGGAAGGGGGCAGGGAGAAGAGAATCATGGTAGGGAAAAGGGGAAGAGAGAGGATATGGAGCAGGAAACACCAGAGAGATATTCTGTAATTGTCAATAAACCAATTGTTGGGAATCAAATGAACTTGCCTGGTGTCTCAGTGCTGGATGCGTATGCACCTGTGCCAACCCCTACGTCTGGCACACTTTCTCTGTCACCTGTCCACACTCCTGCAGTGGTGCTCCACCCACGCCATTCCCAACATTCTTTTCTCTAGCCAGACTTACAAGCTCGCTCTCCACTCTATCAGGTCAAGTCAAGTGAAGTTTATTGTCATTTAACTACATAAATGTATATAATGTATATGGAAACGAAACATTTCTTCGAACCAAGGTGAAAAGCACAGAACACACATAGCACACAATAACTTATGAAAGTAAGGAGAAAATCTACAGATGAATCACACATAAATAACAAACTAAAGTGTATTAATATAAAGTATTGTAAGGTACAGAACACAGATTCATTTATTATCAAAGTGTACAACTCTGAAATTCTTCTTCTTCAGATAGCCATGAAATCACAAAAGAAAAGAACAGTGGCAGTATCATCAACCCCACCAAATCCCTCCTCCCTGCACAAAAAAAATCAAAAACTGATCAGGCACTTTGACCCCTCAAATTCCTCTCCCCCGCACACAAAAAAACAAGAAATATCGGGCTAAAAACACAGAATATAAAAAAACTGCAAGGCTGTAAAAAAAAGTCTATAGTCCAAATCCATATCCAAAACTGAGAAATCCTGGGTAACATTCTCCAGGCACAACAGCAGGCCTTTCCGCCTTTCCTTCTCCAGCAACATTGCGATCCCCCCAGCGATCAAAAGGTGGGCTCCCCTCTCTGTAGCAGAGCGATCTTACCAGCGATCAAAAGGCAGTCTCTCCTCTCTGGCAGCAGAGCGATCCCACCAGCGATAAAAAGGTAGGTAGCTGGCCCTCACCTTCCGCATTCGCCTGAATGTTTCAGTATCCTCGTCTCTTTACTTAGCAAACAATGGAAGCTTTAATTGGTGAAATGGAGTCGAAGGTTGACTCACACCCCATCTCTCAGCCTACTCAGCATGAAGGTCATACATGCTGCTTCTGCCCCCTGAAATCCTCTTGGATCTTGCAGAGAGATGAAACACCCTAACATCTCCAAACTGTAAATCACAGGCTTCAACAGTTCCAAAATTGCATTCAAGATGAGAAACAAACATAAAAGACATAATAGAAGTGAAATATATGGTTTCATGAAATATCCAGAAGATGTTGACTGAAAGAACGGTGTATGCAAGCGCCTTCTTGACTGGAAGGTAGATGATCTTTCATCAGATCAGAGAAAGTAGAAAAACAAATCAGTTTCAAAGAGAATACCTCTGATAGGATTAGACCAGGGTTGCCAAGGTGATAAATAGTTGATGAAATGCTGATTGATTGATGAATGAGAGAGCAAGGCAAACACAGGGACATGGAAAAGCTGTGAAATGGAGGTCAGAGGTATTGCAAAGAATTGACACCAAAAGGAAAAAAATTTGGAAAAGTCGAGCAGGTTCATCTAAAATAAATATATCCCATCCATTCATTTATTTAAATCATTTCCTGAACTTAATAATATGTTATATAACAACAATTATTATTGTACTTACAAATGTAAGCACTTCCTAGTTCCAATGGTCAAACATTTCCCATTAGAAATTAGAATGAACTTAAATTGGCTGTCCTGTGTTATTTCTAAAGGCTCAGTCATGGTAGTATCTGTACTGTAATAGTTCTACACCCACTCCAATATATGCCCCCTGATAAATAATTATTATGATTACTAAATAACTTGAATAAAATAAAATTGTTGACAAAATGACCTTTAAATTACCTATTAGTTTAGTAATTCCTTAATCTATTCTGTTGAATGCTGAGTTGCTTTCATTCCCGATGAAGCTGCTCATTCATGCAGTCATATTTTCCTGTTTTAGCCTGATTTAGATGTACAACTTCAAAGCCCAGCATGATTCAGTTGTGATATATGGAATAGATGTGTAGCAGAATAAGTGCACGTGTATACTAAGGATCTCTTTCCATCACTACAAGTTAGTACGGTACACTTTGTGCTTTTATTATGTCTCTTGCACAGAACATTTAATACCAGTTCTAAATATTTCTTTCTGTAGCTTTGGCCCTAGCAAGAAATTCTGAACAGACAGCATCAGTAGAGTTAATTTATCCCCCACCTCCTGCTAGAAATTGAAAGTTCAAAAGTTCAAAGTAAATTTATTGGCAAAGTACAGATATGTCACCATCTACAATCCTGAGATTCATTTTCTTGTGGGCATACCCAATAAATCCAGCAGCCGTAATAGAATCAATGAATGACCACACCAGATGGGCGTAAAACCTGTGTCCAAAAGACAACAGACTGCAAATACAAAACAAAAGAAGAAATGATAATAATAATATGAATAAATAAGCAATGATTATCAAAAACATGAGATGAAGAGTCTTTGAAAGTGAGTCCATAGGTTGTTGGAGCAATTCATTGAGGGGCAAGGGATGTTGAGTGAAGTTAGATCATAAGACATAGGAGCAGAATTAGGCCATTTGGCCCATCGAGTCTGCTCCACCATTCAATCATGGCTGATCCTTTTTTCCCCCCCTCAGCCTCACTCCCTGGCTTTCTCCCTGTAATGTGTCCAGTTAAGAACCTATCAAGCTTTGCCTTAAATACATCCAACGATCTGGCCTCCATAGCTGCCTGTGGTAATAAATCCCACAAGTTCACCACCTTCTGGCTAAATAAATTTCTCAGCATATCATTTTAAATGGACGCCCCTCTAGCTGACGGTGCTGTCTTATCCTAGACTCCCCCAGCATGAGAAGCATCCTTTCCACATCTACTCTGTCTACGCCTTTCAACATTTGAAAGGTTTCAATGAGATCCCCCCCTCATCCTTCTAAATTCCAGCGAGTACAGAGCCAGAGCTATCAAACACTCCTCGAATGATAACCCTTTCATTTCTGGAATCATTCTTGTGGACCTCATTTGAACCCTGTCCAATGCCAGCACATCTTTTCTTAGAGGAGGAGCCCAAAACTGTTCACAGTACTCAAGGTGAGGCTTTACCAGTGCCTTATAAAGCCTTAGCATCACATCTATGCTCTCATATTCTAGACCTCTTGAAATGAATGCTAACATTGCATTTGCCTTCCTCACCACCAACACTGCATGCAAGTTTACCTTTAGGATGTTCTGCACAAGGGCTCCTAATTCCCTTTGCATCTCAAATTTTTGGATTTTCTCCCTGTTTAGAAAATAGTCTGCACTTATTTTTCTACTACCAAAGCGCATGAACATGCATTTTCCAACATTTGCCACTCCCTTGCCCATTCTGCTAGCCTGTCTAAATCCTTCTCCAGCCTACCTGTTTCCTCAACAATACCTGCCCCACACCAATCTTCGTATCATCTGAAAACTTGGCAATAAAGCCATCTATTCCATCATGCAAATCATTGATATACAGCATGAAAAGAAGCGTTCCCAACACCAAGCCCTGAGGAACACTAGTAGTCATTGGCAGCCAACCAGAAAAGGATCATTTTATTCCCACTTGCTGCCTCCTACCAATCAGCCAATGCTCTAACCATGTTAGTAACTTTCCTGTAATACCATGGGCTCTTAACTTCGTAAGAAGCCTCATGTGTGGCATGTTGTCAAAGGCCTTCTGAAAATCCAAATATACAACATTCGCTGCATCCCCTTTATTGATCCTAATTGTAATTTCCTCAAAGAATTCCAACAGGTTTATCAGGCAAGATTTTCCCTTAAGGAAACCTTGCTGACTTTGTCCTATCTTGCCCTGTGTCACCAAGTACTCCATAACCTCATCCTTAATAATTAACTCCAACATCTTCCCAACCACTGAGGTCAGGCTAACTGGTCTATAATTTCCTGTCTGCTGCCTCCCTCCTTTCTTAAAGAGTGGAGAGACATTTGCAATTTTCCAATCCTTTAGAACCATGCCAGAGTCCAATGATTCTTGAAATATCAGTCTCTGACGCTACGTCTTTTAGAACCATAGGGTGCAGTTCATCTGGTCCAGGTGACTTATGTACTTTTAGGTCTTTCAGCTTTTTGAACACCTCCCATTTAATAGTAACTGCACTCACTTCTCTTCCTTCCCACGCACTACAACATCTGGCACACTGCTACTGTCTTCCACAGTAAAGACTGATGCAAAATACAGTTCATCTGCCATCTCCTTGTCCTTATATTCTTGAAAAAGCTTTTATTATTCATCAGAGATTAAGGGCTTTACTCTTTAGGGAGAAGGAGGATGAGAGGAGACATGATAGAGGTATACAAGATATTAAGAGGAATAGGTAGAGTGGACAGCCTGTGCCTCTTCCCCAGGGCACCACTGCTCAGTAGAAGAGGACATGGCTTTAAGGTAAGGGGTGGGAAGTTCAAGGGGGATATTAGAGGAAGGTTTTTTACTCGAGAGTGATTGGTGCGTGGAATGCACTGTCTGAGTCAGTGGTGGAGGCAGATACACTAGTGAAATTTAAGAGACCACTAGACAGGTATATGGAGGAAATTAAGGTTGCGGGGTTATATGGGAGGCAGAGTTTAAGGGTCAGCACAACATTTTGGGCCGAAGGGCCTGTACTGTGCTGTAGTATTCTATGTTCTGTTTTCTATTTTGACATTGCTTGTTATCTTGCTTTCATATTTCTTCTTTTCCCTCCTAATAATTCTTTAAGTTGCTTTCTGTAGGTTTTTAAAAGCTTCCCAATCCTCTATCTTCTCGCAAAATTTTGCTTTGTTGTATGCCCTCTCTTTTGCTTTTACATTAGCTTTGACTTCCCTTGCAAGCCACAGTTGTACTATTTTGCCATTTGAATATTTCTTTGATTTTGGAGTGCATCTATCCTGCACCTTTCTTATTTTTCCCAGAAGCTCAAGCCATTGCTACTCCGCTGTCATCACTACAAGCATCTCCTTCTAATTTACTTTGGCCAACTCCTCTCTCATACTACCGTAATTTCCTTTACTCCACTGAAATACTGCTATGACAGACTTTACTTTCTCCCTGTCAAATTTCAAGTTGAACTGAATCATATTGTGATTACTGACTCCTAAGGGTTTCTTTACCTTAAGCTCCCTTTTTACCTTTGGTTCACTGTATAACACGCAATCCAGTATAGCTGATCCCCTAGTATCTCAACGACAAACTGCTTTAAACAGCCATCTCTTAGGCATTCAATAAATTCACTCTCTTGAGATCCATTACCAACCTGATTTTCCCAATCGACCTGCATGTTAAAATCCCCTATGACAATCATAACATTACCTTTTTATCCATCTTTTCTATTTCCCGCTGTAAACTGTAATCCATATCCCTGCTGCTGTTTGGAGGCTGGTATATAACTGCTATCAGAGTCCTTTTACCTTTTGTAAACTCTACCCGCAAGGATTCAACATCTTGCCGATCCTATGTCACATCTTTCTATAGATTTGCTGCCATTCTTTACCAGCAGAGCCACGCCACCCCCTCTGGCAACCTTCCTATCCATCGTGTAATGTGTAACCTTGGACATTTAGCTCCCTACTACAACTATTCTTCAGCCACGATTCAGTGATGTCCACAACATCATACCAGACAATCTGTAATTGTGCAACAAGATCATCCACCTTACATTTATACTCCATGCATTAAGAAATAGCACTTTGAGTACTGTATTTGCTACCCTTTTTGACTCTGCATCCCTAATGCACTGATACTCACCGGGCTGACTGCAATTATGTCCTATTATCTTCCTGACAGTCTGACTGCATGCTATGATCCATCCTATCGTGAGTCCCTTCACTGTTGTTTCCCACCCTCCGCCAAATTAGTTTAAACCCTCCCCAATATCTTTAACAGATCTGCCTGTGAGAATATTAGTTCCACTCAGGTTCAGGTGCAACTTGTCACTTTTGAACAGATCATACCTCCCACAGAAGAGATCCCAATGATCCAAGAACCTGAAGCCCTGCCCTCTGCACCAGCTTCTCAGCCATGAATTAATCCACCAGATAATCCTGTTTCTACCCTCACTGGTGTATGGCACAGGTAGCAATCCTGAAATTACTACCCAGGAGGTCCTGCTTCTCAGCTTTCTACCTAGCTCTCTAAATTCTCTCTTCAGGACCTCTTTGCTTTTCCTTCCTGTGTCATTGGTACCAATACATCTGGCTGCTGTCTCTTCCTCTCCAAATTGTTGTGGACGCAATCTGAGATGCCCCTGACCCTGGCACCTGGGAGGTAACATACCATTCGGGTGTTCCATTCATGTCCACAGAATCTCCTGTCTGTTCCCCTGACTATTGTGTCCCCTATCACTACCAATCCTCTTTTCTCCATCTTTCCCTTCTGCGCCATGGACCTATGCTCAGTGCCACTAAGCCAGTCTCCATGCCATTCCCTTGGGAGGTTGTTCCCCACAACGTATCCAAAACGATCTGCTTATTATTGAGGGAAATGGCTACAGGGTTGCTCTGTACTAATTGCCTATTCACATTTCCATTTCTCCTGACGGTCACCCAGCTGCTTGCCTCCTGCAATTTCGGGGTGACTACTTCCCTGTAACTCTAATCAATTATAATCTCACTCTCCCTTACAAGCTGAAGGTTATCCAGATGCTGCTGCAGGTCCCTTACAGTCTTCAAGGAGCTACAGCTGGATGTACTTCACGCAGATGTGCCATCCAGCATGAAGAACATACAACAGCCATTTACTACACTAGGTACAGTGAGAGAAAAGACAAAGGAATCTTAACAGAAGCTTACCCAGAGCCAGTGCCTCTTTCAGGGCGAAGCCTCCTTTGAGCCAAAACCTGACACGCTTACTCTCACCACTGGCCTACTCCCAAGAATGGCCGTCCCGCTTGTCTCTTCTGTATTTATAAACAAACATCGCTGACCTGCGAGAAACCTCGTCACTGTGGTCTGCTACTGCCACTGATTGTGCAGTCAAAATGAGCCTGAACACCTGTGAAACTCCCCTTTTAAACATGCTCTGCTGACCTGTGAGAAACCTTGTTGCTGTGGCCGGCTCCTGCCGCTGATTGGGCCATCGTTATCCCCTTTGGTTCAAGAGGCTGTGGTTGAGGGGTAATTAACTGTTTCTTAACCCAGCGAGACAAAAGTTGGGAGTGTTGTGGGTAGTCTGGAGGGTTGTCAGGGGTTATAGTGTGACATCGATAGGATGCGGAACTGGGCTGAGAGGTGGCAGATGGAGTTCAACCCAGCTAAATGTGAAGTCGTTCACTTCGGTAGGACAAATTTGAAGACAGAATATAATATTAATGGTAAGACTCTTGATAATGTGGAGGATCAGCAAGATCTTGGGGTCTGTGTCCAGAGGACACTCAAAGCTGCTGCACAGGTTGACAGTGTTGTTCAGAAGGCTTATGGTGTGTTGGCCTTCATCAACCATAGGATTGAGTTCAAGGGCTTTGAGGTAATGTTACAGCTTTATGAGACCTTAGTTAGATCCCACTTGGAGTACTATGTTCATTTTTAGTCACCTCACTACTGGAAGGATGTGGATACTGTAGAGAAAGTGTAGAAAGAGGAGATTTACAAGGCTGTTGCCTGGATTGGAGAGCATGCCTTATTAGAATAGGTTGAGTGAACTTGGCCTTTTCTCCTTGGAGCGACAGGTTGAGAGGTGACCAAATAGATGTGCATAAGATGATGAGAGGTATTGATTGTGTGGATAGTCTGAGGCTTTTTCCAAGGGCTGAAATGGCTAACATGAGGAGGCATAGTTTTAAGCTGCTTGGAAGTAGGTATAAGGGGGATGTCAGAGGTAACTTTTTCACACAGAGAATGGTGGGTGTGTGGCATGCACCGCCAGTGATGGTGATAAAGGTGGATACAATCAGGTCTTTTAACAGACCCTAGGATCTTTTAGATAGGTACTTGGAGCTATGCACGAGGGAAATTCTGGCTAGTTTTTAGAGTAGCTTACATGGTCGGCACAATATTGTGGGCCAAAAGGCCTGTAATGTGCTGTAGGTTTTCATGTTCTATGTTCTATGGTAGTGTGCGTCCTGAGGCTTCTGTACCTTCTTCCTGATGGCAGCAGCAAGAAGAGAGCATGGCCTGGGTGATGGAGTCCCTGATGCTAGATGCTATTTTCCTGTGATAGTGCTTTGTGTAGATGTCCTCAATGGTGGGAATGGGCTTTATCTGTGATGGACTAGGCCATATGCACTACCTTTTGTAGGATTTTCCATTCAAGGGCATTGGCATTTCCATACTGGTCTGTGATGGAACCAATCAATAAACTCTCCACCACTCATCTATAGAAGTATGTCAAAGTTTTAGATGTCATGCTGAATGTTCACAAACTGCTATGGAAGTAGAGACACTATTGTGCTGGGCCCAGGTCAGGTCCTCCAAAATAGTAACACCAAGGAATTTAAAGCTGCTGACCCTCTCCATCTCTGATCTTCTGATGAGGATTGGCTCATGGACTTATGGTTTTCCCCTCCTGAGGTCAAAAATCAACTCCTTGTACTTGCTGGCATTGATTAAGAGGTTGTTGTTTTCGCACCACACAGCCAGATTTTCAGACTCCCTCCTATGTGCTGATACGTCACCACCTTTGATTCAGCCAATGACAGTGGTGTTGACGCAGACTTGAATATGGCATTGGAGCTGTGCTTAGCCACATATTCATATGTGTAAAGTGAGTAGAGCATGGGGCTAAACACACAAACTTGTGGTGCACCTGTGCTGATGGAGATTGTGGAGGAGATGTTGCCAATCAAAACTGACTGGTGTCTACAAGTGAAGAAACCGAAGATCCAATTGCACATGGAAGTATTGAAGCCAAGGTCTTGAAGCTTATTAATTAGTTTTGAGGAGATGGTAGTATTTAATGCTGAGCTGTAGTCGATAAAGAGCATCCTGACATATGCATCTTTGTTGTCCAGATGTTCCAGGGTTGAGTGAAGAGCCAGTGAGTTGGTATCTGCTGTGGACCTATTATGCTGATAGGCAAATTGGAGCAATCCAAGTTGCTTCTCAGCCTGAAGTTGTTATGTTTTATCACTAACCTCTCAAAACACTTCATCACTGTGGATGTAAGTGCTACTGGATTTAGTCAATTGAGGCAGGTCACCAAGTTCTTCTTAGGCACTGCTATAATTGAAGCCTGCTTGAAACAGATGGGTACCTCAGACTGCCGAAGTGAGACGTTAAAGATCTTGGTGAATTCTCCAGCCAGTTAATCAGCACAGGTCTTTAGTACCTGGCCAGGTACTCTGTTTGGGTTGGTTGCCTCCTGGGTTCACCCTCCTGAAGGATGTTCACACATAGGCCTCAGATACTGAAATCACAGGATCATCAAGGGTTGTGGGAATTCTTGATGATCCCTCCATATTTTGATGGTCAAAGCCAGCATAGAAGGCATTGAACTCATTCTGGAAGCTAAGCCCTGTTGTCACCTACGTCACTTGATTTTACTTTATAAGAGGTGATCACATTCAGCCCTGCCACAACTGTTGTGTATCCTTCATTGACTTAAGTTTAGTCTAGAATTGCAATTTTGCCCATGAGATAGCTTTTAGGAGATTGTACCTGGTCCTTTTGTAACTTTCTTGACTTGAATGCCTCTGATCTGACCCTTAGCAGATTGCGGATCTCATGGTTCATCCAGGGTTTCTGTTTGGGGAAGACTCTGAACAACTTTGTGGGGACACACTTGGCTACAACTGTTTTTATAAAGCCTGGGACAACCACGGTGTATTCATTCAGAACCACAGATATAGTCCTTGAACACAATCCAGTCCACCAATGTGAAGCTATCCTGTAGCCACTCCTCTGCCTCCCACAACGACCTCTTTGTTGTCCTCATCTCGGGGAAGCCTTGCTGTGTAGCATGTATGCAAGTAGATGAAGGACAGCTAAGTGATCAGATTTCCCAAAATGTGGTCTGGGCATAGAATGGTAGGCATTGGTTCTGCCTACCTTGACATGAATGGATACAACTTGTGAAGGTTTCTGAGAACCAACGTGACGTCATCTGTCTACTGCAAATAAAAGGATCAGATTTACCTAATGGAGTGATGGGGGTAAGAACATAAGTACTAGAGTGAGGAATAAGCTTTTCAGTCTTTTGAACCTGATCCATGGGTAAAGAAAAGAATCATGGGTGGTACTCTTGTCTTTTTTTCATCTAATCACCTTGATTCCCTTAACGTACAAGATTCAATTGCTCTTTTGTAAGCAATTGAACATACGTCACCCTCAGCTGAAATGAGAGAATCTATAGAATATTTTTCACTTTGGGTTAAGTAATATGTATTCAGCTGAGCCTTGAATGGCTGATCTTCTCTGAGATCATGCCCCATGCTTCTTCAGCCCTCAGCAACAGAAAGTTTCTTTTCTGAATCATGTATGTTTAAAAGAAATCATCTCTTACTCTACTGAACTCGAGCAAACTTGTTCCAGTCTTATCAATGCTTTCTTAAAGGATGACCCTCTCCCATCAAGAAATAAGTCTCATTAACTTATTTATTTATTTATTAATTTACAGGATGTGGGCATCGCCAGCTAAGCCACCATTATTTGCCCATCCCCACTTGCCCTTGAGAAGGTGGTGATGAGCTGCCTTCTTGAACCGCTGCAGTCCGTGAGGTGTAAGTGCACCCACAGTGCTGTTAGGGAGGGAATTCCACGATTTTAACCCAGTGACAATGAAGGAACGGCGATATGTTTTCAAGTGGTGGAGTGCTCCCAGGTATTTGCTGTTCTCGTCACTCTGGATGGTAGTAGTCATGGGTCTGGAAGGTGCTGCTTTAGGAACTTTAGTGCATCTTGTAGATAATACACACTGCTGCAACTGTTCGGCGGTGGTGGAGTTTAATACTGACAAGTGTGAGGTATTGCACGTTGGAAGGACAAACCAACGTAGAACGTACAAGGTTAATGGTAAGGCACTGAGGAGTGAAGTGGAACAGAGGGATCTAGGAATACAGATACAAAATTCCCTAAAAGTGTCGTCACAGGTAGATAGGGTGGTAAAGAAAGCTTTTGGTACATTGGCCTTTATTAATCGAAGTATTGAGTATAAGAGCTGGAATGTTATGATGAGGTTGTATAAGGCAATGGTGAGGCCGAATCTGGAGTATTGTGTTCAGTTTTGGTCACCAAATTACAGGAAGGATATAAATAAGGTTGAAAGAGTGCAGAGAAGGTTTACAAGGATGTTGCCGGGACTTGAGAAACTCAGTTACAGAGAAAGGTTGAATAGGTTAGGACTTTATTCCCTGGAGTGTAGAAGAATGAGGGGAGATTTGATAGAGGTATATAAAATTATGATGGGTATAGATAGAGTGAATGCAAGCATGCTTTTTCCACTGAGGCAAGGGGAGAAAAAAACCAGAGGACATGGGTTAAGGGTGAGGGGGGAAAAGTTTAAAGGGAACATTAGCGGGGGCTTTTTCACACAGAGAGTGGTGGGAGTATGGAATGAGCTGCCAGACGAGGTGGTAAATGCGGGTTCTTTTGTAACATTTAAGAATAAATTGGACAGATACATGGATGGGAGGTGTATGGAGGGATATGGTCCGTGTGCAGGTCAGTGGGACAAGGCAGAAAATGGTTCGGCACAGCCAAGAAGGGCCAAAAGGCCTGTTTCTGTGCTGTAGTTTCTATGGTTTCTATGGATTGTGGAAGAGGCTGCCTTGTACTGGATGGTCTCAAGCTTCTTGAGTGTTGATGGAGCTGCACTCATCCAGATGAGTGGTGAGCCCCGACCTGAGCCTTGTAGGTGGTGGACAGGCTTTGGGGAGTCGGGAGATGAGTTACACGCTGCAGGATTCTGAGCCTTTCACCTGCTGTGGGTATGGAAATGGACTTCTGCAATGGTTCTCTAACATGTATGCTCTTCTCTTATGCTAAGCATTAGATAACAATGGAAAGTATTGTTAATTACAGATACTCTATCCAAGCCTGATGTCCTTCATGCAATATCGCATTAGAAGTGTGATGTGTTGTTCCTATTGTTATGTGCTAAATATTTAGCTTTCTGTAATTTCAGATCACTTTGTGGTTATTTTCTCTTTAGTAATTAGTGTGCTGTATGCTCAGTAGGGTTTAATTCTTGTACTGTATGCCAGATTTCCGTTGTAGTTAGCTTGTAGTACTCTATGGGCAGTGTTTGGCACTGTGGTCTGTTTCAAGCTCTGTGGTATTCTGGCCAATATAGTGTGGTGTCAGTTATTCGTATTTTATGGACTGCATTTGGCACTTGGTGGTCTACATTTGTCATTATGAGCAGTTTATTGCACTTTGTTAGTGCTGCATATAATCACTTTTCAGCACAGGGAGATCATTTACATCTTTACTAAATTATGGCTTCTGGCAATAATGGAAACTTGTTCAGAGCCAGTAGATAAGTGACAGTTATACATGAGTTATCATATCTATGGAGTCAGTAAATTATCCTAACAGTGACGCACTGTCGTGTGTTAAAATTACTCAAGGACATCAGTTATCAAAACCACAATATGCCTTCTTTTTTCCTCACATTCATGTGGATTTTCTCAAAATGGTTCCATCTTCTGCTGCACTCCTTGGGTTCCTGAATGGGATCCTTATTCTAAAATGTAATTTTACCAGAATATATGCAATGGGTTCTTACTAAATAAGAGATTCAAGGTATTTATTAGGCCTGCTGGAATAAGTATTGGAACAGAATTTAAACCAGGGCAGACACAGTCACATAATTGGAGCTTTGGTACTCATTTGATTCTATCTTGCGATAAATATTGTTTGCACATGAGGTAAGAACATGGTTTTCATTATTGCATTACCTGATCTTGATGAGAACAAACTATTATAGATTGACATACCAATGCTGTCTAACATACATTAAGTTCTTGGGCTTTTATTTGTCCTTATCCAACAGTTTTGTGCAGGAAATGTGGCTGGATTAGGATGTCCTCATTACTATAACAGTGCAGTAAATCAACAGCTGCAGCAAGTTTCCTGTTTCCCAAAAGTGCACAATGAGTTTAAAGTCTGGTCAAGAAAGCTGTCTCTTGTGTTCTTTCGATAATGAGAAACTGACATCATTCTAGATTTTAAGTTCTTGAAAGCTATGAATAAGTACCTTGCTTCGTAGGATATCCCAAAAAGAATCTTTAGGAAAACAATTTGTGTAAAATTGCTTTTAGTTTGGACTTTATTTTCCTTCTGAGTTGGGGCCAGGGAGTGGGAAATCTGTGTTCCTGGATTAAATAGTTTCTGCAGCTTTAAGTTATAACCTGCAGAATCTCAACTACAATGTTTTTCATTAATCCTGGTACCTTTTGGGGAAAGTTGTGCATGCTTGTGAATGTGATGGGCTCTTTAGCTGCTTCCTGCAAACTTAAACAGCATCAATGTAGGCCTGAACTTGTTCCAAAGTTGAGTTGGTAATACCATGCACTGTTCATCTCCGCCCACTCTGCCCACTTCGTGCCCTCACTTGTGCTACAGCTGGTAGATGCAATGCATGTCCAACAGCCGTCGATCCCAAGTGATCATGGGTTTGCACCTCTGGTGGACTGTGTCCTCTCCAGGGTGCAAGCCTGGGCGGGAGGATTTGGAGAACTGGCTGTTGCCCGTGCAGTGGATTCTCCCTCTCCAAGTCACTGATGTAGTCCAAGGGAAGGGCAGCGCCAATACAGCTTGGCACCAGAGTCGTCGCAGAAGCTGCCAGAGTGAAGTTGTAAACAATCCTTGGGAACACTCCCGAACCCTTTCCCATTGGTGGGTATGGCCTCGAGGCAGCAGAAGTTTAAAATCAGAGTTTTCCTTCTCCTAGGCGGGCTGCCGTCCAAGGCTGATAAGCCCCACCTGCCCGACCAACAGTAGAGCAGGCATGGAAAGAAAGCATCGCAGAAAATTTCTGGGATGTGGTACAACAAATTGTTCACATAAAGAATAAAATGCCCTGAAAAATTAAAACACTAAGAAGAATTCTCACCAACAGCCATTGGATCAGTGAGGGTGGGGAAGTGTGGTTGCAATCTGGTATTCGTACTAGGAAGAGAGCGAGCATGTGGTATGTCAAATGCTGGGTGAACAATGTAGTCTTTGGAGTACTGCAAGTCTGTGTCTTTACTGTTGCTTTGCTCATGCTTGAGTGCTCGGTGACAGGTGCCAATGCTTTATTTTTGCCGGTGGGGGAAAGGGGGATTGTTGCTCACTGCCACTTACGCACGGGGGGGGGGAGAGCTGGGGGGGGGACTTTGGGTTTCTAACATTTAACTGTCATTCATTCTTTGGGGCACTCCTCTGTTTTCGTGGATGATTGCGAAGAAGAAGTATTTCAGGATGAATATTGCATACATTTCTCTGACATTAAATGTACCTTTGAAACCTTTGGTCGGGTGTTCCATGGTCACTGCTGGAGGATGATGGAGGATAATGGCGACCTTGTGAATGTTTCAAGACATCATTAAAGTTTCATTGATTGTGAATCAGAGTGTCTGTTAGAAAATCTGACGGATAGAGTTGGAAGCAGAACAAGAAATGTGGATGGGGAAGCTAATTAGCGAGACTGGACAGTTGGTATTTAGAATTAGTGATGTAGTATTTGAGAGCCTGGTAGAGGTCATGGGGCAGAGGCTGGGTTTGGCCTAGTATTCATTTCTATAGTAGTTTTTGAGAAATGTATTGGCTGATAGAGCATCCTGTGTGTGACGTATGTATGTTTACTGCTCTGCTGCATCGGAGCTCAGTTATAATATTCTTCTGCAGCAAACCTTCACAGATCACTGTGTACAAGTACTTAATTATGGCAGGCCTTGTACAGCAGAGACCTACTAACATTTCAGAGTTCTGACAGCTGGAATCCCAGGAGAATCACAGGGAAATTAAGCTGCAAAGTAAGAAGTAGTGAAAAATCAAATTGCTTTTTTAAACTTTCACAATAGAAGCAGCTGGAGAAGCAATAATTTTTGGCTGGAATACAGGAAAAGTTATCTTTACTGATTCGAGATGATCTCAGTGTCAGGCAGTGTAATTTACTTAAGAATAGATTTTATGATGAAGGTAGCTTGACATTTTTATTGAGTCACACAAAGAGAATATGAAAGCAACACAGAGTGGATGCAGTTGGAAATACAGCAAACCCTGGTGAAAAACAAAACAAAAACTGCTGATCAAGTTTAGCTTATTGTCATTAAACCAGACACATAAATACCACCTAATGAGACAACGTTCCTCCAGATCCTCCTGCCTGATGTTAGGGGGGTCAAAGAGATTGTTGGACGATGGGAGGGATCCTTGACAATGCTATGAGCCCTCCGCATGCAGCGCTGCTGATAAATATCGTGGATATCAGATGCTACAAGTCTGAAATACAAACAGAAATTGCTGTAACTACTGAGCAGGCAAGGTAGTTTCCATGGAGGGAGAAATAAAATTAACATTTGAGAAATAGTTGCAGGAACAGATCATTCAGACTTGGTTCCGATTCCACTATTGAATAAGATCATGTTAGATCCTTTAACTCAGCATTATTTTCCTGCACTAACTCCATATTCCTTGATTTCCTTAAAATTAGTCACAGTGCACTTGGTAGAAAATTCTGAAGATTTACTTTTCCTGGATGAAAAAACACTAACTGAATGCCTGAACTCTTATTGTGATACCTGGTTGTAGACATAGAAAATATTATTTGTGAACTTTTACAAGGCGGCACAGTGGAGCTGCTGCCTCGCAGTAAAAGTTGTTCTCATGCTTGTTCATAAATTCTCTTGCAATAAATGGCAACTGATCATTTACCTTCCCAATTGCTCACTAAACCTGCATGTCAATATTCCCTGAAAAATATACTGGGACACTTCTTTTATAACACAAATACCTTTTAATTGCTCATCCTTTCAAATATATTCTGTTTTGCTGGTTTTTTTTTACCAAAGTGGATAACCTTGTATTTTTGTACACCATGTTCCACCTTCATACACTTATCCAATCACTTAGCCTGTGAATATTTTCCTTGAAACCTCCTAAGGTCTTTCAACTCTATATTGTGAGCAAACATAGATATATTACGCATGTTCTCATCTAGATGGATAGTGAATTCGAGCTGGGGGGCGGCATTGATCCTTGTATTTATTAATTATGTTTTCCCAAACCAAAAATATGTTTATTCGATAATCAAACATTATTCCATGTTGATATCTTATCTATAATCCTGTGAGCTCTAATTTTATACATTAGGCTCTCGTATGACAATTTATCAAAGACCTGATAGGCTTGAGATGAGACCGGATAGAAGTTTATAAGATTATGAGAGGCATAGATAGCATAGACGAGCCAGTATCTTTTTTCCAGGGTCAAAGTCTGTCATTCTAGAGGGGATATATATATACTTACAGGGAGTAAGTTCAAAGGAGATGTGTGAGGCAAGTTTTTTACTCTAAGAATGGTGGGTGACTGGAATGTGCTGCCAAGGGTGCTTAAAAGGCCTTTAGATAGGCGTGTGGATGGGCAGAGAATGGAGGATATGGACAATGTGTAGGCATAAGGGTATAGTTAGGCATTTAATTACTTCTTTAATTTGTTCGTCATAGCAACGGGGGCCGAAGGTCCTGTTCTTGTCCTATACTGTTCTACATTCTATGTTCTGAAGGATTCTCCTCATCTATTTTGCTCTTTAAAATCTAAAAATCTCTTTAACACCAGCAACCAGCATGACTTTTTTTCATAGATTTTTGAATCTTTGTGAACCATACTTGACTCTGGAATTTTGGAAGATGATAACCAGTGCATCTTCTTTCTCCTTAGCCCCTCCAGGACCTTAGGAAAAAAGACAACAAATGCTGGAGTTCTATCATGTTTTGAATCTATTAATTTTTTTCACTAATGCTAATTTCCTTGAACTCCTCATTTGCATCAGAACTGTGGTTCTCCACTATTTCTGAGAGATTTCAAAACATAGAACATAGAATAGTACAGCACAGTACAGGCCCTTCGGCCCACAATGTTGTGCCAACCCTCAAACCCTGCCTCCCATATAAGCCCCCACCTTAAATTCCTCCATATACCTGTCTAGTAGTCTCTTAAACTTCACTAGTGTATCTGCCTCCACCACTGACTCAGGCAGTGCATTCCACGCACCAACCACTCTCTGAGTAAAAAACCTTCCTCTAATATCCCCCTTGAACTTCCCACCCCTTACCTTAAAGCCATGTCCTCTTGTATTGAACAGTGGTGCCCTGGGGAAGAGGCACTGGCTATCCACTCTATCTATTCCTCTTATTATCTTGTACACCTCTATCATGTCTCCTCTCACCCTCCTTCTCTCCAAAGAGTAAAGCCCTAGCTCCCTTAATCTCTGATCATAATGCATACTCTCTAAACCAGGCAGCATCCTGATAAATCTCCTCTGTACCCTTTCCAATGCTTCCACATCCTTCCTATTTTGAGGCGACCAGAACTGGACACAGTACTCCCAAGTGTGGCCTAACCAGAGTTTTATAGAGCTGCATCATTACATCGCGACTCTTAAACTCTATCCCTCGACTTATGAAAGCTAACACCCCATAAGCTTTCTTAACTACCCTATCCACCTGTGAGACAACTTCCAGGGATCTGTGGACATGTACCCCCAGATCCCTCTGCTCCTCCACCCTACCAAGTAGTGTCTGTGTCTTCATCTGTGAGGACTGACATCGCAAATTTACCTGTCATTTCCTAATTCCCAACATGATTTCGCCTGTCTTACTGTTAAAGGACCCATCTTTGCTAAGTTTTATTTTGTGTATGGAATAGAACTGCAGCTCAGAATTAAGCCTTTTGGCCCACCTAGTCCATTCCAAACCATTAATCTGCCTGCTCTCTGACTGTAGCCCTCCATGCCCCTCTCACTCATGTACCTATCCAAATTTCTCTTAAATGTTGAAATCAGTCCGACATCCACCACTTATGCTGGCAGTTCCTTCCACATTCTCGCTACCTTCTGAGTGAAGAAGTTCCCCCTCATGTTCCCGTTAAATATTTCATCCTTAACCAATGAAATCTAATTGTAGTCTCATCCAACCTCAGTGCCTGCTTGTATTTACCCTGTCTATACCCCTTATAATTCTGTATACCTCTACCAAACTTCCTCTCAATCTTTTGCATTCTGGGAATAAAGTCCTAATCTATTCAATCGTTCCCTACTACTCAGGTCCTCAAGTCCTGCCAACATCCTTGTAAGTTTTCTCTGTACTCTTTCACTCTTTTCTGCAGGCAGGTGATCAAAACTGCACACAATACTCCAAATAAGGCCTCACCAACACCTAATACAATTTCAACATACCATCCCAATTCCTGTACTTAATATTTTAATTTATGAAAGCCAATGTGCTAAAAGCTTTCTTTACGATCCTATCTACCTGTGATGCCACTTTCTACGAATTCTGGGTCTGTGTTCCCAGATCCCTTTGTTCCAGTGCACTCCTCAGTGCCCTACTGCTTACTGTATATGAGCTAGCCTTGCTGATCCTCCCAAAGTGCAATACCTCACGTGTGCCTGCATTAAATTCCACTACATCTGCCATAGCCCCTCCATACCCCTCCCATCCATGCACCTATCCAAATTTCTCTTAAATGTTGAAATCAATCTCATATCTACCACTTTCACTAACAACTCATTCCACACTTTCACCACCCACTGAATGAAGAAGATCCCCCTCATGTTCCAGCCCATTTTTCAAGCTGGTCCAGATCCTGCTGCAAGCTTTGATAGTCTTCCTCACTGTCTACTACACACCAAGCCTTAGTGTCATCCACAAATTTGCTGATCCAGTTAACCACATTATCATCCAGATCATTGACATAGCAGCAACTGACCCAGCACTGATCCCTGCGACATACCACGAGTCACAGGTCTCTAGCCAGAGAGGCTGCATCTATTACCAGTCTCTGGCTTCTCCCACAAAGCCAATGTCTAATCCAATTTACTACCTCACCTTGAATGCCAAGCTACCAAACCTTTTTGACCAAGCCTCCCATGCGGGAGCTTGTCAAAGGCCTTGCTAAAGTCCATGTAAACAATATCCACTGCCTTGCCTTCAGCAACTTTCTTGGTAACTTCTTCGAGGAACTCTTAAGATTAGTTAGACATGGTCTACAAGCACAAAACCACATTTATTAACCCCAATCAGTCCCTGTCTATCCAAAAACTTGTACTGTATATTTAGATTAGATTAGATTCAACTTTATTGTCATTGTGCCGAGTACAGATAGAAAGCAAATGAAATGCATTTAGCATCTGACCAGAAATGCAAAGAATAGTGTTATTTACAAAATAACTGCGAATAAAAAGTGCTGCTGCACACAAATATAAAAGTACTGAGACAGTACAATAAGGATGCAATACTGCTTAGCGCTGTGATGTGAGGTTCAGCAGTGTCATAGCCTCAGGGAAGAAGCTCTTCCTGTGCCTGCTGGTGCTGGAACAGAGGCTCCTGTAGCGCCTACTGGATGGGAGGAGAGTAAAAAGTCCATGGTTAGGGTGAGATGCATCCATGATAATGCTTTTTGCCCTGCCCAGGCAGCGTTTATGGTAGATGTTCTCAATGGTGGGCAATTGGGTGCTGATAATCCGCTGGGCAGTTTTCACCACACGCTGGAGTGCTTTGCGGTCCGATACAGGACAATTGCCATACCACACTGAGATGCAGTTTGTGAGTATGCTCTCAATGGTACAGCGGTAAAAGTCCGTCAGTATCCTGGGACAGAGGTGAGCTTTCTTGATGCTCTACAGGCAATAAAGGTGCTGTTGCGCCTTTTCTGATCAGGATGGAGGAGTTCAGGGACCAGGTGAGATCCTTGGAAATGTGGACACCAAGGAATTTGAAGCTTGATACACGCTCCACTACAGCTCCGTTGATGTAGATGGGGACGTGAGTGTGGCTCCTAGCATGCCTGAAGTCCACAATGATCACCGTGGTCTTCTGGGTGTTAAGGGCCAGGTTGTTGTCGGCACACTACATGGCCAGATGCTGGACCTCGTCCCTGTAGGCTGTCTCGTCATTCCCTCTGATCAGGCCAACCACCGTGGTATCATCTACGAACTTGATTATGGAGTTAGAACCATGTACAGGAACGCAGTCATAGATGAAAAGGGAGTACAGAAGAGGGCTCAGCACACAGCAGACAGGTTGTCTAACTTAACTGATTGGGGTCTGTTAGTCAGAAAGTCCAAGGTCCAATTGCGGAGGGATGAGCTAATACCAAGCTGGCAAAGTTTGACGATCAGCTTGGAGGGGATCACAGTATTAAATGCCAAACTAAAGTCAATGAACAGCATTCTGACGTAAGTTGGGGCTGTCCAGGTGGGTCAGGGCAGAGTGAAGTGCCGTGGAGATGGCGTCCTCTGTTGACCTGTTGGTGCGATAGGCAAATTGATGGGGGTCCAGGGTAGTGGGCAGACAGGATTTCAGATGTGATAGAACCAGTCTCTCAAAGCACTTTGCAATGATGGGGGTGAGTGCAACTGGACAGAAGTCATTCAGGCCTGTGGCAGTGGAATGCTTCTGCACTGGCACAATGGTGGCGATCTTGAAGCTTGTGGGGACCACTGCCTGGGCCAGGGACAGATTAAAAATGTCCGTGAAGACCCTGGCCAACTGCCCTGCACAGACTCTGAGCACACGGCCAGTTATTCCATCCAGACCAGCTGCCTTCCGTACATTCACCCTGCTCAGGGTGGCACAAACATCGGAGGTGGAAAGTGAGAGAGGCAGTTCACCAGGTGGGAGATCTGATTTGAGGGTGATCTCCTTGTTCTCTCGGTCAAAGCGAACGTAGAAGTAATTGAGCTCATCAGGGAGGGAAGCAGAGCTGGAAGGGGGCACACTACTAGGTGGTTTGAAGTCTGTAATGACCTGTATGCCATGCCACGTGCGCCAGGGGTCTGAGGAGTTGAAATGCTCCTCGATTCTCTGTTTGTATATGTGTTTAGCCTGAGAGATTCCCCTCCTCAGGTTGGCCCTGGCTGAGGTGTAAGCCTCCCAGTCTCCAGACCTGAAGGCTGAATCTCTGGCTTTGAGCAGGAGGCGAACTTCTCTGTTCATCCATGGTTTCTGATCGGGGAAAACTTTTAAGCAACACACATAAAAGTTGCTGGTGAACGCAGCAGGCCAGGCAGCATCTCTAGGAAGAGGTGCAGTCGACGTTTCAGGGCGAGACCCTTCGTCAGGACTAACTGAAGGTCAGTTAGTCCTGATGAAGGGTCTCGGCCTGAAACGTCGACTGCACCTCTTCCTAGAGATGCTGCCTGGCCTGCTGCGTTCACCAGCAACTTTTATGTGTGTTGCTTGAATTTCCAGCATCTGCAGAATTCCTGTTGTTTGGGGAAAAGTTTTATTTGTTTTTGTGATGTCACTCTATCTACACACTTGTTGATGTGCTCAAGGACAGAGTTGGTGTATAAATCAATGTTAATCTGAGAGTCTGTGGTGGCATGGGCAGCAAACGCACTCCAGTCTCTGTGCTGGAATTGGTGCTGAAGAGCAGAGTCAGCCCCCTCCAGCCAGATCTTAATAGTCTTCATTGTGGGTTTCACATGTTTAATGACTGGGCTATACTTGGGAAGCAGAAGCAATGAAAGATGGTTGGAAAATGAAAGATGATCCGGCCCCTTAGAATACCTTCCAATAACTTTCCCACAACAGATCTCATGCTCACTTCCATTAGCTATTTTCCAATCCTCCTGCTTCTCACTCGTAGCTAAAGATGATTTAAATATTTTTGCGAGGACCCCTGTAATTTCTGTACTAGCCTCCCACAGGGTCCAAGAGAACAGCTTGTCAGGCCCTGAGGATTTATCTACCCTAATTTGCCTCAAAACCGCAAACACCTCCTGCTCTGTAATCTGTATAGCGTCCATGACTTTGCTGCTGCATTTCTTCATATCTATAGTCTCTGTTTCTGCCTCAGGAGTAAATACAGCTGCAAAAAAAAAATCCATTTAAGATGAGAGTCTTACTTCAGTGGTTGGTAAGTTGATGGAGAAGATCCTGAGAGGCAAGATTTATAAACATTTGGAGAGGTATAATATGATTAGGAATAGTCAGCATGGCTTTGTCAAAGGCGGGTCGTGCCTTACGAGCCTGGTTGAATTTTTTGAGGATGTGACTAAACACATTGATGAAGGCAGAGCGGTAGATGTAGTGTGTATGGATTTCAGCAAGGCATTTGGTAAGTTACCCCATGCAAGGCTTATTGAGAAAGTAAGGAGGCATGGGATCCAAGGGGACGTTGCTTTGTGGATCCAGAATTGGCTTGCCCACAGAAGGCAAAGAGTGGTGATAGACGGGTCATATTCTGCATGGAGGTTGGTGACCAGTGGTGTGCCTCAGGGATCTGTTCTGGGACCCCTTCTCTTCGTAATGTTTATAAATGACCTGAATGAGGAAGTGGAGGGATGGGTGAGTAAATTTGCTGATGATACAAAGGTTGGGGGTGTTGTGGATAGTGTGGAGGGCTGTCAGAGGTTACAGCAGGACATCGATAGGATGCAAAACTGGGCTGAGAAGTGGCAGATGGAGTTCAATCCAGATAAGTGTGAGGTGGTTCATTTTGGTAGGTCAAATATGATGGCAGAATATAGCATTAATGGTAAGACTCTTGGCAGTGTGGAGGATCAGAGGGATCTTGGTGTCCGAGTCTGTAGGACACTCAAAGCTGCTGTGCAGATTGACTGTGTGCATTGGCCTTCATCAATCGCAGGATTGTGTTCAAGAGCCGAGAGGTAATGTTGCAGCTATATAGGACCCTGGTCAGACCCCACTTGGAGTACTGTGCTCAGTTCTGGTCACCTCACTACAGGAAGGATGTTGAGACTATAAAAAGGATGCAGAGGAGATTTACAAAGATGTTGCCTGGATTGGGGAGCATGCCTTATGTGAATAGGTTGAGTGAACTTGGTCTTTTCTCCTTGGAGCGACCAAGGATGAGGTGACCTGAAGGAGATGTATAAGATGATGAGAGGCATTAATCATGTGGACAGAGCATTTTCCCAGGGCTGAAATGGCTAACATGAGAGGGCTCAGTTTTAAGGTGCTTGGAAGTAGTTGCAGAGGGGATGTCAGTGGTAAGTTTTTTACACAGAGATTGGTGAGTGTGTGGAATGGGCTGCCGGCGATAGTGGTGGAGGCCAATACGATAGGGTCTTTTAAGAGACTCCTGGATAGGTACATGGAGCTTAGAAAAATGGAGGGCTATGGGTAACCCTAGGTAATTTCTAAAGTAAGTACATGTTCGGCACAGCATTGTGCGCTGAAGGGCCTGTATTGTGCTGTAGGGTTTCTATATTTCTATGTTATGATCTCCCTGATCTCTTTTGGTTCCATGCATAGATTACCACTCTGATCTTCCAGAGGACCTTGCTATCCTTTTGCTCTTAATATATCGGTAGAAGCCCTTCGGATTCTCCTTCACCTTTTTTTTGTTTGAACAATCTCATACCTTCTTTTTGCCCTCCTGGTTTCCTCCTTAACTGTTTTCTTGCATTTCTTATACTCCTCAAGTACCTCATTTGTTCTTGCCTGCCTATAATGCATTTTTTTCTTTTTCTTAACCAGGGCGTCAATATCTCTTGAAAACCAAGGCTCCCTAAACCTTGTTATCCTTGCCTTTTATTCTGACCGGAACATACAAACTCTGTATTCTCAAAATTTCACCTTTGAAGTCTTCCCATTTACGATGCACAACTTTGCCAGAAAACAACCTGTCCCAATCTAGTCTTGACAGATCCTTTTTGATACCATCAAACTTGACCTTTCTCCCATTTAGAATTTCAACCTGAGGACTAGTCCTATCCTTTTCCAAATTACATTGAAACTAATGGCATTATGCTCACTAGGTGTGAAGTATTCTCCTACACAAACTTCTGTCACCTGCCCATCTCATTTCCTAATAGGATAGCTAGTATTGCACTCTCCAGTTGGGACTTCTATGTGCTGATAAGGAAATTTTCTTGAATACATTTGACACATTCTTTCCCATCCAGCCCTTTAATAGTATGGGGGTTCCACTCAATATGTGGAAAGTTAAAATTACCTTCTATCACAAACTTATGTTTCTTGCAACAGACTGCAATTGCTCTACAAATTAAGTCCCATGGACTGTTGGGTGGTCTGCAATGTTATCTCATTAATGTGACCATACGTTTCTTATTTCTCAGTTCTACTCATGAAGCTTCAGTAAATGAACTCTCTAGTCTGTCCTGACTGAGCACTGCCATGACATTTTCCTGGACTAGTAATAACAACCTTCCTCTGTGACATCTAAAACAACGGAAGGCCAGTCTTGCCCCTCCTGCAATCAAGTCTTACTAATGCCTGCAATGTCATAATTCCAGATGCAAATCCATGCCCTCATCTGTCTTTCCTGCAATACTCCTTGCATTGAAATATAGACAGTTCAGAACATTAATCCCACTGTAGTCGTCCTTTTGATTCCTGACCTTGTACGTAGGATTAACAACATCTTTCTCCACAACCACTCTGTTCTGAATACAAATATGGATTTTTTTTTGGTAATGAGTACCAGGGTAGCATAGTGATTAGCGTGACGTTATTACAGCTTGGGATGTTGGAGTTTGGAGATCATTTCTAATGCTGTCTATAAGAAGTTGGTTCCCGTCAGCATGTGCAATTTCTTTGGTTTCCTCCCACAGTCCGAAGACGTATCAGTTAGTCGGTTACCTGACATTGCAAATTGTCCTGTGATTAGGCTAGCATTAAATAGGTGGTTTGCAGGGCAGTGCGGTTCAGTGGGCTGGAAGGGCCTGTTTTGTGCTGTATCACTAAATAAATAAATGTGCTAGTAGGTCAGAGTTAAGCACCCTGCAAAAGCTGTGTAATTCAGAGACACACAAAACATATGTTGCACTCAATATATAAATACTATACATGGAGCAGAGAAAAAATAACTACACAAAACTCTGCCTGTTGTGTTGCATCTTGCTGTCTTTAAGGCATCCATGTAGTTGGAGCAGCCAGCTGATTGCAGCAGACAGTCACCTGTCTGCCAATTGTGTTCTTAAACCAGATGCTGATGGTTATACAGAAAGGATGTGAGTTAAGAGCAATGTTGTCATTCATGACTTTTTCTCCTTTCCTCTCACTCTACTGTATCCTGCTAATGAAAACATATGATGGTTTGGGAATTAAGGGGAAATAGAGGCTTGTGTTCTGACCTACCATAGCTGAATGCCTCACTACATCAGCCTGCTGTGTCATTGTATTAGCCCCAGGTCGTCCTGTTGATGCTTATGATATTGCTCAGCAAATTGGAGTTTCGGTATGAGCTGCCAAGGACCGATCAAAAAATTTGATCCTCTGTATCCCAGACAGTGAGTTCTCAATCTCTGGTAGTGTACTGAATGAAGTTCAAGTTGTTTCACCACAAAGGGGATTGGAAAATTGACAAGGGCATTTCCCAAGCTGGTTACTCAGCTGCAGTGTTGAACCCTTACTGACAGAGAAAATGCGCTTTGTAATTCTTGCTGTTTTTTTCAGATCGCTACTGGCAGCTGAAAAGTATGTCGCATGATGTTCACAGAATGGTATGTGACCTGTGACGTCATTATTGAAGCGTTACCCTGAAGTGAATGTAGTTGATTAAAGGGAACTCTTGTACATGTGATTTATAATGTGTTCTATTTATACTGCAGTACTGTACAAATTCAGATTTAAACAATTTGGTCAAAAGTTCAAAACAAATTCATAACAGTATGTATACCTCACCATACACTATCTTGAGATTCATTTTCTTGCAGGCATTCACAGGAAAACTAGGGAATATGATAGAATCAATAAAAACCTTACAGAACTAAATACTGACAAACAACTAATGTGAAAAACAAGACAGGCTGTGCAAATATATATAAGTAGGCAGAAACTAAGTTGAAGTGAGTGAAGTTGTCCACACTGGTTCAAGAACCTAGTGGTGGTAGAGTATTAACCCTTCCTGAAGCTGGTGATGATCAAGTCCAAGACTGTGACCCAGTGGTTGTTGCACAGGTTCAGGAGCCTGGTGGTCATAGAATAATAACTGGTCTTGAACCTGGTGGTGATCAAATCCAAGTCCAATGGTTGCATTGATTCACTTTGGGTACAGTGGAGAGATTTTAAAGAACAGATGGATAGAGTGTAATCATTACCATCAGTCTGAAGCCATTTAATCCAGGAAGCCCAAACCAGCTTTTCCTTAAAGCGGTATAGTTTGTTCCATTCTGTTTTTTTTTTACCCATAACCTTACAGTTTTCTCTTTCTTCAAGTACTAATTCAATTCTTTTTTGAAAGCTTGAGTTGACCCTGGTTTCAAGCAAGTGTAAAGGATATCACAATCTCAAAAATTAAAATGAATTTTGTTTCAGAATGAATTTTGAATAGTTGAGAGTGTGCCTTCAGGCTCTGTACCTCCTTCCTGATGATAGCAATGAGAATAGGGCATGTTTCTGTGTAATAATAAGTAGAATTTTTAAAGTGAATTGGGCAGCAGAATCCGGCTAACATCTTTGGGAGCTATGCTGGATCAGATAGTTCGTTGATGCGATTTTGTGGAAGTCAGATACCCCATTGTGAGTTTACATTTCTCACCTTTTCGATTGAGCACAGACCAACCAACAAGGCTTGTGGTCTTAAAGTTGTAAATTCCTTTTCTATCCCAGTGTGATAGTGGTTGCCAAGAAGGGATATGTAAAAGAGATCAATGTTATTCAGCAAATGAAAACAGAGTCAAAAGTTTACTGGAATGTTGGAATTAGTATGGATCTACAGGACTCTTTCAGATTAGAGAGTCGTTATGGTTATTTCTCTCAACAACCATAATGTTGTTCCATTTTCATCCTATATGTGCAATGAAGTTACCAAAAAGTGGAAGAGAAAAAGTAGGTGTAATTGCAGTAGTTTAAAATACATTACCTGCCCTACGTAGAAAAGTTCTTCCAGGAGAACGCCTTTGACCACAGGGCCATCAGGCAGTGGTCGGCACGTAATGTCCTGCAGGCACTGCAGGAGAAGGACGTGATGGACACAGTGGGGTGGTTCCCTGAGCAGACCGTCCAGTTCATCTGGCAAAATGCCTCATCGCCAGATCTCACCAACAGGCACCAGGACCTCACCTGGCTGGCGGTGAGAGGGGCCCTCCCAGTCAGATCCCTCCTGTACGCCCGGAACGTCATCTCCGCACCCCACTGCCCACGGGAGGACTGCAGTGAGGAGGAGTCTGTGACCCACCTCTTTGCACACTGTGAGTTCGCAGAGAAGGTGTGGAGGAGGATGGACGGGCTAGTGTCATGTTTCATCCCCAGCAGCTGCGTAACAGAGGACTCTCTGATCTACGGGCTGTTCCTGGGGACGCACATGGAGACCAACATCCGGTGCTGCTGGCAGATCATCAACTCGGTGAAAGATGCTCTTTGGTCGGCCCGAAACTTGATGGTCTACCAGCACATGGAGATGTCCGTGGGAGAATGCTGCCGACTGGCACATTCTCGGCTGCAGGAGTACGTGCTGAGGGACGCACTGAAACTCGGTGCGGCCACCGCAAGGGCCCGGTGGGGAAGGATCACGGTTTAGGTTTCTCCACCCGCGGGAGTGGGAGGGGTCCGGTGGTGGGGAGCATACCCCTCAACAATGATGTGGTAAGGTGAACAACTGGAGTGCCATGTGGGTGGCCATAAGTACAGATATGTACTGACTATAATGGAAACGTATGTAAAAGATGGCAAGTTATTGAATGGTTTATTGTATATAATTTTATTTTTGAATAAAATATATTTTGAAATATAAAAAAAAATACATTTGCAGACATCCCACCTCTCCCAGAACTTCCGGGAGTCTCCCACATATTAATAGTGGCTCCCTGATGCCCGCAAATTATATACAATATCACGGAAATCAATTTTTTTGAGAGCGAGCGAGAGAAAAGCAAGAGAGAGCGCGAGAGCGACCACGAGAGAGCGAGCGAGAGCGTGCCATGGCAGAGTGTTCCAAAAAATATAAAATGTACGTCACCCCAGACTACACTAAAGTGTACCCCTGCCTAATAGGGGTCAAAATAATGACAGTGTTGCTCGCTGCACTGTTTGCAACAGTGACTTTTCTATTGCCCATGGTGGGTTAAGATTGTAAAAGACATGTTGAGGTGAGCTTAACAGGTGTCATTCGTTCATTAGCATAGCTAACGTTATTTAAACTAGCTGGCCAGCTGCTAAAGAGCTACTCTATTGCAGACATCCCACCTCTCCCAGAAGTCTCCTGCAAATTGATGGTGCTACCTCCCTGAAATGAGTTTTTGCAGGGTGGGATGTCTGCATTTGGGTAAGTACATAGGTTGCATAGCTACTGGCATTAAAAGACCTGTTCATCACCAGAGGGATGAAAAGAGCTGAAAAAATTACTGCTGATCCACCAGCTTTTATTGTGTTGTCTGTTCTGGTATTGTACTGTGTGTCATGCTTGGCATCGAACCACAATCAATTCTGGTATGTTTCACATACTGGCAATAAAATGATTCTGATGGATAGAAAAGATTTTGGACCAAATACAGGCACGTGGTACGAGATTGAATAGACATCTTGTTCAGCATGAAAGAGTTATGTCAAAAAGGGCCATTTTCCATGCTGTAGAACTCAATGATTGTCTTGAAATGTTTGGAAGGATTTAATCCATGTTCCAGTTTCTAGTGCTAAGTTCTTAACCTTGAAGGAGGAGTAGTTGTGTATCATGGCTCTTTGGAGGAACTAATCAGGCATGGAGCCAAATTAAGAATGTACTTTAAAACATTTACATTGCTTATGTCATTGTGGCCAGGATTGGTTGGCCTTGATAATTTTTGCATCATTTTGATCTGGGAACCATGAGCTTTTTGCTTTTTGAAATATTTAAGAATACCATCTGGCTATACATTTTTGAATAGCTCGATGTGGGATGTAACATTCTGTGGTGATCTTAAGATATGTGGGGGTTTGGTCTTAGTTCTAGAATTAGGTGTGAATGATACTCCAATGAAAGGGTTACCGTATGAAGAACGTCTGACAGCTCTTAGGCTGTATTCCTTGGAGTTCAGGAGAATGAGGGGGGATCTCATAGAAACACTCAATGTTAAAAGACCTGAACAGATTAGGTATGGCAAAGTTATTTCTCATGGTAGGGGAGTCTAGGACAAGAGGGCACGACTTCAATATTGAAGGATGTCCATTTAAAACAGAGATGCGGAGAAATTACTTTAGTCAGAGGGTGGTAAATCTGTGGAATTTGTTGCCACGAGTGGCTGTGGAGGCCAAGTCATTGGCTGCATTTGAGGCAGAAATAGATAGGTTCTTGATTAGCCAGGGCATCAAAGGGTATGGGGAGAAGGCAGGGGAGTGGGGATGACTGGAAGAATTGGATCAGCCCATGATTGAATGGTGGAACAGACTCGATGGGCCAAATGGCCTACTTCTGCTCCTATGTCTTATGGTCTTCAACTCCATGATTGTCACAGACTTGTTGGGCTGAAGGACCTTTTTCATGACTGTGACTCTATGACATCTGAAAACAAATTATGAGGGACTTTGAGTGGCAGAGTCAGGTGCAATATTACATCTATATTAGTAACCAATCCTTTATGCCAGCCGGACTGAGGGAGTGAAACTTTTTTTTTGCTGTTCCTGAACATGGTTAATGAGCCCCAAGACGGTTCTCTGTGGTACCCTCATAACCAAACTGCAGTAATAATTGACATCAAATGATTCTGGTTATTTGGAGTTGGAATGAAAAATATTGCCTTATTAGTGTGTTCTGAAGCTCTGCTGAAACAGTTTTGAAGCTCTCAGAAAGTGAGTCTTACATAACCGCCGGTTGTCTCAGCTTTGTCTCAGAAGTGCTTGTCCCTGACTTCTGGCCAGCACAGTCTGCATGCCCTCACTACAGCCTGAAAAGGCTCTGAGACGATCTAAAGAAATCAATGATCCCATGTACAAAACAGTCTTTGGCAATCTAAAATAAATAAAATGACACATGGAAGTAATTAAGGATGAATTTTGTAATGTGCAAATTTAGATATACTGGAATAAGTTTTATAAATATATATTTTAAAATTATTTGAAGTACTCTTAATTGCTGCCTTCTAAGTTTAGTTAGGATTGTGACCTCACATTGCTGCTTTTCATTTACTTACAACCTGCCAAATTTTATTTTCTGTTGGTTGGCATACTAGTTAGGTCATTGTTGGCATCCGAGTTTGTTTATTGTTATCTGTACTTGAGGAATTGAATTTGTTTGCATCTTACCCAATGGAACATAAATAATAAGTCCTTGCTTTCCAAAAAGTTGCCATGGCTTGGAGAACACGGTGATTTGTTTGCACCAGTATGATTATTTTTAACCACAGGGAACTCTAGGATTTTACAGAGATTGAATGAAAGTTGTTTAAATATTTAAATAAAAAGAATTTGTAAAGCTGTGAGAGTAGAGTGTGGGAATGGATGAAAGTGCAATTTTGTTCATTCTTCTCTGTCTGGATAAATGATTATAACTTGTTAGCAAATTAACAGATTTGTATGTATGAAAATATTCCTTTAAGGAACAAAGAAGTACCTTTTATCTCCCAGTGGCCACACATTTTAATTCCACATCCCATTCCCATTCTGACATGTCTATCCACGGCCTCCTCTACTGTAAAGATGAAGCCACACTCAGGTTGGAGGAACAACACCTTATATTCCGTCTGGGTAGCCTCCAACCTGATGGCATGAACATCGACTTCTCTAACTTCCGCTAATGCCCCACCTCCCCCTCGTACCTCATCTGTTACTTATTTTTATACACACATTCTTTCCCTCACTCTCCTTTTTCTCCCTCTGTCCCTCTGAATAACCCCTTGCCCATCCTCTGGGTCCCCCCCCCCACTTGTCTTTCTTCCCGGACCTCCTGTCCCATGATCCTCTCGTATCCCTTTTGCCTATCACCTGTCCAGCTCTTGGTTCCATCCCTCCCCCTCCTGTCTTCTCCTATCATTTTGGATCTTCCCCTCCCCCTCCAACTTTCAAATCCCTTACTCACTCTTCCTTCAGTTAATCCTGACGAAGGGTCTCGGCCTGAAACGTCGACTGCACCTCTTCCTAGAGATGCTGCCTAGCCTGCTGCGTTCACCAGCAACTTTTATGTGTGTTCCTTTTAAGTAAATGTCTAAAGGTTAAGATAGAGGCAGAGTTGACCGTATATTCTATCATTGTTTTAAGAATCTGTTGATATTAAGGCAAAATTAATTTTCCCTCTTTTCTCCCCATTCTCCTTTACACTGAGTTGCTGTTCCCTGCTTGCTACCTACTATGCAGATATTTTCCAGACACTGTTTCTGAAACTAGTTGACTTTTTGCTTACAAATATGACTATACAGTGACCTCAAGATTATTTAAAGAAGCACAGATATTCCAGAGAGGAAAACAGTCACTGTAATTGGCCTTTTTTTTTCAAAAGAATTCTTTTAAACGTTCTGCAGAAGTTACTCTCCCTAATCAGTTTTTGTTTGCCATCAAACTTTCAGTTGCTCTACACTTCAAAACTGATATAAAATCTAACATTACTCTATTGGAATCTGTTGGCTCCATAGCAGTAGACAGCCAGGACACTTTGGAATAATTTACTTATTTAATTTATTTTTTGGATGTAGCGCAGAAAAGGCTGTTCCATCCCTTCGAACCGTGCTGCCCAGCATCCCCTAATTTAACCCTAGACAAAACACATGACAGTTGACAATGACTAATTAACTTGCCAACTGGTATATCTTTGGACTGTAGGAGGAATCTGAAGCAACTAGAGGAAATCCATGCAGTCACAGGGAGAACGTGCAGACTCCTTACAGGCATTGGGGGGATTTGAGCCCAGGTTGCTGGCATTGTAAAGAGTTGTGCTAAGCACTACGCTACTGTGCTGCGTTAAATAAACCCAGTAACTAATTTTTGATAGTATCATGATCCTGCACTGAATGAAAAATACCAAAGTTTTCACGTTCGTGAACAAGGGAAAGTCTGTAATTGCTGGAAATCAAAGCAACAGTTGCAAAATGCTGGAGGAACTTAGCAGGCCTGGCAGCAACAACCAGAAAAGAGTAGAGTTGAAGTTTTGGGCCTGGACCCTTCAGCATTACTGGAAAAACCTCCAGTGCTGCTGAAGGGTCTCGGCCCTAGATGTCGACTATACTCTTTTCCATAGATGCTGCCTGGCCTGCTGAGTTCCTCTATCATTTTGTGTTTGTTGCAAAGTTTTCACATTTCCAAGTTGTAGCCTTTTATGTGCTCACTACTAAAAATCTTCTCATTTAGCTTTTTCTGTCTTGGTTCTTTTTAAGTATCGGGTAATGACATGCATTGTATTTTTTCCTGTATTATTGACCAATTAGAAACAAATTTATTAGAAGGCATTGTTCAATAGAAATGTAAATGAATGGTAGTCATTGACCTGAAACATTACCTCAGTTTCTCTTTCAATAGTTGCTGCCTGATGTGCAAAGCATTTTCAACATTTTCTGTCCTAAAAATCAGGTTTATTATCACTGACATATATCGTGAAATTACTTATTTTGCTTTAGTGGTACAGTGCAATTCATAATAGAAATTACTATGCATTCCATTGTACCTTCTGGTATCTCCTTTACCTAATAAAGTATGTGTATAAACTGAGTGTATGTTCGTGGTTTTCTGCTGCTGTATCACATTCACTTCAAGGTTCGCTGTGTTGTGCGTTCAGAGATGCTCTTCTGCACACCATTGTTGTAACACGTAGTTATTTGAGTTACTGTTGCCTTCCTGTCAGCTTGAACCAGACTGACTATTCTCCTCTGTCCTCTCTCATTAACAGGGCATTTTCACCCACAGAACACCCACTCACTGGATTTAAAAAATTTTGAACCATTTTCTGTAAACCCTAGAACATAAGAACATTAGAAATAGGAGCAGGAATAGGCCATCTGACCCGTCAAGCCTTCTCCGCCATTCAGTAAGATTATGGCTGATCTGGCCATGGACTCATCTCCACCTACCTGCCTTTTCCCCACAACCTTTAATTCCCCTACTATGCAAAAATCTATCCAACCTTGTCTTAAATATATTTACTGTGATAGCCACCACTGCTTCTTTGGACAGTGACGTGTGTGAAAATGACAGGAGATCAACAGCTTTTGAGGTGCTCAAACCTCTCCATCTGGCACTGGCAATAATTCCACAATCAAAGCCACAACTCTTCCCCATTCTGATGTTTGGACTGAACAAACTAAACCTCTTGACCATGTCTGTATGCTTTTATACAACTCATTTTTAATTCACTTTTTTTTTAGTTGTTACATGGTATTATTTTTTCTTCAGTGATTCAGGTAAGTTTGGGAGCACGGGAACTGGGATCACAGAAATAGAGTCATGAAGGGTTTGGGCATCAAGTTTGTTAGATAGCTTGAGACGTTGAAGCCAAGAGCAGTTATCTGCAATCCTGCTGTTCACTACATGTGGCAATCTCCCGTTGTGTCTTCTTGGTGTTGTGAGCAGGCTGCTTCTTACCATCGATGAGGAAGTTGATATCTTTTTGGGCCATTGCAAGTTCAGCCACAACTTTCTGTGTGGAGTCATTAAGTTTCGGTGTTCCCTCAGTTTGCACGTTGCCCTTTGTTGCTGCCATTCAACACTAAAATCCAGCAAAGTTTGGACTGTAATGTGTTTTGAAACAAGTAGAGTTTACTTTGACTCATGCCTTTTGTCAATGTATAGTGTAATTAATTTGTCAGGAAATCTGAAAAGAATATTTTAATTTAGTGTCTGGGATAGTGTGGCTTGAAACTACTACTAGTACGTCGACTGAGGCCTAGGGGGTCGGCGTCGGGCACGATGACGGACTGTCCTCCCTCTCCTTCATCAGTGTGTTCAGTTCATCTACATTAGCCATGCTGCTGTCTTCTAGGAGCGTGTGGGAGGGCGCCCAGGGTTCATCCTCCCATGCTTGGGCTCCCATATGATGACTAAGCTGACAGGTAGCTCGGGGTGGCATAGACAGTGCCCTGCTAGTTGCAGTCTTCTCGCCTCGATTTTAGTGGTGAGCATCTGTAGGTCGTCATAGAGCTTGACGTTCGTCTTGTGCTGTTGCCAGCTCACTTCAAGAGCCATCCGGAGCATTCGTGTATAGCAACCATCTAGAGACTTTCGCATAGTCTTGGTGAGTGTCCACGTCTCACATCCGTACGTGAGAATGGACTCTATGACTGCTGTGAAGATCCTCTTTTTAAGCCCTCTGGTCAGGTTCGACTTCCAGATTTCTTTCATTTCGTTCATAGCCCTCCACGCCAGCGCCTTCCGTATCTTCATGTCCTTCTCCGAACTCATCATTCTTGACCCGAGGTACTAGTAGTCAAAGACTTTCTTAATGGTATCATTCTTTATGGTCTTGACAGTACCTTCGTTGCAGTTAAACGCCATGTACTCTGTCAAAGACAGAGTGGCTTGAAAAATGCACCATAAATATTTTGTATTTGCTGCCCGTTGATAGCTTAACTTGTTCCTTGCTCAGTTGAAATTGAAATTCAGTCATTGAAAGTTAGTTTGTTGCTTTGATAGCTTTGGTTAAAAAAGTGATTAAAATATAGTAATATAAAGAAAGCTTCATTTTGTAATATAAAAACATAGTATTTCTTCAGATGTGGCTAGCTTCCTACTTGGTATGAAGTTTGTTGTCCATAGAAATCATTGATCCTTTCACTTGGAGTGATTTTTATGGTCAATTTTGTTTTGGAACTGAAGTTCATCTACTTTTCCTGACATTGACTTAATGGTTATAGCAACAAAATAGCCTTCCTTTCATCTCTTCCGCAGTCTGACCTTTTATCTCTTCTCAGCTGCCTCTTTCTTCCCCGGGACCCTTCCACCTTCTGTTTCTTCATTTGTCCACTCGCCTCTCCTATTAGATTCTTTCATCTCCAGCCCTTGACCTTTCCCACTCACCTGGCTTTACCTATCACCTTCCACCCAGACTCCTTCCCAGCCCCCCGCCTTTTTATTTTGTCATCTTCTCCCTTCCTTAGTCCAGTAGAAGTGTCTCTCAGTGCAAAATTTCAACTGTTTTTCCATAGATGCTGCCTGACCTGCTGAGTTCCTCTAACATTTTGTGTGTGTTGCTCTGGATTTCCTGCACCAGCAGACTTTCTCATGTTTAACGAAATAGCTTGACGGTTTATTTGGAAATATTTATAAATTAGCTTCTGAATAAAGTATTTTCTGAGAGAGCAGATTCTGTGCAGAGATAGATTTCTTTTTTTTTCCTTATTTGAGTTGTGTTTCAGTTGTTCTTTATTTGCATCTCTGCTTATTATACTCTTGAAGAAATTTGGCATTCTTCAAAAGAATCCTTAGTTTAATAAATATACTCTAAAATAAAAATATTTAAAATTCAAAACTGCTTTGCTTGACAATTAGGAGTTCTTTTTAACGTGTGTCTGATAGTTTTTATACAAGTATTTTGTTAAGGTTGTAAATCAGAATTTGCTCCTAGCACAGAGCAGAAGATACTATAGAACTGGCAGGAAAGTGGTCAGTAGAATAAGCCAGGAAATTATGATAAACGGCATTGTTTAAAACCATACTATGAATAGGCAAGTCATCTGTTTAACAAATGTGACTTGAAGTCTTGAAGGGGGTGCAAGGAGAGATATCTGTACGACAACATATATGTAATATATAGAGCTGGATGATATTTTACTTTATGGAAAATGGGAACTTGATACAATAATAATAAAAGTGTAGTTAAAGAACAAAATTAGGTTCAGAGCATTTTAAAGTGTGTGCATAAACTATGTCAGATGATAGCTTTCTTGACCTGCTAAATCCTAAAACCAGATGTCATGTATTACTTAACTCTTTTTTATATAATTTACAAATAGGAAGTTAGTCCATGTGGTTTTGATAATAATTGTTTAGATATTTAAATATTGCAACAACCACTAAAGATAAGAAATGAGTGTATCATTTTCCCAAGACTAAATGTAAATATATATCAAAGTCATTAGAATGACAAATATCGAAACAGGTTCTGCGGGAACAACCATGCTGAGTCTCCAGTGGTTATGCATGCACTTATTCAATTTGATTAAAATAAAACTATTGTAGAAATTGCAGTAGAATCTATATTAGGAAATATTTGAAGGACAGAAAAATAGTCCTTGTGGGCAGGTTATATGGTATAATGACTTGTACACACGTGCATATATCAATAATTCAACTAACAGTGGATTGTGAGTCACTATTAGCCTGTCTAGTCATCTGCTATATTATAACCTCCACCTACTGTTTATGGGACTGACCTGTCCACTCCTACTGTCACACTGACTTCTGCATTCCCACCATCACGCTGTCCACTCTCATTGTCTACTGACCTCTGCGCTCCTACTGTCAAACTATCCCTCCCCACTGTCACACTGACCTCTGCATTCCCACTATCACATTGTCCATTCTCGTTGTCTACTGACCTCTGCATACCCACTGTCAAACTACCCTTCCCCACTGTCACACTGACCTCTCCCAATTTCACATTTACCTCTCACCTAACAAAAGCTTATCATATGCAAGTTTCAAGTTTTGCTTTGCAAACTTTTCAATCATTCTGAAGCAAGTTTTTCTATACTGTATTTTGTGTAGCTTGCAAATTGTGAAACTGTAATCAGATTGATTGAAACCAGTTTGGGAAAGACACTGATGAGTTTTCAAGGAGGTTGTACTCTTAAAATTCAGAGAAGGAGATGAGAGTATGACACTGATATATTGGCTTTTAAAGTCATAGATAAATAAATAGAATTAAATAGATCCAACTTGAAAGAATGCAGAAAAATCCACAATGATGTAACTGGAATTGGAGGGTTTGAATTATACAGAGAGTACAATAGCTGGAACATTTGAACTTGGATCATATGAGGCTGAGGGGCGACCTTATAGAGTAGGGGTTACCAAACTGGGTCCATAGTTAATGGTAAGGGTCCGTGGATTCCTACATTTACACACTTAGTCCAGCAGTCGTGGAGCATACGGATCCCTCCTTTGTAGAAGTCGGGGTCTTGGACCTCCAGAAGTGGTCCATAGTAGGGGTGATTGATAAGTTTGTGGCCTAAGGTAGAAGGAGATGAGTTATTAACTTCAAACTTTCTGCATTTGCACCCAAAAAGTTGAACTGCACGTGCACATTACGAGAGTGATATAACTCATCTCCTTCTACCTTAGGCCACAAACTTATCAATCACCCTTCGTAGATAAGGTGGGTGATTACAGTCTTCTCTCGGGGTAGGGGAGTTTAAAAAAGTGTGCATGGAACTGGAGGAGATAGCAGAGGTACTCAATGAGTACTTTGCTTCAGTATACACTACGGAAAAAAATCTTGGCAATTGTAAGGATGACTTACAGCAGACTGAAAAGCTTGAGCACGTAGATGTTAAGAAAGAGGATGTGCTGGAGCTTTTGGAAAGCATCAAGTTGGATAAGTCACCAGGACCAGGCGAGATGTACTCCAGGCAACTGTGGGAGGCGAGGGAGGAGATTGCTGTGCCTCTGGCGATGATCTTTGCATCATCAATGGAGAGGTTCCGGAGGATTGGAGGGCTGTGGATGTTTTTCCAGTGTTCAAGAAAGGGAGTAGAGATAGCTCAGGAAGTTATAGACCAGTGAGTCTTACTTCAGTGGTTGGTAAATTGATGGAGAAGATCCTGAGAGGCAGGATTTATGAACATTTGGAGAGGCATAATATGTTTAGGAATAGTCAGCATGGTTTTGTGAAAGGCAGGTGGTGCCTTACGAGCCTGATTTAATTTTTTGAGGATGTGACTAAACACATTGATGAAGGAAGAACAGTATATGTAGTGTATATGGATTTCAACAAGGCATTTGATAAGGTACCCCATGCAAGGCTTATTGAGAAAGTAAGGAGGCATGGGATCCAAGGGGACATTGCTTTGTGGATCCAGAACTGGCTTGCCCACAGAAGGCAAAGAGTGGTTGTAGACGGGTCATATTCTGCATGGAGGTCGGTCACCAGTTGTGCCTCGGATCTGTTCTGGGACCCTGCTCTTTGTGATTTTTATAAATGACCTCGATGAAGAAGTGAGGGGATGGGTTAGTAAATTTGCTGATGACACAAATGTTGGGGATGTTGTGGATAGTGTGGAAGGCTGTCAGAGGTTACATCGGGACATTGATAGGATGCAAAACTGGGCTGAGAAGTGGCAGATGGAGTTCAACCCAGATAAGTATGAGGTGGCTCATTTTGGTAGGTCAAATATGGCAGAATATAGTATTAATGGTAAGACTGTTGGCAGGTAATTTCTCAGGTAAGGACATGTTCAGCACAGCTTTGTGGGCCAAGGGCCTGTATTGTGCTGTAGGTTTTCTTTGTTTCTATGAATGGGTTTAAGGTGATCGGGAAAATTTTAAAGGGGACCTGAGGGGCAACCCTTTCACACGGTGGGTTGTGCAACCAGTTGTGAGAGGAAGCTGCAGAGGCCAATAAAATAACAATGTTTAAAAGACATTTGGATATGGATATGGCTTGAGGAACATGGACCAAATGTAGTTAAATGGAACTAACTCAGACAGACATTTTAATCACGTTGGGACGAATTGGACCATTGGGCCTGTTTCTGAGCAGTATAACTAGGACTCTTGTTTGCGTTTCTAGATCAGTGTGTTGCTTTTGGCTTAAATTTCAAGAATTACAGTAGGTGAAATGGTTCTGCCTCTTGGATTATTATTCTGGTGTTCTAGACAGTTTATGCAGTAATATTACAGTTTATTATATTCTCAAAGGTTCCTTCATTGTTAATATCCAGAGTTCATGTAGCAAATCTGACATAAATTAGCCTAACTTCCAATGTGTTTATTTTTTCCTCTGTTCCTTAAGTTGAAGCAGAAGGAGTGAATGATGAAGTTCAGCCTGTATTATACTAATTAGTGGCACAGTGCATTGTATTAATGAAGTTTCAGTCTTTGGCTTCAGCTACTCTGCTATGTCTGGCCCAATCCTTAGTGTAATACAGCTAGTTTAGCTTGTTTAGACTGTTATTAACAATCAGGTTGGTAGGAAATCAATTCAGTTTAAAAAAAACTTTTTATTTAGAGATCTTACAATAATCTCAGAAAATTTATTTAATAATTTTAAAATAAAAATTATTTTGGAGATCACCCTTTTTTACGGGTGTTACCGTTAATCAAATTTTAAAGTTAATGCATAAGCCTAAAGGAGAATTGACCTGAATTTTCTTTGTAAAGGTGAAAAGTGAAAGAGTTCAAAGTGTACGTCTCTTTGAGATAATTCATTCCTATACTTTTCTACTTACACATAGGCATATGCATTGATTCCACCCACCCCACATACATACACACCCACACATCCTGCCCCCAATCCTTTGAACATTGACACATCTACATCTTGTGTTTAGTGAGTCACAGACCTTTGAGGTGCAGATACAAACGGTTTCACTTCCAGTTGACTTTATGTTAAAGCATCTGAAGAGTTCCAAATGGTTCAATAATTTGGTTAAGAATTAAGAGTTGCTTCTTATTAGTAAATTTTCAGTGTGTATTTTCCTAAGCATTAAGCCCTTATGAGGTATAACAGGCAACACAGAGTTAGTTATTTAACCATCAGCTCTTTGGTTCTCCAGAGTGGTCCCACCATTCTCAAAACCCCTTCTATCTGTAGCTCAGCAACCTATCTCTCTCACTTATCCATCTTGGTTCTTTTGTCACTTATTTGCACAAAGTAATAATTTACAATAGAAAGAAAAAAACTGCATTTCTTTAGGAACAATCTGGAATATCTGACACGGTCACAGGGCAAATGTGCAAATTCACAGAGACAGTCCCAAGTTATAGATCAAGTTCAGGACTTTGGAGTTGTGAAGTAACAGTGACAACTGCTGTGTCACTTATAATACAAAATTATGTAATTATATACAGCACATCCACATGATAGAGGAAAGGGGGCCTCAGACAATACTAACTTCAACAATGCAGCAGCTCCTCAAAAACACATTGAAATGTTAGCCTTCATGTTATGCTCAATTCTCTGAAGAGTAACTTGAATACATGACCATCTTAAATGGGAGCATGAATGATGTCACTGAGCCAATGTTGATCTATAATGAACAATTAAAAACTTGGAAACAGAATTTACTTGTGAAGGAGTTAGAGTATCATAGTAATCAGACTTCAAGCCATTTTGTTTTCCTACTTGCTTAAGTTATTTGAAAGTTGAAACAAATAATGAACATTAAAATTGTAAGCAAAGCCTTAATCGTCGAGCTGCAGAATTAGAGGATCTAGATATGTGTATGTTTATATTTAGATCATTTATGTAACTGGGGAACAAAGAATAAATAACCAATGAACAGCAACAAATATATTACATAAATTTGAAGAATGAGATGGACAGATACAGAAGGAAGATTGTGAGATTGAGAAGTAGATATGAGTATAACAGTAAATTTGATGTTGCCAATATTAAGGCAGGTCAGATAAAAAGTTGAAACACATCACCAAACAATTGGCACAGATTGTGCTTTATCTTCATAACACTACAGTGTTTGGCACCTTGAAAAATAACGAAGTATAATTTATTGAATAAAGTAATAGATATTCTATTCAAATTATGCCCACTATGATTTGGAAACATTCACCTTTGTAATCTTAAAGGCCATAAAACTGGTGAGTGATTCAAGGATGGCTATTAGTAAGATATATCAACGTTATCTGTGCTATACCTATATTTTTGTCTCAAATCTAAAATCTACAAGGTGACATGGTGGAGGTGAGTGATTGATTACTGAGTGAGGTGAATTACAGTACTGGACAGAATCAGTGGGTTAAATACCATTCAGGAGCAGGAATTTGGATGTGATCACTTTAGGAGGGACACATAATATATGTACATATGGGTGAGATTGATGTACAGTACATAATGACTATTCTGAGTGCCCTTCCCCTGCTGGCTCTACCCTGCACACTTTTTCTTCACATTAGAAGAGATTGGAATTAGCAATTCATATTTTTTTATTAATGTCTGCCACAGGGTGGTCAAGGAGATTTCATCCTTAACAGAAACATCTAGATTTATTGCATTGTTTATTAACTGAGAGCTGGACTATTGTCAAACCAATCTCCCTGAAAAACTGCCTTGAAGTTTCTACAATCCTGAAATTTCATAGACAAATGTCTCAATTATTAAATTTATCACTTTCTACTTTTACTGTTAGAAACTACACATTCACTGAGTGCGATAGAGTATGTTATCTTTGTTGTGCATGTATCTATTGGTAATGAGCTGTAAAATACTTCAATAAAATTAATAGTTTTTGACATTAAAATTGCTTCTTTTTGTTGCAGAACACAGTGTTGATGGCATTTGGAAATGTGGAAGGGGTGGGTGGGTGCAATTTTATTGTCAAGAAACCACATGGAAGGAGGTCATGAAAGAGTATAGAAATCTTTTAGTTAAATAAATCTAAGATTGATATCTACCTGTCTCTTTATCTATTTATCTATATATCTTCTTTCTTTATTTCTACTGATCGATCTATCCAGCTGACAGTGTGTGTCTAAATATCTGTTAGCCTATCTGACTGCCTGTCTATCACTCTGTGTATCTGTCTGTTGATATGAAGACACAAGAACTTCTGTAGATGTTGGAGGTCTGGAGCACCACATACAGAACTCTGAAAGAGCCCAGTAGGTCAGGCAGCATCTATGGAGGGGAATAAACAGTCCATTTCCCTCCATAAATACTGGCTGACTTGCTCAGTTCCTCCAGTATTTTGTGTGTATCTTTTGGTATAATTTCAGGAAGAACTTGTTTAGAAATTTGCACAAGAGTAATTTAATTGTATTTTAAAGATAGATTTTAAAGTGGGATTATATGCAAAATATACATAGTGATAGCAAAAAAACTTGTTTTTATCTATAAATTTCTTCTTGTGTGAAATGTTGGAGGTTTGGGGGAATTGACATCTGACACACCCAAACTAGGCACAGAATCTGTTTGCAAGTAATTAGTCTCAAATTGATCAGGGGACAATGATGAATTACATAGACTTTATACCATGTGGCATTGATAATACTATTTATTGTATAATATGCACATAACCTACCACATCATAGTTCTAACTATTAAAGTTAGGCAATACAGAACAAAAGGTCAGAATGGGACATAAACTGAAACAATAAAGTTAGGAGATAAAAATGATTAATTGAATGTATGGATGAATGGAGAAGGGGATTACATCACTTGGGAAACTGTGATTAAGAATACTTGCTTGTAGTGGGGAAAAAAAATGCCGGTTCCTGGGAATCCTAAACCTGTAGCCTCTCAGCTTAGAAGAGGCATATTCAGGATAACTTTGAGAATGTGGACTCCATCCACTAGGAATACACAGAAACACAGCATAACCAACTAACCAGTGAAGATAACTTCACTCAACTTCACTTACCCCATCACTGAACTGTTCCCACAACCTATGGACTCATTTCCAAGAACTCTTCATCTCATGTTCTTAATATTTATTGTTTGTTTGTTTATTTATTTATTTATTATTTCTTTTTTTCTTTTGTATTTGCAGTTTGATGCCTTTGGCACATTGGTCTTCCATTGATTCTATTATGATACTTGGATTTACTGAGAATGCAGGCAAGAAAGCAGATCTCAGGGTTGTATATGGTGACATATATGTACTTCAATAATAAATTTACTTTGATCTTTGAATCCCTATACCCCTATGCTACTGTCCTGCTTACCTTTAAAGTACCTCCTGACCCACTTGTACAGAATCAGTGAATCCCACATTGATCTCATTAGTCATCTCACAACCATCAGAACTGGGGTGAAAGCAAATTATTCTCAATCCCAAGGGACTGACTAAAAAGAAGAGGAGGCAAATCAAGCTTTCAAAAAGAATGTGGTCACAGAGTTATTGCATGTCATAATAAGAGCATATCCTTCCCAACTTTCTCCTTGCAAAATAGAAAGTATTGCTATAATGGCTGAGATCTTGTTGGCCTGATCCTCCAATGTGGACTGAATGTCACTATTATAAATGAAGAATGTGTGTTGCTGGCTCTCCAAGTCCGGGAGTCCAGCACCTGTAGTGCACCATGATAGTGCCTCATTGACATGCCGCTCTCAGGCTGGATGAGCATCACCTCATATTCCATCTGAGTAGCCCTCTGATGGCATGAACATCAACTTTTATAATTTCCACCAATTTTGTCCCCTCCCCCTTCTCTCTTTTTCTATTCCCCATCTGGTTCCCCTCTTACCCCTTCTCTTCTCCTAGCCTGCCCATCACCCTGCTCTGGTGTGCCTCCCCCTTCCCTTTCTTCCATTGTCCACTTTCCTCTCTTATCAGTTTCCTTCTTCTTCAGTACTTTACCTTTTCCACCGATCACCTCCTGGCTTCTCACGTCATCCTCCTTTCCCCTTCCCACCTACCTTCCAACTCACCTGGCTTCATCCAGATTCTTATTCTGGCTTTTACCACTCCTGCTTTCCTTTCCATGAAACATAGATTGTTTATTCTTCTTCATAAATGCTGCCTGACCCACTGAGTTGCTCCAGCATTTTGCGTGTGTTGCTCTGGATTTCTGGCATCTGCTGAATCTTGTGTTTATGACAGTGCTTCAGCTGCGCAGTGAGGAGATATGTCCCCCGAAATGTCACAACAGCCTCTTTCCCCATTTCCAATGGGGAAAATATGTACTTGATCTCAAAAGATTTTTTAATGTCTCTAACATCTAAAATAGATGTCAAATATTAAGAAATATCTTTTAACTTAAAAATCTAATAGCTATAAACACTTCTAAGTGCTCAATATATGAAACAAAGACCTCATATCCATAACGCATAGCAACAGAAGTATGCCATTCAGCCCATCAAGTCTGCTCTGCTATTCAATCCTGGCTAATTTAATTTCCCGCACTTTCACACCTCACAGTGTTTGGGATTTACTTAGTTGCTGGCCAGTGGTGTCAGTGGGAACCAGCAAGTTCTGGCCAGTGTCTTTGATCACCTCATACTCACTCAGTTTAAAAGGAGTGGTTGTGTTTTGCTATTGCTAGAATGTCTATTTATATATCAGGTACATGAGCTGTGTATCGCCCAGCACCCATTTATCACGTGGTTGTGTCTGTGAGTTCATGCTGTTCCTGCTGCAATTTTTCTCTTTGTATTCCACATACTGTCTTAAAAGTACCTTGCCGGTCTGAGTAATTAACACAAAGAATGCTTGGAGTCTCGGATTAGGCAAAGTAGGACGAGTGTTACAGTAGGAATAATGATGCCAGAATTTAATTCTTTCTGTAGGAAGTTGACTATGATTGCACATAGGAACCAGATGGCATTCTGAAACACTATCATGGCTTCTGGAAATGCCAAATCTACAGCATATGCTTCCATCAACTAACAATCAGTGGATGTATATAAGCTAATCTTTATAAGCTTTATATAAGCTAATATTTATATTTATTGTGTTGTGTTTTTTATGTGTTGCGTTGGATCTGGCATAACAATCACTTCGTTTTCCTTTACACTTATGTACTGAAGGTCGACAATAAACTATTGAATCTGGAACTTTCAATGAGTAAAAGGAGTTAACTGATTTGTGATTGTAACTCTTGTATCACATATACGTATATCATTTGGTTGGTGTCAAATATTGAGTTGCTTCTCTGCACTCCAGTATATCATGTTTAAGTTTTATTGTGTATTTTTCAGTTTTTCATCAAATTAAGGTAATTAACATTTATTTCATACAACAGGCAGCATTAAGGTGTTGTACTTGGGAACACAGCTTCTTCACCCCTTCACAGCTGCACTCTTGTGGTTGCAGCCTCTATGTCATTTACGAGTACAGCACCAGAGGTTGTATTTGGAAATCACTTGCTTTTGACTTCAAGCAGTGGCACAGCCTATTTAAAGAACTGCTAAGCTCATTCATCTGCTTTTCTGAGCCGTTTCCTTTTATTTTTAGCCAAATCCATCAGACTTGACAAGTGGGTAATTTGAGCCAACAGAGGAGGCTTTGCTTCAGGTTTTTATTCACAAAGTAATTCTTCTCTTCCTTCCTGGGAAGCCACCGAACTTGACTTGATCTATTCAAGTGATCTGTTGAGTCATGTGAGATCTTGTACACAAAAAAAAACATACTCATGCAGTGTGGGCAGCGTAAAAAATCTACTTAGCGGCAGTAAGGCAAAGGAATGCAGCAGATTCGTACTTGTATAAGTCGACGTCTTGTATACCACAGGGCTAAAGACTTGAAAACATTGCTTGGATAAACAAGATTCTGCGTAAGAGTTAAAGGGAGATTTTCTTGCGTGTTTTAAAATACACCTTTGAAAGGACTGTTTTCAACGTGAACTTTTTGTCAGGTTTGCTTTCAGGCATATCTTCTCAAACATTAGCAAAGTGCTAAGGTCCTTTGCATACCTGATTGACTTGTTATCATAGTTTCAGTCAAGGCGCTGACATAATGATTCCTTTAAGGACATAGAGCATTCCGAAGTGGATGCACTGCATTCTCTGCGGCATGACATTGCATTGTTTGAAGTATTGTTTTTTGCTGGGTCTTTCACCAGTGGGATAGAAAACAAGATCTAGCCCCACCCACAAAGGGTTAGCTACTTTAGCCAGAATTGTCAAACATTCAGAATATCTAAAACAGTCATAGACCTTAGTAAACTATAAAAACATTCAACAATGCCCTATATAAAATATACAGATTAATTAGACTCACTTGTGTTAGTCTTAATAATAACCACAATAACACTGGCAAAGGTTTCATTTTTGTTTTGGATTTATTTGCAGCCTCAGTTATCATATCAAATGGATTCAGTATAGGACGAATGAGTAGTGTAAGCTCAGCTCATGTTAAGACCATCAGACCATAAGAGCAGAATTAGGCCATTTGGCCCATTGATTCTGCTCTTCAATTTCATCATGGATGATCTATATTCCCTCTCAGTTCAAATCCCTTGCCTTTTCCCTGTGTTCCTTCATGCCCTGACTAATCAAGAATCTATCAAACTCTGCCTTAAATACACCCGATGACTTGGCCTTCACAGCCACCTGTGGCGACGAATTCCGCAGATTCACCACTCTGACTAAAGAGACCCCTAAACAATAGAACTCAGAACCTGGGGGGTAATAATCAGGGAAGTAATGATTAGGGCAATGTTCAATGGGGTAAAAATTTGGTTTTCGTTGTAGCAGTATATTGAGTGCTGTCAAGTTGTTGTCGACTCATGGCAACCCTATGGATAGTGTAGTTGTCCATAGGGTTTTCACGGATAGATATGGAGTTTGTAGATTACCAAGCCTTTCTTCTGTACTGATACTGCTGCTGTCCAAGTTGGAACCTGGCCAAACTTGGATCATCTGTGTCTAAAAGTCCAGTGTTGATGCTACGACACCACCAGTCGACCTAATATATGCAATATAGAAATCCATATATTATGTTACACATCCAGAATTCAGTTTCTTTAGATGTGATTAGTGCCATGTTGACAATAACTAATTTCTGCTCAGTTTTTCCTTATTATTCAGCAGATATCGTCTCTGTTTCTGAGTTATGAGTTTATTCCCCATTTTTGAGCTTGAGTAGAAATTATTGCTGTCAATTGAACCGGAGAAGAGAAAGATTAACTGAAAGTCTTGTCATATTTGAAAGACATTGATTGATTCAAAGTGCTGATCATTGCAGTACTGAATCATTGGGATTATGAGAAGTGTTAATATAATGGGGACTGTTCCATATTTGTTTTTAATTCTGAACTTTCTTTCAGAGGATAAGTGTGGAGTGGAGTCAACTTTATGCTGGAGTGAAAGCCCAGTGGAGGTGGGGCGATGGACTGTTAAATATGCACTCAGAATGTAGTGACTATTCAACCCTTGGGGTAGGTAATTTGTTTATAACTATTGTATACATTTCATTAAAATTTCATTTCATTTCTGTTGGATTATCTGTAACAAAAAAACTTGCATGTTTGTGGGGATAAAAGAAACCTTATTTCTGAGGGAGTATTTGTATGTTTATATCAACCCAAAGGGGAACTTGTACAAAATATCCTTTCTGGTGATGAACATGGGAATGAGAGGCATTTAAAATGTTAGCAACAATGGAAAGCAATTGAACTGATTGAAATCAATATAGTATATGAATGAAAAGTTTCATCAAAAATAATCTGTTTCATCCACTAGCTGGAGATGTAGTTCTCATTCTCTCATCCATATTCTGTGTACTGATTTGCAGTTAGAACATTTTGGCCCAGAATTTGAAACAGACTAGATCCAAAACGATACCAGTTTCTCCTTCAATAGTCATTTCTTGACCAGCTGAATACATCTAGCATTTTCTGTTTTTGTTTTAGATTTACAGTATTTGCGTTTTAAAAAAAAATTTGTCCCAGATTTTTTTGGCAACAGCACACTGTTTGGTGTTCCCCTACTGACTGATTTGCACTTACTTGAAGCAGATCTTTGAACAACATCTTGCTGAGAGAGGCTGGCTCCAGCATGATCGGAAAAGCCTTGTGCAGCACAGGGTCTTCTGGTGATAAACACCAACAACTGGTGGACCCTGAACAAGCTCCACTCACTGATGCTTTGTCTATCACTTAAAATCCACCCAGGCTTTTCCAGCTGCCAAAACTCCCAAATGTTTATTTTCAAATACTTAATAAAACAGATTAAAATGTGAAACGACTAATCTACATAAAACTATAGGGAATAAGATTGCCTTATTTGTCACATGTATATCGAAACATACAGTGAAATGTGTCATTTCCATCAAATCAAAGTAGCAAAGATTAGGCTGAGGGCAGCCCACAATTGTCACCATTCTTCTGGCGACAATGAGGCACCCAGTGCTCACTAACTCTAATCCATACATAGTTGGAATCTGGGAGGAAACCAGAGCACCCAGAGGAAACCCACGTAGTCACAGGAAGACTACAGATAGTGATGGGAATTGAACCATGACCTTTCAGTCGGTGCTGTAAAGCATTGTGCTAACTGCTACACTATAGGAACTAATGCATTATTTCATTAATTAAATTAAAATTATTAAATCCATATAATGAATTAAAAGTAGTATGAATTGCATTAAACTTGTTTTTTTTCCCTTCATAGTTATTCCTCTCCATAGAAAAGAATGAGGTTATTGAACTACTGCCAAGTCTAACCTTGCGCAAGTTCAGTGGGCGTATTCCACAGCTTAAATTTTGGGAAGTGGTAGTGCATCAGAAGTCCTTTCCTGTTTGTTGAGAGTATTTAAGGACGGTGACCAAAAGTGCACTCAGAAGAGATCTGTTAGTCCTGACGAAGGGTCTCGGCCCGAAATGTCGACTGTACCTCTTCCTAGAGATGCTGCCTGGCCTGCTGTGTTCACCAGCAACTTTGATGTGTGTTGCTCTCTTTTTAAGTATGTGAGATGAAATATTTGGAGTTGTGTTGAGCTTAGATGTCCCTTCACTCATGGTAGTGGAAAAGTTACACTTGAGTTACAAAAACGGATAATGAGACGGGTTGTAAGAAACGTGAACAAGGAAGGATAAGGAATTATCTTCAAGTGATGCATTTGATAAAAGCTGATAAAGATGGGCTAAATGGATTTTGTACATTAGTCAGTTTATGAATGAACAGCTTGTGAATGTAGAGGTTAGTACTGAGTCTGAAAATGACTAAAAGACAGGGATCAGAGGAGGTAAGATAGAAATGTTATTATGAATGCTTTGCAGGTGACCTTAAGTCTGTTGTTGTGCAGAACATGATGGGTTTTGCAGGTTGTTGAGTTTGTGTACTATGAGACATGTTTCACAGACAAAACTGATGAGTCAAACATGGGGATGTGTTGGTGGAGAAAGGTAGAGGTAGATATCATCAGAATCATCTGTTTGTCCACAGGTGATAAACATTAAGGACAGCACAGCAGTGTAGCGGTTAGTGTAATGCTATTACAGCGCCAGAGACACAGCTGGAATTGTACCACTTCTGCAAAGAGTTTGTATGTTCTCCCTATGACCACATGTGTTTCCTCAGGGTGCTCCAGTTTCCTCCAGTATTCCAAAGATGTACGGGTTAGTAGGCTAATTGGTCACATGCCTGTGATTGGGGTCATAGGACCAGAAGGCTCTGTTACTGTGCTATATCTAAATGAATAAAATTTAAAATATTACTTTTAATGTTTCTTCGTCACTTTACACAGCATTTTTATTTTGTTTTTATGATTGATACCCTTGAAGTTTACTATTATTAGACAATGCTTGGAACTAGGAATGGAGATCATCTAGCTGACGCTAAGTTTCCCAGTTACTTGAGATGCAGAGATACAGGATGATTTTTGAACTTTAAACCTGTGCTGATTCCTGGTTTCTGTCTTCTGTGTTGATTGTCTACTCTACAGGGAGAGGTTTTTTTTATTGTGAATGGCAAGTTCAGAAAGTGACCACCCTTCCTCACATGACACAAGTTAAGATAACTAACATTGATATTTGAAATGGAACTCTTCTGTCCGTGGTTGCGGGAAGCTTCACAATTGCTTGATAATAAGCTAGCAAAATGAACAAAGGAATGCAAGCTGTGATATGCTCAATAATGATTCATTTGATTTCAAATTGGATTCATTTTATTAGTGTACAGGCATAATGAAGCCTTGAGAGGGAAAGTGATCTGGAGTTAAAAGGTTCATGGATGATGCACTCCTGGAATGTAATGAAGCAAAGCAATAAATGGAATGGAATAGATGAAATGATCTAGTAAACAAATGATCTAGTAAGCAAACAAACAGGTATCTCTTCTCACACCAAAAGAACAGTGCATTTCAGTTGCTGTGATAACAAAGTCAATGTGATTAATTTCATGTTGAGGAAGGTCAACCAGAGCGTAGGGAAAAAAATTTTACTTCAAGGGACCTGATCTAAATAATGTAACACACACAAAATGCTAGAGGAATTCAGCAGGTCAGGCAGCATCTACAGAAATGAATAAATAGCTGACGTTTTGGGCTGAGTCTGAGAAGGGGGAACATGCCAGAATAAAACGTTGGGGGAAGGGGAAGGTGGTAGCTGAGGCCAGGTGTGGGAAAGGTCATTGCCTGGAAAAGAAAGAATCTAAGCAGGTCCGGGTGAGTACATGGTCGGAGAGTCAGGGCAGTATCTCAGCGGTTGGCAGGAGAATAGCATTTAGTAGGACATGATAGACAACTTTCTCGCTAAGGGCAAATGAAGAAAGTTGGTAGAAAAGAGATTGATAATGATTGTTATGAGTGAATTAATGTGCTGAGGATTATGTGATACAGCGACACAAGGAGAATAGAATTCATATAAGATGACTCAGAAAGGGACTTGACAGTCTAGACAATACAGTGATGCAATTAAAGTTTAGGATCCTCAATTACATAGCTGGAGGAATGAAGTGGTAATCCATGAGTGGTTGCTAAGAATATGCAGGAGCTTCATAATGCATTGCTCAGACTCCGTATATATTTCATTCTTTGGTAATCGACCAGTGCAAAGTGTTATGATGAAGGGATTTCACATCTTCAGTAAATTTTGTAGTTATACACAGTTATAAATTTGATCTAATTGAATGAATTACTGTATAAAATTCCTGGTGGCTGCTGCATTAAAAGCGGAACACACAGAAGATGCTGGAGGAGCCCAGCAGGTCCGGCAGCATCTATTAACTGCCCTGATGAAGGGTCTCAGCCCGAAACGTTGGCTGTTGATTTCCTTCCATAGATGGTGTCTGACCTGCTGAGTTCGTCCAGCATTCTTGGATGTGTTGCTCAAGATTTTCAGCATTTGCAGAACCATTTGAGTTTCTGTATTAAAAAGTGCTATTAATTAGCAACAATTTTTTAATAGTTATACTATCAATTTGCATGATTTGCCAAAATTTTTGCCTCTCAGATGGTTGTAGGTTCAAATTCATACCAGAACATGCAGTCTCTGGTGACACTTCAGTTTAACAGGGAAAGGTTGAACAGATTGAGGGGAGATTTGGTAGAGGTTTACAAAGTAATAGGGGGAATAGATAGGGTAAATGCTTTTCCATTGAGGTTGGGTGAGACTAGAACTAGATATCATAGGATGAGGGTGAAAGGTGAAATATTTAAGGGGAGCATGAGAGGGATCTTCTGAGAGTGCGGAACAAGCTGCTAGTAGAAATAGTGGATGTGAGTTCAATTTCAGCATTGAAGAGGAATTTGGGTAGATACATGGCTGGGAGGGGTATGAATAATTATGTTCTGGGTACAGGGCAATGGGACTAGGCAGAGTAACTGTTTGGCATGGACTAGATGGGCTGAATGGCTTGTTTCTGTGCTATATTGCTTCTTGACTCTAGTAGTGATAGAGTGCTAAATTATTATTGGTGCCAAACTTAAAACGATATATTAGTCTAAGGCAACACACACAAAATGCTGGTGAAACTCAGCAGGTCAGGCAGCATCTACAGAAATGAATAAACAGTCGACAGTACATCATTAAAGACCCCTCACACCCTCTCCATGAACCCCTCACACCCTCTCCTTTGTTCTTCTGCCATCAGGCAAACGTTACAGGAGCATCAAAACTAAAACCACAAGGCTACTAAATAGCTTCCTCCCACAGGCAGTCAGACTGCTAAATACTACTGACTCTGCTTTGGACACTTTTAACTTGCACTGGACACTTATAACTTGATTTTAACTGACATGTGGCTGTTGTGTTTTACTATTTATTGTTATGTTTATTATTTAGTGTTGCGTTTGTTATGTTATGATTGCACTGCTTCTGGGAAACGCTGTCTCATTCTGCCCTGCAGAGCTGATGTATGGTTGGAATGACAATAAAGTTTTTTGAATCTTTTGAATTTCAGGCCGTGACCCTTCTTTGGGACTGAAATAGAAGGGGGAAGATGCCAGAATAAAAAGATGGGAGCAGGAGAAAGAGGCTAGCTGCAAGGTGATAGGTGAAGCCAGGTGGGTGGGAAAGGTAAAAGGCTGGAGAAGAAGGACTCTATAACAGATTATTTGGTAAATCATCAGTGTTCATGAGGCTTTTGCTGTAGGCTAATTGACCACTATATTTGCCTGCATAACTTGAAGTGGTAACACTCAGCTGAAATTTATTTGCTGTAATGTGTTTTAGGATGTTAGTTGGAGCTGATAGTTCTATTATTCTTTCAGAATCCATTCCAGTAATTTCCTTCACAATAAGCACTGAAAATAAAGAAGGAAGCAGAGCCAAATACCTGTTTGGGAGCTTTTAAGTTTATTACCTTTTAGCCTCCATTTGTAACCAAGCTTTAAAAAAGTAGTCTGAACCAATTTATTTCAAGTGGCAGAGAGGTTAATGGCTGGTCTAGTTCACGTGATTGAGAAGAAATGACCATTTTCATCGTAAAGCCCGTAAGTGCAATCTGAACACTAGATTCTGCAGATGCTGGAAATTTTGAGGAGCACACACCAAGTGCAGAAGGCACTCAGCTGGTCAGGCAGCGTATATAGAGATGAGTAAACAGTCGGAAATACTTTGGGTCAAGACCCTTCATCAGGACTGGAAAGGAAGGGGACAAAAGCCAGAATAAATAGGTGGGAGGAGGGGAAGGAGTACAAACTGGTAGGTGGGGGGGCAGGGAACTACTGGAAGTTAGGGAATCTGTAGTTTGTTTATAGTATGATCTGAGGTTGCCAGATTAGGTTTACAATTTAAAGTGGCAGCATATCATGAATAAAGTTGTTCTGTTCTTTTTAGCTAATCAGTAGAACTAACTGACATCGATATTAACATCTGTCGATCAGTAACAATTGGTTGAGAGAATGAGATTTTTTACTAAACTGATAACTGTGTGGGAAGAACATTTATCTCTTGGGTGAAGCAAATTCACACTGAGGCTTCTTCCAGTGCATTTGGTGCTCATGGTGAGGTCTCCTCTACACAGGAGATACCAAACACTGATCCGACAACTACTTTGCAGAACACTTACACTTGGTCTGTAAAGATGACCTGAGCTAGCAGTTCTCTGTCCCTTTTAATTCTGCATCCCACTCCCACTATAATCTCCCTGCCTTTTCCCTCCTACTCTGTTCAATAAGGTCACGAAGCAGCTTCTCATCTTCCGACTTGACAATTATACCAATGTCAGGACTTAAGATTCAATTCAACAATATCAGATTACCTTCCTTTCTAGTTTTGTATCTGCATTAGACAGTTCAGATCCAAGGTGATCAACCAGAAATGGTCACTAATTTGAGCAACATATACAAAATGCTGGAGGAACTCAGCATCTACAGTGCCTTGAAAAGTATTCGGCCCCCAACCCTTTGTTCACATAAGTTTTACAACCAAGGATTTTAATCAATATAATTGAGAATTTTTATTTGTGAATCAGATGCTCTGTTTTCACAGCAGAGTCCAAATAAGAGAAAATTCTTAAGAAGCTAAAAACTGCACCTCTTGTAGCTAATGCAGCTGGTAGTTTTTTTGGATAAGTCTATTAGCTTTGCACAATGTGATAGAGCAAAATTTTCCCATTCCTCTGCAAAATTGCTCAAGTTTTCTGGCAGAGGCTAGCAGGTTTTTAACCAGGGTCTCTCTATATTTAGGAGCATTCATCTTCCCATCATTTTGACCAGATTTTCAGTCCCTGCTGCTGAAAGCATTCCCATAGCATGATACTACCACCACCATACTTTACAGTAGGGATGATGTTACCTGGCTGATGCACAGTATTAGATTTACACACACGTCGCTTATTATTGTTGAGGCCATAAAGTTCCACTTTAGTCCCATCCGAACACAAGATCTTCTTCCACATCTTTATCGTATCTTCAAAGCGGCACTTTGCAAAGTCTTCACAGGCAAGGATATGCTTTCTTTAGCCAGGGCTTCTTACTTGCCACTCTTCCATAAATACCTTTTTTGTGCAAGGCCTTAGAGATGATGGAGCCATGAACTTCATTTCCAGCTGCAACACTGAGTTCTACAGCTCACTCAGTGACTGTTGGTGTCAGTTACAAGTACCAATCTTCTCCGGCGACTAAGTTTAGATGGCTGGCCTGACCTAGGCAGTGTAGCTGTGGTTTCATACTTTTTCCACTTTTTCAGGATGGACTGCACAGAGCTCCAAGGTATGCTCAGTGCCTTTGAGATGGCCTTGGTAAGGTAGTATGTATATTGCACGTGAGGACAGTAGTCATTACAAAGGGGAAGAATACTTTTTCAGCCTCACAATTTTGGTTTTTAAGTTTCAGTGAACTGTTGACAGGTTTTGGAATTTTTCTTTTGATGCACAATGTTTTGTAGATTAGCTCAAAAATCCTTCTTAAATACATTTTACATTAAAAAATGAGACGTTAAAATGTGTATATAGTTGTGGTGGCTGAATTCTTTTTCAAGGCAATGTATTCAGTGAAATAAATAGTTGATGTTCAGGGCTGAAACCCTTCATTAGGACTCAATTTAACTAACTTTCTTTCTCACTCCACAGATTCTGCCTGACTTGCTAAGTATTTCCAGTATTCCCTGTTTTTTATTTTAAGTATCAATAATTTGCAGTCTTTTCCATCTCCAGATTTCACATTGCATTCTTTCTCTCTTTTTTTCATTTATCTCCTCCTCTTTACATCACTTCTGGACAGGTCATATTTGATTACCCCAGGCTCTACCATTCTCCTTCAGCTGGTACCACCACCACTTCGAGTCATAGAGGCCTAGAAAATTACAGCACAGAAACTGGCCCTATGGCCCATCTAGTCCGTGCCGAACCATCTAAACTACATACTCCCATCGACCTGCACTGGGACTACAGCCTTCCAGTAACCTGTTCCAACTTCTTGCCTGCTTGCATTAAACTTATCTATACCCCTCAAAATTTTGTATACCTCTATAAAATCTCCACTCAGTCTTCAACATTCCATTAATAAAGTCCTAACCTGTTCAGTTTTTCCACTTAGCTCAGGTCCTCCAGACCTGGCAACATCCTTGTAAACTTTCTCTGTGTTCTTCCTGCCTTATTTTCATCTTTTCTGTAGGTCAGTGACCAAAACTCACACAATACTTCAAAGTTGGCCTCAGCCATGTCTTATACAACTTCAACATTAACATCTCATCTCCTGTACTCAGTACTTAGATTTCTGAAGGCCACTGAGCCATAAGCTTTCTTTATGACCTTATCTACCTGTGAGACCACTTTCAATGAATTATGGACCTATATTCCCTGAACCCTTTGTTGTACCTCACTCCTCAGTGCCCTATCTAACTTGTGTTAGTCATTCTCTTCCCATCCTTACCGTGTCAAAGATATTCTGCACATTCCAACCCTCTATCTCCTCTGCAGTTTAAGCACTATTTGACATATAACTTTTCTGAGTCATGATGAAAGATCATCGTCCTGAAGCATTAGTTCATTTTCTTTTTCCACAGCTGCTGTCTGGCCCTACTAAAATTTTTGGCATTCTCTATTTTTAGTTTAGATTTCCAACATTGGTAACTTTTAGCATTTTCAACATTACTTTTTTTAAATAATAGTTGATCTTTAAAAGTATGTTTCTGGAGATGATACAGCAGTTGTGTACTAACAATAGCTGGCATGAAAGTCCAAAATTCACATCTGACCTGAGTTGATGCCAGCAGAACAATGCTAAGCAATACCATGAACCAGGTAAGGGAAAGAGAAAGTAATTAGGCTTCCCACACTTGTCAGTAAACAGCCAACTCAATATGCTGACATATTGTGCTAGCGTTTTTGACTTCAGCATTTTGTTTCAACAATTATTTCCAAATGCTGCCCATCACAAGTGTTATCTTTGTGGAGTGGCTGTGATGCAGTGTTCTGCAGCATGACAGATAGGTGTTTGGGAACCAAGGGTCACATCTTGTAGGTCAGACATACAGAAAGCAATCTTTGAATTCTAGCCTCAGAACGGTGCAAAGGATGAAACAGCAGTTTACAGCTTGTGGGCTGCTAAGCAGCAATAACCGTCACCAGGAAACTTATTTACTGTGTCTAAACATTAGGTTCCTGTCTCACTTCTGTTTTTATGTGGCACTGTGTTAAAACACACACACTCTCACTCACTCCATTTAAGATTGCAAAGGGCATGACCTCCAATAGAATTCTTGAGCTGAGAAGTTGGGTTGGAACTAGGTATAGTTTATTTTTGGTAAATCCTTTGCCAACATGAACTGGCATTAATAAAAATAAACTTGTATAAAATACCTCTCAGTTTCAGATTTAACATTAAATGTTTGAGTTCTGGCAAAGATTTTGGATTTAAGAAGTTGCCCGTACCTCTTTCCACAGATTCTTTCTGACAAGCTGAGTGTTTCTAGCTGTTTTTTCATTTCATTGCAAATTTCCAATGCCTGATTTTGTTTTATTTTCATGAAGCTTTCTAGTTTGCATAAGATCTCTCTGCAGACAATACCTACACTGAGATGCTTTTGAAATGTTTGGAATAAACTTGTGGTATTGAACTCTTATTGGTAAATGTTGATTTTGTTTCACATTGATTTAAAAAAAACTTCCATTATTGATAATGAGAGTTTGTTAGTGTGCAGCTTATTAGTGTGAATGGAGTAAATTACTGTAGTTAGAATTGGCATTGTGAATAACTTGTTCTGTATGCAATTCAGATGTACAGTACAGTGATATTAGGGTTAGAGTTCAGTAATGCCATCCTTTCCTCTTGGTTTAGATGCATTAATGGTAGTTAATCAATTAAGTCCTGAAAATTTAATTCAATAAAACTTGGATCAACTGCTTAAAAATAATGTTGATTTTGCTTAAAATATTCCAAAAATGTTGAACTCTGCAGCACAGTAGAAACGTTAGTTTTGAAAAATATTTGAAAAAAATATATGTATGCTTGAAATAATTAGCAACAAAACAATAAAGCAGGAAACTTGGCCTAGGATATTTATAAAAGGTCTAAAATGCTACTATGCAGGAGTTCTGCTAGAATTTGTTCTGTGAGTGTAGAAAGTGATTTTCTTACTTGTAACATGAGCAAAGCATATAATTGGCATAATTCCTAGACTTTTTGTAACAGCACAAGCTCTTAAAATGGCGATTCCTAACGGAAGTCATTACTTCAGGCAGTAGGGCTGAAGTGTATTGCAGAGATCCAAGTCTGACATGTCTTGCAGATGGATCTCTTTCGTAAGCCATAGGTGGGCACCCAGGGGAAGCATTAGTATCACCACTCTAAAAGAGTAACAAAGCTTTACCTTGAACATAAGACGATTAGTTTGTATGTGATAATTGTATTGCTGGTGTCAGTGTTAGTAGTCTCATAAAGAGCCTCTGTACTCTAAGTTTAAGTGGACTTCTATCAAACCGTTAAAACTTGTACATGTCGTCAAGGCCCAAACAGTTTCTTTAGCAGGTAGTTGGTGCTCCAGTTTCATTGTGATGATGACAAACTTGTCTTAGACCAGATGACACTACTGATGCATACCCAGTGTCAGTAAATTCAGTTGGTCTTATTGAGTCGATGTTAAGGAATGCAAATGCAATGTTAGCATTCATTTTGGGAGGACCAGAATACCAAGGCAAGAATGTAATGCTGAGGCTTTATAAAGCAATGGTCGGACAGCAGTTGGAGTACTGTGAGCAGCTTTGGGCCCCTTAGCTGACATTGGAGACGGTCTAGGAAAGATTCACGGGAGTGATCTCTGGAATGAAAGGTTAGCAAATGAGGAGCGTTTGATAGCTCTAGGCCTGCACTCACTGAAGTTTAGAAGAATCAGGGGGAAATCTCACTGAAACATATTGAATATGGAAAGGCCTGCAAGAATGGATGTGGAGAAGATGTTTCATATAGTGGGGGATTCTAGGACCAGTGGGCACAATCTCAGAATATAAGGATGTCCCTTTAGAAAAGAAATGAGGAGAAATTTCGTTAGCTAGAGGGTGGTGAATCTGTGGAAATCATTGCCACAGATAGTTGTCCAGGCTAAGTCACTCATTGGGTATATTTAAAGTGGAGGTTGATAGGTTCTTGATTAATCAGGGCATTAAAGGTTAAAAAGAGAGGGCAGGAGAATGAGGGATAATAAATCAGCTATGGTGAAATGGTGGAACAGGCTCGATGGACCCAATGGCTTAATTCTGCTCCTTATTGTGACTGGGGTCTGCAAGTGAGGAAATCAAGGATCAAAAGAGAAGGTATTAAGGCCAAGGTCCTGAAGCTTATTGATTAGTTTTCAAGAATAATAGTACTAAATGCCGAGCTGCCAGATATACAATGACACTTGAATGCATCAAATGGCCTAATTCTGCTCCTATGTCTTAATGTCTTGTGATCTGTTTGGCCAGGGTGAACCTACCAAGAGCCAAAGCAAAAGGCCCTATCTCCAGCCAACATAGCTCTCCAGGTCATTAATGCACGTAAGCTTCCAAACCCTACAACAAGATTGTGGTCCTCTTGGGGTTAAGAATAAATAGCTCTAAGTAAAGATCGCCTGTCATGTAGGCACAAACATCTTTGGTATTATATTGAGGTTTACTGCATGCAAAACCCACAACAAAATAAAATTAGAGGTACTTATAATGTGCTTTCTCAGCACAGCTTTTATAGAAAGGATAAAGTAGTGGAAAGGAGTGGTGGGAGGAGAAGATAGCAGCACGCCACGCGCGCGCTGCTTTCCGGTGAAAATGATATCATATCCGTTAAATAGGGACCGTGGACAATTCTGATTTGATGGAGACAGACGTGAAAGCACAGAGGAACATCTGGAGAAATTTCTGAAACGCCGGTTTGCTGCTGCTGTTACTGGGCGATTGAGAATCTTCCGAGGGAAGGCCCCAAAATCCCCGGCTTTGCCGGTGACCGAGATTAAGGTCGAATCGTTCGGATAGAGATGGTGCTTGGTACTTGGTGTCGGAGGGCTGATCGGAGGCTCGAAGTTTTCGGACGACTCATAGTCAGACTGTGGTTGGGCATGGCAGGGAGAGTTTTCTTCCTTCTCCCGTCTGCGTGAGATGTGGGACAGTTGAGAAACTTTGAACTTTTTTACTGTGCACTGTTGCACTGTTGCAACTATATGTTATAATTAGGTGGTTTTGTTAGTTTTTTCAGTCTTGGTCTGTCCTGTGTTTTGTGATATCACACCGGAGGAATATTGTATCATTTCTTAATGCATGCATTACTAAATGACAATAAAAGAGGACTGTGTGTTCTCATAATCTAATAATCTAATATTATGATATAGAAAAATGCGAGGTTTGGGCAATATTTGAAAGATTTGAGCAACACACACAAAATGCTGGTGGAATGCAGCAGGCCAGACAGCATCCATAGGAAGAAGCACAGTTGACGTTTCGGGCTGAGACCCTTTGTCAGGACTAACTGAAAGAAGAGATAGTAAGAGATTTGAAAGTGGGAGGGGGAGGTTTGAAAGATCTGAATAGATTACAGAGAACTATAGAGGGAATCAACATTTTGAAAAGTTATGAATGATAGCATTCTCAGACATACGGAGTACCTAACTAAAATCAAAGTAAAAATGGGAATGGAATTCTCTAGGAAGTTTTGGGTCAAACTGAAGTACAGATTGACAGTTGATTGAATTAGAATTTTAACTAAAACAGTTAAAGAAACTGCAAATTAATTGACAGTTAACAGAAGCTCCTTATCAGTGGCAGTTAACAGTTAAAACAGTCAATCAGGTAAGAAATTACTTTCAGCAAGAGGCTGAATCAGGACTTGTAAATAGGGTGGGGCTCTAAAAGGTGTATAAATGTAAATTGTTTCCGTTGGTGCTGAGTAGACTGCATATTATCTGGAAGTTGAAGGTTCAGCAAGAGTATGTAAGACTGGAAGAGAGAGGCTGCATCTTGTTTACGTGTAGTGCCTAGTGTAAACTTGAGGCAGTAACTATTTAAAATGTTGCCAAAAGTTTAATTGCTTAGTGCAGGTTATTATATTTATTAAAAACTGCAACAGCCTTTAAATAACAGACTCAAATACACAGAGCAAATAGCGTGGCTTATGAATATTGAAATTGCACAGTAAACATGTTGGCAGGCAATGTGTCTGCTCTGATCAGCGATCTGCAGTGTGAGTTCAGTCTGCAAATACATTATATAGGAATCAGAAGGATTATTTGGGCACTTCATCATAGACCATGCTCCCAACTTTTGTGAGTTAGTTGGAAATGGTTAAGGAGCACCTTGTTTAAGACGGCAGTCTGAGTGATCTGGAGGAGAAGAAGCTGCAGAAATTAATCCTGTCCATCAGGTTCAATATTGTGGCAACCTGCAAGGAAAAGGCTAAAGATTGTTCACACAAAATAATCCGCAGATGCTGAGGTCAAAGCAACACTGACGAAGGGTTCCGGCCCGAAACGTCGACTCATCATTTCCAGGGATGCTGCCCGACCTGCTGAGTTCCTCCAGTGTGTTGTGAGTGTTGCTAAAAATTGTTCAAATGCTTGAGAAAGAATGGAAGTGTAATGTTCTTGGAATTCAAAGTTCAAAGTAAATTTATTGTTGAAGTTCATATATGTCACTATATATAACCCTGCCATTCATTTCTTGTAAGCATAATCAATAAATCTTTAAAATAATAATCATAACAGAATCAATGAAAGACTGCACTAACTAGGATGTTCAAGTAGTGTGTCAAAGATAGCAAACTGTGCAAATACAAATAAATAAATAAATAAATAAATAAGCAATAAATATCGAGGAGATGAGATGAAGTGTCCTTGAAAGTGTCCATTGGTTTTGGGAACATTTCAGTGATGGGGCACATGAAGCTGAGTGAAGTTATCTCCTTTGGTTGAAGAACCTGGTGGTTAAGGGGTAGTTACTGTTCCTGAACGTGAGGGTCTGAGTCGTGAGCCTCCTGTACTTTCTTCCTGATGGCGTCAATGGGAAGAGAGCATGTCTTGGTTGTGGGAGACCCTGACGATGGATGCTGCTTTCCTGTGACAGTGCTTCATGCAGATGTGCTCAGTGGTGGGCAGGACTTTACCCGTGATGGGCTGGACCATATCCAATATTTGGTGATTAGAAAGACAAGTTGCACACATCAAAGTTGCTGGTGAACGTAGCAGGCCAGGCAGCATCTCTAGGAAGAGGTACAGTCGACGTTTCGGGCCGAGACCCTTCATCAGGACTAACTGAAAGAAGAGCTAGTAAGAGATTTGAAAGTGGGAGGGGGAGGAGGAGATCCAGAATGATAGGATTAGACAGGAGGGGGAGGGATGGAGCCAAGAGCTGGACAGGTGATTGGCAAAGGAGATATGAGAGGATCATGGGACAGGAGGCCTAGGGAGAAAGAAAAGGGGGAGGGGTGAAGCCCAGAGGATGGGCAAGGAGTATAGTGAGAGGGACAGAGGGAGAAAAAGGAGAGAGAGAAAAAGAATATATATATAATAAATAAATAACGGATGGGGTATGAGGGGGAGGAGGGGCATTAATGGAAGTTAGAGAAGTCAATGTTCATGCCATCAGGTTGGAGGCTACCCAGACGGAATATAAGGTGTTATTCCTCCAACCTGAGTGTGGCTTCATCTTTACAGTAGAGGAGGCTGTGGATAGACATATCAGAATCAGAATGGGACGTGGTATTAAAATGTGTGTCCACTGGGAGATCCTGCTTTCTCTGGCGGACAGAGCGTAGATGTTCAGCGAAACCGTCTCCCAGTCTGCGCTGGGTCTCGCCAATATATAGAAGGCCACATCAGGAGTACCGGATGCAGTATATCACCCCAGCCGACTCACAGGTGAAGTGTCACCTCACCTGGAAGGACTGTCTGGGGCCCTGAATGGTGGTAAGGGAGGAAGTGTAAGGGCATGTGTAGCCCTTACAAGGATAGGTGCCGGGAGGGAGATCGGTGGGGACGGATGGGGGGGAACGAATGGAGAAGGGAGTCGCGTAGGGAGCGATCCCTGCGGAAAGCGGGGGGGGCGGGGAGGGAAAGATGTGCTTAGTGGTGGGATCCTGTTGGAGGTGGCAGAAGTTATGGAGAATTATATGTTGGACCCAGAGGCTGGTGGGGTGGTAGGTGAGGACCAAGGGAACCCTATTCCTAGTGGCGTGGCGGGAGGATGGGGTGAGAGCAGATGTGCGTGAAATGGGAGAGATGTGTTTGATTGCAGAGTTGATAATGGAGGAAAGGAAGCCTCTTTCTTTAAAAAAGGAGGACATCTCCTTCGTCCCGGAATGAAAAGCCTCATCCTGAGAGCAGATGCGGCGGAGAAGGAGGAATTGCGAGAAGGGGATGGTTAGTCCTGACGAAGGGTCTTGGCCTGAAACATTGACTGTACCTCTTCGTATAGATGCTGCCTGGCCTGCTGCGTTCACCAGCAACTTTTATGTGTGTTGCTTGAAATTCCAGCATCTGCAGATTTCCTCGTGTTTGCGAGAGAGACAAGTTGCATACTTTTTAAAGAGAATGGATAATCTGTCAATATATATGTTGAGACTTTATGAAGCACTGATGATGCCTCACTTAGAGTATTTTGAGCATTTTTGGGCCCCTTATCTTCAAAAGGATTTGCTGAAACTGGAGACGGTTCAAATGAGGTTCACAAAAATGATTCCAGGATTGAATGGCTTGTCATAGGAAGAGCGTTTGATGGTTCTGGACCTGTACTCATTAGAATTCAGAAGAATGAGGGTTGACCTCATTGCAACCAATTGAATGGTGAAAGGCCTTGATAGAATGGATGTGGAAAGTATGTTTCCTTTGGTTGGGGTGTCTAAGACCAGAGGACACAGCCTCAGAATAGAGGGTTGTCCTTTTAGAATGGAAATGTGGAGGAATTTCTTTAGCCAGAGAGTAGTGAATCTTTGGAATTCTTTGCCACAGGCAGCTTTGGAGGCTAAGTCTTTATGTATATCTAAGGCAGAGATTGATAGGTTCTTAATTAGTTGGGCATGAAGGGATAAGTGGAGAAGGTAGGAGTTGGAAAAAATGGATTAGCCATGATAAAATGGCAGAGCAGACTCAATGGGCCAAATGACCTAATTCTGCTCCTATGTCTTATGGTATTATATGGGATGGAGACATTTCAAATTCAGAGTTCAGGGTCCCATTATTGGGCAGTCCGGGGGTCATTAGTGAAGTTTGAAGCCCAAAGGTCAATTGGAAGTCTGGCAGTCGAAGGCCAGTAGCTGAAGTCTGCACACTGGAGGCTGAAGACTGGAAGCCAAAGGTCCATGTGAGTGGGAGGGAGCAAAGGTTTTTTTTTTAGTGTTGCTGTTTTGTTGCTTGTTCTGTTTTGTTATATTGCGTTCACCAGCAACTTTGATGTATGTTGTTATATTTTGTGTTGTTTTGCCGAGATTGTGGGTATGCTGTGATGGTACTGGAATAGAAACAGAAACAGAAAACATACAGCACATTACAGGCCCTTCAGCCCACAAAGCTGTGCCAAACATGTCCCTACCTTAGAATTACCCAGCCTTTACCCATAGCCCTCTATTTTTCTAAGCTCCGTGCAGCCATCCAGGAATCTCTTAAAAGACCCTATTGTTTCCGCCGCCGCCGGCAGCCCATTTCATACACTCACCACTCTCTGTGTAAAAAAAAACTTACCTCTGACATCTCCCCTGTACCTACTTCCAAGCACCTTAAAACTATGCCCTCTCATTCTAGCCATTTCAGCCCTGGGGAAAAGCCTCTGACTATCCACATGATCAATGCCTCTCATTATCTTGTACACCTCTATCAGGTCACCTCTCATCTTCCGTCGCTCCAAGGAGAAAAGGCCAAGTTCACTTAACCTATTTTCAAAGGCATGCTCCCCAATCCAGGCAACAGCCTTGTAAGTCTCCTCTGCACCCTTTCTATGGTTTCCACATCCTTCCTGCAGTGAGGCGACCAGAATTGAGCACAGTACTCCAAGTGGGGTCTGACCAGGGTCCTGTATAGCTGCAACATTACCTCTCGGCTCTTAAACTCAATCCCACGATTGATGAAGGCCAATGCACCGTACGCCTTCTTAACCACAGAGTCAACTTGTGCAGCAGCTTTGACTGTCCTATGGTATCGGACCCCAAGATCCCTCTGATCCTCCACACTGTGGGGTGACACTTGCAGGCTCCTCCAGCACATCCGTGGGTGTCTTGGTTGTTAATGTAAATGACGGATTTAACTGTACGTGTGATAAATCTGAATCTTAATTGAGGGGAATGCTTTTTGGTAGAGGAAGAGATCAAAAGATAAGGAATAAGTAGCAGTGAGGATTTGTACATAATACTTGGAAGCTAAACTAAAGAACTGGACCGTAAGGATAATTAATTCCTGATTATTACCTGTACTATCTGCAGAATGACATGGAGAAAAATCGAATCAGAATCAGGTTTAGTATCGCTGGCAGCTGTCATGAAATTTGCAGTTTTGTGACAGTGATACATTGCAATACATAATCAAAAACAAAACTATAAATCACAATGAGTACATGTACAATCTGAGTCTGAGGTTGCTATCGGTGAGAGTTGACCGTGGATGTTGTGTTCTAGCAATATCCATGCTAGTTTTAGTGAAAGCATAAACAGTTAAAACAGTAATGCTTTTGAAAATGGCTGTAAGGACTGACAAATCTCCAGGACCAGAATGATTCAAACCCAGGGTTTGAATAGAACCAGGTGAGAGCATGGTCAACGCCACATATAATTAACTAAAGGCATCTGTTAGTCTTGCGAGACCATGGATCTGCGCCTGGAAAGTCTTCACTCTCCAGGGCGCAGGCCTGGGCAAGGTTGTATGGGAGACCAGCAGTTGCCCATGCTGCAAGTCTCCCCTCTCCACGACACCAATGTTGTCCAAGGGAAGGGCATTAGGACCCATACAGCTTGGCACCAATGCCACATATATAAGGTTCCCATTGTCTTTATTCAGAAAGTTATTCCCTTACATTGGCAAATGGCAGTTCCCTCCCTCTTCTTCATTGAAGGTTAGAGTGGAATCATAAAAAACTGAAGAGTGGTCAATTTGATACTTGTTGTCGGGAAGTCACCAGCAATTATAATAAAGGATACTGTCTGAACAGCGTGAAAAAACATGAAGTCACCTCTCCAAATTTCTAATCTGTTTTCAGGTGTTAGGGATCCCCACTTTTACCAAAGTTGACAAATGTCCTCCAACGGGATGGAGGTATGGCTGTGGAGAGCCGCAATCTTTTGGGGAAAGGCTGGGCAGACAAAAATTTAGAAAACAGAGGAGAATGTGCCTCTTGTCCATCTCCTGAGTAAACGCACATGCAAAAATAATATTTAAAATCTCCCTCGTATGTTTTGTCTCCTCATATGGATTACCATTCTGATCTTCCATAGGATTAATTTTTTCCCTTCAAGTGCCTCCCTCAGGGATGTTTCATCTTGTGCCACATAGAATTTTGGGTCGTTCATTTAAAAAGGAGATAGTTTTTGTCTTTTGAGTGGGTCTTGAGTCTTTAGAACTCTTCCTCAAAGGGAAGAAGAATTTTGAAATCATTTTAGGTAGAGGTAGGTAGTGTCTTGATAAGGGGGTGAAAGGTGCCAGTAGGTTGCAGATTGAAGGTTTGAGATTATATTCAAAGCTGCAAAGTCTTACTTAATGGTACATCAGGCTCAAGGAACTTTTGTTTATAATAATGTCAAATTGTGAAAAGTTCTTGTAACTTGTGGTATGTTTGTATTTATGAGAGAGCAAGATTGTAATATGCCATTTTACCTTTTGTTTTGCTGTTCCAGCAGTCATCAAAAATAAAACAGATACATTTCAAAGTTAGACCAGTGTTTAAATGAGACCAGGGAGAGTTGATTTCATTTAATTTGCTCTGCTTGTTATTATTTTGACATTTATTTTACATACTGACGGTAGAGGAAATAAGGAAGTGATATAATTTTTGTGCCTTGCAGCTAATTATCTGGAGGAGGAGACACCCCTCCATCGAACGATGTCTGAGCTTTTTTCTCTATATTTCTGGATAAGCAGATTTGGACAGGGTGTTAGGCTGTCTTGCCAACTACAACTTTTTTTTGTGTTGCATCAGAAGCTATGTGTTTAAGATAAATTATGCTTTAGGGTGGAATTCCTTACTTAATTTTTTGCCAAAGACTTGACTGTGAGTAATAGACAGTACAGTAGAGCTTTAGCAGAATGCAGGAGCAGCCATTGTGAGGTCCACTTTAGGGAGTGAAGAATGTGATGATACAATGAGAACCATGTGTTAGGGCAATTGATGAAGGGAAATATTTGCCTATGGCTCTACTTTTTCCCATTCATTCCTTGGCTGGATTTATTTTCACCCATCTCTTTGTATGTTCAAATGTACTAGAGATTAATGTAACCCTTTCCAGTGGAACGTTTATCGTCTTAGGGAGGAGAAAGGACTGTTTATCATTTCATTGGTTCACGTGTGCCTCCAGCAGCCGGTTCACCATGTAGGACTTTTAGGAGGTAGTGAGTTCCACCTACCCTTTTGAGAAGGTGGAATGCAATGGGACAGGAGTGTAGCACGCACAACATTCTGGAGGAACTCAGCAGCTGAGGCAGCATTTGTAGAGGGGAATAAAGAGTGTTTCAGGCTGAGGCCCTTCATCAGGACTGGAAAGGAATGGGGGAAAACGCCAGAATAAGAAGGTGCGGGAAGGGGAAGGAGGACAAGGTGGGAGGTGATTAGTGAAGCCAGGTGAGAGGACAGGAGTGTTTTTTTTTGTTTCTGAAGCTGTTCAAAATATAGAGGATGTGATCATCATCTGAAAAATTCTATCCCTTGTGCTCCAGAAGCAGCTTAAAGACTTTATATAAATGCATGCTTTTATTGAATTTAAATATATGTTAGCTCATTTGTATAAATGCAAGCATCCACCAAAATGCAAAACTAGATCATGTATTCTCTGAAAGGCGAATGGGTAATTATCCTGACTGTTAGCTAAGCGAGCCTGATAAACACAACAGGGATTGAGAGTATGACAACAATTCAGAATTATTTAATGGGTCCAGAATCTGAATTGGTTATCCAATCAAGAAATAGAGTGGGAATAAGGAGGTCTTTATCAGGATGACAGATTATGACTATTGAGGTACTGCAAGGAATAGACTATTCAGTCTTTATCAAGATCTATCCTGTGCTCAACATATTGATGCAATTATGAAGAAGGCAGGTCTGCTGCTTTATTTCATTAGGAGTTTGAAGAGATTGGTATGCCTCCAAAGATTCTAACAAATATCTACAGATGTACCATCGAGAGCATTCTAACTGGTTGCAACACCAACTAGTGCGGAGGGGCCACTGAACAGGATCAGAAAAAAACTGCAGAGGGTTGTAAACTCAGCCAGCTCCATCGTGGGCACTGGCCTCCACAGCATTGAGGACCCCATACCCAGGACATGCTCTCTTCTCATTGCTACTATCAGGAAGGAATTACAGGAGCCTGAAGACAAAACTCAACATTTTGGAACAGCTTCTTTCCCTCTGCTATATTTCTGAATAGTCAATGAATCGACCCCTGAACACAACCTCTCTTTTTCCATTACTTATTTAATTTAATATTTTGTATATATATTTCCTTTTGTAATTTATAGTAGTTTTTAATGTACAGGTTGACCATCACTAAGCCGGCACCATTGGGACCTGAGGAGTGCCGGATTAGTGAAAATGCTGAATTGCAGAAGGATCACGTTAAGCATAATCCGTGCTGGATTATTGAAGGAACCGGATTACAGGTAGTCGGATTAGTGAAGGTCGACCTGTATTACACTGTACTGCTACCACAAAACAACAAATTTCATGGCAGTTGTCAGTGATACTAAACCTGATTTTGATTCTCAGTTATTTACCCAAAGGGACCAAATCTGCAGACAAAACTAAGCTAGGTAGGATTCTGAGAATGGAGCAAGAGGCTTCCAGGGCACACGGACAACAATAGTAAGGGATAGAAGCACAACAGATGAAACAGAATGTGGGAAAAACATTTGACAATCTACAATGGGATACATATCAGTATTTGTTAAATGGTGAAGAATTAGGTATTACAGATGTTTAAAGAGACCTATGTATCATTGGATACAAGTTGCTGAAGGCCAACATACAGATGTAGCAAATGCCGTGTTAGTCTTTATTGGGAAAGGGTTTGAGAAAGGGAGTAAGGAAGCCTTTCCGCAGTTGTACAGAGAACTGCATATGGATTATCATGTTCTGTTTGGCCTCCTTGACAAAGAAAGGATGTAATTGCTATAGAGGGAGAATGCAGCACAGCTTCAGTCGACTTGTTCCGGAGATGGCAAGTTTGCTCTTTGAAGAGGAAGTGAGTGCTCTAGATCTTAAAGACCGAAAGGAAGTCTCATGGACGCATACGTAAAGCATTGGCACTGCTTCCTGCACGCATGCTGAGCTCGTTGCCTCCAACTTTCACCCTACCCTCAGGTTTACCTGGTTCATTTCCGATACCTCGCTCCCCTTTCTTGACCTTTCTGTCTCTATCTCTGGAGACAGCTTATCTACTGATATCTACTATAAGCCTACGGACTCTCACAGCTACCTGGACCATTCCTTCTCCCACCCTGACTCTTGCAAAAATCCCATCCCCTTCTCGCAATTCCTCTGTCTCCACTGCATCTGCTCTCTGGATGAGGCCTTTCATTCCAGGACAAAGGAGATGTCCTTTTTTAAAGAAGGGGGCTTCCCTTCCTCCACCATCAACTCTGCTCTCAAACGCATCTCTCCCATTTCACTTACATCTGCTCTCACCCCATCCTTCTGCCACCCCACGAGGAATAGGGTTCCCCTTGTCCTCACCTACCACCCCACCAGCCTCCGGGTCCAACATATAATTCAACGTAACTTCCGCCACCTCCAATGGGATCCCACCACTAAGCACATCTTTCCCTCCCCCCGCTTTCTGCTTTCCGCAGGGATCGCTCCCTACGCGACTCCCTTGTCCATTTGTCCACCCCCATCCCTTCCCACCGATCTCCCTCCCAGCACTTATCCTTGTAAGCGGAACAAGTGCTACACATGCCCTTACACTTCCTCCCTTACCACCATTCAGGGCCCCAGACAGTCCTTCCAGGTGAGGCGACACTTCACCTGTGAGTCGGCTGGGGTGATATACTGCGTCCGGTGCTCCCAATGTGGCCTTCTATATATGGGCGAGACCCAGCGCAGACTGGGAGACAGTTTCGCTGAACACCTACGCTCTGTCTGCCAGAGAAAGCAGGATCTTCCAGTAGACACACATTTTAATTCCACATCCCATTCCCATTCTGATATGTCTATCCACGGCCTCCACTACTGTAAAGATGAATCCACACTCAGGTTGGAGGAACAACACCTTATATTCTGTCTGGGTAGCCTCCAACCTGATGGCATGAACATTGACTTCTCTAACTTTTGTTAATGCCCCATCTGCCCTTTGTACCCCATCCCTTCCTTCCTTCCTTCCTTATTTATCTTTATCTCTGTCTCTGTCTCTCTCGCTCTATACTCCTTGCCCAGCCTCTGGGTCCCCTCCCCCTTTCTTTCTGCCTAGGCCTCCCATCCCATGATCCTCTCCCTTCTCCAGCCTTGTATCCCTTTTGCCAATCAACTTCCCAGCTCTTAGCTCCATCCCTCCCCCTCCTGTCTTCTCCTATCATTTTGGATCTCCCCCTCTCCCTCCCACTTTCAAATCTCTTGCTATCTCTTCTTTCAGTTAGTCCTGATGAAGGGTCTCAGCCCGAAACGTCGACTCTTCCTATAGATGCTGCCTCGCCTGCTGTGTTCACCAGCATTTTTTGTGTGTGTTGCTTGAACTTCCAGCATCTGCAGATTTCCTCGTGTTTTCATTTTCTAAAAGAACTTGACAGTTCAGATGTAGTGAGGATGTTTCCACTGGCTGGGAAGTTCGGGGATCACAATTTCAGAATAAAGTGTGACACGGTGATGTAGCAGCTTCTTTTACACTTTGCAGTACCAGTGATCAGTGTTCAACTCCCACCGCTGTCTGTGAGGAGTTTGCATGTTCTTCCTGTGACCGCATGGGTTTCCCCCGGGTGCGCCAGCTTCCTCCCACGTTCCAAAGACATACAGGTTAGTAAGGGTTAGTAAATTGTGGTCATTCAGTGTTGGTGTGGGAAGTGTAGTGACACTTGCAGACTGACCCCAGCACATCCTCGGAATGTGTTGGTCATTGATGGAAATGGCGCATTTCACTGTATGTTTCAATGCGGATGTGACAAATAAAACTAATGTTTAAATCTTTAAAGATTAGAGTACGAAGTTAAGTGAAATTTCTTCACCAAGGGTGAAGAAATTTTCTACCCCAGTGGATGCTCAGTTATGGTGCTCATTCAAAATGCAGATTGCTGTATGACTGGGCAATAAGGGAACCAAGAGATTTGGGAATAGAGATGGGAAATAGCACTAAGCTACCAGTTCTCTTACTGCGTAACCTGAATACTGCAGAAGGTGAGCATGGGCATTTAACGGGTAGCTTAGTTTACCCCAACTTCAAGCTTTTTATAACTATTTAGTAAACAACAGTTGAATATCTGGCCCACATTTCTGCCCTGCAGTATTACTGCTAACCCATTTATGTACATCGTTCATGAAGTTTGGCTTGAATCCAGAATCTTCTTTGTTAGGATACACTAAAAGACCTCCTGTATCTAATAAACTGGCCACTGAATGTATGTTCATGGTCTTCTGCTGCTGAAGCCCATCCACTTTAAGGTTCAACGTGTTGTGTGTTCAGAGATGCCTTTCTGTACACCACTGTTGTAACATGTGGTTATCTGAGTTACTGTCGCCTGTCTGTCAGCTTGAACCAGTCTGAGTATTCTCCTCTGACTTCTTTCAATTAACAAGATGTTTTCACCCACAGAACTGCCACTCACTGGATTTTTTTTTTCATTTCTCACACCGTTCTCTGTAAACTCAAGAGACCATTGTGCCTGAAAATCACAGAAGATCAGCAGTTCCTGAGATATTCAAACTATCCTGTCTGGCACCAACAATCACTCCACAGTTAAAATCACTTGGATCACATTTCTTCCCCATTCTGATGTTTCGGTCTGAACAACAATTGAACCTCTTGACCACGTCTGCTTGCTTTTATGCATCGAGTTGCTGCCACATGATTGGCTGATTAGATCTTTGCATTAATAAGCAGGTGTACCTGAAAAAGTGACCATTGAATGTAACTGCTACCATTCAAATGAAAACTGGAGGACTATGTGGGAAGGAATTGTTAGATTAATCTTTGAGTTGGTTAAAAGGTCAGCACAACATTATGGGCCAGTACTTTCCTTTAATGTTCTGTGCTCATCTGGGTCAAGCTAACAGTAGTGCTGACCAGTGAAATGCAAGTTATTTTACTTGTTTCCTGTTATTTTTCCTCTGATGAGATCACCCCTTTATTGTTGCTTCCGGGATGATGGCGGGAGAGCTTAAACTGTTCTCTAAACTGATAACGATAGACACCCCATGCTGGATCACTGCCTGCCCTGACTTTTTTTTAGACACCCCACCCTGATTATATCTTTTTGTAGATACCCCACCCTGGATCCTTTTTTTTGTAGACATCCTGCCCTGGATCTTTTTTTCTGTAGACACCCCCCCCCCACTCTATATCTTTTATTTTAGACGCACCCCAGATCTCTTTTTTGTAGACACCCCACCCTGTATCTTTTCTTTTTAGACACCCTGTGATGGTTTTCTGCTTGTCCTAGATCTTCTTTTAACAACTGTCCTCATCTTCTTGGACAGCCCATGATGGTTCTCCATTATTGATGCTGCCCTCACCCGCATCTCCTCCATTTCCAGAATATCTGCACTCACCCCTCCCTTGCCCTCTTAACAATGATAGAGTTCCGCTTGCCCTTACCTACCACCCATGACCCTCCATATCCAACACATTATTCTCAGCAAATTCCACCATGTGCAAATGAATATACCATCAAACGTATGTTTACCTTGCTGCCCTCCACTTTCTGCAGAGATCGCTCCCTCTGTGTATCCCTTGTCCATTCGTCTCTCCCACTAATCTCCCTCCCGGCACTTATCCCTGAAAGTGGCCACAGTGCTACACCTGCCCATTCACCTTCTCCCTCATCTCCATTCAGGGCCCCAAGCAATCCTCCTAGGTGAGGCAAAACTTCACCTGCGAATCTGCTGGGGTTGTCTATTGTGTCTGGTGCTCTTGATGCTGCCTGTACATTGGTGAGACCCTTTGTAAATTAGTGGACTGCTTCGTCGAGCATCTCTGCTGCATCCAGCAAAAGCAGGACTACCTGGTGGCTAGATATTTTAATTCCAGTTCCCATTCTCGTTCTGACCTGTCGGTCCATGGCCTTCTTTTTGCCAAGATGGGACACCCTCAGGATAGAGGAGCAACACCTTATATTCTGTCTGGGTATTTTCCAACCTGATGGCATGAATATCTATTTCTCCTTCTGGTAAAATAAAATTCCTTCCCTCCCCTCTTCTTCTATTTCCCACTCTGGCCTCTTACCTCTTCTCACCTGCCTATTACTTCTCCCTGGGTCTGTTCCCTTTCTGCTATGGTCCACTCTCCTCTCCTATCAGATAGATTCCTTCCTTTCTGCCCTTTTCCTTTTCTACCCTCTTGGCTTCACCTATCGCCGTCTAGCTATCCTTCTCCCCCCCCCCCATCTTTTTATTTCTGGCGTCTTTCCCCTTTCTTTTCAGTTCTGAAGAAGGATCTTGGTCCAAAATATCGACTGTTTATTCATTTCCATGGATGCTGCCTGACCTGCTGAGTTCCTCCAGCATTCTGTGTGTGTTGCTCTGGATTTCCAGCATCTGCAGAATCTCTCGTGTTTCAAAGATTCAAACTGCGTATGTACACAGAATGCAACTGTGAGATTCGTCCACCTACAGGCAGCCCTGAAACAAAGAAACGCCATGGAACCCATTCAAGAAAACATCAAACATCCAATGTGCAAAAGCGATAAATTGCACAAACGACAAAAAGTGTGCAAACGCATAAAATATCAAACATGAAGTGATTTGTAATCCATTGCCTGTAATTGATCCTTGATTTCAATCTTGTCTGCTGTTGTGGACTGTTCTAGCACCGGAAGTGCAAAGATTTGCTAACAGTAAAATAAAGACAAAGACTTATGTGCTAAATGAATAGCAATAAAGCCAATATGATCTAACAATAAACAGATAACATTTTATAAATAAACTTGTTTAAAAGATCATGAATCACATTAACAATTTTATTAAATGATGTTTTTAAATATAAAATTTTTGGCTTTTCCTTTCAAAGTTCAAAGTAAATTTACTATCAAAAGACATTTATATCACCAGATACTACCCTGAGATTCATTTTCTTGCAGGCATTCATAGTAAATAGAAATAAACAATGCAATCAATGAAAACACACACAACAAATAAGGACAAACAGTCAGTGTGCAAAAGACAACAAACTGCAAATACAAAAAGGAGAAAAAAGTAATAATAATGTATAAGCAATAAATTTTAAGAATCTGATTTGTAGAGTCCTTACAAGTATCCATAGGTTTTGTGAATATGATATCATCACTTGCTTAAAAGGTCATGAGTCCATCATGGGTGCTAATCTCCCTAGGATTGAGGACACCTTCAAAAGCAATGCATCAAAAAGGCAGTGTCCATTATTAAGGACCTCCATCATCCAGTATATGCCCTCTTCTCATTACTACCATCAAAGAGCAGGTACAGGAGCCTGAAGAGACACGGTCAACATTTCATTTGAGCCTCTTCCCCTCCGCCATTAGAATTCTGAATAGACAATGAACCCATGTACACTACCTCAGTGTTTTTCCTTTCTTTTTGCACTACTATTTAATTTAATTTTATACATATTATTGTAATTTATTAATTTTTCATTCTCGTTGCAGTGTTCTGCTGACACAAAACAAATTTCACAATGTACGGAATGTTAGTAATATTAAACTTGATTCTGATTCTGAATTTCATCAAGAATTTTATTACATGAATTTTAAAGATGGAACTTTTTGATGTTTCCTTTTGTGGATATGCTATCCTTATTGATGTCCCATCATTTGCACATGCCTTAATGTATTTATTTTCAAATATAATCCCTTGTATGTGGATTATTCCAGTTTCCTTTGCAACTTCTTTACCTCCTTGTTCTGACCTTGGCACAGCAACGTCACAGTAGGGTTGGCAATGCAGTCTTATGTGCTTCAGTTCTTCCCTCTGGATCTCTAGCTGCTGATTTAAATGATTATTAATGGTAATGTTAACACATAAGATGACTAAAATATGTACTTGGTCTTTAGCCTGGATAACATAGTAGCAGAAAGTCATTTGTAGTTTTGTGCTATAGCTTGTGTAACAAGGGTTAAAAGTGGAAAGAAAAGGATAAATTATATTGAATACTTGTTGTGTTTAATTGAACCTAATTAATGTACACATCTCCCTTAATCTACTGACCTGATTATGGTACTAAAGACTTGTGATCCAGGACCAGCTGCATTGCTGTACCAAGTGTTGCATGACTTGGAAGAAAGAAAGAAATAATATTAAATCATTAGAAAGGGATGATATGGAATCAGAAAGCATAGAGTCTTTATGGGTTGAATTAGGAAATGGCAAGGGTTAAAGGACCCTAATGGCAATTGTATACAGGCCTCCAAACAGCAGCTGGGACGTGGATTACAAATTACAGCAGGAGATAGAAAAGGCGTGTCAGAAGGGCATTGTCATGATAATTGTTGGGGATTTTAACATGAGAGTGTATTGGGAAAACCAGGCCAGTACTGGACCTCAAAAAAGAGAATTTATAGAAAGTCTGAGGGATGGCTTTTCGGAACAGCTTGTTGTTGAGCCCACTAGGGGATCGGCTGTACTGAATTGGGTGTTGTGCAATTTTCCAGAGGTGATAAGAGAGCTTAAGGTTAAGGAACCCTTAGGGAACAATGATCACAATATGACTGAGTTCATTCTGAAATTTGAGAAGGAGAAAATAAAATCCAATGTGTTGGTATTTCAGTGGAATAAAGGAAATTATAATGGCATGAGAGGGGAACAAAGGGACTCGAGCAGGAAGGACAGCAGAGCAGCAATGGCTGGAGTTTCTGTGAAAGCTAAGGGAGGTGCAAGACAGATATATTCCAAATGAGAAGAAATTTTCGAATGGAAGAAGGACACTACTGTGGCTGACAAGTGAGGTCAGAGCCAAAGTGAAAGCAAAAGAGAGGGCATACAAGGAAGCCAAATCTAGTGGGAAGATAGAGGATTGGGAAAATTTTAAAAACTTGCAAAAGGAAACTAAGAAGGTCATTAGGAAGGAGAAGATGGATTATGAAAGGAAGCTGGTGACTAATATCAAAAAGATACTCAAAGCTTTTTTAAGTATATAAAGGGTAAAAGAAAGTTGAAGACAGATATAGGACCAATAGAAAATGACGCTGGAGATATTGTAATGAGAGATGCAGAGATGGCAGAGGAACTGAATGCGTATTTTGCATCAGTCTTCACAGTGGAAGACATCTGCAGTGTTCTGGACATTCAAGAGTGTCAAGGAAGTGAAGTATGTGCAGTGAAAATTACGACTGAGAAGGTGCTCAGTAAGCTTAATGGTCTGAGGGTGGATAAATCTCTTGGACCTGATGGAATGCACCCTTGGGTTCTGAAGGAAGTAGATGGAGAGATTGCGGAGGCACTAACAATGATTATTCAAGAATCGATAGATTCTGGCATTGTACCGGATGACTGGGAAATTGCAAATGTTACTACATTATTTAAGAAGGTTGGGAGGCAGCAGAAAGGAAACTATAGACCTGTTAGCCTGACATCAGTGCTTGGGAAGTTGTTGGAATCAATTGTTAGGGAAGAGATTACGGAGTACCTGGAGGCACATGACAAGATAGTTTCCTGGCAGGAAATTCTTTCCTGACTAACCTACTGCAATTTTTTTGAGGAAGTTACAAGCAGGGTAGACAAAGAAGATACAGTAGATAGGTGTACTTGGATTTTTAGAAGTCCTTTGACAAGGTGCTACACATGAGGCTGCTTAGAAAGATAAGAGCCCATGGAATTACAGGGAAGCTCCTAGCATGCATGGAGCATTGGCTGATCGGCAGAAAACAGAGAGTGTGAATAAAGGGATCCTGTTCTGGCTGGCTGCCAGTTTCCAGTGGAGTTCCACAGGGGTCAGTGTTGGGACCGCTGCTTTTTACAATGTATGTCAATGACTTGGACAATGGGATTAATGGATTTGTGGCTAAATTTGATATAAAGATAGGTGGAGGAGCAGGTAGTCTGGAGGAAACAGAGAGCCTGTAGAGAGACTTAAATAGTTTAGGGGAATAGTTAAAGAAGTGGCAAATGAAATACAATATTGGAAAGTGTATGATCATGCACTTTGGCGGAAGAAATAAACAGACAGACTATTATCTAGATGGAGGGAGAATTCAAAATGCAGAGGTGCAAAGGGACTTGGGAGTCATTGTGCAGGATACTCTAAAGGTTAACCTCCAGATTGAGTCAGTGGTACAGAAGGCAAATGCAATGTTGGCATTCATTTTTGGAGGTATAAAATATAAGAGCAGGGATGTGATGTTGAGGCTCTATAAGGCACTCCTGAGACCACACTTGGAGTATTGTGTGTAGTTTTGGGCTCCTTATTTTAGAGAGGATATACTGACATTGATATCCTGGGTATGACTCTAAGCCGCAACCGGTGATGAGGCTCTGATTGGGCACTTTTAGAGCTTTGGGGAAAGTGGAGTTACCCCTTAGTCATTCATTGCTCCCAGGGCCGCTCTGACCTGGAATGGTAGCACCTGCAAGGGTTCCTGCTCAGGATACGAGCGAAGGCCAATGGCAGATCCGGCAGGTTCAGTAACTGAACTTATGACAGAGAAGGCAGATGAGCTAGGACCTCAAATGTCAATGGCTATAGTACAGGTGGATGAACATTTGGGAAGAGAAATGGCAATTTCTTTAGTTCGCCCATCCGAAGGCAATAGCAAACCACCGTTGCTATATACTAGGTTTCCTAGAATCTATTTGCTTAGAAAACCATGGTCAAACTCACAAAATGTATCACACAACAACAGCATCAAGAGGATCTTCAAGACAATTCTGAAGATGCTTCACTCGGTAAGGTTGATTCTGGTCAGCAGGGGATCCCCGACCGTCATCAAGCTACTGCTCATAAAAGCTGAAATAGGTAAAGAACAATGTGGTTTTGTGAAAGACAACACAAAAGCATTTGATAAAGTGAAGCACAATAAGTTATTTGAAATATTACAGAAAACTCTGGATCTAGATCGAAAGACCTCCGCCTAATCAGAAATCTGTACTGGGAACAAACTGCTGCTGTAAGAATAGATGGAGAAGTGAATCAGTTTAAAAAAAATCAAGAGAGGCATTGGACAAGGGTGTGTTTTCTCCCCTGATTTATTTAATGTGTACAGTGAAACAATATTACAAAAAATAAGAGACATCTTGGGAATCAAAGTTGGCGGTGAAAACATCGATAGTTTCAGATATGCAGATGACACTGTGTTAATTGCAAGTACAGAGGAAGACTACAAAACTAATTAATATTGTTGTTGAAGAAAGAGAGATCCATTTTTTGCACTATCAATTGCAAAAAGACAGAATGTATGGCGATATCCAAAGAGAAGGAGCATCCTATCTGCAGGCTGAGAATAAATGGGGAAGACATAAAACAAGTACAGAACTCTTGCTACTTAGGAAGCTGGGTGAGATCAGATGGCAGGTGCGATATGGACATCAAAAGAATAATAGGGATGGCAAAAGACACCTTTACGATAATGAAGAGTATACTGACCAATACTAAACTAGGCATGACAACCCGCCTCAGAGTACTGAAATGTTACGTTTATCCAGTTATGTTATATGGCTCAGAATGTTGGACAATATCTAGTAACATGAGGAAATGAATTGAAGCAACAGAGATCTGGTTTTTGAGGAGGATGCAAAGAATATCATGGACGAAACGAATATCTAATGATGTCATGAACAGAGCAAACACAAAACGAGAAGTAATGTATGAGATCATGAAAAGGCAACGTAACTTCATTGGACATGTGATTAGGAAAGAGGAGCTAGAATGCACGGTAATTATGGGAAAGATTGAAGGGAAGAAAGCAAGAAGAAGATAAAGACAAATGATGATGGATACAGCAGCCAGAGAACTGGAAATGAATACCAATGAATTGATCCACTTGACCCGAAACAGGAGTGTGTGGGCCATGGCCGTCAAAGCTCAAACTGGGCACTGCACCTGATGATGATGATGATACTGACATTGGAGAGGGTTCAGAGAAGATTGACGAGAATGATTCCAGGAATGAAAGGATTACCATATGAGGATCATCTGGCAGCTCTTAGGCTGTATTCCTTGGAGTTCAGGAGATTGAAGGAGTCATCGCTTAGAAATATTCCGAATGTTAAAAGGCCTGAACAGATTAGATATGCCAAAGTTATTTCCCATGGTGGGGGAATGTAGAACATGAGGTCACGACTTTGGGATTGAAAGATGTCCATTTAGAGCAGAGATGTGAAGAAATTACTTTCGTCAAAGGGTGGTAAATCTGTGGAATTCGTTGCCACAAGCGTTTGTGGAAGCCAAGTCATTGAGTGCATTTAAGGCAGAGATGGATAGTTTCTAGATTAGCCAGGGTATCAAAGAGTATGGGGAGAAGGCAGCGGAGTGGGGGTGACTGGAAGAATTGGATCAGCCCATGATTGAATGGCGGAGCAGACCTGATGGGCCAAATGGCTTACTTCTGTTCCTATATCTTATGGTCTTATGACAAGTGCATTGTCGGCATCTACTCAATAAAGTGGAAAATTACCCAGGTATATTTTGCCCATGAAAATCGGGACACATCTAACTGTGCTAATCATTGCATTCTCAATCACCATCAAAAAGACTGAAAAGGATAGTCAAACTGTGCTATTTGGTGGCACTTAAATGGCCACTGTTACTGTGATACTCATTCTGGGTTTCAGCAGGCCTGCTCCATTGCAGCATGGTCCAGTGATGGAGCAAAGAGATCACTTCTAGAGGGGAGCTGCTACAGTCATGTTAATCAGTAATCTACCTTCATTTGAAAAGCAACAGCAATATTGTTACCAAAAAGTCCACCTCCAACATTTTGTGATGTCACCAGTGACCAACAACTTGGATGGACCAGCTACATAAATACTCTGTTTACGCAACAAGTCTGAGCCTGAGTGTTTTATGGAATGTTACTTATCTCCTGGCACCCCAAAGTTTCTCCACCAAAATGTAAAATGATAAAAAAAAAAATGAGCTAAGGGGCTTTTAATGGTGTATGCTTTCCAAAAAGTGTATGTATTCACCTGAACAGTTTGCTTTGGGCAGATGTTAAGTGACTTGTTATGAGGTGATGGTTTTTAAAGAAGAAAGGATTGCTGAATTTGTGCAGATTTATTTCAGAACTTTAACCATCTTGCACACATTTGTCTGAGAATGTCTGCTTTTTGCCCTTTGCCTGATAACTCTGTGAAGTTTAGTTTTCAGAAAATAAAACATAGTTGCTGGTATTTGTTTAGAAGTTTAAGACCTGAAAGACTGACTGAAGGTTAATTTACTCACTGCCCATTACGCTGCTGGTGTTTAGGGCAGAAACAAAGGTGCCTCCACTTTGTTGGTGTCTAGAGCTTCCTTCATTGCGTCAGTAGCTTCTGTTCGGTTTTCACAATTGTCAGTCATGCGACTGGGTGGAGTCTCACAAATACTATCACATTCAGATGTAGAAGGATTCTTCATTGTTGTTTCTGTAACAATTTTGTTTTGCTATTGAGAGTTGTTAGCCCTGAATGGAACTCCCGAACCTGGAGGACCAGTGACCACTTTTAGTCTGGCTTCTACCTTTTGACCTGTTTGGCCAAGAGCCAAAACGTAAAGCCCTGTCTTTGGCCAATATAGCTCTCTGGGTTATTGAGGCATGCAAGCCTCCATATCGTGACAAGATTGTGTTCCTCGTGGAGGGAAGGTTAATTTAGTTTGGTGCTAAAACCAGCAGAGTACATTAAGGGCATGCTCTCTATAATCTTATGATGGTATAACTTTTCCTGGCAGGTGCACATTAGAAGTGGGCATGGGGAATATTGTTCTTTGAAAGAGTTAACCCTGCCATTTCAGCCATGATTTTCTTGGTGGTGGAACAGCAGAATAACCTTGAACACAATTGAATTGCCTGTCAATTTTAAAATGAGGTCATACGACATCTGTGAGATAATTTCATTTAATTTTTGTGTGACTATAGTTTGGCTGTGTTCTTAAGCCTGATTATTAAGTCATTGCCGTCAGGAATAACATGCCTAATACTTGTACTTGACAGCAGTCAGTTCAATAACTAAGGTTTCTTCACTAAGCTGAAGCTAACTGAAAGATGAAATTTCAACTAAATGTACAGAGCATGAGATCATTCTAATCAATACAATGCCTAAATGCCTCACTTTAGTGCATGACATCAGTGCTAGACATTGAGTGGTGGGATGGATTTCACTCTGTATGATTTCCCATGTTAAGATGAGAATTTAGTCATTCATCGTTCTTGGCATATTGTGTGCAGAGATATGAGAATGCCTTAAGGTACTGCAGCAATCCTGTAGTATAACCTGTAATGAAATAAGCAAAGAATGTCAATTGCATTCTTTTATAAATCATTTATAAAAGTGAGAGATTAAATCTAAGTCTCCTCTTATTCTCCTTTTGGGTATTGTAGAACGAAACTCTGCAGATGGAGTAGACAAAAGGTAAAGCTCGCAGAACTAATTTGGCTGCCTGATATATAACGTATGATGTAATCTTTAATCCATTCCAGTACTGTGGACAAATGAAAGTAAACCACAATTTTATCCCTTTGCATCATTCTTATTTTTATGTTTTCCATTTATGCTTTAAGTTCTGCTATTTTGTTTTTAATGTCATGTGTTATTTTCAACAAAATTACTTGATCAATTCCATGTCCTAAGATACTTCAAATAATTTTATTATATTTTTAATAGCAACGTAATTAGATTTGTGATTAGTAAAGTCCAGGTTCATTGCATATAATTATTAATATTACCAGAAAATTGATATTAATTAATATGAGAATAATTATGCATGTACTGTAGTGGTAATCTTGGTCAGAATGGCAGAAGCATTAAAAACTAAACTTGAATGGCCTATAAAATTTGATTCTGAACTGAGATTATATGTTTGAAATCACCCAAGTATTTTTATACATTATGAAATTAGCAGTAACTTTAATTGGTTGTAGGTCCTTCGACAATTTACTAATGGAGGTTCCAGTCAGTATTAGAGATGTTAAAAACACCTGCTTTAACAGTCCTATAATTACTACACCTATCAGTGATTTTCCTGCATTTCTGCTCCTCTAATTCCAGCTGGTAATTTGGGGACTTATTGTGCGATCCCATCAAAGTGATTCAGGTTGTCTTAGAGGACAGTGGTTGATAATGATCACCATCACAAGCCTGGGCAGAAGGTCTGCAGATCCTGAATTGCCCATTTGTCAAGACCCCCCTCTCGGCCCCACCAGCGTAGTCCAAAGGCAAGCTTGTGAAGCAATATGTTTAGCACCAGCTTGGCTGCTGGAGCTGCCTGAAAGACGTTGAATGACATCCAGCCACCTTAGGGGCTCCACTCTGGATTTTCTGTTGGGGTTTACTCCTGTAGCCTCCGTCTATTCCGAGGCTGCCCATGGGGCTATTTACCCATAGCTGGGGGTTTGGCTCACGAGCACCAGGGTGTGTCCACACACCAGTGGGCCTGCATGCTACGTGTGCAGAGGCCACGCCTCTTTCCTGTCCTTTGGTGACACACAGATCAAAGTGATCCCACCTTCCTTATTTCTATGTTCTACACACACACCTTGGACCTTCTGTCCAGCATATCCTATCTAATTACTGCCACGATGATCTCTCTGACCAATAGCATAACACCTGTTTCTCTCTATCCTCTACCTCTTTCACGACAGAAGCATTGATACCCTGGAACATTAAACTGCCAGTCGTGTTCATCCCTCAGTCAAGTTTCCGTAATAGCTACAATATCACAATCCCTTGTGCCAATCTATGCTCTGAGTTGATCTGCCTTGGCTGCCAAACTTCTTACATTAAAATAAATGCTCTTCAGCTGGTCAGGCCTTCCTCACTTGCTTGTGCCCTGCTTGACCTTTCTCACTCTAACCTCTACATTTACTTGAACTTTCATATCTGTTGGACTGCAACTTTAAGCTCTACTTTAGCAATGTAGCGTATATAGCTAAATTGTTCTGCACTGATAGCCTTTTTCACTTGACCAGGTGCCTTTTTTTTTCCTGATCCAGACAACATAGAATTTGGGAGAAGTCATTTCTTGACTTTTTAAATTAACAACAAAGTCACAATTCATTAGCATTGCAGTAAGAGCCTACACGATAGGGTTTTGTGTCCTCCATGTGCCAGTGTTATTTTGGGAAGCTACAATTATTTGAGTAGAAGATACAGTAAGTAAGATATCATTACCAATTAAACTACAGCCAACTTCCTATCATTATGGAGTCAAGGGATATGGGGAGAAGGCAGGAACAGGGTACTGAGTGTGGATGATCAGCCATGATCACAGTGAATAGTGGTGCTGGCTCAAAGGGCCGAATAGTCTACTCCTGCACCTATTGTCTATTACTTCATCACATTTAGGTCTGGATTGCGTTTTTCTTTCTTTTCGAGCTTGATAAGTTTTGTTACTGTGCTGATGATTTAAAGGACCTTTAACAAGGAAAGCATTCGAAGCTCACAATACAGCAAAATGCTGCTCTGAGTATTTCTGTTTAATCATAAATAGTTATTTAGGAGCCAGGTACAGGGAAAAAGAGAATACTGTACTTGTGAACTGAAGGCAGGTTTGTTCCAACGTGTATGGTATTTTAGAAGTGTGAAATTACTTGTCATACTCACCTAATGTCCCTGTAAATACTACTGGTTTCCAGTTTTAGTACCATCATTTTTGGGTATGAGTTTGGCGCCTCACGGGATGCTTATTCTGTTGGGAGAGTCATCGTGCAGTTATAGTGATACTGAGTGACCATGGCAGCTGTCCTCTAAAGAAACCACTATCATACTTCACCATCTGGAGAAAATGTACGTGTCAGAAAATGCAATGGCGACACTTTAGAAGAAGAGATTTGAAGAGAGCAGTCTTTAATTTTAATTTTGCTATGCAACCGTTTTCTTAGTTTTTCTTTTTAGCTCAGGATTTTTACTTGAATTCTTTTTGGTCATTATGTATTCTATATTATATTTGTTATTGTAATTTATAGTTTATTTATGTAATTGCACTGTACTGCTGCCACAAAACAACAAATTTGTCAGTGATGGTAAACCTGTTTCTGAAGCAGCTTTAGCTTTTTATCCCATTCCCACCATCATTTCCAGGCTTTCTCATCAACTTCGTATCATTGAACAGCACCAGCTCCACTCAGACGGAATCAATCTGTGTTCTGTATGAGCATTTTGAAAGACTTATGCAGCATTTTTAAAGAAAACTGTATGAAATAGAAACTCTACGTGCTTGATATTTATTTATCATTCAACACCAGGCAGGCTCTCCCATTGAGCCTACGTTGACCATCAGCACTCAGTGAAACTAATTCCCAATAGTTCCCACATGGGTTTACCACTCACCTGCAATATATATTAGAGCTAATTTATTGTGACCAGTTGGCCTACCAATCTTCACATCTTTGTGAGACAAAAGGAATGAGAAAACCCTAATGGAGATGTAGAGAATATATAAACTTTACCTAGATAGCACCTGAGTTTAAGATTGAATGTGTTCATTGGAAATGTAAGACAGCAGCTATTAGTTACTCCACTATGCTGTCATGTTTTTAAATTTGGAGTTATTTTTTAATAAAACTGTTTCTCAAGTAGACTTTTTTTAGGGAGGGGGTTCAGTTTTTATTAGGCTTATTTATTTTCTTTCCCTTTTAGGAAGAAAGGCTATGAGGATCAAAGAGTTCTAATCTCTGTCAGTGTTTTGCAAAAATTCAAAAGGACAACTTTTTGTCAGTCTGTCATGGTGAATGTTACAGCTGTAGTGAAAACACTAATTTCAAGGTTGCTTAATTGTAAAATATGAGAACATTAAGAGCTACAAGTCTTATCTGTATGTGGTACTTGTATGTTATGAGTTGAAGATGAATTTGAAAGGGTGGATCAGTCATAAAGTCTGGACCACATTGCTTTTTCCAGCTTGGTACTGGGTGACCAACTACCATCCATTAGCATGGCTGAATATAACACAAGTCCTCCCCCAGCATGAATGGGTAACTTTTCACAGAAGGCAGTGAGTCCCTGATTCGAAGATCAGCTGCAAAAGCTGTCACTAAAAATGGATATCTGAATGTTTTTGACAATCTCAAACACTCAGAAAATTGTGCGCCATGAAAACGTAAAAATATATAATTTTGCAAAGCCTAAACATAAAGATGTATACTTCAAAATAAATTTTAAACGTGCTAACCCAAATAAAAATAGCTGTTCTCACAGAGGCTATTTGATCCCATTTATTTTAATGGAGCTGGTATACTTGGAGCAAGTTAATTTGACACAGATTCTTGGGCAGGTTTCCCAATCTCCTGGCAAAGTGTGGGAGCTCAGGGACCACCAGTTAAGTGCAGTGGAACCCAGTGAGTTACATCAGGTAATTGGCCTTTGAGCTCTCTATCTCATAAACTCAAGAGATTCAGGAGATGATGGAAATCCACACATAATGCTCGAGGAACTCAGCAGGTCAGGTTGCATCTATGGAAAGGAATAAAAAGCCAACATTTCAGGTCAAGACCTTTCATCAGGACTTGAATTGGGGGGGGGGGAGTGGCGCAGCAGAGGGGAGAGGCCAGAATAAGAAGCTGGGGAAGGAGTACAAGCTTGAAGATGATAGATGAAGCCAGGTCGGTGGGAGTTGAAGTGAGATGCTGGATGATAGGTAGGGCTGAAGAAGAAGGAATCTGATAGGACAGGAGAGTGAACATGGGAGAAAGGGAAGGAGGAGGCTCACCTGAGGGAGGAGATAAGCAGGTGAGGAGAAGAGGACAATCTATCTCAGCATCTTGTATCTTCAAGGTCTCAAAAATAGTGGTCAGGTGTTTCCAACAGGCCAAGCAGCATCCACAGAAAGAGAAAGGGTAGGCGTGTTGGATCCAAGATGCTTTGTCTGGAATCATTGCTCTGCCCAGGAATAGCTGTATTTTGCTAGTGTTGCTATGATTTACTTGGCCTGCTGGGTGCTTTCATCATCTTCCGGGTGAGTCAGTTTTCATTCTGTTGTAGGTAGTCATGGTTTCCGCAGGTTGGGGGTAAAAGAAGGCTATATATATATATACATCAGCATAATTATATTGTAATTCTTATTCACAAGTGAAAGCGAACCTGAGTATTGTGAAATATATTACTAATTTGCTGATTCTATGAACAATTTTATGGCAAGAGCAAATGATCCAGGAGGATTACTGAGTAGTGTATATTTTATTGGTTCACTGTCTTAACACTCTGACATTAAGTACCAAATGAGCAACACAGCAGGCACTATTTATAATTGGCAGTCAATGAATGTGTCCTAATGGGTATTATTTACTCTTAATGTGTCTTAACTTTTTAAGTAGCTGGATGGTATTGTTAAGTACATGTAAAGCTCATTGTGTCACCCTGACACTGTAAGAACGTGAACTCAGTGTGGATTCAGCTGCAGTTTTTGACTTTTGATTTATTCAAATTGACAGACAAATTAGCTGCACCATTTAGAGAGATAGGAGAAGTTAGCTTTATTTGTCACATGTACATCGAAACTTATAGTGAAATACCAACACAGTCCAAGGAAACACAAAGACAAGAAAATCTGTAGATGCTGGAAATCCAAAGCAACACACACAATGCTGGAGGGGCTGCAGCAAGCCAGGAAGCATCTATAGAAAAGACAGCTGAATTTTCAGGCCGAGACCCTTCATCAGGAATGGAAAGGAAGGGGGAGGAAGTCAGAGTAAGAAGTTATGGGAAGGGAGGAAGAAACGCAAGGTAGCAGGGGATAGGTGAAACCGGGAGAGGAGGAGATGGTGAAGTAAGGAGCTTGGAATTTGATTGGTGAAAGAGATAAAGGGCTGGGAGAGAAGCACCAGAGGGAGATTATGAGAAGGTAAGGAGATAAGGGAGATGGAATATTCTTGGGGTAGTCCGCATGTCGCCATGCTTCCATTGCCAACATATCATGCCCACAAATCTCTTAACCTTAACCGTACATCTTTTTGGAAAGTGGGAGGAAACCCACACGATCACAGGGAGAACATACAAACTCCTAACAGACAGCTGTGGAAATTGAAGCCTGATTGGTGATTCCTGCCGCTAACAGCTACGCTATCGTACAAGGCCAAGAATCTTGGATGCATGATTGCTAAAAGCATCGGCAGGACTGCAGAAGAAGGCATTGAGGAACAGAGTTCACGGGACCTGTACGGAGTATTACATGGCTAAAGGAGAAAACAGAAATCGGAAGTGGTGTTGAGTGATAGGTTTCCAGTGTTGGGTAACCAGGCTAGGTTGCTGGTTTTGAACTGAATTGTAGAGGTCAATAGGTAGAAGGCTGGTCAAAGGTTGGAATTGTGCCATCTAATTCGGTAAGGACAAAGATTAGATAAATATTTAATTGGCAGCTGAATTATTTACTTATTCATGCTGAATTTGTTGTTTTTAGGAACATTATTGCCTTTCTATTTAATCCATATAGGAAATCAATTAAACAAACACTTTTGATGATCTTTCTGTGTAAGTATTAAAAGCAACAATCTTGATTATATTTAAATATAATTGATTACAATTTTTAATAAGTCAGTGAAATACATTAAGAATAGCAGAATGCAATATGGCTTTAGTGTAATTATCATTATCATATTTTCTTTGAGAGCAAAATCTGTCTTTGTACAGCGATTGTGGTCCTTTTGCATTGATCTGTTAATGAGGAAAAAGCAAGATATGCTCACCTGCATTAATTAGGATAAGGGAAATTCCTTGTGAATGCTCCTGGTAGCTTAAGGTAGTTATTTGATGAATCTTGTTTAGTTTTATGTGAGGCAAACTGTGCAGAGAGCTAGTTGTGTTTTTCTTTAAATGCTTGCTGACATTAACCAGCAAAGCAAAAACTGTATAATCCAAACCAAATGTATACCTCAGTACCACTCCTTCTCCATCCAGATACACAACCCTTGATCTGCCCAATTTCCAACCTGATACAAAACCCCGGTATCTCCCCCTCTCCATCCCAGTACCACATCTAGTCCATCCCAGTACACAGACACTGGCCCTCCGACCCATTAGACTTTGCCAAACCATTAATCTGCTTAGTCTCATCGATTTGCACCTGGACCATAGCCCTGCATACCCCTTATGCATGTACTTATCCAAATTTCTCTTAAATGTTAAAATTGATCCCTGGATCCACCACTTTCACTAGCAGCTTATTCCACACTCCCATAACCCTCTGACCGAAGGAATCCCCTCATATGCATTTACCCTATTTATACCCTTCATTATTGTGTATACCGCTATCAAATCTCCCCTTGCTCTTCTACGTTCTAGAGAGAACATAGTATGTACTCCCTATAACTCAGGTCCGTAATTACCTTTAAACTAATGCATTATGATCACGAGATGCACTCTTCTGTCACCTGCCCTGTTGCTTCCCTAATAGGAGATCTGGTATCAGTGCTCTCTCCATTCCTGAACGCATTTGATGAACTCATTCCCATTCAGCTCTTCTACGGTGTGGGAATCCCAGTCAATTTGTGGAAAGTTAAAATCATTTACTCTCACAACCTTATGTTCCTTGAAATAGTCGGCAACCTCTCTACAAATTTGTTCCTCTAAATTCCAGGGACTGTTGGGTGGTCTATAATATAATCTCATTAACGTGGTCATATTCTTATTCCTCAGTTCTACCCATAAACCTCACTGGTGAGCTCTCCAGTCCATCCTGACCGAGCACTGCCGTGACATTTTCCCTGACTAGTAATGTCACCCTTCCCCTTTAATCCCTCCTGCTCTTATCACGTCTGCCCATCTGCAACCAAGTCTTACTGATAGTTGCAATGTCATAATTCCATGTGCAGATCCATGCCCTAAGCTCATCCACCTTTCCCACAACACTCCTTAATTAAAATTTATGCACCTCAGAATATTAGTCCCACCATGCTTAACCTTTCATTTCCTGACATTGCATTGTATGTTGGCTTAACAACATCATCTTTCTGCACAACCACTCTACTATCTTTTCTGGTGCTCTTGTTCCTATCCCTGAGTGTTGGTTGTGTTGATTGTTAATTCAAATAACACATTTTTCTGTATGTTTCGATATATGTGCAATAAACATTTGACGTACATCTGTGGAATATGTTGCCACAGGCAGCTATGCAGGTCAAGTCATTGGGTATATTTAAGGCAGAAGTTGATAGATTTTTGATTAGTCAGGGCATGATGGGATACAGGGAGAAGACAGGAGAATGGGGCCAACAGGGAAATGGATCAGCCATGATGAAATGGTGGAACAGACTCGATGGGCCAAATGGCCTAATTCTGCTGCTGTAGCTTCTGGTTTTATGGTCTATAAATAAATAAATCTGACTCTGATCAAATCCTTCAGGCAGTATTGTTCATGTTGTTACTATTTCAAAAAGTAAATCATGAACTTGTATATTTAAATTTTGTATTGTGTACTTTAGTATTTTTATGCAATGCACTTAATATTGTTTTTAAACATAACAAGGGTTTAAGGACAACAGGATTTGGAAATAAACAGTTCACACGCTATTCTGGCTAGCTCCTCAACATGTCAATTAGTAGATTGTTTCTTAAAGAGTTGCAGAATTTAGAAATAAGTTCATCTTTGCAGACAACAATTGTGGACAAGTCTTTAAGCTACCCATGCAATGTTATGAATTATTGAAGTGGCTCTTGCGGTTGTCATGAATTACTTTGAGTGCCATTAAATTGTTTTGGGATCTTTTGGTCCTCTAATGCATCAGATATAATGAAAATCAGAGACCTTTTGTGGCTGGCGAGAATTTACTCTGTTTCAAGAACATTGCATTCATGGTGGGCATCGTGCACAAAGGCCTGGTTTTGTAATTTCCATTGTATTCATAGATGATGTGACAATGTTAAACCTTTGTCCCCTGAGGTATTAAAGATGTCCTGATGTATTTTTTTGTGGTGCATAAATCATCTACTTAGAAATACATTCTAGTCGGTTGTGCCAAACTCAAAACACGAAAGCAACTGTGCATTCTATTTTAGTATCTCCTTTAATAGATGCGACTTTTGGAAACCTAGTTGAATATACAGTTATTGGTGTATATATAGAGCAATATTTAAGTTCTCTTAGTTTTCTTTAGCTTCAAGATGGTATCTCTGAAATTCTTATTTTTCTTTTTGAATATTTCTGACCAGTTTTACTTGTGTCTTTATCCTATTGTGTCATTATGTTTTCATTAATCTTGAAGTTAAAAGAGGCTAAAAGAAGAAATCTACAGAGAAAGAGGAAAAAGCTTTAATAATTATTGTGTGGATTTTCTTGTCTTGAGTACTTGGTTGCACTTTTTGGTGAAGCACTGTACAGTGCAGACTACAAAGATTGCTTGTGGGACATAATTTCCATCTTCTACCATATTTTAACTCTGGAAGGTAGGAACACAAAAAATGATTTTGACAGTCAGCTAGAGAAGAAAACTAAGCAACTGATTTGTTGTGTGAGGTTTTTGGTGGATTCTACTGTGCTTCTCTGTTTTGTAGCTGCCTACGAGAAGATATGATCTCAAGGTTGTGTATGGTATACATACTTTGATAATAAATGTACCTTGAACAACAGTCATTAGGTTTTGGAGTTGCACTTGCAGTTAATTGAGGGTTGCTGGCATTGATTTTATTTTTAATAAATGCTATAAGGATACTTAATGTTACAGTATAGGGTGCCATGGTAGAGTAGTGATCAGCATGAGCCTCTTACAGCTCGGGTTATTCTGGAGTTTGGAGTTCAATTTCAGGACTGGTCTGTAAGGAGTCTGAATGTTCTCCCCGTGGAATGTGTGCATCTTTTCCGGGTCCTCTGATTTCTTCCCACAGTTTAAAGACATACCGGGTAGATTAATTAGTCATTGCAAATTGCTCTCAGATTAGGCTGAGATTAAATCAGAGTTCGCTGGGATGCTGTATCTAAAAAAAAACGTATTAGATATCAAAGTACTGGTCTGAAGACTCTAATTCACAATACTTTTACCATGATGAAGACTTGAAGACTTGTATTTTTAACAAGTCATTGACAAAGGTCATAAGTCACGAGCTTTTGATCCAATTTCTATCAATAAGTAATTGATTTAAAACATGTTAAAGTGCTTTAATGTGCTTGATGTCTATGTATAAAAAGCTATTAAGTGAGTCCAATTCCATGGGGCAGGTGTTCTTTTCTTTAGTGATAGAGCTGTACTTTAGAAGTTCGCTGATTTATAGTCATACAATATCAGCAACCAGAGATTATTAAGCAAAGTTAGAGTTGGAAATAAAGTGCTTTGGATACAAGATGTACTATACCAGCAGTTCAAATCAGTCTCTCCTTCCGAGAATATCGATGGGGTCGGAGCTCTTGGCCAAATCTACTCAGTGTGTAATTTCACCCATCTTTTGCTGTGAGTAATAGCATAAGAAAATAGTCCCCCACCTCTGCCTCCCCTTTGCTTCATGTGTGTACCTCAGTGACACAGCTAAACTGGGAGTAGATTTTTTTGTTTTTGGTATAGTTGTTACATTTAATATTAAATAGTCATATAGCACTACAGCATAGAAACAGGACCTTCAACGAATCTAGTCTGTGCTGTCCTGGTCTTCTGCTTTTTCTCATCTACTTGCAGCGAAACCTGAGATCATTTGAAATCACCCTCTGAGTAAACAAGTTGCTCCTGAGATTCCCATAAGGCATAGGAGCAGAATTGTCATGCCTTGCCCAGAATTCCTCTGAATGCATTAATATAGACTTCCTTTAATGCTTTTGCGCCAGTTTGCTCTGTACATCTTTGCCCTCTCCAACTATCTATGTAAACAGAATGGTTTTTGCACTATTGCCTAATATAGAAATATGTATTGTTTCATTCATTGAGCCATTGAGTCACAGAGGGCTACAGCACAGAAACAGGCCCTTTGGCCCATCTAGTCTGTCCTGAACTATTAATCTGCCTTAGTCCCATTGACCTGTACCTGGAAAAGAGCCACAGAGCACTACATTTAGTGGAAAGTAGAATATATTATGATGATTAATCATTTATAATAAGTAAACAAGACATTGATTCTGATAGAATTCGTAGTATTTGCTTTAAATGAATTATTTTGTGGAAATGAAAAAGCAGTAGTCTCGAGTTATTAATCGTTTATTTATGCAGTTATGCATTGAGCTATCAAACGTACTGAATTGAAAACAAATTGGTTGAACAGATGCATTGTGAGTGCATACCAGAAGGAAATGTATTGTTCTGGCTGCACTGAGACACCAGCTAAGTTTGAAGTTAACCATATGTGGGAAAATTGGAAACAGTTTTGAGTTTGGTTGGAGACTTGCTCATGATTCTTCAACTGTCAGTGAACAATGAATTGGTAGAGATTAAATGAATTTTGGGCTTGTTGGGGAAAATGGCACAGATCCAGTGGGCTGGATGAGATTGAATGGGAAGATGATCTCTTGTTTGAGAACTGATGGATCAGGTTGCAGAAAGTAGTGGTAATAGGGAGTAGCTGGTGAAGAAGACACTAGTCTAGGTAGACAGAATCATTCTTCAAACCTGTCAGTTAGCTGGACAACAATTAGAGATAGTTTAAGTCATGAGAAGGATAAGTTAAATAATGGTTAATAGAAACAAACTGGTTAAACATATCCATTTGGTGTTGAGGAGGAAGATTTCCAACAAGATTTGCAAAATACTTTATGCTTTTTTAAACTGCTTTCTCAACCTGCTCTGCCCTTTCATATATGTATAGTATTGTGCAAAGGTGTTAGGCACATATATGTGGCTAGGACGCCTAAGACTTTTACACAGTACCGTATTAGTCAACGTGGAGCGGAAAGTGACTGTAAATCTGGTGGGAGCAAAGGATGTTGGGAATGGCAAGGGTGAAGCACCATGGGAGGGGTGTTGGACAGATGCAGAGAGGAATGCCTGGTGGGGGGTGATGCAGGTTCAAACACGTACAGCCCTGAGACACCAGGCAAGGTCATTTGATTCCAAACAATTGGTTTAATGATCATTACGGAATGTCTCTCTGGTGCTTCCTGCTCCCTCCCCTTTCTCTTCCCCTTTTTCCCAACCATGATTCCCCTCTCCCTGTCCTGTTCCTCCTCTCACTCTACAATAGAGACCCATATCAGAATTAGGACTTACATATGTCATGATTTTTTAAAAATTTTGCAGCGGTAGTATAGTGTAATACATAAAATTACTACAGTACTCTACAAAGTCTTAGGAACTCTAGATATATATATATATCTATGTGTCTAAAACTTTTGCATAGTACTGTATATACATATATTTGTGATCTGTCTTATACAACTTAGCAATGTGCCCTCCAGTTTATATTGCCAAATAAATAACACAATGCAGTTTTATTAGCCTAAGCATGCTTGTTATAAATAGGCTTGTTCATATTTGTATCATTGTGTGCATAATTTGATTGTTGCTGTAAAATTATGTGTTTGTTTATTAAACAAAGCTGGTTAAATTTATATAAGGTGTTAAAGTTCTCTTAATCTTCAAGGCCAGCATATGTAGTATATTAGCAAGGCATTGATGAAAGGCACAACAGAGATGGTAGCTTTGTGGGCCATCCTGATCAAAGGATGCTCTTTAGTTATAAATTGGTGACTTCTTCAGCACCAAAGTCCTTTAGCTCATATTTTTATTGGGATTAGATTAGCTTTATTTCTCACATACTGAAATGCATCGTTTGCATCAAAGCAAATCAGTGAGGATTGTGATGGATAGCCAGTAAGTGTCGCCACATTTCAGGCGCCAACGTAGCAGAAATGAACCCTTTGGAATGTGAAAGGAAACTGGAACACCTAGAGGAAACCCATGCAGTTAAAGGAGGAATCTACAAACTCCTTAAAGAGAGTGGTGGGAATCAAATCCTGTTTGATTTTAAAACTGGAGCTGAAAGCATTGCACCTGCCACACCAATCTTCCAAATCTGTACAAGGACATCAGTGTGTAAATCAGGTTGTAAAACTTTTTGTGATGTTCAGCTTGGAGTGTAGCAGCACTTTGAAATGTGCAAGGGAGAAAGAAGCTAACTGCAGACCTGCCCATTTCATGGTAGTTGTAGGCAAACTATTAATAAGTGATTCAGCAATTGAACAATTGCTTTTAAAAATTGTAAGCTGTGCAATATTAATGTTGTTGATGTCTTAGGGAGGTTACTAATAAGCAAGTAAAAGTGTGGTAACAATTTATATATTGTGTTGAAGACATTGATTTCATTGGAGCTGAATGTATAGAGAAAGACAGCACAATCTGAATTCCACACTAAAGCCAAATGACAATCCTCATGGACATTATCTATATAAAAATAAAAAAAATTGACAAGGTTCTGCAAGAGGTAATTAGCAAGACTAAAAAGTATATGGAATAAGGTGAAACATTTTATCCTTGATGCAAAATTCTTTGGTGGGGAGGAGAGCGGGAATTGTCTGTCAGATTGGTAGTGTGAAAGATAAAGATTTTTTGCCCTCTGTTTCTTCATTTTACCAAGATTTGGACAAAGAGCTATAAAGTTTATAGATCATGTAGGAAATGACAGTGCATTTGAATGCTGGAAATTTGACACAGTATCCACTGTCAAAGGGTTAAAATACATATTGAATCAAGACTACCTTCAAGCAATAGAATTTGATTTATTTCATGTGTTCTTTTAAGACTTCGATATTTTGCACTTGCATTTTTTAGATAATTTGATCGAAACCGATTTTGTAACAAGTGTTTTACAGACATTTCCAGCTTAGTTATAGACAAAAGGGAAAATTTTGAAGCTGTCTCATTTTCGTCACGTAACGCCGTTTAACGTGTCAGTGTTCCTTTGAAGGAATGAATGTAAACTAGAATGGAATTTCTTTATGCCACTGCAGACAGTTAATAAGTGGGATTACCATAAGCGTAATTTATAATTTTAATTTTGGAGTCTAAAAGGCTTTATTTAATCACAGTATGGAAAGATATGCTGTTTAAAGCATGTTGGGATTAGTTGACACTGCAGGATCATGTTGTAGTGTGGTACTTGATGTTTAAGTTCCTGCATGGCAGACCAAAGAGCTCAATCACTATTTGATATGAGCAGAAGAATGCTATGAAATTGATTGCAGTTCCAGTTTAATCAGATGTGATTCAAGAATTAACAAATAAATAAATAAATTCTGAGTTGCAGAGCCCTGCCATCACTAGTCCAAATAACACAGACCAGCCACTCAGGTTGGTAAACTGCCATCCCAGACTAAACTTGAGTTAGATTTCAGGTGACTACATGAAACTAATCCAATACAAATGTATTAGGGTTTTTGGAGGTGAAGCAGTTTCTGCTAACCGGAGTTGGTATTTGTGCAGTGGATAGTTGAGGTCTGCTCACCTCTGGCAGTGATGCTTGCCCAGGAAACTGAGGAAAGCATTCAGTCTTTCTCCTTAAAAAATGAGGGGAATATTCCTGCTGCATGTTAGGTATAGTGGGACAAAGGAATGCAGTATGAATGTCTGCCTCAATATTAGTTAGCATCTACCTGCCATAAGACCAAAAGACATTGGAGAGAATTAGACCATTTGGTTCCTCAAGTCTGCCATTCGATCGTGGCTGATTAATTATCCCTTTCAAACTTATTCTCTTGCCTTTTCCTTGTATCCTTCTGACCTGAATCAACAACCTGTCAGCCTGCGCTTGAGGTATACCTAATGACTTGGCCTTCACAGACATCTGTGGCAGTGAATTCCACAGATTCACCACTCTCTGGCTAAGAAAATTTCTCTTTATCTCTGTTCTAAAGGGATGTTCTTATACTCTGAGGATGTGCTCTCTGGTCCGAGACTCCACCCTCATGAATAGAACCAGGTAAATCTCAGTGCAAGATAGTTTAGTTTTGGTTTTAGACGTGTACATGAGACTAGAAAATGACGGCCTGTTGCTGGGCAATGCCAGGGACGTTGTCAATAAGGATTTCACTTTCCACACTCTTATGATGCAAATTCTGAAAGAAGGAGAGAATTGATGGAAAGAAATTAAGGAAGACAGGTAGGGACATGGATAGATCGCTTAAGCGGTATCTGTGAGAAATGTGGTTGTATCAAGAGATACAACTCTTTTTACATCTGACGTTTACGTGCCTCATTCCTGACCTTTTCCCCTAACTAACTTAAAGAACATTGAAACAACGCTATATTGGCAGTGGAATGTGTGGTGGCACTTGTGGGCTTCTCCCAGCACAGCCTTATGTTGTGTTGGTTGTTAACACATTAAAGCATTTCACTATATTTTTATAACTAAATGGATCAAATAAGTATTGTAGGTTACATGATTGCACATTTCTTTTTTCAAGCATATAGACAGCCTAGCAGTGGCTTCACATGAACACCCAGTTTTGTTTTGAGGGTTTCACCTGGACTATGCATCTACAAGTAACTTTCAATCTATTTTTGTTTCAGACTATAGCACCTCATTTGACCATCACTGGCAGCTGGGTGCTGCATTTCTAGTGTAAACACAATGTGTTTGCCACAATGTAAGAGCATTTGGCTTCAGACGTCTTTATAGTGTTGGCCCAAAGTTGAACAACGAGCTGAATTCCAGAGAGACATTGAGAGTGAATGCTTCTTGGCATCATCCTTTGTCGATGTGTGACACCAAAGAACTTGACTAAAACTGCAGTCGTAGGAACTCAAGGGGAAACTTCAGCACTGTCTAGAGTTATAGCTGGCATAGAAAACAATAGTTACACTTGCTAGGGACAAATTCTCTCAGGGCTGTAAGCATTCCTCAAGGCAGTATCCTATGTCCAACTATCTTCAGCTTCTTCATCGGGTTGCACATGGTGGTAGCCACTAATGATTATAACACATTTAAAATGCTGGAGGAACTCAGCAGGTCAGGCTGCATCTATGGAAAGAAATAAAGAGTTGACAATACCCTTGATCAGGACTGGAATGGAAAGGAGAAGAAGCCAGAATAAGAGTGTATGGGGATTGCTGATCACTGATTATTGTAACATGTTCACTAATAACTCCAAGGGAAAGAAGCAGCTCAAATGTGCATGCAGCAAGACCTTAGACAACATTTGGGCATGGGCTGATGAGTACCATACAGAGATTAAGAGAGATTTTATCCACCTGCTCTTTAGTGGTACAGTCTAGACACACACACACACACACACACACACACACACACACACACACACATTTAACATCAGGGGGATTACTATTGACAAGAACTTTAACTGAACCACATAAATACTGTGTACAAGGGCAGGTCAAGGGCAAGATCTTGCATCAAGTGCACTTCTGAATTCCTGAAGCCATTTAACCACTCAGAAGGTACAGATCAGCAGTATGAATGAATTTGAATTGTGTAACCTTTTGTAATAATTTGCCATGTCATCCTTTGGATATATTAGAGATGAATTTGGTAACTCTAACAATACTTGATCTCAACAGAATCCAAGGTAAAACCGCCCAGTTGATAAGTACACCACTTAATGTTGTCTACTTATTGCCAACACGACCAGCACAAAAAAATCCACTGTGGCAATCTGCCTAGAAATCTTCAGTGATTGTTTGCCAAACCACCAAGAGCACTGCTACCTTTAAATTCTGCCTGAAGAGGCACACCATGCTGAAATTGAGCTGTAGCACCATTTGTTATTGTTGCATGGTTAAAAGCTGCTATTCCTACCAAACAGCACCATGTGAGGACCTTCAGTAGAAGGACTTCAGTGGGACAAGTCAGCAGCTTAAGGCAAACCAGAGAGAGAGGTAAGAAATGCTGATCGGGCTGATTTGCAACCCTTTTTAAATTTGAAAAAAACTCACTATTTATGCTGATTAGGTGCTTACTTTAGATGCATTGCCATTGATTTTGTTACCAGTATCTTCAGTGGGGATACGACAGACCACAATACCTCTTTTCAGGATGTGGGGGTTGACGCTATAATCAGTCACTGCTCTGTTGGGGGAGAGAATGTCAGTGTCGAAAGGAAGTAGGAGTTAAGAATGAAAACTGAGTAGATTTTCTATGCAAGAGCAGGTAGGTTTTGCTCACTGTTTGAAAGCCGCTCACCAGATTTCAGATACAGATGCGGTGTGGGCTCCAGGGAAAGCAGGTGCATTGGCGTTCATCGTTCAGCGGTTTCACTGAGGTATTTTGCTAAGCTCTTTCCCTTCAGTCTTGAAGTATTTTGCTATGATTCTTTTTCACAGATACTGAGAAGCAGACAAGATCGATGACTGTCTGTTCTAAGTTATTGTGAGCGATATGAATTTCAGTCGTTTTCTGGAATAGTTTTTGGCAAACTTTTCTTATTCTCTCATTCTTCTTCTGGAATATGTGATTGATTTAATGGGTGCTATTCCCCAATATTTATTGTTACATTTTGGATTTCTCTTTGAGATCACCAGTCTAATATCTGTGTTATCAGATGTTTGAGATCTTCTTGACTGATCATTTGTTTCTGTACTTTGCAATGAAACATTTTCCAAATACCTTTGTGTTCTGTTGAAGTGGCCGTTCTTGCTGTTAGGAATGAATTAAAATTCTTGAGAGTTATTCCAGGGGTGTGTCAGAAATTTTGAAAGCTGGCTTGCTATATCCAGTCAATAATTTGTTCACAGTGCCATCTACAGATGCAATACCATTAACCATCTAAAAACAGACATCAAGGCTCATTTCAGTTGTATTTTTCTCAAATAAATGACATCGGGTTGTATATCCTGGCCCATAGACAGAGAATTGAAGTTCAAAGTTAATTTATTATCAAGAAAGAAGTGTCCTTAAAGTGAGATCATTAGTTGTGGGAACATTTCAATGATAGGGTAAGGGAAGTTGAATGTAATTATCCCCTTCTATTCAAGAGCCAGATGATTAAGGGGTAGAAGCTTTTCTTGAACCTGGTGGTGTAAGCTCTGAGTCTCTTGTACCTTCTACCTGATAGCAGCAGTGAGAAGAGGGCATAGCCTGGGTCACGGCGATCTCTGATGATGGATGCTGCTTTCCTACGGCAGCGTTTCATGTAGATGTGCTTAATGGTTATACCCTATACCCATGATGTATTGGGCCGAATCCACTACTTTTGTAGGATTTTCTGTTCAGACATTGGCGTTTCCATACTAGGTCATAATGCAGCCAGTCAATACACTCTCCACCACGCATCTATAGAAGTTTGTCAAAGTTTTAGATGTCATGCCAAATCTCTGCAGACTCCTGTGGAAGTATAATCGATATTTGGTATGTTAGTGACTAGAAGTTAAAATTGTTCAGCTATTTATATAGGATATATTTGAATACAATTTATTAGTTTTAATTATGAATTAGTAATTTAATTATTTCTCAACTTGTTTCTATTTGTACACTTGAAAATACACTGAGACAAGACCTCAGCTAGTTTCTTGGTGCAGTAGCAGTGAAGGGAGTAGTTAGTGCATTGTTATGTAAGTATGGTAAATGCCTGATATTTTGCACAGTATAGATGCAGATATATTCTGTTACTTCATACCTCATTTTAGGTAGGGTTTTCATGTTCTTTCATGTAAATATTTCCATCACTTTTTTCCCTATTCAATCCAAACCCTGAACATTACTTTGCACATTTCTTAGAGTATTATCTGTGGAAGCTTGCATTACAAGCACGATGCAAGTGGCTTTTTTTCAGATTCCTTACTTATGTTAACTATTGCAACATATTCTTGTCCAACATCACCAAGGTGAAGAGAAAGCCAGCTTCTGCTTTGTTTACTGTGTATATTGATCAGTGATAACATGAAAATTAATGTAGCTGCTGGAAAGAAGTGGTACAGGTAAAACAGAAAATACTGGAAACACTCAGCAGGTCAGGCAGCATCTACAGAGAGAGGAACAGAGCTGTCATTTGAGGTAAAGACTTAACCAGAATGATAACAAAGACACTGAGAATTTGCAACTTTGTTCTTAAGGGAATTTTTAGTTTTTGTTTAAATTAAAATATTAGAGCTCTATATGTGAATGAATTGTTCACTCTTTCCTCCCCCCAGTAATATACTGCTCCCAGCTGGTCTCGGTAAGGTTACATATCTACATTTCAATGACTAAGAGACTTTGAGGTTCTTGTGAAATTAGTACTTTTTGGATAGTGGACCTTGAATTTCACTCAACATTTTCTGGAAGCTAATCCTCTGGCTTTAGCTAAGTAGATTTGGTCTAGCCTATAGACAGGACAATTTTAAATGACCAATTAACCTACGAACTGGTAGGTCTTCGGAATGTGGAAGGAAACTGGAGTACCTGGAGGAAACCCACGTGGTCATAGTGAGATTGTACAAACTCCTTACAAGCAGCAGCGGGAAATGAACCCAGGTCGCCTGTATCGTAAAGCATTGTGCTAACCACCTCGCTATAGTGTCACCCCAAGTGTATTCTCTACAAGTGTATTATCAGTTTGCAAATCTGTCTTTTGTGACTACAGCTGGTTGACAGTGGAACATTAGAAAACTGCCCTTTGTACCATAACAGTACGTATGTTGAAGGAGAATGTAATTTACTCTTATCTAGTTGTCATTTTAGGAATATCGATTAACATAGTTGCATGTGAGGTAATGCAGTGAATCAGGAACAGAAGATTAATTTCATTTTGGTAATGCTTTTGTGATCTGTAAATAAAACTATCATTCCAGCAGTGCATTCGAATATACAGTACAGCATAGGAAGTCTATTTGGACCTCAGTGTTATGCTAAGTTAATTGAAATAATCCCTTTTGCCTGCCCATGGTCTGTATTCCTCCATATTCTGCATATTCATGTGCCTCTCTAAAAGTCTCTTAAACGCCTCTATCATATCTGCTTCCAGCTCTGCCCCGGCAGTGCATTTCAAGCACCTGCTGCTGAGTATAAAATTTAAAAAAACCTTGAGCCACACATCTCTTTTGAACTTTCCCTCTCTCACTTTAACTGCATGCCCACTAGTGTTAGATATTTCAACTCGAGGATAAAGATACTGGCTACCTACTCTATCTGTTCCTCTTATAATTTTTATAAACTTTATGTAAAAATTTTATCAGGTCTTCCCTCAACTCCCACCACTCCAGAGAAAACAATCCTCCTTTATCCAACCTCTTTGATAAGTATCAGCTGTTATATTAATTACATTATATACAGTATAGAAGCATTCCCTAAAATAGTTCAGCTGCAGCAACTGTATCTCAAATACAGTAGATTCAAGAGGGGTGAAAGATTACAAAAAATATTTTAGTTTATTGAAAATCAGATGATGATTATTGTAATTTAAAGTATTCCATTTGATGATTAGTTTCACATTTTATCTAGGAAAATTTTAGATTGCATTTTTTTTTACCTAAACTTAAATTAATGTCTTTGTCTTTCAATTGTCACTCTTATCCCATAAACAGTACTGTTAAACTGATTTTAGCTGTTTGCCATGTCATTGCTGACATGGGAGCTTGGAAAAGTGCAGTTTGGCTTCAGAAAAGCTCTTGTCTGCATCACTGAAAGAGCACGGTCATTCTTTATTGGAAACTGAACTTTTGCTTCACCTCATTGAAAATTCTCTACGAGTTTTGGATAAGTTTTTAAGATGCTTCTGCCCCCCCCACCCCCAAACCAGATCCTTTTGAAATGTTTGTTGTTTGATTGATATTTTATGCTCCTGGTTTCCAAATTCACAAATGTGCGTGGCTGCAGTTAACCTTCAAATTGAACTTCCCAATTTTGTTTTCTGTGAAGGAGACTTACAACCTTCCTTTCCTACCAGAAAGGACTTTAAAGGAGATGGTCTTAAGTTCCTTTACATATGTGCTGACTTCAGCTGACTTTAGGACCACAGAAATTCTTTTCAACATCCCATGGGAGACCACAAAGGGACAAAGATTCACTTTTACTTGCAGTGTCGTGACCACAAAAGCAGTAGACCTTGCACCACAGAGATCACAGAGATTTAACACCATGGAGACTGGAAACAGTCACAGACTATAAGAACCAAAGGTCACTTTATGTCTAGTGACAATGTACCAATGAGGTATAGCAGAAATTGGAGGAAGGAATGACAGTCAGTGAGGGCAGCAGGGTTTGAATGTGTTACTGTTAAAGCTTTGTTAATTGTTAATGTTGTTATCCATAGATCAGATGTTGAACAAACTTCAACACATTGCCACCACTTTGATAGAACTCTCAGGGGAGGAAGTAAGCAGGCCAGGCAGTTTTTGAAGAGGAAAATGGACATTCTACATTTTGGAAAGGAGAAAATCTGCAGATGCTGGAAATGCGAGCAACATACAGAAAAGGCTGGAAGAACTCAGCAGGCCAGGCAGCATCTATGGAAAAAAGTGTAGTCGGCGTTGAGGGCCGAAACCCTTCAATAGGACTGGAGAAGAAAATGCTGAGGAGTACATTTGAAAGATGGGGGGAGGGGAGAGAGAAACGCCAGGCAATAGGTAAAACTTGGAGGGGGAGGGATGAAGCAAAGAGCTAGGAAGTTGATTGGTGAAAGACAGAAGGCCATGGAAAAAAGAAGAAGGGGGGATGGGTGAGCAAGGTGATAACATGAGAGAGGGACAAGGGGATGGGAAATGGTGAAGGGGGAGGTGGAGGCATTACTGGAAGTTTGAGAAATCGATGTTCATGCCATCGGGTTGGAGGCTACCCAAACGGAATATAAGATGTTGTTCCTCAAACCTAAGTGTGGCCTTATCCTGATAGTAGAGGAGGGGCCATAGATGGACATATCGAATGGGAATGGGAAGTGGAATTAAAATGAGTGGCCACTGGGAGATCCTGCTTGTTCTGGCGGACGGAGCGTAGATGCTTGGCAAAGCGATCTCCCAATCTACGTCGGGTCTCACCAATTATACAAGAGGCCACGCTGGGAGCACTAAATACAGTATATGACCCCAACAAGTGAAGTGTCACCTCACCTAGAAGGACTGATTGGGGCCCTGAATGGTAGTGAGGGAGGAGGTGTAGAGGCAGGTGCAACACTTGTTCTGCTTGCAAGGATAGGTGCTGCCAGGAGGGAGATCAGTGGGGAGGCACAAATTGACAAGGGAGTCGCGAAGGGAATTATCCCTTTGGAAAGCAGAAAGTGAGGGGGAGGGAAAGATGTGTTTGGTGGTGAGATCCAGTTGGAGGTGGCAGAAGTTTTGGAGTATTATATGCTGGACGCGGAGGTTGGTGGGGTGGTAGGTGAGGACAAGAGGAACCCTGTCCCTGGTAGCATGACGCGAGGATGGGGCAAGAGCAGACATACATGAAATGGAAGAGATGTGGTTGAGGGAAGTGTTGATGGTGAAGGAAGGGACGCTCCTTTCTTTGAAAAAGAAGGACATCTCCTTCATTGTAGAATGAAAAGCCTCATCCTGAGAACAGATGCAGTAGAGATGGAGGAATTGAGAGAAGGGGATGGCATTTTTTCAAACAGCAGGGTGGGTTGAGGTATAGTCCAGGTTGCTGTGAGATTCTGTTGGTTTATATAGACATTGGTGGATAAGCTGTCTCCAGAGATAGATACGGTGAGATTGAGAAAGGGAAGAGAAGTGTCGGAAATGGACCAGGTGAATTTGAGGGCTGGGTGGAAGTTGGAGGCAAAGTGGATGAAATTGACGAGTTCAGTATGGGTGCAGGAAGCAGCACCAATGCAGTCATTGATGTAGTGTAGGAAAAGTGCAGGACGGTCACCAGTGTAGGCTTGGAACATAGACTGTTCTACGTAGCTGACAAACAGGCAGGCATAGCTGGGATCCATGCTAGTGCCCATGGCTATCCCTTTTGTTTGGAGGAAGTGGGAGGACGCAAAGGAGAAATTATTTAGAGTGAGGACAAGTTCCGCTAGGCAGAGGAGAGTGGTGTTGGAGGTGAACTGGTTGGGTTTGTGGTCCAGAAAGAAATGAAGAGTTTTGAGGCCTTCCTGGTGGGGAATGGAGTTGTAGAGGGACTGGACGTCTATAGTAAAAATAAGATGATGGGGACCAAGGAACCTGAAATCCTTGAAAAGGTCAAGAGCGTGTCAGTTTTTTTTCACATTTTGGGTTTATCTGGACGGAACGATTGAGGGGAGCTGTTCAGAATAAAGAGAGGCGGGGAAAGAGCTGGAGAATGAAAGGTAAATCAAGGTGTGGAGGGATGATTGGCAGATAGAAGAGGGAGTAGTTGTTATAACAACAAAGTCTGGGAGGTGATTGGTGAAGGTAATGAAGGGCTGCAGAGGATGGAATCTGATAGGAAAGGAAGGTGGAGCACATGACCAAATATAGGAGTTGGGTGGGCAAATGGGCACAGTGGGGGAGAGGGTCCATTGGGAGATTCCAGCATCACTGAGGAACAACAGTGTCTATTGTTTATTTACTTGCATTATCATCCTTGAAACAAGTCACTGGACATGCAGTCAGAATTTTCGATTATTGATCCAGAGATCTGTAATTGTGAAGACTCCTGTATCTGCTAGTGATATATAAATTCAACAAATAAGAAAAACCTCCAGAATTACAAAAACTAGAAATGGTAACAGTGACCATGAAGTTACCAGATTTTTGTAAAAACCTAATTGGTTTAATACTGACCTTTAGGAAAAGAAAACTGCCATCCTTGTCCAGTCAGGTATGTTTATGATTCCGAATCCATCATGTTGTTGACTCAGCTATTTCCTCAGTCAGGACTGGATAAGTGCTGGCATTGCCAATGATGTAGTGATTTGATGAACAATAAAATAAATGCAGCTATTACTAATTTCACTCAACCATAGTGAAAGCATTCTGGATACTCTTATCGATAAAGTGCTTTGGAATAATAGACCTACACTCAATGGCCACGTTATTAGGGACATCTGTACACCTGCTTGTGAACGCATTTATCAGCCAATCTGTGGCAGCAACTCAAAATATAAGAGTGTGCAGATGTGGTCAAGAGGTTCAGTTGTTGTTCAGACCAAGCATCAGAACGGGGAAAAAATATGATCAAAGTGACTTCGACCATGGAATGATTGTTGGTGCCAGACAGAGTGGTTTGAGTATCACAGCAACTGCTGATCTCCTGGGATTTTCACACACAACTTTCTAGAGTTTATAGACAATGGTGTGAAAAAAACAACGAAAATAGTGAGTGGCAGTTCTGTGGGCAAAAATGCCTTGTTAATGAGGGGGTTCATGAGAGTGTGGAATGAGCTGCCAGCGCAAGTGGTGCATGCAAGCCTGATTTCAACATTTAGGAGAAGTTTGGGTAGGTACGTGGAACACACATAAAAAATGCTGGAGAAACTCAGCAGGTCAACCTGCACCTATGGAAAAAAATATAGTCGACGTTTCAGGCCAAGATCGTTTGGCAAGACTGATTTGCAGGAGTGTGAAGGGTATGGTCTGAGTGCAGGTCGATGGAAATAGGCAGTTTAAATGGTTTGGCACAGACTAGATGGACCAAAAGGCCTGTTTCTGTGCTGTACTTTTCTTTGACTCTGACTCTGGGTCAGAGGGAATGGCCAGACTGTTTCAAGCTGACAGGAAGGTGACGGTAAATCAAATAACCACACGTTATGACAGCGGTATATAGAAGAGCATCTCTGAAGGCATAACATATTGAACTTTGAAGTGGATGGACTACAACAGCAATCATAGAGAAATAGCTCTCCGACCATTTTATTAGATATCTCCTATACCTCATAAAGTGGCCACTGAGTGTATGTAAATATAGGTTCATTTTCTTAACGATCTTGCTGTACGTAAGTAGTACTGTTGAGCACCATCACTCTTCCGTTATCATGGAATCAACGTTCATCTCTCTTGGAGCATGTGAAAAATGTATATTGATTAAGTGTAATATGTTATGCATTTTACATGAATTTCACACAGATGATGTACAAAAACATAATGGCAATGTGGTTAAAACTTTTAACTGCTTTATTAGTCGTTTGCTTCTACCTCTTAAGCAAAGATATTAATCTGTCAAACAAATTAATTAATTCTGCATTTGGTTTCAATACTTGTGCCTTTGCTCCCGCTTTTCCAGTCAATGTACCTTTTTTTTAAATACGCAATTGTTATTTTCAATATGATGATATTTCTCAGCACCACATGTATGTTTGGGCAACTGTTAAGTCACATGATTTTTCTGTGCCCTTACGCAATTTTCATGAGAAGAGAAGGTTTAGTAAGTATTTAGTCCTGTATACAGATCATTCAAAAAGTGTATCATAGACGTGCACAGGGCTCACTTACACACTGAGATATGATTTCATAGAAATTGTAAATATTCTGGACTCCATCAAAGGCAGACATTCTTCCTCCGTGTGCCAAAACCACACAAAGGTACATATAGATAGGGAAGGCCAATTAGGCAAATATTTTCTGCCGTTATAAACTGAGTGTTTTCTGATCCTGTCTTTGACTGTATCGTGAGTGACTCCAGAGTTTTAGCCTTCACCATCCTACACAAATGTCTATTCTATTTAGTAAATTTTTTAAAAATTCCTTGAATGACAAAGCATATTTTTAACATCAATCCCAAATTTTACTTTACTTGTTGAGATACAGCATGGAATAGGCCCTTCTGGACCTTCAAACTGCACGGCCCAGCAATCCGTAATCCTAATCCTAGCCCATTCACAGAACAACTTACAATGTCGAATTAACCTACCAACCAATACATCTTTGGACTGTGGGAGAAAACCAGAGCACCCGGAGGAAACCCACATGGAACATAGAAACTCCTTACAGGCAGTGGCGGGAATTGAACCTGTGTTGCCTGTACTGTAAAGCGTTGTGCTAACCACTACACTACTGTGCCACCAGATTTCTAGCTATGATTTCATGTCTACTTATTAACTTCTCTGTGGCTCTTTTGCTTTGACAGCTCTCAGATTCATTTATCTCCTTTTTTGAGTTGTTTTTCTCTAGTACAATTTTTCCTCCAAGTGCCAAAACTACAGAAAATTTATTACCATTTATCGTTCACCATTAATTTAGCACTACCTATATCCAAAGCTTTGCACAGTTGAAAATGACAATAAGACAAAAAAACAGATGGGTTAAGGTGGCAATATAATACTAGTAGATTCTCAAATGTGACAACAGAACGGTGCTGTCTGTTTGTACCTTGGAGACAGTTGAACTGAAGGATAAGGTGGCGTCAGAGGCAAGGGTAAGGATCAGGCAAAAGTGAAGCCCGCGTAGCAAGCTATGAATTATGGGATTCAAACTTCTGTTAAATATTTATTTGTCTGTGATAATTTTTCAATAAAGTTAAGAGACCAAACAGTTTTCCTTTTTTTCTAATATGAAACAACAAAATTTAAAGATAATTACATTTTTAATAGGGTCTATTAGAAATAAGGTATTTTCTTTTTTAACTGTGCTCTTGTTCTGTGAGCCAATAATTGAATAGTAAGTGATTTGTTTATTCAATTATCAATAATCAAGGCAGTAATTGAATTTGTACATTATCATTATCTAAACCAGGGATCCCTAACCTGCAGTCCGCAGACCCATGTAGCGGCCCATGGCATAAAAAAGGTTGGGAACCTTTGATCTATACCAAATTTACAGTTGTATTTCACTGCAACAATCTCAACTTGTACATCATAAAATAAAATCAGTATGAATAAAATTAATATGTGTTAATGCTGATTTAAAAGAGCAATATCTTCTGAGATTTCCCCGTGATAGGTTTGCTCTGCTGTTCAAGTACCTAGTGATGATGATGATTGATGTCGTGACCTGGGAGATTGGGTGACTATTTGGAGACATTATATCTTGGGTTCTGAGGGCTTGAAAAATGTCATACCCAATGCTTAGTTCGTTACCTTAGGTGGAATTTTTGTCTTACCCCAACACATGGGAGGATAATGTTCTATTTACTGGAGGTATAGAGCTTGAAGAAAAATGCAGTCATAAGGACTTTCCCATCTTTAGTGCTGTGAGTCATCCTTTCAACTTTCCCATGAACAAAATACCTAACATATAGTTAAATTGATCATTATCTGCACTGGTATTTTGGTGGTGAGTCCTCTGTTACATGCTAGTGAGACCTGGTGCACTGTCTGTATACTCAGCGTTTCATAGAGACCCTATTTCAGAATATCGTCACAGCTAAATACGAGTGAAATAAGATGACTGGAATTGAATCTGTTTTCTTCAAAGAATTACAGTAAATGTTAAGTGCATATTTTGAGGGGTTTTAAAAACAGTCTTGCTTCTCAATGTAAAAGAGATGCCATTTGAGCATGAGAATGAAACCCGAGGATGTTGTGCGTTAAGGGTTACAGAAGGGTGGCTACAAAGTGTGGCGTTTAGCTTAACACTATTACAGCACCAGCGATCCAGGCTCAATTCCCCCGCTAACTGTAGGAAGTTTTGTATGTTCTCCTTATGACCACATGGGCTTCCTCTGGTTGCTCCAGTTTCCTCCCACATTCCAAAGGCATACAGGTTAATTAGTTACATGGGTATAATTGGACTATGTGGGGTCATTGGGCCAGAAGAGCTGGTTGCAGTGCTGTATCTCTAATAAAAAAATAAAATAAACATGGTGTAAGAGTTTTCAGTGTATCCTGCATTAACTTTAGAAGGGATCTAAAGTTAATGCAGAAGGGCCTTGGTCTGAAATGTCAACTATCTATTCCTTTCCATTGATACTGCCTGAGTTCCTCCAGCATTTTGTGTGTGTTGCTTTGGATTTTCATTATCTGCAGACATCCTCATGGTTATAACTTTAGAAAAATATATTTTATATCTAGCCAGAGTGAGCTAACAACACTTCCCAGTTTATGATAGGCTATGTATTGCCTTACTTAACCTTAGTTCTACACCAAGCTGTAATGAAGAAACTGTAAACAATTGTTGAGATTGAAATTTTTTGTGATTCTAAGTTTTTCTGTCTATTCAGTTGTACCATGTTTGGTACAATTGCGAATAGAAATTGAATGATTTGATATTGTAATGTGCAAAACGTTTGTTCTTTAACTTTTTCATTGTGCTTAATTATAAGCTATTTACAGTACCTAGCTTGGAAGCTGAGTAACCAACAAGGTTCCTGTACTTTCTTTCTGTCATTATCAAACTGAGTTCCAGGATTGGCTTAAGATTTCCTTTAGGATTGTACTACGATTCCATGTGGTATTGGTTTAATATCGTCAGATGTACTAAGATACAGTGAAAAGCACATCTTGCATATTTTTCATACTGATTAAATTATTATACAGTGCATTGAGCTAGAATAATGTAAAACATTGTAGAATAAAGTGGGGGAATCTTATTGAAACCTTTCAAATATTGAAAGGCCTAGATAGAGTGGACGTGGAGAGGATGTTTCCTACAGTGGGGGATTCTAGGACTAGAGGGCACAACCTCAGAATAGAAGGACGTTCCTTTAGAACAGAAGTGAAGAGGAATCTCTTTAACTGGAGGATAGTGAATGTGTGAAATTCATTGCCACAGACAACTGTGGAGGCCAAGCCATTGGGTCCATTTAAAGTGAAGGCTGGTAGGTTCTTGATTAGTAAAAACGTTAAAGGTCATGAGGGAAAAAGCAGGAGAATGGGGTTTAGAGGGATAATAAATCAGCCATGATGAAATGGCAGAGAAGACTCAATGGGCAAAATGGCCTAGTTCCTGTGTGTTATGGTCTTATGGTAAAAGCTACCAAAATAGTGTAGAGGTAAACGATAAATACAAGGTTATAAATATCTGGTTCTGTAAACTCACCAATTTTAACCTAATTTTAGTTTACAAAATCAGTCTTATAGTTAAGATAAAAATTGGTTACCACCAACTCTTAAACCCTTCTTGAGCTTTTTCCTGATATTGTATCTAACTGCAAATTTTAGTTGATTTGTGTTATGTATCTATCAAAGTCTTCATCATTGAAAGAGACAGAGGGTTTGATCTCAAATGATATGTGAACACTATTATATAAGAAAGAAGAATTAAAAAAAACTTAAATGCCTGGTTGAAACTGAATTGTTAATCTGTGCAGGTTTGTCAGATTTTGCCACTGCATCTAGTTGTACACATGCTGATTAGTTTGTCATTACATGTTTTGAATGAAAGTGGCAGTTCTACTCGAAACTTGTAAAATGTGCAACCATGCTCATTGCTTGCAATTTGACCGGTCAATGAATGCTTATTGCTGGTAAGTTCAATAGTTCAATGCCCAAGTAGATGAGAGATGGGAGGGTTGAAGTTAAGGAGATGGTCCCAAGAAGGGAGCAGTTGGGATGTCCCTTGTAGATAGAATGTGTATAGTTGTGGGGTGGGGGGAGAGTTCTGCAGAGCCATGATTGTAGCCACCTTAAAGGGGGAGGGGGGATCTACCAGAATTGATCAGAGTGGCAGCAAGAGACCTACTCAGTGAAGTCCGTCACAGGAAACCCCCTCCCACCACTGAGCACATTCACAAGAGGCACTGCCACAAGAAGGCAGCCTCTATCATCAAGGACCTGTACCATCCAGCCCATCTTCTCTTAATTGCTATTATCATCAGGAAAAAGGTACAGGAGCCTTCAGCCCCACATCACCAGGTGCAGGAATAGTTATTATGCTTCAATCATCAGGTTCCTGAACCAAAGTTCAAAGTAAATTTATTATCTAAGTATTTATATATGTTATCATATAAAACCCTGTGATTCATTTTCTTGTGGGCAATCACACTAATTACAAGAAACACAATCGAATCAATGAAAGACCGCGCCTAACAGTCGAACAACAGTCAGTGTGAGAAAAAAATAATGAACTGTTCAAATACAAGAAGAATGAGAAAAAATTATAATAAATAAATAAACAATAAATATCGAGAACATGAGATGAAGAGTCCTTGAAAGTGAGTCCAGTTCAGTGGGAACAGTTAAGTGATGATGGGTGAGTGAAGTTATCCCTTCTGGTTCAAGAGCCTAATGGTTGAGGGGTAGTTACTGTTCCTGAACCTGGTGCTGTGGGTCCTGCACCTTCTTCCTGATGGTAGCAATGAGAAGAGAGCATGGCCTGGGTGGTGGCGTTCTCGATGGTGACTGCACTCCGTGGAGATGTGCTGTTTGGTGGGAAGGGCTTTACTTGTGATGGAAGACTGGGCCGTATCCATTATTTTTTGATGGATTTTCCATTCAAGGGCATTGGTGTTTCCATACCAGGCTGTGATGTAACCAGTCAATATACTCTCCACCACACATCTGGAGAAATTAGTCAAAGTTTTAGATGACATCCTGTATCTTCACAAATCTAAGAAAATCGTGGCGTTGCTGTGCTTTCTTCGTAATGACACTTACGTGCTGGGTCCTTCACTCACCTCAATTCAGAAATGATTCCACAACCTATGGGTTCACTTTCAAGGACTCTGCAACTTATATCCTTGGAATTGTTTGTTTGTTTATTTATTTTGTATTTACATATTTTGTTTTCTTTTGCACATTGGTCGTTGCAGTCTTTGTGTGTAGTTTTTCCATTGATTCTATCGTATTTCTTTGTTCAACTGTACATGCCTGCAAGAAAATGCACCTGAGTGGCAAATAGTGATTTTGAGAATAAAGTTACTTTGAACATTTGAAGTCCCCTCTAAGTCACCTATATACAGCCTGACAGCCACCTGCAAATTATGTGGACCCCACACATCAACAAAATACAGTAAAATGCCAGTAATCCAGCACACTCGGGATACGGTAATCCCAAACTACTAGATTTTCAAAATTACTGGATATTATGCTGATCAATACCCCAACATACTCTCAATATTTTTAGTATAACTTTCCAGTAGGTTTCAAAGGAACATGGGAAAACAGAATCAAATGATTTTCAAGGATGCCTGGGAGTTGGATGCCAGTGTATTCATAGAAGAGGAGAGGAACAGGGCTCCAGCAGGTTTAAAGGAAGCGAGGGAACTGGGACCCCAGTGAGTGAAAGGGGACTCGCAGGAACATGCGTCAGAGTTCGCATGAGAATCAGATCCCAGATGCCAAATCATCAGGATTTCTCAAGAGTCCAGACAAAGGATTATAAGAGTTGGCAGCATATTATAGAAGCTCCATGTGTTTGTTTGTCTTAATGTTATTTAACATGTTGCTTTCATTTGTTTTTGTACTGGCTAGCAATACTGTGAAATAACAATGGACATTAATCTGTTTAAAAACATTTTCACCCTGCTTCTGCTTCTGTCTCTCTATCTATTCAGGCATGTGTTATGTGTATTCTGTATCACAGACAAAGTTTAGGACTTTCCATGTGTCAGTGTGTCAGACAAATGGAAAACATAGAAGGCATTTTGTGTGTGTTACTCTAGGGCAAGGGTTCCAAACCTTTTTTTATTGCCATGAACCCCTAGCAATAAGACCCTTGCTCCAGAATGAAATTGCATGATCCCAATGTTTTTTGTGTTTTCATTTGATGATGGATTGCGTAGTGTACGTAAACAGGGTTACCATTCCATTTCCAGAAAGCTATCTCTGAAAGTGGCTTTAAGGGTCAGTTTTTCTCAGTCAAGTTGGCATTGCACTCAGATTGTACTTTGTACTTGGTTGATTATGCACACGTACAACAGTTTAAAATCTAAGTTTAGCATATTTGGATTATTGAATAGACTGCTTGCAGAATACACCTTCAACGAAAATTAGGGATATAGATTGTTTTTAATCGGTATACCATTGTTGTAAATAGACATTTCGGAAGATTTCACTTGGATCTTGCCAAATTAAGATTACAAAGCACTGATTAAAATCAGTCTGTACACAAAATAAAAAAAACTGCCTGGAGGAACTGTGATCAGAAAACTAACCAAGGATAAGGTACTTAAAATGTTGAAAATAAAAAGGCAGTTAGCCACTTAGTATCTGCAAGTAATGGTCTCCCTTGATCTAAGGCACTGGTGGCTTATTGGCATGTATTGTCAAGCCTGATGTCGTTCACGGACCAGTACAATGAAAGGCACTTCTCATGCTCCGGTTCCAAAGGACTAGTGTCAAGAATATTGAAGAAGTCCTACTTGAATGAATTCTTCGATTTCTAGTTTGATAAAAGTAACATAAATAAAAGGAAAAGAAATAGTGAATACTAGAAATTGGAAATAAAATGCTGTTGTTGTCTGCCTCTGGGAAAGAAGAAAGCTATTACTAGTTTTGATGCAAGCCCCTTTGTCATTTGTTCTGTCAAACCTTGAATTACATTGCAAACCCTGTTTTTTCACTTAGTTCTTTGCTTTTCCAGCTGTCTTCTGTTTTTCTTTTGAGAAATGTTTGTGCATCATGTTATAGCTGCATTTCTGATATCTGAAAGTATCAACCATCAACCTCTTGTACCAAAGGGGAAAGCTTCATTTTACTTCACTTAACCCATCAATGAACTTTTTCCACAGCCAATGGACTCTCTTCATCCCGTGTCTCAATATTTATTATTATTATTTATCTCTGCAGAGTTTGTTGTTTTTTGCACACTGGTTGAATGCCCAGGTTGGTGCGGATTTTATTATGATTGGATTCTATTATGGTTATTATTCTAATAAGGATATATTGTGTATGCCTGCAAAAATTAATCTTAGGGTTGTTTATGGTGACATATATGTATTTTGATAATAAATAAATTTAGCTTGAACTTTAAACTTTCAATTTTTAGTTTTTTTATGAGCCACAGGAGGCAGGTATACCTCATACATTAGTTCCTCCTTGTTTCCCCTTATGTTTCCACACGTTTCTCCCCTTCCCAAACCTGAACTTTGTTCTTTTCCTCCTCACTCTTTTTATTGCTGATTGTGAACTCATTTTGTGTGTGGCTCTACCTCTTGTTATGTAGGTTATACTCACAGAATTATAGTATCCAATGTCTCAAAATTGGATCACATCACCCTGCTTTGATTTTCAGTGCTAAATGGTTGAAATTTTATTTAATCCAGAGTAAATTGCGTAATCCTGTTGGTGACTATTTCCAGATCAAATTGTATTAATTATGAAATTTAACAAGTTACTTCCAGCCACGGCTTACTTTCATCTCAGGACCAAGATCTTGTTTTATTCTACTTCAGAAGCTACTTCCTTTAAAAGAAATGCAGGGGGAGTTGGACAGTATTGTCCTTGGGCTGTTCTGAGCAATGGTGTTAAAACTGGGCCAATTTTTAAAATAATTTGTGCTGCCATTATTTCCTCTTTCTTCATGAATTATTGATGTTAAAAACTTGGTCCAGTTTTAGCACCATTGTCCCAGAAGTGCCAGATCACTGGTGGCCTCAGGATAATATTGTCCAGTTTCCCCCTATAGTTTCTATGATTATTCCCAAACAGAAGAATACAGGATCCTTACTGACCTGAAGTTCATTGTTGATCCCATCTTTCTGCATCATCAATGGGGATGGGAGAGGTTCTGGAGGATTGGAGGGTTGCAGATTTTGTTCCCTTATTCAAGAAAGGGAGTAGAAATAGTTCAAGAAATTATAGACCAGCGAGTCTTACTTCAGTGGTTGGTAAGTTGCTAGAGAAGATCCTGAGAGGCAGGATTTATGAACATTTGGAGAGGCATAATATGATTAGGAATAGTCAGCATGGCTTCGTCAAAGACAGTTTGTGCCTTACGAGCCTGATTGAATTTTTTGAGGATATGACTAAACACATCGATGAAGGTAGAGCAGTAGATGTAGTATGTATGGAATTCTGAAAGGCATTTGATAAGGTACCCCATGCAAGGTTTATTGAGCGAGTAAGGAGGCATGGGATCCATGGGGACCTTGCTTTGTGGATCCAGGACTGGCTTGCCCACAGAAGGCAAAGAGTGGTTGTAGACAGATCATATTCTGCATGGAGGTCGGTGACCAGTGGTGTGCCTCAGGGATCTGTTCTGGGACCCCTACTCTTCGTGATTTTTATAAATGACCTGGATGAAGAAGTGGTGGGATGGGTTAGTAAATTTGCTGATGACACAAAGGTTGGGGATGTTGTGGATAGTATGGAGGGCTATCAGAGGTTACAGTGGGACATTGATAGGATGCAAAACTGAGCTGAGAATTGGCAGATGGAGTTCAACCCAGATAAGTGTGAGGTGGTTCATTTTGGTAGGTCCAATATGATGACAGAATATAATATTAATGGTAAGACTCTTGGCAGTGTGGAGTATCAGAGGAATCTTGGGGTCCGAGCCCATTGGATACTCCAGGCTGCTGCGCAGGTTGACTCTGTGGTTAAGAAAGCATACTGTGCATTAGCCTTCATCAATCGTGGGATTGAGTTTAGGAGCTGAGAGGTAATGTTACAGCTAGATAGGACCCTAGTCAGACCCCACTTGGAGTACTGTGCTCAGTTCTGGTCGCCTCACTATAGGAAGGATGTGGAAATCATAGAAAGGGTGCAGAGGAGATTTACAAGGATGTTGCCTGGAATTGGGAGCATGCCTTATGAGAATAGGTTGAGTGAATTCGACCTTTTCTCCTTGGAGCGACGGAGGATGAGAGGTACCCTGATAGAGGTGAATAAGATGAGAGGCATTAATCGGGTGGCTAGTCAGAGGCTTTTTCCCAGGACTGAAATGGCTAACATGAGGGTGCACAGTTTTAAGGTGCTTGGAAGTAGGTACAGAGGGAATGTCAGGGTAAGTTTTTTATGCAGAGATTGGTGAGTGTGTGGAATGGGCTGCCAGCGACTGTGGTGGAGGCGGATACAATAGGGTCTTTTAAGAGGCTCCTGGATAGGTACATGGAGCTTAGAAACATAGAGGGCTATGGGTAACCCAGGGTAATTTCTAAAGTAAGTTCATGTTCGGCACAGCATTGTGTGCTGAAGGGCCTGTATTGTGCTGTAGATTTTCTATGTTTCTCTGTTTCTGCCCCTACTCTTCACCTCCATCACAAGCCAATAAAAAAATGTTTGCATAACCCAATAAATTGTTCTACTACCTCATTAATGACAGTTTAGTGCATTTCTATGCAAAAGAAACAGCATGGAATAAGCACAAACGAGCAAATCTGCAGATGGTCCCATTTGGACTATGGGATTAATGGATTTATGGCTAAATTTGCCGATGATGCAAAGATAGGTGGAGGAGCAGTTAGTGTTGAGGAAACAGAGAGCCTGCAGAGAGACTTAGATGGTTTCGGGGAATGGGCAAAGAAGTGACAAATGAAATGCAATGTCGAAAAGTGTATGGTCATGCACTTTGGTGGAAGAAATAAACAAGCAGACTTATACAGTATTTAGATGGGGCTAGAATTCAAAATGCAGAGATGTAAAGGGACTTGGGAATCCTTGTGCAGGATACTCTAAAGGTTAACCTCCAGTTGAGTTGGTGGGAAGAAGGCAAGTGCAATATTGGCATTCATTTCTAGAGGTATAGAATCTAAGAGCAGGGAAGTGATGTTGAGGCTCTATAAGGCATTGGTGAGACCATGCTTGGAGTATTGTGTGCAGTTTTGGGTTCCTTATTTTAGAAAGACTATACTGACATTGGAGAGGGTTCAGAGAAGATTCATGAGTTTGATTCTGGGAATAAAAGGGTTACTGTGTGAGAAACATCTGGCAGCTCTTGGCCTGTATTCCTTGGAATTCAGGAGAATGAGGGAGGATCTCATAGAAACATTCTGAATGTTAAAAGGCCTGAACAGATTAGATATGGCAAAGTTATTTCCCATGATAGGGGAGTCCAGGACAAGAGAACATGATTTCAGGATTGAAGGACGTCCATTTAGAACAGAGATGCGGAGAAATTACTTTAGTCAGAGGGTGGTAAATCTGTGGAATTTGTTGCTCTGAGCGGCTGTGGAGGCCAAGTTTTTGGGTGCATTTAAGGCAGAGATAGATAGGTTCTTGATTAGCCAGGGCATCAAAGGGTATGGGGAGAAGGCAGGGGAGTGGGGATGATTGGAAGAATTGGATCAACCCATGATTGACAGGCGGATCAGACTTGATGGACCAAGTGGCCTACTTCTGCTCCTATATGAATTCCAGGACCTGATGAAAGGTCTTGGCCTGAAACGTCAACTGTACTCTTTTCCATAGATGCTGCCTGGCCTGCTGAGATCCTTCGGCATTTTGTGTGTGTGTTGCATAGATCAAGGCTCTCTTGCCGAATGAGGCCATTCTGGTTCTTTATGTATTGGACAAGCTAGAATTTTGTTAGTATAGATCAGGGTGCTTTCTGTAGAGCAATGGAAGCTGAGGATAGACCTGATAAAAATTTGAAATGCTTTCTGCAGAGGACCTACATTTAAGGTGAGAGGGGGAAACTTTAAAGGGAATGCATGAGTTGAATGTATGAGTGATAGTGCCTGAATTGTACTGCCAACGATAGAAAGGCACAATAATATGCAGAAAATAGAGGGATATAGACCATGTGCAGGCAGAGGGGATTAGTGTAATAAGTTAATTAATTCAGCAAGCATCGCAGGCAAAGGGCATGTTTCTGCACTGTATTGCTCTATGTGCTATGCACTGTTTTTATAAAGCATTTCTGTTAGTCTCATCTCAGCATTATAAAAGTTTCTGTGACCTCCAGAAATGCACTGGATCTCCAGTGGGCCGCTGGGTTCTTGGTTAAAATTTTCAGTCTTTTGACCTCTCTTACCAGTTTTGTTAGTTACAGTTGGTCATGTAATCATCAAGGAATGAGCTAATGTAGTGAGAATTGCCACAGGATATTGTGTCAAAGCTCAGTTTATATACTGTGCAGAAGTTATGCTTTCAATGAATTCCTGGGATTAAATGTAATCAAGTTATTTTGCAACTGGTTTGAGATGCACCAGAGCACCAGCGTTCTCGTAAAAGTAAAACCTTGTCTTTGCATTAATAACTCATAATTCTGCCTCTTGAATTAAATGGAAAAAGTGTGCCAGGGTTGTAATCCTGGGGTCAGATGGGAAGGAGTGGGCCAAAATTTAACCCTATGGCCAAATCAGTAAGTAAGTTCATAACAATAATAGCTCTGTCTGTGGTGGAGAAAGTGACCACAAGTCTTGGCCTGGGATACTGCAGATTCATTCCAAGGATCCACAGGAGACTGCTGTCAGATCATCCAATTCTGTAAATTCCTGTATGAATCATCCAGGGCCTGGATTTTCAAGGCTGCTTTCTCTTTTTACAACTTGCCAATTGGCCAGGGAAAACTCTTAGAGGACAGATTATATTTACTGATTACATCAGCCACCAAAGACTGTTCCACTTGCTTGTTTTTAATGTTATATAAGTCCTTGCTGTGTTGGATGATGCCCTTACAACCCTATCATTCCTATCCCAGCTTTATTTCACAAAGGAAGTTGTTGATGGACAGCACATACCCAGCATATATCACTTCCAACAACATAGCGCACAAAATTCTGGTGTAATGGTTAGCGCAGCGCTTTACAGTACAGGTGAACCAGATTCAATACCCATCCCTGCCAGTAAAGAAATTGTACGTTCTTCCCGGGACTGCATTGGTTTCCTCCCACAGTTCAAAGACATACCAGTTAGTATGTTAATTGGTCATTGTAAGTTGCCCTGCGATTAGGCTAGGATTAAATTGAAGGATTGCTAGGCGCCATGACCCGAAAGGCTGGAAGGGGCTATTCTGCACTGTATCTCAATAAATAAAGGTTGAAATAGGAGTACCTTGTAGTGTGTACTAAATGCATCTCTTGGATCTCAAGATTTTGCTACTGGGACATCACAGTAGATTTTCTGCAGGAGTAATAATGCTGATGTCAAAAGACCAGCCCCTGAGAATACAAAGCAATAACTGTGGCTGGTGATGCATCACAGAGAAGCACTTGCTGTCCTTCATGTGCAAAGATCGTTACGTTTTAGAAAGCATCAGTCTGTAAAAAGGTAAATATGGAGTCAAGTTGCATGGAAGCAGGTCCTTCAGCCCATTACATCAATGCCAACCCTTTTGCCTTTCTGCACTTATCCAAGTTGCCTGCATTAGGACAGTATCTTGTACCTTGCCTGTTTCCTTATCTTCTCTCTCTGAGGCCCTCTGTTGGTTGAGGTTGACCCTGGATGTTGCGTGCCTGCTGTCTACGTCATACGCAAGCCAATACGCAAACAAGCCTGGGCAGTACGATATGGAGAGCAAGCTGTTTCCCATGCAGCAGGCTCCCCCTCTCCCCACAGCTGATGAATCCAAAGGAACACCAGAGATGATACAGTTTGGCACCAGCAGTATCACAGGAATTGCCAGCCAGCACTGAAGTCAACGTAGGGCTGCCTTAGGAACTCCAGTTCTGTATATTTAACATAGAAACATAGAAAACCTACAGCACAATACAGGCCCTTGTTCCAAACATGTCCCTACATTAGAAATTACTAGGCTTACCCATAGCCCTCTATTTTTCTAAGTTCCATTACCTATCCAAAAGTCTCTTAAAAGACCCTTTCGTATCTGCCTCCACCACCGTCGCTGGCAGCCCATTCCATGCACTCACCACTCTCTGGGTAAAAAACTTACCTCTGACATCACCTCTGTACCTACTCCCCAGCACCTTAAACCTGTGTCCTCTTGTGGGAACCATTTCAGCCCTGGGAAAAAGCCTCTGACTTTCCACACGATCAATGCCTCTCATCATATTATACACAATGGTTTCCTCGGGGTTTACACCCAAAGCCTTCCCCATGAGTGGGTACAGCCGCAAGACAGAGGAGGTTTGGGATCAGAGGTTTCCTTCTCCCAGATGAGCTGGGGCTAACAAGCCCCATCTGCCCAAAACAACTAACTTTAAGGTGCCAGTAACCACATTTGCCCCTTCTTCTGTCACTAGAAACGGGTTCGCTAGGCTTAGTAGCAAACCACATGTGAAGGATAGGAGCTGGACTTGGTTGTCAGAGGCTATTTGAGGAACATGCCATTGGGAGTATTTAATAGGTCGTGGGAGCTTATCCCCACTACCTCCCCCGGATATAACAACTTTAAGGAACTTAATTATTTATCTTAAACAGGTTAATTAAATCTGATTCCATCAGCTCCTCTGGAGACTACACTCAGTGGCCACTTTATTAGGTACACCTGTACAACAGCTTGTTAATGTAAATATCTAATCAGCCAATCCTGTGGCAGCAACATAAATGCATAAAATCATGCAGTCATGGTCAAGAGGTTCATTTGTTGTATAGACCAAATGTCAGAATGGGGAAGGAATGTAATCTAAATGGCACTGACCATGGAATCATTGTTGGTGCCAGACAGCGTGGTTTGAGTATCTTAGAAATTGCTGATCTCCTGGATTTTCATGCACAACGGTCTCTGGAGTTTACAGACATCCTCTTTCCTGGATTCAAATTCCCTAACTATAAACAATGATATTCTCTTGAGTTTCCTAAATTTTTTGCATATCTACAATGTATTATAATAGTTTGAGAATTATGCATTAGGATACCTAGATCTTACTGCATCTTAGAACTCCTCAATCTCACCTTCTGAATAAAATGTTTTATTTTCATATATTTCCTTCCAAAATAGACTATTTCACATTTCCATACATCATTTCCCTTTGTCTGAATTTATCCATCTAAACCCACTTCCCTCTGCAGATCCCTTATATCCTTAATTTGCTTTTTTTAAGTTCTCAGGAAATTTCATATCCATATCTTTTGCACAACTGTCATCACATTTTGCCAACCAGCTAAAGACCCACTTATCCTGTTAGAATCAAATAGATCTGTGCTTTACAGTTATCAGGGGTTCCCAACCTGGGGTCCATGGACCCCTTGCTTAACGGTATTGTTCCATGGCATAAAATCGTTTGGGAACAGCATAGATTCTAGATTGTTGCTTTCTAGACTGTTGTGATCATTTGATCTTCAGTGTGTGAGGCCTGATAGAAATATTCATAAAGTTTTCTAATAATACTAATGGGTTCTCCCTGTTGCATTCTAACCAAAAAGACTTCGTGAATATTTTATTCTGAGTGAGTGAGAACAAAAGGGGGACAAAAAGCTTTTTTATAAGTTCTGCCTGTTTTTATAAAGAACTGAAGAAAGTAAATGGATTTAAAATCAAACAATATAAAAACAGAACCTTGAGTGAAAAGGAGCTTTAAAGCACAGTCTATCTGTTCTAACACGATAACAAGATTTCTGGCTAGCAGATTATTTTCTTCTCCATTGAAAAAGTACCAAATGCAAATGTAACTGAATATAGGAATCCAATTGAATTGAGCTGAAACAGCCATTGAAATAAGTATGGGATTAGAGTTCCAAGATTAATTGAATCACTTCCATTAATTCTGAAGATCCCCACAGAATGATTTTATGGTAGTGATACTCATTTCTGATCAAAGTCTCCATTTTAAGGAAAAAGAGAAATGTATAAAATAACTTTCAGAAAGGTTTAGTGGATTTTAAACAATGTACTATAAAGTACTATAATTTGGTATTATTTTGTATAATTATTTCTGAATTGAATTTTGCACCTTTCACATTTTTGAATTTTTTTACTGCTTAGAACTTTCATATCTTATAGTCATTGAAATCTCTGAATTTTTATGGTTTTGATTTGGTGCATTTTTTTTAAAAGCTTGTGTTGTTTTCTCTGGTGTGCCGGAGGCTGAGGGGAGGTCTGATAAAGGTTTATAAGATTATGAGAGGCGTAGTAGGCAGTATCTTTTTCTCAGGGTTGAAGTGTTTCATACCAGAGGGCATGCATTTAAGGCAAGAGGGGTTAATTTTAAAGGAGATGTGAGAGGTAAATATTTTAAATGGAGGGAAGTGGGTGCGTGCAATATACAGCCTGGGGTCGTGGTAGAGAAAGATACATTGGGGATTTTTAAGAGACATTTAGATAGGCACACGAATGTGATGGCAATGGAAGGATACGGTTATTGTGTAGGTATTAGGATTAGTTTAGTTAGCCATTTGATTACTGTACTAATTTGTTTGGTTCGGCACAATATTGTGGACTGAAATGCCTTTTCCTGTGCTGTACTGTTCTATGTTCTATTCATTTTAAAAGACTAAATTCAGTGATAGTAATGAGGATGCCTGATGTTGGTTAAACTTTAACACCAGCAGTTGTTTGAGTTGCAAATTGATGACTAGGCTGAAAACAAGATTAAAGTAAAAACAATATTAATTTAATGTATCAAAATCTTTAATACCAGTTAACTTACAAAAAAAGAGACTCAATACTTTCATCTTTAATCTTTGTTAGCCAATATGCTCACTGCAATTTTTATCTCACCTTATTAAAAGGAAATATAATATTGAAATGGCTCGATCTACTTATCATCTTGAAAGAATATTGTCAGAACTGTTGCTTTAAATCTGTGGCTTTTTTAAAGCTAAACTGTGTGACAAAAAATTATTGTACATAACTGAGAAAAAAAAATTATAATTGAATGGACATTAACTCTGTTTGAAATGCACTGCCTGAGTGGGTAAAAGATGCAGGTACTCTCACAGTATTTATGAAATATTCTGTTGAGCACTTGTATGTTCAATGCCAAGAAAGCAGTGGACTAATTACAAGTAAATAGGATTAGTACAGTAGGTCAATGTGGACCAAATGACCTGTTTCTGTGCTGAATGACTGTAAATCCATGGCCACTGAAGATGCTGTATAAATGCTCATCATCTTGCACAAGTGACAATCAGCTGGAGGCAGTTTGTGTAAGGACTTCTGCCCCAGTGAGAACTGATGAAAGACATCAGTATTTGATTAACAGCAGCTTGTGCATTTGAGAAGATTCTGAATTTTGATCTTGGATTTGTATAAATGTTCAACTGTACAGGAGCCTTATTTTTTTCCATTCATAATTTTGTGTTAGTCAGGTTGGTCTGATGATGTAATATAGTGGATTCTGGTTAATGGGGCCATCGGTTAATGAACTGTTTAATTGAGACAGGAGACTGTTCCCGAACAGGTTCTAAATAGTGTGGTCATTAGACAATACACCATACGTCTTAGCATCAGTTGTGTGTTTGTGTTCAAAACACAGTGACTATTGATCATTTTGTTTTTTATTTTGACTTAATGCAGGAAGACAATGAAGGAAGTCCATCATCTACACTAGGCGTCTGCGTAGATCTTGTTCATTTACAGTTAATTAAAAGCAAACAGCAGCGATGAATTCTTCCGCCATTAAATATTACGAATTAATATACAATTTTATAATACTTTAGTAGTATTGGTACTGCTCTAGTTTGTTCTGTATTTCATTTCAAAGCATAATTTGTTAATCCGTCTTTTTTATGTCGTTTTATTTGTTTCCATGAAACTGGGGCTAACTGGGATGGCTGCTTAATTGGGCCAAAATGTACTGGTCCCAATGTGTCCCAATTAACCAAAATTTATCATATATTAACCTACTTAGTGGCCAAGTTATTCAAATAATATTGTTTGCACTTAGTTGTTGCAGGTGGATTTTGAGAGTCGTTACTAATTCCTGGAGAAACTTTAGACATCAAAGCTTGAGCTCAGAACTAGTACTGAAGAGCAGCCACTTTTTTTGGCAGCTTCACAGACCAATTGCAACCTTACCTGGAATAGATCATACAGCAGATCGTTTCCAGGTGAAATCATGCCAGATGTGCAATACTAATCACATTAGCATGACTGGGTTTTCCTGCCATCTGGTGTGTAGCAGATGATGTAACCATTTCTGCCCTTCCTGACATCAATTGAGGAGGAAAGCTGTGACCTACAACTGTTATGGAACAGTCTCTGTACAACTAGCAACACATGCTAGTTTTGTTTATTAACTTCTTAAAATGAGACTACATTGATGTCAGGTAACCTATTTGGAAAACTACATAGATAAAAACAAGCTGTCCAAAGTCCACAGAGTGGATTTAGCACAAAAAGAGAAAGTTTTTTTCTGGCGCTTTGATTCTGAGACATGCATTTCTCAGGTGCTTCAAAGCCAGAGGGTGGTGAATCTGTGGAATGCATTGTCACAGACGCCTGTGGAGGGCAAGTCATTATATTTAAAGTGGAAGCTAACTGGTCCTTGATTAGTTAGGGTGTCAAAAGATACAGGGAGAAGGCAGGTTAATGGTGTTGAGAGGGTCAATAAATCAGTATGATCGAACAGCGGAGCAGATTTGATGGACGAAATGGTCTAGTTCTGTTCCTATGACTTAGGGATATCACTAACAGAAATCCACCTCTAGGTGTGTCATTATGGCCATAACTGACCATTCAGGATAGGTGAGGGGCCTCAGAGCAGGAGTAAAAAGCTTGCACATCAGTAAAGAGCCTCTGTGCAAACACCACATTCTACTTGGACCTTTAATTAACAATGTGTTCTCAGGTTTTCCCTAGGCTGTCGTGACTGAGATAATTAATGTATAATTTGGCGAAGAAATCCAAAATCCTTGAAGGTGAAAATGCAGGTAGATTAGGTGGTGAAGAAGGCACTCAAGATGCTTGCCTTCAGCCAGAGAATAGAAGAAAGGAAATCTTGTTATGAATTCATAGCATATCGGTTTAGCCACAGCTAGAGGATTCTGTATGGTTCTAGTTGCCACATTGCAGGAAGGACGTGATTGCACTGGCTAGGCTGCAGATGAGATTCACCAGAATACTACCCAGCATCGAGTATTTTAGTTTTGAAAAGATAAACAATGCATTCCACTATACGTTTCAATGTACATGTAATAATTAGATCTAAATCTGAGTTTACTTCCCTTGGTGTGGGGTAAATTCCCTTGGTGTATACAAAATTTTCAGGGACATGGATGGCATAGATAGGACAAAACTTTGTCCTATAAATACCTGACCCTGATTTAGGATAAAGAGTACGAGCTTTAGATGGGTTCTGAGAAAGACATCTTTCTCCAGAGGGTAGTTGAAATGTGGAATGCACTTCTGAAGAGGTGATGGAGACAGCAACTTTATCATTTAAGAGGTATCTGAAGCTGGCAGGAACGTAGTTCACCAGCACCTCACACAGTTTGCATTGTCCGACTGATTGCTGATACTGTGGTAAACCAATATATGTTGTAACTGGGTTACCCGTCTGGACACGCTCCTCTGCTGATTGCTCCTGTGACTCCTCACACAGACCCCTGAATAAAGGCCATTGGACCATTGCTCCTCCTCCTCAGTCCGGGGGCAGACACTGAGCATGATGGAGGTCACATTTTAGTGCTGATAAAAGCCTTTCAGTATTTACTCTACTTCCAGTCTTTTGGAGTAATTGATGGTGCATCAGGTACAAAAGCCACATAAGTAGCAGAGTAATAGTGAAAAATGCCAATGGCCTCCTCCGGGTGAGATTTTGTTTACTGCCTTGATCTGAGAGGATACTGCAGCACACCCCCAGAAGCTGTGGAAACTCCATTGGCTGCATCACTGAAGGCAGTCGTAGTTGAGCATAGCAAAATTGTGTGCAATCATTTTTGAAGTAATAGTTGCAAATCAATGAGTAAGTTCATATGGATACAAATGTTTTTGTGGATAAATACATTTTTTTCTATAAATGTATTGTGACAGTGAATGGAAACTTTTTGGCCTCGAAGAGAGACATTTGAAATAAAAATGTAGCAAGATAGTTGCCTCAGAAAGGATATGATAGAGCGAAGTGACCCAGATTTCAGGTTTTCCTTACCCCAGGGATATTTCTAATCATTTCAACCTGTATAATGGGACTTGTGCCAAACACTTCACAGTTCTGGAGTGTAAGTAGTTTTGTCACAGATCCACAAACCAGGGCATAGCCATGAAGAACACTGAGAACTGCATACATTAATATTTCTTCTGTTTGTTCAAAAACATGCCATTTTACATTTTATTTGAATTATGAACAAATCGGAATATCTTTTTCAGTATTTCTACAGTTATGCTGATTGTAGACACACTGTAGAACAAAACTCATGGAGATGCTGCCTGACCTGCTGCGTTCCACCAGCATTTTGTGTGTGTTTCATGGAGATAGACTTTTAATAACATCATTAGGGTGACAGAATCACTGGAAAGGTGCAGCATTATGATTGTACATGCTGATGACAAGGGCAAGATTTGTATCATAATAAAACAGTGTTGAGAGCCATATTTAGAATTGGGGGCATACACGAGTGGATTTATACAAGCTGTGCAAGAGGAAAGGCATGTCAGAAGGTGAAATTGTTGACTCCTAGCAACAAGCAAAAGATTCAGAATGACGTGAATGTTCAAGGGCCTCGACACAACAGTCCTCAGTACAAATGGAGCTGTCACCAAGTGCTGCTGATGGAGTTTCCCTCTGCAAACTGCTTCTCTGTCACCTGCCCCAATTAAATGGCATACTGTCCAAAATAAACATCAGCATCTGCTCCGATTAACCGATGGCTCAAAAACTGGAACCTACTGTTTTTGTGTGTGTGTGTGTGTATATATATATATATATATATATATATATATATGTGTGTGTGTATGTGTGTGTGTGTGTGTATATATATATATATATATATCGTATTAAGGCATCCATTAGTCTTGCGAGACCATGGATCTGCGCCTGGAAAGTCTTCACTCTCCAGGGCGTAGGCCTGGGTAAGGTTGTATGGAAGACCGGCAGTTGCCCATGCTGCCGGTTTCCCCTCTCCACGACACCGATGTTGTTCAGGGGAGGGGCATTAGGACCCATACAGCTTGGCACCAATGTCGTCGCAGAGCAATGTGTGATTAAGTGCCTTGCTCAAGGACACAACACATTCCCTCGGGTGGGGCTCGAACTCACAACCTTCAGGTCGCTATTCCAATGCCTTAACCACTTGGCCACATGCCCACACATATTGCGTATACGTGTATTATATAAAATTATATGTAATATACAGTAGTGTACCAGTTAGCATAATGCTTTACAGCACTAGTGACCTGAGTTCAATTCCTGCCATTGTTTGTAAGAAATTTGTACATTCTCCCCTTGACTGCGTGGGTTTCTACCGGATGCTCCAGTCTTCTCCCTCTTTCCGAAGCAATATGGGTTAGTAGGTTAATCAGTCACATGGGTGTAATTGGGCAGAATGGGCTTATTGGACCAGAACAGCCTGTTACTTTCTGTCTCTCTGAATAAAGAAATTACTAGAAATAAAAACTGACCAGTTTTGGTGATTTCTATTCAGCCCATGAATAGAAGTATTTTTAAAGACCTCTGTCATTCATTTACAGTTTTGCAGGTTTTCTTTATAACTTAATATTACTCCTGCAATTGGAATTAAATGTTTTTCAGAATATTTGTAAAATGCAGAAACTTTAATGCAGAGTTTTGACTCATTGAAAGGGTTTGAGGATATTGTATTGGCATTATAAACATCGTATAGGCTTTATGCTTAATCTCTTTTTCGTAACAAAAGGTATAATGATGCTTTTTTACAGAAAGTGCAGTCACTGTTCAGCATGTTGGAGAGAACCAGATTACACATTTTAGTTTCATGACTTTAATCAGTTCTGATAAGAATCAACGAATCAGAATCAACATAATTCCAACTCTCTTTCTTGCTCCACTTCTATTTGCTGATAAGCCGACATTATCTCTTTTTATAATTTAGAACTTAAGCATCTATTTTGCTATTGAAATGAATGCAAATATAATACATGGCCCGAATAGAGTTTAAGCTGCCAAAGTTGAAGTACAATTGCCAGTGCTTCACCTCTTGGTTTAGTGATGTATCCAACTATAAACTGGGGACTTGATACACTTTCATCTGATCTTCAACTCATCTCTTGATTTCCACATTGACTTTCATGCCTACATATAGAACATAAAACATAGAAAAGTACAGCACATTACAGGCTCTTTGGCCCACATTGTTGTGCCGATCCTCAAACCCTGCCTCCCATATAAGCCCCCACCTTAAATTCCTCCATATACCTGTCTAGTAGCCTCTTAAATTTCACTAGTGTATCTGCCTCCACCACTGACTCAGGCAGTGCATTCCACGCACCAACCACTCTCTGAGTTAAAAACCTTCCTCTAATATCCCCCTTGAACTTCCCACCCCTTACCTTAAAGCCATGTCCTCTTGTATTGAGCAGTGGTGCCCTGGGGAAGAGGCGCTGGCTATCCACTCTATATATTCCTCTTATTATCTTGTACGCCTCTATCATGTCTCCTCTCATCCTCCTTCTCCTCAAAGAGTAAAGCCCTAGCTTCCTTAATCTCTGATCATAATGAGTACTGTTTAAACCAGGCAGCATCCTGGTAAATCTCCTCTGTACCCTTTCCAATGCTTCCACATCCTTCCTATAGTGAGGCGACCAGAACTGAACACAATACTCCAAGTGTGGCCTAACCAGAGTTTTATAGAGCTGCATCATTACATCGCGACTCTTAAAGTTGCAGAGGTAAGTTGATCCATGTAGATTTCACCAGAGGTATTCTAAATAAGTAAAATTTGGACCATTAGCACCGAGATAGTGGACATGTAAGTGCAATTGCGAAGAAAACTTAACAGCATCTCTACTTCCTTAGAAGTTTGTGAAGATTGGGCATGACATCTAAAACTTTGACAAACTTCTATAGATGTGTAGTGGAGAGTGTATTGACTGGCTGCATCACAGCCTAGTATGGAAACACCAATGCCTTTGAATGAATAATCCTACAAAAGGTAGTAGAATTGGCCCACTGCGTCACAGATAAAGCCCTCCCAACGATGGAGCATATCTACATGAACTACTCGTAGATAAGCAAATCCATCATCAGAGATCCCCATCACCCAGGTCATGTTCTTTTCTTGCTGCTGCCATCAGTTTGAAGGTGGAAGAGCCTTAGGACTCGTACCACCAGGTTCAAGAACAGTTATTACCCCTCAAGCATTAGGCTCTTGAACAAAATCCATAACTACACACCAGTTGATCTTTCATTGATCCCGTCATAGTTACTATTCAATAGATTTACTGAGTATGCCTGCAAGAAAATCAATCTCAGGGTCCTGTACATGTGGTACATATGTACGTACAGTACATGTGGTGCTGTATATGTACTTCAGTAATAAAATTTACTTTGAATTCCACTTTGCATCTTATCTTGCAAATAAAAACACTCCAAAACACTCTGTTAATTCAGTCTAGGAAAAGCATCACCCTGCTGAATTAGTAGAGCAGGTGATGTCACATTTAGTGGTCAGTGAATAGTGGATCAGTTACAGTTTCTGCTTAGCCTAGCATGGCAAATTCTGTGTGAGCGGCAATATGAAACAAGTGGTAAGGACTGATTGTTTCATATGCAACATTCAGTCCTGAAAAAGATGAAAACAGCTTGCATTTTTCCATGACTGACACAATCTATTCTAAATATTCATCATAAACAAAGCATTTCCTTTTGAAGTGACATCACTGACATTAAGGGGGAAAATATCACTACTTTGTTCACCTTCCACAGACACCCTTAAAATTCAAGTTTAAGTGCAATTTATTTTATAAATTGTTGTGAGAGCAATAAGTGTATGTCATGACATTGCAAGAAGGGAATGTGTGGCAACACTTGCAGGCTGCGTCCAGCACATAATGGACTGTGTTGGCTGTTATGCAAACAACACATTCCATTGTGTTTTTTGATGTACATGTGATAAATCTGAATCTATTTCACTCTTCCACAAATAAGACAATGGAATCTTTTGCAGCTCCATGCAATGACAGATGGGACCTTAGTTCATTTGTAAAACTTCATCCCAGGCAGTTTGGCAATTGCTCAGTATTCCAATGAAGTGACAAGTTAGCTTATATACAAAGTATCTAAACAGGGACTTGAAACCAGTCTTTCGTCTCATAGGACGGGATGTAGACTTTGGCCTACAAAACACCAAAACCTTTCATCTTTTTGTACATTCGCTAATGATCGAAGATAATCTGCATCTACATCTACTCTGGCTTTGTGCATTCCTTGTGTCTTGATCTTCAACCACCATTTTCCTCACTCAACCAAAGGATGTGCTGGTTCATGGAAAGTGGTGGATCATTTCAACATTAATCTATACCTTTGTATTAGGAGTTATCCATACTTTTTATGGTCTTGCTGTAAATGTTCTTTGTTGGAGAGCAGAAGCAGGTTGGTAGGGAAGGCGTGACTTGTGGATGTTGAGTATATGGCTGATCAACCCATTGCTTCAGTGAATAAGCTGATGATTGCTTGAAGCCAAGCCTTGGAGTGTGCAAAAGCACAAGCAATGTCTACGTTACTGAAGATCAATTGCTGGTAATAGGTTTCCTGGACAGTCATCACCATGGGTTGAACAGTTTCCCATTAGTTCTGAATATCAGCAGAATTCCCACGCAAGGTTTGTTTGAGGCAAAGTACAATATTGCAGTGAGGACGACTGAGATTATGTAGCCTAGTTTAACATCAGACAGCCACACAAAATGCTGGAGGAACTTAGCAGATCAGGCAGCATCAATAGAAAGGAATATCTGGACACCATTCTTTACTGAAGTTAACTCTGTTGTGGAGCTGTTTGTTGTTTGCCTGCAAGTGTAAGATGCAGACAAATGCTTGTTGCGGATGTACCACAATCTCTCTGATTTGTGGAGTCAGTGTGTTTAGGGAGATTGAAGAAGGCACTGTATAGTGGCTGGTGCCACTCCCTGCATATTTCATGGAATTGTCGCACTGAAGATATAGCCTCATGGCTTGGCTTTGTGAACGAAGATTTAGGAAGGGGGCTGCTGACATCTTCTGCAGGCTGGCTGGTGGCTGACGAGGCCAATACGGGACAGGCAGGCCTGGCCAAAGTGGCTGCAAGGGAAATTCTGGGAGGATGGTCGTAGACGTGGGTGTATCCTTCGGCCTGCGCAATGGTATTTTAGGTGGAGTGCAGTGTGCACTGTACTGGCCCCACCCTTTACACCTGGGGTTCATCTGCCATAGCCGAGCATGCTGGGACGGTGACAGCGAGGTCCTCGGGTCGTAGGATTTACGTCGGAGTGTCCTTGTCCGAGGTGGATGGTCTGACAAGGCTAATGAGCCCCACCTGCCCGGGTTTGGATTCAGAGTTGTCCTTCTCTTAGGCTGGCTGTCAACCAAAGCTAACGAGCCCAGCCTACCCATCCAGTTATACCGCCGGACACTTGGTCGCGCCATGACGTAGCAAGCTTGGTGGAAACGGGGGGCACCGACGACAAGGTGTTGCTACGGACGTAGTAATGTAGGAGAGGCCATTTGCAGTAGCCTCCTGCCTAGCAGGCCAGACAGTGACCACATGGCGATCACTACATCGGGAAAGGAGAGGCGATGTATTGGGTGTACACTTTCCCTGGGTGAGCAGGACGTCAGGCCCAGACCTCACCCGCCCCCCCCATATGAAGATTTATCCACTTTGGCTCTAAATGGATAGAATCCGTTTTATGATTCAGGGACTGCTCTTTGGCCACTGGGAAAAGATGGCTCAGATGACCCTGGTGATGGCAAACAGCATGGAGGCCCATCTGTTCCCACCACTCTCTGTCGACTGGACTCTTTTCCACAGATGCTCCCTTGCCTGCTGAGTTCCTCCAGCATTTTGTGTGTGTTGCTCTGGATTTCCAGCATCCAGTTCATACAGGAATTGGTGACTCTTAACAAGGGTGCAGACGTATCAGTCAAATAATAATTCAAAGGCAACCTAGAGATTGATGCAAAAAAATCTCTTTCACTGTTCAGAGAAAAGTGTGTACATTTTCCTTTTGTCTCTCAGCCAAACCCAATATATAAAACATATACTGTCTAATTTTTCTCATGGATTTTGCTAATATACGCTGCATTTTCTGCTTATTACTAAGACCTCAAAACTTTTTAAGTGGCTCTTAAGAATTAGGGACAGTCTGAGGGCACAAAAACTGTGAGTGCTTATCAATTCAGCTCTTGGTAGAGAACAATTTGTCAAAAGTAGAGTACTGGAAAACTGTTTCAAAACTCAAGATCAAAATAAAGAGAATGTTAAATATGTAAAAGAGTTATGTATTCATACACAAGTTTGTGCAAGGGGTAGCAGTATTTTGTAGTTAGGATAAACAATTGTATTGGTAAGTTTCTGAAAAAGAACAATTAGAATAATTTAGGAAATAACACAAGCTTCAGTAAGAACAAAAGATGTTCCAGCATCTCCTGTATATTGAAAATTTGGTTTGGTGTTTCAGAGATGTTCAATAGATAACTGAATTATCTTATGTGTTTACTTTTTCTGCTCATGACATAACTCTGAAATTAATCTTTGGTCTGAGAAATAATGAATTTTTGGCAGTGTTTATGGAGTCATTATTGGCAGAGAGTTATAAGTTACCACAGAAATGCATGCCATTAGTGTCTCGTACACAAATTCATTATATGCATGGTGCTAGATGTTTGCTCCTGTAAATTCTTTGCTAAGCCACAAAGAAGATTTAATCTATTGATATCATCAAGTCTGCTTAATGATTTAAATTGGGATTATGTACTGTAGAACAGTTTTTTTAATTCTATAGTGTTGCAAATATTTCTCCGTGACTTGATCTGTTGTCCTGTCAAGTGGAAAATGGCACAATTGTTGAAAGTCGATTCATCTGAAAAATTATTTCAAGGTGTATGACAAAACAGGGTGCATTACCACTTAATATTTATAAAATATAGAATAGTCAGTTATGGTTATTGATCACATACCTTAAGTAACTAACTTCAACCAGATGACAGTGGAATATACTGTATATGCAATAGAAATGCCACAGCAAACTGTTGAGGCCAGTTCATTAGCTATGTTTAAAAGGAAGTTAGATATGGCCCTTGTGGCTACAGGGGTCAGGGGGTATGGAGGGAAGGCTGGGTTCTGAGTTGGATGATCAGCCATGATCATAATAAATGGCGGTGCAGGCTCGAAGGGCCGAATGGCCTACTCCTGCACCTATTTTCTATGTTTCTATGTTTCTATATTAACCGGAGACTGTTATTCCATGGAATTTCCAACATAGTACAGTGAAGATTAGTGAGAAGTTAGAGGATTGGGAAGCTTTTAAAAACCAATGGAAAGCAACTAAAAAAGTCATTAAGAAAATAAAGATGGAATATGAAAGTAAGTATTACAGAGGATACCAAAAGTTTCTTCAGATACATAACTGAAAAGGAGAGGTGAGAGTGGATATCGGAACACTGGAAAGTGATGCTGGAGAGCTAGTAAAGGCGGACAACGAAATGCCGGGTGAACTGAATAAATATTTTTCATTAGTCTTCACTGTGGAAGATGAAGTAAGTTTGAGGTGTCAGGGAGCATGAAGTGTGTGAAATTACCTTAACGAAACAGAAGGTTCTTTGGAAACTGAAAGGTCTGAAGGTAGATAAGTCACCTTGACCAGATGGTGTACGTCCCAGAATTCTGAAAAAGATGGCTGAAGAGATTGTGGAGGCATCAGTAATGATCTTTCAAGTATCAGTAGACTCTAGATTGGCTTTGGAGGATTAACAAATTGCAAATGTCACTCTACTCTTCAATAAGGGAGAGAGGCAGAAGAAAGGAAACCAGTTAGTCTGACCTCAGTGGTTGGGAATCTTTTAGAGTCAATTATAAACGGTGAGATCTCAGGCTACTTGGAGGCATATGATAAAATAAGCCTCAGTCAGCATAGTTTTGTCGAGGGAAACTCTTGCCTGAGGAATCTGTTGGAATTCTTTGAAGAAGCAAAAGCAAGATAGACATCGGAGAATCAGTTGTGTACTTGGATTTTCTGAAAACCTTTGACAAGGTGCCACACACGAGGCTGCTTAACGAGTCACAAACCCATTGTATTGTACCACAGAGACAAAATTCAAAAGGGTGAGGAATGCAGGACTGAAGATGCTGTATTCAGAATAAAGTGGACAAGCTCGTGGCACAATTAGAGACATTGTGGGCATCACTGACTTGTGGCTGAAAGAAAGCCATAGTTGGGAGCGTAACGTCAAAGAACAGGGAGGAAGGCATAGGCAGTGGTGTGGCTCTATTGGCAAGAGATGGAATTACACCTTTAGAAAGAGTTGACAGAGGGTCAGAGAAAACTGAATCTTTATGGGTGGAGTTATTAATTGCAAGGGTGAAAAAAACCACTATAGGAATCATATATTGACCTCCAAATAGTAGCCAAGATGTGGGGTTGAGATTGCAAAGGGAGCTGGAAAAGGCATGTAATAAGGTTAATAGCACAATTGTAAAAGGGCACTTCAACATGCAAGGGGTTTGGGAAAATCAGTTTGGTGTCGGATCACAGGGTAGGAAACTTTTTGAACGCCAACAAAATGGCTTTTTAGAGCAACTTGTGCTTGAGCCTTCTAGAGGAAAGGCTGTGTTAGATTGCAGGTTGTGTAATAACCCAGATCTTATTAGGGAGCTTAACATAAAAGTACCACTTAAGGCGGTCAGTGATCATAATATGATTGAATACATACTTGAGAGGGAGAAGCATAACTCACATGTATCAGTATAGCAGTGGAATAAAGGGAATTACAGAGGCATGAGAGAGGAGCTTGCCCAGGTGGATCGGAGGAGGAACTGGCAGGGATGGTGGCAGAGCAGAGATGGCTGAACTTTCTGGGAATAGTTCACAAGGCACAGGATATATAGGTTCCACAGAAGAAAAAGTTCTCAAATGGCCAGGTTAGGTAACCGTGGCTGACAAGGGAAGTTAAGGACTGCATAAAAGCCAAAGAAAGGGCAGATAATATAGCAAAAGTGACTGGGAATTTGTATGATTGGGAAGCTTTTAAAATCAAACAAAAGACAACCAAAAAAAGCCATAAGAAGAGAAAAGATGAAATATGAGGGCAAACTAGCCAATAATATAAAGCTGGAGAGTAAAAGTTTTTTCCAGTTATATGAAATAAAAGGGAGGTGAGAGTTGATATTGGACCACTGGAAAATGATGCTGGTGAGATACTAATGGGGGACAAAGAAATGGCAGATGAACTTAATGAGTACTTTGCAACAGTTTTCACTGTGGAAGACACTGGCAGTGTGCAAGAGGTCTCTCAGTGTCAAGGAGCAGGAGTAGAACATAGAATAGTACAGCACAGTACAGGCCCTTCAGCCCACAATGTTGTGCCGACCCTCAAACCCTGCCTCCCATATAAGCCCCCACCTTAGATTCCTCCATATACCTGTCTAGTAGTCGATTAAACTTCACAAGTGTATCTGCCTCCACCACTGACTCAGGCAGTGCATTCCACACACCAACCACTCTCTGAGTAAAAAACCTTCCTCTAATATCCCCCTTGAACTTCCCACCCCTTACCTTAAAGCCATGTCCTCTTGTAATGAGCAGTGATGCCCTGGGGAAGAGGCGCTGGCTATCTACTCTATCTATTCCTCTTATTATCTTGTACACCTCTATCATGTGTCCTCTCATCCTCCTTCTCTCCAAAGAGTAAAGCCCTAGCTCCCTTAATCTCTGATCATAATCCATACTCTCCAAACCAGGCAGTATCCTGGTAAACCTCCTCTGTACCCTTTCCAATGCTTCCACATCCTTCCTATAGTGAGGTGACCAGAACTGGACACAGTACTCCAAGTGTGGCCTAACCAGAGTTTTATAGAGCTGCATCATTACATCGCGACTCTTAAACTCTATCCCTCGACTTATGAAAGCTAACACCCCATAAGCTTTCTTCACTACCCTATCCACCTGTGAGGCAACTTTCAGGGATCTGTGTACATGTACCCCAAGATCCCTCTGCTCCTTCACACTACCAAGTATTCTGCCATTTACTTTGTACTCTGCCTTGGAGTTTGTCCTTCCAAAGTGTACCACCTCACACTTCTCCGGGTTGAACTCCATCTGCCACTTCTCAGCCCACAGCATCCTATCAATGTCTCTCTGCAATCTTTGACAATCCTCTACACTATCTACAACACCACCAACCTTTGTATCATCTGCAAACTTGCCAACCCACCCTTCTACCCCCACATCCAGGTCGTTAATAAAAATCATGAAAAGTAGAGGTCCCAGAACAGATCCTTGTGGGCCACCACTAGTCACAATCCTCCAATCTGAATGTACTCCCTCCACCACGACTCTCTGCCTTCTGCAGGCAAGCCAATTCTGAATCCACCTGGCCAAACTTCCCTGGATCCCATGCCTTCTAACTTTCTGAATAAGCCTACCATGTGGAACCTTGTCAGATGCCTTACTAAAATCCATATAGATCACATCCACTGCACTACCCTCATCTATATGCCTGGTCACCTCCTCAAAAAACTCTATCAGGCTTGTTAGACACGATCTGCCCGTCACAAAGCCATGCTGACTGTCCCTGATCAGACCATGATTCTCTAAATGCCGAAAGATCCTATCTCTAAGAATCTTTTCCAACAGCTTTCCCACCACAGACGTAAGGCTCACTGGTCTATAATTACCCGGACTATCCCTGCTACCTTTTTTGAACAAGGGAACAACATTCACCTCCTTCCAATCCTCCGGTACCATTCCCGTGGACAACGAGGACATAAAGATCCTAGCCAGAGGCTCAGCAATCTCTTCTCTCGCCTCATGGAGCAGCCTGGGAAATATTCCGTCAGGCCCTGGGGACTTATCTGTCCTAATGTATTTTAACAACTCCAACACCTCCTCTCCCTTAATATCAACATGCTCCAGAACATCAACCTCACTCATATTGTCCTCACCATCATCAAGTTTCCTCTCATTGGTGAATACCGAAGAGAAGTATTCATTGAGGACCTCGCTCACTTCCACAGCCTCGAGGCACATCTTCCCACCTTTATCTCTAATCAGTCCTACCTTCACTCCTGTCATCCTTTTTTTCTTCACATAATTGAAGAATGCCTTTGGGTTTTCCTTTACCCTACTCGCCAAGGCCTTCTCATGCCCCCTTCTTGCTCTTCTCAGCCCCTTCTTAAGCTCCTTTCTTGCTTCCCTATATTCCTCAGTAGACCCATCTGATCCTTGCTTCCTAAACCTCATGTATGCTGCCTTCTTCCACCTGACTAGATTTTCCACCTCACTTGTCACCCATGATTCCTTCACCCTACCATTCTTTATTTTCCTCACCGGGACAAATTTATCCCTTACATCCCGCAAGAGATCTCTAAACATCAACCACATGTCCATAGTCCATTTCTCTGCAAAAACATCATAATTTGCCTTTCCCCAATTAAAAATTTTCCTGTCCTCTTTGATTCTATCCTTTTCCATGATAATTATAAAGGCCAGGGAGCGGTGGTCACTGTCCCCCAGATGCTCACACACTGAGAGATCTGTGACCTGACCCGGTTCATTACCTAGTACTAGGTCTAGTATGGCATTCTCCCTGGTTGGGCTGAGTGAGTGAGTGAGTGAATGCCATTGCTATTACAAAGGAAAAAGTGCTAGGCAAACTGAAAGGTCTTAAGATGGATAAGTCATCTGGACCAGATGGACTACATCTCACAGTTCTGTGAGAGATTGCTCAAGAGATAATAGATGCATTGGTTATGATCTTTCAAGAATCACTTGATTCTGGCATGGTTCTAGAGGACTGCAAATTGTCACGCCACTCCTTAAGAAGGGAAGAAAGCAAAAGAAAGGAAATTATAGGCCACACACATCAAAGTTGCTGGTGAACGCAGCAGGTCAGGCAGTATCTCTAGGAAGAGGTACAGTCGACATTTCAGGCCGAGACGTTGATGTGTGTTGCTTGAATTTCCAGCATCTGCAGAATTCCTGCTGTTTGCATTTTGAAATTATAGGCCAGTTAGCCTAACCTCAGTGGTTGAGAAAGTGTTGTAGTCTGTTTTAAAGGATGGGTTGTTGGGGTACTTTGAGAATGATGATAAAATAAGACAAAGTCAGCATGGTTTCTGTAAAAAAGGAAATCTTGCCTGAAAAATCTGTAAGTAACAAGCAGGGTGGACAATGGAGAGGCAGTGGATGACATTTACTTGGATTTTCAGAAGGCATTTAATAAGGTGCCACACATGAGGCTGTTTAACAAGTTAAAACCCTGTGACATTACAGGAAATACTAGCATGGATAGAGGAATGGCTGACAGGCAGGAGGCAGCAAGTGGGAATAAAGGGGGGCCTTTTCTGGCTGGCTGCTATGACTAATGGTATTCATCAGGGGTCAGTATTGGGACCACTACTTTTCACATTGTTTGTCAATGATTTAAGGTCAGGATCCATGCAAATGACTGAGGACCCTTCACCACTGCGGCCTCTATCCATCTTCCTGTCGTTGTAATGTGTCATCATTTTCACCCAGCTGCACCGTTGAGGTCTTCATTGCATCACTCCTTGTCTGGAATCACCACCTTTGACATTACTGCCAAGGGTCGTCCAACCAGGAGCTAAGCACCAGATGGCTAAACTCCAGATAGAATTACTCTTGGATCTCAGGACTCACAAGCCTCTCCATTATGACAAGGTGACATTCCTCAGAGAAGACTTGTCATAATTCGGAGGAACATCATGAAAGTTGGTTCAGTTTCAATCAGGATCAATGTCAACTTAACTCACTCTAGTCAGGCTATTGGCTTTGCTGTATACAGCTAATAGTAATGAGTTTGTTAGAGAAGGAGCAGCCAAGGATCTCTGTCCAACATTGCTGGACATCTGCATTTATTTGTATTAGATTAATTGTGATGACTTCGAGTATAATACTTCTGTACAATCGATTGAAAGGTTATCACATGACAAATGATTGCCACTTGGATGAAATAATGGATTGCGGTGAAATCTGTGGTGTTGTAGTCTGGCGGGTATTCAATTTATTTGGGAGGAAAGGAGATCTCTTTACATTTTCATACCAAATATAATGTATGACATTTGATTTAGACATTGTTCTATACCGATAATCCTACTTAAAAGATATTGATACATGAGTTGTATCAATTTGGTGAATCCTTAATTCCCAATATTTGTTCAATTTAGTCAGTGGTGGTAAAATCTGTCAAAAATTTGTGAGATCTATCCAGGATGATGGAATGTGTTTTTTTTTTGCTGTTGACTTCAGTACTAGCGTTCTGTGACAAAGTCATTGGTAACAAAGCATGCCTTGTTAGCAATGAACTTCATGACATATACCAGTGATAGTAAACCTGATTCTGATTAATTGTGCTTAAATCTGCAGTTAAGCAGTTTAATATATTAGATTTTTTAATCAACCATAAGGTCATAATGTTGTTAGAGGTAGCTAATTTCCAATAAACCAACAGCCTATTCTCTTAACAAGGACCCTTTTATTCTCAGATAACCCACCCTGTGTATTCCTTCATCTCTTTAGCCATCCCAACGAAGATGAATTACATTTCTAGACTGTTGCTTAAATTTGGGACTTTTCTGGCTAGAGTGGCTGATGTTGACTGATGTTGAGGCTCTATAAAGCACTTGTGAGACCACACTTGGAGTATTGTGTGCAGGTTTGCGCTCCTTATTTTAGAAAGGATATACTGACATTGGAGAAGGTTCAGAGAAGATTCACAAGAATGATTCCAGGAATGAGGAACCATATGAGGAACGAGAGTTACTGTGTGAGTAATGAAGGTTACTGTATGAGGAACGTCTGGCAGCTCTTGGGCTGTATTCCCTGGAGTTCAGGAGAATGAGGGGGGAGCTCATAGAAACATTCCAAATGTTAAAAGACCTGAACAGATTAGATATGGCAAAGTTATTTCTCATGGTAGGGGAGTCTAGGACAAGAGGGCATGACTTCTGGATTGAAGGACATCAATTTGGAACAGAGATGTGGAGAAATTACTTTAGTCAGACGGTGGTAAATCTGTGGAATTTGATGCCACGAGCGGCTGTGGAGGCCAAATCATTGGGTGTATTTAAGGCAGAGATAGATAGGTTTTTGATTAGCTAGGGCATCAAAGGGCATGGGGAGAAGACAGGGGAGTGGGGGTGACTGGAAGAATTGGATCAGCCCATGATTGAATGGCGGAGCAGACTCAATGGGCCGAATAGCCTATTTCTGCTCCTATATCTTACAGTCTATGGCACCATATGTATGCCCATTAAACTGTTAGCAGAACTTGGTGTAACACACACAATATGTTAGAGGAACTCAACAGGCCAGGCAGCATCCATGGAAAAGAGTATAGTTGACGTTTCAGACCGAGACCCTTCATTAGGACTCATCAGGATTTATGAGTCCTGATGAAGGGTCTCAGCCCAAAACATCAACTGTACTCTTTTCCATGGTTGCTGCCTGGCCTGTTGAGTTCCTCTAATGTGTGTGTTGCTTGAATTTTCAGCATCTGCAGATTTTCTCTTGTTTGTGGCAAAACTTGGTGTAATGTTCTGGTTAGACCACACTAGGAATGTTGTGATCAGTTCTTGTCACCTCATTATAGGAAGAATCTGAAAACTTTAGAGAGGGTGCAGAGGAAGTTTACCAGGTTGTTGCCTGGGTTGGAGAGCATGTCTTATAAGGATAGCTAGGGCTTTGCTCTTTGGAGTGAAAAAGGATAATATAGGGTATACAAGATGATGAGAGGCATAAATCAAGTGGATAGCCAGAGAGACTTTTTCCAACAGTGGAAGTGCAGGGTGGAGATGTGTCTCTACCATAACTTTAAGGTGATTGGAGGAAAGTACAGAGGGATGTCCAAGGTAAGTGTGTTACACATGGAATGTGCTGCCAGGGGTGGTGGTGAAGTACATTAGGAGCATTTAGGTAGGCACATGGATGATAGGAAAATGGAGGACTACAGTATGTAAGGGGGAAGGGTTAGATTGATCTTAAAGTAGGTTAGATGGTCAGCACAACATCGTGGGCCGAAGGGCCTGTGCTGGGTTTTTATATTCTATAATGGTGGAAATGATTAAAGCACAAATTAAATATTCATATTGGGTAACAAATCATATGTAATGCTATCATGCAAAACTGCAATTATGCTTTTATTTGGAGCATGGCAGTGATTCGCAAAAGATAGATGGATATTCACTGGGGAATAACGGTTTTACTTTTGCGTTTGAAGAGAGAACCATTTTTTCTGGCTCTGAGTCGGAAGATATGGTTGTCAAAAAAAGTCTTTTATAGCATTTCATAATACCTTTTATAATATTAGTGAACGGGCATTCTTCTATGATTTGCTGAGAAAAGAAAGCTTCATTCTTCATGCAATCATTCATAAGTGAAGAGACTTTTGTTATAACATGCAAAAGAAAGCCTAAGATTTTTTGGTTTAATTGAAATGTTGGACCAAATAGCACTGCCTTTCATGGAACTGCCCTTTTGTAAATCTGCATTATAATGGAAAGTTTTATTCAAATAAATCAGACAAGAACAAGAAATGCTGAGATTTTTATTTTCTTAAACAAGTGGAAAAGAGCTTTGCATATCAGTTATCAGTGAGATTAATTTGTTCAGACAATGTCGTATAATAGCGAGGAGTTATAATAGCACAAAGGAAAATAAGTCTGAGTCATTGTTACTGACATCGCTTGATATTCTGGCTGGCAGTGCTTTTATTGATTTCCTTGACTAAGGCTATTCTTTGGTGGTTACTCGATAGTGAACAGGAACTGAAAAATCAATAACAGACAGAAATTTTACCGTGTAAAGCAGAGAGCAATAAAGTACACTGAAAATAACAGACCATTACTGAGAGAATGTATTGCTAACAGGCTGGAAGTGTGAGGTAAATGCAATGGTCACAATTGTTGGAATCCGTTGCAAGGGAAACGGAGGCTTGTGGTGTGATGCAGAGGAGTGAAACCTAGGGAAAAAGTACAGGAGTGCAAAAGCTCAGAACCAGGATAAACAAGCAGTTTGTAGAAATTACTCTGAACGACTCCTCTTGTGAAGAACAAGCTTCCTTCGATTGAGAAAAAGATGCAAAAGAAAATCAAGGTGTGTATAAGGGCTACTTGTTATTAACGTTTGGTGGGGGTGTGAGGAACCTGTAATACACAATCCCAGTGATTTTCTGCTGTTAAAAAAAATATTTAAATAATGATTATTTTACTTGGTCTAGAACAAAATAAAGGCTTGCATTTTGTTACTGAGGCAGACCATTCCAGTACTTTGCTTTACTTGTGCCAATGAGTAATTTGATTATTTTTCCCCTACAAAAGTGTTCATCATCCTATTCCTTTGCCTGTTGAATTTATTGTTTCACAGTGCGGTTTCATTGGTTGGTGCTTTTAATGATTCTATAATAGTATCTGTTACCGAAGAGTTAATTCCACTATGTAGCGTAGATCAGGGTGGATGTACTTCTTGCAGCACTGCTTCATACTCCTCGTTTGAGTGCCATTTCTCTTGGGGAGTACATCATTGTGGAATATTCTTATATTTTTCCAGAAGGGTGAACTGAAAATCATTTGATCTCCCCCACCCACCCACATTCAAACATGATTCAGTACCGGTTTATTCTGTCTCTGTAAAATATACATATGATGTTTACACTGTCATTGTCTCTGACTTTATAGCTGGTAATATAATAAGGAACATTCAACTCTTTTATTTTCCAGTATTGTTCAGAAAGGAAAATATCTTCAGGGTATCTGCTGGCATATTTAGTAATTAATCTAGCGAGTCTTGCATGCCTATTGATTTACTGAAGAACACTAATTATACACACTGCTGTATTTAAGTCTCAGTGCTCACTGATTTCCTGTACTATATCATGGACTGCATTCTGACACATCAGCATTGCTAATAAGAGACATTAGAAAGTTCAAAAATATCTTCTAAAATGATCAGAAATTCAGGATTATGACAGATTTGCACTCACTTTCACTGGTGAAATAAACAAGACCTGTTCATTTTCAGAGCACAAGTGGCCAAGTGTGCAGTGAATGTCTATAATTCTCTGATCTTTGCACTAGAAATGATACTTGGATAACAAAAAAAATTCAAAGAGTGAAACTTATGAGTTCTATGTCCCTTGAATCAAAGCCAGTTTCATATTTTATTGCCATCTCGAAACCTCAAAAAACAAGTGGTATGACTCATTCAGTACGGAAAAATTAGTCCTTTTTTCCCTCGTCAGTTAACACTTTCTTCATGTTAAATTTTGAAATGAGCCTTTTAATATCTTTAAATCTCTGAAAACATATCTCCATACATTATAAACACAAGAAATTCTGCAGATGCGGGAAATACAGAATAACACACAAAATGCTGGAGGAGCTCAGCAGCACCTATGGAAATGAATAAACAGTCAACGTTTCAGTCTGAGACCCTTCTTCAGGACATACGTCATACAATGCATACATTAGCTCAACTGCAAATTGTCAGATGCTAAACAGGAAATTTCATTACGGATAGCTTACCAATTTCATATATTTTGTTAAAGTGAACACGTATGACAATCAGTCATTTAATCAGAGGACATTTAGGTATTTCAAGTTTATTGTAACAGTGGGTTTTTTGAAAAAGTGATAAAGCTTTTGCATTAGGATTTTTTAGAATATTCCTTTTAGCTCATAAATGAGTGCCCGAGAGTGGAATATAATACACTAGAATAAGGACTGAAACAAAGAGACACACAATGGACACTAGGCATAAGGAGACTGGAAAAAATTATATTAAATGTTCAATCTTATTTAACATCCTCCAAAAGATGCTCAGGTTCATAGAAAACAAAGTTTAGGTAAACATTTCTTTTTAAAATGCTGTGTGTTTCCACTGATTTTTGTTTATTTTGGCATGATCCTAGTGTCATTTAATAGACATACCGTACAATTTAATACTGTAGTATTAGGACAAGGACTGTTACGATGGAAAACAGCTTCTTCTACCAAGCCTTAAGATTATTGAACTCTCTGCCATCACTCAGTTCTCATCACGTACGAAGTACCAGTCGCATTAAACTGTATACTTTTTAAAGTGTATCATCAATACAATTTATGCTAAATGTGTATCTTTTGGACTATATTTTATTTGTTAATTTATTTTGTGGTAATATTACCATATGTGTTACATGTAGTGTATTTTTGTTGAGCACCTTGGTCCAGAAGAACATTGTTTTATTTGGCGGTGTACTGTACATGTATACGGTTGAATGACAATACACTTGAATTTAAACTTGGACATTATCTTTGATTACATATTTGGGAAAGTATAGCATATTGCATTTTATTCTTTGTCAGAAGAATGCTTTATGTGCCATAGGGTGTTAAATGTAGCAGCTTATTGAACTATGAACAGAGACAACATGAATGGATGCAGAAGAAAAGTAATTCTTTATCTTTTTTAATAATTGCTGGTGAGAGAAGATGTATCTCAGTTAAGACTTACTCATTTCTGGAATTATGTTCTGTCATGTTATTGATGGCAGCGTGAAGCAGGACATCATAGCTAATCTTATCTTCAGATGGATCAAATTTCCAAGATTTAATCAGATGAAGTAATTCTGTAACATAAAAGTCATACTGCAATTTACTGTATTTTTTTTTCAGAGAATGTAACAGAGATAATAAAAAAGGGAGTTTTGCAGAAATTTTTGGTGCTCATCAGAATGAGTTGAATGGTGGTGCTAAAATAGGAAAATGAGTGCTGTTCAGAGCCAGGCTAACGACTGAGATGAGAACACACAACCTTGGGGATGCTGGAGAGAGGTCACCTTCAAGTATTTGTCGAGTCTAGATTAAAACCCAAATCCTGCAAGTGAGAGGAGTCTACAACTGATGAATTTGCTATCTTGTCCCCAAAATGGACAAGGACTTAAGGTGGGGAGGAACTGTTTAGGGTGTATTCATGAACTGCAGCCTTGTACTGTGTTGTTTGTAGACATGACACAAGATTGGATTCTGGTCTAGATTAGCCTTTAAACCTGGATTTCCTTGCTTAAATGAGAAGAGAAATCTGGTTAGTGGAAGGGCTTTTATGCTATGTGCTGAAGTGGTATGTAAAACAATATATCATCCAATGCCTCCGCGTGCCTTTGCCACGATGAATCTGATGAAGCCTGCAATATTGTTTTAACATTTTCTATGTTTCTATGTTAAAACAATATTGAAGGCTTCATCAGTTTCATCGTGGCAAAGGCACGCGGAGGCATTGGATGATCATTCAAAATGTTGCTTATGTCAGCAATTCTTGTCGCTCAGTTTTGAAATGCATTCAAGATTCAAGATGTTATTTTCAGTACATAAATGTAAAGGAGAATGGAATAATTGTCACTCTAGATCCCATGGAGCACAAAAAAGTGTGATAAAGAATACAATAAATTTTTAAAAAACACAAATATAAATCTTTAAGTCCAATGACAAACAAGAGAAAATCTGCAGTTGCTGGAAATCCAAGCAACACACCCAAAATGCTGGAGGAACTCAGCAGGCCAGGCAACATCTGTGAAAAAGAGTACAGTTGACGTTTGGGGCAGAGACTCGACATCAGGGTACTGCTGAGGAGTCTCGGCCCGAAACGTCAACTGTACTCTTTTCCATAGATACTGCCTGGCCTGCTGAGTTCCTCCAGCATTTTGAGTGTATTGTACAAATATATAAGATAGCTTTTCAATATAAAGTGAGGCTAGACACAGGAGTGTCTGTACATAAGGTGACTCTGACAGGAAATGATACAGTGGTGGTGTTTGGGGGTGTGGAGGGGGAGTTAGTGGGTGGAGGTGTTCATCAGCCTTACTGCTTGGGGAAAGTAACTGTTCTTGAATCTGGTCGTCCTGACGTGGATGCTTCATAGCCTCCTCCCTGATGGGAGTGGGACAAATAGTTCATGAGCAGGGTGGGTGGGATCCTTCATGTTGTTACTGGCCTTTTTCCAGTACCTTTCTGAATATATGTCTTTGTGAGTAGGCTGGTGCTGATAATGCGTTGGGCAGTTTTGACTATTCATTGTAGAGCATACCTATCTATCATAGTGAGGTTTCCATACCATGCAGTGATGCACAACTCCCCACTGCTCATCTGTACTCCCTGAGATACAAAATTAATTTAAAACTTTCTTTTTATCCTGGTATTCAGTCAGACAGTAAACAGTCCACCCTCTGCCTCTCTGAGTCCAGGGGTGGCAATTATGGTCATACAAAATGTGATTTGCTACCACGTCACTATACTGTAGACCACCCATATCCTGCTGTGAAAACCTGTAAAAAAAAATCAGCTACTTCTCATTTATATGTGATGGTGCAACTTTATCCTGACGAGTGTTTGTCAAGCAAATTATTTTCATTTCATTACTATAAAAATTAGATGTAATTTAAAATACAAATTTGAATTAAAAAGAATCATTTCCAGGAAGAAGGATATGTCAAACCAAATTCTTTCACCAAGAAAGCTCATCTTTCCAGGAAAGCTTGACAGAATTATTAATACCAAAACCAGTAATAATTTCACTCTTAATGATTATTAATTGTGTTTTTACTTTATAATCTGTGAGATATAATGTCAGGCATATTTCACAAACATCGGTTGTGCACTATTCGACTAATCTCTCAGATTTAATATTATTTTACAAGCTCATGGTGCATGCACTTGGCGAGTTGTGACAAATTTTGGGGGGGATTCCCACATAATGGTCTGTAATTCCAGGCGCACTAAATTTTCTGGCCATGCAAGGGCTCTTCATCATCAGAACGGTGAGTCACAAGTAGGGAAATTTGCTTCAAAAGTGAACTTGAACCTATTGGGTTCTACCAAAAAAGTAGAGCATTTATATTATCACGGTCTAGATAGAGAGTTCTGCTCTAGTCTGGCCACCACATATTTGGCTCTATCAGATGTTGTTCTTGGTTGCATTTCTGTGTGATTTATAAATTAAGGTGCACAGTCAGGTTGTTTGCAGTTGCAAGCAGTTGTGCCCCCTCAGTATCTGTAAAGTTATTTCCTCTTTTCCAATCCCACATGAGTGGGAGTAAGCATGGTAGAAGGGAGGAAAAATCGGTTGAGTCTTCCTGCCACATACCTGTTTGCCCACCAGTTTAAAAATAGAAATTGCATTTTGGGGTAGGGTGAATGAATACTTTGCACACTCTGCCCAAAATAGAATGTGTCAAACCCAACTTCAGCTAAAAATAAATCCTGTCCTCTGCCCACATTTTCTAAAACAAACAACATCTTCCACTATCACCCACCATTACCTCTAAAATAAATAAATGCCGTTTCCTCCCCACAACTATATCAAACCATTCTTTCAGTGGACTGAAATGGATCTCTTATCTCCAGTTCTATTTGACGATCTGAAACGTAGCCCCCAACCACAAATGGCTGTGTGCTGTTTTCTGCTATGAGCCCACTGAGTCATGTACCTACTGCTTATATGATTCGAAAAAAGTAGAAAATAAAAATTAATACATCTTGCCAAGGATCGCATATTGCTTGTACAGCACCAGCTGTAAGACATGTAATCACTTCCCCCCCCCCCCCCGCTGTCTGTAAGACGTTTGTACATTCTTCCCTTGAAAACATGGGTTTCTTCCAGGTGCTATTTTCCTCCCACATCCCACAGACATACCGTTAGGGTTAGAGAGTCGTGGGCATGCTATATTGGCACCAGAAATGTGATGACGCTTGTGGGTTACCCCCAGCACAGTCCTTGGACAGAGCTGATCGTTGACACAAAAGATACATTTCACTGGATGTTTCAATGCACATATGACAAATGATGTTAGTAACAATGAAAAAACAAAATTTTATACAAGTCCTTGTGTATATTTGAACTCCATAACAAAAGTTACCGGGGACATGAGGTTGACCAGTTAATGAGACACTGCTGATACTTGATCAACTGATAGCAAAGAATTTGAAAACGAGAATTTTGGAGCTAAAATCTCCCTTCTGGCGTGAAAGGACAATGCACATCTCTCAGGGTAGTTTGTCTATCTTACTAATAGAATACTGCTTGATTTCTTTAAAGGAGCAGCAAGCAACGAAGTGTCCATTTGATTGGCCCTATCCACCCCTGAACATTTACTTCCTGCATCATTGAAGCACAGAGGTTGCATTGTCCACCATAAGTAAAATGCACTACAGCAGCTTACCAAGGTTTGATAGTGCATCTCAAACCGTAAACCTCTACTGCAAGCAAATGGTCCAACCATTACCAGCAGCTTATAAGCTTGACTTGACTTGAAAGTAGCAGCAGGACATGCCTAGCCTGCATCCTACCCCTTTAGTTGCACCCTATCCTGACTCATCATCCCTTTGTAACATTACCTTGAGCACCCTCCTTAATATCATTGTGGCAGTAACTTCACCACAGGGACCAGCTGTTCAAGAAGATGGCTCACCACCAATTTGTGTGCCATGGTAGTGTAGTGGCTAGCGCAAAGCTATTATAGATCAGTTCCATTCCAACATCTTCTGTAAGAAGTTTGTACATCTTTCCCATGGTTTTCCTTTGAGGTGCTCCAGTTTCCTCCCACAATCCAAAGACAAACAGTTTAGTAGGTAGTTGGTCATTCTAAATTGTCCTGTGATTAGACTAGGATTAAACAGATGGGTCGCTGGGCAGTATGGCTCACCTAGCCGGAAGGGCCAGTAAATAAAGAAAATTTCCCAAGGTCAATTAGAGTTAAAATGTGGTCTTGACAATTATAGCTATATCCACCAGATAATAAAAAGATTGTTTATGAATTGATTGCTAGTTATATCTTCATGAACCCAATGTAAACCTCAAGTTCAAGTTTATTGTTGTCATAGACCTGCTCTCACTGGATATAAATGCCATAACAATTGGCTTTTAACTGCAGCACATTACAATGCCAGATGAGGATAGGCATAAGTTAACTTAAACCTAACTAAACGTAAGTTATACTTACCTTACAGATGTGCAAAATAAACAGCTGATGTGATGTTACACATTGGATAATATGATGTAAATCACAAGAGATTCTGCCAATGTTGGACATTCAGAGAAACACATACAAGATGCTGGAAAAACTCAACAGGTCAGGCAGAATCTGTGGAAATGAATAAACAGTTGATGTTTCAGGCTGAGACCCTTCATCAGGACGATGGAAGTATTTTCCTGATGAAGGCTCTCGGCAAAATGTCAACTTCTTATTCCTTTCCATAGATGATGCCTGACTTGCGGAGTCCTCCAGCATTTTGCATGTGTTGCTAATGTGATGAGATTCTTTTGTACATTATTGGGGAATGGTAATTAAGCCAAAATATAAAAATGTTGTTTCTATTGCAGAATTACTTTCTATGCAGCAATTATTGCACATGTAATCATTGATGTTTCATTGTCTAGTTATCTGGTATGAGAAAGAATTAGCATAGAATAGGATATGGTTCTGTAATTTATTTATTAATTGCAATAAAACTTTCTGTTTACATAGAAGATCGTTATTCTTTAGCATTAACCAAGTACTTCATTTGTTATCTTAACCCAGAGCGAGAAGATAGTCTGCATTCTCTGTACTGTTCTTCCTTAATTATATCAAAGACACTATACATTATGTAGACAAACAAAGGATTCTGCAGATGCTGGAAATCCAGAGCAACCCACACAAAATGCTGGAGGAACTCAGTAGGTCAGGCAGCATCAATGGAAAGGAACAAAGTGTATTTTTCTTGGTGAAAGAATTTGGTTTGACATTTCCTTCTTCCTGGAAATAATTATTTTTAATTTGAGGAATGAAATGAAAATGAAGAGTCTTTTTCTCACCTGCCTCAGGTACCGCTCCTCTTTCTCTCATTGTCCGCTCTTCTGTCTGATCAGATCCCTTCTTCTTCATCCCTTATCACCGTGCAGCTTCTCACTTCATTCTCACCCACCCACCTTTCCTCTCACCTGGCTTCGCCTATCGCCTTCTAGCTTAGAGTCCTTACTCTTCCCCCCAACTTCTTATTCTGGCCTTTTCCTCCTTCCTTTCCAGTCGTGATGTAGGGTATTGGCCCAAAATGTCATCTGTTTTTTTCCTCTGCCTGACATGCTGAGTTCCTCCAGCATTTTGAGTATGTTTATAGTGGAGTAAAGGGCATGAGAGAAGAGCTAGACAGAATCGATTGGCTAGTTTATGGGGGACAACGAAATGGCGGACGAACTGAATAAGTATTTCACATCAGTCTTCACTGTGGAAGATGCTATGGAGGAAGTTCCATGTGTCAGGGGTCATGATGTGTGTGGAGTTACCATAACTAAAGAGAAGGTTCTTGAGAAATTAAAAGCTGTGAAGTAGAGAGATCACCTGGACTAGATGGTGCACACTGCAGAGTTCTGAAAGAGGCGGCTGAAGAGATTTTGGAGGCATTAGTAATGATCTTTCAAGTATCACTAGATTCTGGAATGGTTCCAGAAGACTGGAAGATTGCAGATGTTACTGTACTCTTCAAGAAGGGAGAGAAACAGGAAAAGGAAACAGTGGGCCTGTAAGATGTTGGAGTCGATTATTATGGATGAGGTCTCAGCGTACTTAGAGGCACATAATAAAATAGGCCATAGTCAGTATGGTTTCCTCAAGGGAAAATCTTGCCTGACAAATCTGTTGGAATTCTCTGAAGAAATAACAAGCAGGGTAGACAAAGGAAAATCAGTTGATGTTGTGTACTTGGATTTTCAGAAAGCCTTTGACAAGGTGCCACACATGAGGCTGCTTAACAAGCCACGAGCCCATGGTTTTACAGGAAAGATTCTACCATGGATAAAGCAGTGGCTGATTGGCAGGAGGCAAAGAGTGGGAATAAAGCGACCCTTTTCTGGTTGGCTGCCAGTGACTGGTGGTGTTTCACAGGGGTCTGTGTTAGGACCGATTTTGTTTTTTTTTTAACTTTATATGTCAGTATTTTGGATGATGGAATTGATGGCTTTGTTGCAAAGTTTGCAGGATATGAAGTTAGGTGGAGGGGCAGGTAATTTTGAGGAAGTATAGACGCTACAGAAGGACTTGGACAGATTCGGAGAGTGGGCAAAGAAATGGCAGATGGAACACAGTGTTGGGAAGTGTTTCGTCGTGCACTTTGGCAGAAGAAATGAAAGGGATCATTATTTTCTAAATGGGAAGAAAATGCAAAAACTGAGATATAAAGGGACTTGGGAGTCCTTGTGCAGGATTCCCTAAAGGTTAATTTGCAGGTTGAGTCTGTAGTGAGGAAGGCAACTGTAATGTTAGCATTCATTTTCTTTTAGAAAGGATATGCTGAAACTGGAGAGGGTTCAAAGGAGGTTCATGAAAATGATTCCAGGATTGAATGGCTTGTTATTTGAAGAGCACTTGATGGCTTTCGGCCTGTATTCACATCAAATGAGGGATGATCTCATTGAAACCTATCAAATGGTGAAAGAGTGGATGTGGAGGAGATGTTTCCTATGGTGGAAGAGTCTGGGACCAGAGGACACAGCCTCAGAATAGAGGGGCATCCTTTTAGAAAGGAGATAAGGAGGAATTTCTTTAGCCAGAGAGTGATGAATTGGTGGAATACTTTGCCATAGGCAGCTGTGGAGGCCAAGTCTTTATAACTTGATGGAGGTTGGCTTGACAGAGGTTGATAGATTCTTGATTGGTCAGGGCTGAAGGGATACGGGGAGAAGGTAGGAGACTGGGGCTGAGAGGAAAATGCGATCAGCCATGATGAAATAGCAGAGCAAATACAATTGGCCAAATGGCCTAATTCTGCTCCTATATCTTATGGTGTTATGGTCTTGTGGTGTTACACATAATGTAGTTCAAGACTAGACAAATTACAACCCCTTTACCTAAATGGAATTGTCAGAAGAAATTGTGAACTGTGCAAAGTTCATTCTTCTTGATACTAAATCAATATTTTAAATTCAGCAACCGTTTTAAATATTTATTCTGTAAAAAGTATTGTGCATGATGCTTGAATGGCTTTCGTGATTTGGTGATGGTGTGTGCAGATCAGTTTGTTCAATGTGTGATCCCTGAAAATATCTAGCCTGACGTCTCAGTCAGCATCTCAAGATTGATTTAAAGTATCCCACGGCTGAAGTCGTGGCACTCACAAATACAAATATTTGTGTATAGTTTTTCTGCCTTTTGATTATATTACTTCAGAAAACACCAGAGTAACGTAGCACAGTAGCATAACACTTTACAGTACCAGAGACCAATGTTACCTCTCATTTGTAGTGACCAGTGTGTGCAAAAGTCTTGTGCTGTGCAATTTTTTTGCCCTGTGATAACAGCATGTGTACACTGAATAATTTCTTCAATAAAAACAGTATAAGTAAGCCAGTTCTAAAATGTGCAGACAAATCATTGCAAACTCCACGTTGTCAACACTGTCTGCATCAGAAACCAGAAAAGGAAATGTGATTACGTACAATCGTGAAATATACTTAACGTGCCGAAGAGGTGGAGGGTGACAACTTTTTACGCCAGTAGCAAAAGACGTGTGTGCGCACATGTTTACACTTTAGAGGGAGCATTGCCAGCGACCTGGGTTCAATTCCCGCCGCTGCCTGTAAGGAGTTTGTACGTTCTCCACATGACCGCGTGGGTTTCCTCTGGGTGCTCCAGTTTCCTCCCACGGTTCAAAGAAGTACTGGTTGGTAAGTGAATTGGCCATTGTAAATTATCCTGTGCTTAAATTAGGTTTACATCGGGGGTTGCTGAGCAGCACAGCTTGAAGGGCTAGAAGGGGCTATTCCATGCTGTATATCAATAAATATTGTCAATAAATAAATAAATAATGAAAACAACAATTATACAAATCTATGATCTGAAACTTGGGAAATTTCCAGCAGTTTGTTGATTAATATCATCACATTAAAGGAAAGGAAGTGGCACTGGTGAAGAAATAGGTAATGTAACTGTTAATTACAAATGAACCACTAGAGATTGTACTGGGGTAAAAAAGGACATTTGTACTTAATTACTTCAATGAAAATAATGCATAAGTTACGACGATGGGAAATTGGACAAGGCATTGCTGATCATGATTTGCACTAATGGTGAGGTTATTTCCGTGCCATATTTTGTGCATTGAAAATGAAATCAATATGTATAGCACTTGTTAATTAGTTAGTGACAGAATCGGATTAAAGGGTTGAGATATACAACCCCTGCTGCAATTAACTCACAACCTAATGAGGAATGCATCATGCTGGAAGCAGTGAATTTAGAAGTGTCCTTCCTGGTCTACCATTTTTGTCTTAAAAATCATCCCCTGCCATATGTAGTTTACAGGTCTTTGATCCGTGACCCAGTGACTGGTGCTGTTCACAGGAGATTGCAGCAATCTGTGACCATGAGCCTCCATGCTCATGAAGAAATGCTGTAAACCGCGCCCCCCCCCGTCCTCTGTGCTTCCCCAGCTTTGTGTTCGTCCCTCACGCTTTTCACTACCAGCCACCCCGAGCCCCTTTTCCCCACAATTAGACCTCATCTCCTTGACGTCCTGGGGAGATCATTTCATCAACACTGACATATCCCCCTGGTTTATAGAGGGAGAGGAGAACTTCCAGTTTGGTACTATCATGACAGAGCACACCAAATATTTGAGAAAAAAAAGATTTCTAAGCAGTTCTGATCACCACACTATAGGGGCGGATTTGAAGTGGACAATAAAAACTGCTGGAATAACTCAGTCGGTCAAGAAGCTTCTGGGGACACAAAAGATGGGTTTCAGGTTGAGGCCCTGCAATAGGACTAGTGTTCGCAAGAGACTGCAGATGCTAGAATCTAAATAAAGATTAGCTTTATTTGTCACGTGTATCAAAATATAGGGAAATGCATCAATGACATACAGTCTGAATATGTGCTGGGGGCAGCCCACAATTTTTGCTGCGCTTCTGGCCCCAACATAGCATGCCCATAACCTGCAGAACCTTACCAATTCATATGTCGTTTTAAAATGTGGGAGGAAATCAGAGCATTTGGAGGAAAACCACACAGTCATGGGGAGAATGTACAAAGGTGGGAGGAAGTGTCCTTAAAGTAAGTGTGTAGTCATAGTCATAGTCAGCCTCGGCCTGTGTGTTTGATATCTGGAAGTCACTGTAAGCAGATGTGGTGGAATCACGTATTATTATTCTCTTTAAGAGGCATTTAGATTCTTCTTAGGCGTCCATTGTTCGGGGTCAACCATGAAGATTGTGCCCCAGCTGTCTATGTGATAAACAAGGCAAGACAATATGATGTGGAGAGCAAGCTGTTGTCCATGCTGCACGCTCCCCACTCCACACAGCTGATGACTCCAAAGGAACAGCAGAAACTGATACAGTTTGGCACCAGCAGCATCGCAGGAGTTTCCAATCAGCATTGAACTCAACACAGGACCGCCTCAGGGACTCCAGCTCCAGATTTTTCCATAGTCATAGTCATACTTTATTGATCCCGGCGGAAATTGGTTTTCGTTACATTTACACCATAAATAATTAAATAGTAATAAAACCATAACTAGTTAAATAGTAATATGTAAATTATGCCAAGAAAAAAGTCTAGGACCAGCCTATTGGCTCAGGGTGTCTGACCCTCCAAGGGAGGAGTTGTAAAGTTTGATGGCCACAGCAGGAATGACTTCCTATGACGCTCTGTGTTGCATCTCGGTGGAATGAGTCTCTGGCTGTATGTACTCCTGTGCCCAACCAGTACATTATGTAGTGGATGGGAGACATTGTCCAAGATGGCATGCAACTTGGACAGCATCCTCTTTTCAGACACCACCGTCAGAGAGTCCAGTTCCATCCCCACAACATCACTGACCTTACGAATGAGTTTGTTGATTCTGTTGGTGTCTGCTACCCTCAGCCTGCTGCCCCAGCACATAACAGCAAACATGATCGCACTGGCCACCACAGACTCGTAGAACATCCTCAGCATCGTCCAGCAGTTGTTAAAGGACCTCAGTCTCCTCAGGAAATAGAGACGGGTTTCCTCCTGGGTTTTCCACTGGGTTTCCTCCTGAAGCCTTCCCCATGAGCGGGTATAACCACAAAGCAGCGGAGGTTTGAAATCAGAGTTTTCGTCCTTCTATTTGAACTGCCAACCACGGCTGATGTGCCCCATCTGCTGCTGCAATTATTTTTAAGGCACCAGTCACCTACCTTTGCCCTTTCTCCTGTCAGTAGAAATGATTCCATCAGGGTTAGTAGCTAAGCCATCCATAAAGGCCAGATGTTGGACTTGGTTGTCAGAGGCTAGTTGAGGAGCACACCATTGGGAGCATTTAATAGATGGTCGGAGCTTATCCCCACTACCACCCCTGATTATAGCAACTTCAAGGAACCTACGCATTTAGGCAGACATTGGAATATGCAAGATATAGAGGAATACCATCCTGATGCAGTCAAATGAGCAAAAAGATCAGCATGGATGTGGTGAATGAATGGTCCATTTTTGTGCTGTACGGTTCTGTGCCTAAAATCTGCAGGGTATACTAACGACATTTGCAGACTCTCCATATGACAATGTAATTTCATAAAGAATGCACTGAGTAGGTTTTCAAGTAACTGTAAACGATGAGGTTTGCATCCTGATTAAATTATTTACCCAATACACTTCATGCGTCAGTCAAGTTTTTATTTTTCTTTCCCACAGTGCCCTGGAGTGCTCATTAGTAATTTGAGGCTATAATCAAATTTTAAAGTAATAGGTTTCACAGTTGGCTTGGTCATTATTTTTATTAATTTCAGTAACAATATGCCACATTAATATTGCAGAGTTAAATAAAAGATATTCCCATGTGTACCAAGCAAAATCAGCAAACAGATTTATAAGAGATGTGTCAGCAAAGTCATGACAGTAAAATAAAACATTTGAATCTATCTTTGCAAAATGTGCTCAGACCGAACAATAGAGAGAATCCATCTATAAAGTAGTTTTTACACTCTCTTCATCAAAAAGCATGAAGTCGTTGTGAAATGTAATTACTGCTTTAATTTTAGAAATGTGGCAGCCAGATTGCCCACAGCCATAACCATCCAAATCATTTTTTTCACTGATGATATTTGAAAACTAAATATTGAGAGCACACTGGGGATAATCTTCCCTACTCTTCTTCAAAAACAGTATCACGTGTCTCTTTAATGGCTCATTCGAGGGACAATAGTTTAACATTCATTCGGTATTCCTTCTTATCCAGCCCTTCGCCTTTCCCACCCACCTGGTTTCACCTATCACCTTTCAGCTAGCATCCTTTCCCTCCCCCCACCTTTTTACTCTGTTGTCTTTCCTCTTCCTTCTTAGTCCTGAAGAAGTGTCTTAGTGGAAATGTCGACTGTTTATTCATTTCCATAGATAGAAACATAGAAACATAGAAAATAGGTGCAGGAGTAGGCCATTCGGCCCTTCGAGCCTGCACCGCCATTTATTATGATCATGGCTGATCATCCAACTCAGAACCCAGCCTTCCCTCCATACCCCGTGACCCCTGTAGCCACAAGGGCCATATCTAACTTCCTTTTAAACATAGCTAATGAACTGGCCTCAACAGTTTGCTGTGGCAGAGAATTCCACAGATTCACCACTCCCTGTGTGAAGAAGTTTTTCCTAACCTCGGTCCTAAAAGGCTTCCCCTCTATCCTCAAACTGTGACCCCTCGTTCTAGACCTCCCCAACATCGGGAACAATCTTCCTGCATCTAGCCTGTCCAATCCCTTTAGGATCTTATACGTTTCAATCAGATCCCCCCTCAATCTTCTAAATTCCAACGAGTACAAGCCCAGTTCATCCAGTCTTTCTTCATATGAAAGACCTGCCATCCCAGGAATCAATCTGGTGAACCTTCTTTGTACTCCCTCTATGGCAAGGATGTCTTTCCTCAGATTAGGGGACCAAAACTCCAGGTGTGGTCTCACCAAGGCCTTGTACAACTGCAGTAGTACCTCCCTGCTCCTGTACTCGAATCCTCTCGCTATAAATGCCAGCATACCGTTCGCCTTTTTCACCGCCTGCTGTACCTGCATGCCCACTTTCAATGACTGGTGTATAATGACACCCAGGTCTCGTTGCACCTCCCCTTTTCCTAATCGGCCACCATTCAGATAATAATCTGTTTTCCTATTTTTGCCACCAAAGTGGATAACTTCACATTTATCCACATTAAATTGCATCTGCCATGAGTTTGCCCACTCACCCAACCTATCCAAGTCACCCTGCATCCTCTTAGCATCCTCCTCACTGCTAACACTGCCACCCAGCTTCGTGTCATCCGCAAACTTGGAGATGCTGCATTTAATTCCCTCATCCAAGTCATTAATATATATTGTAAACAACTGGGGTCCCAGCACTGAGCCTTGCGGTACCCCACTAGTCACCGCCTGCCATTCTGAAAAGGTCCCGTTTATTCCCACTCTTTGCTTCCTGTCTGCTAACCAATTCTCCACCCACACCAATACCTTACCCCCAATACCATGTGCTTTAAGTTTGCACACTAATCTCCTGTGTGGGACCTTGTCAAAAGCCTTTTGAAAATCCAAATATACCACATCCACTGGTTCTCCCCTATCCACTCTACTAGTTACATCCTCAAAAAATTCTATGAGATTCGTCAGACATGATTTTCCTTTCACAAATCCATGCTGACTTTGTCCGATCATTTCACCGCTTTCCAAATGTGCTGTTATCACATCCTTGATAACTGACTCCAGCAGTTTCCCCACCACCGACGTTAGGCTAACCGGCCTATAATTCCCCGGTTTCTCTCTCCCTCCTTTTTTAAAAAGTGGGGTTACATTAGCCACCCTCCAATCCTCAGGAACTAGTCCAGAATCTAACGAGTTTTGAAAAATTATCACTAATGCATCCACTATTTCTTGGGCCACTTCCTTAAGCACTCTGGGATGCAGACCATCTGGCCCTGGGGATTTATCTGCCTTCAATCCCTTCAATTTACCTAACATCACTTCCCTACTAACATGTATTTCGCTCAGTTCCTCCATCTCACTGGACCCTCTGTCCCTTACTATTTCTGGAAGATTATTTATGTCCTCCTTAGTGAAGACAGAACCAAAGTAATTATTCAATTGGTCTGCCATGTCCTTGCTCCCCATAATCAATTCACCTGTTTCTGTTTGCAGGGGACCTACATTTGTCTTTATCAGTCTTTTCCTTTTTACATATCTATAAAAGCTTTTACAGTCCGTTTTTATGTTCTCTGCCAGTTTTCTCTCATAATCTTTTTTCCCCTTCCTAATTAAGCCCTTTGTCCTCCTCTGCTGAACTCTGAATTTCTCCCAGTCCTCAGGTGAGCCACTTTCTCTGGCTAATTTGTATGCTACTTCTTTGGAATTGATACTATCCCTAATTTCTCTTGTCAGCCACGGGTGCACTACCTTCCTTGATTTATTCTTTTGCCAAACTGGGATGAACAATTGTTGTAGTTCATCCATGCAACCTTTAAATGCCTGCCATTGCATATCCACCGTCAATCCTTGAAGTGTCATTTGCCAGTCTATCTTAGCTAATTCACGTCTCATACCTTCAAAGTTACCCCTCTGACCTGCTGAGTTCCTCCAGCATTGTGTGTGTGTGTGTGTTGCTTTGGATTTCCAGCATCAGCAGACTTTCTCATGTTTATTCATTGCTTTGATTTATACATTCAAAATTCAAGTGTATTTTACCTCATAAATTACCCCACATTCCAGTCCCTAAAACCATAACCTGACCCCCAACTCCCCTCCCTACCCCAATAAACAACTAAAACTGAGCTGTAGCCTCGTTGGAGGTTGCAGCACTGCACCATCTTCCTAAGCATCATCTCTTGGATGGGTCTTCAACTATACTACCTTTTGACTCTGAAATGAGCTTCTCAGCAAGTGAAGCAACACTGACACGTAGGAATTCATAGAACAGTTATAGTACAAGAGGAGGCCCTGTGGCCCATTATGTCCATGCAGCTCCCTACAGGAACAGGTTGCTAATCCAACCCCAGAGTCCATTCCCATTGTTTATTATTGTCTTAGACCAGGACTTCTGTCCACAACTCCTCTCTTTATGCGTCATTTGCATCAATGACCAATACAGTCAAAGGACATACTAGGTGCAGCCCACAAATGTGGCCGTGCTTCCAGCAGTAACATAGCATGCCCACAACTTACAAACCTGTATGTCTTTGAAATGTGTGGGGAAACCAAAACACTCAGAGGAAACTTACGCTTTCACAAGGCAAACATACAAACTCTTTACAGATAGCAGCATGAATTGAACCTGGATTGTAGAGTTGATGCTGTGAGGCATAACACTAGCCATTAAAATACGGTGCCACTTAGTTGCTTTTAGGGCTAATTGACAGGTTCACTCTGTTATGCAGGTCAAAAGTAACAGAATATAGATATTCTTGTACCGCAATTATCACTGAATATTTTGTAAGATTGCCATCAGTATCCTTTGGAGAATTTGGATTTTTTTTCAAATAATGTGCTGCTTTGCTTCTCAGTTATTGGCAGAAATAAAGATTTTTTTTGTTGATTGTTTCAAATTGAATTGTTTAATTCTTTCATTTTGGGATAACTAGCAACTTAACTGTGGAAGAATGAGGAATTCCTGTTATATACTCTCACCTTAGAATATAGAACATACCACATTTCAGTATAGTACGTATCCTACAACCTACAATTTTGTGCTGACATTTTAACCTACTCTGCTGTGTACATACATCTATTGATGCTTCTGGACACATCTTCAGTGATGTTCCTGGAATGATCGGGTGTTTCAGGTCTTTCAACGTCATACAACCTCCTCCAGGTGACCCACCCGGGGCTGATCAGACCCCAGCTTGTGTCCAGATGGCTAGCTACTTATGACTCCATGGCTCCCCTCTTTTGAGCCACAGCCATCTTGAGGTCCTCTCTGCCGCATTGGTGGTACTGCGGATGGCTCTCGTCTTCCTCTCTCCCTCGATGCCCAAAATGCTGAAAGCTCTAACTAAAGAGTGGGCTACAAATCCCCTACAACCAACCTCCACTGGGAGACACTCTAAAATCAATCTAAGATATCCCTTACATATTCTTCGATTTTTCTATCATCCATATGCCTATCTAATAATTTCTTTAATGCCCCTCTACCACCATCCCTGGCAGGGCTTTCGCTGCACCTAGCAAGGAACTTGCTTTTGACATCTCCCTATACACTTTCCTTCAATCACCCTAAAATTATGCCTCCTTGTATTTGTCATTTCCATTGGGAAAAAGTCTCTGGCTATCCACTTGATCTATGACTCATTATCTTGAGCAACTCTATCAAGTCACCTCTCATCCTCCCTCATTCCAAAGAGAAAAGCCTTCCCTCATTCAACTTATCCTGAAAAGACATGTCCTCCAGACCAGGTATTTTCTGGCATGTGATAGTCCTTCAACAGTACTCAAGCCAAAGTGTGAAAGATTTGGTACTCTGGACTTACGCATGTCTTATTCAGACATTACAGATCCATCAGTTACTTCTATCCTCTGGAGTAGGGGTTCCCAACCTGGGATTTATAGATCCCTTGCTTAATGGTATTGGTCCATGGCATAAAAAGGGTTGGGAACCCCTGCGTCTAGAAGGCCTGCTGCTGACTATTTCACGTCAAGTCAGACTCCATTACTTTGCCTAATGCTTGTTGCAATGGAGCTTAGACCATAGATTACCTGTCTCTTTTCATTCTCATCAGTTCTTTATGCTTATCCATCCAAAACTTTTCTGGACTTCCTTTTTTTTTACAGCTTATGCTCCCTTTCAGCTGGATAAAAAGTCTTGGATTTCAGTTAAACTCTCGGTTGTTTGCTTTATTTATTTGTTCTGAGCTCCAATGATATTTAGATCCTTTGAATTCATGCTCTTATTTCTGCTCCAAATCAATTTGTCAAAAGACATGAAAGCTCAAATAGGAAAATAGGCTCAGTCTGAAATAACAGCCAGAGAAAACTTGTCAAAGTTGCTGGTGAACGCAACAGGCTGTCCTGACGAAGGGTCTCGGCCTGAAACGTCGACTGTACCTCTTCCTAGAGATGCTGCCTGGCCTGCTGCGTTCACCAGCAACTTTGATATGTGTTGCTTGAATTTCCAGCATCTGCAGAATTCCTGTTGTTTAGTGAAAACTTGGGTAGATTTTAGTGGGTTTGTCGAGTAACATACTGTAAGTGGAGAAGTAGATTGCTCATCCTCTTGAACCTGCTCTGCCATACAGATGAATCATGGTTGTCTGTAAACCAACACTATATTTGCTTGTTTGATTAGGCAAGACCCTGAATGATTTTGTGGGGACACATTTGTCCTCGAGTGAATTATAAAGATCTTGACAATCATGGTGTATTCATTCAGGTCCCCGATGAGTTCTTGATGATGGCCAAGTCCATCGCTCGAAGCAGTCCTGTAGCTTCTTCTCTGCCTTCCATAAACACCTCTTTGTTGTCCTTACCTTTGGTGCCTTACTCTATAGTCTCTGCCTATATGCAGGTTGGAGGAGGACAGTCAGATGACCAGTTTTTCCTGAAATCAGCCAAGGGATGGAATGGTAGGCAACATACTTGACAATTGCTACCATTGAATGGTTGTAGTTGTCAAGTATGTTGGGCCCTCTAGTGCTGCAAGTTATGTGCCGCTGGGAGCTGGGCAGAGATTTCATCGAGCAAACCTGAGTGAAGTTCCCAGCAGGGATATGAAAGACATAAGGGCAGGTCATTTCTTGTTTGTTAATCATGGCACTCAATACATTAAGTGCTTGCTTGACATCTACCTTTGGTGGTATGTAAACTGCGGGCAAGATCACGGTAGAGAACTCGCTCAGTAAGTAGAATGTAAGCTGTTGTTGATTTTGATACATGTCCTTTGGTATCCCTGCAAAATCTGCAAGTCTTATAAGACATGGTACACAGTAGAGCAGAGGAACAGGCTATTCAGCCCATCATCACTATACTGACCATAATATTAAATCAAATTAATTTCCATGTGTCTGCACATAATCTATATCCCTCTATTCCCCTCCTGGTCACGTGCCAGTCTAAATGTCTTTTCACCATTGCTATCATATCTGCTTCCACTGGTAGTGTGTTCCAGGCATCAAAACACTATGTGTGTAAAAAAAAAACTCCTTCAAGCTTTGGTCTGTCACCTTAGCATTTGATGGCTCTGGGCCTGTACTCACTAGAATTCAGAAGGATGAAGGGAAATTTCATGGAAACCTATCGAATGTTGAAAGGCCTCAATAGAGTGGATATGGAGAGGACGTTTCCTATGGTGGAGGAGTCTAAGTCTAGAGGACAAAGCCTCAGAATAGAAGGACGTCCTTTTAGAACAGAGGTGAGGAGGAATTTCTTTAGCCAGAGAGTGGCGAATCTGTGGAATTCACTGCCGTGGGCAGCTGTGGAGGCCAAGTCATTGGGTATATTTAAGGCAGAAATTCACAATTTCTTCTTTAGTCATGGTATGAAGGGATACGGGGAGAAGGAAGGAGATTGTTCTGAGAGGGAAAATGGATCACCATGACGAAATGGCGGAGCATACATGATGGGCCAAATGGCTTAATTCTGTACCATATCTTATGGTTTTATGGTCTTAAAGCAGTTTACAGCTTACATTCTACTTACTGAGCGAGTTTTCTACCCTCTGAAAAAAGCTAGTTATATACACAACCTCATAATTGTTTATACTTCTATCAGGGTTCCTCTTGGCCTCTGGTACTCCAGAGATAGCAATTCAAGTTTGTCCAAACTCTCCTTAGCAATCAGACATCCATCCTATGCTCGTCCTACCCTGATATCATTTCATTGTCCCAACGTTCCATTCTCATTATGATAACTTACCAGTCCAGCAACATCCTTGGAAATCTTTTCTACTTCAATTTCATTGTGAAACATGTTTCCTTCAGGCATGCCTCCATTCTCGAGCTAGGATTGAATAACAACTGCACTGTTCCAGCAGGACCTTCCTGTTCAGAATCAGTGTCATGAAATTTGTTGTATTTGTCGCAGTAGCACAGTGTAAGACAGAAAAGAAGTGACAATAAAAAGGAAAATAAATAAATAGAGCAAAAGAGGAATAGTGAGGTAGTGTTTATGGGTCTGTACACCATTCAGAAATATGATTGCGGAGCAGAAGAAGTAATTCCTAAAATGTAGAGTGTTCATCCTTAGGTTTTTGTACCTCCTCAGCAATAGTAGTAACAAGAAGAGGGAAAGTTCCTTAGTGAATGGATGCTACATTCTTGAGGACCACCTTTTGGGATGCTTGTGTCCCTGATGATGACAATGGTTTGAATGTTTTGCTATGTCTTCCAACCAGTAATGCTAAAAGCATTTATCACGTCCGTGGAATGACTCATGCTATTTAGCTCAGTGAAATATTTATGGACTATGTATTACGATTGGCATTTATGGAAAGAGGAGAAAATAGTTTTTAAAGAGCAAAGTATTAAATGATCAGGCTTTTTGATTTAATAATACTGTATTGCACAATTGCTGGGTGAACTGTTTTGATCATTTTTGGCCACAGCTTCTTCATTCCAGCATGAACATGTCCATGGATGCGTAGAGGAGATTAATGAGACCAGCGGACTTAATTGCCGTAGTCTAAGCAGAATAGTATAAATGTTTTGCTGCTGCTAAGTCAGTCCCTTTATAACTTCAATCTTAAAGCATGTATCAATCACAATAAGGAAAGCAGTGATCCATGGAAGAGGTTCATCACCTTCTTGAGGCATGAGCAATAAGTAAACCCTTGCCAAAGTTACTTGCATTCAGAGAATGCACTTAAAAGTAACGTGCATTTAAAAAATAAGTTGATCCTATACTATACGTGTATAAACTAAACCGCTTGTATTTGTTTTTTTTTTGTTCATTTTAAACTCTCAATAGTACTGTACAGGTCTTAATTTATTGACATTTACAGTATTAATGCTAACTAAACAAGGTGTAAATCTCACAATTTCCTTGTGGTCTTTCTCAACTGGTTTTACTTTGTGATTTCTGGGGGTGGAGGTTTCAGAAAAAGAAAACTAAAGAACACTTTTGAATGTGTTCATTGCCCAAGAAGGATTTGTGGTGAGGAGTGGTATCTCCAATGTTTGTAATTAGTACTTCAGACCGAGTCCAGTAATACTGCAATAATATAACCAGAGCTCTAAGGAAATAACTTTCTCATAACTGCAACACCAGAGGCAAATAATGATTATAAATAGTACAATATGACTTCAGAAGCTTCCCCTTTGGTCCACAAGCAATTGTCCTTTGACTTAATAAATCTATGCTCTGTGACTTTATGGATCTCTTAACTCTGACTGAAACTACTGGAATTTATTTTTCTTAATTTTTGTTCACATAATGTCTTTCATAATCTGCCCCATAGCACTTTTGAGGGAGGTATTTGTTACTAGCTGCACCATCTCAAAGAATAAAGCCATCTCAGGACATATTACATGTGCTGAGTTCTTCATTGCAAAGGTGTTTTGTATCTAGAGTTATTAGAGCTGTTTTTGTTCTACCTGGATTGTGAGTATAAAATTCTGTTCTCTGTCCACCCTAGTCCCAGGAGCCACAGATTTATATTTTTGAGGACAGAATATGAGGAAAGATATTTTTACCCAATGAGCGACAGTGAAATAAAATTTACATTTTACAAGGGTTTTAGAAGCAGAAACATCTAGGATTTCAAAATTAAGACCTTATCCAATTTGTGATATTATGGAATTGCAGATTCCATATTATCAGATGTGTGCCAAAATAGACTGGATTGTTCAACATCTACTACTCCCAGGATCCCATCACAGACCAAAACTCTGCCCTCTTACTCCCCACCTACCAGCTAACACTAGATCCACCGAATTAATATAACATGATCAAGGAAGTATACAGTTCATAAAATACAAAAACTGTAGAATTTCGCTGATGACTAGTTGAGCCTTGACTCGTACTGTGTCTCAATAATAAACAACACACCTTCATAGGATAAAGTTTTAAAGAGAATCCAGAGACTATTTACTACAATGGATGCAAGTTCGAGAAGCTAGTGAAGCAGTAGTTATTCTCTATAGAGCTAAAGCAGTTAGTGTATTTAGCGATTCAGTACAGTAACAGCTCTTTCCAGCCCAAAGAGCCCATATCACTCAGTTAGCCGGTGAACCTATTAATCCGTAGACCGGAGCACCCGGAAAAAACCCACATCACCATGGGGAGAATGTACAAACTCCTTACAAACAGTGGTGAAATTGAACACTGCACTACAACAGTGTTACACTAATCACTATACTACCATGTTGCCCAAAAGAGTCTTCTTTGCGAAACAAAATATTGCAAGTTAATGGCAATGTTTGAAATCATTTTGATGATTGATTCAGAAAATCAATCGCAACCTTTTCCAATGACAGATGGATCATTATGAACATGTAGATTCGAAGTAATTGTGAGAAGAAAAAGCGGTGAGATCAATATTTTTTCGATGCAAGGAGGCATGGGTAAAGTACTAAAGATGCAAGAAATATGAGCATGTATGTTATATTCCTTTGACCATTGAGAAGTACAGTAGAAGGAGATGATGAATCAGCATTGGAGGGAGATTGAAAATTTGGCTGCATGGTGTAATTACAACAAGCTCTCGCTCAATGTCAAAACGAACAAGGAACTGCTTGTAGACTTCTGGAGAGGGAAACCAGAGGTCTGTGAGCCAGTAATCATCAGAGGTGGAGATAGTCATTAACTTTAAATTCTTGGGTGTCACTGTCTCAGAGGACCTGTCCTGGACGCATCATATAAATACAATTGCGAAGAAAGCACAACAGCGTCTCAAATTCCTCAGGTGTCTGTAGAGATCTGGCATGTCATCAAAAACCTTGGCAAACTTCTATAGATGTGTAGTGGAAAGTGTAATGACTGGCTGCATTATGGCCTGGTATGGCAAGACCAATGCCTGTGAGCAGAAAGTCCTACAAAAGTTAGTGGATTCATCATGGGTAAACATTGAGCACATCTACATGAAACATTGCCGTAGAAAAGCAGCATCCATCATCAGAGATCCTCACCACTCAGGCCTGGTCTTTTCTCACTGCTACCATCAGCTACAAGAGCCTCAGGACTTACACCACCAAGTTCAAGAACAGTTACTACCCCTCAACCATCAAGCTCTTGAACAAAAGGAGATAACCACACTAATTTAAGACCTCTTTTATCTTGTTATTTCATGCTCTTTATTTATTGCTATTTATTTATTATCTGCATTTGTACAGTTTGTTTATAGTTAACAGTTCCAGATGTTTACAGTTACTATTCTATAGATTTGCTAAGTATGCCCACAGAAAAAGAATCTCAGGGTTGTATTGTGACATGTATGTACTCTGATAATAAATTTTACATTGAACTTTGAACTTTTTCTTCCGATGATGAGCTCACAAGGGACTTGAATGTGCTTTGATTAACAATAGTGACTGTGTGATGAGAGGCCTAGATCAGAATGGTAAGGACCCAAGTGCTGGAGTATTTGAGGCTAGGATCGAGACACTATTTCGAGACTCAGATGAGAAAAGGGTTGTTGACTAGATCCACACAGGCAAATGCTAGAGAAACTCAGCAGGTCAGGCAGCATCCATGGAAATGAACATTTTGGGCTGAGACCCTCCTTCAGGACTAGAAAGGAAACAAGGAGTTTCCAGAATTAAAAAGGTGGGGGGGTGGTGAGGCCAGAAGGCTAGCTGAAAGGTGATAAGTGAAGCTGGGTGAGTGGGAAAGGTCAAGAGCTGGAGAAAAAGGAATCTGATAGGCAAGGAGAGTGAACCATAGGAGAAATGGAAGGAGGAGGGGACCCAGGGGAAGTAATAGGCAGGTGAGAACAGACAAAAGTTAGAGTGCGAAATAGAGGGGGAGGAGAATGTTTTTAACTGAAAGGAGGAATCGATATTCATGCCATCAGGTTTGGGGGCTACCCAAATGGAATATAAGGTGTTGCTCTTCCACCCTGAGGGTAGCCTCATCTTGGCATAAGAGGAGGCCACGAACTGACATGTCAGAACGGAAGGGGAATAAGCATTAAAAGGCTTGGTCACTGGGAAGTTCCGCCTTTGGTGGATGGAGCGGAGGTGTGTGACGAAACTGTCATGATGAACATAGAACATAGAACATAGAATAGTACAGTACAGGCCCTTCGGCCCACAATGTTGTGCTGACCCTCAAACCCTGCCTCCCATATAAGCCCCCACCTTAGATTCCTCCATATACCTGTCTAGTAGTCTCTTAAACTTCACTAGTGTATCTGCCTCCACCACTGACTCAGGCAGCGCATTCCACGCACCAACCACTCTCTGAGTAAAAAACCTTCCTCTAATATCCCCCTTGAACTCCCCACCCCTTACCTTAAAGCCATGCCCTCTTGTATTGAGCAGTGGTGCCCTGGGGAAGAGGTGCTGGCTGTCCACTCTATCTATTCCTCTTATTATCTTGTACACCTCTATCATGTCTCCTCTCATCCTCCTTCTCTCCAAAGAGTAACGCCCTAGCCCTAGTAATGATGGGTCTCACCCATATAGAAGAGAGTACAGGAAATCCATAGATGACTTCAGCAGATCTGCAGATGAAATGTTGCCTCAACTGGAAGGACTGTCCGGGGCCCTGAGTGGATTTAAGGGAGGAGGTGAATGGGCAGGTGTAACACTTAGACTGCTTGCAAAGGTAAGTGCTGGGAGGGAGATTAGTGGGAAGGGATGAATGGACAAGGGAATCACGGAAGGAGGATCTCTAGTGGAGAGGGGGTGGTAAAGGTATGTTTGGTTGTAGGATCCCTTTGGAGATGTTGGAAGTTGCGGAGGATGATGTGTTGGGTGTGGAGGCTCATGGCATGGTAGGTAAGGACAAGGGGAGCTCTATCACTATTAAGGTGGTGGGAAGATAGAGTGAGTGCAGATGCGTGGGAAATGGAGGAGATACAGGTGAGGGTAGCATCAATAGAGGTGGAATGGAAACGCAGTTCATTGAAGGAAGACATCTCTGATGTCCTGGAATGGAAAGCTTTGTCCCAGGAACAGATATGGCAGAGCCGAGGAAACTGAGAAAAGAGAATAGCATTTTTACAGGACATTAAATGGGACGAGGTATAGTCAAGGTTACTGTGGGGGTCAGAACATTTATAAAAGATGTTGGTCAACAGTTTGTCTCCAGGGATGGAGACAGACAGATCGAGAAAGGGGAGGGAGGTGTCAGAGATGGGTAAAGTGAGTTTAAGGGCAGAGCGGAAGTTGAAGCCGTCGTCAGTGTAACCAAGGAAGAGTACAACTGAGGAAGGCTTTGAACATGGACTGTTCCACATAGTCAATGGAAAGGCAGGCATAGCTTGCCTAGAATTCTTGACTAGTTGCTAGCCGAGAACCTGATTAAACTACCCTAGAATCCAAATGAGACAGAAATCCTGAACACAATCGCAGACTGAACCAAAGTTGAGCTGCTGATTGAGCACCAAACCTGAGTTCAGGTGCTCTCTAAATACCCAAATCCTGGCTGCCAATTAGCAGAGCGGACTGAATATTTAAAGGGATCACAGCAGCTATCCATACTCTGGAGAATCGGAGTATCTAAACCACAGAGACTGGCATGGTAGGGTGTGTACCGTAACAAACTGAGCTTCCCAAATGACTTATTGCATACTGTACTTCCACCATGTTGTGAGGTGCTACACTGTGCAATAATACGTCTTGTATTTTTTTTTTGATTAACTGGCATAGTAGTTTGGATGTTAGATTGACCTAAAAAGACAGCTAATGTTCCTGTTCCTGGCAATTACCTGACTATTTGGCAAGTCACAAAAACTTCAAGTTTTGTTGTGGTCAAGCTGTATCTTCCCTCTGGTGCCTGTCATTGTCAAATAATCCATTACTGACTGATTTTTCAAAAGTTTATATATGAATCCTTTGGTTAAATCTTTGAATGCAAGTTAGAACTGTGAGGTTTTATTTGCATGAAGTATTCATTCAGCAGTCCCATAGACAAGACAAGGCAGGGGAACATGTCTGGACTAGGTAGGTAAGAAGTTTTGAAATTAAGACTCAAGTAATTAATTAAACTTGAAATTTGTCACCAGTACTTCATGCAGAACTTCCCTTATGGAACACCTTTCCCAAGAAGTTGGTTATTATCTTGCCAGAAGCAACATGAAACTTGGCTGTTTACTTTTATTTGAGTTAGTTAAGCTTGACAATATTAATAAAAGACAAGAAAGAAAAAAATACTTTTCATGACCCAGGCTTGTCTTACATTGCTTTGCATCCATTGCTATTGTGACTATTTTTAAAAGTATTTCAAATTTTTTAAAGTATTTCAATATAAAGCATCTGATCTCTACACTGTAAGATCACATAACAAGCAATGTGATAGTGATCAGATAGTTTTTTTAATAAAGATTCAGGACGCAGTGCACAGGTATAAAGGAGAACAAATTAATTGTTACTCTGGATCTGTTGCCGCACTTAAAATAACACAATAAGATAAAGAACACAATAAATATAAATACATAAGATCATTTATATACTTTGATATTATGTACATAAAGTGACATTAGGTACAGAAGTATCTGTACATAATGTGATTCTGACAGGACATGATAAAGTTGTGGTGATGGGTGGCAGGTTGTGGAAAGGTAGGTTTGTGGGTGGAAGTGTTGAACACTCTTACTGCTTGGGGAAAGTAACTGTGAGTCTGTTGATCCTGGTGTGGGTGCTGCGTAGTCTTCCCTAATGGGAGTGGGACAAACAGTCATTGAACAAGGTGGCTAAGATCCTTCATGATGTTAGTGGCCTTTTTCCAGCACCTTTCTGTATCTATGATCTTGATGCAGAGTGATACTGGTTGAGACAATAGCCTCTGCTTTTGCTAAAAAGATTAACTTCAACAATGTTCAGTCCTTTGTAACATATTGGAGAATCAGCATAGATTACGTGCTCCAGTCTCCACAATGGGATTTAAAACCATTATTACTTGGTTCAGAAACACTGACTCTGAGCCACTTGACCCCTTAAGTACAAATAAAAGTTGAGTGATTATATGTCTCACTGATAGTATTCAGTCATTACATTTCTTAATCCAATTTAAAATTGCAACCTTAATAACAATCATTCTATACAGCTTTGTTGATATTACTTACATAACTTTGCCTAATTATGGAATGTAGTTTCATGCTGTTATACAACAATGTGAACGCGCTAACTGTTTTTAGTATGACACTGCTTTGTACCTCTATTAATTATCTAGCAATGTTGTTTGCTTTCTTGTCATTGAAATTTGTATTATTTGTTAGAATTGATTTTCTCCATTTATCATCTGTAAGTCATTCCTTGACATAATTTCAGTGTGATATTGATATTATGTATGGAATTAGTTGACATTTTTAGGTGACTATTAGAAACTCCCCGTTCTTGCCAATAATCACATGCCTTTTCAAAAATGCCATCCCCCTTCTCTCAATTCCTCCATCTCCGCCGCATCTACTCTGAGGATGAGGCCTTTCATTCCAGAATGAAGGAAATGTCCTCCTTCTCCAAAGAAAGGTGTTTCCCTTCTTCCACCATCAACGCTGCCCCCAACTGCATTTCTTCCATTTTGCACACGTCTGTTCTCACCCCATCCTCCTGCCACCCCACAAGCGATAGGGTTCCTCTTGTCCTCACCTACCACCCCACCAGTCTCCGATCCAGCAAACAATCCTCTGTAACTCCCGCCATCTCCAACAGGATCCCACCACCAAGCACATCTTTCCCTCCACCCCCACTTTCTGCATTTCGGAGGGATCGCTCCCTACGTGACTCCCTTAACCTCCCACTGATCTCCCTCCTGGCACTTATCCTTACAAGCAGAACAAGTGCTACACCTGCCCCTACATCTCCTCCCCAACTACCATTCAGGGCCCCAAACAATTCCTCCAGGTGAGGCAACACTTCACCTTTCAGTCTGTTGGGGTTATCTATTGCAGGAGTCCCCAACCTTTTTTGCACCGCGGACCGGTTTAATATTGACAATTTTCTTGTGGACCGGCCAACTGGGGGGTTTGCCAGCTTTCTCACTCCCAAATAAGGGACAAAAGTAGCAGTCAAATCCTGACGAAGGGTCCCAGCCCGAAATGTCAACTGTACTTCTTCCTATAGATGCTGCCTGGCCTGCTGCGTTCACCAGCATTTTTTGTGTGTGTTGATGGGACACTTGTGTTTACCCTGAGAAAGACTACCATGACCATGAAGCCTTGCGCAGGCACCTGTGTGCACATGCCTGATGTGCACATATGTGGCGTGCGCATGCACGTACTTGATTTTTTTTCCACAAATCCGTTTTGGCTTAATCTTCCCGACTACACTGTACATAACATTATTTCTGCTTTATATAGGCTGTGTATTTATCATATCATTAATGCTTTTACTATATGTTAGAGTTATTTTAGGTTTTATGTGTTATTTGGTAGGTTATCTTTTGGGTCTGGGAACGTTCAAAAATCTTTTCCATATAAATTAATGGTAATTGCTTCTTCGCTTCACGCCATTTCGGCACAAAAGGATTCATAGGAACACTGTACCTTAGCGGGGGAAATACGGGACGAGGGCGCTCCCATATGGGACAAACCAATTTAGCCTGATATACGGGATGTCCCAGCAAATACGGGACAGTTGGCAACCCTATGTTCAAGTTCAACAGTGGGCGTGACAGGGAATGAGAAAAGGTGCAGCTGACTCATATCGTTTCCTTGCGGCCCGGTCCGCAGTCCGGTGGTTGGGGACCACTGATCTATTGGATCCGGTACTCCCAGAATGGCCTCTTGTATTTTGATGAGACCCGACGCAGATTGGAAGACTGCTTTGCTGAGCACCTACGCCAGGTAAAGCAGGACTCCCAGTGGCCACCCATTTTAATTCCGCTTCCCATTCCCATTCCCATTCTGATATGTCCATCCATGGCCTTCTCTACTGTCACGATGAGACCACACTCAGGTTAGAGGAGCAACACCTTATATTCTGTCTACGTAGCCTCCAAACTGATGGCATGAACATCAATTTCTCAAACTTCCAGTAATGCCCCCCCCAACTTCTCTATTCCTGATCCCCTTTTCCCTCTCTCACCTTATCTCCTTGCCTGCCCATCGCCTCCCTCCGGTGCTTCTCCTTTTTTTTTTCTTCCTGGGCCTTCCATCCTCTCCCATTAGATTCTCCCTTCTCCAGCCCTGTATCTCTTTCACCAAGCAACTTCCCAGCTCTTTACTTCACCCCTCCTCCCTCCCAGTTTCACCTGTCACCTTGTGTTTCTCCCTCCCTTCCCCACACCTTCTAACTCTGACTCCTCATCTTTTGTTCCTCCAGTGTAGATGAAGGATCTTAGCACAAAACATCGGCTGTACTCTTTTCTCTAGATGCTGCCTGGCCTGCTGATTTCCTCCAGCTTTGTGTGTGTTGCTTGCCTTTCCAATCATTCTTTAAAACCAAGAAGGAGCCCATTTGACCCAAAAAAAGCCCTATTATTCCATTAATTTTCCTTATCATATATTTTCCCAATATTCTCATCAATTCCATTCAGACTGGTTGGCCCGTCTTATCCATGCCAACCTGGGTGGCAGGGTGGATATACATTTCTACCAAAGGTTTTTTTTTAACGTGTCGCACCAGACAGTCAGCCATCCTTGCCTGGCGTGTGGTGTCAGGATTGGTCTCCTTTCAGATTAGCCGGGTTCACGATATGAACATTCCTGACGCGACCCTTTTTTTTAAACGGGGCTGAGTGGCTAGCTCGATGCTGAACCCGGCACAGATGGTGGGGGGTGGCCCGACTTGGATTTGAACTTGGGAGGCTTCTCTCCGGAGCCTGGCGCTGATGCCATTGCGCCACCAGCCGGCCTTCTACCAAAGGTAAGATGCTCCTTCTCTCCCCTAGTCTTCAGGTCAGCCTTGGGCAAGATGTGGCATCTGCTTAGCCTCCTCCCGATCAGGGTCATGTGAAGCCATGGGAGCAGGTGGTGGATGGTCGTACGAGCAGCTGGTGCATGTCACAAGTCCTGCCAGGCAGGCAATCTCTGAAGAGCAGCCATAATGGCTGGCGTCATCCATCTTGTAAAGATAGTCTCCAGAAGAAGACAATGGCAAACCACTTCTGTAGAAAAACTGAACAAAAGCAATCATGGTCAGGGAAAGACCAACCGAGATAGAAACATAGAAAACCTACAGCACAATACAGGCCCTTCGGCCCACAAAGTTGTGCCAACTATATCCTTACCTTAGAACTACCGAGGCTTACCCAAAGCCCTCTATTTTTCTAAGCTCCATGTATCCATCCAGGAGTCTCTTAAAAGACCCTATCATTGCCACCCTGAATCGGCCCATTTCCTCCTTATTTATAAAATATATTTTGTATTTGTTTTTTTTTCTCTACTCTTGGGATATAATTACATTTTGTAGTTTCTATATTATGGCAAATGGTGATTAATGTTGTTCTTACACTTTTTCCCTTGATATATTTTTTGTCCTTCCAAACTTTGACTGTTAGACAATAGACAATAGACAAAGGAGCAGAATAATGCCATTCAATCAATTGAGTCTGCTCTGCCATTTAGTCGTTGCTTTTTCCTAACCATCCGGTAACCCTTAACCTCTTTCCCAGTCAAACTTCTTACTGAATTCAAACTTCATTATAGCTAACCTTAAATATTTTCCTCCTGTTTGGTGCAGGGATCAAAGTAGCTCTGTTGCTATAAAATTGTTCCATAAGATGTGATGGACTATCCCTGTGGTCAAGTACAAACATCTGAATTTTCACCAAATTTATTTTCAATTTACTAAGGATCATCCACTCTTTTCATTTCAATAAAACAAACTTGCTAGGAAGCAACAGCGTCCATTCAATATTTAGTGTGCTCACAAACTATTACAACACAGATTTGATCACTAGCAGTTTGGTTCCTAGGCTTACGAGTTGTAACATGTTTTTAAGTACCTTTGCATAAATATCATCCCTGGCATTTAATCACAGAAATTTTTAATTAGGTCTTAATGGAATTATTTCTCTCAAATTATTTTCTCAAATATTTCCTTTCTCAAAGGAATTATTTCAAGTATCAACATGGAGATAATTTTGTACTATTACCACACCATAGAACCATAGAACACTACAACACAGAAAACAGACCATTCGGCCCTTCTAGTCTGTGCCGAAATGTTATTCCTCTAGTCCCATTGACCTGCAGCCAGTCCATAACCCTCCAGACCTCTCCCATCCATGTATCTATCCAATTTATTCTTAAAACTTAAGAGTGAGCCGGCATTTAGCACGTCAGATGGCAGCTCGTTCCGCACTCCCACCACTCTCTGAGTGAAGAAGTTCCCCCTAATGTTCCCCCTAAACCTTACCCCTTTCACCCTAAAGCCATGTCCTCTCGCATTTATCTCTCCTAATCTAAGTGGAAAGAGCCTATTCACATTTACTCTGTCTATACCCCTCATAATTTTGTAAACCTCCATCAAATCTCCCCTCATTCTGCTACGCTCCAAAGAATAAAGTCCTAACTTGTTCAATCTTTCCCTGTAACTCAACTCCTGAAGACCCGGCAACATCCTATTAAATCTTCTCTGCACTCTTTCAATCTTACTGATATCCTTGCTATAGTTAGATGACCAGAACTGCGCACAATACCCCAAATTTGGCCTCACCAATGTCTTATACAACCTCCCCATAACATCCCAACTCCTATACTCAATACTTTGATTTATGAATACCAGGATGCCAAAAGCCTTCTGTACAACCCTGTCTACCTGTGACGCCACTTTCGGGGAATTATGTATCTGAACTCCCAGATCTCTTTGCTCCTCCACACTCCTCAGTGCGCTACCATTTACTGTGTATGTCCTACCTTGATTTGTCCTTCCAAAATGCAACACCTCACATTTGTTTGCATTAAATTCCATCTGCCATTTTCTGGCCCATTTTTCCAGTTGGTCCAGAACAGGAAGGCATTTTGTGTCGGAAAGAAGCAAGCTTATTCTTACAATACCTGAAATGGAGATAATATTTACATCTTATTAGGAACTTCAGGAGAGCAAATATTATGGAGTCAGCTGAGCTGATTTTTTTTTTAAGATGAAACCTATAATATTCAGGTCCTCTTGCGGACTTTATCCTTTGCCACCACAAGATTGAAGATGTTGTCAAGTAAACCCCATGCATTCCCCAGTGGCCTTTCAATTAACTGGCCTCCAACTGCTGTTGTCGTTGTTGGGCAGTTTAAGTTTATAAAACCATATTACGAAGTGCTGATGTTACATGAAATAAGTTTGCTTCATTTACGGTAGTGGTCTTGACTCCCAAACCTACTGACAGATCTATGTACAGTGCAACTGCACCTAAAGTAACAAATTTTGCCTGTAATAAGCATGAAGCCGTGTAGGGTAAGCCTTTTTCGAATGTATTAGGCAAACTAGCACAGATATCTTGCTCGTTGATTCATCTGTTATGGGGTGTGACGTGAGCGATCATGGTCTTTCTATGACCATGATTGTTCTTGCCATATTTTTCTACAGATGTGGTTTAACATTGCCTTCTTCTGGCCAGTGTCTTTACAAGACAGGTGACCCCAGCCATTATCAATACTCCTCAGAGATATTCTGCCAGGCATCAGCGGTCGCATAACCAGGACTTGTGATATGTAGCAGCTGCTCATTTGACCTTTCACCACCTGCTCCCATGGCTTCACGTGACCCTGACTGGGGGCTAAGCAGGTGCTAAACCTTTCCCAAAGGTGATCTGCAGGCTAGAGGAGGTAAGGAGCACCTTGCATCTCATTTGGTAGAGATATATCGCCACCCCACCACCCAAGATCTTCTGCATAACACCATTTAGCACGTTTTCACACACAAATGGTTTTCTGTCCATTTCCCAAATCCTGCTGGAGAAGTTTTTTTTTCTTAAAATGTCTCCAATGATATTATGCATTAGCACAGCTGGGATTGAGAGGCTGCATTTATTTATTTATTGAGCTACAGCACTGTTACGTACACACAACCCTGGGGAAAGTACCGGTTACATGCACGCAACACTAAAAGTATCAGCAGCAATAGAACACACCTGGCGTCTGGTTTTGCTGTTAACAAAACACTATTTTATTAGTAACTACGTCATATAGTAACCTAACCGGGTAAATCAAGAGTTACCGGGGTTATGCATATTTAGGTGTACATATATAAATCCCCAAACTTCAGAGCAAGGGTGGTAAGTGATACAGTCTTACGATGGTATGTAAGAAAGTTCTGTTCAGTTCAATCTATGGAATTTGAGGTGAGAGAGAGATATTTGTAATCCAAACAAACAGGTGTCGTCGATCTTCCCGTAGTCCTCCGAATACTCACAGGAAATATCACCAACAGTAGCTTATCACAAAGGGGACCATCTTCGAGGGAACCACCACGCAGACAAGGGTCGACACATACGGTTATCCCAAACACACTATGTGATAGCCACTTATCCAGTTCCACGACATACAAAATAACTCCAACAGTGATTTGCCACAGGGATGCCTTTCTTCAGTGAACTACCACACCCAGACAAAGGGGAAACACACAAGTGGTATTCACTAAGGTTTTCTGTCATCAGAGAACCCACTCTTATGGATTAACTATGTGACAATCACACTTTTGTATTCGAATGGAATCAAACTCACCCTTACAGGCTACTTAGAAGAGAGTCCAAACAGTGATCTCTTTATCCCTAGGTTTCTTCTGTTTCAAACCATTCTCTCCCCTCCTCTCTGCCAACTTCTTCTAGTTGCAGTACTTTGTGAGAGTCGTTTATCAATACTATGGCTCGATCTTAACTCACCCCTTTTGGGCGACTGGAAGTTGAAACCAGCAACCCCACTCGCTGGTGACTTGCATTGATCAAAACCATCTTGGCTCTGAACTGTGTGTGTCTGTAAGAGGATCATCTGACCTTGCTTATTCAAAACAAGCCGCGAGAAACCATAAACATTCATTGTCCATCAAATAACTCCACCTCTCTCACCATAGTAATCAAGCAATTTTGCAGTCAGCAGAAATCCAACAGTGCCCCAAAAGTCAGTCTCATTCTCTCGGCGTTTTGAAGTGACAGTCCACAGAAAAAATGAACCCTAGGGCTATATCGGCATCCGTTAGTCTCATGAGACCATGGATTCGCGCCTTGGAAGGTATCCAGGGCGCAGGCCTGGGCAAGGTTGTATGGAAGACTGGCAGTTGCCCATGCTGCAAGTCTCCCCTCTCCACGACACCAATGTTGTCCAAGGGAAGGGCATTAGGACTCATATAGCTTGGCACCGGTGTCGTCGCAGAGCACTGTGTGGTTAAGTGCCTTGCTCAAGGACACACACGCTGCCTCAACCAAGGCTCGAACTAGCGACCTTCAAATCACTAGACGAACGCCTTAGCCACGTGGTCATGCGCCAACACATGCAGGTATATAACAGCACGGAGTAGTCTCTTCTAGTTGCACTGCCCAGCAACCCCTTATTTAACCTTGGCTTATCACCAGACAATTTACAGTGACCAATCTTTTGAGTCAGTATGGGTGGAAGTCAGGAACAGGAAGGGAGCAGTTATTCTATTGGGAATATTCTATAGGCCCCCTGGTAGCAGCAGAGATAGCGAGGAGCAGATTGAGAGGCAGAGTTTGGAAAGGTGAAAAAATAACAGGGTTGTTATCATGGGTTACTTTAACTTCCCTAATATTGATTGGCACCTGATTAGTTCCAATGGTTTAGATGGGGCAGAGTTTGTTAAGTGTGTCCAGGACAGAATCCTGTCATAGTATGTAGACAGGCTGACTAGGGGGAATGCCATACTAGATCCAGTATTAGGTAATGAACTAGGTCAGGTCACAGATCTCTCAGTGGGTGAGCATCTGGGGGACAGTGACCACCGCTCCCTGGCCTTTAGCATTGTCATGGAAAAGGATAGAATCAGAGAGGACAGGAAAATTTATAATTGGGAAAGGGCAAATTATGAGGCTATAAGGCTAGAACTTGCGGGTGTGAATTGGGATGATGTTTTTGCAGGAAAATGTACTATGGACATGTGGTCGATGTTTAGGGATCTCTTGCAGGATGTTAGGGATAAATTTGTCCCAGTGAGGAAGATAAAGAATGGTAGGGTGAGGAAACCATGGGTGACAAGTGAGGTGGAAAATCTAGTCAGGTGGAAGAAGGCAGCATACATGAGGTTTAGGAAGCAAGGATCAGATGGGTCTATTGAGGGATATAGAGTAGCCAGAAAGGAGCTTAAGAAGGGGCTGAGGAGAGCAAGAAGGGGGCATGAGAAAGCCTTGGCAAATAGGGTAAAGGAAAACCCCAAGGCATTCTTCAATTATGTGAAGAAAAAAAGGATGACAGGAGTGAAGGTAGGACCGATTAGAGATAAAGGTGGGAAGATGTGCCTGGACGCTGTGGAAGTGAGCGAGGCCCTCAATAAACACTTCTCTTCAGTATTCACTAATGAGAAGGAACTTGATGACAGTGAGGACAATATGAGTGAGGTTGATGTTCTGGAGCATGTTGATATTAAGGAAGAGGAGGTGTTGGAATTGCTAAAATACATTAGGATGGGTAAGTCCCCAGGACCTGACAGAATATTCCCCAGGCTGCTCCACGAGGCGAGGGAAGAGATTGCTGAGCCTCTGGCTAGGATCTTTATGTCCTCGTTGTCCACTGGAATGGTACCGGAGGATTGGAGGGAGGCGAATGTTGTCCCCTTGTTCAAAAAAGGTAGTGGGGATAGTCTGGGTAATTACAGACCAGTGAGCCTTACGTCTGTGGTGGGAAAGCTGTTGGAAAAGATTCTTAGAGATAGGATCTATGGGCATTTAGAGAATCATGGTCTGATCAGGGACAGTCAGCATGGCTTTGTGAAGGGCAGATCGTGTCCAACAAGCCTGATAGAGTTCTTTGAGGAGGTGACCAGGCATATAGATGAGGGGAGTGCAGTGGATGTGATCTACATGGATTTTAGTAAGGCATTTGACAAGGTCGAACATGGTAGGCTTATTCAGAAAGTCAGAAGACACGGGATCCAGGGAAGTTTGGCCAGGTGGATTCAGAATTGGCTTGCCTGCAGAAAGCAGAGGGTAGTGGTGGAGGGAGTACATTTGGATTGGAGGATTGTGACTAGTGGTGTCCCAGAAGGATCTGTTCTGGGACCTCTACTTTTCGAGATTTTTATTAGGACCTGGATGTGGGGGGGAGAAAGGTGGGTTGGCAGGTTTGCAGATGACACAAAGTTGGTGGTGTTGTGGATAGTGTAGAGGATTGTCGAAGATTGCAGAGAGAAATTAATAAGATGCAGAAATGGGCTGAGAAGTGGCAGATGGAGTTCAACTCAGAGAAGTGTGAGGTGGTACACTTTGGAAGGACGAACTCCAAGGCAAAGTACAAAGTAAATGGCAGGATACTTGGTAGTGTGGAGGAGCAGAGGGATCTGAGGGTACATGTCCACAGATCCCTGAAAGTTGCCTCACAGGTAGATAGGGTAGTTAAGAAAGCTTATGGGGTGATAGCTTTCATAAGTCGAGGGATAGAGTTTAAGAGTCGCGATGTAATGATGCAGCTCTATAAAACTCTGGTTAGGCCACACTTGGAGTACTGTGTCCAGTTCTAGTCGCCTCACTAAAGGAAAGGATGAGGAAGCATTGGAAAGGGTACAGAGGAGATTTACCAGGATGCTGCCTGGTTTAGAGAGTATGCATTCTGATCAGAGATTAAGGGAGCTAGGGCTTTACTCTTTAGAGAGAAGGAGGATGAGAGGAGACATGATAGAGGTGTACAAGATAATAAGAGGAATAGATAGAGTGGATAGCCAACACCTCTTCCCCAGGGCACCACTGCTCAATACAAGAGGACATGGCTTTAAGGTAAGGGGTGGGAAGTTCAAGGGGGATATTAGAGGAAGGTTTTTTACTCAGAGAGTGGTTGGTGCGTGGAATACACTGCCTGAGTCAGTGGTGGAGGCAGATACACTAGTGAAGTTTAAGAGACTACTAGACAGGTATATGGAGGAATTTAAGATGGGGGGTTATATGGGAGGCAGGGTTTAAGGGTCGGCACAACATTGTGGGCCGAAGGGCCTGTACTGTGCTGTACTATTCTATGTTCTATGTTCAATTAATCTACTGACTAGTACATCTCTGGACTGTAGGAGGAAACCAGAGCACCTGGGGGAAATCCACACGGTCACGGGGATACGTACAAACTCCTTACAGGGAGCAGCAGGAATTGAACCCAGATCACTGGTACTGTTAAAGCCTTGTGATAACCACTATACTACTGTGCTGCCTTATTATTGTGTTATGATGCGCCATCACATTGGTTTTGGTATCAAATGTACCTTCCCCGTCATGTCAAGAGCTCTTAGTTCAATGAACTGTGCAGTAATATAAATACTGCAGTCACTCAAGTCAAGTATGACGTTCTCCCAATGGGTTGTCTGTTGGTGGAATCTCAGGTGGCTGTGGGGGCTCATCAGTGATCCACATATTCTGTTGCAGTGTGGGCAGTGGTGTATAAGAAATAACATAATTGCAAACTCCAACAATCATTCATAAACCTAAGAATCAGGATTTTCAGTTACATTGTTGGACTGGAGATGCTGGCGTTATTCTCCTTGAAGGAAAGAGGATATTTGATGGAGACGTTAAATATTGGCAGTTTTAGATAAAGTAACTCTTTACTCAGAGTAGTTATAAACTAGAATTCACAGCTTGCTAAAATTGTAGAAGCAGATTCAATCAGTGCCTTCAAAAGGAATTTCTTATTCTCTGGAGAGCATCTGTTGGGCTTTGAGGAAGGAGAAGGAATTCTACTGAAGGAATTGTTCCTCTGGGAGCCAGCATGGACTCAATCAACCACTTCACTTTCTATGCCATAACAGCTACATAATTCGATTATGTAAGGACAATATATAGAGAGTCTGATATGACTGATTAAATGAACAGCAAATATAATGCATAGCCTTGAGTTGGCAATTTTGTTTAATGCTTTTTGATTTCTAAAAACTTGGTAGTTACTTTCAGTTGAACTAATTGAAAACAAAGCATTTAATCAAAGTTCAAAGTAAATTTTACAATTTCACTATATACAACTCTGAGGTTCATTTTCTTGTGGGAATACTCAACAAATCTACAGATTAATAACTATAACAGAATCAATGAGAGACCACACCAACAGGGATCTGTACTGGGTCCAATGTTGTTTGTCATATACATTAATGATCTGGATGATGGTGTGATAAATTGGATTAGTAAGTATGCAGATAATACTAAGATAGGTGGAGTTGTGGATAATGAAGTAGGTTTTCAAAGCTTGCAGAGAGATTTAGGCCAGTTAGAAGAGTGAAAGGCTGAAAGATGGCAGATGGAGTTTAATGCTGATGAATGTGAGGTGCTACATCTTGGTAGGACTAATCAAAATAGGACATACATGGTAAATGGTAGGGCATTGAAGAATGCAGTAGAACAGAGGGATCTGGGAATAATGGTGAATAGTTCCCTGAAGGTGGAATCTCATGTGGATAGGGTGGTAAAGAAAGCTTTTGGTATACTGGTCTTTATAAATCAGAGCATTGAGTATAGGAGTTGAGATGTAATGTTGAAATTGTACAAGGCATTGGTAAGGCCAAATTTGGAGTATTGTGTACAGTTTTGGTCACTGAATTATAGGAAAGATGTCAACAAAATAGAGAGAGTACAGAGAAGATTTACTGGAATGTTACCTGGGTTTCATTGCCTAAGTTACAGAGAAAGGTTGAACAAGTTAGGTCTTTATTCTTTGGAGCATAGAAGGTTGAGGGGGGACTTGATAGAGGTATTTAAAATTATGAGGGGGATAGATAGAGTTGACGTGGATAGGCTTTTTCTATTGAGAGTGAGGGAGATTCAAACAAGAAGACATGAGTTGAGAGTTAAAGGGCAAATGTTTAGGGGTAACATGTAGCAAGAGGATTCGAGTACAGGCGCAGGGAGGTACTACTGCAGTTGTACAAGGCCTTGGTGAGACCACACCTGGAGTATTGTGTGTAGTTTTGGTCCCCTAATCTGAGGAAAGACATTCTTGCCATAGAGGGAGTACAAAGAAGGTTCACCAGATTGATTCCTGGGATGGCAGGACTTTCATATGATGAAAGACTGGATCGGCTAGGCTTATACTCACTGGAATTTAGAAGATTGAGCAGGGATCTTATTGAAAGGTATAAAATTCTAAAGGGATTGGACAGGCTAGATGCAGGAAGATTGTTCTCGATGTTGGGGAAGTCCAGAACGAGGGGTCACTGTTTAAGGATAAAGGGGAAGTCTTTTAGGTCCGAGATGAGAAAAAACTTCTTCACACAGAGAGTGGTGAATCTGTGGAATTCTCTGCCGCAGGAAACAGTTGAGGCCAGTTCATTGGCTATATTTAAGAGGGAGTTAGATATGGCCCTTGTGGCTAAAGGGATCAGGGGTTATGCAGAGAAGGCAGGTACAGGGTTCTGAGTTGGATGATCAGCCATGATCATACTGAATGGCGGTGCAGGCTCGAAGGGCAGAATGGCCTACTCCTGCACCTATTTTCTATGTTTCTATGAGTGGGAGCTTCTTTACTCAGAGAGTGGTAGCTGTGTGGAACGAGCTTCCAGCAGAAGTGGTTGAGGCAGGTTCGATGTTGTCATTTAAAGTTAAATTGGATAGATATATGGACAGGAAAGGAATGGAGGGTTATGAGCTGAGTGCAGGTCGGTGGGACTAAGTGAGAGTAAGAGTTCAGCATGGACTAGAAGGGTCGAGATGGCCTGTTTCTGTGCTGTAGTTGTTATATGGTTGACTTGAGTGTACAACTGGAGTGCAAAAGACAACAAGCTCAAAAGGACAGCAAATACAAAAAGAAGAAAATAATATTAAAAAATAAGCAATAAATATTGAGAACATGGGATGAAGAGTGTTATTTGATAGCTAATTATTACAGGAAATTGATAACTAATGATATAGCTAATTGTTATACAAATGTGACTGACTGCTGTCACTTTGCTATTTGGTAGTATGTAAACCAGTACACCCCACCAGCTGGTGGTGTGGTGGTATCAGCACTGGACTTCAAGGCAGATGGTCCTGAGTTCAAACCCAGCCAGGTCCCAACCTGGGCAGCAGCAGTATCTGTGCAGAAGAAAGGCCTGGCAATTTTTCTTCCTTATCTTCCATGAAAACCCTATGGTCCATGAGGTCATGAAGAGTTGGACTCGACTTAACAACTGAACAACAAGACTAGTACACCCACAACCTGGGCCAGCCTTGGAAGTTAGCTGGAGGTCAGCAGAACTGAAAGCAAGACCTCTTGCAAGGGGAAACAATAACTAACCGGACTCGGAGAAAGGATAGACGCCACAAATTCCTTCTCCCTGAAAAACCAAAAACAATCCAACTAATCCAACTAACTTATTGTTGGCTGATCAAAAATAGGTTGTTGATCGGGATAGAGTGACGAAGGGTGCTGCAATGTCTTGGGTGCCAGGGTGGTGTAGCAGTTACCTCGAAGCTGTTACAGATCAAGGCATACCAGAGTCTGGAATTCAATTCTGGCGTCCTCTGTAAAGAGTTTATACATTCTCCCAGAGACCATTTGTGTTTCCTACAGATGCTGTGGTTTTGTCCCACATTCCAAAGGTGCACTGTAAATTGTCCTGTGATTGATTAGGCTAGTATTAAATAGGTGGGTTGCAGGCAGTGCAGCTTGTTGGGCTGAAAGAGTCCGTTCCACACTGTGTCTCTAAATAAATAAATCAAAGATGCCCCAATGGTCACAGCAACCTTGACTGAGAAGGGCCTGCCTCACTTCATAGTCATAGTCGTACTTTATTGATCCCGGGGGAAATTGGTTTTCGTTACAGTTGCACCATAAATAATAAATAGTAATAGAACCATAAATAGTTAAATAGTAATATGTAAATTATGCCAGTAAATTATGAAATAAGTCCAGGACCAGCCTATTGGCTCAGGGTGTCTGACCCTCCAAGCGAGGAGTTGTAAAGTTTGATGGCCACAGGCAGGAATGACTTCCTATGACGCTCTGTGTTGCATCTCGGTGGAATGAGTCTCTAGCTGAATGTACTCCTGTGTCCACCCAGTACATTATGTAGTGGATGGGAGACATTGACCAAGTTGGCATGCAACTTGGACCGCATCCTCTTTTCAGACACCACCGTGAGAGAGTCCAGTTCCATCTCCACAACATCACTGGCCTTACGAATGAACAACATTACTGGCCTTACGAATGAACAACATCACTGGCCTTACGAATGACGGCTATATTTCGACGGCTGGAGCTCTGATATCTATCATGATAGTTGATAGGCTTGTGTTTGTGATTGGGCAAGGGTCACGTTTCCGGCACCAGCATAGTATGCCCACAATTCACTAACCCTAACTGTATGTCTTTGGAGTGAGGGAGGAAATCCAGGCAGTCCTGGGGTGAAGCTGCTTACAGACAGCTGTGGGAATTCCTCCCCGATCTTACAGCTTGTACTTGTAAAGCATTGTGCTGACTGCTACGCCACCATGCCTCCCTCATATTAACATTAGTGTGAAACATCTCTCCGTGGAACACTATTTCTCTTTTTAAGGCCAGGCACAACAACTAGGAACTTTCACTTTCCTCTGAGAAGTAGTTGACTGCCACCTTAGAATCACCTGAACATTTAGATAAAGTGACTGATAAAAAGTGAAGAAAATTCCTGATCCACCCAGGTTCCCTCAGTAAAGGTAGACACTGGAGTGAATAAAGTGTTTGGGTCTTTGGAGAACGAGTAAAAGATTGAGGCTGACAGAATTGCTTTACCAGAAGCTGCTATTCCCGCCGGTGAGCCCAACGGCCTTGTTCTATACCAGAATAATAATTCCATTATGTATCTGGATCAGCAAAAATATTTTTGGAGTTTTGGCTATGGTTTAAAACTTTAAAGCCAAATCCAACTAATATTTGGTTGTGACTACCTATAAGTAATACCAGTAATAAGTGTTTGGCACAATGGCATAGGAGTTAGTTTTGGTTCCTCACATCTCCAGCAACCTGGGGTCAGTCCTGAACCTGGGTGCTTTCTGTGTGAATTATGCATGTTTTCCCTGTGATCACATGTATTTCCTCTTGTGTGCTCTGACAATGCCCTGCAGACGTTTCTTAACTTTTAAATTAACTTTTCACTACATTACAGTGTGGAAGTAATCTAACGTGCACATTCTTTCTTTTTTTTTAGGGTCTGAACGGAATGTCTGTGGATGAGAAGTCTGAATCGCCCATGTATGTGTATGAGTCAACAGTGCATTGTACAAATATCCTCCTGTGCCTGAACGACCAGCGCAAGCAGGATATCCTCTGCGATGTGACCGTACTGGTGGAGAGGAAGGAATTCCGTGCCCACCGCGCTGTCCTAGCCGCGTGCAGCGAATATTTCCTACAGACTTTGATTGGGCAAACAGAACATGAGCTTGTTATCACTCTACCTGAGGAGGTATGATGTAGTGTCTTACTTTAAGATTAGGGAGAGTATAGCTACAGTAATCTCTACAGCCAAAAGACAATAACCGGTTGAAATTTGCAAGTGCTCTATTTCTGATTCAGAACTCTATAAGATCATAATGAAGAGTAAACTATCTACTTGCTGTCTCGACCCTGTCCCTACCACACTTTTAAGTGTTTTCATTTCTGTTAGGAAAATCATTTACACATCCCTAGAGACTGGAGCTTTTCCAGAGGCTCTCAAACTGCGGCTATCAAAACCCTACTTAAAAAGTTAAATCTTGATAGTGAGGTACCAGCTAACTACAAGCCTGTATCAAATCTTTCCTTCCTGGGAAAGATTCTTGAGAAAGACATTTTCAACCAACTCAACAACCTTCTAAATGAGAACAAAATTCTAGAAAAGTTTCAGTCAGATTTTAGACAAAACTACAGCACGGAGCTGGCTTTTACCAAAATTGTTAGTGACTGTAGGCTCAAAGTCTCAGTTCTAGTTCTTTTATATCTAAGTGCTGCGTTCAACACAATTGATCACAAAATTCTCCTAGATTGCCTTGAGAATTGGGTTGGCCTCTCTGGTAGTGCCCTAAGTTGATTTTGTTCATATATCTTAGAGAAAAATATTTTGTCTGTCTTGGCGACCAATTTTTTAAGAGATACAATGTACCTTTTGGTATTGCTCGGAGAAACTGTCTTGGTCCCCTACTCTTCTCCTGATACATACTCCTTTTAGGAGACAACATTAGAGAGCATAAACTTGGTTTCCACAGTTATGCAGCTGACACACAATTGTATTTCTTGGTTGAACCTGATGATGAACCACACTATCTTCTCTGACTTCTGGTATGGCTGCAATAAACAAATGGATGAGCAATAATTTTTTAAAATAAATGATGATAAAACTGAAATCCCAAAGCCAAACGAAATAAACTTCTTGATTAACTTGGGAACTTGGCTCCCCTTGTAAAATCAGAAATATCAAGTCTGGTTGTTATCCTGGATTCATATTTGATTAAATCCCACATAAATAAAGTGACCAGAGAAGCATTTTTACACTTAAGAAATATTGCAAAAGATGCCTGTTTCCATCACGTAATGATGCTGCAAAACTAATCCACGCCTTTATATCGAATGGACTAGATTACTGCAGTGCACTTTTTACTTGCCTTTCTAAGCAAACTGTCGACCAACTTCAACTCATTCAGAATGCTGCTGCTAGACTTGTAACCAAACCCAGGATGAGAGAACATATCACTGCTGTACTAGCTACTCTGAATTGGCTTCCTGTATCTTTAAGAATTGATTTTAAAGTTCTCTTCCTTGTTTTTAAAGCTCTGGGATCAGAGTACATCACAAAATTATTTTGTTATATAATCCTGCTTGAGCTCTCGGGTCTTCCTCTGGCCAGTCTCTTAAATTTACGCAATTTCCCTCAAAAGATAATTGGGAGATCAGCTTTTATGAACTACACGCCTAAACTGTGGAATTTAATACCTAAAACTATAAGGGATGCAGACTCAGTTGAAACTTTTAAACACTAGCTTAAAATCTATTTATTTAACCTTGCTTTTCGCTAACATCTGGTGTCTTTTACTTTACTTATTTTTTTATTTCTATTTTATTTTCATATTCATGCTTTTTGTAAAGCACTTTGAAATACATCATCTGTATGAAAAGTGCTCTATAAATAAGGTTATTATGATTATTATTATTTAAATACAGAGCATAGGTTAATCAGATCGTACTGCTGCAGGAAGCATGACATGGGAACAGTGTTATGTTATTTCCTTGGTGTCTAAAAATAGCAACCAGTTTATAATAACAAGTTATTTTTACTCTTTATGGAATTTATCATTCTAAATTAAAGGTAAAAACATTAAAAATGCATAGTATGGAGTGTGGAGATGCAAAGGTGCGATATCTTGGAGCATTAGTATTTGTTGCTGTCATGGTAACTGTATATTCCACCAACTCACTAATCCTCCAGAGCATTGTAGAATTCCAAGTCTCAGCAATTTCCTTTCCTCATGTAAAGGTGTAAAGTTCACTAGAAATTCCTACCTGTGTTACCCCTTGAACCCCTGTTCTAATATTTAGGGCATGAATGAGAACTAGTCCAGATCCCGATCTGACAAACAGCAGGAAATTAGGACACCCACTCCTTCTGTTAAAAAAAATTATATAGACTAAAGCACTGAAGACCAATTAGCCCAAAATATTTGTGTCATCTTTTTGCTGGGAAAGCAAATTACAGACCATCTGTTTTTTTTCTGGAATACCTGTAATGACTACTAATCTGTTAAGAAATTGTGCTATGGGACAAATTTGGTTGAAGCAAGTAATTAGAGGTTTTAAAGATGCATGGCATATGCTGTGGTTTGTCTTAAGTTATAATTACAGGGGCCAGTCATTAACTTTGGAGAAAACTTGATGTTAATTATAATGTCACTGTAATATGCCTGAGTAAACACAAGTCATAAATGTATTGAATATCCTGGACAATCAAAATCAACTAGTAGTTAAGATTTTTGCTAAGTCTAATGCACTGGAACAAAAGAGAAAACCAGTCAAAACTTCGACCTCAAGGCTTCACTGAGGATAAGAATCTTATTCCAAGGCCTGATTTCATAGAAATCTACTCATCCATCCTTACTGATATCAGTACCCAAAATGTTGTGTCTAACTTAGTATTAAAGTGAGGGAAAAACTAGTCTGAAACATAAATCAAAAAGAGGAGGTATGCAGTATATCAGTAAATGAAAACTGGATTGGCATTTCAGACAGAGACTTTTGTCAGAGGCTAATAGCATTCCAGTCATCATCATATGTGGTATCATATGACATAGCTGATCATGGTCTCAAGACCATGATTGGTTTGAGGCAAATTCTTCTACAGAAATGGTTTGCTTTTGCCTTCTTCTGGGCATTGTCTTTACAAGATGGGTGACCCCAGCCATTATCAATACTTTTCAGAGACTGCCCGCCTGGTGTCAGTAGTTGCATAAGCAGGACTTGTGATATGTACCAGCTGCTCATACGACCATCCACCACCTGCTCCCATGAGTTCATATGACCCTGATCAGGGGGCTAAGCAGGTGCTACTCTTTGCCCAAGGGTGACTTGCAGGCTAGCGGAGAGAAGGATCACTTTCCACCTCCTTTGATGTATCTTCACCGCACCACCCATATTTCCAGTCCTTGATATACTTAAATGTCTGGCATTTTTAAATTTCTTTTACTCAACTAGATTGAATTCAACAGTAAGTCAATGAATTAAAGATGAGAATTGTATGATCTCTGATTATCTTTAACTTAGTAGTTGTCTTTTCATATAAAAGATATCAATTCAAAATAACACCAGAGTTAGTTAATGATACATGGATGGGAGGTGTATGGAGGGATATGGTCCGTGTGCAGGTCAGTGGGACTAGGCAAAAAATGGTTCGGCACAGCCAAGAAGGGCCAAAAGGCCTGTTTCTGTGCTATGGTTTCTATGGATGGTTCCTTTATAGCTGTATTACATCTAGTCTTTTGTTGCTGATCTCGATGTTTAAGGCATAACGTGCCTTCACACATTATGATTAAGTGGCATTAATGTGTGAGTAGAAAACATTTATTTTTTTGCTTTTTGAACTAAGAATTATGTTGTTTGCTTTTCATTTTCTCATCAGCTTTGGAGAAAATAAATTTCATGTGCATATTTTGTTTTAAGACCCTAACTGTTTTCTTCTCAGTTAACTAACTGAAATCAACTCTGAAAGAAGCAGTGACTGTGTCATTCTTAAATATGATGGTAGTGAATTTTAACAAAGGTTCTCAGATTAGTCCAGTAAATTAAAGTTGACGGGCCACAGGAACTCCTGAAAATGCTTGGTACCATCCATATTCTCCCCTGATCACTACCTTCTCAGCTCAGGATGTAAAATGACAACATCCTGGCATCATTTAAATGACATTAGCTATTATTCTGCTTTTCGTGCAGAAGAAAGTGACTTAACAACCACCAGTCTGTCTAAGTCCAAAGGAGATCAGAGTAGAATGAGGCTATTTGGCCCATTGTGTCTGCTCCGCCATTCCATCATGACTGATTCGTTATCTCTCTCATCCCCACTCTGTTTCTTTCTGCCTGTAACATTTCATGCCCTGACTAATCAAGAACCTATCAACCACCACTTTTAATATACCCAATGACTTGGCTTCCAGAGCCGTCTGTGGCAATGAATTCCACAGATGCCCTACCTACTAACTGAAGAAATTCCTCCTCATCTCTGTTGTAAAAGGATGTCCCTCTATTCTGAGGCTGTATCCTCTGGTTCAACACTTGCTTTACTCAAGGAAACATCCTCTCCACGTCCATGCTCTCAAGTCTGTTCAATATTTGATAGGTTTCATTAAAATTCACCCCCCCCCACCCCTTACTTCTAATCTCCAATCCTTAGCTGAACACTATTGGAGACTAAAGAGGGCTATTCTTAAATGTTCCATCCTAGTTGGGCCTGATCACTTTGATATTGTGCCTGTGAGATCCCTGCTTTTACCTCCAATGTGAAATTTGCAGGTGCAGGCATAGTGCAGCTGAGCTGGGCCAGCAGCCAAACTATGGGGAATGTTTCACTTCACTAGCACTGGAACAAATGTGGACTGTATGCTATAAACATGTGTAAGTACAAATAGAATCGAAAAGGGAAGGGTGCTTTACAGAGAAAGGAGGAAGAAGTAGAACAGAGATTCGATTACATAAATAATGAGGCATGGGTGGAAAGAGGAAAAACTGCAAGGCAACCACTAAACAGGAGATAACAATAAAAGGAAAACAGCTGAGCTATTTATAAGAGTAGAGGCAAAAGAATTATATCACCTAGAGAGGCAGGAAGGCCAGGCCAAGTACTGCTAGAAGTGGGGTGGGTGTCTGTATCCCAGAAAAATTGAAAGAAAAGTGCAAGCACACACAAAATGCTGGAGGAACTCAGCAGGTCAGGCAGCATCTATGGAGAAGGTTTCAGCCCAAAACGTTGACTATTTATTCCTCTCCAAGATGCTGGATCCTCTGGACCTCCAATGTCTGCAGAATTTCTAGTGTTTGTTAAAAATGTGAGCTGTTTTGTTCAGAGTGAAACATAGAAACATAGAAAATAGGTGCAGGAGTAGGCCATTCGGCCCTTCGAGCCTGCACCGCCATTTATTATGATCATGGCTGATCATCCAACTCAGAACCCAGCCTTCCCTCCATACCCCCTGACCCCTGTAGCCACAAGGGAAAACAGGAAGTACTGCAATACTCAGCAGGTCAAACAGCATCTGAAGAAAGGGAAGCTGTTAATGTTTTTGATCAAAGACTCTTGATCAGACCTGGAAGAGAGGAAGCAAGATAAGTTTCAAAGTGCAGAGAGGGTGAGGAAGGTGTGGATAGGACAAAGGGAATATTTCTGCGGTCATGAACTCAACATTGCCTTGGTGATGTGTTGTTCACAGAAACACCTTACTGATGTACTGTACTAATGAGGACTGCAGAGAGACAGAACACAGAGTTTATGTAAGAGACAGAACAGAGATGTACAAGGCTAATTTTATGGCATTAGATAGAGACATTTCAAAGTTTGATTAAGACAGAGTTAGATAAAAGAATGTCTGGCAAGTAGGAAGATTTTTAAAAGTAAGATAGGGAGGGGTCAGGGCCAAAATATTACTGTCAGGGGCATGGCTGACAGGACTAGGAACTCTAGCTAATGAGAGGCAAAGCAGTTAGCAATGCATGTTGCAGTGCCAGTGACCCAGGCTCTGTATAAGAAGTTTGTATGTTCTCTCCATGATTACGTGGGTTTGCCCTGGGTGCTCTACACTTGTTAGTAAGTTGTGGGCATGGTATTTTGGCAACACTGGCAGGCTGTCCCCAGCACAATCCTTGGACTGTGTTGGATGCCGATGCAAACGACACATTTCACTATATGTACATGTGACAAATAAAATTAATCTTGGAAAAAGGATATTGATGTATTGGTCAGGAGAAAGAACTCATACAGGTTCAGGCAGTGGTGATCAAGAGTATAAGGAATGAAGGAATACACTAACAAAGGAAACCAGGAGGCCTAAAAGAGGATGTAAGGTACCATTAAGACTATAAGATAAAGAAGCAGAATTAGGCTACTTGGCCCGTCGACGGTTGATCCAATTTTCCTCTGAGCTCCAAACTCCTGTCTTCTCCCCATATCCCTTCATGCTCTGACCATCAAAAATCTATCAACCTCTGCCCTAAATATACACAAAACTTGGTCTCCACAGCTGATTGTGGCAAAAAATTCCCCAGATTCACTACACTCTGGCTAAAGAAATTCCTCTTCATCTCCATTCTAAAAGGACACCCCTATACTCTGAGGCTGTGTCCTCTGGTCTTAGACTCTCCCACCATAGGAAACATCTTCTCCACATGCATTCTTATCAAGACCGTTCACCATTCGATGGGTTTCAATAAGGTCACCCCCATTCTTCTGAATTCTAGTGAATACAGGCCCAGAGCCATCAAACACTCTTCATGTGATAAACTATTCAATCCTGGAATATTTTCTGTGAACCTCCTTTGAACACTCTCCAGTTTCAAAACATCCTTTCTAAAATAAGGGGCCCGAAACTGCTCACAATACTCCAAGTGGGGCCTCACCAGTGCTTTATAAAGTCTCAACATTACATCTTTGCTTTTGTATTCTAGTCCTCTTGAAATGAATGCTAACATTGCATTTGCCTTCCTCACCATAGACTCAACCTGCAAATTAACCTTTAGGGAATTCTGCACAAGGGCTCCCAAGTCTCCTTGCACCTCAGATTTTTTTCGCTCCATTTAGAAAATAGTCAACCTTTTCATTTCCTCAACCAAAGTACATGACTATACACTTCCCGACATTGTATTCCATCTGCCATTTCTTTGCCCATTTTCCTAATCTGTCTAAGTCCTCCTGTAGCCTCTCTACTTCCTCAAAACCAGCTGCCCCTCCATCTATCTTCATATCATCTGCAAGCTTTGCAACAAAGCCATTAATTCCATCATCCTAATCATTGACGTATAACGTGAAAAGAATTGGTCTAAACACAGACCCCTGTGGAACACCATTAGTCACCGGCAGCTAACCAGAAAAGTCTCCCTTTATTCCCAAACAAGAGAAAATTTGCAAATGCTGGAAATCCAAGCAGCACACACAAAATGCTGCAGAAACTCAGCAGGCCAAGCAGCATCTATGGGAAGAAATACAGTTAACATAAAGTCAGAGTTGGCTTTGTTAGCCACAGTTGTGTCAACTTTAGAATACAATACTTCTTCGTCTTTGGGATGTTTATATCCTGAATCTTCCGAATTACTTTCAGAAATTCCAGCTATTGCTGCTCTGCTGTCATCCCTGCCAGTGTTCTTTTCCAATCAACTCTGGCCCAATCCTCTCTCATGCCTCTATAATTCCCTTTACTCCACTGTAACATTGATACGTCTGACTTCAGCTTCTCCTTCTCAAATTTCAGGGTGAAGTCAATTGTATTTTGATCACTTTCCCCGAAGGGTACTTTTACCTTAAGCTCCTTAATCCTTGCACAAGACCCAGACCAGAATAGCTGATCCCCTTGTGAGCTTAACCATGAGCTGCTCTAAAAAGCCATTTTATAGGCACTCTAGAAATTCCTCCTCCTGTAATCCAGCACTAACCTGATTTTCCCAATCTCCCTGCGTGTTGAAATCCCCCATGACTATTGTAACATTGCCCTTTTGATATGCATTTTTTTAATCTCCTGTTGTAATTTGTAGGCCACGTCCTTACTACTGTTTGGGGGTCTGTATACAACTTGCATCAGGGTCTTTTTAACCTTGCAGTTCCTTAGCTGTATCCACAATGGTTCAACACCTTCTGACCCTATGTCACCTGTTTCTAATAATTTAATTTCATTTTTTTTTACCAACAGAGATATACAGTCTCCTCTGCCTTCCTGCCTGTCCTTTTGAAACAATATGTATCCTTGGACATTCAGTTGCCAGATACAAATTTCTTTCAGCCATGATTCAATAATACATAAAACATCATAGCTGTCACTTTGCAACTGTACTGCAAGTTCATCCCCGTGCTGCAAGTTCATACCACTGGAAGATTAGGTAATATAGAATTCTAAGAGATTCTATACTAAGAATGAAATGAAATCCAGGGAGAGAATTGTTCCCCGTAAGGAATAGTGTGATGGTCTATCTGTTCAGATGCAGGAGATGGATAAGATCTTGAGGGATTTCTTCTTGGCTGTATTTACTGTGGATAAAGGCCTGAGAGCTAGGGAATTCAGAAACTGGACAGTGATGTTATGAAAAAGGAAGGGTTGGTGATGCTGAGGTGTGTGAAGGTACAAAAGATCCTTCGGGCCTGACCATGTTTATCCCAAGATATTGTGAGAAACATTGCCAAGTCTGGGGCTCTGCTTAGCAGCATGTGAGGTACTGTACTGGAAAAGGGTGAGTGACTAGCACTGTGCCTTGATTTACGAAGGGCATGCATAGAAAGCGGTTGATATCCAGAATGTGCTGCTGGAGGAGGTAGTAGAATCAGATACAATTACTATGTTTAACAGGTATTTTGACAGACACTTAAATCCATAAGGCAGAGGAAGATACACTCCTAATGCACGCCAATGTGATTAGGAGAGATGAGAAAAAGCTCAGCACAGAGGTGGGTCACGAGAATGATCTGGGAATGAAAGCTTTAACACCATGAGCTGGTTCTGGGCCTGTACTTGCTGTAGTTTAGAAGTGTAACTCTCGCTTCGGCTAGCAGCTTAATATAGGGGGTGATAGCCCCCCGACCCAGCCAAACTTAAGAAATCTCGTTTGGGTGGATACTGCACGATGTAGCCCCTGTTACAAATCAGTACCCCGAAATAACAAACAGTACATGATATGCGATTAACGATTAAGCTTTATAATTCTTACTTTGACTATATGCTTAGTAAAGAAAAAAAGGGCCCAACAGTCTGTTGCGCAATGTTGGAGCTCACAGATAAGCTGATCGTTCACCATCGACCTCCTCCGATCGTCACTGCCCTTCGGACCCTCGCTCCAAGTCCACCCCGTCCGGCAGTCTACCAACTCTCTCCATTTGCGTCATCTCTCCCCAGCAAAAGACCGTAAAAATCTCCTTTCCAGCTCACAAAGAACAACAGCATTCCAAACCCCGTTGTCTCTAGTCATAGAACCATAGAACGGCTGTGCCGAACCATTTTTCTGCCTAGTCCCACTGACCTGCACACGGACCATATCCCTCCATACACCTCTCATCCATGTACCTATCCAAGTTTTTCTTAAATGTTAAAAGTGACCCATATTTACCACTTCGTCTGGCAGCTCATTCCATACTCCCACCACTCTCTGTGTGAAGAAGCCCCCACCGATGTTCCCTTTAAACTTTTCCCCCCTCACCCTTAACCCATGTCCTCTGGGTTTTTTTCTCCCCTTGCCTCAGTGGAAAAAGCCTGCTTGCATTCACCCTATCTATACTCATCATAATTTTACATACATCTATCAAATCTCCCCTCATTCTTCTACACTCCAGGGAATAAAGTCCTAACCTATTCAACCTTTCTCTGTAACTCAGTTTCTCAAGTCCTGGCAACATCCTTGTAAACCTTTTCTGCACTCTTTCAACCTTATAATATCCTTCCTGTAATTTGGTGACCAAAACTGCACACAATAGTCCAAATTCGGCCTCACTAATGCCTTATACAACCTCATCATAACATTCCAACTCTTATACTGAATACTTTGATTTATAAAGGCTAATGTTCCAAAAGCTCTCTTTACGACCCTATCTACCTGTGACAACACTTTTAGGGAATTTTGTATCTGTATTCCCAGATCCCTCTGTTCTACTGCACTCCTCCGTGCCCTACCATTTACTTTGTATGTTCTACCTTGCTTTGTCCTTCCAAAGTGCAATACCTCACACTTGTCTGTATTAAACTCCATCTGCCATTTTTCAGCCCATTTTTCCAGCTGGTCCAAGTCCCTCTGCAAGCTTTGAAAACTTTCCTCACTGTCCACTACAGTTCCAATCTTTGTATCATCAGCAAATTTGCTCATCCAGTTTACCACATTATCATCCAGATCATTGACATAGATGACAAATAACAATGGACCCAGCACTGGTCCCTGTGGCACACCACTAGTCACAGGCCTCCACTCAGAGAAGCAATTCTCTACCACCACTCTTTGGCTTCTTCCATTGAGCCAATGTCTAATCCAGTGTACTACCTGTCCATGTATACCTAGCGACTGAATTTTCCTAACTAACCTCCCATGCGGGACCTTGTCAAAGGCCTTACTGAACTCCGTGTAGACAACATCGACTGCCTTCCCTGCATCCACTTTCCTGGTAACCTCCTCCAAAAACTCTTAATGGATTTGTTAAACATGACCTACCACGCACAAAGCCATGTTGACTCTCCCTAATAAGTCCCTGTCTATCCAAATACTTGTAGATTCTGTCTCTTAGTACTCCTTCCAATAATTTACCTACTACTGACGTCAAATTTACTGGCCTATAATTTCCTGGATTACTTTTAGAGCCTTTTTTAAACAACAGAACAACATGAGTTAAATATTGCTGCTACAGAGAAACCATTACATTAGCAGTGAAACCCTACAGCATGTTACAGAAGAATGAGGGGGAATCTTATTGAAACCCATCAAATATTAAAAGGCCTAGACATAGTTGACACAGAGGGGATGATTCCTATAGTGGAGGAATTTAGGACTAGAGAGCATAGCCTCATAATACAAGGGCATCCCTTTAGAACAGAGATGAAGAGGAATGTAATTAACCAGAGATGGTGAATCTGTGGAATTTATTGCCACCAATGGCTGTGTAGGCCAGGTCATTAGGTATATTTAAAGTGGAGTTCTTGGTTAGTAAAAGTGTCAAAGGTTACTGGGAAGAAGGCAGGGTAATGGGGTGAGATAGATAATAAATCAGCCATAATAGAATGGTGGAGCAGACTCATTGGGCCAGATGGCCAAATTCTGCTCCTGTCTTATTGTCTGAAATATCCATTGCTGTTCTGTACAGCTCTAGGACACTAAGATGTGCCTGTTTGTTCCTACACTGGCCGCTGGGAAATGAGCCAATTCCAAAAGATACAGCCATTACAGCTGCCGATGTTTCCCTCCACCCAAATCCTTCTTATCAGTGGCACCAAATGAGCCTCATGCAATGCAAGGCACGAGCTCCTGAGCCTGCAGTGATCGCACTCTCGTAGCACTCAGAGAACCAGCAATGGCAACTGTGGGACACAGAGCAGAGAGCAATCAAACATGCATGGCTTCTTGCATGTTGATCGCTACATCATTTGGATAAAGGAAGCTGTTAGATTCTTGGGTTTCGACCAAAGAAAGAAATGGCTGGAGTCGCTTAGCACTTTAGTGTTGAGTGCATCAAAAATCAAACTTTACAATTGGCGAAAGTAGCGAGAAGAAAACTGCCAGTATTTACAAAAAATATCTACCAGAAAACACCTAATAACTCCATACTATTTTTGTCTAGTGTGAACTCCTGGCAGCAGTCTCAATCTCTCCCTCCCTCTCTCCCTCTCTCCCTCCCCAATGAACCTCATATTACAAAGTAAACAGAAGTATCGACCTTAAATACAGTACTGCATACAAACACTATATACATATTTACACATCCCTGTTACTAAATAAATGGAATATTTTGCTGTGTATGGCGGGAAAAGCACCATAAAGCCAAACCCTTTATGACCCATTATGAGAATATACTGGAGGAAGTGCATACTCTCAGCACATCGACAGCAGAATGACGAGGCAATGGGTTTGTGTGTGTGTGTGTGTAAGGAGTGTGTTTACCAAACATTCTCCCGCACGGAAGCCTAAAAAATGCCAGCTGTGATGGGCTGAATCACATCACAAAGTGTCTGGTATTGTTTCCAAGTGGGTAGTTTCAAGTAGCAATGGATGTACCCCCATTAAAGCATGCACAGGAATGATTTACACACAGAAGTCAAGGGTTAAATACTCCCAATTTCTGGATCAAAATGTACAGATCCTCACTTATGTATTGTCTTTTCTGCCCAGTGCTACAGGTGTGAAGTGCTTGTGATTTTTGTAAAGATACTGTATCTTTTCAAACCAGCTCAGACACCAAACTGTGATTTTGTCATTTATGGTTACACTTATCATCCCATTTGCTATAAATCAATATATATCTAAACCTATTTCAAGTAGATAACAGCACTGAGTCACTTTTGATGATGTTAGCCTATTAACTGTTTCAGATAACAATCATAAATGCAAAGCAGTGGAGCCGAACATTTTATAAAAGTGATAACAAATCCAGTATACCTTATACTAAGCTGTTTTTCTGAGTATCCAGTGCAGGTTATTTTAAGTGGTAGCACATTAACAGGGATCCAGTATATTTCAAATTGGATAACTTTTGGACATTGTATTGTCAGCACACATTTTTCTGTCATTCATTCTACATGGCAAAAGTACCAAGTTAAGATCCCACTTCTATCTATATATAGTGTATTAGGGTGCTCCATTTTCCTCCCATAGTTGATTAGTAGTTTAATTGGTCATTGTAAATTGTCCTGTGTTAAATGGTGGTGTGCCTTGTTGGGCTGGAAGTGCCTGTTCCTCACTGTATCTCTCAGGAAATAAACAAAATTAATAAATCGTGCTATCTAGGTGATAGTGGCACCAAAGGAACAGAAGTGCTGGCTAGGTAAAGCTTGGACTATCATTGTCTATGTGCAGCATATGCCTGGACCTTAATATTTAACATTGTTTTATCCCAAAAGAAGCCAAATTGTGTATTTGAGTTACATTGGATCAACATCTGTGAGAGATTTAGTAGGTATGGAGGTAGCAAAAGGCAGAATGGATTCTGGAATACTGTAATGACTTAAGTTGTTGTAGAACTGACGAAGTTCCTCTCCTACTTTGCTGACTGTTCTGAAATATTTTTTGCTGATCCTTTTTGTTACCCTGAGTACCATTTGAGCATGTGAGGATAGAACTTGGAACAGTACAGCACAGTTGTAGAGTCATAGAAAAGTACAGGACAAAAACAGGCCCTTTGGGTCATCTGGTTTGTGCTGAACCAGTTGTGCCCACGATGTTATGCCAACCTTTCACCTACTTCATGATCAATCTAACCCTCTCCTGTTACATCGTCCACACACCTCGATTTTTTTCTTTCATCAATGTGTCTGTCTAAGAATGTCTTAAATCTCCCTAATATACCAGTCCCTATGTAATGTAAGCTTCCTCCGGCACATCTTGGAATGTGTTGGTCATTGATGTAACACATTTCAGTGTACATATGACAAACAAAGCTCATCTCTAATCTCTATCTGTGCTTCTTATAAACTTATAACCTCTATCAAGTCACCTCTCATCCCCCTTTTCTCCTAAAAGAAAAGCTCTTGCTCGTCCTTTGTTCGGGACATCTTATCTCACCTGCAGAGGAATTTGCAGTGGGAGGCAGAAGATCTAGTTGTCGTGGTCCATGTGGGTATCAACGACAGAGGTAGAATGAGGAAAAAGTCTCTGCTGAGGGAAGTTGATCACCTAGGGACTAAATTAAAAAGCAAATCCAAAAAGGTGGTAATCTGTGGATTACTACCTGAGCCACATGCAAATTGCCACAGGGTCAAGAAGATTAGAGAGTTAAATGCGTGGTTTGAGGATTGGTGTCAGAGAAGTGGGTTTGAATTCAGAGGAAGCTGGTGCCAGTGTTGGGGAAGGAGGGAACTGTTACATTGGGATGGACTGCACCTGAACTGTGATGGGACCTGGATCCTGGCGAAACGCATAACTAGGTTCAACAGATTGGAGAAGTGTGGATAAAGTAAAAGAGAAAAGTGTGGATAAAGACAAAGTAAAAGCAAAAGTTAAAAAAGAGAAAACTATGGGTGGAGTGCAGAAAAGTCAAGTGCAAAAGAGACAAAAGTTATTAGATTTTAGACCATAAGATATAGGAGCAGAAGTAGGCCATTCAGTCCATCAAGTCTGCTCTGCCATTCAATCATGGCTGATCCAATTCTTCCAGTCATCCCCACTCCCCTGCCTTCTCCCCATTCCCTTTGATACCCTGGCTAGTCAAGCACCTATCTATTTCTGCCTTAAATCCATCCAGTGACTTGGCCTCCACAGCCACTCGTGGCAACAAATTCCACAGATTTACCATCCTCTCACTAAAGTAATTTCTCCACATCTCTGTTCTAAATGGACGTCCTTGAATCCTGAAGTCGTGCCCCCTTGTCTAGACTCCCCTACCATGGGAAATAACTTTGCGATATCTAATCTGTTCAGGCCTTTTAACATTTGGAATGTTTCTATGAGATCCCCCTCATTCTCCTGAACTTCAGGGAATACAGCCCAAGAGCTGTCAGTCGTTCCTCATATGGTAACAGGGATGAAGGGGTTAACCTATGAGGAGAGATTGAGTCATTTTGGACTATACTCTTTGGAATTCAAAAGAATGAGAGGGGATCTTATAGAAACATATATAAGACTCGCTTTGCCTAGTGGCATGATTTCGGGGGTGGCACCCCCTACCCGGCCAAACTTTAGCACTCTTGTTTGGGTGGATGCTGCGTGTCGCGTCCCCTGTGTAACATCAGTACCCCAAAATAACATTCAGTCCACAACGTGCAGTTAAACAATTAAGATTTTATATTTAAGTATAGGGTTAGTAGAGAAACAAAAGAAAAGGAAAACATAGAAACATAGAAAATAGGTGCAGGAGTAGGCCATTCGGCCCTTCGAGCCATTCAGTACGATCATGGCTGATCATCCAACTCAGAACCCTGTACCTGCCTTCTCTCCATACCCCCTGATCCCTTTAGCCACAAGGGCCATATCTAACTCCCTCTTAAATATAGCCAATGAACTGGCCTCAACTGTTTCCTGTGGCAGAGAATTCCACAGATTCACCACTCTCTGTGTGAAGAAGTTTTTCCTCATCTTGGTCCTAAAAGGCTTCCCCTTTATCCTCAAAGTGTGACCCCTCATTCTGGACTTCCCCAACATCGGGAACAATCTTCCTGCATCTAGCCTGTCCAATCCCTTTCGGGTTTTATACATTTCAGTCAGATCCCCTCTCAATTTTCTAAATTCCAGAGAGTATAAGCCTAGTTGATCCAGTCTTTCATCATATGCAAGTCCTGCCATCCCAGGAATCAATCTGGTGAACCTTCTTTGTACTCCCTCTATGGCAAGAATGTCTTTCCTCAGATTAGGGGACCAAAACTGCACACAATACTCCAGGTGTGGTCTCACCAAGGCCTTGTACAACTGCAGTAGTACCTCCCTGCTCCTGTACTTGAATCCTCTTGCAGTGAATGCCAGCATACCATTCGCCTTTTTCACCGCCTGCTGTACCTGCATGCCCACTTTCAATGACTGGTGTACAATGACACCCAGGTCTCGTTTTACCTCCCCTTTTCCCTAATCGGCCACCATTCAGATAATAACGCAAACAACAGGAATTCTGCAGATGCTGGAAATTCAAGCAACACACATAAAAGTTGCTGGTGAACGCAGCAGGCCAGGCAGCACCTCTTCCTAGAGATGCTGCCTGGCCTGCTGCGTTCACCAGCAACTTTTATGTGTGTTATTCAGATAATAATCTGTTTTCCTGTTCTTGCCACCAAAGTGGATAACCTCACATTTATTCACATTAAATTGCATCTGCCATGAATTTGCCCACTCACCTAACCTATCCAAGTCACCCTGCATCCTCTTAGCATCCTCCTCACAGCTAACACTGCCACCCAGCTTTGTGTCATCCACAAACTTGGAGATGCTGCATTTAATTCCCTCATTCAAGTCATTAATATATATTGTAAACAACTGGGGTCCCAGCACTGAGCCTTGCAGTACCCCACTAGTCAGTGCCTGCCATTCTGAAAAGGTCCCGTTTATTCCCACTCTTTGCTTCCTGTCTGCCAACCAATTCTCTATCCACATCAATACCATACCCCCAATACCGTGTGCTTTAAGTTTGCACACTAATCTCCTGTGTAGGACCTTGTCAAAAGCCTTTTGAAAATCCAAATATACCACATCCACTGGTTCTCCCCTATCCACTCTACTAGTTACATCCTCAAAAAATTCTATGAGATTCGTCAGACATGATTTTCCTTTCACAAATCCATGCTGACTTTGTCCGATCATTTCACCGCTTTCCAAATGTGCTGTTATCACATCTTTGATAACTGACTCCAGCAGTTTCCCCACCACCGATGTCAGGCTTACCGGTCTATAATTCCCCGGTTTCTCTCTCCCTCCTTTTTTAAAAAGTGGGGTTACATTAGCCACCCTCCAATCCTCAGGAACTAATCCAGAATCTAAAGAGTTTTGAAAAATTATCACTAATGCATCCACTATTTCTTGGGCTACTTCCTTAAGCACTCTGGGATGCAGACCATCTGGCCCTGGGGATTTATCTGCCTTCAATCCCTTCAATTTACCTAACACCACTTCCCTACTAACATGTATTTCCCTCAGTTCCTCCATCTCACTAGACCCTCGGTCCCCTACTATTTCTGGAAGATTATTTATGTCCTCCTTAGTGAAGACAGAACCAAAGTAGTTATTCAATTGGTCTGCCATGTCCTTGTCCCCCATAATCAATTCACCTGTTTCTGACTGTAAGGGATCTACATTTGTCTTAACCAATCTTTTTCTTTTCACATATCTATAGAAGCTTTTACAGTCAGTTTTTTATGTTCCCTGCCAGCTTTCTCTCATAATCTTTTTTCCCTTTCCTAATCGAGCCCTTTGTCCTCTTCTGCTGGACTCTGAATTTCTCCCAGTCCTCAGGTGTGCCACTTTTTCTGGTTAATTTGTATGTTTCTTCTTTGGAATTGATACTATCTCTAATTTCCCTTGTCAGCCATGGGTGCACTACCTTCCCTGGTTTATTCTTTTGCCAAACTGGGATGAACAATTGTTGTAGTTCATCCATGCGATCTCTAAAACAAATAAAAGGCGCCGATAGTCTCATAAACATGTCCAGTGCACAAACGTAGGAGCTCGCAGATTCTCTTTTGCTGATCCTCCTCCACCCGTCATCGACCTCTGGGCTCCTGCACCGAGCCCAGGCCCATCGGATCCAGCAACCATCTCCTCAAGCCAGGTCTTCTCTCTTCATCCTCCTCGCGCCTTCTCCCCCAAGCCCGCGCAAACTGACAGCTTTCACACAGACAGAATAACATCTATCCCAATTGATTAGCAAATGAATACAAGTCTCGTTATCACTAATTATAACCCAAACATGCTGCTATAGAGAACCACTGCCTCAGCAGTTAATAGTACAGAGAAGCCATTTTATTCACCTTAGCAGTAACATGAAAAAAGAAACCCTTACACATACAAAATTTTGAAAGGGATGGATAAGATAGAAGTAGGAAAGGTGTTTCCATTGGTAGGTGAGACTAGAACTAGGGGACATTGCCTCAAGATTCAGGGGAGAAGATTTAGGATGGAGATGAAGAGAAACAGTTTTTCCCAGAGAGTGATGACTCTGTGGAATTCTCTGCCCAGGGAAGCAGTTGAGGCTTCTTCACTAAATATATTTAAGATACAGTTAGATAGGTTTTTACATAGTAGGGGAATTAAGGGTTATGGGGAAAAGGCAGGTAGATAGGGTTATGCTGCAACTGTATAGGGTACTGTGTGCAGTTCTGGTATCCTTAATCGAGGAAGGATATACTGGCTTTGGAGGTGGTGCAGAGGAGGTTCACCAGGTTGATTCCAGAGATGAGGGGGTTAGACTATGAGGAGAGATTGAGTCGCCTGGGACTATACTCGCTGGAATTCAGAAGAATGAGAGGAGATCTTGTAGTTCTTACAGAAACATCTGCATGATGCTAAGCTAGGGCACATCATCAGTGATGTTACCTGGGGTCGTCAGGTGTTTTGGGTCTTTCAACATCATACACCCTCGCCCAGGCGATCCAGAGCCATCTTGACGCTTTCTCTGCTGCATCTGTGGTGGTAGAAATGGCTCTCCTCCTTCTCTGTCCCGTGATTCCAAGTGCAGTGTATACTTTGCAGAGCGACTGGCCGGCAAAGCCACAACACCCGACCTCCACGGGCCAACACTTTGCTCTCCGGCCTCTTCTTTGGCAGCTGTTCTTCAGATCTTCATACTTGGCTCTTTTCCGCCCGTAGGCTTCCTCCATGCGTTCTCCCCACGGCACGGTAAGCTCAAACATAAGAATGTGCTTCAATGAGTCGGACCACAACACAATGTCGGGCCGCAATGTAGCCTCTGTGATGTGGGCTGGAATTCAGAAGAATGAGAGGAGATCTTGTAGAAATATATAATATTATGAAAGGGATCAATAAGATAGAGACAGGAAAGTTTATGGACAGGAAAGTTTTCACTGGTAGATGAGACTAGAACTAGGGGCTCAAGATTTGGGGGAGTAAATTTAGGACTGAGATGAGGTGGAGCTACTTTCCCAAAGAGAGGGGAATCTGTGGCCATCCAATGAAGTAGTGGAGGCTACCTCAGTAAATATATTTAAGACAAGGTTGGATAGAGTTTTGCATAGTGGGGGAATTAAGGGTTATGGGGAAAAGGCAGGCAGATGGAAATGAGTCTATGGTCAGATCAGCCATGATCTTATTGAGTGGCAGAGCAAGCTCGACGGGCCAGATGGCCGACTCCTGCTCCTAGTTCTTATGTTCTTGTGTTCAGTGTGTGTAGTTCTCAGTGAAGTTTGGAACTGCTATGTTCTCAGTCTAAGTCAAGTGGCCCTTATACAGATTATGAAAATGCAAAACACAATGGGATGAGACACAATTTTTTGTAACTTCTGAACATGGCCTTGGTCTAGAATTGGCAGCTCCTGTAATAAGCTCTGCAGTTTTGTGTGGGGAGCCGGAGAGCTTTGGGCTCCGAGGTTTTTAGAATTCCTGAATTGGTTAATTGTTGTTTAAAGAAGTCGCTAATCGTTTAAAGTTCCTTGCTTTTCTCGAGCCGACTCGCTCTTTGTTATGTGGTTTCCTGGTGCTTTCTGTTTAAGTTTGTTCAGTTTATGTTGATAGACTTGGGGATTCCGTGTTGCTTGTATTATTTAAGTGTAATCCCGATTAGCGTTAATTGTGGGCTCCTAGTTTTGAGAAAGTTATGTCTCGTGGTGTCGCTTGGCCAAGCCACCTATGTACTGTTGGAATTCTTATGAATTCTACATTGGAATCTGTCTTTCCTCTGCTCTTGGGTTCCGACATGGCCAACGCACATTGTGACGGCTCTAGTTTCTAAGAAAGAGAGCACATTACAATACAATTTCTTTGTCTAAATGTTTAAGTGTGGGCTAAAATACAAAGAACATAGCGGATACTATGGAATTGTAAGGGTACTATATGAATAAATTAAATTTATATAAAATATTACACTGCTAGCAGATTTGAATGAGAAATGTCTTTAATGAGCTTATTCGAAATAAAAACTACTGGGCTTTAAATTAACTAAAACATGTTAATTAAATATTTGAATCTTATTCAAAGATTTAATGGTGAGAGAAAATTGCAATTAGAAACATGAAGAACTGCGTCTAACACTCAAATATGATTTCAAATTAAGACAATTTTTCTTTTCTATTAAAAAGACAACGGGCATATTTTGTTATGACTTTGGTTATAACAAATGGTCTTAAGACTAAAACATTCATTCTGTTTCTCATTCCATAAATATTATGCCTTTTGCTCAACACTTTTAGCAATTTTTGTAGAATTACACATCTGCAGATTTTTAATTTTTATTTTCAGTGCTTTAGCATAAGTTTGAAAGGGTATTGATTAGGAGTGGTAATGTGCATGTGGCCTCCGTCGGTCGTGGTCGACCATGGGTACTGCGCCTCTGGTAGTCACTGGGGAGTGGCCTCTCCAGGGCGCAAGCCAGGGCAGAGTTGATATGGAGATCCGTCTGTTGCCCGTGCAGTGGGACCCCCTCTCCATGCTGATGACAAGTCTAAAGGAACGACGAAAGTCGATACAGTTTGGTGCCAGCAGCATCACAGGAGTTGCCGTGCTGGTGCTGGGTACAGCAGTCAGCCGCCTTCGGGACTGCGACTCCGGATTTTTCCTCGGGGTTTACTCCCAAAGCCTTTCCCGTGAGCGGGTATAGCCGCAAGGCAGCAGAGGTTTGAAATTGGAGTTTTCCCTCTCCTACATGAGCTGCCATCTGTGGTTAACGAGCCCCATCTGCCCAGAGCCACTGGTTTTAAGGCGCCAGTGGCCCGCCTTTGCCCCTTCTCCTGTCAGTGAGAACAGCTCCACCGGGCATAAGAACTATGCCACACGTGAAGGCCTGGAGTTAGACTTGGTTTTCAGAGGCTGTTTGAGACACACGCCATGAAGAGCATTTGTTTAGCAGTGGGAGCTCGTCCCCACTACCCCACCCTTTGGCTATGACTACCTTTGGAGCTAGGAGTTTAAAAATGGATTTTAAAATATTTTCAAGAACACCCAAGTGTGCAAGGGAAGTAGATGGCCCTGCTGCTAGTGGTCATAGTATTGTAGAAAATTTACAAGAAAGGAGGCCACTCAATCCATTGCATGTGTTCTTATCAAAAAATGTTCTTCACCCTCAGAATCGGGTTTCCGTCGGGTTTTTTTAAAAATCACTGACATATGTCGATTTGTGGCAGCAGTACAGTGCATGACATCATAGCTTTCAGCATCTGATCCATCGCCCTGCGAGAGTCAGTAGAAAAGTCTAGATGCTTGAAATGTGAAATAAAATCAAAAAAAAATCCTGTCAATACTCAACAGAGCAGGCGGTATCTGCAGAGAGAGAAACAGAGTTAGTGTTTCACGTCAGTGACCCTACATCAGAACCATATTGTGACATCCAGCAGGGTTCTCAAACAGAGGGGTGACAGAAATCCTAGTTCAATTAGTTGATTTACATGCTGTGTGAGGAGTTTATTTGCCATATAGTGTATATTTATGTGTCTTAGGGATTTGTTATGTTAGTGCAACATGCAACAAAAACAACATTCAACAATTATAATAAAGAATAAAGAATTATATAGAAGTAAAGTTAGTCTAAAGAATGGATATGGAATGAAATGAGTTTAAATAAATATCAGCATTATTTACAACGCATTATAAAAAGTGGTTTAAAGTGTCTATAGTGCAATGCAGTGACTGAGGTAATAAATAGAGGGGGATGGGGAGCCAACTAGAATGGTTGATCAGATTAACTGACTGGGGGAAGTCTTCTGGTTCTCCAGCATGCAGAATTGTAGCAATGCCAGGGAATGCAGACAAAATTCTGGTGTGTCTACATCTGACACTTCATGAAGTTTTATTTACAATAACTTACCAGAATATAACTTAATTGAACAGAAATTTAGTTATTTAGAGATGGAACCAAAGTAATAAATAATGAAATTTAAAGGAAAGTGTTGAGTCCTGATGAGATGTCTCATCCCAAGACATTTGACTGTTCATTCCCCTCCATGGATGCTGCCTGAATTCCTCCAGTATTTTGTGGTGTTGCTCATGTAACCCTCAGGCTCGGCCAGCACGTGATCGTCTAGGGGAAAACAACTTCTGGTCCCTCCAAACTGAGAAATCTCGTTTGTGTGGGTGCTGCGTGATGTGTTGTCCGGTTACAAATCGCACCACAAAATATCAGACAGTACACCATTTGCAATTAAATGATTGAACTTTATAAGTCTTAATCTGAATAAAGGGTTGGTAAGAAAAAGAAAAAGGGCCCATTATAAGGGAAAAAGTGTATTGTGCATCGTTGGAGCTCACTGATATGGCTATTCATCAACCATTGACCTCCTCCAAGCGTCGTCGACCTTCAGACCCTCGCTGCTCAGTCCACTCCGTCCGGTGGTCTTCCGACTCTCCCCATTCGCGTCCTCTCTCTCCATCGCTCCCCGACGGAAACCCGCAAAAATCTCCCTTCCAGACTCACAAGAAAGAACAACGTTTCTCCCATTGGATAATATACATTCCAAAATCCCGTTATCTCTAGTCATAACCCAAACGTTGCTGCTACAGAGAAACCATTGCATTAGCAGTGAAACATTACATAGGAGCCGTTACATTAGCCTTAGCAGTGAAACCTTACAGCAGGTTATACTGAGATTCCCACTAACTGCAGAATCTCTTCTGTCCAGATCTGAAAGGGATATAATTTTGTATTAATGGAAATTGAAGTTTTAGGATGGTAGGAAGATTATCAGTCATCAAAACAGCCATGACCTTTTGAATAAGGGAACATGTCTTGTTATGAATGACACCTGCTTGTCTTCTGATATTATTATGGTCGTATTTATTTGCAATAATTTCGGTGAAATCATGGCTGATCAGTGAGTCTGAGACAAATATCCTCAGAACTTTTGTTGGCTTACCATTTAGTTTATTATTTGCAAATCTTAATGTGTAAAAGAAATATTGATCAATATTTTTAAAATTCCTTTAAATGAAAGCTTGCACAGACCAGTAAGAATCTTATCAGAAACCAGGTGCAGAGAGACTTAAATGTGCAGAAACAAATATCAATAAAAAAGTAAGTGGAATTTTGGTGTGTTTAATGTTAAAGTAAAAACTGGTGAGTTAGATTATATCATCACATGCACCAAGATGTAGAGAAAACTTTTGTTTTGCATGCCATCCATACAGATCATTACATCAATATTTTGTGATAGTCTAAGGGTAAAATAACAACAGAATGCAGAATAAAGTGTTACAGTTACCGAAAAAGTGCAGAACAGGAGGACAATAAGGTACAATGTCATAACAAGGGAGATTGTGTGACCAAGAGTTCATCTTATCATGCAAGGCAACCCATTAAAAAGTCTTATACTGTAACAGTGGGATAGAATCTGTCCTTGAACCTAGTGGTACATGATTTCAGACTGCTGTATCTTCTGCCTGATGGGAGAGGGAAAGAGAGGGAAAGTTTGGGGTGGGTGGAATATTTGATTATGCTGGCTGCTTTACTAAGGTAGTGAGAAGTGTAGACATAGTCCATGGAGGGGAAGCTGGTTTCTGTGATGCGTTGAACTGAGTCTACAACTCTCTGCAGGTTTCTTTGTGGCTTCAGCTAGACCAGTTGCCATACCAAGCTGTGATAAATCTGAATAGGATGATTTCTAAGGTGCATCTATAAAAATTAGTGAGGGTCAACAGGGACATGCCAAGTTTCTTTAACCTGGTGAGGAAGTAGACACGATCCTGCTTAAGTTCTGGCATGCTTACAGTGGGAAAATTGCATGTAATTCATGATATGACCTTGACCCTTTGGACAGTGTACTCTGAATAGTCACTACAATTACTATTAGAAATTATACTTATTTTAGTAATTGACAGTCTGACAGCTCTTCAACGATGTCTTGAACTGGATTCGGGAGGAATGACTTTAACGTTTGTAACTTTGGAAGTACTTCAAGCAAGCAATAAATAGAAAAGCTAATTTCAAACAAAATACACTTACCAAGAAAATCCAGAGCTAAAAGTAATTTATGTGAACGACTGAGCTTTCAATTGATTAGGGTTGCCCTTACAAATTAGTTTTTCATGTTACGGTGAATGGAAGTTAAAATTTGTAGCAATGATTGGCTGTTTGGTTAATCATAGTCGAGATTGTATGGCAAAATAAAACAGTAAAAAGTACTGAAGGGTTGTACCAATATGTTAAGAATTTGGCTTAGTCTCTTAGACAAGGCAGAATCCAGGGGTAGAAACCTACAGTACACAATTCGAAGAATGGTTGTCTCAGGAGTATTCAAGCAGCTACTTGCCTTCCAAGAATTTTTTTGCCAAGTTCTTTCAAGAAAATTGCTCCAGAGAACTTAACTGCTCTTTATATTTTTTTTCAAACATGCTGTGTGTCCTGACTGACTTCAGCAATTGGTTGAAATTCCATCATTTCCTTGCGTTTGCATTTTCAACTTTTCGCTTCCCTTTGTCCATTTCTGAGGCTAGCCCGTCAACTATAGAACCCAGAACAGGACAGCACAAGATTAGTCACTTCAGCCCATTCTGCCTGTGCCAAACATGATGCCAAGTTAAACTAAATCCCTTCTGCCTGCCTTGTTTTGCTTTCGTACTGGTCTGAGTCAAATTCCATCTGCCATTCCTTTGTCTTCTCTCTTTGTTGATTAATGTTAACTTTCTTCATGAGCCACACTAACACCATTTTTTGTGTCGTTGCAAACTTGCTAACCATGCTATGTACATTTTCATCTAAATCATGAATATATGACAATTAACAGGCCCATCGCTGATACAAATCTGACAAACTGCTCTCCACTACCACCCTCTGCCCCTTCCCATCAAGCTAGTTCTATTTCCAGTTGACATCCTGGATCAGAATCAGATTTATTGTCACCGGCATGTGACGTGAAATTTGTTAACTTAGCAGCAGCAGTTCAGTGCAATACATAATCTAGCAGAGAGAAGAAATAATAATAATAAATAAAATAAAACAATAATAATAAATTAACAAGTAAATCCCATGTGTTCTAACCATCCAAACTAGCCTACCATGTAGAACCTTGTCAGAAGTTTTGCTAGAGTCCATCGAGACAATACCTACTGCCCAGTCCTCATCAATCCTCTTGTTAACTTCTTCAGACAACTCAATCAAATTCATGAGACTTCCCAAGCACGGCCCTGTGCTGACTATCCCTATTCAGTCCTTGACTTTCCAAATGCAAATAATAATCTCTCAGAATCTCTTCAAATAACTTTGTCACAACTGATGTAAGGTTTACCAGCCTGTAGTTCCTTGGGTTATCCTCCTCTTGTACTACCTTACCTATAGATAACAAAGTTACCAAAGACTGTGCCAGGGCCCCAGCAATCTCCTTCTTTGCTTCCTATTGTGTCCTTGGATACGCCTGGTTAGCCACCAGGGATTTATCCACCTTTAATGCATCTCAGGCCTTCCATCTTTCTTAATCCTGATGTGTTGAATAAGCTCAATGCTTCTTCCCCAAAAATCACTGACTTCTACAACTTTCTCCACAGTAAAAACAGATGAGAAATATTAATTTAAAACCTCACTGATTTCCCATGGCTCCACACATAGACTATCACGTTGATCCTGAGGAGGATCTACTCTTTCTCTAATTACCCTTTCACTTTTCAAATATTTATGTAATCGGTTGACTCTCCTTATTTGTCAAGGATATCTCATGGCCTATTTTGCCCTCCTCGTTTCCTCCTTAAGTGTACTCTTACATCCTCAGTATTCTTTAAGAGACCCACTTGATTTCAGCTGCTTAGTGCATAAGACCATAAGGCATTAGGCCATTCGGCCCATCAAGTCTGAAAATCCAAACGAAAACTGCAGATGCTGGAAATCTAAAATAGGAACAGAAAAAGCTGGAAACATTCAGCAGTCAGGCAGCATGTATAGAAGGAGAAAAGGAGGTACGTTTCAAGTGGAAGACCCTTTGCCAGAACTTCAGTGCCTTCTGTCTGATGAGATGTGAAAAGATTATGTGATAAATTGGACCCTTGATCTCACAATCAACCTCACAGTGATTTTGAACCTTACTGTCTAGCTGCACTTCACTTTCTCGATAGCTGCTGCACTTTATTCTGCACTGTCATCCTTTTGTCTTCTACCACTTCAGTGCATGGTATAATGAATTGATCTGTATGAAAAGTATGCAAGACAACCTTTTCACTGTATCCCAGTACATGTGACAACAATAAACCAGTAACAAATTCAAGATTTATGTATGTGTCCACTTGCAGAGAGTAAATAAAGCAAGAATTATAAACTTTACTGCCTCATAAAGGATATATTTCTTGAGTTTGTTTGCAGACTCCTTCAGTGATATAGTATAGACCTTTTGCTTAAAATATGGGAAAACTATCTCACTTCCAGGTGAGCAGCCACTGCCAGTAACAGCAGCAGACATGAGGAGGACTCTGCAGAGAGCTAACCCCCATAAGGCAGCCGGGCCGGACAACATTCCAGGCTGAGTACTCAGAGAGTGTGCACACCAGCTCACTGCCATCTTCACAAACGTCAACACTTCACTCATCCACACTCCTGCCCTCACAAGCTTCAAATCAGCCACCATCATCCCTGTACCAAAGAATTCTGTACCTTCAAAACTAAATGACTACTGCCCAGAAGCACTCACACCAGTCATCATGAAGTGTTTTGAACGGCTGATAATGGCAACATCAAAAACTCCATTCCTGCCACACTGGACACTCCCAAATCCTTACTGACAAAACCACTCTATGATAGATAACATAGCATTTATGCACCTGGCCCTGACACACCGAGAAAACAAGGACACTCACGGCAGAATACTGTTTCTGGATTTCGGTTCAGCATTCAACAGTATTGTCCCACAGACCTTAGTAAACAAGTTCCTACTCCTCGATCTAAATACATCACTGTGCAACTGGGTGTTGGACTTCCTAACCAGCAAGCCTCAGATTGTCAGGGTGTACAACTGCTCCTCCCTCCCCATCATCCTCACTTGGGTACCTCCAGGGCAGTGTGCTGAACCCACTGCTGTACTCTCTGTTTACACATGACTGCATGGCCAAACACCTGCGTAATCACATTGTCAAGTTCACTGATGACACGACAGTTGTAGGGCTCATCACCAACAACAATGAGACAGTCTACAGAGAGGAGGTAGAAGAGCTCAAGGCCTGGTGCCAAGCAAACAACCTTTTCCCCTCTTCAATCTCAGCAAGACAGCAGAGATGGTTATCAACTTCAGGAGAACTTGCACAATTCACACCCCTCTTTACATCAGCAGTGGAAACTACGAGCAGTTTCAAACCCCTGGAAGTACACATCTCGCACAACCTCTCATGGTCCAAGAACACATTCTACACAATCACAAAAGTGTCACAACCATGGATTAGGCAGCGCAGCAGATTTGGCAATTGTGCTCGTGAATATGCATGTGTCAGCTAATTATTATTTCATTGTGATATATTTAACTCCATTCATTCTGTCGTAGTATTTGTCGAGACTTGGACATAGCAATGCTTCACTGCCTGCTTGCTTTTCGCATTGCCTGAGAAATTGAACTGTCGAGTCAACTGACTCTGACAACTAGCGGTATTCGTTTAATCAACACGCACAAAACGCTGGAGGAACTCAGCAGGTCGGGCAGCATCCGTGGAAACGAACAGTCAACGCTTCGGGCTGAGACCCTTCATCAGGACTGAAGAGGGAGGGGGCAGGGGCCCTATAAAGAAGGTGGGGGGAGGGTGGGAAGGAGAAGGCTGGTAGGTTCCAGGTGAAAAACCAGTAGGGGGAATCCCTGTTTCCCCTCCCCCACCCCTTGATCTTTCAGCTTACTGGTTTTTCACCTGGCATCTACCAGCCTTCTCCTTCCCACCCTCCCCCCACATTCTTTATAGGGCCTCTGCCCCCTCCCTCTTCAGTCCTGACGAAGGGTCTCAGCCCGAAACATTGACTGTTCATTTCCACGGATGCTGCCCGACCTGCTGAGTTCCTCCAGCGTTTTGTGTGTGTTGCATCTGCAGAATATTTTGTAGTATTTGTTTAATTCCTAGCTGTTCTTTTCAGCCACAATGTAGGCTTCGTTTTCCATTTGAGAGACAGTTAACAGCCCTGTTTGCCCTAGCATTTATTGTTTTCTATCCCCTTTAAGTCTGTGAACTATCAACCTGCTTCAGTGTCTCTCACTCTGCACGTGGACCATGTCCGCACCAGGTGACAGTAAGTCTCGACCCAGCAGGGAGAGGGCAGCTGACCTTGGCCATGAGATTCCGTTGGAATTCCTATGTATAAACTGTTCCTGTCTTCATCGTGACAGAAAGATCTTGCCAAGTAATGGGCCCAGCAAAGTTTGAACAGTGATGTTTTGACGTTGGTGGCTTGAAGAGAGGGTTCCTTTATTCTGAGTGCATGTCCTGACTCTACGTTCCGAGAGTCCCAAGTCTACATTCCGAGCTTCTCTAGTCTACATGGAGTTTCTCCGGTATCCATTCCAAGCTTCTCAAGTCACAAGTACCCAGATTCCCAGTTTTGTGGTCCCATGACTCAGATCTGCGTAACAGGCTTATCAATTGATTCAACAAATCATCATTCAAGTTAATAGTGTAAATTCTGGAAGAGCCCTACTCCAAGAGTAACCCTATCAAGAGTGTTTTTAACCTCTTGATGAAAGTCATGGTACAGAATGGGAAAATTGAACTTTCATGTAGCAAATTAAACGGATCTACAGAGAACCAACTAGCTTAGCGATGAAAGAAACCTATCTATGCTGTCTTGATCTGTAAAATTGAGACCATATCCTAATTGCCTCTAGAAAAAAAGTCATGAAAGATAAAACACAGTGAGCAAGATTTGAAAAGGTTCCTTCTCTAGGTTTCAAGTTTCATGTTTTCAAGGTTTCCCAAGGACTTTTCTCGATGTTCCCAAAGTTTTTATTTTTCCGATTGTTTCCAAGGCTTATACAATGTGTTTAGGGTTTTTCAATGTCCTCCGCATCTCGAGGACTCCCAAGCCTCCCTCTCGGCCCCGCCCAAGGTTTCTTGATCTCAGTCTGTTGGGGTTCCCAGGTCTCTCTGTCTCTCTAGATCTCCGAGTCTCCCTGTCTCTCGAGTTCCCCCAGGTCTCTTGAGTCATCCCTGGACCTCGAGTTTTCAGGTCTTCCTGGGCATCAGATGCTAGCTACAGGGAGGGGGGGATCCTATAGTGACTTCTTCAGGCCCGTGCAGGGCATCAGGGAGCATTGTGCTCTGAGATTTTTAGAGCACCTGAATTGGTTAATCGTTGCTTAACAGTTATTAATGGTTTAAGAGATCCTGATGTTTTTCTTGAGTGACTCACTCTTTATAATGCGGTTTCCTGGTGCTTTCTGTTTAAGTTTGTTAAGTTTATTTTGATAGGCTCAGGGATTCTGTGTTAGTTTTATCATTGAAGCAGATGCCCGATTAGCTTCAGTCAGAGGGTCGTCATTTTGAGAATAATCCGTCTCACGCTGTCACTTGGTAGAGCTATCTCTGTAAAAGCTCTTGTTTCTGTCTCTACATGGAAGTCTTTGGCTCCGATATTGGCAGTGCACACCATGGCACTTACCTACCAGCATCACTGAAGGACAGCTTGGACAAGTCCCTCATCCAGGACTTCCAACAGACACAGGTCTGTGGCGCCTCAGGGGCTGCGCTTAGAGAGGGGGAGCCTGTCACAACCACGGATGTGGCAGCACAGCAGATTCGGCAATTGCACTCGTGAATGTGCACGTCAGCTAATTATTATTTCATTGTGATAGTATTTAACTCCATTCATTCGTCATAGTATTTGTCAAGACTTGGACATAGCAATGCTTCATTGCGTGCTGCATTTCACCTTGCCCGAGAAATTGGACAGTCGAGTCAACTGATTCTGAATACTAGTAGTACTGTATTCGTTTTATTCTGAGTTGTTCTTTTTAGCCGCAGTGGAGGCTCGTTTTCCATTTGAGAGTTTTAGTTAATGGACCTGTTTGGCCTAACATCTATTGTTTGCTTTTCCCTTCAACACTGTTCACATTAAAGTCTGTGAACTATCAACCTGCTTCAGTGTTTCTCACTCCGTACTTGGGCCATACCCGAACCAGGTGAGAGAAAGCTCACCAATACCTATGTTTCCTGAGGAGGGAGAAGGCTAGACTGTTCACATCTATTGTCACAGATACACAGAAGAGAATATCCTAATATGCTGTGTCACTGGTACGGAAACTGCACAGCAGCAAACAGGAAGGCTGTACAACTCGTAGTCAACACTGCCAAATACATCACTGGCACCAGCCTACCTAGCATCAAGGACATGTATATGGAAAGCTGCTGGAAAAAGGCCAGTAACTTCATGAAAGATCCCACCCACCCTGCTCATAGACTATTTATCCCACCCCCATCAGGTAGTAGGCTATGTAGCATCCGTACCATGACCACCAGACTCAAAAACAGTTACTTTCCACAACTGTAAGACTAATCAACACCTCCACCCACTAACCCACCCCTTCACACCCCTCCACCACGACTATTTTATTATTTCCTGTCATCACCTTTATGTTCTGACATTCTTGTACCTAGCTTACTTTATGGACATACAATCAATGTATGTATATAAGCTGTCTTAAAGCTAAATGTTATTATTGTGTTTTTTATCTTATTGTGCATTTTTTGTGCTGCATTGGATCTGGAGAAAGAGTCAGTTCGTTCTCCTTTACACTTGTTTACTGGAAATGACATTCCAGTCCTGAAGAAGGGTCTCGGCCCAAAATGTCAATTGCTTATTCATTTAAAAAGATGCTGCCTGACCTGCTGAGTTCCTCTAGCATTTTGTGTGTGCTGCGTTGAATCTTGAACTCAGTATTTCAAATCTGTACCAACTCTTTAAGAAACGAGTCCAATTAGTACCAACCATCATTTTCTTTCTCCATAATCCTGACCCGGATCTGGGGCCGTACCCTCCAAATATACGGACCTGCCTCTCAGTTTTTTTGCAGTACCTTACTTCCCATTTTTCTATTTTCTATTTATGATTTATAATTTTAATTTTTAATATTTACTAATTTTAACTATTTTTAATATTTAGTATTTGTAATCCAGGGAGTGTGAAGCGCAGAATCAAATATCGCTGTGATGATTGTACGTTCTTGTACCAATTGTTTGGCGACAATAAAGTATAAAGTATAAACCAGCGTATGTTTATTTTTCATTTTTGCCTTGGAGAGCTCTGGCCTTGTTGCACAGTCACTTGCATCAGTATAGTCACCACTTTTGTGCCAGTGGAGATCTGTTGATAGTTATCTTAGCATGAATGGAGAAATTCAATTCTGGTATAGAAGAAGGGAGTAAGCATGCCCAAATTCTTCTCCTAGACACTGGGTCAAAGTTCATTTGAGGATATTCTTATTTTAATTAGTTGACCTACAATCTCTGATTTTTATTTCTGTGATATTTAGATATTTTTGCTTAATAAATGAAACACTAGTACATTTTGATTCAGTAATCAGGTCACTGGCTCCAGTATGAATTCTGTTTTATGTCTAATTTATTGAAAAATACAGCCCTGTTTATGTTTCTTGTTGCAATGGATTCTGACATTGTGCCATTTTATCTGAAGATCCTCATACAAAATTAAAGGCTGCTTTCCTACCTTGTCCCTTTTAAGTCAATCACTCACATATGATCAAACCAGGAGCAATTCAGTCAGAAGTTGAACGTCTTTGCCGGTGCTCTGCAGAATTTGCCTTTGTTTGACATGAGAAATACTTGCATCACTTGGTCGGTGCTGTTATTTGTTATAAGGGAACAAAGGCCAAACTCTGCACAATGCAGGTCTGTGTGGCTATGTGTTGGATTTTGGCAGTGTTCCTGGACCTGCCATTGATTTTTGTGTATTTTATTATGTTATACATACAAAGTACTGACCTGCAATAGTTTCTGTTCCTCGTGTGCAGAGTAATATAAGCCTAAGCCGAGGGAACTGGTATTAGCATAAGTGTCCTAGTTCTGTCATTTTGATTAATTTGTCTCTTTGTCTGTACCCTATACCATGAGCTTTTACTACTGCAGAGCCTCATGTGTCAGTGGCTTCAAATTGTACTTTACTTCACCTTTTTTTTGTTTTTTCCCCCTTTTTCTTTATTATTTTTCTTATTCAGCACTTTTTGGAGATTTTTTTTCCACACATTTCCATTAATAGCTTGCTTTAATGCTACAGTAATCACATATGGTGCTGGATATTCATGAAGCGGTGATCTCAGGGGCAGCAGCTGCTGATGCAAGCTGAAAATAGATCCAACATACCTTGTGTAGCTCTCCCAGAGGTCCCCTGTTTGCTGGTAACCGTCTCTGACTGAGAACACTCACTTCAATAAAACAAAAGGAAGAAAAGATGACGGGGCAATTCAGCTTAGCCTTCCAGGACAATGGAGAGTGAGCCTCTAATTGATGAACACCTTAGCTTTATATCTACATACAGTATTTCCGTTGGTATTAGAAATGTAGGTGAGGGTCAAAACCTTAAATTATTAATTAAACTTGTAAATTTTGTGGTGTTTTATAGGATGCCAAGAAATTTATTTCACCATCTGTATGACTAGAAATGACTCACTCTGTACTATTTTAATGCATCAGATTGAAGTAAATTTGTGGGAAGTATTATTACTTATGAAGCTAAAAATCCACAAGAGCTGCCAATTTGGCATTAGTAGCTTATTTTGAATGCCACAGTGGAAATAAAAGAATTTATATCTCTACTGTATCAGTATGACTAGTGACAGAAACAGTAATAAAAACAGCCATTGGAACTTCATAGCCAAGAAATATTGACTCTACCTGGCACTGATAGACTACTGCAACCCTCACAAGAGCATAGCTGAATTTAATTACAACCAGGAGAGTACTGCCGTTCAGTTAAGGTGAACATTTATGGTATTTGTTTTCTGATGATCCTTAATTATTTGTGTCAGGATAGAAGTGACAAATATCTGCATGTTGTGCAGGGACAGAACCATGCCAAACTTGATAACTGGATCCTTCTATATTAATCTGAGTAAGTTGCATGCACCATTGCCCAGAAAGTTACTCTGTATTACATATGCCCAAGAACTGGAAAATCAGAGAAATCAGTATAAATTTATTACTGCCATAAACAGGAGTATCATGATGGCAGAAAATTCCTACTGTAATAGCCAAAGAATCTGGAGGTTCTACTGCAGAAGTGATACAAAAGCAAGTGGCCCTCATATATTATGAACGTATAGTTGCCACCCTAATTGATCCTCTGTACCAGATGGAGAAGTCCACAATTTTCTTCAAAGTCAAAATAAAGTATATTATCAAAGTACATGTAAGTACCATATACTACCTTGAAATTAATTTTTCTTGCAGGCATTTACAGGGAAATACAGAAATAACAGAAAATTTGTGGGGGGAAACTACATAAAGACTGACAATCAGCACATACATGTTTGAAAATAGTTGCATCCTTGAAGAAGTCGGATCACCATTGAGATCCAGGCACTAATGTGTTTTTTGGCACTACTGGAGGAGAGTAAAACTCCACTAATATATTTTCCAAATCTTCAGATATCCCGATTGTTCAGCGAGTATTGTTCCATGCATTCCCTTTTAAGTTGCCAGAGCCAGGACTCCATGATCACTGGGATTATGGTTTACTCCGCCCACTTTAAATTTATTGGGGCCATGGTTCTCAAGATCCTTTAGCCTCACTGAGGCCATGGATTCTGCGCTCTTTTGAAATTGACTGCTACCCTCATTTCCATGCTTCATTCAAACTCGTCTTGGCTCTGGATCTCTGATCCCTCTGAACTCACTGGAACCCTATTCCCATTTTCCCCTCCGAACTCACTGGGATCCTATTCCCATTTCTCCTCTGAACTCACTGTGCAACCTTTCCCATTTCCCCTCTGAATTCATTGAGACCCCATTCCCACTTTCCTCTAAGCTCACTGGGACCCCATTCCCATTTTCCCTCTGAACTCGTGAGGACTCCATTCCTATTTTCCTTCTAACTTCAGGAGGGCTGCATTCCCATTCATCCTTACCTGTACCTCATTTCCCCCACCCCCTTTAAACTTAATGGATTCAATAGAAAATGTATTATTCTACTATGTAATTTTTAAAGAATAAGTAAATTGAGAGCCGCAATAACTTCCAATCATCTGTGCACTCTGCCAGTCTGGCATGTCAAATGTGTTAGTTTAACCAAGCCATACTGTATTGGACTTCAATTCTGAGTGTTTCCAAAAAGTTTATGTGAGTCAGATAATCTAAATCAGTTTAATTTGGGAAAACATGAGTTTTAACAGCTTATTGCTAAGTTCCATGTCCAAAGCAGGTAACATAATTGCACATTCATAGCCAGTTGTGTGGTCGAAGTGTAACAATTCCTTTCAATTGCTTTGATTATATTGTTCAATTATTCCCTTGAGCCTAAATACACAAATTACAACATTTGGATGTGAGCAGGTAACATTATATCTCAGTGATGAATGTCACTCATCAAGGAGCATTTTAGTTTACAGTAGGTAATGAGGGAACAGTTATTTTTTTCCAGACATATTAACCACTTCTAATGTTACAATCCAAATTATGACCAAATGAAGTTTAATATTGAACGGAACTTATAAAGTGGAATTTTTTGTGCAGTGTTATCTTTTCTTTTTAATCTTGGACCTCTATTTGTTGTTCTCTTCGCTTCAGACTAAGTAATATCGAACACAATCTCTCAGTTCCTGGTAATTGCAGAGATGTTGAAAGATTGGGGAATGTAAGTAGTATTCCATTTTTCCCACAGCACGAGAGTGAAACAACATCCTGAGTCTGCAAGGCAACTTAGGGGACTCCACCACAACCAGTTTGTGGCTTGATATTTTGCACAAGTCATCAGCCTCCTTTCATGAAAACAAATGATCACATTTGAAGGAGAGGCATGAGAATGGAGTTACAGGGTTCTCCTGGTCAACATTTGCGTATTACACCTTGTATAACATTGCTTTTCCTCGATTCTCGTGTCTCCCATACCTCACCTGCTAAAGCTGCAGTGGATTATTAAGAAATTCCACAATTAATTCAAGTTCAACTTCAGATTCATTGTCTTTCAACCATACTTTTAGTACAGCTAAGTGAAACATCATTTCTATGGGGCCAAGGTGCAAAACGTAGTACATTTAGTCGTGTGAGCACATATAGTTATGATGCAGCATACACAGGTACAAAATACTATTACCACAAGTCCCAGAATGACATGGCCTGAAGATTGACAGATTGGTATAAGTGCAAGGTGCATATTTATGTCAGACAGTATAATGTTATTGGCACTATTATAATAAAACAAGCAGTCATATAAATATGTCAAACAGTAGCAATAAAAGATGACTGGTGCAGGAGGAGAGTGTGTCAGTGAGCTGAGGAGTGAGTGTTGGAGGCAGGTCATTCTGGCGGGGTGTACGTGTGTGCTGGGTGGCAGCAATTCACCCAAATTGTAATATTATATGCCTAAAATTGATCTGTCCAGCCTCCTCATCGAACAGCACTTCTAAAAGGAATATCAACCTGGGTAATTTCATTGTTTCACCTACTCTTCATACATTTTATATTGCCTAATTCTCTTGACTTCTTTTGGAAGAATTGAGGTGGGCAATGGTGTGGAGCAAGCTCAGACACATTACTGCAGTGTAATTTATTTAGCGGGCATACGGGATGAAGTATAATAATTTCTAGTATTCCATATCACTTTATTGGAGGAATATCTGCTTTGGATCATCTTACGAAAGTGAGTGATAAAATATTGCAAACACCCTACTCCTGCACCTCTGGAGGCTTGGATCCCACAAAATGGCAATTATGCCTGCCTGTGCATTTTCACTGGTGATAAGCAAGACGTGCCATCTAATTAATTCCAATGACAAAACACGCAACGGTGAGACACAAAATGCTAATCATGCTCCTGAACATGTATATGCACTGTGCATTCATCTTTTCCTTCACCTCTCCTCAAGAGACAGAATATTGGACTGTGTGGAAATAGCAATGATTGTCAATGGAGTGCTTAAAGATGGTGATTATCATGATTTGTTCGTTCATTATGTTCCGTGTTTTATGACGTGGGCGATCATGGTCATTCTATGACCATGATTTTTCTTGGCAAATTTTTCTACAGAAGTGGTTTGCCATTACCTTCTTCTGGGCAGTGTCTCACTGCAGTTATCAATACACTCTGAAGATTATCTGCCTGGCGTCAATGGTCCCATAACCAGGACTTATGATATGCACCAGTTGCTCATACGAGCATCCACCACCTGCTTCTGTGGCATCTCGTGACCCCATCCAGGCTCGTGTTCAGAAGGAACATCTTACACCTCCTTTGGTAAGGATGTATATTGACCCCACCTCCATCATGATTATATTGGTTAAACTTATCAAGGGCACAAAATAAACTGTGGTAAATAGCTATAGCATATAGCATCTAATGCATTGAGCAGAAGAACAGATTTGAGTGTCAAATAGTCATTGCTGAGAGGAAGTTCCTGTAACCACAATTGTTAACTAGATGTTTTTAATATTGAACAAACACATTAAAGGACCTACCCATAATTTCAGCTCAAAACCAGTGAATATCGGTGACATGCCAAATCTCTTTATTATGCAAAATCTGCACTTTTAATGCAAAAACCTGATTATTTTTCTATACTCTTGAAATACATATTTGATAACAATATAAAAATGTTAATTTTCTGTGTTGAACATCCCTTTTTACTTTTTTTGCATAATTTTTGAAAGTAGTTTGTTCAATTATGTATGTGTGTTTTGAGCAAACTATTCAGAACATATCTTGAAATATAGCATCAAAGCTATTCATATTGTGCCATGAGGTATATTTCATACTTGTGAGGAGAAATATTTGTAACCAAGAATCAGTTCCAGAGAAGAGACTTGTTTTAGAATCGAACATGTCCATTTGTTGGGTATGGGCAGCATGGTAGTGTAGAGGTAACGCTAAGTTCCTGCACACCAGTGATCCAGGTTCAATTCTGCTGCTGCCTTGAAGGAGCTTGTACATTTTCTCCATTGTCATGTGTTTCCTGTGGATGCTGCAGTTTCCTCACACATTTTAAAGATGTACAGGTTAGTAGGTCAGTTGGTCACATGGGTGTATTGTGTGTGTAGCCTCATTGGGCTAGAAGGCATCTCTAAATAACTAAGTAACTCACATTCATTAAGGAGGCTCTTCCTTTTGTCTCCTCTCTTCACTCTCATAGACATAAAAGATTCTGTGATGTTATTTAAAAGAGATGTCCTGGACATAATTCACTCATCACTGAACATCACTGAAACAAAATAGTTGCAAAATGCAGCTTTGTAGCACCTGTTGTTTGTGCTGTGTGGGGACTGAATCTGTTTCAATGCTGCCATCAATGTCTGAACAGATGTGTGCTCCAAACGGTTGGACGTCACCATATTGGTGCCAATACTGATGCACGGAGGTCTGGTAGCCTGTGGAAGAATACATAGGTGCCAGGTCACAACCTTATACCATTACTTCTATCATCAGGTAGACATTTACTAACTTCTCAACAAATGCTGACTTTGCCACTGAAGCCTCTGAACTGGTATTGATTTATTGCTGTTACATTTATCAAGATACAGCGAAAAGGTTGTCTTATGTACTGTTAATACAGATCATTTTATTGAGGTAGAATAAGGTAAAACAATAACAATGGATAATAAAGTGCAAAATCTACTGTAAAAATGAAGTGCAGATAAACGATAAAGTGCAAGATCATAATGAGGTAGATTGTGACATCTTGGTCTATTTCATTGCAAAAGAGAACCATTCAAGAGCCTGATAACAGTGAGATTGAAGCTATCCTTGAGACTTGTGGTGCGTACCTTCGGACTTTTGTATCTCCATTGAACAGTTCCCTGCTTTCTGATATTCATTTCTAGAGCACTAGAGAAAGATCATTTAATTGCTCACTTATCTTGAAAGATTGTTGCTTCCCACCATCTTCACCTATAATGTAGTTGCTGTACATCCAGTCCTTCTCTGAGTCAGCTCTCGTGTTGTGTCGATTCCACCTCTGCAGTTTTTCCCGCTGTGAATGGTTTGCATTGACAGTTCACTCTGATTGGAGGTTCTAGAGTTGGATTTGCTTTATCGAAGGAACAGGTATGCTGCAGATCACTGCCATTGCACACTTAGCACTCATCTGGTACTGACTTTCTTCCTCTCACAGAGCTCTCACTCCAATTTCTTAACTTAAGCTTTCATTTTCATTGTCATTTCTATTCCACTGTTATCAGACTCTTGAATGGACCATGTTGTCTGGAACTTAGCTCTTCATAGGGCCACACTACTACTCTTGAATGGACCCCTTGTAGGATACAATGGACCTGAGACCTCACAATCTACCTCATTATGATCATTTACCTGTACTTCACCTTTTTTGGTAGCTTTTACATTTTATTGTTCATTGTTATTGTTTTATTGTTCCTTCTCAATGGCCGATTTCATTTTCATTGTCAATTCTATCAAGATTACAATCAGATAATCCTAGTCAAATCAAAGACTCCTCAGGATCTCCTTCACGATCTGAGCTACATGTAAAACCCAGCAGTGCACAGTTTAAAAGTTCACCAAAAGTTAACAATGTCTGGATAAATCTTTTCATGCTGTAATGTAATTACTGATTGTTTCTCCTGATCCTTGATCCTTCTCGCTAAACTACCAACCCTCGTCTTCTTCAAATAGCAGTCTACTGAAATAATCGTCCAACAACATTATTTCCCTGAGTGAAACATCTTTTACTGTACTGTGCTGTTGCCAGTTTAATAAGTGAGTAGTCATCACAAACCAGTCTTAAATCAATAAGATAACTCATTATATGCTTTGAAACAATATTTTGTGCCTGCAGATTTGCAATGTTTTAGCCATTAAGAAATTCCATCCTTTCCAATGCTTTGTGAAGGACTTGTATTCACTTGTAAGTTGCTTGGCTAACCTGAATTTGAACTGCTATATGGTTCTGTTTCCCAACTAAACAGAGATGCCAATGCTCTTCTGTCCTGTGTGTTTAATCTACTCGGTAATTATAACACAGAAGACCATTCATTCCATTGTGTCTGTGCACAAATCCCAGCCCAGCAACCTTATCAGTTCCACTTAATGCTCTTCCTTTCCTCTAACTCTGTAACTCGTTCTCTTGCATACTCTCCTTTGCATTAACCACTTTTAAAATAACTTTGAGATATGTGTTTGAGTACATTCTGCCCAGAGGTCAGTGATCAGTGGTACTCTGGAACCCCTGCTCTTTATGATCTTTATAAATGACTTGCATGGGAAAGTGGAAGGGTGGATTGGTAAGTTTGCAGATGACGTGAAGCTTGCTGATGTTGTGGATAGTGTAGAAGGTTGTCACAGGACACTGACAGGATGCAGACCTGATTCACTTTGGAAGTTTGAATTCCGAAGCTGAATACAGGGTTAATGGAAGGATTCCTAACAGTGTGGAAGAGCAGAAGGTTCTTGGGGTCCATGTCCATTGATTTCTCAAAGTTGCTATGCAAGTTGATAGGGTGGTAATGAATAATAGTGGGGAGTATAACCATAGGTGTTTGGAGGAAAGTAAGGAGGCATGTCAGAGGTAGGTTTGTTTTTTTTAGACGCAGAGAGTGGTGGATGCATGGAATGCACTGCCGGGGTCGTGGTAGAGGCAGAAACGTGGGGCATTTAGAGGCATTAGAGACTTGGATAGAGGCATGAATGAAAGAAAAATATAGAGGGTTATGTGAGAAGGAAGGGTTATATTGATCTTGGAGTAAGTTAAAGGGTCAGGACAACATCGTGGGCTGAAAGGCTTGAATTGTGCTGTACTATTCAATGAAAGAAAATGGGAGGTCATGAGGGAAACCCAGATGGTTTACAGACAGAACGTGCAAACTGCGTGCAGACAGCACCTGAGGCCAGGATCGAACGCAGACTGCTTGGACCATAATACAGCAGCACTATTTTGTGGAGCTATTGTTTAGTGTTCTGTATTCACCATTACATGGTACGTGGTATGCAGTGCTACATGGTATAGATTGCTCAGGTTTACAGGCCAACACCTGAGCTTTTCTCAGCTTCATCGGTAAAGTTTTCAGGTACTGTCTTCCAGTTCTCAATAGCTGCTTCGAAGAGCTTCTTTCAACTGTTCTTTCTGAAGTTGCCTTGCAGTTTTTGTGACCAGTTGTAAAGTAATCAGAGATATTTTGTAAGCCAGTTTTGTAGTGCTGGTAAGTACAGTACATAATAATCTCCAGGATCTTCAGAATACTTCATGTAACGTTCACATGTAACCCATTTACACATTTTCAGAGTAATACACGACTTTCTGTCTCCACCACGGGAGACTTTCTGATGCAGGTGTCTGACTGTCATGGGGATTGTGCCCTTGAAGGCTGTCATTTTGAGTGCTGGGAAATGGTACAGAAGTTGCTTTACGGTAATACAACTCCCCTTGGGTCCATGCCGGTCACGATTCAGTGCATTGTTTTTAGATAGAAACTGCATTAATCCTGTGGTACACTTACTTTCAACCAATTTTGAGACTTTGGTAACTTAATTTAGCACAAACGCGATATGCAACAAAGTTTTGTTGTACCATAAGGGTGAAACAAAATTTCTAGATAGTTTCTAGATGTGCCAGTGCTCAGGAAGGGCAAAGTATTTCATTACTATTTGGCCTTGAAGTTGCATGATTGAATACTAATTTGTTACCATGTTTATCTGATATTTGTTCTTCATCTGACTTAATTGAAGTGCCCACTTATTTATTTTTTAAGCAGTTTCATACTGCCAAGAAATTTCCAAAGAATACATTAATTGCTTCTGTAGCAATAACTCAAGATGCAACTTCAAGGCCAAAATATCTTCAATTACTTTTTAGGAAGGAATCATGAGCATGATTAATGTGCATCAGAATTTAGTACCAAATGCTTTATGATATCGTTCAAATGGAAGTGGTATGTACTTTTCCTGACTCACTAGTCTCCCAATGAAACAGTTTCCCAAAATTTTTATCATCAAAGCTGTAAGAAGCTGCAAGAACATTGAGCTTGTTTCCATCTTCAAATCTGAACTGTAGCTGTGCCATCGCAGAAAGTTTAATAATTTGATTAAAGGACCTCTGCTTGTCAGCTGTTTCCTATTGAAGTCAGAAACTCCAATCGAAACTATGTAGTGTACATTATAGTAAAGACATATGTGCAATCTCACTTATATATTAATCTGTTTAGATAACTGTTAAGCTATTGATAGTTCACACACAATATAATACAGGTTTCCTGCTATCCTGATTCTTTCCTTAATCAACCTCCCATTGGTAACTCAACAGTTGCCATGATACTTTACACCACCAGCTGCAAGATCAGGGTCCGATTCCCGCTGTTGACTCTAAGTTTATATGTTCTCGTGACCGAAAGGGTTACTTCCGGATGCCCTGGTTTCCCACATTTACAAAGATGTACGTTTAAGGTCAATAAGTTGTGGTCATGCTATGTTGACACAAAAAGCACGGTAACAACTGCCCAGCGCAATCCTCAGTGATTTGATTTGATGTAAATGATGTATTTTGCTGTATGTTTCAATGTACATATGATAAATAAAGCTAATCTTTAATCTTATCACAAATAAGAGAAAATCTGCAGATGCTGGAGATCCAAGCAACACACACAAAATGCTGGAGGAACTCAGCAAGCCAGGCAGCTTCCATGGAAAAGAGTGAACAGTTGACATTTAGGGCCGAGACCCTTCAGCAGGATCATTGTGACATTTCCTGCTGAAGGGTCTCGACCTGAAACGTCGACTGTACTTTTTTTCCATAGATGCTGCCTGGCCTGCTAAGTTCTTCCAACAATTTGTTTGTGCAATCTTTTTCAAAAACAAACTGTTCATTCATCTGTGGAGTCTTCAGAAACCACATAAACTGGCTGCTGCATTCACTTCCATGACTGCAGTTCAGAGTAATGCAATGAATGGCAGCCTCTGGAACAGTCCTGTGATACCTAATGCCATATCAAAATAAATTTGGTTTTCTTTCTAATTGAAACCAAGTCTATGCCCCTTAGCTAAATTGCTCCTATTTTTGGTGGAGTATAAACATGGATACCCAAAAAGAACATCACCTAAAAGCTATGGTCTTCCTCATCCTCTTTTTATTACTGCTGCTCTTCAGGCTTCATCTCATGGCAGCCCTCTTTGATGTCCTGGTCTGCTTTCTCCTCTAACATCAATTTCTGATGGTGCTGTTGAAAGATGGCGATATTTTGCAGGCAGCTTACAAAAGTTCTAAATACAGTATACTACTTCCAATTACTTTCACTGCTTTCTGACTACTGTGACTGGAATTTCACTGTAAGTAATGTACATTTGGTCTTTGGACTTTCACAACTTTGAAGGATTTGACAGCATACAGTGCAGAGCAAGGAAGTTGACTTCCAGTAGACGTGTACTGAACTGGGGTAGGTAGTGAAACCTCACATTGAGGACACCAGTTGCATCCTCCTCTGTCACATGGGGGCATTGGTGGTGGACCCAAATGCAAGACACAGACACTGAAGTACTAGGAACAGGACTTCACTAGAGAGCTGGGACAAGAACACAGACTTGGGCTAGGACTTTGGCTAGGAAAGCAGAACTGGCACAAGGAACTAGGAACTAGGAGCCTGGGCTTGGACTCCAAGCCAGAGACTGGACAAGGACCCAGAACCTGGGTCTTGACTGGGGCTCAGACTCCAGAACTAGACAAAGACATGATGTGGCTACAGGACTGGAGGAGGCTTGGATTCTTCAAGGCTTTCCTGGGCAGGACAAAGTACTCCTGGGCTGGGTGAGGCACAACAACAGGACGAGACCCCGAAGCCTTGACTTGGTCTTGAGAGAATAGGAACGTGGAACACAGAGCTGGGACCCCTCCTTGGGAACAGGACTTGGGGCCAGGGCTCTACAGAGTCAGGACCTCTCCTAGGGAGCAGGACATAGGGCCAGGACTCATACACAGAACACAGAGAGACAGTTTTCAAAACAAGGTAGCAGCAAACAGCCAGACCTTCCTAGCAAAGGCAAGGGCACAAAGAGACAGTTCCAAACAACAATAGACACTTCCTTATTTTGCTCCAGTGGTTGAACTTGATAGCAGTGCAGGCAAGGCTCCAGGCACTGGTTGCAGGGCAAGACTTCAGGTGGAAGGAGCAGAGATGGGATTCAGACAGAGGGTTTGGACAGGAACAATCCAGCAACTGAAGCTGAACCAAGGAGCTATTTATGTAGCCAGTCCAAAATGTGAATCAGCTGCCTCAATTAGAGCACCAAGCAGAAAAAGGGAAAACCAGAAAACCTGGAATAAGGAATGATGGACCGGATTGTGAACCGGAATCCAGACTTCATGGACCAGACCATAACATCCTCGTACTTGTGTGGCTTTTGTTGTATCTGCAGTCAGCTGTGATTACAAAGCACTGTGGTGTGAGTAACCAGACAATTGAGGCGAGCCCCTACACATCAGGATCCATTGGTCTAATTGTTATAAATATTCAGCAATGCAGACTCCCTCGGGTTGAAGGAGTCACATATGCTTTGTGGAAATATAGCATTCACTATGAGGAATTTCCAATGATCCATGGGATGCTGCACATTTTCTGCTGGAGAAAATGTCTGTGCTTTTCAGGGGAGCTCTTATGGGAATGTGCTGCCTACCTTTGTAGGAAGCCTGGAGAGCTGGCAAATCCCAGTGTCCCAGATATCATCTGAGATCTTAGTAATTAAATTTTACCATAAAAGTAGTGCTTAAGACAGTGGTGAGCAACAATTTGGAAGACATGTTAGGAAAAAACTTGACAACCTCTTGGAAAAACTCCTTTTGTAAAGGGAGTTGAGAGTTAAAGTGACTTTGATCTCCACCATCCCACAGGAGAGTGTGGCCAAAGGTCATCATGCCCTTGGAAGAGCTGAACTTGCTGGCTCGGAGGTCTAGGTAGGATGTTGTGTCTCTGAAAAGTCTCAGTTGGCTCTTCTGAGATGGAAAATTCTCTGCCTTCGGCCTAAAGACTTCACCTACCCTGTCTGGCCAAACTTGAACATAATGGCACCTTCAATAATGTGGTAATGCCAGTGGTATTGCATTTTAAGATCCCCAAAACCAAATATTTCAGCTGCAAATTGCTAGAAAGAAAATACACCTTATAAGTTTAAGTAAATTGTGGACTTTAAAAATGTTTAAGAAGATTGTGATGAGATTTCCACCATCAGCAGTGTAACTCTTTAAATTGTAAACAACACACATCAAAGTTGCTGGTGAACGCAGCAGGCCAAGCGGCATCTGTAGGAAGAGGTGCAGTCGACGTTTCAGGCCGAGACTCTTCGTCAGGACTAACTGAAGGAAGAGTGAGTAAGGGATTTGAAAGTTGGAGGGGGAGGGGGAGATCCAAAATGATAGGAGGAGTTTCCCCTTCCTGTCTTCTCCTATCATTTTGGATCTCCCCCTCCCCCTCCAACTTTCAAATCCCTTACTCACTCTTCCTTCAGTTAGTCCTGATGAAGGGTCTCGGCCTGAAACGTCGACTGCACCTCTTCCTACAGATGCCGCTTGGCCTGCTGCGTTCACCAGCAACTTTGATGTGTGTTGCTTGAATTTCCAGCATCTGCAGAATTCCTGTTGTTTGTCTTTAAATTGTAAGTTGGTTTATTATTGTGACATGCACTGAGGTTTTCTGTAAAACTGCTTTGCATGATGACCGTCCATCATATTTCATCACGCTGGTACATTGAGGTAGTAAAGAGGAAAAACAATAGCAGAGTGCAGAGCTAAGTGTTACAGTTGCAGGGAAGTGCAGTGCTGGCAGACAGTAAGGTACAACACATGACCGGTTAAGAGTCCATCTTATCGTACAAGAGGTCTGTTCAAAAGTTTGATAACAGCGGGTTGAAAACTGTCCTTCAGCCATGTGGCACATGCTTTCAGATTTCTTCACATTCCTTTTAACTAAACAACTACTTTTAAGGAAGCTGGCTAAATTAAGTTGAGCAGCAAGTCAGGAAGCACAAAGGAGCAAGCTATTCAAAGTTCAAAGTACATTTATTGTCAAAGGTTGTATACTCCATAGAATCCTTTAAAATCAAAAGAAGACCATCAAACACCGAGTGTGCAGAGAGAAAGAAAAACACACAATTGTGTAAACTATAAAAGCAAACAGACAGCATTCAGAATTGAAGTTCACAAAGCCAGGCATCACTGCAGTCAATCCAGAAGCCCACTGGTTGCAGGCCACAGCCTCAGTCCCGCACAAAGAGGAGCAAACACCTACCATTCCATGCCCAGACAGCATTTTGGGAAATCTGATCACTACTTGGCTGTCCTTCTCCAACCTGTGTACAGGCAGAAGCTAAAGAGCAAAGATTCAGAGATTAGGACAACAAAGAGGTGGTCAGGGGGTTGCTGATGAGCAGTTACAGGATTGCTTCGAGTCAGGGGACTGGGTTGTGTTCAAGGACTTATCTATAGATCTGAATGAATACACCATGGTTGTAACAGACTTAATAAAAACAGTAGGAGCCGAAAGTGTCCTCACAAAATCATTCATAGCCTTCCCCAACCAGAAGCCCTGGATGAACCATGAGATCCGCAATTTGCTGAGGGTACCTGGCCAAGTACAAAAGACATGCGCTGATCAACTGGCCAGAGTGTTCACTGAGATCTTTAACCTTCCACTTAGGCAGACTGAAGTACCTACCTGCTTTAAGCAGGCTTCAACTGTACTGGTGACCAAAAAGAACATGGTAACCTGACTATCGTCCAGTAGTACTTACTTCCACATTGATGATGTGGTTTGAGAGGTTGATGATGAAACATATCAACTCCTGCCTGAGAAGTGACTTGGATCTGCTCCTATTTGTCTACCGGACTAGGAGGTCCACAGCAGATGCCATTTCATTGGCTCTTCGCTCAATCCTGGAACATCTGGACATCAGAGAAGCATACATCATATCTTACTTTCTTCTTATAGGCATCCGTTAGTCTCGTGAGACCATGGATTTGCGCCTTGGAAGTTTTCTAGGGCGCAGGCCTGGGCAAGGTTGTATGGAAGACCGGCAGTTGCCCATGCTGCAAGTCTCCCCTCTCTATGCCACCAATGTTGTCCAAGGGAAGGACACTAGGGCCGATACAGCTTGGCACTGGTGTTGTCGCAGAGCAATGTGTAGTTAAGTGCCTTGCTCAAGGACACAACACGCTGCCTCAGTTGAGGCTCAAACTAGCGACCTTCAGATCACTAGACCGACGCCTTAACCACTTGGCCACGCGCCAACACAACATACATCAGGATGCTTTTTATCCTCTATAGCTCAGCATTAATACTATTATTCCCTCAAAACTAATCAATGAGCTTCAAGACAATTGTGCAATTGGATCCTCAATTTCCTCACTTGCAGACCCTAGTTGGTTTGGATTGGCAACAACATCTCCACATTTTCCATCAACACAGGTGCACCACAAGGCTGTGTGCTTAGCCCCCTACTCTACTCATAACTGTGTTTCCACTTATAACTGTGTGGCTAAGCAGTGCTCTAAGGCCATGTTCGAATTTGCTGATGACACCACTGTCAAAGACAAATTAAAGGTGGTGACGAATTAGCGTATTGGAGGGAGATTTAAAACTGGCTGAGTGGTGCCACAACAACGTCTTACTCAATGTCATTAAGACTTAGAAGGAGAAAACTGAAGATCCATGAGCCAGTGCTCATCAGAGGTGGAGTGGGTCAGCAACTTTAAATTCCTTGATGTTATCATTTCAGAGGACCTATTCTGAGCCAGCATACGTGCAATTACGAAAAAGCACGGCAGTGCCTCTACTTCCTTAGGAGTTGACAAACTTACATAGATGTGTGATGTAGAGTATTTTGACTGGCTGCACCACAGCCTGGTATGGAAACACCAATGCTGTTGGTGTTGAATGGAAAATTCTGCATAAAGTAGTGGTTATGGCCCAGTTCACCATGGATAAACCCCTCCCCACCCTTGAGCGGCATCATCATTAGGGACCCCACCACCCAGGTCATGCTCTCTTCTCACTGCTGCCATCAGGACGGAGGCACAGGAGCCTCAGGACTCACACCTCCAGATTCAGGAACAGTTATTACCCGTCAACCATCAGGCTCTTGAACCAAAGGGAATAACTTAACTTCACTTGCTTCATCACTGAACTGTCCCCACAACCTATGGACTCACTTTCAAGGACTCTTCATCTCATGTTCCTGATATTTATTAATATTATTTTTTACTTCTTTCTGTATATGCACAGTTGATTGTCTTTTGCACATTGGTTGCATGCGATCGCACCTGGTTGGTGCAATTGTTCATCGATTCTATTATGGCTATTAGACTTATTGAGTATGCCTACAAGAAATTGAATCTCAGGGTTGCATATGATGACATTTATGTACTTTGATAATAAATCTACTTAGAACTTTGAAACTGTTTTAAAGTTCATGATGACAATAGGCGCACGATGTAGAGACAATGTTTGGTCTTCCTTCCTCAAGGGCACCAGCCATCCAGACCATGCTCTCTTCTCCCTGCTGCCATCAGGGGGGAGGTACAGGAGTCTTCAGTCCCACATCACTAGCTTAACGAACAATTATTACCCTTCAGCCATTAGGCTCTTGAACCAAGGTGGATAACTTCTCTCACCTTAACTCTAAACTGATTCCACAACCTGTGGACTTACTTTAAGGACACTGCAACTCGTGTGCTCAGTTTTATTTATTTATTTTTGTATTAGCACAGTTTGCCTTCTTTTGCACATTTTTGTCTGCTGTCCGTGTGTAATTTATATTTATTTATTTATTTATTTAGCAATACAGCACGAAATTGGCTCTTCCTACCCTTCAAGCTTTGGCACCCCAGCAATCCTCAACAATCCTGATTTAACCCTAACCTAATCACAGGACAATTACAATGACCATTTAACCTACCCATTACATCTCTGGGCTGTGGGAGGAAACTGGAATACCTGGGGCAAACCCCTGCATTCCACAGGGACTCTTTACAGAAGGCGCCAGAAAGGAACTTTGAACCCTGATACCTCGAACTGTAAGAGCATTGCGCTAACCACGACAGTGTCGTGGCTCCCCCACGGCAAGTTCCTGTGCTGTGACTCAATAATGGATTAGAATGGGTGCCAGTAGTAAGACCATAAGACATAAAAGCAGAATTAGGCCATTCAGCCCATCAAGTCTGCTCCGCAATTCCATTATGCCTGATCCTGAATCCCACTCAACCCTACACACCCACCTCCTTGCCATATCCATTGATGCCCTGACCAATCAGGAAACTGTCAACTTCTGCCTTAAATATACCCACAGACTTGGCCTCCACCACATTCTGTGGCAGAGCATTCCACAGGTGCACTACTCACTGGTTAAAAAAATTCCTCCTTACATCTGGTCTAAAAGGTCTCCCCATAATTTTGAGGCTATACCCTCTAGTTCTGGACACCCACACCATAGGAAACATCCTCTCCACATCCACCCTATCTAGTCCTTTCAACATTTGGTAGGATTCAAAGAAATTCCCCACATTCTTCTAAATTCCAGTGAGTACAGGCCCAAAGCTGCCAAAAGTTCCTCGTATGTTAACTGCTTCATTCTCGGAATCACCCTTGTGAACCTGCTCAGTTTGTTGTGTCACAGTTGTTCATGAAAAATGAATAAATAAGAATCCTGTTTTTAGGGACACAGTAGCTGATGTCAGGATTGAACTCGGAACCCCAGAACTGTAAAGGCATCATGCTAACTGCTACACTACCATGGCAATTTCACTGATTCCATTGTGTTTCTTTATGTCTGCTATAAATGCCCACAAGAAAATGAATCACAATGTACATATATAGTAACATATGCATGCTTTGATAATACATTAGAACTTTGATGCAGGAGATTCTGTAGAAGCTGGAAACCCTAAGGGACACACACCAACAAAATGCTGGAGGAATTCAGCGTGTCAAGTGCATCTATGAAGTGGAATAAACTGTCGAGGTTTCGGACCGAATCCCTTTGTCAGGGCTGGAAAGGAAGGGGGCTAAAGCTAGAATAAGAAGGTGGGGAAGGGTGTTCCTCCACCACTTTGTGTGTGTCACACTTGATGTATGCCAGATGCTTTGACATTGAGAATAATCACAAATCACGAGCATAGGTCATTTGGTGACTGAATTGATGTTTTTACACACATGCATTGGCTTTTTTGGCAAGTGTACAATGTTCTGTCAGAAGATGAGAAAATTACAAAACTTATTTATACACCAGATTTAATCTGTAATATTACTATTTGATCCTTTGCTAAATGTCTCTTTGATAATGGTATTAGTGAAAGAGGTTCCATTATGTTGTAATGTAGGAATTATGGTCTTAACGTTCAAAATTGAGGACTATTGAGTTCATTCATTCAGGGTCTGATTTTATACAGTACAGGCTCTGGGGTTTAATGTTGTAGAACTATCAAGCTACTTATTTAGCTTGCATTGTCTGAACTTTGCTTTTAACAAGATAAATTATAAATTGAATCTTGCAATATTAACGACATTATGGAATCATAGTTCAGAAAGAGGCCATATGAGAAATGAAAACGTCATACTTTATGACATCTGACAATTATTTTGCAAATTTCACATGCAAAGACCTGAGAAGTAGAGGATGAAAAATTCAGGTCAGTTACCCATTCCACATGTAACACTACTCCGGCTGCTCCAGGCTCCATATCTGTGAGCTTCACAACAATTTGCCCCACTGTGTGATGAACTGACACTAAGGCTATGGGCCTAGTCCGGCTGCTCTGAGCTTCGGGTCTATGGACTCAATTTTGTCCTAAATGCTGTTGCTTCCTTTTATTATTTGCACGATTTGTCTGTCTGCCTTTCTTTATTTCTTTCTTTCTCTCCCTCTCCCTCTCTCCCTCCCTCTCTCCTTTCCTCTCTCCCTCTCTCTCCCAACCCTCCCCCCTCTCTCTCCCCTCTCCCCCTCTCCCTCCACTTTGGGCATTTGTTAGTCTATTTTGAAATTAGGTTCTTTCAGATTTCTTGTTTTGTGGCTGCCTGCAAGCAGACAAATCTCAAGTTTGTATAATTTATACATACTTTGATAAGAAATGTATTTTGAACTTTGATCTTTTTGAATCCTTTTATACTAATAATTTTGTGAAGTCAAATAACTCCCTGGGCAGAAAACTAGCATATATGTTTAAATACCCAATGTGCTGGAGGAGCTCATCAGGAGAGGCAGCATCTACGGATAGGAATAAACAGTCGACATTTCAGGCTGAGACCCTTCAGTAGGACACATGCATCATAGCATGTGTCTATGATGTATGTTTAATTTCTACCTTAGACGTAAAGTAATAATTAAAAATAAATGCATCTATTAAAATATGCATAAATATATATTCTTGGCTGAGGCTTGTGAGTAGTTTTACTCCATGACCTATTAAGTTGGTTGATGGAGTATTGTCTGTTAAAAGTAATATCATGTTGTCTGTGCTTTAATATCCAAAATATGTGTCCCTTGGTTTCCACTAATCATTGTCCAATAGAAACCTCCAATTTATTCATTTAATTTTTGGGTTTTTTTTTGCAACTCAGTCACTTTAATTACATATTTTGGTCTTTAGAATATAACATTATCAAAAAAACTTCATTTGTTCACAGTATTTGAAGGGCATATAATGTTTGTGATAATCAGCTAGGAACATTTGAGGTATATTCATATTGACAAAACCTGTGAATTGTCAGTACTCACAAATGAAGGCAATCTCCATTTGCCTCATCACTGACTTTTATAATTGACCAGTATGGCATAAAACACTGGGATACTCTGGCCTTTGTATAATAATGTAAATTTTAACAATGGAAATGAAGCTGGCAGGAGGTGTAAAGCAATTTGCTAATTCACTCTTGTCCATTGTACAAAGTCAGAATTATCACCTCAGGGGTGGAATTTTATTTGTGGTCGATATCTTTATTCTGTGGTAAAATGGGTGTTTTTGAATATGTGGCATTTAAATTTGCAAACATATCTGCAGGCATTAACCAACACTGGTAGCTGCATTACTACCTTTTAAAGGCATTTAAATGATGTTCTGGGTCATATCAATGGTCTTTGTGAAAGTCTCATCAAGATGGAGTTCTTCAGTTGCAGGGTTTCTACAGATGAGTTCGATCAGATTTTCCTCTGCAACATTTAAAATAAAACACATCTATTAGGTGTTTGACCCACAATGGACGAGAGTCTTTGGAGGATTATGGTGTTTTTGTCATAGGATCCAGTCGTAGGATAAGAAGATGGTGAGTGTATCATGACCTAACATGAGAGGAAATTTGTTTTGAGGTTCTTGAAGCAAAGAATTGAAAGGAACTGGACAGAGTAACACACACAAATGCAGGAGGAACTCAGGAGGTTAGGCAGCATCTATAGAAAGGAATAGAGAGTTGACGTTTCAGGCTGAGACCCTTCATCAGGACTAGAAAGAAAGGGAGAAGTAGCCAGAATAAGAAGGTCGGGCGGAGGGGAGGCAGTACAAGCTGGAAGGTGAGAGGTGAAGCCAGGTGGACTATGCAAAAAGGAGAATGAGGAAAGGCACCAGTGGGAGATGATAGGCAGGTAAGGAAACGAGAAGAGGTGAGAGGGGAGCCAGAATGGGGAATGAAAGAAGAGAGAAGTGGGAGGTGGAGAAATTACCAGGTTTGAGAAATTTATGTTCATGCCGTCAGATTGGAGGCTACCCAGAGGGAATATGAGGTGTTGCTCTTCCGACCTGAGAGTAGTCTCATCTTGACAGTAGAAGCATGGACTGACATGTTGGAATGGGAATGGGGATTTGAAAGGAAATTGACATTGAGTTGTTGGAGGTAGGTAATGTTACAAGAAAGGAGCCAACGTCACTAGGAGAGGAATGAGAAGTAGGAGATAATTTACTTATTGATCATTTTAATTCCTAAAAATGTATTTGAATTATATATTTGTTTTCTATTAAATCAGCAAAAGAGTAGATTGGATAACCCACTTTTTAGGTGAATTTAAAAAGGCTTTACCTCTGGAGAGATAAATTTGTGTAGAAATTCCACCATCATTTCTCAAAACTCTTCAGCAAATAGATCTTTATCAAACACTCTCCCAGGGAATTAAAGTAAGCATTTAGATAAAAATTGGAATTTTACGGTCATCTGTTTAAACCTTAACATTTTATGAAAGTCGAGTGAAGCAAGCATTCTTGTACATTGAAGCATTTCTGTGTCATTGTTGTCTAATAAGCATAATAATAATTTGAAATGCCATATCAAGATTTTGTATAATTTTCACCAATGCATTTTAAAAATAAAATCTATTATTACATGTAGAATTACTGCCTTTTAAAGTAAATAAACAAATACAATGTTCGCCGTTGAGACACAAAATATTAACTGACAGTTTTGTGTAATTGTTTTTGAACATTAGAACTGTCAGACATCCTAACTACACTTGAAGTATTTTGGACAATAGCACTGTTGATAGTAATGCTGGCAATTTCCGTGTTTTGTAGGTCACCGCCAGAGGATTTAGCCCATTGTTACAGTTTGCCTACACTGCTAAGCTATTACTCAGCAGAGACAACATTCAAGAGGTCATGCATTGTGCTCAAGTCCTGCACATGCATAACCTGGAGGACTCCTGCTTCCGTTTCCTTGAAGCTCAGCTCTTTAATGAGAAAGATGGCTTTATCTTTTACACCAAAATGTCAACTTTCCAGCAGTCCGATGAACAAGAAGACGGGAACTCTGAAGGCGAGGAAGAGCACATGCAGTCTGAGACCCATAAGATCACCTGTTCAAAGGAAATAATGTGTGATGAGACACTTGGATGTGAGACATCTCCAAGGTTATCTGAGAAGGAACCGGCTGTGATATCCATTCCCGTGACATCGAGTGATGATATGGGACGCTGCCCAAAATACAGGAAATATCAACTGGCCTGCACAAAGCATATCAATAGCACACCACATACTAGTACCTCAGGTTTTCAAAGCACATTTAGAGAAGACCGCTCAGTCCATGCCCAAACCCAAGGATACAGCAAGGCACAGATAAAAATCGAACCACAGGCATCAGAAACCGCCGGAGAAAAGCATTTATCTGGAGTTGAATCCAATGCAATGGATCATGCTATCATGGAGAAGGAAATGGATCTTAAACAATTGAGTCCAATGTGTGTTGATAGACCTTCCAGTAAAACACCCCCTTGTTCGAGATTCACAAAAAAGACTGATATGGAATCTACTGAGAGACAAAGTCCACTGCAACAAGCCTTCAACACCAGAACATCTTGTTCCCTTGAAGAGGGAATGACTCAGGGTGACCTCAAAACAGAATACAGGCCTTACAGTGTGAACTCTGGACTATCTTGCACTCCGCAAAAAGATTGCAGTAGCTTTATTGCTGCACCATCTTGTGAAGTGATTTGCAAGCAAGAACTGGAGTCAGATAGAAAGAGTGTAATATTTTCTTCGGGTACCTTGGACGCTCCTGCTGCACATTCATATCCCGGTGGGAGTTCACTAGAAAGCGAGCTCACTGAACATGTGCCAAAGGGTTTGTGGACTGGTACCAGCCAGTCGCTCCCATGTTCACAGACTTGTCCTTCTACTGGACTTTCAGTGGAGCCTTTATTACCATTGAATTCTTGTAGAATTCGATCCACATGTAACACCAGCTGCCCAGTGCCAATTAAAGTGTGCCCCCGATCCCCTCCTTCTGAAACCAGAACCAGAACTTCAAGTTCCTGCTCTTCCTACTCTTTTCCTGAAGATGGAAGTGGTGGTTCCCCTTGCAGTTTGCCTCAGTTTGAGTTGTCCACTTCTCCCTGCTCACAAGGAACCCGCTTTCTATCTGCAGAGCAGCAAGACCTCAGCATAATGGGAGATGCAATGTACAGCCAGTGTAAGCCACCATTAAAATGTGAACAGTCCTACGTCACCAACTCAAGTGATGAATCTGGGTCATTTTCAGAAGGGGATAGTGAGTCATGCTCAACTCGAGAGAGGGGAAATGAGGTAAAGTAGCAATATTTTAATAAAATACTTCTCTGTGTGTTCATTGAACTGGGATTATCGTGCATGTACTGCCCATGTTACATGTTTATATTCATGTCATAGGGGGATAATAAGCACATTTGAATTTCTGCTATAATTAGTTCCACATCAGAGCCAGTCAGAGCAAAGTAACGTCAAGTATTGAGTGGGGAGTGGTAAAAGCGAAGGGAAAAAAATCATTGGAATGGAAATTACCCTCAATATGTTATTGTAGAAATGTGTGTTACAAAACACTTCTGGCAAACCCATGTCTCCTATGCTTTAGTGAAGACATTAACAGATTTGTTCACCTTTCAAGCAGTGTTGATGTGATAAGGTTCAGTATTCGTATCAATATTAGAACATCGAAATTTTTGTCCAGCTGCATCAGTAACAGTATTTTGATGCCACGGAGGACAGTCACATGTGGATGGTCTTTGGCCACTGACTCTAAGCTGCCAGGAACCTAGGCAAAAATAACTCCCTAAAAATATTAACCATATTTGCACAATTGCCTGTTAATTCATACATAAAGGGAGAAGATTTGTAGAATGTGTAAGGGTTGGAGTTTTAGAACAGCTTGTTGTTGAGCCCACTAGTGGATTGGCTGTGCTGGATTGGGTGTTGTGCAATGATCCGGAGGTGATAAGAGAGCTTAAAGTTAAGGAATCCTTAGGGATCAGTGATCACAATATGATCGAGTTCACATTGAAATTTGAGAGGGAAAAAATAAAATCCAATGTGTCAGTATTTCAGTGGAATAAAGGAAATTACAGTGGCATGAGAAGGGAACTGGCCAAAGTTGACTGGAAAGAGACATTTGCAGGAAGGACAGCAGAGCAGCAATGGCTGGAGTTTCTGCGAAAAATGAAGGAAGTGCAAGACAGATATATGGAGTATTGTGTGCAGTTTTGGGGTCCTTATTTTAGAAAGGATATACTGACATTGGAGAGGGTTCAGAGAAGATTCACGAGAATGATTCCAGGAATGAAAGGGTTACTGTATGAGGAACGTCTGGCAGCTCCTGGGCTGTATTCCCTGGAGTTCAGGTGAATGAGGGGGGATCTCATAGAAACATTTCAAATGTTAAAAGGCCTGAACAGGTTAGATATGGCAAAGTTATTTCCCATGGTAGGGGATTCTAGGACAAGAGGGCACAACTTCAGGATTGAAGGACATTTTTTTAGAACTGAGATGTGGAGAAGTTACTTTAATCAGAGGGTGGTAAATCTGTGGAATTTGTTGCCATGAGCGGCTGTGGAAGCCAAGTCATTGGGTATATTTAAGGCAGAGGTAGATAGGTTCTTGATTTGCTAGGGAATCAAAGGGTATGGTGTGAAAGGAGGGGAGTGGGGATGACTGGAAGAATTGGATCAGCCCATGATTGATGGCGTAGCAGACTCTATGGGCCGAATGGCCTATTCCTGCTCCTATATCTTATGGTCTTATAAAAGAATTTGGTGCACCAGAATTGGTTTTCAATTCGTTTTGAAATTACCATATAGTGCATTACACAGTATTCCAGGAGCTAGGCACACTATGTTTGCAGAGAAAGTTCCAAGAGGTTTATCTAAGCTCACTGAGGTTTACTCTCCTCTGCGCTGTAACTACCAGGCTCCCAGACCGGCTGCAGTGACGATTGGCTTCACGCCTGTGAACTCATGGTCCTGGATTTGCGTTCTGAATGTTACGCGCTTACTTTTTATTGTTTGCGCAATTTGTTCTCTTTGTTTTGCACTTTGGGTCTTTTTTAATGAGTTCTAATGCGTTTCTTTGTTTAGTGGCTGCTTGTAAGGAGACGAATCTCAAGGCTGTATATGGTTTACATTGATAATAAATGTCCTTTGAACTTTGAATTACATGTGAGCCTATAGATACTGACAATAGCAATACATATATCACGTGCATAATTTTATTGTACTTGCCCTGGTAACTTGATATTGATTGATATTTTTACGTGTTTAAAAAAAGCATAACAAAGTTCTTTTATTTAGAACATTTTATATAGCAAAATACCCTGAAGTGAAGTGTACTTCATTAAATTTGCAATTTTTGTAGACTGAAGGTCTGATTGCAAATCCAGTACTTCTGAAAAACAGTTTTTGCTATCTTGTACAGTGTTGTCTATTCAGGCTTCAGCAAAACCTTCGACAAGGTCCCACATGGTAAGGTGGTCTTACCTACAGTCCACAAACAATGCTCATATCTTAATGACATTGAGTGTGAGGTTGTTGATGCGACACCACTCAACCGGCGGATCTGTCTCAACCAGCCGCCTTGTGGCTGTCTGGGACATGGTCTACTGTTCTATAAGTGGAACCAAGCTCCCATGAACAGTGACTGCTTTGGGGCCACAGATAGATATGACAGTGGCCTGTCATATTACTACACAGATGGTTTTTGTTATGCTTTAAAGCACCAGCTGTAAGATCGGAGTTCAGTACCTACCACTCTTTAAGTTCTCCCCATGATCACATGCATTTCCTTCAGGTGCTCTGGTTTCCTCCCACATATGAGTTAGGCTTAGTAAGTTATGGGTGTGCTATGAGGCACAGGAAGCATGGTGACACTTGCAGGCTGCCCCCAGCACATCCTGGGCTGTGTTGGACATTGACGCAAACAACACATTCCATTGGATCAACACACACAAAATGCTGGAGGAAGGCAGCATCTATGGAAAGGAATAAACAATCAACATTTCGGGCTGAAACCCTTCTTTGGGACTGAGAATGAAAAAGGAAGGTGCCTGAATAAAAAAGTAGGGGTGGGGGGGGGAGGAGAAGGAATCTAGCTGAAAGATGATAGGTGAAGCCAGGTGTGTGGGAAAGGTTAAGGGCTGAAGAAGAAAGGATCTGATAGGAGGGGAGAGTGGACAGTGGGAGAAAGGGGAAGAAGGAGGGGACCCGTGGGGGAAATAATTGGCAGGTGAGAAGAGGTGAAAGAACATAGAAATTTACAGCACATTACAGGCCCTTTGTCCTATAATGTTGTGCCAACCACATAACCTAAAGATCAGAGTAGAGAATGGGGGTCGGGGGAGAAATTTGTTCACCGGAGTGAGAAAGCAATATTGATACCATCTGGTTGGAAGGTATCTAGACAGAATATAAGATGTTGCTCCTCCACCTTGTGGATGGTCTCATCTTGGCACGAGGAGGCCATGAACAAACATGTCGGAACTGGATGTTTCAATGTGCTTGTCATAAATAATTCTTTAAAATTGTGACCTGTTGTGAAGCAATGGACAAATACAGCTCCTTTGAATAGCACTGTTTGCACAGAATATGATTGTGAACGGAGATCAGGGTGATAGCTTCAAATGACAACATACCCAAAATTGGTTCTACATAGCGTTTGCATAAGAATTGGACAATCCCAAGACCACTATGTGAAAAATATCTGGAAAAAAAAGTTACTTATTCCCCAGTTTATCATTGACATCTGCTCTTCTGTAAAAGGTAGTATTTTTGACAGTGGCACAGTGAATAAAACCTGTTGTAATATTGCTGCTACTATCTGCTGTTTGGCAATTAGATTGTAAATTGTCAAAGCAGAATGAACATCCCTAATCTGTCAGATAATAGTACAATGATCTTTGTTGTAGGTGTTTAATGGATGGAACCCTCATGTAGGGCAGAGCACTAAACGAAAGCCTGAATTTTTTTGAAATTGCATATGTGCATTTTTTACCAAGCTAGTCATTATTTCTGCTGAACTATAAATAAATACAGTGCATGTCAATAGGCTGAAGAAGGAGAATGAGGTTAAAAATAGCAGCATGTTAGACTGAAAACAATAGATTGTAGAGGAGGGAGGAAACTGTCAGTAAGTGGGCAGGGCCTAATGGGGATTGTTTTTTTCTGAATTTTACATAATTATAGAACAATACAGCACAGTACAGGCCCTTCGGCCCTTTAACATACTGCAAGACCAATCTAACACTTCCCTCCCACATATAGAAGACCTCCGTTTTTACTTCATCCATGTGCCTATCTAAGAGTCTTTTAAATGTCCCTAATGTATCTGCTTCTGCCACCACCCCAGCAGCGAGTTCCATGCACTTACCACTCTATGTAAATAAACCCTACATCTGACATTCTCCCATACTTCCCTCACAATACCTTAAAATTAAGTACCCTCATAGCCATTTCAGTCCTGGAAAAAAGCCTCTGACTGTCCACTTAGTCTATGCCTTTTATCATCCTGTACACCAAATCTTATAATATAGATTTACAAATAATTGATCTAGTCATCAGCACTTCATCCTGCCTTCCCCCAATCTCACATCTTACCCCTCACCTGGCTTCACCTGTCACCTGCCAGCATGTACTCCTTCCCCTCTCCCACCTTCTTGTTCTTGCTTCTTCCCCGCTTCCTTTCCAGTCCTGGCCAGAAACGTTGACTGTTCATTCCTCTCGATAGATGCTGTCTGACCTGCTGAGTTCCTCCAGCATTTTGTGTGTGTTACACTAATGTTTAATTAATTATTGAAATTTTCAGTTTACGTTGACTGGATATAGCACACATGAATGGCATTGTTCACACAGAATAAGACTCTGAATTTAGATTAGGGTGTCAGCATGAATTGTCAACATACTTAAAGTGAGTTATACAGATTGTCTGCTTTGGTGGTTCTCCTTTATATCTGACAATGACAGAAACCCTGTGTTGGAGAGTTTTTTAAGTTTTAGCGTTGCACTGGGGGCAGTTCCACTCTCTTGACCTCAGAAGTCTGGGTCCAGTGGAACGAACAAGAGTCACAACCGGGGGTGTCCTTTGGTTTTAGTGGATGACCATGGTAGCTTCTGTGTCTTGTCATGCCCTTTGCTCTCCAAGGAGCGTTGCAGAACCACCTTCCCAGTTGTTGGATCTCATCCGCCCAGTCCACCGGAGCTGACTTCCCATGGTAGGACAGGCATGTCCCTTTCTCACCAGGGTACGAGGCTGCTGACTACCCTCACCTGGTCTAGCCCACATGTCGATGTGGTGTACTGGGGTGTGGCCACTTTCACATGCAAACAGCTACCTGAGTCCACAGGAGAGAGCTGAGTGAGCTGCCCCAGAATGGACATGACAAGCCCGTTCACCAGAGGCGTGACCCTTTCCTGGACACCCCATATAGCCCAGATTCTACAGATTGTAGATTCCTGGTAAATACCGAATTGTGTTGGAAGCCATATATTAACAACACAAACTGGTAAGTTTCGTTATTGGAGATAAAGTATTTCAGCCTTTTGTTATAAAATATTTATATTAATTGCATTAAATCTTTCTAAACCAGTTTGGCTTATAAGAGAAAATGCTTTGTCATAACTTACCTCATGATATCTAACAACGAGATGCAGTAATTCCATGTTTTGGAAGCAGTTAATGACCTGACAGTTCAGAATCAAAGTGGATTCATCTTGAAATGTCCCTGTGCTTTACAGTTTAAGAAATTTTGGCCAAGAGCTGCTTGCTGAGTTATTTTGGCTCCTGGTTCTTTATTTATATTGAAGTTGTATTTGAACCAAAATATCATGTACATTAATAAATTTGGCTGCAGGCATTGAGCTAAAATTCCTGTCCTGTATAGAAGGACAGAAGCAGATTAATGCTGATTTGCAGCCAGCTATGAAAGTATTGCTGTTTTTTTCCAATCTGGTTGTCATTAATTGTTCACATTAATCTTTATTTCCATTCTAAATCAGGTTTCTAAAGTTTATGACTCATCGTACCATAATGGGAGACGTATCAGAAAAACATCTCCCGAGCAGAAACCAGTGATTTCTAAACAGTGGAATTCATCATTGCCAAAGTGAGAACTCACAAATAACCTGAAGCTTCAGGAAAAAAAACTACAATTTTCCATTTTAACAGAAATTTTGGAGAGGTCTATATAAGCATATAAGGGAGTGGATTATACAGGAGCAGAGAGCAACCTGGAGTCACTGCCCTGAGCCAACACCTTTTACATGGTCAGAGTGAGCCTGTTTCAGTCCATATCCTGCAGTTCAGTGACCTCTCCCTCATGGTGACTGTTCAGTAGTTAATATCAGAGAATGTATACAATATACAGCCTGACAGTCTTGCTCTTCACAGACATCCACGAAAACAGAAGAGTACCCCAAAGAATGAGTGAGAGAACCCCAAAGCCCCCTACTCCCCCCTCCCACGCACGAGCAGCAGCAGAGCAATTACCCTCCCCCTCCCCCACTTACTTCAGCAAAAAAAAAGCATCAGCGCCATCCACTCATAAAGCAAGCAGTAGCAAAGCCCCAAGAACGACCATGATCTCTAGTACAGCAAAAGCTAATTGTTCGTCTGATAATTCGACCTGCCACAGGCTTTCTCTCTCCCTAGTAAAGGGTAGAGACACTTTTTTCAGATGAGCTCAAAGAAGCTGCTCTCCAAGGCCGTCATAGCTCCGCCAAGTAAAACTAAAACTAGAGCCTGGCCTCTAATAAATCCTTTTCCTTCAATTAGGATAGTTTTTAGATATCGCTCACTTACAGATAGACATCAAAAGACTATTAATGAAGAATATCACACACAAAATACTGGAGGAACTCAGCAGGTCAGGCAGCGTCTGTGAAGGGGAATAAACAGTCAGCATTTCGGCTAAGACCCTTAATCAGGACTGGATAGGAAGGAGGAAGTCCCTTCCTTTCCAGTCCTGATAAAGGGTCTCGGCCTGAAATGTCAACTGTTCATTCCCTTTCATAGTCATAATCATACTTTATTGATCCTGGGCTAAATTGGTTTTCATTACAGTTGCACCATAAATAATTAAATAGTAATAAAACCATAAATAGTTAAATAGTAATATGTAAATTATGCCAGGACCAGCCTATTGGCTCAGGGTGTCTGACCCTCCAAGGGAGGAGTTGTAAAGTTTGATGGCCACAGGCAGGAATGACTTCCTATGACGCTCTGTGTTGCATCTCGGTGGAATGAGTCTCTGGCTGAATGTACTCCTGTGCCCACCCAGTACATTATGTAGTGGATGGGAGACATTGACCAAGATGGCATGCAACTTAGACAGCATCCTCTTTTCAGACACCACCGTGAGAGAGTCCAGTTCCATCCCCACAACATCACTGGCCTTACGAATGAGTTTGTTGATTCTGTTGGTGTCTGCTACCCTCAGCCTGCTGCCCCAGCACACAACAGCAAACATGATCGCACTGGCCACCACAGACTCGTAGAACATCCTCAGCATATACTGTATACTACCTGACCCGCTGACTTCCTCCAGCATTGTGTGTGTTACTCTGGATTTGCAGCATCTGCAGAATCTCTTGTGTTTATGAAGTTGAAGAACATTTTTTTTAACATGTAAAGAAATTGAGTTCAAAAATGCACTTTTAATTAAGAACATTAACCTTAAACAAAATGTCTTAACTCATAACATACTCCTTATCCCTTAAAATAAAGGGCATCTCTAAATCCTGCTCCAAATTTGTTATTATGTTCTAGGCTTTCATGTGTCACTAGACATGTATGAAAACTGGGATTTACCACCACTGAAGCCGTTGAACCCCGGATCATACCAGCAACATTCAGAGATCTAGGCTCGGTGAATGTTTAATTAGAGAAGGACAAAAAAGTTCAAAGTAAATTTTATTATCGAGGTACATATATGTTACCACATACAACCCTGGAATTCATTTTCCTGCGGGCATACTCAGCAAATCCATAGAATAGTAACTATAACAGGAGCAATTAAAAATCAACCAGAGTGCAGAAGACAACAAACTGTGTAAATACAAATATGAATAAATGGCATTAAATAACGAGAGCGTGAAATAACAAGTTAAAATGAGATTATTGGTTGTGGGAACATCTCAGTAGGTTTTTGTTCAAGAGCCTGATAGTTGAGGGATAGTAACTGTTCTAGAACCTTCCTCGTTCTGCACTCCATTGATACCTATTTCTGTGCCTCATTTTTTTAATTCTCTATCTCCAAAGGTTAAACAAAAAATCTAGTATACACAATGGCCTCATAGATCTCTCAAATAAACATGAAAATTTCATGTTGCTGAGCTGAGCAATTATTCTCATTCTTTTATGACATGTTAATTTTATAGCTACTTTTCCTAGTACTCACTGATCTCCTAGTGGCCAACCATTTTAATTTCACTTCCATGCCGATATGTCAATCCATGGCCTCCTGTACTGCCGCAATGAGGCTGCACTCAGGTTGGAGGAACAACACCTTATATTCTGTCTGGGTAGCCCCCAACATGATAGCATGAACATTGATTTTGCGGACTTCCAGTAATGGCCCCCTCTGCCCCTCTCCTTCACCATTCCCCATCTCCTTTTCCCTCTCTCATCTTATCCCCTTGCCTGCCCATCACCTCCCTCTGGTGCATCTCCCCCTTCTACTTTCTTCCATGGCCTTCTGTCATCTCCTATCAGACTCCCCCCTACTCCAGCCCTGTATCTCTTTCACCAATCAACTTCTCAGCTCTTTACTTCATCCCTCCCCCTCCCAGTTTCACCTAGCACCTTGTGTTTCTCCTTCCCCTCCCACACCTTTTAAATCTACTCCTCATCTTTTTAATCCCGTCCTGCCAAAGGGTCTCGGACTGAACCGTCGACTGTACCTTTTTCTATAGATGCTGCCTGGTTTGCAGAGTTCCTCCAGCATTTTGTGTGTTACTCATTGATGCCTTTGTTAAGAGCACCAGGATGAAACTCCTCACAAGTGTGGAACTCATTCAGTGCTTGAAAAGTCACATCTTCGGAGCTAGGGACAAGCTACACTTATGGGTACACTTAAGGTTTTTGCAAGCTAAGGCACAACAGTGCTCTAGTTTATCTACATTGTTCTGTCAGCTTACTCTCTTGACAGTTCTCCAATAAATAATTCATGGCCTTCCAGACAGATATATCAAATTAATGGCACAAGTTTTTAATCACTACAACATAGAAACATGGAAAATCTACAGCACATTACAGGCCCTTGGGCCCATAATGTTGTGCTGACCATGTAACCTACTCTAGAAGCTGCCCAGAATTTCCCTTCCGCCCTCTATTTATAATAGAAAGAGAATATAACTCTCTATTTTCTAAGCTCCATATACCTATCTAAGAGTCTCTTAAAAAGAGCCTATTGTATCCGCTTCTACCACCTTTGTTGGTACATTCCACGCACCTACCACTCTCTGTGTGAAAATCTTGCCTTTGACATCCCCCTTATACCTACTTCCAAGCACCTTAAAACTATGCCCCCTCATGTTAGCCGTTTCAGCCCTGGGAAAAAGCCACTGGCTATCCACACAATCAATGCCTCTCATCATCTTATATACCTCTGTAAGGTCATTTCTCATCCTCTGTCGCTTCAAGGAGAAAAGGCCAAGTTCACACAATCTATTCTCATAAGACATGCTCTCCAATCCAGGCAACATCCTAGTAAATCTCCTCTGCACTCTCTGTATAGCATCTGCATCCTTCCTGTAATGAAGTGACCAGAACTGAACACAGTACTCCAAGTGGGGTCTAAATAAGGTCTTATATAGCTGTAACATACCTCACACCTCTTGAACTCAATCCCACGGTTGATGGATGCCAACACACCATACGCCTTCTTAACAACTCTGTCAACCTGCACAGCAGCTTTGAGTGTCCTATGGACATGCACCCCAAGATCTCGCAGATCCTCCACACTGCCAAGAGTCTTACTATTAATATTATATTCTGTCTTCAAATTTGACCTACCGAAATAAACCCCTTCACACTTGTCTGGGTTGAAGTCCATCTGCCACTTCTCAGTCCAGTTCTGCATCCTATCGATGTCCTGCTATAACCTCTGACAACCATCCAGACTATCCGCAACACCTCAATTTTTGTATCATCAGCAAACTTACTAACTCACCCTTCTACTTCCTCATCCAGGTTGTTTATAAAAATATAAAAATATTTATTAAAAAAAAAGGAGGGGTCCCAGAACAGATCCCCACAGAACACCGCTGGTCACCGTCCTCCTTGCAGAATATGACCTGTCTACAACCACTCTTTGACTTCTGTGCTCAAGCCAATTCTGGATCCACAATGCAAGATCTCCTTGGATCCCATGCCTCATTACTTTCTGAATGAACCTCACATGGGGAACCTTATCAAATGCCTTACTGAAATCCATAGACACTACATCCTCTGCTCTACCTTCATCAATGTGTTTTGTTACATCCTCAAAGAATTCAATTAGGTTCGTAAGGCATGATCTGCCCTTGACAAAGCCCTACTGACTATCCCTAATCAGATTATGTCTCTACAAATGCTCATAAATCCTGCTTCTCAGGATCTTCTCCAACAACTTGCCCTCCACTGAAATAAGACTCACTGCAAGATCTGCAAAATCTTCTCTACTAAAGATCTTACATGTCAGTCCATGAGATGAGGGGTCCAGAGTGGAGGAGCAACACCTTATATTTCGTCTGAGTAGATTCCAACCTGGTGGCATGAATATCAATTTCTCCTTCCAGTAAAATATTTTTTCCCTTCCCCTCCCCTCTTCTCTGATTCCTCACTCTTGTCTTCTTATCTCTTCTCATCTTCCTATCATCTCCCCCTGGGTCTCCCCCTCCTTCCCTTTCTCCTCTAGTCCACTGGGCTCTTCTCACAGATTCCTTCCTCTCCAGCCCCTTATTTTTCCTTCTCACCTGGCATCACTTATCACCTTCTAGCCATCCTCCTTCCCCTCCCTTCACCTTTTTATTTTGGCATCTTCCCCCTTCCTTTCCAGTGCTAAAGAAGGGTCTTGGCTGGAAACGTCGACTCAGCATTCATTTTCGTAGATGCTGCTTGACCTGCTTTGTTCCTCCAGCATTTTCTCTGTGTGTTGCTATAGATTCACTGCATGTTTCAATGTGCTTGTGACAAATGAAGCTAATCTTTACCTTTCGTGTTGATTGAAACCTGCAGTAACAAAAGTGTCTCAGCCTGAATGCTACACCCTGTTCAAATTCAAATCTAATTTGTAATGAAGAATAATGGTACTCAGATTTATAGGTTCTATCTCTTACAACAAGTTCCAAACATGCCCAGAGAGTAATTACAAATGCAGAAAATGAATTTGACTGTTTTGTTTGAGATATGAATAAATTCTCCAAGACATTCAATGGCATTATAGAAACATAGAAACATAGAAAATAGGTGCAGGAGTAGGCCATTCGGCCCTTCGAGCCTGCACCGCCATTTATTATGATCATGGCTGATCATCCAACTCAGAACCCAGCCTTCCCTCCATACCCCGTGACCCCTGTAGCCACAAGGGCCATATCTAACTTCCTTTTAAACATAGCTAATGAACTGGCCTCAACAGTTTGCTGTGGCAGAGAATTCCACAGATTCACCACTCTCTGTGTGAAGAAGTTTTTCCTAACGTCGGTCCTAAAAGGCTTCCCCTCTATCCTCAAACTGTGACCCCTCGTTCTAGACCTCCCCAACATCGGGAACAATCTTCCCGCATCTAGCCTGTCCAATCCCTTTAGGATCTTATACGTTTCAATCAGATCCCCCCTCAATCTTCTAAATTCCAACGAGTACAAGCCCAGTTCATCCAGTCTTTCTTCATTATGTTCACTGGCATTTAAAAACTCATGCATATTGTGTTTCCTTCCTTCCTTGCTTCCTTCATAAACTGAATCATAAAATAGTTTTCCATTAACTGTGGAAAATTGTTCATTGTCTTACCAGAAGAAAATCGTTGCCCCTGTCAATTTGTAGTAAGTTGAGCTTTTCAACTATCACAGTTCATCCCTTACCAGATGCTTTCCATACTCTATTCCATCAAGGCTTTCAACTCGTGCTGGGGTATTTCAGCATACCCTCATTAATGGCTTAGTCCCACAGCCTTCTCTTCATTCTACACACTGAACCATGTCTGTCTTTCAGTTTTTTATTTCCTCTCTCATGTGTCTCAGAGTTCAGTTTGTGTATATTGCTCCATCAGCTCCATCATTTTCTTCCCCTTAAACTGTCTTCATTAAGTAATTTATAGCTGTCCAGCTTTATTTATATGTTGCAATTGTTCCATCAGTCAGCAGGATGTCACAACTCACAGGCACTACCAATTTATATATCGTACTTGTCAAACTGAATGCATTATTACAAGCAGAACAAATGGTACACAAGCCCTACATCTCCTCCCTCACTACCACTCAGGGCCCTAAACAGTCCTTCCAGTGAGATGACACTCCCCCTGCGAGTCTGTTGGGGTCATCTACTGGATCGGTGCTCCCAGTGTAGCCTCCTGTGTATTGGTGAGACCCAATGTAGATTGGGAGGCCGATTTGCCAAGCACATTCACTCCATCCAACACAAAGAGCGGGATCTCCCAGTGACCATCCATTTCAACTCTACTTCTCACTTCCATTCTGACATGTAGGTCTCCCCTCATACAAACTCTTCTCACTCCTGCCATCTGGCAAAAAGTACCGAAGCATTCGGGTTCTCACGACCAGACTGTGTAACAGTTTCTTCCCCCAAGCCATTAGACTCCTCAATTCCCAGAGTCTAGTCTGACACCAACTACACACACACACACACACACACACACACACACACACATACACACACACACACACACTCACACCCTCAACTGAACACCATTCCACTCCCTTTGCAATTTTTGTTCATTTCTTTCTCAATTCCTGCTAAAACATTGTTTACATTTACATTTATGTTTACATCATTTATTATTATATTGTAATTTGTCCTTGACTGTGCCTATTGTCTTGTTTATTAATTATTGTACTGTTTTGCACTGTTTTGTGCACTTTATGTAGTCCCGTGTAAGCCCAAAGGCTAATGTAGTTTTGTGTTGTTTCACGTAGTCTAGTGTAGTTTTGTGTTTTTTCAGGTAGCACCATGGTCCTGGAAGATCGTTGTTTCGTTTTTGCTGTGTACTGTACCAGCAGTTATGGTTGAAATGATAATAAAAGCGACTTGACTTGACTTCTCTGCTGCCAGGATGAGGCCACACTCGGGTTGGAGGAGCACCACCTCATATTCTGTCTGGGTAGCATCCAACCTGATTGCATGAACATCAATTTCTTGAACTTCCAGTAATGGCCCTTCCCACTCTTCTCCTTCATCATTCCCCATTCCTGTGTCCCTCTCTCACCTTATCTTCTTACCTGCCCATCATCTCCTGCTGGTTCTCCTCCCCCTGGGTGTCATCATCTGTAAAGACCTATCTTAAGCCCAACATATTGATGCAAGTACAAAGAAGATGTAACAACAGCTATATTTCACTAGGAGTATGATACTAATGACACTCGCACATTTTTACAGAGGTACCGTGGCGAGCATTGTAACTGGTTTTCTCGGGTGCTCCCATATTCAAAGGCAATGGATTAGTTAGGGTTAGTAAGTTGTGGGCTTGCTTGTTGGCGCCAGAAGCATAGTGACACTTGTAGGCTGCCCCTGCACATCCTCAAACTGTGTTGGTTGTTGACGCAAACAACACATTTCACTGTATGTTTTGATGTTTCAGTGTACATATGACAAATGAAGCTAATCTTTAATCTTTAAAAGGAAAAGATTAGCAAAGGTTAGTGCTGGTCACTTGGGCGAGAAAAAGAAACAGCAGAGAAATTAATTAATTACACAGTGCCTATCTTCACAACAGAAAGGAGAGAAGAATTCCTACATCCAGATTGAGTGAGGCGCTGCGAAAAATAGCATTCTTTAAAAAAAGATTGGAGAATTTAGCAAAGATGGAGTGTGCCTAATGGCTTGGAATTGATGGCTTGCACCCCAAGCTTTTAAAAGATTGTCATCTTCCAAGGTTTTATAAACTCTAGAATAGTTTCCAAGGGTTGGACAACAGGGACGTACAGTCAGAAAAAACTGGAAACGGACAGCAAGTTAGGCAGCGCCTGTGGAAAGAGAAGCCATCAATATTTCAAATGAGAATTCCTTCATCAAGCAAGCCAGTTGGCATGAATTAATAGTAAGGAAAATGCTAGAATCTATTCTTAACAAGGTGATAATGGAACACAAGAATATTAGAATTAAGCATGGAATTATGAAATAAAAATTATTTCTGACGTATCTTAGTTTTTGAGGCTGTGACTAGCAGAGTAAGTAAGGGTAAGCCGGTGAATGCGAGTAGTATTTGAATCATTATTCGAGGTTTCAGAGACCTTTGATGAGGAGGCTATCAGGTTAGAGTGCACTATAATCAGCATGGACTGAGGATTGCTTAATGGATTAAAAACTGTCGAGTGAGCTAATTTTAGATATGATGTTTGTGTCCACTGGGCTACAAGAATTGGTGCTGAAGCTTCAGATGTTCACAATTTGCATCAGTGTTGTGGATGTTGGGACCAAGTGTAATATATCTAATTTTGCTGGGGACACGTATCTGGGTGGTAATGTGGGTTCTGAGGAAAACGCAGAAAGACTCCAGGAGGTTTTAAGCTGGTTGGATGAATGGCAAGGATTATGGTAAATGGAACATAATTAAATAAAATGTGAGGTGTGCATTTTGTTTGAAGTAATGGAAATGCACAGTATTTTTTTTAAATGTTAAGGGACTAAAAAGTGATGGTGTTCAGACGTACTGGTGCTCCCCTTTATGTAAACCACTGGAAGTTAACACATAAGCATTGTAAGCAATTAGGAAACAAAACTTAAATCAGTCGTTTCTGCAACGGGAATGAAATGTTCGCACCTCGCTGGAATACTGCAGGGCCAAGAGAACCTACGTCTGAAATATTCTATACAGTACTGTGCAAAAGTCTTAGGCACCCTAGATTTTTTATATGGTTTCAGATTCTGTGGCTTCTACAGAGCCCTGATTTCAACATTATCGAAGCTGACTGAGATTACCTGGAGACACAGAACCAAGGGAGACAGCCAAAGTCTGCAGAAGAATTGTGGCAAGTTCTCCAAGGTGCTTGGAACATCGTACCAGCTGATTTTCTTGTAAAATTGCTCAACAGTGTACCCAAAAGAATTGATGCCGTTTTAAAGGCAAGGAGTGGTCACACCAAATATTGATTTGATTTAGTTTTTTAGTTTACTGCACTTTATAGTAATTTTTGACATTTAAAAACTTTTTGTTTCATTATTTTGAAAGCATCTTTGCTTTACAGAATTTTTTTTTACTTGTGCTTAAGAATTTTGCACAGTACTGTCTATGGTAATATAGATGAATTTGTCAGGGATGGAATGCAGCCAAGGTTCAGCAGATTATATGAAGAGATTGAGGAGATATGGATGTGCAAAGTCTGGAAAGGTGGGAGATGGTCTCACATTAACATTTGTACAGTGCATAATAGGATAACTGCGGTGTTGATGCTTTCCTCAACTGGAGGAACCTGACACACAATACTTAAATAAAGGGTTGTCCAGTCAGGACCAAGATGAGAAGAAATTTCTTTGCCCAGAGGGTGGTGAATCTTATTGCAACTATAGCAGCAGAAGTCAAACAATGGAAATTATTGTCAAAGAATGGTGATTTTTTCCAGCTTCCAGCCCATGCAGCTGACACTGGAGGACTGTCAATGTACATGGATGTGAAGGGTAAACGCTTGCAGGGTTTTTTCTCCTCGGGAGTGGCGAGACTAGAACTAAAGGTCAAAAGCTAATGATTATGATTATGAGGACACGCAGTTCCTCCTTTATTATCATTTAGTAATGAATGCATTAAGAAATGATACAATGTTTTTCCAGAATCATATCAAGGAAATACATGACAAACCGACTTAAAAACTAACAAAAACCACATAATTATAACATATAGTCACAACAGTGCAAAGCAATACTGTAATTTGATAAGAACAGACCATGGCATGGTAAAAGTCTCCAAGTCTCTCGAAAGTCCCATCATCTCACACAGACGGTGAACCTCCAGCACCGCAAACTTTCCGGTGCAGCATCCTGGAAGCATCCGACCACAGTCCAACTCCGAGTCCGTCCGAAAACTCTGAGCCTCCAACCAGCTCTCCGACACCGAGCACCGAGCACCATCTCTGCTGAGCGCTTCGACCCCAGCCCGGGCAACAGGCAATAGGCAAAGCCGAGGATTTGGGGCCTTCGTCTCCGGAGATTCTTGATCGCACAGTAGCAGCGGCAGCGAAGCGGGCATTTCAGAAGTTACTCCAGGTGTTCCGCTGTGCTTCTCACGGCTGTCTCCATCAAATCCGGATTGTGCATGGCCCCCCCTACTTACACATAATCGATATTTATTTGGAACGGCTGCGCACACTGCGTCGCGCCACCATCTTCTCCTCCCTCCCCTTAGGGTGAAAAGTAAAATATTTAAGAAGAACCTGAAGGGCAGTCTTCACACAGGGTGGTGCAAGTGTGGAATAAGCTGCCAGTGAAAGTGGCAGATGCAAGTTTATTTGTAACACTTAAGAAGTTTTGATAGCTGCATAGCTGTGGTCCAGGTGCAGGTTAATTGGACTAGGGATAAGATGGACTAGATGGGCCGAAGGGACTGTTTCTGCGCTGTAGTATTCAATGACAATGTCATACTCAAGGTTAGTTCCAATTATCCACTGAGATGAAACTATTAACATATCTAACAGCATAGGATCTACGCTTGTTCAAAATTCCAAAATCCATAAACCTCCGAGATCCAAAATTTCCTTCAGCCCTGACATGACATCACAAGTGGAAAATTCCACAAAGTGTCACAGAGGCAGACTCAGTGTCAGATACCCGACTGCAGTGGTCATCCCCCTTACAGATTTCAAAGTGATATACCCGTTGTTGACAGGATAGCCACAGGGTTACTCTGCACTGGCTCCTTAACCTGTTTCCCCTTCCTGACTGTTACCCAGTTTCCTGTGTCCTGCACCTTGGAGGTACCTACCTCTCTATATGCCCTTTCTCTCATCCCCTCAGCCTCTCAAATGATCCGAAGTTCATCCAGTTCCAGCTCCAGCTCCTTAACATAGCTTGTTAGAAGCTGCAACTGGATGCCCTTCTCACAGTTGTAGTCATCAGGGACACTGGAGGTCTCCTTGCCTTCCCACATCCTGCAAGAGGAGCATTCAATTTTCCTGCCTGGAATCTCTACTGTCCTAGCTGAGCAGATATAAAGAAGGGAAGGAAAAAGAAACTTTGCCTAGAGCTTTTCTTTTTTGCCTTCTCTGAATCAAGTCGTGAAGAGCTAAAGCCACCACTCTGATTCTGCCCACTACAACGATGTCCACTGTGACGATTGCCTCTGGACTTGCCCCTGCTTTCCTTTAATTTGCTCTTGCTAATCAATCCTAAACGCCGATTGATCACTGGTAAGAGCTCCCAATAAATTGTCACGATTCACCACTGCCTTTTTCAACTTGGTCAATGGACTTGAGTGAAATCCCCTCCTCTCAATCTTATGACGTCCGGATTCGTTGCTGGTCAGAGCTCCAAAAAAACACATGTAGTTGCATGCACTTACAGTAGAACAAAGAAATTTAATAGAATCAATGAAGCCTGCATACAAACACCGACAAGCAACCAATGTGCAAAAGAAGACAAGCTGTGCAAATAAAAAGGTAATCAATAATACTGAGAACATGGGTTGCAGAGTCCTTAAAAGTGTGTTTGTAGGTTGTAAAATCAGTTCATAATTGTCGTAAATGAAGTTATCTAAGCTGGTTCAGAAGTCTGATGGTTGTAGGGTAATGACTGTACCTGAACCTGGCAGTATGGGACCTAGGGTGTGGGCAGTTTACGTATCAGTGCCTAGACTTTGGAGCCAGATTTCAGCATTATCATGGCTGTGTCAAAGTCAGTTGCATGACCTGGAAAAGATCACCGTTCTTTGACAGTAAGTTTCATTGTTTGACTACCACTGCTGCTGTAGTTGCAGTAAAGATTAATTAGTGATTCAATTGCTGCAGAGTATAACCACAATCTATCATATCTAGTTAATATTTGGTTCTTTTCATCCCTCCGTTAGTAAGTGGGCGTGCAATGTTGTAGCTTGTTGATGCAAAACGACATACTTCGCTGTATGTTTTGATGTACAGAGGAGGCCATGAACTGACATGTTGGAATGGGAATGGGAAGTAGATTTGAAATGGGTTACACTGGGAGCTGCCACTTTTTTTGACACGGGTGCTCAGCGAAGCAGTCTCCCAATCTACATCGGCTCACCAATAACAGAAGGCCACATTGGGAGCACCCCAACTGTAGATGACCCCAACAGACTCACAGGTGAAGTGTTGCCTCAGCTGGAAGGACTGTTTCCCATTCCAACATATCAGTGCATAGCCTTCTCTATTGCTGCGATGAGGCCATACTGAGGTTGGAGGAACAGCACCTTATATTCCTTCTAGGCAGCCTCCAACCTGATGACACGTACATCGATTTCTTGAACTTCCAGTAATTGCCCCCATCCCATCCTTTACTATTCCCATTCCCATTTCCCTCTCTCACCTTATCTCCTGACCTGCCCATCGCCTCCCTTTGGTGCGCCTCCCCCTCCCTTTCTTCCATGGTCTTCTAGCCTCTCCTATGAGATTCCCCCTTCTCCGGCCCGTTATCTTGTTCACCTGTCAGCTTCCCTGCTGTTTACTTCACCCCTCCCCCTTTACTAGTTTCACCTATCTCCTATCTCCTTGTACTTCTTCTTCCCCTCCCCTAACCTTCTTATCTTTTTTTTCCAGTCATGATGAAGGGTCCAGCCCGAAACATCAACTCTTTTCTCTCTTCCACAGATGCTCCCTGGCCTGCTGAGTTCCCCCAGCATTTTGTGTGTTGCTTAGATTTCCAGCTTCTGCAGATTTTCTCATCTTTAAAGCCAACTCCTGAAGTGATTTAGTTCCCATCTTTTTCCCTCCTCAGTATAACTTGTAATAATAGCTTAAAATTTTCCAATATGTTGTCATTTTTACCTGGCTTCCAAAACCACACATTCCAGAATTTAAAATTCTGCACCACACCCTCATAGAACAGAAACTTACAGCGCATTACAGGCCCTTCTGCACACAATACTGTGCTGACCATGTAACCTATTCTAGAGACTACCTAGAATTACCCTAGCACATAGCCCTCTATTTTTCTAAGCTCAGTATACCTATCTAAGAAGGTCTTAAAAGATCCTTTTGTATCCGCTTTCCACCACCGCCGCTGGCAGTGCATTCCAGACACCCACTGCTCTCTGTGTGATAAACTTACCCCTGACATCCCCTCGGTACCTATTCCCAAACACCTTAAAACTATGCCCCCTCGTGTTAGCCAATTCAGCCCTCGGAAAAAGCCTCTGGGTATCCACACGATCAATGCCTCTCGTCATCTTATACACCTGATGAAAGGTCTCGGCCCGAAACGTTATCTCCATAGATGGTGCCTGGCCTGCTGAGTTCCTCCAGCACAACACACACTTGTGTCCCCACAGCCAAACCCAAAATATTTGCAGCTTCAAATTCATTAATGTTAACATCCATTTTAGCAGTATTTTAACAGTCTTAATAAAAGATGAGCCTGTAAATTGATGCCATATGCCTTGGCGAGAGGAGGTCTTCTTAAGTAAAGAATGGAGGTCACCTATTATATCATCAGTGCACTAACATGGTCCTCATGGCAGGACCCTGAACTTCCCACAAAGAATTTAAATCCTTTGGGTATCTGACACTTTGGAGTCTAGTAGCAAGCTCTGCTGTGGAAACTTATAAATCAGGATCAGAATCAGGTTTATTATCACCGGCAGGTGACGTGAGATTTGTTAACTTAGCAGCAGCAGTTCAATGTAATACATAATCTAGCAGAGAGTGAGAGAAAAAAAAATAAAATAAAACATAATAAATAAACAAGTAAATCAATTAAGGTATACATATATTGAATAGATTAAAAAACATGCAAAAAGCAAAAATATTGTGTATTAAAATAAGTGAGGTAGTGAACAAAGGTTTAATGTCCATTTAGAAATCAGGTGGCAGAGAGGAAGAAGCTGTTCCTGAATCACTGAGTGTGTGCGTTTGGGCTTCTGCACCTCCTACCTGATGGTAACAGTGAGAAAAGGGCATGCCCTGGGTGCTGGAGGTCCTTAATAATGGATACTGCCTTTTCTGAGACACCGCTCCCTAAAGGTGTCCTGGGTACTTTGTAGGCTAGTACCCAAGGTGGAGCTGACTAGGTTTACAACCCTCTGCAGTTTCTTTCGGTCCTGTGCTGTAGCGCTCCCCCCACCATACCAGACAGTAATGCAGCTGTCAGAATGCTCTCCACGGTACATCTGGAGAAGTTTTTGAGTGTATTTGTTGACATGCCAAATCTCTTCAAACTCCTAATGAAGTATAGCCACTGTCTTGCCTTCTTTATAACTACATTGATATTTTGGGATCAGGTTAGGTCCTTGGAGATCTTGACACCCAGGAGCTTGAAACTGCTCACTCTCTCCACTTCTGATCCCTCTATGAGGATTGGTATGTGTTCCTTTGTCTTACCCTTCCTGAAGTCCACTGACTTTTTCATCTTACTGACATTGAGTGCCAGGTTGTTGCTGCGACACCACTCCACTAGTTGGCATATCTCACTCCTGTACGTCCCGACGTCACCACCTGAGATTCTACCAACAATGGTTGTATCGTCAGCAAATTTATAGATGGTATTTGAGCTGTACCTAGCCATACAGTCGTGTGTATATAGAAAGTAGAACAGTGGGCTAAGCACACACCCCTGAGCTGCGCCAGTGTTGATCGTCAGTGAGGAGGAGATGTTATCACCAATCCGCACAGATTGTGGTCTTCCGGTTAGGAAGTCGAGGATCCAATTGCAGAAGGAGGTACAGAGGCCCAGGTTCTGCAACTTGTCAATGGGGATTGTGGGAATGATGAACTATAATGAAATGGTACAGACTTCAATATTTTAAGAGTTGATGTGTGTGCACTTTGCAGTGCAAGGTGGATGTGCCTCTATAACAGGGGTTCCTAACCTTCTTTATGCAATGGACCCCTACCATTAACTGAGGGGTCTGTGGACTCTTGGGAACCCCTGATCTATCATCCCCCAGCCTCTACTTCTCTCCCCACCCACTCACCTTCCCCCTCACCCGGTTTCTCCTGGCATCTGTCAATTTGTACTCCTTCCCTCTCCCTCCACCCACCATCTTATACTGGCTTCTTTCCCTTTCTTTTCCAGTATTGATGAAGGTCTCAGCCCAAAACTGTTTATTCCCCTCCATGGATGCTGCTTGACTTGCTGAGTTCCTCTGGTATTTTGTGTGTATTGCTCTGGATTTCCAGCATCTGTGTTTAGGATAACCAGGGATGTAGATTACTTGTTTTTGTGTCTCAGTGGATTAATACAAAAGCAGAGAAGTCATCCTAAAACTCTATAAAACATTAGTTAGGTCACACTGAGAATATTGTTTATATTTCTGGTCAGTATGATACAGGAATAATATAGAAAGAGAGAAAAGGAGATTTACGAGGATATTATCAGGACTGAAGAATTGTAGTTATGAGAAGAGTGACTTGGCTGCTGTGGTTTTCTTCAGATTGTAGGAGACAAAGAAATGTAGTTGAGGTCTATTAAGCTGTGCAGGCCTAGACAGAATAAATGGAAAAGACACAATTCCTTTAGCAGTAACTAGAAGAATATAGATTTATTTAAGTGGTAGAAGGATGGGACGGGGATGATTTAAATAAAATATTTCGCTCAGTGAACGGAGGGGTCTATAATTTATCTGCTGAGAGGGTAATGGAGGCAAAAACTCTCAGCCTGTTTAGCAAGTACTTGGATGAGCACTTTAAGAGAGCATTACAACAGGCGTGGACCAAATGGAGATCTTCTGTGCTGTAAATGTCTGATTTCATGAAATTCACTTTTTTACTGATGGTTGACTGAATGATAGAGTTCTTCCAAATAACTCTCCTGACTGTGTACGATTGTTTTCTCGTTGCTCTTCTCTGATTGTCAGAGAAAGTGCTTTCTTGTGCGTTGATGAACCGTTATTGTAAGATTGTGAACTGCACTATAATAATTAAAAGTGATTAACCACCTTTTGTTGTTCCAATCCAGAGTGCATGATGGTTCATTCTGCCAGTGCCACCTGCAGGTTGGAGACGGCATTGCAAGACAACGGGGCTTTGCATTGAAATTATGGAGATTTGTCATCTCTGTAAAATGCCAAGCTCCCAGTCTAACTGGGTATTGCTATGAAATACTTTGCAGGTTCATATGTCTTGCAGTATTTGTGACTGGATGTGTTTCTAATGTAGCTTTACCAATTTTGCAGATTTTCTTTACAGCTATAACTCACACCTACAGTGCACACCTGCATATTAGATTAGATTAGATTCAACTTCATTGTCATTGTGCCGAGTACAGATACAAAGCCAATGAAATGCAATTAGCAGCTGACCAGAAGTGCAAAAGAATAGCCAGTCAGTCAGTCAGTGGGTGCTGTCCCAAATCCGGGGTTGGCGGCTATGCACTTCCATCTTCTTCGATCTTGCGCTCTTTTTCTGGCCTCGGCATAACTCAACCCAGTCCATTGCCTCACATTATCGTACCAAGTGGTTCGCTGCCTTCCTCTTTCCCTCTTTCCTTCTATTGTCCCATCCAATAACAATTCCTGCAGTCCACCACCTCTTAACAAGTGCCCGGCATATTCCAGCTTCCTTTTCTGCACATTCTTCAGCAACTCCTTTTCTCTCCTCGCTCTCTTCAACACTTCCATATTACTGACCTTCATCACCCATCTAATTTTCTGCATTCTCCTTAAACACCACATTTCAAATGCCTTCAGTCGTCACTGTGCTTCCTTGCAAAAGGTCCACGATTCGACTCCATACAACAGACTGCTCCAGATGTAGCATTTCCAAATTCTACAACGCAGCCCAGAGTCCAACCTCTTGCCACACAGCACATCACTCAGGCTCCAGAACGCTGATCTTGCAATCTCAATTCTTCGTCTAATTTCTGTATCACATTTCCCATCCTCTGTGACCAGCTGTCCCAAGTACACAAACTTCTTGACTTGCTCTATGCCTATGCCGTTAATTTTGATACTGATTTTGGGGACTTCTTTCTTCCGTGATACTACTACCATCATCTTCGTCTCTGCGGCATTTATTTTCATTCCAAATCGTTCTCCTTCAGCATTTATCTTATCTACTATTCTGAGTAACTCGTCCTCAGTCTCGGCTAACAACACTGAATCATCTGCATAGCTCAAGTTGCTCACCATCACTCCACCAATTTGGACACCAGCTTCATCATTCAACACCCTAAAGATTACCTCTGAGTAAATGTTAAATAATAAAGGGGAGATAATGCAGCCCTGGTGAACCCCTTTTTGGATCTCAACTTTCAGTGAATTCCCACCACTAGTTCTTATTACTGCCTTCTGATGCCAGTACAGACTCACAATCAGTCGAACATCTTTCCCATCCAGTCCCAGTGAGTTCAGGCAATTGACCAGCTGTTCATGATTGACTCGGTCAAAAGCTTTTTCGTAATCCAGGAAGCACATGTAAATGTCTTTCTTTTTTTCTAGACCTCGTTCCACAATTATTCGCAAATTGAAAATCCCTTCACGGGTGCCCTTACCCGGTATAAATCCGCTCTGGCACTCATTAATTTCATTAAGAACTGTCCTTTTTATTCTGCTTATAAGTATTATTAACAAGATCTTGGAGGCATGATTTATAAGACTTATAGTTCTAAAGTCTGAACATTTCGTGCTCTTACTTTTCTTTGGGATCATGACAAACACTGACACCACAAAATCTGCTGGCCACTTTCCTGTTGAGTAGATTGTATTGCAAAGCCTCGTGATCTCCTATAGTATTATTTACAAAATAACTGCGAATAAAAAGTTAGTGCTACAGCACACAAATATAAAAGTACTGAGACAGTCCAATATGGGTGCAGTACTGCTTAGCGCTGTGATGTGAGGTTCAGCAGGGTCACAGCCTCAGGGAAGAAGCCCTTCCTGAGCCTGCTGGTGCGGGAGAGGAGGCTCCTGTAGCGCCTACCGGATGGGAGGAGAGTAAAAGGTCCATGGTTATGCTGAGATGCATCCTTGATAACGCTTTTTGCCCTGCCCAGGCAGCGTTTATGGTAGACGTCCTCAATGGTGGGCAACTGGGTGCCAATAATCCGCAGGGCAGTTTTCACCACACGCTGGAGTGGAGTGCTCAACCTCCCAGCGTAGATCCTGCTATTCTAATTTTAGTGTACTCTTTTTCTCAATTAATGATGATCCCAATTGGAACTATTACTTTTATAGATGGATTGTTCCAATGTACTTGATAACCAACTTATGTTACATTTGTATTCTAGGTTAAACTCCCCTTTCCAATAGATCAAATCACAGATCTTCCAAGGAATGATTTCCAAATGATGGTAAAGATGCACAAATTAACCTCTGAGCAGTTAGAGTTTATTCACGATGTCCGCCGGCGCAGTAAAAATCGGATTGCAGCCCAGCGTTGTCGGAAGCGAAAACTTGACTGCATTCAGAACTTGGAATGTGAAATTCAGAAGTTGGTGAGTGTTTATTTAAACCCAACTATTTGTTGTCAAAGTTAGATGAATTTTTGTTCACTGCTTGCATTATAATTGGCTATGGCAGTAAAATATTCTTATATTCTCATCTTGGGGAGGAGCCATGGGTTTGTATCTAGACACCAATCTACAGAGAAATAATTGACTTCAAAGTGGCCTAACGATATGTCAAACATGAGAAAATCTGCAGATGCTGGAAATCCAAGCAACACACACAAAATGCTAGAGGAACTCAGCAGGTCAGGCAGCATCTATTGACAAGCGTAAACAGTCGACGTTACGGGTTGAGACCTTTCATCAGGACTGCCCTGAGGGTTTCAGTCAAAGAAGTCAGTTGTTTCCGTTTTTTCATAGATGCAGTCTGAATGGTCGAGTTCCTCCCGCATTTTGTGTGTGTTGCTAATGATATGTCTTTGTGAGATATAGCACACAAACATGCCAGAGACCACAATCAAATACCCATCGTTACACCCAATCCTACTTTAACCTATTTTATCCTACCACTCACTTGAACATAAGGGGAAATTTACAATGACCAGTGAAGCACCACACATTTTGTCATGTAGGAGGAAAACAGGGTGCTTGAAGGAAACTCACACAGGTATGGTACAGGAATAACGTGCAAACTCCACTCCAACGGCACTGGAAGTCACAGTTAAACCTAGTTCTTTGGAGCTGACAAATCAAGTCAAGTTTATTGTCATTTAGCTATAAAAATGTATACCATCAAACAATGTTTCTCCAGACTATGGTGTAAAGCGCAATAGTACACATTAACAGACACAACACACAATATCTTATAAAAGGAAGGATAAAATCTACAGATGAATCACGAATAAATAACAAACTAAAGTGCATAAATTGAATATTGTACAGCCCAGAACAAATTAACCAGTGACACTTTAACTGCAGTGCGGCAGGGAGTTCAGAAGCCTTAATGGCCTGGGGGAAGAAACTGTTTCCCATCCCAACCGTTCTTGTTTTTATGCATCAGAGTCTCCTGCCTGATGGTAGAAAGTCAAAGAGGATGCTGGATGGATGCGAGGCAGCAGCTCTCTCCATTCTGTGCCATCCTGTTATCTTGGAGCTCATTTTACCATTAAGATATGTTAAACTCTTATCAACCTCAGGGCACATTAATAACACATTATGTAGTGTCACTGTTATTCTAAACATACTTCTATTATAAGCAATAATTTGGGTGGAAAACCATCAGATGGAGTTTAATCCAGACAAGTGTGTATGTCTATATAAAATAAAAATAAATAAAGTGAGAGGCCATTTTTTTTGTGAGGTCAGATGCAAGTGGAAGGAGTTCACTAAATGGCGGGATCATTGGACCGTTATATGCAGGGGCATCTTGGGGTGCAAATCCACTGGACCCTGAAAATGGCAGTAAGAATGAATAAGGTAGTAAAGAGAGCTTGTCTCCATTTGTCAGGACATTGAGTATAAAAGTGGGAGGTCATGATGCAGTTGTATAAAGATTTTGTTAGACCACCTATGGAGTATTGTGTGCAGTTCAGCTCGCCACGTTCAATGAAGAAAGCTGAGATTCTGGAGATGGGTAAGGGTTCACCAAGATGCTGCCTAGATTGGAGATAAGGAGATCGTGAACAAACTTGGATTGTTTTTGCTGGAGCATTGGAGGCTGAAGGATAACCTGATAAAAGTATATGGAATGATAAGAGGCATAGATAGGGTAGGTTATCTCTTCTTCTCTTCCTCACTCTGGCTGCTTACCTCTTCTCACCTTCCCTGATGCCCCTCATTTTCTCTTCCTTCCATGGTCTGCTCTTCCTCTCCTATCAAGTTTCTTCATCTCCAGCCCTTTTCCTTTCCCACCCACCTGGTTCCATCTATCACCTTCTAGCTAGCTTCCTTCCCCTCCCCCAACCTTTTCATACTGCTGCCTTCCCCCTTCCTTTCCAGTACTGAAGAAGGGTCTCAGCCCAAAACATCAACTGTTTATTAATTTCTGCAGATGTTGCCTGACCTGTTAAGTTCCTCCTGCCCATTTGGTGTGTGATGCTATTGGATTCCCAGCATCTGCAGAATCTCTTGTGTTTAGGTAGTAGAGTCCTTTTCCTATTTGAAAATATCAAATAGTGGAAGGCAAGGTAGAGAGAGATACAGACCATGTGCATGAAGATGAGATTGGTTAGACTGGTATCATGGGGAGTACAGATTTAGTGAGACAAAGGGCCTGTTCCTACTAGGGTGCACTATTCTGTGTTCCATGTATGTCATTAGAGTTTTTTCCTTAAATATTTCTCATGGATTCAAAGCCTGAACCAATTCCTTCAGATACTGACGGGCTCAAGCAAAATATGTTTGGCAGTACAAAGTAATAGATTAAAAATCTCAGTTTATAAATTGGAGTGTATTTTAATGAACTAAATAATTTACCTTTGACATGATGCATTTTTATTGCACTTTGAAGAATCATGCGCATTTTAAACACACACAAAGTCTGACTGCACTTGGCCATAATTAGCTGCAATATTAATTAGCAGAGTCCTGACAAAGGGTCTCAGCCCAAAACATTGACTGTTCATTGATGCTGTCTGACCTGCTGAGTTCCTCCAACATTTTGTGTGGGTTGTTCTGGATTTCCAGCCTCTGCCGAATCTCTTGTATTTCTTTTTTTTTTACTTAAAAAAGGATTTTTGTTATTTTAAGAAATTCCTATAGAATTCTATTCAATTCAATTCAATTCAAGTTTAATTGTCATTCAACCATACATGAATACCCATGAATACAGCCAAACGAAACAGTATTACTCTGGGGCCAAAGTGCAAAATACAGTACCAACAGTCACACACAGCACAAAGTACACACAACATGTGCAAGATGACAAGCACATATGGTATTACAGCCACGTAATAAAACAGTCCAAAACTCAAGCCATCAATCTACAGTATCTATAGTGGACCACAATACAGCTTGTCTTCTGCCGAGCAAACACAGCGGGGGGGGGCGGGGGCAATGTGGACCCCAGCCTGGATGCTCACCACACTCCCCCAGTGGAGTGCACTGGGTCTGATGGTTCTCAGGCAACGCCACATCTTGAGGCCTAGTGTTCGCCAATGCAAGATAATAAACCACATATAGAATATCAGTAAAATAAAACATATATACACTCTAGACCTTTTAGAGCATAAGAAAACCACTCTTAACCTGCTGGTTTCTTGCAGTCTTGATAAACTGACCCATTCTCAAGAAAAAAAAGACATCAATTTACAAAGGTTCTTAACAGCAGCTGCATTGCCTTCTCTTTGAACACAGCATGTAGGTAATGGGAGGCCTCAGATGAACAGACAGTTTAAACAGAAGTGACCCTTGAGAGCAAACAGTCACAACCAGACAACTCATAAGCAATGTTACGATGAGTTTGCCATCTGGTGAAACAATATGTTAAGTATTCAAGCTGTTTATACAGTTAAAATAATTAATGTTATTATCCTGTTCTTGATGTGGCTTCCAGCAACAAATCTTTCCTATTGCCATTATTCCAAGCTGTGAAGCATCAGTTTAAGGATGCACAGCAAAGCCAGGCCTGATGGATTGGAGCAACAAATTGTTTGCAGTTATAGATTGCCAAAATTGTTACCTCTAACATAAATATACTTGTTAGGGCTCTGAATGAGGACCAGCCCCTCCTCACCTGCCTATTAAGTCCATAGTGCTCCCTTTAGATCCAATCAGTGCTGTTCCCTGCTCATTCCCCAAAGCCCTACAAATAATTTATTTTTTATTGCTTATTCAATTACCTTTGGAAAATGCTGACTCGCTTTGTTTCCACCACAGAAAATGATGTATGGATAATAAATGTAGTTTGTTTGGCCTTCCCTCACATTCCCTTTGTACCTTTGCCCAAAATTGAATTTGCATATCCTGGACATTAAATCATTTACTAATGGGAAGTGTAACACCTGTGTAGTGCTGGTCTTATCTCGTGTGACTGGTTGCCGCACTGTTTATGAGAAAATCAAATTAGATAGTACTACACTAGGTGCTGGTAGGCGATCAGAAGCTCTACATATCGGAAGGAGGCAGTGAATAGAAAACACACACTTCTGGAGGTAAGTTTGGTTTATAAAAAAAACAATATATACAAAATATTTACATGAGTAAGTCAAAATTCCAACATTTGTCAGGTTCCAAATCTCAGCTATCAAATTAAAACCAAAACCAAATCCTGTTTAGTTAGAATCAGTGATATTCATTAGAATAACTTTTATTACTCTAATTAGATCTAGTGTTATTCCCTATTTAAAGGGTACAGATTAATCTTTCCTTTTTATTTATCCCTAATTAGTTAGAAAACTAATTGAATTCCTATTCTTAAATATTATGGTTGACTTCAGTTTCAGTCAGTATGTCTACAAATTCAAATTCAAACCCCCCCCAAAAAGAATATAGCTTAACTCCTTTCACAACAATTCTTCAACATCCCAATTTTTAAACAAAGTAAGTCATGTTCAGTAGTTTATAAAAGTCTTTGCAAAAATGAACAGTTCTTGCAGAAAGTCAAATTCAGATCCTTGGAATGAAAATAAACTTGTATATCCAACCGTATTAAATCCTCTACATCATTGAACATTTCATTCCCGTGCTGGTTCTTCAATCTTGGGTGACTTGCCATCTTGTTTCTTGGCTTGTTGGATGAAATTTCACACACAAATTTCATACACTTGGAACAGTAAAAGTTTTAACTCACCAAATCCCTTGGTACGATTAACAGAACTAATTCCCGGTTACACTGTAGAGATCTTGGACACTCGTCTCTGCCGATATTGTCTTGTTATAGCTGCTGCTTGTTATAGCCGTAACTTCAGTAAATCTTTTATTGCTATTGTCTCTCCAGGGGTTTCACCCTCAGGTTTTCAAGTAGAGATACTCACTACTAATTCCACTTTTAACCATTTATATCTTTAACTTATAATAGTTTTTCTGTGTTTCTCTCATTTTCCCATGTCTGCATCAGCCACGCCTTGTTCTCGCATAGCATTTTGTTTCCCCAAGTATTTTTTTTTAATTTGGTAAACTTCGTCTTCATCCTTCCACAGGAGGAGCTTTCTAACATTATATGTTTGGGTTTAATTAACCTGGATTACAGAAGACCTTTTGGTTTTCCAGCCATTATGATCTGGAGTACTGCTATCATATTCCACTCCCCCCCGCCCCCCGCATCTTTCAATGATCCAGGGAAAACAATCCCAGTTTCTCCAATTACATCTTGTGGTTAAACTTCTTCATACCTGGAACCATTCTAATAAAGCAACGCACATCAAAGTTGCTGGTGAACGCGTTCACCAGCAACTTTGATGTGTGTTGCTTGAATTTCCAGCATCTGCAGAATTCCTGTTGTTACCATTCTAATAAAACTGCTTTACACCCATAAAATGTAGTAACCCAGGATGGATTGTAATTTGCATTTGTGTCCTTAGCACAACATAACCTTTCTACTTTGCTACTCGAGATCTCCTTTTAAGAAGCTTTATTTGTCACATATACGTCGAAACATAGTGAAATGCGTTGTTTGCATCAATAACCAACATAGTCCAAGGATTGAGCGGGGCGGGGGGGCAGCCTGGAAGTGTCACCTCCTTTCCAGCACCAATATAGCATGTGCACAACTCCCTAACCCTGACCCGTACATCTTTGGACTGTGGGAGGAAGCCGGAGCACCCGAGGAAACCCGCGCGGCTACAGCAAAGACATACAAACTCCTTACAAACAGCAGTGGTTGTTGAACTCCAGTCGGTGATTACAGGCACTGTGAAGCTTTGCACTGATCACAACACTACCATGCCGTCTCCTTTTATACCACAATATGTATGAGCAGAATTAGGCCATTTGGCCTCTCAAGTCTGCTGTACCACTCCATCATGGCTGATCCATCATCCCATTCTCCTGCCTTCTCCTCAGAATCTTTGCCACCCTGATTAATCGAGAACCTACCAACCTCCACCTTAAATATACCCAATGACTTGGACTGCACAGCCATCTGTGGCAAAGAATTCCCCCAATTCACTACCTTCAGGCTGAGGCTGTACCCTCTGGTTTATTAATTCATTGGACTCCTCTGCCATCCGATTTCTAAATGGGCATTGAATCCATGAACGCTACCTCACAACCTTCTTTTCTTAATTTTTATTTTTGCACTCCTTTAATTTAACTAGTATATAGCTGTGTATATGTGTGTGTGTGTATATATATATATATATATATACACACACACAAACACATACACTTTTTTTCTATTATTATGTATAGCATTGTACTGCTGCTGCAAAGACTCCAAATTTCACAACATACAGTATGCTGGTGATATTAAACCTGATTCTGATTCTGACCTCCAAAACTGTCTGAAATACTCACATAGTACCTGCCCATTGTCCCCACTTTCTACCTCTCGACAATGGGTCAGTAACTTCCATTTAAATTCCTTAGTCTCAAATAAAAACTGCAGACACTGCAAGTCTGAGATAAAATCAGAAAATGTCAGAAGCACACAGCAGGTTAGGCAGCATCTGTGGAGTGAAAAACAGATTTGGCGTTCCCAGCTGGAGACCCTTCACCAGAACTTTATGCCAGTGAGCTCCGATTTAACTAAGTATCTGTGAGAATGCCATCAGAGTTCCACGAATAAAATTCATAGCCATTTACCCAATCCTTCTTTAGCTCCCTCTTTAAAATACTAAACATGTTTATTCAACATGACCTCATATTTGCAAACCCATAGCAGCTATCAAGGTTTTCCGCCATTCTATCCTTAATGAAGTATCTTTATAATTTCTGGTAAAAGTTGTTAGGTTAATTTAGTCTACAGTTCCCTCTCCAACCTTCCATAGATATTGGAGTAACCTACAATATGGGTGGATGGTGGAGATTTGTCTCTTCCAAAGGAGGTATAAGGCGCTCCTTCCCTCCGTCAGCCTGCAAGTCACCCTTGGGGAAAGTGTAGTACCTAAACATAGACATAGAAAATAGGTGCAGGAGTAGGCCATTCGGCCCTTCGAGCCTGCACCGCCATTTATTATAATCATGGCTGATCATCCAACTCAGAACCCCGCCCCAGCCTTCCCTCCATACCCGCTGATCCCCGTAGCCACAAGGGCCATATCTAACTCCCTCTTAAATATAGTCAATGAACTGGCCTCAACTGTTTCCTGTGGCAGAGAATTCCACAGATTCACCACTCTCTGTGTGAAGAAGTTTTTCCTAATCTCGGTCCTAAAAGGTTTCCCCTTTATCCTCAAACTGTGACCCCTTGTTCTGGACTTCCCAACATCGGGAACAATCTTCCTGCATCCAGCCTGTCCAATCCCTTTAGGATTTTATACGTTTCAATCAGATCCCCCCTCAATCTTCTAAATTCCAATGAGTACAAGCCTAGTTCATCCAGTCTTTCTTCATATGAAAGTCCTGCCATCCCAGGAATCAATCTGGTGAACCTTCTTTGTACTCCCTCTATGGCAAGGATGTCTTTCCTCAGATTAGGGGACCAAAACTGCACACAATACTCCAGGTGTGGTCTCACCAAGGCCTTGTACAACTGCAGTAGTACCTCCCTGCTCCTGTACTCGAATCCTCTCGCTATAAATGCCAGCATACCATTCGCCTTTTTCACCGCCTGCTGTACCTGCATGCCCACTTTCAATGACTGGTGTATAATGACACCCAGGTCTCGTTGCACCTCCCCTTTTCCTAATTGGCCACCATTCAGATAATAATCTGTTTTCCTATTTTTGCCACCAAAGTGGATAACTTCACATTTATCCACATTAAATTGCATCTGCCATGAATTTGCCCACTCACCCAACCTATCCAAGTCACTCTTCATCCTCTTAGCATCCTCCTCACAGCTAACACTGCCACCCAGCTTCGTGTCATCCGCAAACTTGGAGATGCTGCATTTAATTCCCTCATCCAAGTCATTAATATATATTGTAAACAACTGGGGTCCCAGCACTGAGCCTTGCGGTACCCCACTAGTCACCGCCTGCCATTCTGAAAAGGTCCCGTTTATTCCCACTCTTTGCTTCCTGTCTGCCAACCAATTCTCCACCCACACCAATACCTTACCCCCAATACCGTGTGCTTTAAGTTTGCACACTAATCTCCTGTGTGGGACTTTGTCAAAAGCCTTTTGAAAATCCAAATATACCACATCCACTGGTTCTCCCCTATCCACTCTACTAGTTACATCCTCAAAAAATTCTATGAGATTCGTCAGACATGATTTTCCTTTCACAAATCCATGCTGACTTTGTCCGATCATTTCACCGCTTTCCAAATGTGCTGTTATCACATCTTTGATAACTGACTCCAGCAGTTTCCCCACCACCGACGTTAGGCTAACCGGTCTATAACTCCCTGGTTTCTCTCTCCCTCCTTTTTAAAAAAGTGGGGTTACATTAGCCACCCGCCAATCCTCAGGAACTAGTCCAGAATCTAACGAGTTTTGAAAAATTATCACTAATGCATCCACTATTTCTTGGGCTACTTCCTTAAGCACTCTAGGATGCAGACCATCTGGCCCTGGGGATTTATCTGTCTTCAATCCTTTCAATTTGCCTAACACCACTTCCCTACTAACATGTATTTCGCTCAGTTCCTCCATCTCACTGGACCCTCTGTCCCCTACTATTTCTGGAAGATTATTTATGTCCTCCTTAGTGAAGACAGAACCAAAGTAATTATTCGATTGGTCTGCCATGTCCTTGCTCCCCATAATCAATTCACCTGTTTCTGTCTGTAGGGGACCTACATTTGTCTTTACCAGTCTTTTCCTTTTTACATATCTATAAAAGCTTTTACAGTCCGTTTTTATGTTCCCTGCCAGTTTTCTCTCATAATCTTTTTTCCCCTTCCTAATTAAGCCCTTTGTCCTCCTCTGCTGAACTCTGAATTTCTCCCAGTCCTCAGGTGAGCCACTTTCTCTGGCTAATTTGTATGCTTCTTCTTTGGAATTGATACTATCCCTAATTTCTCTTGTCAGCCACGGGTGCACTACCTTCCTTGATTTATTCTTTTGCCAAACTGGGATGAACAATTGTTGTAGTTCATCCATGCAACCTTTAAATGCTTGCCATTGCATATCCACCGTCAATCCTTTAAGTGTCATTTGCCAGTCTATCTTAGCTAATTCACGTCTCATACCTTCAAAGTTACCCCTCTTTAAGTTCAGAACCTTTGTTTCTGAATTAACTATGTCACATAGAAACATAGAAACATAGAAAATAGGTGCAGGAGTAGGCCATTCGGCCCTTCGAGCCTGCACCGCTATTTATTATGATCATGGCTGATCATCCAACTCAGTTTCCCGCCCCAGCCTTCCCTCCATACCCCCTGATCCCCGTAGCCACAAGGGCCATATCTAACTCCCTCTTAAATATAGCCAATGAACTGGCCTCAACTGTTTCCTGTGGCAGAGAATTCCACAGATTCACCACTCTCTGTGTGAAGAAGTTTTTCCTAATCTCGGTCCTAAAAGGTTTCCCCTTTATCCTCAAACTGTGACCCCTTGTTCTGGACTTCCCAACATCGGGAACAATCTTCCTGCATCCAGCCTGTCCAATCCCTTTAGGATTTTATACGTTTCAATCAGATCCCCCCTCAATCTTCTAAATTCCAACGAGTACAAGCCTAGTTCATCCAGTCTTTCTTCATATGAAAGTCCTGCCATCCCAGGAATCAATCTGGTGAACCTTCTTTGTACTCCCTCTATGGCAAGGATGTCTTTCCTCAGATTAGGGGACCAAAACTGCACACAATACTCCAGGTGTGGTCTCACCAAGGCCTTGTACAACTGCAGTAGTACCTCCCTGCTCCTGTACTCGAATCCTCTCGCTATAAATGCCAGCATACCATTCGCCTTTTTCACCGCCTGCTGTACCTGCATGCCCACTTTCAATGACTGGTGTATAATGACACCCAGGTCTCGTTGCACCTCCCCTTTTCCTAATTGGCCACCATTCAGATAATAATCTGTTTTCCTATTTTTGCCACCAAAGTGGATAACTTCACATTTATCCACATTAAATTGCATCTGCCATGAATTTGCCCACTCACCCAACCTATCCAAGTCACTCTGCATCCTCTTAGCATCCTCCTCACAGCTAACACTGCCGCCCAGCTTTGTGTCATCCGCAAACTTGGAGATGCTGCATTTAATTCCCTCATCCAAGTCATTAATATATATTGTAAACAACTGGGGTCCCAGCACTGAGCCTTGCGGTACCCCACTAGTCACCCCCTGCCATTCTGAAAAGGTCCCATTTATTCCCACTCTTTGCTTCCTGTCTGCTAACCAATTCTCTATCCACATCAATACCTCACCCCCAATACCGTGTGCTTTAAGTTTGCACACTAATCTCCTGTGTGGGACCTTGTCAAAAGCCTTTTGAAAATATCCATCTTAATGAAGAATTCCACCATATTATGGTCAACCTCCCTACCCCCTACTTGATCAGGGTCACGTGAAGCCATGGGAGCAGATGGTAGGTGGTCGTAGGAGCAGCTGGTGCACATCAGAGGTCCTGGTAATGTGACCACTGATGCAGGCAGACAATCTCCGAAGAGTATTGACAATGGCTGGGGTCATCTGTCTTGTAAAGAGACTGCCCAGAAGAAGCAATGGCTAACCACTGCTGTGGAAACATTTGTCAAGAGCAATCATGGTCATAGAAAGACCATGATCACCCACGTCTTACGACACGGCACATAGTAGAGATGACGAACCTCGAAGAAGCAGCCAAGATGCCTCAAAGTTTAATTAATATTAAAAAAAAATGTCATGTTATTGAATATATTGGCACCGGATTTTCATTTTACTCTACAGAAGATTAATTTTAATTTGAAGTGGGTGTTCAGATTGATGGAGGCAGTGTGGAGATCATGTTGGATTTAAGTCTGGTGATTTACTGACGTTCCACATCCTGCCCGATTCCACACAAAAATCAGAGTGACTATTGAAAAGTGAATGTCGGGCAACAAATTTCACAACATATTAAACCTGATTCTGACGCCCGTGGCCTTTTCCATGGTGATGGGATATGGTTTTCAGGATGTCTTGCAAGATGGAAAAGGGGAGTAGGAGTCTAGTAGAAATGAGTCTGGATGATAAACCAGTGGCCTTCATGCTTTCTCAAAGAAACACTTCATACATACTTGAAGTGTAGATGCCATCTGGTTCCTTTTAATGTTATTGGGTCCAATTTCAATAAAGGTACGAGACTCCTGAAGTAAGTACCCCACTTGCTGTAAAAGCCTGTGGATTAATAATGAAATAACTGGGCAGTTATAAATTCATGTTCCCATTGGTTTCTGCCAGACAGGTATAACTAACAAGTTAAATTGTTTAGTCTGCTTGGAATGGAAACTCAGCTCCAGAACATTTTACTTTAAGTTATATGGCTCTAATCAGTTATATAGAAGAGAGATTATGATCAGATGTTGCCAAGATCCTAAGGTATATAATCACCTATTTTTTTCTGGATTTTTCCTAGCTTTGTGAAAAAGAAAAGTTACTGACCGAAAGAAACCAGCTGAATGCTTGCATGGGAGAACTGTGGGATAATTTCTCATGTCTTTGCCAAGAAGTGTGCGGCGACGTCCAGTTAAGTCCAGAGCAAATGCAGTCATTACACAAGTTTTGTCCCGTCTTCAGGCCGATGGATGAACCTGCAGCCACGGGTGGCACTACCTCGCCCCCGGATGGATTAAAGCAGAAGTTTCTGAAAACACAATGCACTGGAGATAGTATGCAATGTTGTGCAGAGCAAGGAGGGTCCCACCATCAGGATCAGTGGTCACGTAGCCACAACGCAGAAGTATGCTCGTCAGGAAATATGCAGGAGCTGCTTGACCAAGGAACATGCTCAGAGAAGAGGCCCTCATTTGAACAGTGCAGTCAGACAGTGACGGTAGATTTCTGCCAGGAAATGACAGATAAATGTACAACCGATGAACAACCGAGGAAAGACTGCACCCAGTGACTGACTCGTTCTTCCCTTTTTTTCTGGTTGTTTTTTTCTTAAAGTAAGCAGGAGGTTCACTTGTTCAGGATGCAGGCAACATTCATCTGTTGATGCTTTTTGTCTTTGATGCACACTACAACAGTCTTAAACTGCAGCAGAACTGTCCAGGTACTACTCCTCAGAACAGCTGAGGTCTATCCTCACATTGGTGCTATACCTTGCTTGTGCAGGGAACTTGACAGTGACAATGACGCTGTTATTTTGTAATGATTATTAATTATTGTTGTAAGGACCTGACCTTCATTCTCGAAAGGGAATGAGTCAGGTGGCATCTCATTTTACCTTGAAGGACCCTACAGAAATCTCAGTTAAGTCTTTCAGCAAGCTCGGTGGCCCATGTCACACAACAACTCAGGAAATCTTCTGAATGTTCAACATGACTCAGTAACATAAAAGATGGTTTCTCATCTAACATCTGCATACTGTAAACATACTCCTGCATTCTCAGTTTTAATTAATTAGATTACTGGAACTCTTGTGTTTGCCTTGTACAAAGAATCTGGTTACAACATTCCCATTTTGCCTTCTGCAGAACCTGACCGAAACTTTTAAGAACTTAGACAGTTAGATTTTCACACTTGAGCAATATCACCTTCTTTGTACTTTAGAAAAAAAAGAGAAAAAATATTGAAGTGTAATTTATGTAAATTGTAACACACCTCAGGCACTCTTTGAAGGTGCCTTTTGAGCAGGGAAGATCTGTTATTTCTGATGTAGAACAGTGATGGTCGAAACTGCCACTTGCACTGTGTGCGTCATTGGGTTCTTTGCTATACCACCTGATGCATTACACAACTGTATTCAAAAACAAAACAAAGAGATGGTATTCAGTGAGATGGGGTGAAGTTGCGTCCCTTCCCAACCCAAACTTTGAGAGATGATGCTTGCTATAGCAGCTGCTACAAACACAAGTTGTGTAGAGTGACCGATAACAGCTTTTGGCATTCATAACCATCAATGTTTTTATTTTAAACTCTAGTTTTCAATCCTAATTATCATTGTCTAATGAAACTTCTGCTTTTAGACGGTGTAACATTGGAGTGCAGGGAAATTACTACATGGGCCATTGAATCTAAAATATTGTATGGACAATCTTTTTTGAAAAGATTTTTTAAAATTGTTTGAACTTTTATATAATCTCAACTTTTTTTTGTTTTTCTGTTATAATATCCCAGGAAGCAAGCTTTTAAGGAGAGTAAAATGGCAGTGGTCTTTGGTCCTGCTGTCACACTCTGTCGCTAAGTCAGTGACTAACTCCAAATCTCCCTTTGAATTTGCTTCTCTCCATCTCTCTCTATCCTGCTTTTTCTCTCTCCCCTTCCTCCTTCTCTCCCTACCCCTCCTTTGCTTCTCTCCTCTTCTCCCCTCTCTCATCCTCTCTCTCTCTCTCTCTCTCTCTCATTCTCTCCCCACCCCCCTCCCCCTCCCAGGTATTTGCCCAACTGAATAGAACATGGATGTATGAACTGCCTTCCCATTGGGATTTACACATAGTGCATGAAACCTCTGCATAAGAGGACCACACAGATATTACTGAAGGCAAACGCTATATCACAAGGGACCAGGTGACAGTTTTGTCTTGAAGCTTTCTGCACATTCACCCTTGTTACTTTGGTTTATTAAATGTGATGAAAACCACACAGACTTAATAGCCCAATTCAAGAGTTTTTCTTGATGTTCTTATTTAAAGAAAGCTGAGGAACTTACTTTCCAAGCCACATTACAACATTTAATTGAAATATTTCATTGGTTGTGAGATGTCTGGGGACACACAGAGGCTGTGAACATGTTAAATAAATGCAATTTTCTTTATGGTTATTGGAGGAGATAAAGGATGTTCCTCCAAAGCTAGGGACAAAATGGCAGAAGTAGTGAGAGCAAACAAAGATTACTGCTATCAATACTATACGGCAAAGCATTCCGTTTTCCAGTTTCTTCAGCCCTTAGCTGAAAAGTATAGTAAGGAAATGATAAAAGCATTCCTCCCTGGCCTACCTGAACTGTAAGAACACCTGAATTTAAAATGTATCACCCACCACACTCCTTCCCGCAGTAGCCGATGATTGCTAATAATTTTTTCCCAACCAAGGTCACATTTCAGCGGAATTCAGCATTGTATAAGGAAAACATTTTTGCTAAATTGTGAAACAAATTTAAGTGTGTTTCTGAAACACAGTATTTGGCAGGGCAATCACTTTGTCTCTTTCTGCCCCCCATAGAAGCCTACAGAGGTTGAGATGGCAGGGGCAGGGGCAGGGCCAGGGTCCCAGAGGCAACAGTGGAGAGGGATTAGGGATTTGGGAGTTAGCTGGAGACGCAAGACTGGCCAGACTGGCAGTGGGCGTACAGAGGCTGGATCAGGAGTGGAGTGACGGTGACAACATTTAGGAGTAGGGTCCTAGAAGTGATAACAGGAGGGAGTCTAGGGGGTGAACACTGAGAGTGTGATCCTAAAAGTGAACACTGGGAATGGGATCTCGATGGTGACATGGGAGGTGGGGTCCCAGTGGAAACATTGGAAACCAGGTCACGGACTTGATTTTGGGAGCAGGGTCTCAATGGCAGAAGTGGGAACAGAGTCCTGCAAGAACAGTGCAAGCAAAGATGAGCGAAAGGTATAGGAGCAGAATTAAGCCACGCCTCTGCTTGAACCTGAAGCTGGGACAGGAATAGAGTGCCGGTGTCAACAATGGGAGCAGAGTGTTGGAGGTTCAATCAGGAACCTAGTCTTTGTCACAAGTGTGAGGTCCCAATGGTTGCAGCAAGGTGGAGTTCAGGAAGGAATATCATGCTGAGAGCCAGGTCCCAATGACAGCAGCAGGAGATGAGAAGGGTCCAGGGCAGGCTTAAATCTTGCCCAGTTTAAGAGATTGTAAGCAACCTAGAAGTAAACTCTGCAGTACGTTAATTGAGAAGTGATATAGAGTGAGCATTAGATCAGATATTATTAGGGATGGTTTACTTTTTAATTTGCAAAGGCAAGAATGACTTTCTCTGTTATGCTAACACCCTGTCACCAACCATCCGTCATCATCATCAGGTGCAGTGCCCAGTTTGAGCTTTGACTGCCATGGCCCACACACTCCTGTTTCGGGTCAAGTTGATCAATTCATTGGTATTCATTTCCAGTTCTCTGGCTGCTGTCTCCATCATCATTTGTCTTTGTCTTCCTCTTGCTTTCTTCCCTTCAATCTTTCCCATAATTACCGTGCATTCTAACTCCTATTTCCAAATCACATGTCCAATGAAGTTACGTTGCCTTTTCATGATCTCATGCATTATTTCTCTTTTTGTGTTTGCTCCGTCAATCCATACCTCTGTAAACTCCTCAAGCATGCCATCGTCTTTCAAATCTTTCAATTCCGCCCAAAAAGTCCCTGCTTTGCCAAGTCATAGAGTCATGGAGCACTCTGGCACAGCAATGGGCCTTCAGCCCATCTAGTTCATGCCAAACTATTATTCTTCCTAGTCCCAGCGACCTGCACCTGGACCATTGTCCTCCATACCCCTTCCATCCATATATAACCATATAATAATTACAGCACAGAAACGGGCCATCTCAGCCCTTCTAGTCCGTGCCGAACTCTTACTCTCACCTAGTCCCACCGACCTGCACTCAGCCCATAACCCTCCATTCCTTTCCTGTCCATATAGCTGTCCAATTTAACTTTAAACGACAACATCTAACCTGCCTCAACCACTTCTGCTGGAAGCTCGTTCCACACAGCTGCCACACTCTGAGTAAAGAAGTTCCCCCTATCATGTTACCCCTAAACTTTTGCCCTTTAACTCTCAACTCATGTCCTCTTGTTTGAATCTCCCCAACTCTCAATGGAAAAAGCCTATCCACGTCAACTCTATCCCTCTTATAATTTTAAATACCTCTATCAAGTCCCCCCTCAACCTTCTACGTTCCAAAGAATAAAGACCCATGTACAGTACTTATCCAAATTTCCCATATATGTTGAAATTGAACACGCATCCTCCACTTCTGCTGGCAGCTCATTCCACTTTCTCATCACCCTGTGAAGAAGCTCTCCCTCACTTAGTACTGAAACTGTTCTGATCTAAGTCACAGATGACGGCCTTCATGACCATGATGTAAATGATCCCATTGACTTTATTTTGAATGCATTAAGAACACGGTCCCCTTACAATGCCTTTCTATTCTTATCCTGTTAGATGAGACCATGATCTGCAGTCACCACACAGTTACTGCTGGTGTCCCTCAAGGACCTTTTCCTGGTTGTCTCCTGTCTTTAGCAACGTACCACCCTCAGTACCGTCATCCAAATCTGTAATGTCTGTAGTCGTGTGTGTGTCTGTTAATTACTCGCTCTCTACTGCTTCTCTTACTGTCCAAAGGTAGTCTTACTACACAACACTGGATGAGCAGAATTTCCTTAGAGGTGAATAATTAGGAAACTAAAGTCATTGTCTGCAGTCCCTGTCAATAAATGTCTGCAGCCTATGCCTTGCAACATTCTCATTTAACATAACAAGTGTCACAGTAATCCAGGATGTGCTTTGGACCAGAAACACATGTCATCACTGAAACTACCTTTGTCCACCTCAGTGACATAACCAGTGACAGTGACAGAATTAGCCTCAGCTCATCTCTAGCTGAAACTCTCATGTAAATCTTTCTTCCCACATTTTAACGTTTGTAAGTTCGGAGGTTTTTCCCAAGTACTGCATCCTATATCCGAACTTGTGCCATCCCATTTGCCATTCACTCCTCTGCTTGCTGGCCTGTTCAGTTTCAGGTTAAGCAATGCCTTTTTTCAAAAATTCAGAGTCTTGCTGAAGGACCTCCGTCCAAAACATCGACTGTTTATTCATCTCCATAAATGCTGACTGACCTGTTGAGTTCCTCCAGCATTTTGCATTTTGTGTGTGTTACTCTGGATTTCCAGCATCTGCAGAATCTCTTGTATTTCTTTTAAATTCACCTCTTTTCAAATCTTTCCGTGGCCTTGACCCTCTCAGTCTCAGTAGTGTCTTCCAGCCCTAGAATCTTCAGTTTTAATCTTTAGAGCATTCCCTGCTTAAATCTGCTTAGCACTGTCAGTGCTTAACAGTGCTAAGTCCTTAAGCTCTGGAATTCCTGTCCCAAGTTCCTCCACCTGTCTACCTCCTTGTTCATCTTTGATGCACTCCTGAAAACCTACCTCTGACCAAAGTTTGGGTTATCTTCCCTCATAATCTCCTTTTGTGCTTGGTGGCAAATAATTACTCTTTGGAATGTTTTTACAATTTACAGGTGCTACATATACAAGATAACTGTTGTTGCTATTAGTATGCAATCGCATGTTCCTGCTGTTGGGGCAATGATCTGTCCTTGTACAGAGCCTGAAGTTATTGGGATGCAGACCACTGGCTGTTTAAAGTTGGAAGGCGGGACATTAGCAAACCAATTAACAGAGAATAAAAGGGAAGCTTCTGTTATATTAATTTTTTTAAATTAAAGTGAGTTTAAATTTCACCTTGAATTCAAATAGTGATTATTCTATCAAAAGCTGTTTCCAGGAGCTGCCAACATTGTCTAGTTCATAAGCTATGCTGGTTGTAACTGTATAACCCAACCATACTGAGAAAATGCTATTAATTTTTTGATGTAACTTTAAATAATCTTAGAGATTTGATCTCTTGAAAGCAAGCAAACACCCCTTCTCCTGACACAGATTTGCATTTGTCAGTTTTCACCCTTAGTTTTATCTGAGCACGTTTTTGTTGAAATTTCTGATGCAGCTTTTTAAGCCTGTTTTTAACTGTCATAGTTGTCCATCATCATTTCCAGTTTCCAAAAAAAATGTGAACTGTAACAACCTTCGATCAAAGTCTTGCATTTAAAACCATTGTTCAAACAACATTTTTATGCTTCAGTGAAGTTCAGTTTAGGAGTAAATAGTCTTCATATTTACATAATTGATTATATAATTTTTTGTTGCTATTCTGAACCATGTTACAAAGCTTATCAGGAGATTAACAGGAAACATTATTCATCTCCCAAGTATTCTTGTAATAAATAGTGCACAGGTGACCTCATTTCATTATGTGTTGTTGACAAGTTAGCGTAAAAGTAGATTAGGTATTTTTGTTCATGACCCAAAGGTGCCTTGTTTTATTCCAAATTGATTCTGGAACAGACAGAATTTATCCCATGACACTTTACCCTTGTTGATGTCTTCATGCATGTAAATATTGTAAGATTTTAGAGTAAGCTGCTGTGTATGTTTCTTGTTACTGAATTATCCTCATGCATGGTCAGAATCCTAATTTTAGATGTTTTGTGTAGTAATTCAGTTAAACAATTTGATATTAACTTTTACCCTTTTTAAACTTCTGTGTTTCCACCATCTAAAAGATCTAACAGACTGTTTATTTGATTGGATAACATTCAGTATAAACTGACAAGGTATTATTTCTAGTGATTTGAAAATATGCCCTGCTGCCTACTAGAAGTTTAAATATCAAATTTTATTTTCCTTTACAGAAATTTTAATTCTTTTAATATTTACAATTTCCAATGTCTTCCCAAATAAGTAATTTTTCCATGGATTTTTAAAAAAAATTTATAAGCCTAGTTATAGTTTTATTTTGGCTAGTATGCTTTTTTAAATTAAAAATTGCTCATTCTGCACTGCTTGCTATCCATTGAGTAAATGTACCTTAACCAAGGAAGAACCCAATTTCAAACTGCTTTGTTATTCAATCTCAGACCGGACAGTGACCAGAGAATCACAGGTAACTTCAAGTTCTTGTTGTTGGGTAAAGTGGAAGAAAATGAACTGGGTATCCAATTTCTGGCTCTCTTTGAGTGTTGTGTTGAAGTAGATTCAAATGATCGGGAATGTTTTTCCAAGCAGTGAGTGGTGGTACATGGTGAAACCGAAGTGATGTATGGACTCTTGATCAGCTATGATGCAATTTTATGTCATTATTCCAAGTCAAAGTAAATGTTTATGCTGAAGGACATCATAATTAGGAACACGGTCACATGATTGAACTGAAATTGTGCGAAGTCCCAGTTCTAACGAGTTCTTGTTACTTTTCAACTTTTTGTGGTACCATAAATTAGTAATAAGTAATTATTCCGATGTTCTGTTAGCAGAGTTCTAAGGTTACAAGTTCAACAAATTAATTTTGTATTACTTTATTTTAAATCCTCCCTTTTTTTAAAAACAGAAAAATAAATTCATCTGTTTCCCTCCCTCAGGCAAATTGCCACCCATTTTTAGACTAACACAAAATTATTTCCCAGGATCTGTTTTAAACTCCAACTTCCCAGAAAAGCCAGGATGATTTCAAAGTTTACTCCAATCACATCAAAATCACAAGGTTTGTCTTAGATATTTGACCAGGCATTGCAAATTATAACAGCTATGAATTGTCAGAATTACTCAGGGGTAATTACATTGAATAGTTCTTGAGTTTGTCTCTGTGACTTTCAGTTCAATTTCATCACATCAGCCTTGGCAATCTCTCCCAAGCATATTCCCCAGTGGGTGTCATAAGCATTCATTATGTTCAAAAGTGAAAAGCCTTTTATAAGCAAATATCAGTTGCACTTCTAATTCACCTAGAAAAGGTTCGGACTGTGAAAATCAATATACAATATTAATTCTGGATGCATCAGCAGGTGGTATGAAACACAAGCACGGTATGTACCTTTCTGAGGGTTAAACAGTGGATAGAGCTTCCTGTCTGATCCATGCCCATAGCTTGTGAGGTAGACTAGGAATTCTGTAATCAAAGAAGATTCATTATTATGTATGAGAGACGGGTCTCCTATAATAGAGAAAAAAAAGGCAACATTCTGAAAATACAAGCAGATTAGGCAGCATCTATGAAGAGATAACAGAATTAATGTTTCAATTCAATAGCCCTTTATCCCAATCCCATCTTCAGTTTTTGTGACTTTCCACAGGCTCTGCAATATCTCAGTCTGAAGGAGGGTAGCTTTGAGCTATTCATGAACGGTTTACTGTGCTGTCGGTTCTGTACACATGCAAATGCTGTAGTTCTGTTGAACAGGAATAGACAACATATGGTCAGATTCCAAGTGTACCAGGTGGTTTCTAGAACAGTATTTCACATTCCAAATCAGTAAAAGTCAATGTACAGTGATAACTAGATACACATACATTATCCACTTGCACAAATAACATTTACCGTAGTAGAAATAAAAATAGGCACTGCACACATGGTATAGAACGTTTAACACATTCGGTCTCCTTGCCTGTCCCCATCCTTTTCCTCTGCAATTCTGAGTTGTCTTATAAAATGGCTGCACTACCCTGCCATTGCAGAGCCCCCCAAATTATGAATTAATTTAATCAGGTGTTGAACCTGATTTTTGATTTTGGCTTGTGGGAACTGGTGAAAATTCACACTCCATTTCCAACTCAGTGCAGTAGGACCGATCTAATTGATTCATCTGCCTACTGGGGCTTTATTTAAATCCACCCCTCCTGGTTGCAAACTGAATGGGCAACAGTGGCTTCTGACCCATGAGGTTTGGCTGACCGGGTGGCGGGGCAACTCTCACCTAAATGGCCACAATCCAAGTTGGGAATGAGAGGTGGAACTGCGGTCTGGAAAGGGATGGAATGGTTACCTATGTTCACTTCCCTCCAACCCCCATAATGAATGTCGCAGTCCTTGATTTCTCATTCATGGCATTTTTTTTTCATTAAACGTCAGCATGCAGTCTCTGCAGCGAGGAAGTCATTAAAATTCGATGAGCGCCTTTTGAAGAAATTATTTCCATAAATATTTTTGCGGTTGAATCACAGGCACTTCCACTCCACTAGTTCCCCCTTGCCCGTCTGCCCCACTCCCCCTTTAAAAGACAATGACTCAAGCAGCAGTTTTTATTCTGGCTTTTCCCAGTTTCTGTCAAACAAAGAGAGTCAACATTTCTCATGAGTGGAGGTGCTTTCCATTATTCAGGAATATTCCCTTTGTATTGAAGCACACTTTACACATGCTCAGTATTTAGATCTGATAAAACTTCAGGCAATGATGGATGTAATACCAAAGGGGAAATTTAAAAAATATTAACAAGTTTCTACGTTAAGAGAAATTGTAATGCTATAATTTGATAGCTGTTTCTTGAACAATTTGATAATGATGCTCTGCTGCTTAACCATATACTCCAAGAGGATAAATACCCTGTTAATCAGGTTAAAATATCTTTTCAAAGGCAATGGTTTCATTAGCTCTTTATGTCTCTCAAAATTAAAATACTATCACTACTAATGTAGTGTTAACAGATTCAAATTAAGATCCGCAAGTTTTGCGATTGTTTGTTTTATTTTTTAAATGTAAATATGTTTTACTTTTTAAATAACCTCTTCATGAGTATAATTTTATCCCTAAAGTGTTGTGTGAAGAAATATGTTGCTAATTTAAATTAGTGTGTTATTTAATGTATGAAATACATTAATGCCCACCTTATGTCCCTCTGTGCATACACCTCCAAAGGAGGTGAAATGATTAAAAACGCGTCACCTAGGAAGCCTGGCTGTTTGACAGAACAGGTGTGTTAGAATCATATTGGAATTAAATGCACCTTCACTCTTGCCTTATGTAACATAGAATACTGTGGAAGCCATTTTCATGATGGGATGGAAATAGTTCATCTGGAGTGGGTGGGCTTGGGACAGTGGGTAGAACAACCCATGTCAGAGTGTAAGATCTTCTCTCGAGCGACACATATCTACCTGTATATTAATCCATACCTCTCATACCTGGTCAACGACTGTTACCATCAGGTGTTTTTCTACATATTTTTTTACACAGATTTTGTGTGGAATTAATGTAGTAAATAGATTCAGCATATCATTTCAAGGTTCAAGGTCTGAGGCTTGTAGTTCGGAGTTATTTTTATCCCAGGTGACTGTGTTTTCTGCGGTGTTTTTACTGTCGAGATCAGATAGTTGTAATCGCTTCCTCTTTGTCTAAAAAAATGTTGGAATGAAGTGAAGAAAAATCACATTCAATGTAAATACAGTATTGTTCAAAAACTGTTTTAATAATTTCACTTCTAGTGTTTAAAAGATTTTTGTCTAAAATCTGTTTCCGTTGAAATAAATGACATATCATCGCATAGCATATCAGATTGTGTTTGTAATTGCTAATTGAGTTCAAACACATTATTTGCATCTATGAATAAATTAACTTATATTCATTTTTTTTAAATATACATTTTCATTCTAAACAGTCAATTGGTTTAAGGTGGTTGTCCTATTACTAAGCCTACTTACATAATCACCTGAAGAATTAGCAACCAAGGATGGTATAGCAGTTAGCGTAATGCTTTGTTGGTGGCCAGATATCACCAACTGGAGTTGAATTCTTACCATCATCCATAAGGAGTTTGTATGTTCTCTCTATGATTACATGAATTTCCTCCAGGTGCTCTACCTTCCTTCCACATCCCAAGGCTGTATGGGCTAGGGTTAGTGAGTTGAGGACGTGCTATGTTAGTGCCGGAGACATGTCAGCGGTTGCCGGCTACCCCCAGCATATCCTTGCTGACTTGGTTTGATATGAACAAAACATATCACTGTCTGTTTTGATATACACATGATAAATAAAGCTCATCTTTATCTTTTTCCGAAGCACTTAATCTAGCTAAATTTTCAGCCGGTGGACATAAGAATGTTACTCAGTAAAGCAGCTCAAGTTTAACAGTTCTGATTTTGGGCAGTCTGCATAAGCCACAAGATATAGGAACAGAAGCAGGCTATTCTGTCCATTGAGTCTGCTCCACCATTCAATCATGGCTGATCCAATTCTTCCAGTCATCCCCACTCCTCTGCCTTCGCCCCATACCCTTTGTAATTCCTCCACATCTCTGTTCAAAATGGATGTCCTTTAATCCTGAAGTCGTGCCCTCTTGTCCTAGACTCCCCTACCATGGGAAATAACTTTGCCATATCTAATCTGTTCAGGCCTCTTAACATTCGGAATGTTTCTATGAGATCCCTCCTCATTCTCCTGAATTCCAGGGAATACAGCCTAAGAGCTGCCAGACGTTCCTCATACAGTAATCCTTTCATTCCTATTTGCATAGTTCCAAATAATCAGCACAGCACAGAATTCTGTATTTTCATCTGTCATTTATTACTGAAAGACATGGGATTTTATGGATGGAGAAATAATCTAAAAAAAAGAACATAATATACACGCTAGAGATTCTCTAGATGCTGCAAATCTAGAGCAAGAGCACACAAAATAGTGGAAGAGCTCAGCAGGTCAGGCAGTACCTATGGAGGGGAATAAAAAGTCAACGTTTCGGGTCAAGATCTGGTGAATGGTCTTGACCCGAAATGTTGAATCTTTATTCCTTTCAATGGATGCTGCCTGACCTGCTGAGTTCCTCCAGCATTTTGTGTAGAACATAATATACAGACTCGGAGCCCTCCGTTGTTTGGGCTTGACCATGAATGTGGCATGCCAGCTGTCTACATGATATGCAAGCCAGTACGTAAAGAAGCCAGGGCAGTATGATATGGAGAGCAAGCTGTTCCCCATGCAACAGGCTCTCCCCCCACCCCACACACACACACATGCACACACACGCCAAGATAGGCAAAGACCATTACACTTTGGCACCAACAGTGTCGCAGGAGTTACCAGTTATCATTGAACACAACACAGGACTGCCTTCGGGACTCCAGCTCTGGATTTTTCCCTCAGGGTTTACTCCTGAAGTCTTCCTCATGACTGGGTACAGCCGCAAGGCAGTGGAGGTTTGAGATCAGAGTTTTCCTTCTCCTAGGTGAGCTGCCAACCACAGCTGACCAAAGTGACTGGTTTTAAGGTGCCAGTAACCTGCCTTTGCCCCTTCTCCTGCCAGTAGAAATTGTTTTGCTGGGATTAGTAGCTAAGCCACACATGACGGCCAAGATGGACTTGGCTGTCAGAGGCTATTGGAGGTGCACACCATTGGGAGCGTTTAATAGGTAGTGGGACCTTATCTGCACTACCGCATCCAGCGAGTATGCACTACTTCATAACTATAACCAATAACATCTGATGTGAGACTGACTCTAAATTAGTAATCTGAACAGGCAGTACTATAATATTGAAGCAGTAAATCCGTGTTGGATAGAAATGTTGACTGGAAAACTAAACACAGTTTCAAATATTAAAGAAAGACTAGAATCCAGAGAGACTATGCAGGGCAATCCCCTGTACAGAGTATACAATGGATTGCTGAAACGTACCATCGACTTTGTGAAAGGAGGCTCATTATTGATTCAGCACAGGAAAGGTGATCAGGATTCTGCACAGCAAGAACTGCAGGTTTTCATCAACCAGTACCTGAGAAGGATCATAAACATCAGCTGGACTGGCAAAGTAACCAGACACTGAGGAAACACCAACCAGGAATTCGTAGACATACAAATACACAAACGGAAATGGAGGATGATTGGCCACACCTTGAGGAAGCCAATCAACAACACCATACAATATTGCGGATAGGATAGGGTCTTTTAAGAGGCTCCTGGATAGGTACATGGAGCTTAGAAAAATAGAGGGCTATGGGTAACCCTAGGTTAAGATAAGGACATGTTCGGCACAGTTTTGTTGGCCAAGGGGCCTGTATTGTGCTGTAGGTTTTCTATGTTTCAATAGACAATAGGTGCAGGAGTAGGCCATTCGGCCCTTTGAGCCAGCACCACCATTCACTGTGATCATGGCTGATCATCCACAATCAGTACCCCGTTCCTGCCTTCTCCCCATATCCCGTGACTCCACCATCTTTAAGAGCTCTATCTAACTCTTTCTTGAAAGAATCCAGAGAATTGGCCTCCACTGCCTTCTGAGGCAGAGCATTCCACAGATCCACAACTCTCTGGGTGAAAAAGTTTTTCCTCAACCCCGTTCTAAATGGCCTGCCCCCTATTCTTAAACTGTAGCCTCTGGTTCTGGACTCCCCCAACATCGGCAACATGTTTCCTGCCTCTAGCATGTCCAATCCCTTAATAATCTTCTTTGTTTCAATCAGATCCCCTCTCATTCTTCTAAATTCCAGTGTATACAAGCCCAGTCGCTCCAATCTTTCAACATATGACAGTCCCACCATCTCAGGAATTAACCTCGTGAACCTACGCTGCACTCCCTCAATAGCAAGAATGCCCTTCTTCCAATTTGGAGACCAAAACTGCACACAATTCTCCAGGTGTGGTCTCACCAGGGCTCTGTACAGGTGCAGAAGGACCTCTTTGCTCCTATACTCAACTCCCCTTGTTATGAAGGCCAACATGCCATTAGCTTTCTTCACTGCCTGCTGTACCTGCATGCTTACTTTCAGTGACTGATGAACAAGGACACCTAGATCTCGTTGTACTTCCCCTTTTCCTAATGTGACGCCATTCAGATAGTAATCTCCCTTCCTGTTCTTGCCACCAAAGTGGATAACCTCACATTTATCCACATTAAACTGCATCTGCCCATTCACCCAACCTGTCCAAGTCGACCTGTATTCTCATAACATCCTTCTCACATTTCACACTGCCACCCAGCTTCTAACACCAGGTAGGCATTAAAGTGGAATCCTCAAGGAAAGCGGAAAAAGAACATCCAAAAAACACATGGAGGAGAGACATGGACGTCAATGCTGAAATTAGGTGTTGGGGACCCTCACCACATAATTTCTGGTCCACCCTCAAGAAACTGGCTCAGAACAGAGGACAATGGAGACAGAGGTCATCAATGGCCTATGCTCCACTAGGAGCTCAGGGCCCAAGAAGAAGAAGAGTCTAGAAAGAAAGAAAAGCTCATTAAAGAAAGGCAGTGGCATTTAGGTCTGGTGACCAAGTAAGATACAAAAAGTCCTGGTACAATCTCTAGAAACCCATCTCACAGGCAATGTGGCAATTCCAGACTAAAGTTGAGTCACAGAACGATGCTCAGCAGCTGTGGCAGGACTTGAATGCTATCACCTCTTACAAAGTGAAACCAAATGGCAACAGGGTTTCACTTCCAGATAAGCTCAATTCCTTCCATGCTCACTTTGACTGTTAAAACATGGAGGAACCTACATGGACTCTCACGGCCCCAGTGACACTCGGATTTCAGGCATCTTGATGCTCTTTATGAACCACAGCTTGGCATCCCCTCAAAACTAATCAATAAGCTTCAAGACCTTAGCCTCAATACCTCCTTGAGCAATTGGATCTTGATTTCCTCACTTGCAAACCCCAATCTATTCAGATTGGCAACTATATCTCCTCCACAATCTCCGTCAGCACAGATGGAGTGCTTAGCTCCTGCTCTTCTCGCTTTACACCTATGACTGTGTGGCTAAGCACAGCTCCAATGCCATATTTCAGTTTGCTGACAACACCATTGTCGTTGGTCGATTCAAAGGTGGTGACGAATCAGCATATAGAATGAAGATTGAACAATGATCTCTCACTCAGTTTCGGTGACCATGGAACTGATTATTGACTTTAGGAGAGGGAAACCTGAGGTCCATGAGCCAGTCCTCATTGAGGAATCTGATGTGGAGATGGTCAGCAAATTTAAATTCCCCAGCGTTGTCATTTCAGAGGATCTGTCCTGGGCCCTTTACTTATGTGCAATTACAAAGAAAGCACAGCAGAGCTCTACTTCCTTAGAAGTTTTTTGAAGATTCAGCATGATATTTAAAACTTTGACAAACCTCTGTAGATGTGTGGTAGAGAGTGTAATGACTCGTATCACAGCCTGCTATGGAAACACCAATGCCCTTCAAAGGAAAATCCAACAAAAAGTAGTGGATACAGACCAGTGCATTGCAGATAAAGCCCTCCCCACCATTGAGCACACCTACACAGAACTTTGTTGCAGGAAAGCATCATCCATTATCAGTGACCCCCACCACCTATATCATGCTCTCTTCCCACTGTTGCCATGGGGAAGGTGGTACAGGAGCCTCATTTCTTACTCCACCAGGTTCAGGAACAGTTATTACCCCTCAGCCATTAGGTTCTTGGGGGTAATCACCCAACTTCACTTGCCCCCCATCACTGACCTGTTCTTCTACCTATGGACTCACCTTCAAAGACTCTTCATCTTATGTTCTCCATATTTATGGTTTATTCATTTATTTATAGGAAAATAAATCTCAGGAGTGCATATGAGATTGAGAAAGGGATGGGTGATGTCAATAATGGACCAAGTGAATGTAAGGGCAGGGTGGAAGGTAGAGGCAAAGTTGATGAAATTGAGCAGCTCAGGATGAGTGTATGAAGCAGCACCATTGCAGTTGTCAATGTAGCAGAGGAAGAGATGGGAAGCATTACTGGGGAAGGCTTGGCAGCAGGACTGTTCTACGTAGCCATCAGAGAGGCAGTCATGGCTGGGGCCAATGCAAGTGCCATGGCTAAAGGTGCATTGGGACTGGACATCCATGGTGAAAATGAGGCGGTCAGGGCCAGGGAATTGAAAGTTACCGAGGAGGTCGAGAGCTTGAGATGTGTCGTGGATGTAGGTGGGAAGGGACTAAACCAAGGGAGATAGAATGGAGTTGAGGTATGAGGACACAGGTTCAGTGAGACAGCAGCAGGCAGAGACAATGGCCCTACCTAGACAATCAGGTATGTGGATCTTGGGTAGGAGGTAATGCTGGGTAAGGAAACTATGAACTTGGTGGCAGTGGATGGGAGATCATGGTATGCTCACCATCAAAACACTATAGCAAGCTATTCAATCTATTCTCCTGCCTTATCCCTGTAGCCTTTGACACCCTGACTAATCAAAAACCTATCAACCTCCGCTTTCTGACAGTGGTGTCTGAAAAGAGGATGCTGTCCAAGTTGCATGCCATCTTGGACAATGTCTCCCATCCACTACATAATGTACTGGGTGGGCACAGGAGTACATTCAGCCAGAGACTCATTCCACCGAGATGCAACACAGAGCGTCATAGGAAGTCATTCCTGCCTGTGGGCATCAAACTTTACAACTCCTCCCTTGGAGGGTCAGACACCCTGAGGCAATAGGGTGGTCCTGGTCTTATTTCCTGGCATAATTTACATATTACTATTTAACTATTTATGGTTCTATTACTATTTATTATTTATGGTACAACTGTAACGAAAACCAATTTCCCCCGGGATCAATAAAGTATGACTATGACTATAACTATTAAATAAGACTTGGCCACCACAGCTGTCTGTGGTACTGAATTCCACAGATTCTCCACCCTCTGGCTCAAGAAATTCCTCCTCATCTCTGTTCAGAAGCTGTGCCCTCTCGTCCTAGACTTTTCCACTGTTTTAATCATCCTTTCCACATCCATTCTATCTAGGCCTTTCATTTCAAGAGCATTTCATACTTCAAGAGCAAGTGCCGAGGTGCTTGATTGTACGAGACTTATGCTACATATAAGCAGCTTAGTCTACAAACTTGGTCATACCAAAACACAAATATGCTAATAGGAGTAGGAGTCTCTTCAACACTGTGTTGCTATTTATTAAGAACATGGCTCATCTGACTGTAACATCCACATTACTTTTTACCCAAAGTAAATGGTAACCTGCTTGCTTGTTAAGAGAGTGTTCCAAAGACTCACAGCCCTCTGAAAATTGGACTTCCTCTCAAAGTTCAAAATAAATTTATTATCAAAGTACATATACATCACCATATACAACCCTGAGATTCATTTTCCTGTGGGCATACGCAGTAATTCTATAGAATAGTAACTATAACGGGATCAAGAAGGATCAATCAGAGTGCAGAAGACAACAAACTGTGCAAATGCAAATAGAAATAAATAGCAATAAATAACAAGAACATGAGATAAAGAGTCCTTAAAGTAAGATCATTAGTTGTGGCATCTCAATGGACAAGCAAATGAGTGTAGTTATCTCCTTTTGTTCAAGAGCCTGAAGATGTGTTGTAGAGTCCTTTAAAGTGAGTCACAAGATCACTAGTCCATTTCGACAGTTCAAAAGTACATTCCTTAAATTACAGGCTACGAACTGCAGGGATTGTAGCTCAAAAGAAGTACATGAAGAAGTTTCATGAGCTGCCCACAAAATGCTGCCGTCTATGACTAGTAGTATCCTGGATCAATAAGTTCAATCAAAATCTCACTTCCCTAAGCTGCAGCTGATAAAACCTATCTCAAAAGAAAACCTGTCCACTATTTGTCCAATTAATCTCCTCTGAATGGCTCGAAGAGTTAATGAAGATCAATTCTGTACATAGCACTCCAGATGTAGTCTCTTGTTTGCCCTTTATAAATGATTTATAACTGCCTTACTTTTGTATTCTAGTTCCCTAGAATACACAACAAAATTCTGTTTGCATTTCAAATTATTGGCGCACGAGCCCTTTGTCAATGATGCTGCGGGATACCTAGATCCTTCTGCATCTCAGAATTCTTCAGTCTCACCAGTTCAATGATCTTTCCTGCTAAAATTATCATTTTCCTACATTTTGCTCATTTGACAGATCATCTCTCACTCATTTAATCCATAAGTTTAGCAAATATACCTTCAGTAGTTTCATTCAACTCATTTAGATAAATTGTTAAAAATCAAGGCCCTGCCTGTGATGCACCCTTTATTGCTCTGACCAAACAGGAAATGACTTGCTTAAACCCACTTAATTTACTCTGTTAGCCAGCTAATTCTCTCCCTCTATCAGTATCTTGTCCATGAAATTGTGGATTTTTTAATATTAACCCTTTAGATTTAGATCCATTTAGTTATCATGTATACATCACAACACCCAGTGAAATGTGTCGTTTGTGTTGACAACCAACACAACCCAAGGATGTTCTGGGGGGAGTCCGCAAGTGTCACCAACATGGCGTGCCCACTGTGTTCATCAGAACAACACAGCAACACGAGCAACAACAACATAACCATAGAACATTACAGCACAGAAACAGGCCTTTTGGCCCTTCTTGGCTGTGCCGAACCATTTTTCTGCCTAGTCCCACTGACCTGCACCTGGACCATATCCCTCCATACACCTCCCATCCATGTGCCTGTCCAAGTTTTTCTTAAATGTTAAAAGTGAGCCCGCATTTACCAATTCATCTGGCAGCTCATTCCACACTCCCACCACTCTCTGTGTGAAGAAGCCTCCCCCCCAATGTTCCCTTTAAACTTTTCCCCCTTCATCCTTAACCCATAATCCTCTGGTTTTTTTCTCCCTTAGCCTCAGTGGAAAAAAACCTGCTTGCATTCACTCTGTCTATACCCATCATAATTTTATATACCTCTATCAAATCTCCCCTCATTCTTCTATGATCCAGGGAATAAAGTCCTAACCTATTCAACCTTTCTCTGTAACTCAGTTTCTCAAGTCCCGGCAACATCCTTGTAAACCTTCTCTGCGCTCTTTCAACCTTATTTATATCCTTCCTGGAATTTGGTGACCAAAACTGCACACAATACTCCAAATTCGGCCTCACCAATGCCTTATACAACCTCACCATAACATTTCAACTCTTATACTCAATACTTTGATTTATAAAGGCCAATGTACCAAAAGCTCTCTTTACGACCCTATCTACCTGTGACGCCACTTTTAGGGAATTTTGTATCTGTATTCCCAGATCCCTCTGTTCTACTGCACTCCTCAGTGCCTTACCATTAACCCTGTATGTTCTACCTTGGTTTGTCCTTCCAAAGTGCAATAACAACAAGCAACAAAACAGCAACAGCAACGTAAGCTCCTTTCCTTTCTCCCACTCCCTCACGCACCCTCTCATACACACACACACACACAGGCCTCCAACTCCAGGGCAGGCCGCATCCGAGCATTTAGCCTGCAGTGGACTTGCAGGCCCAGTGCTTTGGCCATTGGGCCTCAACTTCTAGACTTGCTGGCTTCAGTTTTTCAACTTCAGGCTTTGATCTTTGGTATTGACCCGAGGACTCACCAATGGTGGTCCCCTGCCCTCATGCCTCCTACCCACACAGAACTCCAATCCCTTGAATGCAGTACCTTCTCGAATTCTTCTGTAAATCTACAGAGAATATTCACTTCAAGATGACTAGAATATAAAGAACAAGGATGTAATGTTGAGGCTTTATAGGGCACTGGTGAGGCCTCGCTTGGAGTACTGTGAGCAGTTTTATCCATGAAAAGAGGTGATGATATTGGAGAGGGTTAAAAGAAGGTTCATGAAAATGATTCCAGGATTGAAAGGCTTATCATATGATGGCTCTGGGCTTGATTCACGGGAGTTCAGAAGAATGAGGGGTGACCTTATTGAAACCTATCAAATTAAAACCTTTTGAAAGGCCTTGATAGAGTGGATATGGAGAGGATGTTTTCTATGGAGGGAAAGTGTAAGGGCAACCTTTTAGAACGGAGATGAGGAGGAATTTCTTTAGCCAGGAGTGGTATGTCTGTGTAATTCATTGCCACAGGTGGCTGTAGAGACAAAATCATTGGATCTACTTAAGGCAGAGGTTGATAGATTCTTGATTAGTCAGGGCATGAAGGGATGCAGGGAGAGGGCAGGAGATTGGGGCTGATAGGGAATTGGATCAGCCATGATGAAATGGTGAAGCAGACTCGATGGGCCAAATGGCCCAATTCTGTTCCTATACCTACCTTATGGTCTTATACCTGTATTCATAGTGCATTAGTTCTTCAAAGAAACCCCCAAAAAATTGGTTGAGCAAATGTTTGCTTTTCACAAAATTATGTTGACTTTGTCAGATTACCTTAAGTATTTTGGGGCGCAAAGATATAGCTTCCGAGCAACTTCATCTGCATTCATCGACTCTGGAATGCTTTTGAGCAACTCAGGGTAACAGAAGAAGAATTTTCCCAGTCTTCCTTATCTTTATCTGAGCTTTCTCCGGTTTTGCTTTCCTGATTTAGGATCAAATGTGAAAAGTCAAAGTTAATTTAATATCTGAGTGCATTCATGTCACAATGTACTAACGTACAAAATCCTAGTGGAATCTACCCAGTACAGCATAGAAACATAGAAAATAGGTGCAGGAGTAGGCCATTCGGCCCTTCGAGCCTGCACCGCCATTCAGTATGATCATGGCTGATCATCCAACTCAGAACCCCGCCCCAGCCTTCCCTCCATACCCCCTGACCCCCGTAGCCACAAGGGCCATATCTAACTCCCTCTTAAATATAGCCAATGAACTGGCCTCAACTGTTTCCTGTGGCAGAGAATTCCACAGATTCACCACTCTCTGTGTGAAGAAGTTTTTCCTAATCTCGGTCCAAAAAGGCTTCCCCTTTATCCTCAAACTGTGACCCCTCGTTCTGGACTTCCCCAACATCGGGAACAATCTACCTGCATCGAGCCTGTCCAATCCCTTTAGGATTTTATACGTTTCAATCAGATCCCCCCTCAATCTTCTAAATTCCAACGAGTACAAGCCCAGTTCATCCAGTCTTTCTTCATATGAAAGTCCTGCCATCCCAGGAATCAATCTGGTGAACCTTCTTTGTACACCCTCTATGGCAAAGATGTCTTTCCTCAGATTAGGGGACCAAAACTGCACACAATACTCCAGGTGTGGTCTCACCAAGGCCTTGTACAACTGCAGTAGTACCTCCCTGCTCCTGTACTCGAATCCTCTCGCTATAAATGCCAGCATACCATTCGCCTTTTTCACCGCCTGCTGTACCTCATGCCCACTTTCAATGACTGGTGTATAATGACATCCAGGTCTCGTTGCACCTCCCCTTTTCCTAATCGGCCACCATTCAGATAATAATCTGTTTTCCTATTTTTGCCACCAAAGTGGATAACTTCACATTTATCCACATTAAATTGCATCTGCCATGAATTTGCCCACTCACCCAACCTATCCAAGTCACCCTGCATCCTCTTAGCATCCTCCTCACTGCTAACACTGCCACCCAGCTTCGTGTCATCCGCAAACTTGGAGATGCTGCATTTAATTCCCTCATCCAAGTCATTAATATATATTGTAAACAACTGGGGTTCCAGCACTGAGCCTTGCGGTACCCCACTAGTCACCGCCTGCCATTCTGAAAAGGTCCCGTTTATTCCCACTCTTTGCTTCCTGTCTGCTAACCAATTCTCCATCCACACCAATACCTTACCCCCAATACCGTGTGCTTTAAGTTTGCACACTAATCTCCTGTGTGGGACCTTGTCAAAAGCCTTTTGAAAATCCAAATATACCACATCCACTGGTTCTCCCCTATCCACTCTACTAGTTACATCCTCAAAAAATTCTATGAGATTCGTCAGACATGATTTTCTTTTCACAAATCCATGCTGACTTTGTCCAATCATTTCACCGCTATCCAAATGTGCTGTTATCACAAATAATAAAGCTCGCCCAAATATTGAGCACATCTCCTTGAAATGCCATCATAAGAAAGCAGCATCCATCATCTAGGAACCCCACCACCTAGGTCATGCTCTCTTCTAGCTACTGTCATCAGGAAGAAGGTACAGGAGCCTCAGGACTCACACCGCCAGGTTCAGGGAGAGTTATTACCCCTCAACCATCATTCTTCTGAACCAAAGGGGATAACTTCATCAACTTCATTTGCCCCAACATTGAAATACTCCCACAACCAATCGACTCAGCTACGAGGACTCTTCATCTCATGTTCTCATTATTTATTGTTATTTATTTATATTTGTATTTACATAGTCTCTACACTCTAGCTGAACGCCCTAGTTGGGCAGCCTTTCATTGACCTGTTACAGTTACTATTCTCTAGACTTATTGAGTATGCCCCAAGAAAATGAACCTCAGGGTTGTGTATGGTGACATATCTGTACTTTGGTAATAAAATTTCATTTGAACTTTGGAACTTTGAGATTTATCTTTTCTTCACAGGCATTTATAAAAAAAATACAATAGAATTTATGAAAACTATAAATTATCAAAGACTGACAAACAACCAAAGTGGAGCAGAAGACAAATTATACCACTGATAAATATGTAAATATACATGAGATGTAGAAGCCTTGAAAGTGGGTCCATAGATTGTAGAGTCTTTACATGTTGAGGTGAGTCAAGTTTTCCACATTGATTCAGGAGTTCCATGGTTGTAAAGCCAGTCCACACATCCCAGAGTTCCAGAGGCTTTAAAGAAATAAATCATCAAATATTTTTTTTCCAAAAGTATTGTGTCAGGGAAAATGCATCTAGCTGTGTGTGGACGTGACCTGGATTCAATAATTTATGAAATTATACATGTCCAACAATGCGGCATAAAACTGCCCCGAAACAGAATTAAATCCAAACCTTCCTGACCGACAATAATAAAAAAACACTGAACTAAGATGTAACAAAAAGGTGATATACAGAAGAAAGAATTGTGAGGGAGAACACATTAATAGAAAATAGTGAAAGTGAAAGATGCGGTTCATACTGCGGGAAACTTTTTGCTAATTCAAAGGCTTCTGAAAGGATAAGTTGCTTTCAGACATTAGCAGGAAGACGTCTTCTTAGAGCAGAGGATGACTGTGAGAAGTTCAAAGTCCAGCAGAACTGACTGCTAGTCAAGTGGGTGGTAGCTAGAAGGCGTGGTGGGGTGGGGAGGGGTGGGGGGAAATGAGTACTTAACTGATGGTTATCCAGGATGTTCTGGCAATGAGTAGCTAAGGAACAAAATATGAGCCACTCACCAAAGAAACCCCGTCAACAAAAAACATTTTGCTGAGATTTCTGTGGATAATTATAACTATGTTTAATGATATACCCTCATGTGGGCAAATGAAATTCGTGCATCAGCGGTGGCGAACCTATGGCACGTGTGCCCAAGATAGTACAGTCAAAAATTTTGTTGGCTTGTGTCATGCATTGCCATTGCCTCCAACTGCAAAAGCAAAAGATTCAAGATTCAAGAACACTTATTATCAAAGAATGTATAAATTATTCTACCTTGAGGTTTGCTTGCTCCTCACAGGTGGCCCCAAAGCAAGAAACCCAACAGGACCAAATTTAAAAAAAAAAATTTTTTAAATAAAAGACCAACAGCTGAAGTGCAAGAGAAAGAAAAATATAACAAAAAAACATGCAAACAATTGAAGTGAACAACAGCATTCTGAACCAAATTGAATCCCCAAATCCAAACCCTGGAGCAGCGCAGAGTAGGCCCAAAGCCTCACTTTATCAGTTCATCATATTAGTGGGCACAGAGCACAGCATCCGGGGCAGTCTTCATAGCCTCAGTGCCATGGATAGGGGAGTGAGCATCGTGGAGAATGAGCACAATCAGCTTTTGCCTCTGATCAGAGTTGGCATTTAAATTGTCTGAACAACAGTTCGTACTTTGCACTAGGACCCGGATGCAGTGAAAGACTTTGGGCTTAGGCCAGGCCACACATCAACTTGCACTCGGCCCAAATTTCACCACCCAACCCAAAGCCACTCTCAAACTCTTCAGCTCAGCACCCAGAGCGATTCAACCTAGCACCTGGGTCAGCTGTATGGGCATTGGGACTCCATCTGCAACACACCATCTCGGCTCATCCTTCAGACTCAACTCGCCACCACTCGCCCCTTCACTGTTTGTGGCAAAAATTTAACACAAGTTACCTCAGAAAATGTATTTTTAGTGATACTTTAGTTGGATTTCTTAGCTGTTTAACTAACAGAGAGCTGTCGCATTTGTTCAGTAGTGCCATCTTAACGGAAAGTTCATCACGACTATTTTAACATCAGGATTATTAAAAGATACATACGATTACCTTTACTGCCAAAGGAAGCAGTGAATGATCTTTTACACTGCTAGAACAGTGAGGTGTTTTCACAGGAAATGTCTCATGCCAGTTTAGTGCCAGCTAGATGGTTGTGAGAACAAGTGACATTGGATAAGAAGTCTTGGAATCCTCACAGACCTGGCATACACAACAGTCTTTGGACAGTTACTATAACAATACTACTTAAAAATGCTGTTATTTTTTGATTGTTTACTTATTGAGATACCTCGTGGAATAGACCCTTCCAGCCTTCAAGTCAGGTCAAGTTTTTTGTCACTTAACTATATACTGTACATGTATACAGTCAAACGAGACAACGTTTCTCTGGGCCAGGGTGTAAAGCACAGTAGTATACATACAGTAACACATAATTTAGGAAGGCAAGAATAAAATCTACAAATGAATTACACATAAATAAACAAAGTTAAATGCATACATTAAATATTGTAGTGAAAAGAACAGATTAACCAGTGACACATGATGTGTTGGCGCGTGGCCAACCGGTTAAGGCATCGGTCTAGTGATCTGAAAGTCGCTAGTTTGAGCCTCAGCTGAGGCAGTGTGTTGTGTCCTTGAGCAAGGCACTTAACCACACATTGCTCTGCGACAACACCGGTGCCAAGCTGTATCGGCCCTACTGCCCTTCTCTTGGACAATATTGGTGGCGTGGAGAGGGGAGACTTGCAGCATGGGCAACTGCCGGTCTTCCATACAACCTTGCCCAGGCCTGCGCCCTGGAGACCTTCCAAGGTGCAAATCCATGGCCTCATGAGACTAACGGATGCCTATATATGAGTGCGATGCAGCAGGCAGTTCAGAAACCTAAAGGCCCAAGGGAAGAAACTGTTTCCCATCCTGACTGTTCTTGTTTTTATGTATCAGAGTCTCCTGCCTGATGGTAGGAAGTCAAACAGGATGCGGGGTGGACGGGTAGGAACCTTAATAATCCGAAGGGCCCTGCATACGCAGCACTCCTGATAAATGTCCCCGATGGAAGGTAGGGAGACCCCAGTGATCCTCTCAGCCATTCTCACAGTCCTTTGTAGGGACTTCTGGTCCGATGCTTGACTGCTCCCAGACCAGATGGAGATGCAACTGGCCAGAATGCTCTCAGTGGTACTCGTGTAAGACACAGTTAAGAAGGGGATTGAGGATGGGGCACGCCTCAATCTCCTCAGGAGGTGGAGCTGCAGTTGTGTCTTCTGATTCAGGGAGGTGCTACTGAGGGACCAGGTGAGATCATCTGTGACATAAACTCGGTGCACTTAACTCTCTCCATGAGAAGCCATGTATGCACAGTTGTCTTTTTGGAAGATTAACATTAATAATTTTTGATGTCACAATTTCTCAAAATACCAGCAACAAGAGATGACAAATTGAGTCGGGTTTTAATCTTAAAACCACTATATTTATTTACATCTACTCAAAAACATAGAAAATCGAAAAACTACTTCCTTAAACAGAAGTTAACAGTGTTAGGCATCTATAGCTCCCTTACAGTCAAACTTAAAACCCATTCTTAACAAATCTTACTCAAGCATAGTCTTAAAGTGGCAGTTCAGAGAATCCCAGTAATTCACGAAATAGGTGAGAGGAGAGAGTTGTGGATTCACAATGTAGCAACGAGGCGATCACGACGAATTCCAAAGATTCCATGGCTAGCGAACGAGGAAATGGTTACTGAAGATCCCAGCTGAGGAATACATAAAAGCTTCTATAGATATGTGAAAAGAAAAAGATTGGCTAAGACAAATGTAGGTCCCCTACAGACAGAAACAGGTGAATTGATTATGGGGAGCAAGGACATGGCAGACCAATTGAATAATTACTTTGGTTCTGTCTTCACTAAGGAGGACATAAATAATCTTCCAGAAATAGTAGGGGACCGAGGGTCTAGTGAGATGGAGGAACTGAGGGAAATACATGTTAGTAGGGAAGTGGTGTTAGGTAAATTGAAGGGATTGAAGGCAGATAAATCCCCAGGGCCAGATGGTCTGCATCCCAGAGTGCTTAAGGAAGTAGCCCAAGAAATAGTGGATGCATTAGTGATAATTTTTCAAAACTCATTAGATTCTGGATTAGTTCCTGAGGATTGGAGGGTGGCTAATGTAACCCCACTTTTTAAAAAAGGAGGGAGAGAGAAACCGGGGAATTATAGACTGGTTAGCCTAACATCGGTGGTGGGGAAACTGCTGGAGTCAGTTATCAAAGATATGATAACAGCACATTTGGAAAGCGGTGAAATCATCGGACAAAGTCAGCATGGATTTGTGAAAGGAAAATCATGTCTGACGAATCTCATAGAATTTTTTGAGGATGTAACTAGTAGAGTGGATAGGGGAGAACCAGTGGATGTGGTATATTTGGATTTTCAAAAGGCTTTTGACAAGGTCCCACACAGGAGATTAGTGTGCAAACTTAAAGCACACGGTATTGGGGGTAAGGTATTGATGTGGATAGAGAATTGGTTGGCAGGCAGGAAGCAAAGAGTGGGAATAAACAGGACCTTTTCAGAATGGCAGGCAGTGACTAGTGGGGTACCGCAAGGCTCAGTGCTGGGACCCCAGTTGTTTACAATATATATTAATGACTTAGATGAGAGAATTAAATGCAGCATCTCCAAGTTTGCGGATGACACGAAGCTGGGCGGCAGTGTTAGCTGTGAGGAGGATGCTAAGAGGATGCAGGGTGACTTGGATAGGTTAGGTGAGTGGGCAAATTCATAGCAGATGTAATTTAATGTGGATAAATGTGAGGTTATCCATTTTGGTGGCAAAAACGAGATAACAGATTATTATCTGAATGGTGGCTGATTAGGAAAAGGGGAGGTGCAACGAGACCTGGGTGTCATTATACACCAGTCATTGAAAGTGGGCATGCAGGTACAGCAGGTGGTGAAAAAGGCGAATGGTATGCTGGCATTTATAGCGAGAGGATTCGAGTACAGGAGCAGGGAGGTACTACTGCAGTTGTACAAGGCCTTGGTGAGACCACACCTGGAGTATTGTGTGCAGTTTTGATCCCCTAATCTGAGGAAAGACATCCTGGCCATAGAGGGAGTACAAAGAAGGTTCACCAGATTGATTCCTGGGATGGCAGGACTTTCATATGATGAAAGACTGGATCAACTAGGCTTATACTCATTGGAATTTAGAAGATTGAGGGGGGGATCTGATCGAAACGTATAAAATTCTAAAGGGATTGGATAGGCTAGATGTAGGAAGATTGTTCCCGATGTTGGGGAAGTCCAGAACAAGGGGTCACAGTTTGAGGATAAAGGGGAAGCCTTTTAGGACCGAGATTAGGAAAAACTTCTTCATACAGAGAGTGGTGAATCTGTGGAATTCTCTGCCATAGGAAACAGTTGAGGCCAGTTTATTGGCTATATTTAAGAGGGAGTTAGATATGGCCCTTGTGGCTACGGGGATCAGGGGGTATGGAGGGAAGGCTGGTACAGGGTTCTGGGTTGGATGATCAGCCATGATCGTACTGAATGGCGGTGCAGGCTCGAAGGGCCGAATGGCCTACTCCTGCACCTATTTTCTATGTTTCTGTGTTCCAAAGTCCACAACGAGCGATTTCACAAAGTGACTGTCACAAAATTCACATCCACGGATCATACGAAGGACAGACACGTCTCCACAATGCACAGTGTGCCGCTAATTAACCCAATCCTTTGGGTTTGGGTAAGCATTAGACTTTACCCTTCTCGATCGTGAGCTGTTCCCGGATAGCTCGAAGCCTGCGACCTTCACTCTCTCTCTCTTTCCTTCAACTCTTTCTCAGCAAAATGTCCACATTTCTTTTACGCCGTTGGCACACGTCATAAGGTAACGCTCACAGAAACGAAACTGTGGACTCAAAGTAAAAGGAAACTGGGGACACGTGACTCCCTCAGTAAACGAAACTATGGACACGTTAACATTAAAAAGGGTGGAATGGTAGCATAGCGGGAGAGTCAAACCTACGATGGTATATCACGGAACTGAAATCAGTAAAGCTTGTGATGTGAGCTGTGGGATTTAGACATCATGAAAGCGATGGGATTCCTAGAGAAACTAACTAATGTTCTGCAGCAACAGGGCATTTACCAGTCCTGTTCATTCAGTCCGTATACCACTCCAGTACCACACACCGGTGAGACTTCTATTCCTCTCTGAACTGCCACGTCGGCCTACAGGGAGACCCAAGAATGGTGGCAGATGCTGCAATGAAGCCATTTTGTGCTCCTCCCCCTCCCCTCCCCTCCTACCCTTTCATTCTGGCTTCTGCCCTCATTCTATCCAGCACCTGCGGAAGGGCCTCAGCCTGAAACATCGACTGTTCGGGTGAACCAGTGGAATTCTCTACCACGGATGGTTGGAGAGGCCGGGCTGCTGAGTATGTTAAAGGAGGGATAGATTTATTGATGGGACTTTGGAGGAGGGGGACATGGTTTTGATCATCGGTTAAATGGTACAGCAGGCTTGAAGGCCTGATCAGCCTACTCCAGCTCCTGTTTTCTGTTTTTTATTTTTCCAAGTTTTCTTTAGGAAAGAAATGTTATGCCAGTCAGGTAGATAGCTACAGAAAAAGACCTTCTCAGCTCCTTGATCTGTACTTCAGCTCTACCCGTGTTTACTGTTATAAAAACAAATTAATATTTGATCATTTGAACTGATCCATAATTTAGAATCTTCAGGAGAGCAAGCTCTCAGGTTCTATTAGCCTTTGTGGGAAATTGACAATTCCTCGTTATGCGCATCCCTAAGATCACATTGTTTAACTTACCTCTCTCCAGCTATATGTTTGATATCAAGTGTTATACTTCGGATTTTTTAAAAATTTAAAATTAGGAAAGGTACTGATTTGCCAATAAATGAAATGGCCTACAAAGCTTGTTGGTAACACCGAGAAAATCCAATTTTAACCCACAAGAAAAAGGTATGAAAAATTGTTACTTTTCAAATATCTTAGGTCTCACTTGATCCCTCAACATCACCTCTTTGGCCAAGAAAACACAGCAGCGTCTCCACTTCCTATGGAGATTGAAGCAAGTGATGCTCCCTCCTCACCTCCATTTTAATGAGGGCACCATTGGGAGTGTCCTGACCAGCTGCACCGCTGTGTGGAACAGGAATTGTAAGGCCTCGGAGATCAAGACCTTAGAAAGGATTGCAAGAGCTGCTGAGGGGATCATCAGAGCATCTTTTCCACCCATCAGATATTTATCAGGAGTGCTGCATAAGCAGGGACCTTATCATTGACAATGATCCTTCCCATCCATATAACCATATAACAATTACAGCACGGAAAGAGGCCATCTCGGCCCTCCTAGTCCGTGCCGAACTTTTGCTCTCACCTAGTCCCACTGACCTGCACTCAGCCCATAACCCTCCATTCCTTTCCTGTCCATATAGCTGTCTAATTTAACTTTAAACGACAACATCGAACCTGCCTCAACCACTTCTGCTGGAAGCTCGTTCCACACAGCTACCACTCTCTGAGTAAAGAAGTCCCCCCTCATGTTACCCCTAAACTTTTGCCCTTTAACTCTCAACTCATGTCCTCGTTTGAATTTCCCCCACTCTCAATGGAAAAAGCCTTTCCACGTCAACTCTATCTATCCCCCTCATAATTTTAAACACCTCTATCAAGTCTCCCCTCAACCTTCTACGCTCCGAAGAATAAAGACCCAACTTGTTCAACCTTCCTCTGTAACTTAGGTGCTGAAACCCAGGTAACATTCTCATAAATCTTCTCTGTACTCTCTCTATTTTGTTGACATCTTTCCTATAATTCGGTGACCAGAACTGTACATCATACTTCAAATTTGGCCTTACCAATGCCTTGTACAATTTTAACATTACATCCCAACTCCTGTACTCAATGCTCTGATTTATAAAGGCCAGCATACCAAAAGCTTTCTTCACCACCCTATCCACATGAGATTCCACCTTCAGGGAACTATTCACCATTATTCCTAGATCCGTCTGTTCTACTGCATTCTTCAATGCCCTACCATTTACCATGTATGTCCTATTTTGATTAGTCCTACCAAAATGTAGCACCTCACATTTATCAGAATTAAACTCCATTTGCCATCTTTCAGCCCACTCTTCTAACTGGCCTAAAACTCTCTGCAAGCTTTGAAAACCTACTTCATTATCCACAACGCCACCTATCTTAGTATCATCTGCATACTTACTAATCCAATTTACCACCCCATCATCCAGATCATTAATGTATATGACAAACAACATTGGACCCAGTACAGATCCCTGAGGCACACCACTAGTCACCGGCCTCCAACCTGACAAAGTTATCCACCACTACTTTCTGGCATCTCCCATCCAGCCACTGCTGGATCCATTTTACTACTTCAATATTAATACCTAAAGATTGAACCTTCCTAACTAATGTTCCAGGTGGAACCTTGTCAAAGGCTCACCCACCGCTTTACCCTCGTCAACTTTCCCTGTAACCTCTTCAAAAAAATTCAATAAGATTTGTCAAACATGACCTTCCACGCACAAATCCATGTTGACTGTTCCTAATCAGACCCTGACTATCCAGATAATTATATATACCATCTCTATGAATACTTTCCATTAATTTACCACCACTGACGTCAAACTTACAGGCCGGTAATTGCTATGTTTACTCCTAGAACCCTTTTTAAACCATGGAACAACATGAGCAATACGCCAATCCTCAGGCACCATCCCTGTTTCTAATGACATTTGAAATATTTCTGTCAGAGCCCCTGCTATTTCCACACTAACTTCCTTCAAGGTCCTAGGGAATATCCATTCAACAATCTCTTTGACTCCCTACCATCAGGCAGGAGGTCCATAGCATTAGGACAAGAACTGTTAGGATGGGAAACTGCTTCGTCTCTCAAGATGCAAGACTGCTGAACTCCCTGCCACCACCCAGGCTTCATCATGTAATGAAGTGCCAGTAGTGTTATCCTGTGCACTGTACATTTTTTTTTGGGAATAGAAAGTCACTGCAGGATATTAAGAACATCAAACATATAGGTCTACCCCATCAGCGAGTTGCTTGTTAATGATGGAGCTGGTGTTATTGTGTATTGTTGCGATGTTACCTGGACCCATGGTGCCAAGATGGTGCATAGTCTAACTCTGGATGGCAATTGTCTTGGACATTTTTATTGTGATCGCAGCACCTTGCTGGACATTGGTAACATAGAATTGGTGTACAAAGGCTGTTGTAAATCTAGTCAAGAAGAAAAGAAGAGTTTACGAAAGGTTCAAAAAACTAGGTAATGATAGAGATCTAGATTATAAGAGGAAGGAGCTTAAGAATGAAATTAGGAGACCCAGAAGGGGTCATGAGAAGGTCTCGGCAGACCAGATTAAGGAAAACCCCAAGGCATTCTGCAAGTATGTGAAGAGCGAGAGGATAAGACGTGAGAGAATAGGACCAATCAAGTATGACAATGGAAAAGTGTGTATGGAACCGGAGGAGATAGCAGAAGTACTTAATGAGTAGTTTGCTTCACCACGGAAAAGGATCTTGGCGATTGTAGGGATGACTTACAGCGGACTGAAACGCTTGAGCATGTAGATATTAAGAAAGAGGATGTGCTGGAGCTTTCGGAAAGCATCAAGTTGGATAAGTCATTGAGACCGGACGAGATTTACCCCAGGCTACTGTGGGAGGCGAGGGAGAAGATTACTGAGCCTCTGGCGAAGATCTTTGCATTATCAATGGGTCGGGAGAGGTTCTGGAGGATTGAAGTGTCGTGGATGTTGTTCTATTATTCAAGAAAGGGAGTAGAGATAGCCCAGGAAATTATAGACCAGTGAATCTTACTTCAGTAGTTGTTAAGTTGATGGAGAAGATCCTCAGAGGCAGGATTTATGAACATTTGGAGAGGAATAATATGATTAGGAATAGTCAGCATAGCTTTGTCAAAGGCAGGTCACGCCTTACAAGCCTGACTGAATTTTTTGAGGATGTGACTTAACACATTGATGAAGGTAGAGCAGTAGATGTAGTGTATATGGATTTCAGCAAGGCATTTGATAAGGTACCCCATGCCAGGCTTATTGAGAAAGCAAGGAAGCATGGGATCCAAGAAGACATTGCTTTGTGGATCCAGAACTGGCTTGCCCACAAAAGGCAAAGAGTGGTTGTAGACGGGTCATATCCTGTATGGAAGTCGGTGACCAGTGGTGTGCCTCAGGGATCTGTTCTGGGACCCCTACTCTTCATGATTTTTATAAATGACCTGGATAAAGAAGTGTAGGGATGGGTTAGTAAATGTGCTGATGACACAAAGGTTAGGGGTGTTGTGGATAGTGTGGAGGGCTGTCAAAGGTTACAGCAGGCCATTGATAGGATGCAAAACTGGGTTGAGAAGTGGCAGATGGAGTTCAACCCAGATAAGTGTAAGATGGTTCATTTTGGTAGGTCAAATATGATGGCAGAATATGTAAACATAAAATAATCTGCAGATGCTGTAAAAGAGCAAAGCAACACTTTCAGTATGCTGGATGAACTCAGCAGGTTGGGCAGCATTAGTCAGAAATGATGAGTTGACGTTTCAGGCCGGAACCCTTCGTCAGGACTGAAGAATGAAAGATGGGGAAGGATTTGAAGAATGCTTGTAGCGTCAGTTGAAAGACCAGTATTTTGAAAGTCAAAAGGGTGGGGGAGGGGAAGCATTGACGTCATAGCCCTGAAAACAATGGGTGGTAGAAGGAGGAGGCAGAACCATGAGGGAGCTGGGGGAGGGGGCAGAGTGAAATAAGGATAGAGGAAGGGAGGGGGAGGGAATTACTGGAAGTTGGAGAATTCTATGTTCATACCAAAGGGCTGGAGACTACCTAGATGGTATATGAGGTGTTGCTCCTCCAGCCTGAGTTTAGCCTCATCATGGCAGTAGAGGAGGCCATGTATGGACATATCTGAATGGGAATGGGAAGCAGAGTTGAATCTATTGCATCCGGTGCTCCCGGTGCTGCCTCCTCTACATCGGTGAAACCCGACGCAGATTGGAGGACCGCTTCATCGAGCACCTCCACTCCGTCCGCCACAACAGACAGGATCTCCCAGTAGCCACCCACTTCAACTCTGCTTCCCATTCCCATTCAGATATGTCCATACATGGTCTCCTCTACTGCCATGATGAGGCTAAACTCAGGTTGGAGGAGCAACACCTCATGTACCGCCTAGGTAGTCTCCAGCCCCTTGGTGTGAACATAGAATTCTCCAACTTCCAGTAATTCCCTCCCCCTCCCTTCCTCTATCCCTATTTCACTCTACCCCCTCCCCCAGCTCCCTCATGGTTCCACCTCCTTCTTCTACTACCCATTGTTTTCAGGGCTATGACGTCAATGCTTCCCCTCCTCACCCCTTTGACTTTCAAAATACTGGTCTTTCAACTGAAGCTACAAGCATTCTTCAAATCCTTCCCCATCTTTCATTCTTCAGTCCTGACGAAGGGTTCCAGCCTGAAACATCGATTCATCATTTCTGACTGATGCTGCCCGACCTGCTGAGTTCATCCAGCGTACTGAAAGTGTTGCTTTGATTGCAGAATATAGTATTAATGGTAAGACTCTTGGCAGTGTGGATGATCAGAGGGATCTTGGGACCCGAGTCCACAGGACACACAAAGCTGCTGCGCAGGTTGACTGTGGTTAAGAAATCATATGGTGCATTGGCCTTCATCAACCGTGGGATTGAGTTTAGGAGTCGAGAGATAATGTCGCAGCTATATAGGACCCTGGTCAGACTCCACTTGGAGTACTGTGCTCAGTTCTGGTCGCCTCACTATAGGAAGGATGTGGAAACCATAGAAAGGGTGCAGAGGAGATTTACAAAAGATGTTGCCTAGACTGGGGAGCATGCCTTATGAGAATAGGTTGAGTGAACTCAGCCTTTTCTCCTTGGAGCGACGGAGGATGAGAGGTGACCTGATAGAGGTGTATAAGATGATGAGAAGCTTTGGTCGTGTGGATAGTCAGAGGCTTTTTTCTAGGGCTGAAATGGCTAGCAGGAGAGGACACAGTTTTAAGGTGCTTGGAAGTAGTCGCAGTAAGTTTTTTTATGCAGAGAGTGTTGAGTGCGTGGAATGGGCTGCCGGCGACGATGGTGGAGGCAGATACGATAGGGTCTTTTAAGAGACTCCTGGACAGGTTCATGGAGCTCAGAAAAATAGAGGGCTATGGGTAACCCGAGGTAATTTCTAAGGTAAAGACATGTTCGGCACAGCTTTGTGGGCCGAAAGGCCTGTATTGTGCTGTAGATTTGCTGTGTTCTATGTTCTAGATTGCTGCTGGTCTGGCTTACACGTTCTTTGGCCAGGCCAACAGTGGGGTAGCTGCTTTGCCTTGGTTGTGGCAAGGACTAGGCCCATGATGTGGGGTCGCCTGTACAGTTGTCCAGGGGTGGAGATGATGGAGGTGGTGTGGAAGAGAGCAGGCCCTTCTGTCAGTGCTGCCCTGGTTTTCACACGATGCTGCCTAAAGTGTTCGCTGTGTGGAGGAACAAGCTCGACCAGATCAATTCACAGTCATACCAGTCAGCTATTTTATTATTTTTTCCTTGAGATGGTATGTTTTCCTGAAATCATAAACGTATGTGCTATTTGTGCTATGTGCAAAGTACTTCTGGCAATGTAGTCTACAGCTTGGCCCCAAAGGAATGCTGTTTTGTTTGGCTATACCAAGTTTAATTTGATTTATGTATTCTGTGGATCGATCCAGAAACAATCGCACAACTGGCAAAGGATTCAAGTTTGATGTGTATGTTATATCCACCAAGGGGTGATAGAGTTGGAAAAGGGCAATGCAGGCGATCAGGCAGCCCTCAATGGAGAGGTCCCTCAACAGGACCCTTCATCACGACAGGGGGAAAAAGAGGTTCTTTGTCCTTCTTTTCCAGACCTGATGAAAGGTCTGAGCCTGAAACATTGACAATGTTTGATTCTCCAAAGACACTGCCTGATCTGCTGAGTTCCTCCAGCATTTTGGGTGCGTTGCTCTGGATTTTCAGTACCTGCAGAGTCTTCTGTGTTGAAAGTGTACTTGGCTTCAGAGTCATATTGGCAGACTGAGAGAATAGCATTGATATTAATTTATTATTGTCACATGTACCGAGATACAGTGAAAAGCTCGCCTTACATACTTAATCTGTTCATACAGACCAAATCATTACACAGTGCATCGAGCTAGAATAAGGCAAATCAATAAAATGCAGAATGAATTGTAAAAGAGTACCGTGCAGGTGAACCATGAAGTGCAAGATCAATGAGATAGATTCTTGACCTCACAATCTATCTTATTGTAGAAAAGATCCATTTACGAGTCTGATATCAGCAGAACAGAAGCTGTCCATGAACTTGGGTGGTATCATCTGGCCAACGGGAGAGCGCGAAAGAGAGAAAAAGAGCATGACAAATGAGGTTGATTGTCATTTAACTACATACATGTATAATGCCTAGAAAAAGTATTCAACCCCCTTAGAATATTTCATGTTTTATTGTTTTACAACATTGAATCATAGTAGATTTAATTTGGCTTTTTTCCACTGATCAACAGAAAAAGACTCCTTCGTGTCAAAGTGAAAACAGATCTCTACAAAGTGATCTAAATTAATTACAAATATAAAACACAAAATAATTGATTGCATAAGTACTCACCCCATTCAAGTCAGTGTTTAGTAGATGCGCCTTTGAGAGCAATTACAACCTTGAGTCTGCGTTGATAGGTCTCTATCAGCTTTGCACATCTGGACACTGCAATGTTTCCCCCATTCTTCTTTACAAAACTGTTCAAGCTTGGTCAGACTGCATGGGGATTGTGACTGTACAGCCCTTTTCATGCCAGCCACAAATTCTCAATTGGATTGATGTCTGGACTCTGACTTGGTCACTCCACAACATTAACTTTGTTGTTTTTAAGCCATTCCTGTGTAGTTTTGGCTCTATGCCTGGGGTCATTGTCTTGCTGGAAAACAAATCTCCTCCCAAGTCACAGTTCTCTTGCAGACTGCATCAGGTTTTCCTCCAGGATTTCCCTGTATTTTGCTGCATTCATTTTACCCTCTACCTTTCATTTTAAAATCTTTATTAATTATTATTGAAGATCAACAAAAAAATACATTAAGGTAATCAAGTCAACATGTCAATATGTACAATGAGGAATTAAATTACCATTAAATACAATTAAATTACAATTAAATAACTGATTAACAAGGCTAAACAATATATCAAAATTAAGAAGAAAAAAGTGTTCAGAATATTTTTTAAGGAAAAAAGAGGAAAAAATGAACCCCTACTAACTAAAACAAAAAAAACCCTAACAAAAAAAAAACCAAAAAAAAAATCCCATTGGGAGCACAACCCTGGAGCTATACGCCACACAAGCTTCCATAAAAGAAAAACATCAATCTGCCAACACAAATCCATTTAAACAAGAATCAGAAGGAAACCATCTTAATTAACTCAAATCAGATGATAGTAGCAGGCAAATGAACCCCACCTTTTCTCAAAGTCAAATCGAGGATCAAAAGCTTGACTTCTGATTTTCTCCAAACTAAGACGTAATATCACCTGAGAGAACCATTGTATCAAAGTGGGAGCAGAGGCATCTTTCCATTTCAATAAAATAGCCCTTCTGGCCAATAATGTGACAAATGCAATTACATGTTGGTCTGATATAGAAATACAGTGAACATATTGAGGGATTATACCGAACAAAACTGTCAATTTATTAGGTTGTAAATTAATTTTTAAAGCTTTAGAAATTGTAGAGAAAATAGATTTCCAAAATTGTTTCAATACAGAACACGACCAAAACGTATGTGTCAATGTAGCTGTCTTAGTTTTACATCTATCACACTGACTATCAACATTAGGAAACATTTTAGACAGTCTCTCCTTTGTCAAGTAGTAACATGTACAATTTTAAATTGAATTAGAGTGTGACTGGCACAAATCGAAGAAGAGTTAACCAACTTCAAAATTCGCAACCAATCCTCTGTTATCAGGGTCATGTTAAGCTCCTTCCCAATCTTAAGTGAAGGTTGATTGTACTGGTGTAATAGTAAATTATAAATTTTCCCAATAAAACCTTTCACTAAAGGGTTCATTTTTAAAATAATGTCTAACAGGTCAGAATACTGTATATATGGAAACTTACTTAAATATTCTTGTAAGAAATGTCTGACCTGATACCCTCTACCTTTAGAAGCCTACCAGGGCCTGCTGCAGTGATACATCCCCACAGCATGATGCAGCCACCACCATGCTTCACAGTAGGGATGGTGTTCCAGAGAGATGTTGAATATATCTGTTAGCATCTCCATCAGCTGAGCTGCACAGTCTTTCAGAACCTGACCTGGTATGTTATCAGACCCCGCAGCTTTGTGTGGGTTGACCCTGACCAGGGTCTTCCTCACCTCAGCTTCATCCAGACGGAGTGTTTGCTCCCCTGGGGGGATGGGGGCCTTCCTCGCCAGCTCTTTGTTCTGCACATCAAATTGGGTGTAGAAGGCACTCAGCGCCTCAGGTAGCGAAGCATCCTGGTCACTGACGCACAGGGTAGACTCGTAGTCTGTAATCCTCTGAATTCCCTGCCACATGTGCCTTGTGTCTCTGGTAATGCAGAAGTTACTGTAAATTCTCTGAGAATGCTTCCATTTCACCTTCCTGATGGAGCGGGAAAGCACAGTTCTTGCTTCCCTGAGAGCTGTCGCATCCCCCGATTTAAAAGCAGCATCACAATTCCTCAGCCGTAAGCCATGGCTTCCGATTTGCCCTCACCTGGATATGTTTCCTGATAGTAACATCCTCAGTACACTTCTGTATGTAGCTGATCACGTACTCCTCACTGTTAACGTGGCTGCCACAGGTAGCAGCTCCCTGAACGTTCTTCAGTTCGTATTATCAAAGCCGTCCTGTAGTGCAACCTTAGGCCAGGTTTTCACCGGGTTTGGCCTGTCAGAGTGAGCTCTTTGAACTCCACCAAAGAGAGGCTGAGGTAATAATTCTATTCATTTAGAGATACAGCACAATAACACCCCTTCTAGCCCAAATCGCCCAATTACACCCATGTGACTAATTATTCTACTAACCCATTTGTCTGCGGAATGTGGAAAGAAACCTGGAGGAAATGTGTGCAATCACGGGGAAAATGTACAAACTCATTACAGACAGCAGTGGGAACTGCACGTGCATGTAACGAGAGCGTCTTGGACCTCCAGGTGGTCCACAGCAGGGGTGATTGATAAGTTCGTGGCCTAAGGTAGAAGGAGATGAGTTGTACAGCTCTTGTTACATGCACATGCAGTTCAACTCTGAGTGAAAATGCAGAAAGTTTGAAGTTTATAACTCATCTCCTCCTACCTTAGGCCACAAACTTACCAATCACCCCTGCTGTGGACCACTTCTGGAGGTTCAGGACACCAACTTCTACAAAGAAGGGATCCGTATGCTCCATGACCGCTGGACTAAGTGTGTAAATGTAGGAAAAATAAATCTGCCTGGGTTTTCTAAAATTGACTCCTTCTATCTTAGGCCACGAACTTATCAATCACCCCTCGTAGAGGGGGTCTTCAGGAGGGGGCAAGGGATTGAAAAAAGCATCAGCAAGGATAATCAATGGTCTCCAACACTACTGTAGATCTGAGGGGAATCAGAGCTCTCCTGCAAGCTCCATACTCATGTTAAAGGTTTATTGTAATGTTCTTTTATGCTAACGGCTATCAACTAGATCGCAGTCTGATACTGTGTCCAGACCAATTGCTTTATTAAGCGACTGAAACTCCAATGGGCAACAGCATTGTGCTTCAGCAAGAGCTCCCTGTCACTTTTAGTAATTTTTTTTGATATTTAGAAACTTTTCATTAGTTTTGAAAGCATCATCGCTTTACAGAATTATTTTTACACATGGCTAAGAATCTTGCACAGTACTGTAGTAATTTTATGCACTGCACTGCTGCCACAAAAAACCTCTCAAATTTCATGACATATGTAAGAGATGATAAACCTGATTCTGGCATGGGTCTCCGTAGTGGACTGAGAGTGGGAAGGGGGCAGGGAGAGGGGAAATCAGGGTTGCAAAGAGGGGAAGGGTGAGGGAAGGGAGCAGAAAGCACCAGAGAGACATTTTGTAATGATCAGTAAACTAATTTTTTAGAATCAAATGACCTTGCCAGGTGTCTCAGAGCTGAGTGTGCCTGCACCTGTGCCAAGCCCTTCCCAGCACTCCTTCTCTGCCAGCCATCCCATAACCCTCCCATTTCTTATGGTAGTGTATAGAACCTTTTATATATTGCACTTAAATGCCGTCACAAAACAACACATTTCATGACATATGCCAGTGACATTAAAGCTGATTCAGATTCTGATACAGTAACTGAGGTAACAGAGGCAATGTGGAACATCCCTCAATCTGTAGTATTCATTTATTTAGACATACCGCACAGTAAACCATAAGACCATAAGACAAAGGAGCAGAAGTCGGCCATTCGGCCCATCAAGTCTACTCCGCCATTTTATCATGAGCTGATCCATTCTCCTATTTAGTCCTACTCCCCCGCCTTCTCACCATAACCTTTGATGCCCTGGCTACTCAGATACCTATCAATCTCTGCCTTAAATACACCCAATGACTTGGCCTCCACTGCTGCCCGTGGCAACAAATTAAACGGGCCCTTCTGACCCAACCCATACTGCCCAAATATTCCTAAGTGACTAATTAACCTACTAACCCAGACCGTACCTCTTTGTGACGGTGGGGAGAAGGAATAGGGCTTGCTTTGCTTTTGGTGTTGCGTTGTTTGTTGCGTTCGGTGTTGTTCTGCCGAGCGCTCTGGGCATGATAGCACGGGAATGTTGGGCCACACTTGCGGGCAGCCGCAGTGCCCTCTCCAGTGTGATGCCTGTTAACACAAATGATGCATTTCACTCGATGTTTCACTGCACATGATAAATAAACTTGAACCTTGAGTCCTTGGAAGGTGGGAGGACACCGTTACACCCCAGGGTCACGGGGAGAAAGTAGAGACTCTGTACAGATAGTGGCAAGAATTGAACCCCGCCCCAGTCGCTAGTGCTGTAACAGATATGTTAGCAGGGCACCACCATGCCATCCAATACAAGTTAATATAAAGATTACTGCCAACTGCAGTCATACTGTACAGTGTCAGCCACAGTAACACTACAACTGCTACAGTAACTTACTGGAAACCATTCAGTGGGTGCTGGAGTAATATTACAACTCAACTCGAATGATTGCACGGTTACAGATGACGAGTCCAAATCTCCTTAAAACTGACATCACAAGTAGGTAGGCTAGGAAAGAAGGCAAATAGCATTCTTGCCCTAATTGATTGAGGTGCTGAAGATAACCTGTAGTTTCTACCAGGGCCAAGAAGATGCTGACCATCTGAAGCACCTTCAATAACTCCAAGAGACAGAGGTTTGGCAAACTACCGAAAGGCTTTTATTCGCTGTACAATACGACCTCCACGGTGAGTGTCTGCCCCCGGACTGAGGGGGAGGGGCAAGGCAAAACACCTTTATTCAGAGGACTGTGGGAGGAGCCACAGGGGCAGTCAGCAGAGGGGCGTGTCCAGACAGTTAACCCAGTTACAACATATATACATAGTTTACCACACCATCTAACTTATCAATGCCTCTCATACCTTTATATAGTAAACTAGCAGGTTCTGCCTCAGTCTCTGATACTCTCGTTGACTCTACACGTGAAATTTTAGACTTGAGGAGCAGAATTAGACCAACTGGACCAACAAGTCTGCTCTGCCATCCCGTCATGGCTGATTTAAGACCACAAGATACAGGAGTAGAGGTAGGCCAGAGTCTGCCCCACCATTTAATCATGGGATGATCCAATTCTTCCAGTCATCCCCACTCCCCTGCCCTCTTCCCGTACCCTTTGATGCCCTGTCTAATCAAGAAACTATCTAACTCTCCCTTAAATACACCCAATGACTTGGCCTCCACAGCTGCTCGTGGCAACAAAATCCACAGATTTACTACCCTCTGACTAAAGTAATTTTTCTGCATCTGTTCTAAATAGACGTCCTTCAATCCTGAAGTCGTGCCCTCTTGTCCTAGAATCCCCTACCAACATCGCGGTCCCAACACCGACCCCTGTGGAACACCACTGGTAACCGGCAGCCAGCCAGAATAGGATCCCTTTAGTCCCACTCTCTGTTTTCTGCTGATCAGCCAATGCTCCACCCATGCTAGTAACTCCCCTGTAATTCCATGGGCTGTTACCTTGCTAAGCAGCCTCATGTGCGACACCTTGTCAAAGGCCTTCTAAAAATCCAAGTGCTCCATATCTACTGCATCTCCTTTGTCTACTCTGCTTGTAATTTCCTCAAATAATTGTAGTAAGTTAGTCAGGCAGGATTTTCCTTTCAGGAAACCATGCTGGCTTTGGCCTATCTTGTCATGTGCCTCCAGGTACTCCATAATCTCATCCCTAACAATTGATTCTAACAACTTCCCAACCACTGATGTCAGGCTAACAGGTCTACAGCTTCCTTTCTGCTGCCTCCCACCCTTCTTAAATAGCAGATTTATTTTCCTTCTCAACCCCATTCCCATGCTTTCTCCTCGTAACCTTTGACGCTCTTACTAAGCAAGAACCTATCAGCCTCCTTTTTAAGTATACCCCATAGATTGTTCTTCATCCCCTCAGTGGCAATGAATACCACCACCTTCTGTCTAAAGAAATTCTTCTTTCTCTCTGTTCTAAACATATGTCCTTCTGTCCTTCTATTCTGAGTTTGTGCCCTCTGGTCCTAGAACCCGCCCCCCCCCCACCATTGTAGGAAATCTGCTCTTTACATCCACTTTGTCTCGGCCTTTCAATATTCAACTGTTTCACTGACATTCCCCCTCCTCTTTCTACTAAACTCTAGCAACTACAGGCTCAGAGCCATCAAACACTCCTCATACTCTAACCCTTTCATTGGCGTGAACCTCTTCTAAACCCTCTTCAATGTCAGCACATTCCTTCTCAGATAAGCGGCCTGAAACTGCTCAGAATGCTCCCAAATGTGGTCCGACCAATACCTTACCTTTTTGAGGGGATGCCTCAAAGATTTGTCACCCTTCATTAAGAACCCCTACCATCCAGAACCCGCCCTCTTCTCACTACTGAGATCAAGGAGGTGGTACAGGAACAGCTTCTTCCCCTCTGCCATCAGATTTCTGAATGGACAATGAACCCATATACACTATTTCATTTTTTTTCTTTTAGTATTACTTATTTAATTTAAATATACATTTGTTTTTGTAATTTATAGATTAATTATGCATTGTAATATACTGCTGCTACAAAACAAATTTCACAATATAGAGTACATCACTAATATTCAACCTGATCCAGGTAATAAAGCCACAGCGTTACAATCCTTGCTTTTCTACCTTGAACTGTACAGGAGCACCATCGAGAGCATCCCAACAAGCTGTATCTCCTCCTGCTGAGAGCAGCCAAGCATCGGACCAGAAGAATGGGGGTCTCCCTACCACCCACTGGGGACATTTATCAGGAGCACTGCGTGTGCAGCGGCCTTGGTATTATTAAGGGTCCCACCCGTCCACCCAGCATCCTCTTTGACTTCCTACCATTGGGCAGGGGACTTTGATGCCCAGAAACAAGAACGGTCGGGATGGGAAACAGCTTCTTCCCCCAGGCCGTAAGGCTTCTGAACTCCCTGCTGCATCGCCTTTGAAGTGTCACCAGATAATCTGTTCTGTACCTTACAATATTTAATTCATGCACTTTAGTTTGCTATTTATATGTAATCCATGTGTAGATTTTATCCTTACCTTCCCGAATTATTTCCCAAGTAGGTCATGTACTCCTGTGCTTTACATCCTGGTCTGGAGAAGTGTTGTCTCGTTTGACGGTACAAATGTATATAGTTAAATGACAATAAATGACTTGACTGATGTGAATGCTTAAATTGTATTTACCTTCCTCAGCACCGACTCAACCTGCACTTCTGGTATTTATTGGTTTTTATTTACTTCAAGGCCAAGGTTGCTGTTTAGCGTGACATTAAACCAAAAGTCGTGCTCCGCACATGGTTCTGCAATCAGTTCATACCGCTCAGATCCGTCTGTTCAGACACACAGCAGCAAAACATTAAAATCGCAGTGTGTCGGAGTGCATTAGAAATTTGCAATTCCATCGACAGACATCAAAGACAAAAGAATATCAATGAGTATTTAATTACCCCGGGGGAAAATGATACAAGACACATCATGAGTATTCAATTAGAGCCAGTCCCTTTGTGGTTCCAAGTTGTTTTCAATTACCTAGCCATTAAAAGGCAAGACTGCAGGTTATGACAGATGGCAGCAAAGTCTTACTTCGACTTGTAAATAAAGATACGAGTCATGTTTCATAATTATTAAACCGTACTGTGCTTCTTTTTCTTGTTTGTGCTTAATTGTAGATCAGCAGCTTTCCACGTCGGGGAAGAATACATGTCTGGCCATTTAGTGGAAGGGTTATCGGGAAGGAAAATCGGGAACAAAATGGTGAAGCAGAATTCCATTCCAACAAGGGGAATGAATTGATGCCACAGAATGTTCCAACACAAACTGGTGGAGAATCTCAGCAGGTCAGGCAGCATCTATGAAGGGGAATGAACAGTTGACATTTTGGTCTGAGCTTCTTCATCAGGACTGGAAAGGAAGGGGAACAAAGCCAGAATAAGGTGGTGAGGGATGGGGAAGGAGAACAAGCTGGCAGGTGACAGGTGAGACCAGACAAGAGGGAAGGTAGGTGGGTAGGAAAGTGGGTGATGAAGTGAGAAGCTGGGAGCGGACATAATAAACCCTATTCTAATAGATATCTTTATTTTATTTCTTTTCATTTTCATCATCGTCATATGCCGTTGCTGTATGAGATGGGCGATCATGGTCTTCCACCCATCCTAATCTGTGATGGGTCACCACATGTGGGGAAGAACCCCTACCCCCAAATTGCTGCTTTCTCTATCCATGACCATGATTATTCTTGGCAAATTTCTCTATGGAAGTGGTTTACCATTGCCTTCTTCTGGGCAGTGTCTTTACAAGGTGGGTGACCCCAGCCATTATCAATACTCTTCAGAGATTGTCTGCCTGGTGTCAGTGGTCACATAGCCAGGACTTGTGACATGCACCAGCTGCTCATACGACCATCCACCACCTGCTCGCTGGGCTTCACATGGCCCCGATCGGGGGGTTAAGCAGGTGCTACACTTTGCCCAAGGGTGACCTGCAGGCTAACAGAGGGAAGGAGCACCTTACACCTCTTTTGACAGAGATGCATCTCCACCACGTCACCCAAGATAAGGCCACACATAACAGACATTTCCAGTAATTGGCAGTCAGCTGTGGTGTCTTATGGAGATGCTCAGTCTTGGAATACAGGAGGAGAACAGTCTGAGACCACTCCCAAAGGCAAAGGGAATTTTTACCTCTCCAAATGAAAGATTACTTTACACACTAATTGTTGGAGGAACTCAGGAGGTCAGGCAGCATCTGCAGAATCACTTGTGTTTATTATTTTCTAGGATTAGACTGAATAACAATCACAGAGTAAAGACAGTTCTTCTGTTACCTGAATGATATACTGTAAATTCAGCATGTCCACTGTTACTGCCACTTCCGTGTAGAGCAAATGAATGAAAAATAAAATATTGAGGCTGCTGTTCTAATGTGGGAATGCCACAATGTGGCACGTGTGACACTGGAGGAGAAATAGGCTATTCAACCCATCCTTTCTTAAATAAAGGGCCCAAAACTGCTCAAAGTTGCCCTTAATTCAAGTTCCCATCTTCTTTCACTGGTGCAGGCAAATAAAAAGATGTAAATAGGGTTGAAAGAGAACGAAGAGAACTTACGAGGATATTGCCAGGATGCGAGAACCTGAGTCACAAGGAAAAGTTGAATAGGTTAGAACTTTATTCCTTGGATGGGAGATTTTAATTTCACAAATATCAATTGGCATCTCCCTAGAGCAAGGGGTTTAGATGGGGTGGAGTTTGTTCAGTGTGTTCAGGAAGGTTTCTTGACACAATAAGCCTACAAGAGGAGAGGCTGTACTTGATTTGGTGTTGGGAAATGAACCTGGTCAGGTGTCATATCTCACAGTGGGAGAGCATTTTGCAGATAGTGATCATAATTCTATCTCCTTTACAATAGTATTGGAGAGAGATAGGAACAAACAAGTTAGAAAAGCATTTAATAGGAGTAAGAGGAATTATGAGGCCGACAAGCAGGAAATTGGAAGATTAATTTAGGAACAGATGTTCTCAGGGAAAAATACGGAAGAAATGTGGCAAATGTTCAGGGGATATTTGTGTGGAGTTCAGCATTGGTACGTTCCAATCAGCCAGGGAAGTTATGGTGGGGTACAGGAACCGTGGTGTATAAAGGCTGTAATAAATCTAGTCAAGAAGAAAATTAAAGCTTACAAAAGGTTTAGAGAGCTGGTAATGTTAGAGATCACAAGATCACGAGACAAAGGAGCAGAAGTAGGCCATTCGGCCCATCGAGTCTGCTCCGCAGCTCCCCCATGAGCTAAACTATTCACCCATCTAGTTCCAATTTCCGGCTTTTTCCCCATATCCCTCGATACCCTGACTAATTAGATACCTGTCAATCTCCTCCTTAAACACCCTCAATGATCGGGCCTCCACAGCCATATGTGGCAACGAATTCCACAAATCCACGACCCTCTGGCTAAAAAAATTTCTCCTCATCTCTGTTTTAACTGGGTACCCTCCAATTCTAAGACTATGGCCTCTTGTCCTGGACTCACCCACCAAGGGAAACAACCTTTCCACATCTACTCTGTCCAACCCTTTCAACATTCGAAACGTTTCTATGAGATCCCCTCTCATTCTTCTATACTCTAATGAATACAATCCAAGAGCCAACAACATAAGAGCTCCTCATATGTTAGCCCCTGCATTCCAGGAATCATCCTCGTAAATCTTCTCTGAACTCTCTCCAACATCAGTATATCCTTTCTAAGATAGGGGGCCCAAAACTGCACACAGTATTCCAAATGAGGTCTCACTAATGCCCCATAGAGCCTCATCAACACCTCCTTACTCTTATACACTATTCCTCTTGAAATGAATGCCAACATAGCATTCGCTTTCCTTACCGCCAATCCAACTTGGTGGTTAACCTTTAGGGTATCCTGCACGAGGACCCCCAAGTCCCTTTGCACTTCCGATTTTTGAATTTTCTCCCCATCTAAATAATAATCTGCCCGATTTTTTCTTCTTCCGAAATGTACAACCGTACATTTGTCAACGTTGTATCTCATCTGCCATTTCTTTGCCCACTTTCCTAAACGGACTAAGTCTCTCTGCAACCTTTCCGTTTCTTCAACATTTCCTGCTCCTCCACCTATCTTGGTGTCATCAGCAAACTTGGCCACAAAATCATTTAATCCATAATCCAAATCAACGATATACATCGTAAAAAGAAGCGGCCCCAACACCGACCCCTGTGGAACACCACTAGTAACCGGCAACCAATCACAATAGGATCCCTTTATTCCCACCCTTTGCTTTCTGCCTATCAGCCAATGCTCCACCCATTTCAATATCTTTCCTATAATTCCATGGGCTCTCATCTTATTAAGCAGCCTCATATGCGGCACCTTATCGAAGGCCTTTTGAAAAACCACAGCCTCTCCCTTGTCAATCTTATTCGAGATTACCTCAAAAAGTTCCAATAAGTTGGTAAGGCAGGATCTTCCCTTCATGAAACCATGCTGGCTTCGGCCTATCTTGTCATGCACCTCGAGGTATTTCATAACCTCGTCCTTGAGGATTGACTCCAATATCTTTCCAACCACCAATGTCAGACTAATTGGTCTGTAATTTTCTTTTTGCTGCCTCCTTCCTTTCTTAAATAGAGGAACTACATTTGCGACCTTCCAGTCCTCCGGAACCATGCCAGAGTCTATTGATTCCTGGAAGATCATTTCCAATGCTTCCACAATCTCCAAAGCCACCTCCCTCAGAACCCTTGGGTGCACCTCATCCAGACCAGGGGACTTATCTATTCTTAGTCCACTTAGCTTCCCAAGCACTTTCTCTCTAGTTATCCTGACTGTACCTAATTCTATTCCCTGATACCTCTGGCTATCAGGTATATTGCTCACGTCTTCCACTGTGAAGACTGATGCAAAATACTCATTCAGTTCCTCCGCCATCTCTTTGTTATCCATTATAATTACTCCAGCATCATTTTCAATCGGTCCCATATCTACCCTTGTCACTCTTTTACTCTTCATATATTTAAAAAAACTCTTAGTATCCTTTTTTATGTTAATCTCCAACTTCCTTTCATAATTCATCTTTTCTTTCCTAATGACTTTCTTAGTTTCTTTCTGTAAGTTTTTAAAAGTCTTCCAGTCCTCATTTTTCCCATTAATTTTTGCTTCCTTGTACGCCGTTTCTTTTGCTTTTATTTTTGCCTTAACCTCTCTCGTTAGCCACATTTGTGCCATTTTTCCATTCATGATTTTCTTTTTTCTTGGAATATATTTTTCCTGCATTTTCCCTATTTCTTGTAGGAATTTCATCCAATTCTGCTCTGCCGTCCCTCCATTTAGTTTACTTTTCCAATTGACTTGGGCCATTTCCTCTCTCATACCACTGTAATTTCCCCTGTTCCACTGAAATATTGATACACCTGATACCAGCTTCTCCTTTTCAAATTTGAAACGGAACTCAATCATATTATGATCACTACTTCCAAGAGGTTCCTTTACCTCCAGCTCCCTAATCGCCTCAGGTTCGTTACACAGCACCCAATCCAAAACAGCCGGTCCCCTGATGGGCTTCTGGACAAGTTGCTCCAAAAAGCCATCCTGTTGGCATTCTACAAACTCCCTCTCCTGAGATCCATTACCTTTCTGACTTTCCCAATCCACTTTCATATTAAAATCCCCCATAATTATCTTGACATTGTGAGATCTAGAAGATTATTAGGCTAACAGGAAGGAGCTTAAGGAAATTAGGAGAGCCAGAAGGGGCCATGAGAAGGCCTTGGTGGGCAGGATTAAGGAAAACCCCAAGGCATTCTACAAGTATGTGAAGAGCAAGAGGATAAAACTTGAAAGAATAGGACCTATCAGGTGTGACAGTGGGAAAGTATGTATGGAACCAGAGGAAATAGCAGAGGTACTTAATGAATACTTAACTTCAGTATTCACTATGGAAAAGGATCTTGGTGATTGTAGTGATGACTTGCAGCAGACTGAAAAGCTTGAGCATGGAGATATTAAGAAAGAGAATGTGCTGGGACTTTTGGAAAGCGTCAAGTTGGATAAGTCGCTGGGAATGGATGAGGTGGACCACAGGCTACTGTGGGAGGCGAGGGAGGAGATTGCTGAGACTCTGGTGATGATCTTTGCATCATCAATGGGGACAGGAGAGGTTCCGGCAGATTGAAGAGTTGCATATGTTGTTCCCTTATTCAAGAAACGGAGTAGAGATAGCCCAGGAAATTATAGGCCAGTGAGTCTTACTTCAGTGGTTGGTAAGTTGATGGAGAAGATCCTGAGAGGCAGGATTTATGAACATTTGGAGAGGAATAATATGATTATGAATAGTCAGCATGGCTTTGTCATAGGCAGGTCGTGCCTTACGAGCCTGATTGAATTTTTTGAGGATGTGACGAAACACATTGATGAAGGAAGATTTGTAGATGTAGTGTATATGGATTTCAGCAAGGCATTTGATAAGGTACCCCATGCAAGGCTTATTGAGAAAGTAAGGAGGCATGGGATCCAAGAGGACCTTCCTTTTGGATCCAGAATTGACTTGTCCATAGAAGGCAAAGAGTGGTTGTAGATGGGTCATATTCTGCATGGAAGTCGGTGACCAGTGGTGTGCCTCAGGGATCTGTTCTGGGACACGTACTCTTCGAGATTTTTATAAATGACCTGGATGAGGAAGTGGAGGGATGAGTTAGTAAGTTTGCTGATGACACAAAGGTTGGAGGTGTTGTGGAGGGCTGTCAGAGGTTACAGCGGGACATTGATAGAATGCAAAACTGGGCTGAGAAGTGGCAGATGGAGTTCAACCCAGATAAGTGTGAAGTGGTTCACTTTGGTAGGTCAAATATGATGGCAGAATATAGTTTTAATGGTAAGACTCTTGGCAGTGTGGGGAATCAGAGGGATCTTGGGGTCCAAGTCCATAGGACACTCAAAGCTGCTGTGCAGGTTGACTCTGTGGTTAAGAAAGCATACGGTGCATTGGCCTTCATCAATCATGGGATTGAGTTTAAGAGCTGAGAAGTAATGTTGCAGCTATATAGGACCCTGGTCAGACCCCACTTGGAGTACTGTGCTCAGTTCTGGTCGCCTCACTACAGGAAGGATGTGGAAACCATAGAAAGGGTGCAGAGGAGATTTACAAGGATGTTGCCTGGATTGGGGAACATTCCTTATGAAAACAGCTTGAGTGAACTCAGCCTTTTCTCCTTGGAGCGACGGAGAATGAGAGGTGATCTGATAGAGGTGTCTAATATGATGAGAGGCATTGATTGTGTGGATAGTCAGAGGCTTTTTCCCAGGGCTGAAATGGTTGCCACAAGAGGACACAGGTTTAAGGTGCAGGGGAGTAGGTACAGAGGAGATGTCAGGGGTAAGTTTTTTTTTAGGCAGGGAGTGGTGAGTGTGTGGAATGGGCTGCTGGCGACAGTGGTGGAGGTGGATACGATAGTGTCTTTTAAGAGACTTTTGGATGGGTACATGGAGCTTAGAAAAATAGAGGGTTATGTGTAACCCTAGTAATTTCTAAGGTGGGGACATGTTTGGCACAACTTTGTGGGCCGAAGGGCCTGTATTGTGCTGTAGGTGTTCTATGTTTCTATGAACATAGAAGATCGAGAGGAGATTTGATAGAGGTATACAAAATTATGAGGGGTATAGACAGGGTAAATGCAAGCAGGCTTTTTCCACTGAGGTTGGGTGGGACTATAACTAGAAGTCATGGGTTAGGGGTGAAAGGTGAATTGTTTAAGAAGAACATGAGGGGAAACTTCTTCACTCGAAAATGGTGAGTGTGGAGAATAAGCTGCCAGCACAAGTGGTGGATGAAATTTCAATTTCAAAATTTAAGAGAAGTTTTAATAGGTACAGGGATGACAGAGGTATGCAGGGCTATGGTCCAGGTGCAGGTCAATGGGAGAAGGCAGTTTAATTGGTTTGGCACGGACTATGTGAGCCAAAGAGCCTGTTTCTGTGCTGTAGTTTTCTATGACTATCTCATGGTACAATCTTTAAGAAGATTGGGTCCTGCTTACTATGAACACATTAACTGCTGCTGCCCTGTATTTAAACCGTATCATAATGTAGCAGTTAGCAAAAAGCTTTAGAACGTCATCTGCAAGATTGTGGTTTGATTCTACATCTATAAAAGTTGTGGACGGCCTACATGGTAATCTCTTCCCATGACAAACTGTTTGTTTGAAGAAAGTGGTATTGACCTGGGGTAGGACACTGATCTTACATTATGGGATTTGGTCCAGGCTGCATTGGTGATATCTCTTTACTGCCAGTGTAAATAAACCAATTCTCAGAGGTAACTACAGGAAAAAAAAATCGGTCCATTACCTTCAGCCGGTGTGCCAGTGTAGATGCTACTCCAAAAGTAAGCCTATGATAGTTTTAAAGCCCTTTGTGAGTGTGTATGGTGAGAAACACTTTGGACTCTTCTTCAATCTCCATCTGTAGGTAGACCTCAGCTAATTCCACTTAGCTGAAGTGTTTCCCTCCAGAGAGGATTGCACAGATATCCTCTGTCCTGGGCAGAGGGTGTTGATCTACTTTCAGTACTGGGTTCATGGTGACCTTAAAATCACCACAGATCCTGACGAATCCATTCTTCCTGGCTACTGGGACCACTGGCATTGTCCATGGGCTCCTCTCAACCTTGGAAGTAATTCCTTCAGCTTCCATGTGCTCTAGCTCACTGGCTACCTTATCACAGATGGAATAAGGAACAAGACAGGCTTTGTAAAACTTGCGTGGCATTTTCATATTTTACCCTTGATACGTTTTGAATTTTCCAATGCCATCCTTGAACACTGTTGTGGCAGCATCCAGTGACTTTCTTAATTTGTTTCAGTTCACCTCTATTGCAGGGGATGTGGATACAAATTGGGGATGGATCTTCCATCATGTTGTAGTTGTCTCAGCCACTCACATCCCCACAATGCTGGCACTCCTGTTTTTACCACATACAAGCCCAAAGTGGCTTGTTAGTTGTCACATTTCACTGTCACGAATGTCATTCCCACAGGAGTTATCTTTTCGACACTCACAACACGCTGGAGGAACTCAGCAGGTCAGGCGGCATCCATGGAAAAGATCAGTCGACGTTTCCAGCTGGAACCCTTCGTCAGGACAACCCTTCGTCGGAACGTCAGGGTTCCGGCCCGAAACGTCAACCGATCATTTCCACAGATGCTGCCCGACCTGCTGAGTTCCTCCAGCGTGTTGTGAGTGCTTCTTTGACCCCAGCATCTGCAGATTATTTTATGTTTGGTTATCTTTTCACCAGTACAAGTTCTTAGTTGCAGGCTTCAGTCAGACCATAAGACATAGTAGTAGAATTAGGCCATTTGGCCCATCGAGTCTGTTCTGCCATTTCATCATGGCTGGTCCAATTTCCACTCAGACCTAATCTCCTGCCTTCTCCCCAGGGAGAATACACTACACTAACACTGAATCAGAAACTCACCAATTTCTTCCTTTCACAATCACAATGCAGCAGACTCCACAAGCAACAACTTACCAGTTATGCTGTTCTTGGGTTGTCCCTTGCGTTTCTGCTCGGATCTCCTCAAACCCAGTCTCAGAAGGTCTGTGCAGGACAAACAGCTGAGACAAATTGAAGGCTCATCAAGCAAGAAGGTTTGATGTTTCACTCCTGGACAAGCAGTCCTGGCGAGGGACTTCAGAGGTGATCAAAGGTGGGTACTTGGGAAGATTAAGGACTGAACTGGACCACTGTCCTACACAGTGGAGATTACATCAGATGTCATCTCAAGACAACACATCAATCCAGTGAGAAGAGTAGATTCAATTGTTGGAGAAGAAAGGTGTCCAGAACTGTCAGAACCACTTCCTGCAGTCCCAGTGTCAACCCCTACAACCACTATGGAGGAGGCCCCAGAAGCTGAGATTGTTTCAATAGACAATAGGTACAGGAGTAGGCCATTCGGCCCTTCGAGACAGCACCGCCATTCATTGTGATCATGGCTGATCATCCAGTTCCTGCCTTATCCCCATAACCTTGGATTCCGCTATCTTTAAGAGCTCTATCCATCTCTTTCTTGAAAACATCCAGAGACTTGGCCTCCACAGCCTTCTGGGGCAGAGCATTCCACATATCCACCACTCTTTGGGTGAAAAAGTTTTTCCTCAACTCCATTCTAAATGGCCTACCCCTTATTCTTAAACTATGGCCTCTGGTTCTGGATTCACCCATCAGCGGGAACATGCTTCCTGCCTCCAGTGTGTCCAATCCCTTAATAATCTTATATGTTTCAATCAGATTCCCTCTCATCCTTCTAAATTCCAGTGTATACAAGCCCAGTCGCTCCAATCTTTCAACATATGACAGTCCCTCCATCCCAGGAATTAACCTCGTGAACCTACGCTGCACTCCCTCAATAGCAAGAATGTCTTTCCTCAAATTTGGAGATTAAAACTGCACACAGTACTCCAGGTGTGGTCCCACCAGGGCTCTGTACAGCTGCAGAAGGACCTCTTTGCTCCTATACTCAATTCCCCTTGTCATGAAGGCCAGCATGCCATTAGCTTTCTTCATTGCCTGCTGTACCTGCATGCTTGCTTTCAGTGACTGATGTACAAGAACACCTAGATCTCGTTGTACTTCCCCTTTTCCTAACTTGACTCCATTTAGATAATAATCTGCCTTCCTGCTCTTACCACCAAAGTGGATAACCTCATATTCATCCACATTAAACTGCATTTGCCATGCATCCGCCCACTCACCCAGCCTGTCCAAGTCACCCTGCATTCTCATAACATCCCCCTCACATTTCACACTGCCACCCAGCTTTGTGTCATCTGCAAATTTGCTAATGTTACTATTAATCCCTTCATCTAAATCATTAATATATATTGTAAACAGCTGCGGTCCCAGCACTGAACCCTGCGGTACCCCACTGGTCACCGCCTGCCATTCCGAAAGGGACCCATTAGTCACTACTCTTCATTTCCTGTCAGCCAGCCAATTTTCAATCCATGTCAGTACTCTGCCCCCAATACCATGTGCCCTAATTTTGCCCACTAATCTCCTAAGTGGGACTTTATCAAAGGCTTTCTGAAAGTCCAGGTACACTACATCCACTGGCTCTCCCTTGTCCATTTTCATAGTTACATCCTCAAAAAATTCCAGAAGATCTGTCAAGCACGATTTCCCCTTCATAAATCCATGCTGACTCAGACCTATCCTGTTACTGCCATCCAAATGTGTTGTAATTTCATCTGTTATAATTGACTCCAGCATCTTCCCACAACTGATGTCAGGCTAACCGGTCTATAATTTCCTGTCTCTCCTTCCTTTCTTGAAAAGTGGGACAACATTAGCCACCCTCCAATCCACAGGAACTGATCCTGGATGTATAGAACATTGGAAACTGATTACCAATGCGTCCATGATCTCTAAAGCCATCTCCTTAAGTACCCTGGGATGCAGACCATCAGGTCCCGGGGACTTATCAACCTTAAGACCCAACAGCCTATTCAACACCATTTCCTGCCAAATATAAGTTTCCTTCAGTTCATCCATTACCCTAGGTCCTTTAGCCACTATTATATCTGGGAGATTATTTGTGTCTTCCCTAGTGAAGACAGATCCAAAGTACCTGTTCAACTCGTCTGCCATTTCCTTGTTCCCCATATTAAATTCACCCTTTTCTGTCTTCAAGGGCTCAATTTTGGTCTTAACTATTTTTTCCCTTTTCACATACCTGAAGAAGCTTTTACTATCCTCCTTTATATTCTTGGCTAGTTTACCTTCGTACCTCATTTTTTCTCCACGTATTACCTTTTTAGTTACCTTCTGTTGCTCTTTAAAAGTTTCCCAATCCTCCGGCTTCCCACTCGTCTTTGCTATGTTATACTTCTTCTCTTTTATCCTTATACTGTCCTTTAGATAGATAGATATACTTTATTGATCCTGAGGGAAATTGGGTAATTTACTTCCCTTGTCAGCCACAAGTTTCAATTGCAAAGCAATGTGGCCCTCCGCCACCCTCCCCAACCTTGTCAGGAAAGATGTTATTGCACGAGAGTAAGAAATCCTCCCTCACCACAATTCAGGGCCCCAAACAGTCCTTCCAGGTGAGGCGACACTTCACCTGTGAGTCGGCTGGGGTGACATACTGCGTCCGGTGCTCCCGATGTGGCCTTTTATATATTGGTGAGACCCGACGCAGACTGGGAGACCACTTTGCTGAACATCTACGCTCTGTCCGCCAGAGAAAGCAGGATCTCCCAGTGGCCACACATTTTAATTCCACATCCCATTCCCATTCTGACATGTCTATCCACGGCCTACTCTACTGTAAAGATGAAGCCACACTCAGGTTGGAGGAACAACACCTTATATTTCGTCTGGGTAGCCTCCAACCTGATGGCATGAACATCGACTTCTCTAACTTCCGCTAATGCCCCACCTCCCCCTCGTACCCCATCTGTTACTTATTTTTATGCATACATTCTTTCTCTCACTCTCCTTTTTCTCCCTCTGTCCCTTTGAATATACCCCTTGCCCATCCTCTGGTTCCCCCCCCACTGTCTTTCTTCCCGGACCTCCTGTCCCATGATCCTCTCGTATCCCTTTTGCCTATCACCTGTCCAGCTCTTGGCTCCATCCCTCCCCCTCCTGTCTTCTCCTATCATTTTGGATCTCCCCCTCCCCCTCCAACTTTCAAATCCCTTACTCACTCTTCCTTCAGTTAGTCCTGACGAAGGGTCTCGGCCTGAAACGTCGACTGTACCTCTTCCTACAGATGCTGCCTGGCCTGCTGCGTTCACCAGCAACTTTGATGTGTGTTGCTTGAATTTCCAGCATCTACAGAATTCCTGTTGTTTAAGAAATCCTCCACAGTGATTAAATCTTGAGGCCTGAAAGCAACAATTTAAAATTTACTGTGCTGTGGATGTCTATATCGTAGTTGTATTATACAGTATACTGTCTGCAGTGCCCATAAAAATTATTCACCTTCACCCCCCAAAGTTTTTTTGTTTCATTGTTTTACAACAATGCATCATAGTGGATTTAATTTGTCATTTTTGACACTGATCAACAGAAAAGACTCTTTCATGTCAAAGTGAAAACAAATTTCTACAAATCAGTCTAAATTTATTACAATTATTAAACACAGAATAATTCATTGCATAATTACTCACCCCCTTCAAGTCAGTATTTAGTAGATGTACCTTTGGCAGCAATTACAGCCTCGAGTCCCTGTGGATAAGTCTCGATCAGCTTTGCACCTCTGGACATCGCAATTTTTCCCTATTCTTTGTTACAAAACTGCTCAAGCTCTGTCAGATTGCGTAGAGATCATGAGTGAAAAGCCCTTTTCAACTCCAGCTACAAATTCTGAGTTGGATTGAGGTCTGGACTCTGACTTGGCCACTCCAGGACATTAACTTTGTTGTTTTTAAGCCATTTCTCTGTAGCTTTGGCTTTAAGCTAGGAGTCATTGGCTTGCTGGAAAACAAAACTTCTGCCAAGTCATTGTTGCCTTGTAGACTGCATCAGGTTTTCCTCCAGGGTTTCCTAGTATTTTCCTGCATTCATTTTACCCTCTACCTTCACAATCCTGTGAGGGCCTGTTGCAGTGAAGAATCCCCACAGCGTCAGAATCAGGTTCATTATCACTGGCACGTGTCATGTAATTTGTTAATTCAGCAGCAGCAGTGAAATGCATAATATAGAAGACAAAAAGAAATAAATAAGTAAATCAGTTACAGTATACATGTATAGAACAGATAAAAAAAGTGAAAAAAACAGAAATAATATATATTTGAAAAAGTGAGGTAGTGTCCAAAGATTCAATGTCCATTTAGGAATCGGATGGCAGAGGGGAAGAAGCTGTTCCTGAATCGCTGAGTGTGTGCCTTCAGGCTTCTGTACCTCCTACCTGATAACAGTGAGAAAAGGACATGCCCTGGGTGCTGCAGGCCCTTAGCAATGGACCTCCAGGACAGGAACATGATGCAGCCAGCCAACTATGCTTTACAGTAGGGATGGTGTGTTTTTGATGACGTGTGGTATTTGGCTTATGGCAAACATTGCATTTAGGCAGAACGTTCAATTTTAGTTTCATCAGACAATAGAACCTTCTTCTATCTAACTTCAGAGTCTCCCACATGCCCTCTGACAAACACTAGCTGAGATTTCATGAGAGTTTCTTTTTAAAGTGGCTTTCTCTTCGCCACTCTGCTATAAAGCTGTGACTGCTGCAGCACCCGGGCAACAATTGTACACACAGTCTCTCCCATCTCAGCCACTGAAGTTTGTAGCCCTTCCAGAGTTGTCATAGGTCTCTTGGCCTCCCTCACTAATCCCCTTCCTCTGTCTGTCTCTGTCTTGTTGTACGGCAGTTGGCACCCAGCTTAATGGTGCATTACCGCCACTAATCCCCTTCCTGCACAGTCACTCAGTTTTTGAGCACAGCCTGCTCTGAACAGATTTACAGCTGTGCCATATTCTCTCCATTTCTTGATGATTGACTTAACTGTTCTCCAAGGGATATTCAGTGACTTGGAAATGTTCTCAGATCCATCTCCTGACTTGTACTTTTCAATAACCTTTTTTCACAGAGTTGCTTGGAGTGTTCTTTTGTCTTCATAGTGTAGTTTTTACCAGGATACTGACTCACCAGCAGTTAGACCTTCCAGATACGGGTGTATTTTTACTACAATCAATTCAAACACCTTGACTGCACACAGGTGATCTCCATTTAAGTAATTATATGACTTCGAAACCAATTGGCTGCACCAGCGATGATTTGATGTGTCATTAAAGAGGATGAATGCTTATTCAATCAATTATTTTGTGTTTTATATTTGTAATTAATTTAGATCACTTTGTAGTGATCTGCTTTCACTTTGACATGGAAGAATCTTTTCTGTTGATCGGTGTTGAAAAAAAGAAATTAAATCCACCGTGATTCAATGATGTATAACAAATAAAACATGATAACTTTCAAGGGGTTGAATACTTTATATAGGCACTGTATATACAGTATACTATAAGACCATAAGATATAGGAGCAGAAGTAGGCCATTCAGCCCATCGAGTCTGCTCCACCATTCAATCATGAGTTGATCCAATTCTTCCAGTCATCCCCACTCTCCTGCCTTCTCCCCATACCCTTTGATGCTCTGGCTAATCAAGAACTGACCTAACCCTGCCTTAAATACACCCAATGACTTGGCCTCCACAGCCGCTCATGGCAACAAATTCCACAGATTTACCACCCTCTGACTAAAGCAATTTCTCCACATCTCTGTTCTAAATGGACGTCCTTGAATCCTGAAGTCATGCCCTCTTGTCCTAGAATCCCCTACCATGGGAAATAACTTTGCCATATCTACGCTGTTTAGGCCTTTTAACATTTGGAATGTTTGTATGAGATTCCCCCTCATTCTCCTGAACTCTAGGGAATACAGCCTAAGAGCTGCCAGGTGTTCTCATATTGTAACCCTTTCACTCCTGGAATCATTCTCATGAGTCTTCTCTGAACCCTTTCTAATGTCAATATATTCTTTCTAAAATAAGGAACCCAAAACTGCACACAATACTCCAAGTGTGGCCTCACGAGTGCCTTATAGAGCCTCAACATCACACCCATGCTCTCATATTCTATAACTTTAGAAACGAATGCCAACATTGCATTCGCCTTTCATCACAACCGACTTAACCTGGAGGTTATCCTTTAGGGTATCCTGCACAAGGACTCCCAAGCCCCTTTGCATCTCTGCATTTTGAATTCTGTCTCCATCTAAATAATAGTCTGCCCGTTTATTTCTTCCACCAAAGTGCACGACTATACACTTTCTCACATGTATTTCATTTGCCAATATAATTTCATTACTATATAATACAATGGTGATATTTATATATAACTTATATATATAGTTTGAGATGCATTCTATATTGATTTGGAGTTTATAGCTAGGTAGGGAGGAGTGTTGTGCATTTAATATTTCAGTAATACTGTATATGAGTAATATTGTGAATATTTTGTTTTGTTAAGCATTTTTTGTTACTTACATAATTTATTATGTATTATATGTAAAAGTATGAGAATAGCATTCTTCTTTATGCTATCATGTCATACGTGAGTGCCTAAGAAAATTAAACTATGTAGATTTGTTATCTTCCGGCTCCTTGTATTTTTCTTTTGATTAGCTTTATGTTTTGGAGTTACAAAACATAACACTTTCTTTCTCTGTCTGTGGTACACTCTGTTTATCCGACGTTGACCCATTAAACTGTAATGGAAAGCAGTCAATCCTTGATTCCGGAGGATCTAACTGGTTAGTGAAATGACAGATAATTACCGAATGCACTGTCAATAGAAATATCTCGGATGTCAATGGAAATAAAAAGTAGGAGAGGTATAAAATTTCCAATTGGGATATTCGCACAAAGTCAAAGCCAAGAAACCACGCTGTCTTAAGCAAGTAGGGGATCATGGTAATTGTTGTTTCTACCCAAGTTTTAAATTATCAGATTGTTGTTTGTGTTTTGAACTAAAGCCTTAGTTGCAGGTGTTTTCTGTGAATGACGGTCTATTGCAGCCTATCCAGCACAGCTAACGTTTATCTTGCAAACATGGTTGGAGAAATCCTTGCAAGTGTCACTGCCCCTACTCTTCAACTTTCATCACCATTCAGGGTCCAAGCTGTCCTTGCGGGTGAGGCAACACTTGACCTACAAGCCTGTAGGTATCCAGTGCTCCTCGTGTGTCCTCTTCGACATCGATGAACCGTGCAGCAGATTGGGAGACTGCTTCATCGAGCGCCTTCTCCGTCCGCACAAACAGTGATATTTCCTAGTTGCTGCTCATTTCAATTCGACTTCCCATTACCTCACCGACTTGTCTATGGTACATCGATAAAAATCTGTTCCGCCTCCTGAAGAAGTAGAGACGATGGTGACCAGTCTTGGTCGTGGTGTCTACACGGCCTCGCAGGACAGGATTGATGGTCACTTGAAGTTTTCAACCCTCTTCAAAGTTCAAAGTGAATTTTATCATCAAAGTATATACAACCCTGAGATTCATTTTCCTGCAGGCATACTCAATGGATCTATTGAGTAATAACCATAACAAAATCAATGAAAGACCACACCAACTTGGACATTCACCCAGAAGACAACAAACTGCAAATACAAAAAGAAGAAATAATAATAATAAATTTCAAGAACAATAAATATCAAGAACATGAGGTGAAGAGTCCTTGAAAGTGAGTTCATTGTTTGTAGGAACATTTTAATGATGGGGCAAGTGAAGTTGAGTTCAAGAGTCTGATGGTTGAAGGGTAATACCTGTTCCTGAACCTGGTGGTCTGAGTCCTTGTCCTGGGTGGTGGGAAAGCTTGATGATGGATGCTGTTTCCCTGTGTCGGTGTTTCATGTAGATATACTCAATAGCTCAAAGGTTCACTTTCATGTCAAGACATGCATGTACAATCCAACTCCGATATTTGTTTTCTCCAGATAGCCATGAAATACAGACAGACCATACTCTGTAACTATATCAGAGGTATTGTCCTGAATCTCTCATGCAGAGACTCAACTTGGAAAATTCCTCAGAGCTGTTCCCACTCCACTGGAGTTCAGCGAGATTTCTTAGCAGATTTATCAAACCAACACCAACACAATGGCAGTTCTTCTCAAATACTTCCCGGCCCGTGCATGAGACTGTGCCTCCACTTTGTACTGGGACCTTGCAGACTAATAATCCCTAAACCCCATCACAATTTTCTCTCAGTACAGGAATAAAAAGAAGAGATTTTTATCATAAAGCACCAACATGAGACTTTTCCAAATCAGCAGCCCACATGCTGCAGCAGGCTCAGAATCTCTGCAGAAGTTATTAAAGTAAAAAAATAGATCACACCAAAGCTTATGTTATTGTCATGCAAGTTCATAAATTTAAAAATAATTATTGTGGATTTCATATTTACTTCTTCCTCCCTTTTCCACCTCTTCCTCAATGTCAGCAAGACCAAGCAGCTGATAATTGACCTCAGGAGGAGGAAAGCGGAGGTCCATGAGCCAGTCCTCATTGGGTGATCAAAGTGGAGACGTTCAGCACCTTTAAATACTTTGGTGTTATCAATTCAGAGGACCTGTCCTGGGCCCAGCACGTAAGTGCAATTACGAAGAAAGCACGACAGCATCTCGACTTACTTAGAAGTTTTTGCATGACATTTAAACTTTATCAGACTTCTATAGATTGTGTGGTGGAGAGTGTATTGATTGGTTGCATCACAGCCTGATATGGAAACTCCAATGCTCTGGAATGGAAAATCCTACAAAAATAGTGGATACAGCCTCGTCCTTCACAGGTAAAGCCCTCCCCACCATTGAGCACATCTACATGGAGTACTGTCACAGGAAAGCAGCATCCATCATCAGGCACCTGACTATCCAGAACCTGCCCTCTTCTCCCTGCTGCCTTCAGGAAGAAGGTACAGGAGCCTCAGGACTCACACCACCAGCTTCAGGAACAGTTATTACCCCTCAACCAAAGGGGATAATTTCACTTAACTTTACTTGCCCCATCCAACTGTAACCGCAACCTATTGACTCACTTTCCATAAGACCATAAGACAAAGGAGCAGAAGTAGGCCATTCGGCCCATCGTGTCTGCTCCGCCATTTAATCATGAGTTGATCCATTTTATCCTATTTAGTCCCACTGCCCCGCCTTCTCACCATAACCTTTGATGCCCTGGCTACTCAGATACCTATCAATCTCTGCCTTAAAGACACCCAATGACTTGGCCTCCACTGCTGCACATAGCAACAAATTCCATAGATTCACCACCCTCTGACTAAAAAATTTTTTTCGTATTTCTGTTCTGAAAGGGCGCCCTTCAATCCTGAAGTCATGCCCTCTCGTACTAGACTCCCCCATCATGGGAAACAACTTTGCCACATCCACTCTGTCCATGCCTTTTAACATTCGAAATGTTTCTATGAGGTCTCCCCTCTTTCTTCTAAACTCCAAGGAATACAGTCCAAGAGCAGACAAACGTTCCTCATATGTTAACCCTCTTATTCCCGGAATCATTCTAGTGAATCTTCTCTGTACCCTCTCCAACATCAGCACATCCTTTCTTAAATAAGGAGACCAAAACTGCATACAGTACTCCAAGTGAGGTCTCACCAGTGCCTTATAGAGCCTCAACATCACATCCCTGCTCCTATACTCTATTCCTCTAGAAATGAATGCCAACATTGCATTCGCCTTCTTCACTACCGACTCAACCTGGAGGTTAACTTTAAGGGAATCCTGTACGAGGACTCCCAAATCCCGTTGCATCTCAGAACTTTGAATTCTTTCCCCATTTAAATAATAGTCTGCCCGTTTGTTTTTTCTGCCAAAGTGCATTACCATACACGTTCCAACATTGTACTTCATTTGCCACTTCTCTGCCCATTCTTCCAATCTATCCAAGTCTCTCTGCAGACTCTCCGTTTCCTCAGCACTGCCGGCCCCTCCACCTATCTTCGTATCGTCAGCAAACTTAGCCACAAAGCCCTCTATTCCATAATCCTTTCAAATACTTTCAAGAACTCTTCATCTCATGTTCTCAATGTCTATTGCTTATTTATTTATTTATTATTCCTTTATTTTTGTATTGCACAGTTTGTTGTCGTTTGCACACTGGTTGTCCACCCTGTTGGGCGTGGTCTTTCATTGATTCTATTATGGTTATTGGATTTATTGAGTATGCCTGCAAGAAATTGAATCTCAGGGTTGTATATGCTGACATAAATGTACTTTGATAATAAATTTACTTTGATTTTTTTTGCAGCTTGTCTATGGTGACACCTCTTGGTCAATAAAAGAACTGCAGAACAGTTTTCAGGACTCACTTCTCCAGAGCCACTTTATCATTTGTCCTGATATTTCCTCGAACTGTTAAAATTTGTTACCTCCTGAATGCACTAAACAATAAAGAAAAAAAAATGAAGTTTACCTTCCAAACTTTCCCAGTCAATATGTCAATCTAAATCATTTACCAGCCAGAAATCCTCAGGAAACATTTGTGTGATCACATTATTCAAATATACAGAAACTTCCTGGGTCCATTTTCAGAATCAGAATCAGGTTTAATATCACTGACAGAGATTATGAAATTTGTTAACTATGCGGTAGCAGTACAAGGCAATACATGATAAATAAGTTAAATTAAGATAAGTAATGCAAATACAGAACTTTTAATAAAGTAGTGAGGTAGTGTTCATGGGTTCAATGTCCATTCAGAAGTCGGATGGAAGAGGGTAAGAAGTGGTTGCTATTGTTGCTATAATGGTAGAGTGTGTGCCTTCCTGCTTCTCTACCTCCTTCCCAATGGTAACAATGAGAAGGGGGCATGTCCCGTATGTTGGGGATCCTTAAAGATGGACGGCATCTTTCTGAGTCACTGCTCCTTGAAGGTGCCTTCAATTGTCCTGAAATTGGAGAATGTTATCCTAGCGAGTAGAAGAGAAATATCTATCTGACATTTCTGAGCAACTGAAAAATGCACCAATTTATCTTGCTGAAAAATGGAGTGCTATGTGAGGGAAGGGTTAGATAGATTGATACAAGGGTTGGCATAACATTGCAGGCCAAGGGCCTATACCGTACTATGCTGTTCTACGATAAGATCTTCAAGATAATCCTTACAGATATAAAACATAGAACATTATAGCACAGTACAGGCCTACAATGTTATGCTGAACTTGTAACCTACTCTAAGATTAATCCTAGCCTTCCCTTCTACATGGCCCTCCATCTTTCTATCCAAGGGTCTCTTAAATGTGCCGAATGTATCTGCCTCTTCCACCACCCGACAGTGCATTCCACGCACTCACCACTCTGTGTAAAAAAAACTTACATATTAGTCCGGTAATTCTTCAGGATCCTGGCGATCCTTCCAGAAACCATAGAAATATATGGAGCGCGGGCGATAGCGATGGGTTCCTGCTCGTTGTTAGGTTTCCTGGTTTTTCTCTCAGCCCGGGATTAGTACCATCCACGAAACTGTAAGGAAGTTCAAATCCCAGCTAATGCGGATCAAAGAAGATCTGTACAGTCTCTCCTCTTGTAGGCTAACTACATATTGCGTCAAGAAACCTTCCTAGCAAACTCCACCCCATCTAAACCCCTTGCTCCTGGGAGATGCCAATCGATATTTGGGAAATTAAAATCTCCCACCAGGACAACTCTGTTATTATTACACCTTTCCAGGATCTGTTTCCCTATCTGCTCCTCGATATCCCTGTTACTATTGGGCGGCCTATAAAAAACCAATAGAGTTATGACCCCTTCGTGTTCCTAAACTCCACCCACAGAGTCTCCGTAGACAATCCCTCCATGATGTCCACCTTTTCTGCAGCCGTGAAACTATCTCTGATTAACAGTGCCACACCCCCACCTCTTTTGCCTCCCTCCCTGTCCTTTCTGAAACATCTAAAACCCAGCACTCGAAGTAACCATTCCTGTCCCTGAGCCATCCAAGTCTCTGTAATGGCCACCACATCATAGCTCCAAGTACTGATCCACGCTCTGAGCTCATCCGCTTTGTTCACAATACTCCTTGCGTTAAAATAGACAGATTTCAAACCGTGGATCCGAGCGCGTCCCTTCTCTATCACCTGCCTATCCTCCCTCACACACTGTCTCCAAGCTTTCTCTATTTGTGAGCCAACTGCCTCTTCCCCAGTCCGTTCAGTTTGGTTCCCACCCCCCCAACAATCCTAGTTTAAACTCTCCCCAGTAGCCTTACCAAACCTCCCCGCCAGGCTATTGGTCCCCCTGGGATTCAAGTGCAACCCGTCCTTTTTGTACAGGTCACACCTGCCCCAAAAGAGGTCCCCATGATCCAGAAATCTGAATTCCTGCCCCCTGCTCCACCTCTCAGCCATGTATTTATCTTCTACCTCATTCTATTCCTATACTCACTGTCACGTGGCACAGCCAGTAATCCCGAGATTACTACCCTTGTGGTCCTGCTTCTCAACTTCCTTCCTAACTCCCTGGAGTCTGCTTTCAGGATCCCTTCCCTTTTCCTACCTATGTCATTGATACCAATATGTACCATGACCTGTGGCTGTTCTCCCTCCCACTGCAGGATATCAAAGATGAGGGTTTTGTTCTATGTAAGTATTGGAATACGATATTAGACAAAGAGGGGCAGCAGAAACCTGATTAGCTGAGAACTAGCCAATCAGGAGGGACGGACTACGGGTGTTGAGTATATATACAGGATTAGACATGCCTAGGCATCATTCCTGATGAAGATGGCGGAGTTTGTTATCAAAACATTGGTTAAAATCGATACCTATACCCAGTTGGAAGCCTGGGAAGAATTTATGCATTATATATGGCTGGAACGTACCAGCTCATTTGTCGGTTTGTATTTTCTCCTTATGGCTGCATGGGTTTCCTCCAGGTGCTCCATTTCTTCCCGGAGAAAACGGGGTTGGTAAGTTGCGGCAAGCTATGCTTGCACCAGAAGTGTGGCCACTCTTACTGGCTGCCCCCAGTACATCATTAGACTGTGTAATTCAGGGGTCCCCAACCATTTCTGCACTGCGGACTGGTTTAGTATTGACAATATTCTTGCAGACCGGCTGACCCCGGGGGTGGTGGGGGGGAGGTAGGGATGCCAACGGACAGAAGTAGCAGTCAAATACGTTGTGTTTACCTCGAGAAAGACCACCATGACCATGAAGCCTTGCGCGGGCACCAGTGCACATGCGTGTACGTGCCGATTTTTTTCTACAAATCGTTTTTGGCGATTCTGCTCGGGGGGTGGGGACTGTTAATCACGACCGGAATATAAGTGATAAGTGGCTAATACATTCCATTTCGTTTCTACAAGGGTTTATCTGATGAATTTAATATTAAACACACAGCGTATATTTTCCTTGCATGAATATAGTGAAAAGTCAATTATCAGGGGAGGACAGGGCAGCTTGAAGTAAGTGTTGAACGAACACCCATTAGAAGTGGTAGAGGCAAGTTCGATATTATCATTTAAAGAAAAATTGGATAGGTATATGGACAGGAAAGGAATGGAGGGTTATGGGCTGAATGCAGGTCGGTGGGACTAGGTGAGAGTAGCGTTTGGCACGGACTAGAAGGGGCGAGATGGCCTGTTTCCGTGCTGTAATTGTTATATGGTTATATAAGTCACTTATAAGTCAATAGCATCATAACATTTTAAGTATCGTTTGGATATTAAACACACAGCACATATTTTCCCCGTATGAACAGATAAAATCATTGTAACACACCAATATCGCTGAATCAGTGGGAGCCCTGGGTTTGTTTCCCTGCGACAAGACGGTGCCATCAAGGGGTGGTGGGAGACAGCGATACTCGAAGGGGGTTCCTTATGTCCAGTCTATTCCGCAATTTAGTTTTCGTTGCATTCATTGCAGAGATATGTTGGAAATGGAAGCAACGTTTTCAGTGCTTTCATGGCTACCTCAGGATATTTAGCCTTGACTTTGACCCAAAATGCTGGCAGAGATGTTATGTCAAACATACTTTTCAGCCCGTCGTCATTTGCAAGCTCAAGGAGATGATCTCCTTCCCGCGCTGGATGACGGGTGGGTAATGACCTTGCGTGCGTTCAAGCTCAACAGTGGGTGACAGGGAATGAGGAAAGGTGCAGCTGACTCATATCGCCAAATCATATCATTTCCTCATGGCCCAGTAGTACATGCTTTGCGGCCCGGTGGTTGGGGACCGCTGGTATAATTAACACAAATGATGCATTTCACTCTATGTTCCAATGTTTCGATGTACATGTGACAAATAAAGCTAATCTTTATCTATCTATGTTTATACGATTCCTTTTGTCTCTGTGACCACCCTGGTTGGGCAGCCTTTCAATGATTCTGTTATAGTTATTATTTTATAGAATTTATTGAGTATGCCCATAAGAAAATTAATTTCAGGGTTGTATATGGTGACATATATGTACTTTGATAATATAATTTACTTTGAACTTTGCACTTTAACATTGCACCTCCCCCCTGCAAAATGTTGCTCCAAGTCTTATAACAGCGGCCAGGTTAATCAAGAAAGATTTGGCTGGGTGTATGTTTAACACTGACAGCTTACTGATTTAACACAAGAACGAGGTTAACTATAAAATACAAGAAGAAATTCACATAGGTCCTTCTAGGCAATCACCACTACACCTCGATAGATAGTGCTCAGAACAAGCTGTCCTGCTGAAGGGTTTTGGTCCGAAATGTCCACTGTACTTTTTTGTATAGATGCTGCCCGGCCTGCTGAGTTCCTCCAGCATTTTGTGTGTACTGCTCAGAACAAACATTCAACAGTAATATTTCAACAGTATTTCTCACTTTCAACAGTAATATTTTTCAATGAATTGATCACTATAACTCAACAAAGAGTTTTCTGTCTTAATTTTGAACAACAGCTGGGAGAAGTTGGAAATGTCTCTTACAGTTTATGAACTTTGTACTGATTAAATAAATAAAATGAAACTGGTCAAGTTTATCAGTTTTTATTTAGACATCTCTCATTCTGATGCACTTCAGCAATTTGTAACTTACATCCTTATAAAGACCAATAAAATATATATTACTGAACAAGGGGATTAAGACTAGAACGTGGAATGGATCTTATTAAACATGTCAGCGATTTGAAATATTAAGAGATTATTATTAAAGCATTTATGCTTCAGTATTTGTAACATTCCTTTTCCATTACTTCCCTTTGGAACTTTGTATACTGGAGGTCTTTAGATTACTCAGAAATCACAGCACAATTATTTTCTCACTTTTTCATAATGGAAGATAGCTCGAGGAGCACGCTCTGAAAGAGAAAAAAAAAGCTTGAAGATGACATAGTTTTTATCATTTGCATTAATAGGTCGAAAAGAATTCGGAAGCAATCCCCTATTAGTTATCAATAGATCCGAGGATTACTTTTCAATATTGGTTCAATCTGTCAGCATTAACTATGGACTCCACTTAAACACCAATGTTTTAGGGCATTTTAGAAGATTCTTCTCCAGCCCTTTACCTTTCCTACCCACCTGGTTTCACCTATCACCTACTAGCTTGTCCTCCTTCCCGTCCTCCCACCTTTTTATTCTGGCATTTTCCCCCTTCCTTTCCAGTCCTGCTGAAGGGTCTTGGCTCGAAACATCCACTGTTTATTCATTTCCATAGACGCTGCCTGACCTGCTGAGCTCCTCCAACATTTTGTGTGTTGCTTTGGATTTCCAGCTTCTGTAGAACCTCTTGTGTTAATGTTTTAGGGCAAGGGGTTCCCAACTTTTTAATGACACGGACCCCTACTATTAACTGAAAGGTCTACGGACCCCAGGTTGGGAACCTTAAACTTAGGGCATTGTTTTCTAATCATAACATAATGTTCCAGATGACGCTGAAGGTCATTTGATGGCTCTGTAGAGAAGCACCAGCTATCATATTCCTGCCACTGGGCCCTGTGGTGGGCACTGAGTACTGAGTACCGGAGCTGAAGTTATATACAATATTGGTAACACCAAATAAGGAGTGTTGTGTGCAGTCCTGGTCACCTAATTACTACCCCTCTCACCCTCAACCCTGTTCATTACCTCAGTACAGCAACATCATGACCACTTTGCACTACAATGGACTTTTTAACTTGTAAAAAAAGTTTATAATGTTTATAAATTGTGCTTAATTGATGTTTTCTTGTGAAAGCTGCTTGTCTGATGCTGTGTGTCAGTAATGGTGCTGCGAGTAAGTTTTTCAACGCGGCTGTACACACATGTACTGTACTCGTACATATGATAGCAAACTCGATTTTGACTTTTGACTTTGAGATATTACACAAGATTCAGGAAATACTCAACTGGTGAAGCAGCTTCTGTGGAGAAAGATACGGTTAAAATCTCAATTCAGTGATCTTTCATCAGAAACAGGGAAAAATGGAAATAAACAGGCTGTACAATGCAAACAAAGCAAGGGAACTGGGAAAGGGGGAAAATTTGTCTTTGATTGGGTGAAGGGCAGGAGCTGTGTAGAAGCAAGAATGTTCCCATGGCATAGGGCGCCACAGTAGTGTACTGGTTAGTGAAACACTATTACAGCTCAGGTTTTTGCAGTTTGGAGTTTAACTCCATTGTCCTCTGTAAGGAGTTTATTCGTCTTCCTTATGAACGTGTAGGTTTCCTCCGGGTGCTCTGGTTTCCTCCCACAGTCTAAAGACATACCAGCCGGTTGGTTAATTGCTCATTGTAAACTGTCCTGTGATTGGGCTAAGGGTAAATAGGTGGTTTGCCGAGCAGCGAGGCTCATTGGGCTGGAAATGCCTATTCCGCACTGCATCTCAAAATGAGTAATATAAAATAAAGGGCAAGTTCCACTGCAACGTTTCAGAGAAGTTTGGATGGGAGAGGTCTGGAGAGCAATGGTCCCGATGCAGCTCGATGGGATGAGGCATAAAACTGTTTGACACAGACTAGATGGACCAAAGTGTCCGTTTTTCTGCTGCAGTGTTTTGTGATTCTATAACTACGTCAGACTGTTGCTGGGCTATTCTGTGTTAGCTCTCCTAACAAATCCTCCTTCTTTTGAGAGAAAGACTTTCGAGGATCAATGGGTTGTGAGTGACTTTACCATATCCAGACTCAGGGCCGAAGTAGGTACCAGGTGACATTCCTGGTGTATTCCAAACCAAATAGCTTGCTAGGCCGTGTCTGGGGCTATTGGAGCGTCTGGAGTCACATGCTGGCCAGAACAAATAACAAGGGCAGAATTCCCCCTCTGAGGAGCAGGATTTTATGGTTCTTCAGAAGTTTCACAGTGATCCTGATTAAAACTACTTGGTGTGTGTTTATTTTTCCCAAAGTTTGGAATAATAACTGAAATTAAATATCTCAGCTGCCACGGTGGGATTTGTACCTACAACTTTGGATAGTTGGTCCTGGTCTCTGGATTCCAGCTCTGGTCATTAATCACTGTACCACCACTATAGCCATCTCTGTTTTGTCTCCTACTGAAACATTAAGACCATAAGATATAGGAGCAGAAGTAGGTCATTTGGCCCATCAAGTCTGCTCTGCCATTCAATCATGGGCTGATCCACTTCATCCAGTCACCCCTGCTTTCACCTCATACCTTTTGATGCCCATTAAAGCTCATGAATGAATAACCTTCATTTTTGTGACCCGTGCATTATGGTTCCTCCATAGACAGAATTAGGAGCACCAACTTTCTGGGAGTACACATAAGGGACAATGTCACTTGGTGCCAGAATGTGGAGTCAAGAAAGCACAGCAGCCTCTCCACTTCCTGAGGAGATTGAGGTGACTGAGGCTCCCTCCACCCTCTATTCTAACCAATTTTTACAGGAGAACCATCAAGGTTGTCCTGACCAGGTGCATCACTGTCTGGTATGGGAATTGCACATTATCTGCCCGTAGGTCTTTACAAAGGATTGCGAGGACTGCTGAGAGAATTACTGGAGTCTCTCTTCCATCCATCTGAGATATGTATCAGGAGTGCTATTTATCCAGGATTGTCAATGATCCTTCTCGTCCATCCAACGATCTCTTTGACCGCAGCATTAGAACAAGAACTTGCCCCAGGCTGTAAGATTACCGAGCTCCCTGCCACCACACAGGTCTCATCACGTATGAAGTGCCAGTAGAGGTATACTGTTAACCTTTTAACTTGTGTCATAAATGCACCAAATTATTTGTTAATTTACTTAGGGCAATATTACTTTATGTGTTATGTGTGTGAGGTTTATGTGCTGTGTTGTCCATCTTGGTCTGGAGCAAGGGTTCCCAATTTTTTTTATGTTATGGATAATCAAGGGGTCTATGACCTCAGACTGGGAACTCCTGGTCTGGTGGAATATTGTTTCGTTTAGAGATATACATGTATACAGTTGAATGACAATAAACTTGAACTTGAACTTCCATTTGAAACCTATTCCAGTGAACAGCAATGTGCTTGGGGTCATCTCTGACAATGCAGAAATGTGAAACAGTGGTGGTCCTTTAAAAACCTGCTATGTACGACCATGAATTCTGATGGAAGTTCATGGCTCACCAAGTCACAGTGAGATAAAAAAGGGAAATACTCTTTGGCGCAGTGGCGTAGTGGTTAGCGTAACGCTTTACTGCAACAGCTGTTAAGATCAGGGTTCAAACCCTGTGGCTGTCTGTAAAGAGTTTGTATGTTCTCCCTGTGACTGCATGAATTTCCTACGGGCGCTCCAGTTCCTCCCTCATTCCAAAGATATACGAGTTAGGGTTAGTAATGTATGGGCATACTGTGCTGGTGACAGAACATGTCAACACTTGTGGGCTGCCCCCAGTACATCTTTGGACTGTGTTGGTCATTTCTCCGTGTGTTTTATGTTCCAATGTACAGTGGTAGAACCTCAGGTGGTGACGAGAGGGCATACAGGAGTGAGATATGCCAACTAGTGGAGTGGTGCCACAGCAACAACATGGCACTCAATGTCAGTGAGACAAAGGAGCTGATTGTGGACTTCAGGAAGGGTAGGACGAAGGAGCACATACCAATCCTCATAGAGGGATCAGAAGTGGAGAGAGTGAGCAGCTTCAAGTTCCTGGGTGTCAAGATCTCTGAGGATCTAACCTGGTCCCAACATATTGATGTAGTTATAAAGAAGGCAAGACAGCAGCTATACTTCATTAGGATTTTGAAGAGATTTGTCATGTCAACAAATACACTCAAAAACTTCTATAGATGTACCGTAGAGAGCATTCTGACAGGCTGCATCACTGTCTGGTGTGGAGGGGCTACTGCACAGGACCAAAAGAAACTGCAGAAGGTTGTAAATCTAGTCAGCTCCATCTTGGGTACTAGCCTACAAAGTACCCATGACACCTTTAGGAAGCAGTGTCTCAGAAAGGCAGTGTCCATTATTAAGGACCTCCAGCACCCAGGGCATGCCCTTTTCTCACTGTTACCATCAGGTAGGATGTACAGAAGCCTGAAGACACACACTCAGTGATTCAGGAACAGCTTCTTCCCCTCTGCCATCCAATTCCTAAATGGACATTGAATCTTTGGACACTACCTCATACTTTTTTAAATATACAGTATTTCTGTTCTTGCATGTTTTCTTAATCTATTCAATATACATATACCGTAATTGATTTACTTATTTATTTTTTTAAATTTTATTTATTATTATTATTAATTTCTTTCTCTGCTAGATTATGTATTGCATTGAACTGCTGCTGCTAAGTTTACAAATTTCACGTCACATGCCGGTGATAATAAACCTGATTCTGATGAAGGCTGTTTGCCAGGGCAATATCTAGAGTTTGCTCCACCTTCCTAGATCAGCGAAGAACTACTCCAGAGTTCATAACAAGATTACCTCTAGAGCCAACATGATTAAAGGAGACATTTCTAAGATTCTGTTTGCCTGGAGCACCCACCCATTCCTACAATAGTCAATAGTATAATAAGACCTGATCTATCACCTGCCTTGGTGTGGGTCTATTAAACATTAGGCCCTGGGATATCAGTTACATCAGTGTTGGAGAGATTGCTGAGCCTCTGGCTAGGATCTTTATGTCCTCGTTGTCCACAGGAATGGTACCGGAGGATTAGAGGGAGGCGAATGTTGTCCCCTTGTTCAAAAAAGGTAGTAGGGATAATCCGGGTAATTATAGACCAGTGAGCCTTACATCTGTGGTGGGAAAGCATTTGGAAAAGATTCTTAGAGATAGGATCTATAGGCATTTAGAGAATCATGGTCTGATCAGGGACAGTCAGCATAGCTTTGTGAAGGGCAGATCGTGTCTAACAAGCCTGATAGAGTTCTTTGAGGAAGTGACCAGGCATATAGATGAGGGTAGTGCAGTAGATGTGATCTATATGGATTTTAGTAAGGCATTTGACAAGGTTCCACATGGTAGGCTTATTCAGAAAGTCAGAAGGCATGGGATCCAGGGAAGTTTGGCCAGGTGGATTCAGAGTTGGCTTGCCTGCAGAAGGCAGAGGGTTGTGGTGGAGGGAGGACATTCAGATTGAAGGATTGTGACTAGTGGTGTCCCACAAGGATCTGTCCTGGGACCTCTACTTTTCATGATTTTTATTAATGACCTGGATGTGGGGGTAGAAGGGTGGGTTCGCAAGTTTGCAGATGACACAAAGTTTGATGGTGTTGTAGATAGTGTAGAGGATTGTCGATGATTGCAGAGAGACATTGATAGGATGCAAAAGTGATCTGAGAAGTGGCAGATGAAGTTCAACCCGGAGAAGTGTGAGGTGGTACACTTCAGAAGGACAAACTCCCAAGACAGAGTACAAAGTAAATGGCAGGACACTTTGTAGTGTGGAGGAGCAGAGGGATCTCGGGGTACATGTCCACAGATCCCTGAAAGTTGCCTCACAGGTAGATAGGGTAGTTAAGAAAGCTTTTGGGGTGTTAGCTTTCATAAGTCGAGGGATAGAGTTTAAGAGTCACGATGTAACGATGCAGCTCTACAAAACTCTGGTTAGGCCACACTTGGAGTACTGTGTCCAGTTCTGGTTGCCTCACTATAGGAAGGATGTGGAAGCATTGGAAAGGGTACAGAGGAGATTTATCAGGATGCTGCCTGGTTTAGAGAGTATGCATTATGATCAGAGATTAAGGGAGCTAGGGCTTTACTCTTTGGAGAGAAGGAGGATGAAAGGAGGATGAGAGGAGACATGATAGAGATGTACAAGATAATAAGAGGAATAGATAGCCAGCACCTCTTCCCCAGGGCACCACTGCTCAATACAAGAGGACATGGCTTTAAGGTAAGGGGTGGGAAGTTCAAGGGGGATATTAGAGGAAGGTTTTTTACTCAGAGAATGGTTGGTGCGTGGAATACACTGCCTGAGTCAGTGGTGGAGGCAGATACACTAGTGAAGTTTAAGAGACTACTAGACAGGTATATGGAGGGATTTAAGGTGGGGGGTTATATGGGAGGCAGGGTTTGAGGGTCAGCACAACATTGTGGGCCGAAAGGCCTGTAATGTGCTGTACTATTCTGTGTTTTATGTTCTATGTTAAGACTGCCCACCATTTTCAGTGTATTAGTGTTTTATCTTCATCCAGATCAGTGCCCTGAAAATTCACCCCTTATCTCCTAATACTTGAACAGTTTTATTCCAAATGTGTCAACAGGAATTCTTTATACTTGCCATTGACATTCTGCGTCCTGAAGGAGGTGGGGTAACAGCTGGACTTTCTTCTTTATGCTTGGACTCAGTACTGGAGCCATTTGTAGAGCAGGGACTTCCAGGGCGGCTGGCGATTGTGGTTTGCGAGATCCTCTTTGATTTAATCCCAGGGCAGCTCGCCCTCCTGACATCCTGACAATCACCACAATCATCTGGACTGTCTTTATAACAACTAGCTCTGCTCTGTCTGCGAAGAGTGTTGCGGGTGGCAGCTGGGATTTCTGATTGGTTTGCGTGGTACATAGTTACCTTCGCGTGCCCCAATGCGCTATCAACATTATCACTGCTTTTTGAGTCATGCTCATTCGGGTGGGACGTTTTGGAAGTAATATCACTCACGGGTGAGTGATCCTGATCTCCTGTTGCATCATGGATGTGCTTCACTTGATTGGGGTCCTCAACAAAGTGTTCATCATGGTGTTGTCTATGAAATTGCTCTTGGTCCTGTTGAGGTTTATTCACTGAGAAGTCTCTTCCAGCTTGAGCAGATGGCTCTTAATATCACAAATAAACATGATAAGGCATTTATCTCGTGTGAGTCAAAAGTATTTACTTGCATGCAACATATTGAAAATACTCATTTTGTAATATGTATGTATCTTTTTAATCTGTATATATTCACTTGACAGCATTGAAGCGATGCCTCAAAAAGATGGCATCCATCATTTAGGAGCCTCATCACCCAGGGGGTGCCCTCTTCTCATTGCTACAATCAACGAGGAGATACAGGAGCCTGAAGACAGACACTCAACATTTTAGGAACAGCTTCCTTCCCTCTGCCATCAGATTTCTGAATGGACAATGGACTCATAAACACGACCTCACTATTTGTTTTTACGTATTGCACTGTACTGCTGCCACAAAACAACATATTTCATGACACGTTTATAAGATATTTGCCCATAAGACCTAGGAGCAGAATTAGATCATATGGCCCACTAAGCCTGCTCCACCATTCAATCATGGCTGATTTATTATCCCTCTCAACCCTATTCACCTGCCTTTCCCCCGTAACTTTTGACACCTTGACTTATCAACAACCTATCAACCTCCGCTTTAAATATACCCAACGACTTGGCCTCCACAGCTGTCAGTGGCAATGAATTCCACATATTCACCACTCTCCGGCTAAAGAAATTCTTCCTCGTCTCTGTTCTAAAGGGAAGTCCTCCTATTTTGCGGCTGTGCCCTGTGGTCCTATAGCCCCCCACTAATGGAAAATCGACTCCACATCCACTCTATCTCGGCCTTTCAATATTGGGACAAAACTTCATGCAGGCCTGATAATAAAAAAGGAGATAAATGTGGTAGAAATGGTCATTGATCAGAAAATCAAGAAGTAGAATAACCTTAAGCAGAGCAAGGAGACTGCAAAAGGAAGAACACAATAATGGGAGATGTGCAAAGGTCCACAAGCGATAGTGGTAATGTAAGGAGAAGAATCAGGAAGTTAGAGGTACATCTAACAAGACTGATACAATAACATTGGGGAATGTTAATCTACAGATTTACTGGGAAACCAAATTAGCAGTAATGATGTGAAGATTAATTCATAGAGCAGTCCAGGCTTTTCAACCAATTATGTTGTACCACTCTTTTAACCTAATTTAATATCAAATGCTTTGCTTCTATATAGCCCTCCACTTCACTTTCATTTGTCTACCTAAGAGTCTGTTAGATGCCCCCTCGTGTCTCTGCCTCTACCATCACCCTGACAGTGTGCTCCATGCACTCACCACTCTCTCTGTTAAAAAAAAGCTTATCTTTGACACCACCCACCCACCCCCGCCATACTTTCCTCCGATCGCCTTGAAATCATGCCTTGTGTTAGCCATTTCCACCCTGAGAAAGGGAATCTGGCTACCCACTCAATCCATGCCTCTTATCATCTTGTACATCTCTATCAAGTCACCTCCCATCCTCTATGGTCCCTAGCTCGCTCAAACTATTCTCATAAAAGGACAAGATGATTCTCTGGATCAGTACACTGAGGAACCAACAAAGGGTATTTCTAATCACAAACAAGGGAAATCCAAGGAACCCATACAGAATGCTGGAGGACCTCAGCAGGCCAGGCAGCATCTATGCAAAAAAGTACAGTCGATGTTTTGGGCTGAGGCCCTTCCAAAGGGTCTCTTTGGGTATTTAGAATATTTCTAATTGTTGCCTGCTTGTTTGTTTGTTTATTTATTATTATTGTAATTTATTTTTTTCTCAGCTCATGCTGGTAAAACCTGAGGTACAGGCAGAGCCAAGCACACTCATTTCTCAATTGCTAGGAACTTTCGGATTATTCTGGTGGTGTTTAGTATTGTGGGTTTCTGGAGATTTACATAGATATTGCTGTGTAGCTCTAATTGTTTAATGCTATTATGCAGTGACTTTGGGATGACACCAGCTGTAGATATTATTATTGGGACTATACCCTGTTCATGGTGAGAAGGCGGCGGAGTGGGACTAAATGGGAGAATGGATCAGCTCATGATAAAATGGCGAAGCAGACTTGATGGGCCGAATGGCTGACTTCTGCTCCTTTGTCTTGTCTTATGTTCCATAGTCCTTCAATTTCCTCTTTTAATTCAGCATATTTCTGGTGTTTTTCACTTATTGATTTCTGTAAGTTATGTGTGTTTGGAATGGCTGTATCTGTTAAGTAAGTTTCTCTTGTTTAATTATCCTGTATTATTACATCCAGATAGTTACGGATTGCCTCATCTGTAACAACTGATCGGTCATGATACAATTTGTGGGATTCTCACTCTAAACCTGGATCAGGTTTGTATTTATTGTGAAGTATGATTTCTTTTCTGAGTTTGTATTTTATAGCAAGATTTTGATGAATGGTTTTTACCACTTGATTGTGCCTGTGTAAGTAATCAAGTTGAGTTAAAACTGCTACAGGATCTTGTAATGTTTTGGATTGTTCCTGGGTTTTTCTTGGCATTTTCTACGTTTACCATCTTGAATTTGTTGGTCTTTTATTGAGAATTCTTGATTTTTTTGTGTGTTAGTCACCTGGTCCTGTATTGCCACATGAACTCACATAAAAGTTGCTGGTGAACGCAGCAGGCCAGGCAGCATCTATAGGAAGAGGCGCAGTCGACGTTTCGGGCCGAGACCCTTCGTCAGGACTAACTGAAGGAAGAGTGAGTAAGGGATTTGAAAGTGGGAGGAGGAGGGGGAGATCCAAAATGATAGGAGAAGACAGGAGGGGGAGGGATGGAGCCAAGAGCTGGACAGGTGATAGGCAAAAGGGATATGAGAGGATCATGGGACAGGAGGTCCGGGAAGAAAGACAAGGGGCGGGGGGAACCAGAGGATGGGCAAGGGGTATATTCAGAGGGACAGAGGGAGAAAAAGGAGAGTGAGAGAAAGAATGTGTGTATAAAAATAAGTAACAGATGGGGTACGAGGGGGAGGTGGGGCATTAGCGGAAGTTAGAGAAGTCAATGTTCATGCCATCAGGTTGGAGGTTACCCAGACGGAATATAAGGTGTTGTTCCTCCAACCTGAGTGTGGCTTCATCTTTACAGTAGAGGAGGCCGTGGATAGACATGTCAGAATGGGAATGGGATGTGGAATTAAAATGTGTGGCCACTGGGAGATCCGGCTTTCTCTGGCGGACAGGGCGTAGGTTTTCAGCAAAGTGGTCTCCCAGTCTGCGTCGGGTCTCGCCAATATATAAAAGGCCACATCGGGAGCACCGGATGCAGTATATCACCCCAGCCGACTCACAGGTGAAGTGTTGCCTCACCTGGAAGGACTGTTTGGGGCCCTGAATGGTGGTAAGGGAGGAAGTGTAAGGGAATGTGTAGCACTTGTTCCGCTTACACGGATAAGTGCCAGGAGGGAGATCAGTGGGGAGGGATGGAGGGGACGAATGGACAAGGGAGTCACATAGAGAGCGATCCCTGCGGAATACAGAGAGGTGGGGGGAGGGAAAGATGTGCTTAGTGGTGGGATCCCGTTGGAGGTGACGGAAGTTACGGAGAATAATATGTTGGACCCGGAGGCTGGTGGAGTGGTAGGTGAGGACCAGGGGAACCCTATTCCTAGTGGGGTGGCGGGATAGTCACAGCTATCTGGACTATTCCTCTTCTCACCCTGTCTCTTGCAAAAACGCCATCCCCTTCTCGCAATTCCTCCGTCTCTGCCGCATCTGCTCTCAGGATAAGGCTTTTCATTCTAGGACGAGGGAGATGTCTTCCTTTTTTAAAGAAAGGGGCTTCCCTTCCTCCACTATCAACTCTGCTCTTAAACGCATTTCCCCCATTTCATGTACATCTGCTCTCACTCCATCCTCCCGCCACCCCACTAGGAATAGGGTTCCCCTGGTCCTCACCTACCACCACACCAGCCTCTGGGTCCAACATATTATTCTCCGTAACTTCCGCCACCTCCAACGGGATCCCACCACTAAGCACATCTTTCCCTCCCCCCTTCTCTCCACATTCCACAGGGATCGCTCCCTACGCGACTCCCTTGTCCATTCATCCCCCCCATCCCTCCCCCACTGATCTCCCTCCTGGCACTTATCCGTGTAAGCGGAACAAGTGCTACACATGCCCTTACACTTCCTCCCTTACCACCATTCAGGGCCCCAAACAGTCCTTCCAGGTGAGGCAACACTTCACCTGTGAGTCGGCTGGGGTGATACACTGCGTCCGGTGCTCCCGATGTGGCCTTTTATATATTGGCGAGACCCGACGCAGACTGGTAGACCGCTTTGCTGAACACCTACGCTCTGTCCGCCAGAGAAAGCAGGATCTCCCAGTGGCCACACATTTTAATTCCACATCCCATTCCCATTCTGACATGTCTATCCATAGCTTCCTCTACTGTAAAGATGAAGCCACACTCAGGTTGGAGGAACAATACCTTATATTCCGTCTGGGTAGCCTCCAACCTGATGGCATGAACATTGACTTCTCTAACTTCCGCTAATGTCCCACCTCCCCCTCGTACCCCATCTGTTACTTATTTTTATGCAGACATTCTTTCTCTCACTCTCCTTTTTCTCCCTCTGTCCCTCTGAATATACCCCTTGCCCATCCTCTGGTTCCCCCCCCACCGTCTTTCTTCCCGGACTTCCTGTCCCATGATCCTCTCGTATCCCTTTTGCCTATCACCTGTCCAGCTCTTGGCTCCATCCCTCCCCCCTCCTGTCTTCTCCTATCATTTGGGATCTCCCCCTCCCCCTCCAACTTTCAAATCCCTTACTCACTCTTCCTTCAGTTAGTCCTGACGAAGGGTCTCGGCCTGAAACGTCGACTGCGCCTCTTCCTAGAGATGCTGCTTGGCCTGCTGCGTTCACCAGCAACTTTGATGTGTGTTGCTTGAATTTCCAGCATCTGCAGAATTCCTGTTGTTTGCCACATGAACTCTTCTGTTTCTGGGAAGAGTTCTCCAGCTCTGAGCCAGGCATTTTCACTTCCTTGTCGATATACAGGCTGCTCAGATCGTGGGGATGTCTTCCATGGACGCTCATTCCCTTCCAATAACTTTTTCTTCAACACTGATTGTTCTGGGCTGTGCTCTCATTTAATTTAGTTGTGTATACTTCTTACCAGAATTTGCTATGCTCATGTGAAGTGCTGAATCATTTTGTGCTGATGAAAGTATATCCTTAGAAGTCTTATCCGACTGTTGCGTAGATTTTTAATGTCTGTCATTTCTCTGCCCCTTTCTGTCAAGGTAGTGTTAACCTAAGCATATTTGAATGTACAGAATGTTTTCTGAAATTTGTCATTTCAGTTCTTATTTTTCTTTGTAAATTTTCCAGATCAGTTTTGGACCAAGATATTATGCCAAAATGATACATTAATAGAGGGATTGCGAGCGTGTTTATTGCCTTTGTTTTATTTTTACTGTTGAGCTCTGTTTGGCCGAATTCTGTCAAAAGCTTCTCCTTTCTCACACTACGATCTATTTTCTTTGCTTGTTGATATCCCAGGTACTTATATGCTTCTTATTCATCCATCGGTTTTATTGTATCCTGTTGTTCTGTTTTGTATTCTATTAGCTCTATTGCACCTTTCTTTATGTTTAATGTTCTGCATTTATCCAGTCCAAAGTTCATGTTTATATCTTTCAAACATATTTCTACTCTTTGAATTAATTGCTTTAGCTTTACTGATGAAGGAGCTTATAATTTCAAATCATCCATGTATGTTAAGGTATAGCTCATTTCATTGTTTCTGATTTGATATCTAATTTTCAGCTGTTTGATATGAAAATTGAGTATCAAATGAGAAACAACAAGATTAGATTTATTATTTTTATTATTATTATTGTGAAAACACATTTTTTCTCAGCTCAAGCTGGTAAAATCTGAGGTACGGGCAGAGCCAAGCACACTCATTTCTCAATTGCTAGGATTTTTCCAGTTTAGAACCTGAGGACCAGATCTATCCTTGTCCATGATCAAGTTGAAACTAATGGTGTTATGATCACTGGAACCAAAGTGTTCCCCTACACACACTTCCGTCACCTGTCCTAACTCATTTCCTAATAGGAGATCTAATATTGCACCCTCTCTAGTTGGTACCTCTATATATTGATTTAGAAAACTTTCCTGAATATATTTTACAAACTCCAACCCGTCTAGACCATTAATAGTAGGGGAATCTGTCCAGCCTGAGCACTGCTGTAACATTTTCCCTGACTAGCAATGCCACCCGCCCCCCCCCCCCCACCCTTCATCTCTCTGCCTCTATCACGTCTGAAAGATTGGAACCCTGGAACATTAAGCTGCCAGTCCTGCCCTTCCTGCAACCAAGTTTCACATAGACTGGGAAGCCCACACTGTAAAAGGGCTGGATGGTTTGGAGTTTGTAAAATGTGTGCAGGATAGTTTTTTGCAGCAATACATAGAGGTACCAACTAGAGAAGGGGCAGTGTTGGATCTCCTGTTAGGGAATGAGATAGGTCAGGTGACGGAGGTTTGTGTTGGGGAGCACTTCGGGTCCAGTGATCACAGTGCCATTAGTTTCAATATAATTATGGAGAAGGATCGGTCTGGACCCAGGATTGAGATTTTTGATTGGAGAAAGACTAACTTTAAGGAAATGCGAAAAGACTTAGAAGGAGTGGATTGGGACAATTTGTTTTATGGGAAGGATGTAATAGAGAAATGGAGGTCATTTAAAGGTGAAATTTTGAGGGTACATAATCTTTATGTTCCTGTTAGGTTGAAAGGAAAGGTTAGAAGTTTGAGAGAACCATGGTTTTCAAGGGATATCGGAAAGTTGGTTTGGAAAAAGAGAGATATCATGGAGTAAATGAGGTGCTCGATGAATATAAAGAATGTAAAAAGAATCCTAAGAAAGAAATTAGAAAAGTTAAAAGAAAATATGAGGTTGCTTTGGCAAGTAAGGTGAAAATAAATCCAAAGGGTTTCTACAGTTACATTAATAGCAAAAGGATAGTGAGGGATAAAATTGGTCCCTTAGAGAATCAGAGTGGACAGTTATGTGTGGCGCCAAAAGAGAGGGGGGTGATTTTGAACAATTTCTTTTCTTTGGCATTCACGAAGGAGAAGGATATTGAATTGTGTAAGGTAAGGGAAACAGGTAGGGAAGTTATGGAAACTATGATGATTAAAGAAGAGGAAGTACTGGTGCTTTTAAGGAATATAAAAGTGGATAAGTCTCCAGGTCCTGACAGGATATTCCCTAGGACCTTGAGGGAAGTTAGTGTGGAAATAGCAGGGGCTCTGACAGAAATATTTCAAATGTCATTAGAAACGGGGATGGTGCCGGAGGATTGGCATATTGCTCATGTTGTTCCATTGTTTAAAAAGGGTTCTAAGAGTAAACCTAGCAAGTGAGTTTGACGTCAGTGGTGGGTAAATTGATGGTAAGTATTCTTAGAGATGGTATATATAATTAGCTGGATAGACAGGGTCTGATTAGGAACAGTCAACATGGATTTGTGCGTGGAATGTCATGTTTGACAAATCTTATTGAATTTTTTGAAGAGGTTACTAGGAAAGTTGACGAGGGTAAACCAGTGGATGTTGTCTATATAGACTTCAGTAAGGCCTTTGACAAGGTTCCACACGGAAGGTTAGTTAGGAAGGTTCAATCGTTAGGTATTAATATTGAAGTAGTAAAATAGATTCAACAGTGGCTGGATGGGAGATGACAGAGAGTAGTGGTGGATAACTGTCAGGTTGGAGGCCGGTGACTAGTGGTGTGCCTCAGGGATCTGTACTGGGTCCAATTTTATTTGTCATATACATTAATGATCTGGATAATGGGGTGGTAAATTGGATGAGTAAGTATGCAGATGATACTAAGATAGGTGGAGTTGTGGATAATGAAGTAGGTTTTCAAAGCTTGCAGACAGACTTAGGCCAGTTAGAAGAGTGGGCTGAAAGATGGCAGAAGGAGTTTAATGCTGATAAGTGTGAGGTGCTACATTTTGGTAGGACTAATCAAAATAGGACATACATGGTAAATGGTAGGGCATTGAAGAATGCTGTAGAACAGAGGGATCTAGGAATAATGGTGCATAGTTCCCTGAAGGTGGAATCTCATGTGGATAGGGTGATGAAGAAAGCTTTTGGAATGCTGACCTTTATAAATCAGAGCATTGAGTATAGGAGTTGGGATGTAATGTTAAAATTGTACAAGGCATTGGTAAGGCCAAATTTGAAGTATTGTGTACAGTTCTGGTCACCGAATTATAGGAAAGATGTCAACAAAATAGAGAGAGTACAGAGAAGATTTACTAGAATGCTACCTGGGTTTCAGCACCTAAGTTACAGAGAAAGGTTGAACAAGTTGGGTCTTTATTCTTTGAAGCGTAGAAGCTTGAGGGGGGACTTGATAAAGGTATTTAAAATTATGAGGGGGATAGATAGAGTTGACGTGGATAGGCTTTTTCCATTGACAGTAGGGGAGATTCGAACAAGAGGACATGAGTTGAGAGTTGGGGGCAAAAGTTTAGGGGTAACATGAGGGGGAACTTTACTCAGAGAGTGGTAGCTATGTGGAACGAGCTTTCAGTAAAAGTGGTTGAGGCAGGTTTGATATTGTCATTTAAAGTAAAATTGGATAGCTATATGGACAGGAAAGGAATGGAGGGTTATGGGCTGAGTGCAGGTCGGTGGGACTAGGTGAGAGTAAGAGTTCAGCATGGACTAGAAGGGCCGAGATGGCCTGTTTCCGTGCTGTAAGTGTTATATGTTTAATGACTATATTATTGTAATTCCATGTATTCCATGTCAATCTACGCCCTCAGCTCGTCAGCCTTCCCCACAATACTCCTTGCATTGAAATAGACACACCTCAGAAAATTATTACCACCACACACAGCCCTTCTATTTGTGACTTTGCATGAACTTTTAACATCATTTATTTTCACCCCCACTCCACTATCTGCTCTGGCACTCTGGTTCCCATCCCCCTGCAAATCTAGTTTAAACCCTCCCCAAAAGCACTAACAAACCTCCCTGCAAGGACATTGGTCCCCTTGTAGTTCAGGTGTAACCCGTCTCTCTTGTACAGGTCCCACCTGCCCCAGAAGAGGTCCCAATGATCCTGAAATCTGAAACCCTGCCCCCTACACCAGTTCCTCAGCCACTTGTTCATCCTCCAGAGCATCCTATTCCTACCCATCAGTCGCCATCAGGCGCTATTGTCCTCACCAAGCATGCCCTACCTTTCATTCCTCTGCCTCGATCACATCTGAAACATTGGAACCCTGGAATATTAAGCTGCCAGTCCTGCCCCTCCTGTAGCCAAGTTTCACTGATTGCTATAACGTCATAATTCCACGTGTCAATCCACGCCCTCAACTCATCCGCCTTCCCCGCAATACTCCTAGCATTGAAATATATACACCTCAGAAGATTTTTACCACCACTCACAACCTTTCTATCAGCGGATTTGCTTGAACTTTTAACATCATTTATTTTCACCCCAGCCACACTGTCGGCTCTGGCACTCTGGTTCCCATCCCCCTGCAAATCTAGTTTAAAGCCTCCCCAATAGCACTAACAAACCTCCCTGAAAGGATATTGGTCCCCCTGTGGTTCAAGTGTAACCCGTCTCTCTTGTACAGGTCCCACCTGCCCCAGAAGAGGTCCCAATGATCCTGAAATCTGAAACCCTGCCCCCTACACCAGTTCCTCAGCCACTTGTTCATCCTCCAGAGCATCCTATTCTTACCCTCACTGGCACGTGGCACAGGTAGCAATCCTGAGATTACCACCCTCGAGGTCCTGCTTTTTAACTTCCTACCAAGCTCTCTATACTCACTCTCCAGGACCTCCTCACTCTTTCTTCCTACGTCATTGGTACCGATGTGCACCACGACATCTGTCTGATCAGCCTCCCACTTCAGAATGCTAAGCATGCGGTCAGAGTCATCCCTGACCCTGGCACCCGGGAGGCAACAAACCATCCGGGAGTCACTGACACGACCACAGAACCTCCTTTCTGTACCTCTAACTATCGAGTCCCCTATCACTACTGCTCTCCTCTTCTTCCACCCCCCCTTCTGAACTGCAGAACCAGGCTCAGTGCCAGAGATCTGGCTGCTGCAGCTTGTCCCAGGTAAGTCATCCCCCCCAACAGTATCCAAATCGGTAGACTTGTTATTGAGGGGAATGGCCACAGGGGAACCCTGCTCTGCCTGCCCTTTCCTGTTCCCTCGCCTGACAGTGACCCAATTACCTGTGCGCTGCTCCTTTGGCGTAACTACCTCCCTGTAGCTACTATCTATAAACTCCTCATTCTCCCGAATGACCTGGAGGTCATCCAGCTCCTGCTCCAGTTCCCTATAATGCGGTTTGTTAGGAGCTGCAGCTGGATGCACTCCCTGCAGGTGTCGTTGTCAAGGAAACCGGAGGGCTCCCTGCCTTCCCACATCCTGCAAGAGGAGCATTCCAACATCCTGCCTGGCATTCTCTGTACTCTAAACTAACAAAACAAAACTTACCGGAACTTACCCTCGCTTCTGCCTGTTCACGCCGAAGCCTGTTGAGCCAAAGCCATCCCACTCTGCTCCCTCTCACTCCGCTGCCTGCTGTATACGGTGGTCTTTTCTTAAACCTTTAGCGCTCTACATCACGCGCCTGTGCAGTCTAGCCTCTTTTCTCCAAGCAGTGTAAAAAAAAAGCCTTCTCTCCGAGATTCCTTACTCCTTCACTCTTGGCCTCTTGCTCCAATTTAGTATTTTTAGTATATTTAATATTGTGGCTTTCTGGACATTTACGTACATATTGTTGTGTAGGCCTAATGCTTATTGTGTCGTGACTTTGAGATGTAGATATTACTATTATTATTATTTCCTTTCTTTTCATATTTGCACATTTTGTTGTGTTTTGCACACTGGTTGTCTGTCCTGTTGGTGTGGACATTGATTCTATTGTGGTTATTGGATTTATTGACTATGCGTGCAAGAAAATGAATCTCAAGATTGTGTATGGTGACATATACTCTATGTACTTTGATAATAAACTTACTTTGAAGTTAGAAATTTGAACTTTGAGGTAATAGTTATCATAAAACAGTTAAAGAGGCGGGAGGAGAAGATGGCAGCGCGACGCAGCACGCGCAGCTCTCCGGTGAAATGATATCGTATCTGTTAAATAGGGGCCGTGGACAATTCTGATTTGATGGAGACAGACGTGAGAAACAGAGGAACATCTGGAGAAATTTCTGAAATGCCTGGTTCGCTGCTATTGTTACTGTGCAATCGAGAATCTTCGGCGGGAAGGCCCCCAAATCCCCGGCTTTGCCTGCTGCTGGTGACCGAGGCTGAGGTCGAAGCGTTTGGATAGAGATGGTGCTCGGTACTCGGTGTCGGAGGGCTGATCAGAGCTCGAAGTTTTCGGACGACTCAGAGTCGGACTATGGTCGGGCATGGCAGGGAGAGTTTTCTTCCTTCTCCCGTCTGCATGAGATGTGGGACTTTTGAGAAACTTTGTACTTTTTCACTGTGCCATGGCCTGTTCTTCATCAAGTAATGGTATTGTTGCACTGCTGTAACTATATGTTATAATTATGTGGTTTTGTTAGCTTTTCAGTCTTGGTCTGTCCTGTGTTTCTGTGATATCACACCGGAGGAATATTGTATCATTTTTTACTGCATGTATTACTAAATGACAATAAAAGAGGACTGCGTGTTCTCATAATCTAGTCTAATGTACTGTATAATGAGAAGGGGATTAACTAATAATCTGGTAGTCAAGTGGGCCGTGAAGAAGGGAGAGCATAATATGACAGAATTTTACATAAAGATTTAAAAATCCAGTTCTTGAAACTAAACAAGGCAATTTATAAAGTTATGAGATGTGAGTTAGCTATGGTAGATTGGGAAACTACATCAGAAGGCATGAGAGTAGGTGTGCCAGTGCCTGTTCCTCAGGACTTACACCAGTGGACATGCTTGTAACATGAGTGGAGAAAAGTTGAGAAAATACACAGATAGTGGTAAGTTCCTGGAACACACTGCAACGGTTGGTGGTAAAGACTGATGCATTAGGGACTTTTAAAAATACCGAGAGCGAGGAAGACCCGAGGTTCGATGGGTGTAAGTGCTAGGCCAAATCAGAACAGTCGGGTCCAGGCCCCAGGACACGTTGAAGCTACTGAACCCAATGTCTGGATGACGATTAAGCGCCAGGCCGTATTGGAAAGATCAGGTACAGGCCCAATCGAGGCAGTGGGGTCCAGGCCCAAAGCATATCGAAGCAGCAGGACCCGGTGTTTGGATAACAAACATCGTTGGGTCAGATTGAAAAGTCAGGTGTTGGGGAGAGATGGGCCAGTTCAGCTCACTGCTTCACAAAGTTTACTCCGCTCTGCGCTGAACTAAGAGTCTGTGCATGGGCTCTCTTTGTGGACCGGTTCAGAACGCTATTTGCTTGTGTCTATTGTTTGCATGATTTGTAGTATTTTTAATTGTATTTGGGGTGTTTGATGATGTAATGGGTACTTTTGGGTTTCTTTGTTTCATGGCCACCTGTTAGGAGACAAACCTCAAGGTTGCATAATGTGTAGGTACTTTGATAATAAATGTACTTTGAACTATTAGAGAGGCACCTAGATTAAAGAAAGACTGAGTGATATGGGTTATGCAGGATGGTATGGTTAGGTTGATGGTGGACTTATTTTAAAAATCAATGATTGGTCTCTAATGTGCTGTACTGCTCTATGAGCAATGGCTAACAGAAAAACAGTTAATACATAACTAAACAACAGGAATTCTGCAGATGCTGGAAATTCAAGCAACACACATCAAAGTTGCTGGTGAACGCAGCAGGCCAGGCAGCATCTCTAGGAAGAGGTACAGTCGATGTTTCAGGCCGAGACCCTTCGTCAGAACTAACTGAAGGAAGAGTTAGTAAGAGATAGATAATACATAACTAAACTAAAGAGTTAATGACTAGTTTGTGTTAAACATCAGACTCTTTAAGTGCAAAACCCAACATGATAAATGGTCTAATTTTGCCTAAATCAGATAAAAAGCACAAATCCATGAAAAAAGGAAAGAGGAATCATGATGACGGCCTGGTCTTTGGGTGTATTTAGAGTGGAAGTTGATAGGCTCTTGATTAGCCAAGATATCGAAGATTCCCGTGGAGAAGGCAGGAGAAGGGGATTGAGATGAATAAATAAATCAGCCATGATGGAATGGTGGAGCAGACTCGATGGGCCGAATGGCCTAAACCTGCTCCTATTTCTTAAGGTCAAAAATGTCAATGTGTGGAGTCAATAGGAGTGCCAGAGGTTGAGAGAGAACCTGGCAGAAGTTTATGAAGCTGTAACTACGTTGATAACTGCTGTTTCAGCCCAGGAAGCCAAGTATACCATTTCGCTTCTTTGCTACCTTATCTGCTGGTGTTGCCAGGAGAACGGGGTTGAGGGGGATAATAAATTGGTTATGATGGAATGGCAGAGCAGACTCAATGGGCCGACTGGCATAACTATGCTCCTTTATGTTATAGTCTCACGAAGGGTCTCAGCCAGAAACGTTGACTGTTTATTCCTCTCCATAGACATTGTCTGACCTGCTCAATTCCTCTATCATTTTGTCTGTGTTCTTCTGTTTTGGTTTATAAACGAATGGATGCACAAAATACATTAATCTCTACCGAATGAAGGTATTCGCTACGAAATTTAATGCGTGTGCCTGGGGCTTGTCAGCATTTCTACCACACAGCTAACCGGTAACCGTCCGGTCTTAGCCGTGATTAGTCAACCAGCAAGTTTGAGGACATGAGGGCGTCCATGTCACTGTTTTACCAAGTGTGTTAGAGCGCAGGACATTGGGAGGAGATCTGATGCAGGTGTACAGCATTTTGAGGGGTATAGATAGGGTAAATGCAAGCAGGCTTTAACACTGAGGTTGGGTAGGACTACAGCCAGAGTTCATGGGTTAAAAGTGAAAGGTGAAATTAAGGGGCAGATGAAGGGAATTACTTCACTCAGAGGGTGGTGAAGGTGTGGAAAGAGCTTTCAGTGGGAGTGGTGGATGCCGGCTCGCTTGCAACATTTAAAAGGCGTTTAGATATGTACTTGGACAGGAGTTACGCAGGGCTGTGGTCCAGGTGCAAGTCAATGGTCAGAATAACTAGGTGGGCCGAAGGGCCTATTTCTGTGCATTAGCGCTCTATGACTAGAGAATCCAACGAAATATCGGACTGAGCATTTGAAATCCAGACTGCCAGATTATTCCAACTGGCAGCTCCTGTTCGATTATCACTGTGCCAACTTTCTGTTTCATTTTAAATTATCAATCGTGGAAAAAAAAATCAGTTCTCCAGACAAAAATAAGGAAAATAAATCTAAAGGCGTCACCTTTAGTTACCGCAGGCGCCGTAGTTTCCGGAGGCAGGCAGGTGGCGAGATGTGCGAGATCTCCCTGTTCTGGCAGAGGTTTGTAACCGCTGAAGACCATCGGGACGAGTTTGTGCGGAGAAGAATTGGCCATAATGCGAGCCTGCTGGACAACTGAGTTTTTCTTGGACTTGCAGATACTTAACTCGGAGCCCGGGTATAAACCTAGCTTGATCTTCCTGATGCCCAGGTGAATGATTTCGAGCACGTTCAAAAACAAGGAGAAGGCGGCTATGCTGAGCATGAAGACGATGAAAATGGTCTTCTCCGTGGGCCTGGAGACGAAGCAGTCCACGGTGTTGGGGCAGGGCGACCGCACGCATTTGTACAGGGGATCGAGCCGAAAGCCATACAGGAGGTACTGGCCCACCATAAAGCCCACCTCCACCACTGACCTGGTCAGAATGTGGAAGACGTACGTGCGCAGGAGTGTGCCCCGGAGTGGCGCCTTGTTGATTTTCCGCTGTTCTTCCAACTTCCTCAGTTCTTTCTCCAGCAGTTTGTGCTCCTCCAGCATCGGCTCCGCGCCCTCCAGCTCGGCTCGCAGGTGGGCTCGCTTGCGCTGCCGTTCTTTCTCCAGCGCTCTGAGCCGGTAGAGTGCGTGGCCCATGTACACCAGGGACGGCGAGGACACGAAGATGACTTGTAAGACCCAGAACCTAATGAGGGAAATGGGGAAAGCCTTATCGTAGCAGACGTTTCTGCAGCCCGGCTGCTCGGTGTTGCAGATGAATTCAGCCTGCTCGTCGTCCCAGACATCTTCCGCGGCCACCCCGAGGACCAGCATCCGGAAAACGAACAGAATTGTTAACCAAATCTTCCCCACGATGGTTGAGTGAACATGCACTTCTTCCAGAATACCTCCTAGCAAGTTCCAGTCACCCATCTTCACTCTTTCATCTCGGAGTCTGACAAACGCCGAATTTCTTTCTCACTTCAGTGTCCCCTCACGGCTCAGAAGCGGCGCAGTTACCCGGTCCGCTCCCTGTTTATTTGCCCATCGATCGGCCAGTCGCCCACGTGAACCGCCAGCACCATTCATGTGACCCCCCCTCCCCTCCCCCAGCCCCATCATCGCCCATCGCGGTCAATCACAGCCCCCTCGGTCTCAAAGGCATTTTATCAGAATCAGGTTTAATATCTCCTGCAAATACCATGAAGTTAGTTTACTTTGCGGCAGCAGTACAATGCAATACATAACAATAGAAAAGGGAAAAAAACTGTGAATTACAGTAAGTATACTCATTAAATAGTTAAGTTTAATAACTAGTGGAAGAATAGGAATATGAAAGTTGTGAGGTAGTGTTCATGGGCTCAGCGCCCATTCAGAAATCAGATGGCCAAGAGGAAGAGTCTGTTCCTGAATTAAGAGCGCGCCTTTCTGCTTCTGCAGCTCCGTCCTGCCGGTAGCAACGAGAACAAGGCATGAGCTGGGTGCTGGGGGTCCTTAATGATGAACGGCATCTTTCTGAGGCACTGTTCCTTGAAGATGTCTTGGGATACTGCGGAGGTTAGTGTCCGTGGGAAAACTCAGACACGGCAAAGCATTGGGACCGGATGGTGTGAACCCCCAAGGTCCTGAAGGAGTGTGCTAAGGAGTGTGGAGCTCTCCAGCGCATTTTCAATCTGAGTCTCAGCCTGGAACGGGTCCCGACTGTGTGGAAAACATCACGTGTAGTCCCTGTACCCAAGTAAGGTCAACCGAAAATCTTGAATGACTGCTGTCCAGTGGCCCTGATCTCACACGTCATGAAGACCCTAGAGGGGCTGCTCTTGGATCACCTCTGACCCCTGATCAGATCAGCCCTCGATTCCCTCCAGTTTGCCTACCAGGAACATACTGGAGTCGATGATGCTGTCATCTACCTGCTGAATAGAGCCTACTCCCATTTGGATAAGCAGGGCAGCACTGTGAGGATCTTGTTTTTTTTTTATTTCTCAAGTGCCTTCAATACCATACAGCCCTCACTACTGGGGAAAAAGCTCTGTTCAATGCAGGTTTTCACTCCCACTATATCCTGGATAATGGACGACCTGACTGGCAGACCACAGTTGGTGCAGCTTCAGAGCTGTGTGTCAGACATAGCTATAAGCAGCACTGGGGCCCCACAGGGGACTGTATTTGCTCCCTGTATGCCTCAGTCTTTAGATAAAACACTGAGTCATGTCACTTGCAGAAATTATCTGATGATTCAGTAATAGTTGGGTGTATAAAAGGAGGGTGGGAGGATGAATACAGGGCCCTGGTGGAGGACTTGGTCAAATAGTGCAAGCTGAATCTGCCATAAGGGGGGCATTGGAGTGGACCCAAATGCAAGACACAGACACTGAAGTACTAGGAACAGGACAGGACTAGAGTTAGGGATGTGACTGGATGCAGACTAGGACCTGGGACAAGAGCACAGACTTGGGCTAGGACATTGGCTAGGCAAGCGGGACCTGGACGAGGAACTGGGAACTAGGAGCCTGGGCTTGGACTCTGAGCCAGAGACTGGACAAGGACCCAGAACCTGAGTTTTGACTTGGGCTCGGACCCCAGAACTAGGTGAGGACATGACATGGCTACAGGACTGGACATGGCTTGGGTTCCTCGAGGCTTGAGTTCGTACTCCAAACCAGAGACCGGACAAGGACCCAGAACCTGGGTCTTGACTCGGGCTTGGACTCCGGAACTAGGTGAAGACATGATGTGGTCTTGGGAGACAGGACTAGGCGAGGCTATAGGACAGAACGAGAGTCTCCTGGGCAAGATGAGGGAACTCCAGTACAGGACAAAGCACATAGACAGGATGAGAACATGAAGCCTTGACTTGGTACTCAGGAACAGCCGAGCCTTCGACTTGGGATGATAGGAACCTCGGAACACAGAGCCTTGGACTTGAGAGACAGGAACACAGGGACATGGAACACAGAGCTGGAACTTCTCCTTGGGAACAGGAGGTAGGGCCAGGACTCATACACAGAATGCTGAACACGTCGAGACAGTTCCAAACACTAGGTAGTGGCAAACGGCCGGACCTACCTAGCGAAGGCGTGGACACAGGGACAGTTCCCTACACTAAGTAGCGGCAAATAGCCGGACCTACCTAGTGAAGGCATGGACACAGAGACAGTTCCAACTCAATGATAGACAGTTCCTTATCTTGACATGGCAAGGCTTCAGTCTCGCTCCAGTGGTTGAACTTGACAAGGTTTCAGGCAAGGCTCCAGACACAGGTTGCAGGCAAGGCTCCAGGCAAGGCTTCAGGAGGAAGGTGAAGGGAAGGGAAGGGAACAGTCCCGCCTCAGGGTAACAACAAAGGCAGCCTGGCTTACCCAATGGAGGCAAGGAGGAGATACAGACGAGATGAACCAGCACCCACACTCGAACCCAGGGCCACTTATATTCCCAGCCCCAAGACGAGCATCAGGTGCCTATGATTAAGCCCAAATGAAACAAGGGACAGTCGGAAGACCCGGAGTCCAGAGTTCACGGACCAGACCGTGAACCGGAACGTGGACTTCACGGACCTGACCAAGACAGAATCATCTGCAGCTCAACATCAGTGAGACAAAAGAGATGGTGATGGACTTTCGGAAGACTAAGCTTGCACTGATCCCTGTTACTATTGATGGTGAGGATCTACAAGTACCTGGGAGTGCACCGGGATGACAGACTTGAATGGAGCACCAACACAGAGACTGTGTACAAGAAGGGCCAGAGTCACCTCTACTTCCTGAGGAGACTGAGGTCCTTTAGAGTATGCAGGCCTCTCCTTGATATGTTCTACTAGTCTGTTGTCACCCATACAATTTTCCATGTGGTGGTGTGCTGGGGAAAAGCATCAAAATGGTTGATGCCAACAGGCTCAATAACTGATTAGAAAGCCTGGCTCTGTTATACTGTAGGCATGGAAATGGACACACCAGAGATCGTGGTAGAACAAAGCACCCTACGGAAAATCCTGGGAATTCTGGACAATGTCTCTTACCCTCTGCATTCAACCTTGGGTGAACTTTCAGTGATAGACTAAGACAACTGTGCTGCTTCAGAGCACTATATGAGGTCATTCTTACCCTCAGCCATTAGGCTCTATAATGAGTCAAACTATCGCCGGGGAAGTGATGACCCCCTCCTTTTAGACCGTTTGAGGTAACATTTTTTATTCTTTCTGATATTTATATCTGTGCACTTGCAATGCTACTGTGACATTGTAATCTCCTTTGGGATCATTAAAGAAGCTATCTATCTATCTTCTTTGCCTTCCACCCCCACCTTTTTATTCTGGCGTCTTCCCCCTTCCTTTCTGGTCCTGAAGAAGAATATCAACTCTTTACTAATTTCCATAGATGCTGCCGGATCTGCTGAGTTCCTCCTGCAGTTTGTGTGTGTGTTGCTTAAAATACATATCAGTTTCTGCAAATATGTTGTTCTTGCTTTTTTTTATTGCGAAGGGAAAATATGGTGCACAATACCTGCTGTTCTGTACATTCTAATCATGTACTTAAGTGCACCGTACGTAATCCAGACTTCAACAGTCCAAATCAGAAATTACATTCATCTTCAAATGATCGATCATAAGTTAATTTCACATTGTCTGGAATTCAGAACTAGCCTATGACCACTGCAGTAGTACAGCGACAGGCCTCAGGCCTCTAAGCTGTTCATTACAGCTATTAAAGGTGTCATCACTCATTACAATCAAAGACAGAACATTCAAATAGTGGGCGACTTAGGTGAAATCTTTCCTGCTGCGCAGACAATATTTTACAAATGATGATTGTAAGGCACTTTCCATCAGTAGTCCATGAATTGAATCAGAGTCAGATTTAATATCACCGATGTATGTCATGAAACTTGTTATGTGGCAGCAGTACAATGCAGTACTTAATGATAAAAAAAACTATGTATCTCTAAAATTAAATAAAATACGTAGTGCAAAAGGAGACCAAAAAGAAAAGAAAATAGTGAGGTAGTGTTCATGGGTTCATTGTCCATTTAGAAATCTGATGGCAGAGGGGTAGAAGCTGTTGCTAAAAGTGTGAAAGCTGAAGTGTGTGTCTTCAGGCTCCTGGATCTCCTCCTTCATGGTAGCAATGGGAAGAGGCCTTGACCTGGGTGATGAGGTGAGGGAATCGCTACTATTTTGATAAATTGCATGTTTTAATTGCTTAAAACATGCATTCTCACACAAGGTGATGACATCTTCAGCTTTATTTATAGTTTGTAACATGACCAGCAAGAAATCAATAATGTTTTGCAAACGCAGAGACACAGATCAATCGGTCATGTCCGATTTCATAGACAACTGCTCAAGTGTTCTATTTTCCTCAGCACTGTTTCGTCTATTAGTGCTATAGCTCATGTTAATTCTACAATCATACGCAGAGTGTTTACTGTGTAACAATGCTGTCAGCAGTCGAACTCAAATGGTCAAATGGCTCGGTTTGTGATCAGAGAATGTATACAGTATACAACCTGAACTTGCCTTCACAGACAGCCATGAAATACAGAAGAACTCTGTAAGAATGAACGAGGGAAAATCATTAGCGGGGTGTTACAGGTAGAACCCCAAAGCCTCCTCTCCCCCTCCCCCACACAAGCACTGCAAGCATCAACACATCAACCTCCCCCCTCCCCTGCCCATTTCAGCAAAAAGCATCAGTGCCCACCACCCAGCAAGCAATAGAAAATCACCTGAAGGGAGACCATGATCTGCAGTCAACAAAAACTATTGTTTACCCGACAGTTCAGCATGTCACAGGCCCTCTCATTAACAAGGCACAGAGAAATGTTACCCATTTCACAGAGGAGGGAAGACTGACAGTCACTGTTATGATATTACAGTCTATCACATCACTTTTTATTCCGAGGTTCTCTGACTCGAGAATTGGTAGCAAACTCTCCCGCTATTGAGAGAAAGAGGGAGAGAGTGCGGCCGCTCGACAACACAGACCTCTGTTCATACACCCGCCGCAGCAAAATCCTGGTGTTCCATCTCCCGCGACAACACCGGCCTGGAATCAGTCGTCCCAGAGGCGCCATTTTCCAAGCTGTGTCTGGAGAATGTGGGAAAACGGTCAGCCAGCGAGCTCCAAGCACGGGAACTGGGCTGTTGTAAAAAAAAATGCAGTTTGAGTGCCATTTGCAGGTCAGGATCTCAATAGAACCCCACTCACCTTGAAAAGGAAATGAAGAGACATTAAAGAGAAGAGTTTAAGCTGTTTCCACAAATGAGCTTGAAGAGGCAGCTACTTGGCCCCATCTTAACTCTGCCCGATTCTGTAAACTATTCTGGAATAACAACTGAAAGTCAATCTTGGCAAGCGATTAAAGTCCTGACGAAGGGTCTCGGCCTGAAACGTCGACTGCACCTCTTCCTAGAGATGCTGCCTGGCCTGCTGCGTTCACCAGCAACTTTTATGTGTGAAGCAATTAAAGTTCCCTGACTTCATCTCGTCATCATCACTGAGGCCTGACGTGGTCACTCTGTCCGAAACCTCGAAGCAGGTCGTCATGGTAGGACTGACAGTGCCTTGTGAAGACCGGATTGAGGAGATGCTTGAGCGTAAGAAGGCCAGATTCCAGGAGCTGGTCGAGGAGTTGCCAAAGACAGGGATGGAGGACACAATGTGAGCCTATAGAAGTGGGGTGCAGAGATTTTGCTGGCTGCTCGCTGTGCAGAACCTACTCTCTCCTTGGCATTATGAGGGCTCCAAAGGGAAGAGCCATCAGGACCATCACAGAAGCTGCTGAGAGAGCCTCCGGAAGTGTATGGATCACGAGGAGTGACCTGTGGACCAGTCAACCTTGGCTGGGTTGCATGGGCTGGAGTGTCATACTGACCAATAAAGTAATCGTGACCAATGCCCATGCTGTAATTTTGACACTCAGATCATATTATTATCACTTTACTTAAACTAACTTAATCTGAAATTAAATGGCAAGGTCACCTGCAGAACAATTTATAAATTTCCCTGCCATCCAGTTGTTAACAAAATGGTTCATGTAAAGTGACTGCATGGGTCCTTCAGTCGACAAACAACCTTGAAAATTGGACCGTATTTTTCACACGTTTTCTTCATTTTGATGTGGAAGTTGTGGCAAGTGCTTAATATTAATGGAACAACTTCAAGACAATGAAGATTTTGCTTCCTGAATACTTTTGGGTGCATCTTATGGATTGGGGCTGCCGATCATAAAACTACCATGAAATTATTTCAATTCATAATTCAAGTCAATTAAAATATTGCTCATAATGTAAGCCAAAGTTTTTCTGTCTTGTCCAGACATGACTGAGCATGCTTAGGCAGAATGGATGCGGTATGGTAGGGCAGTTTTTAGAAAGGCTATAAATTTCTGTGAAGTATTTTGATACTTGAGACAGATGTTTCCCAGAATAACTGATACCAAGCTTAAGGAAGTTGTTGGTCCACATATCAAACAGGTCATCAATGACAGGTAATTTGAAGAACTTCTAGTGGGACCAGAGAAAATCGTGTGGAAGGCATTCAAGGATGTTGTTGAAAATTTTCTTGGCAACTACAGAGCACCAAACTACGTGCAGCTGCTTGACAACGTGCTTCAAGTATACAAAACCATGAAATGCAACATGTCACTAAAGATTCATCTTCTGCATTCCCATTTAGACTTCTTCCCTGAAAATCTTGGTGCTGTCAGTGATGAGCACGATGAAAGGTTTCACCAGGACATTGTGGTAATGGAAAAATGGTATCAGGGCAATTGGAATCCGTCAATGCTGGCTGATTATTGTTGGACACTTAAGCGAGAAGCCTCAGACACTGTGTACAAATGAAAATCATCAACCAAACATTTTTAGCTTAGTTGAACTACTTCAAAGCATCAACACTGTTATGCAATTAAATGCAGTATGTTCAATAAAAGTTAGTTTCTTGTTTCTCCAAAATGCTACATGATACAAGTAGTCTGAAATTATATTTGTGTTCAGATTCAAGTGGCCTATCATAAAACAAAAAACACAGTGAGGAAACACGACTTTTGAAAAGATTGTCCAGTGTTATCAACTTGCTGGTCCAAATTAATAGCCAGTAATGCCCTATTTTCTTTCAAATAACTGTCGTGAAATTTGTTTGGTTTCATTCCCAGAATCATTTTTGTGAAAATTCTCTGGACCTTCTTCAAGGCCAGCATATCCTTCCTTACCTTTGGGACCCAAAACCTCTCACAATACTCCAAATATGGTCTGACCAATGCCTTATAAAACCTCAGCAGTACATCCTTACTTTACAAACATTGCACTTGCCTTCCTTACTACCGTCAGTGGATGTGGAGAGGGTGTTTTCTATAGTGGGATGGGTGGGGGGGGGGGAAGTTTTCGGACCAGAGGGCACAGCTTGGAATAAAAGGGCTTGAGAACAGAGATGAGGAAGGATTTTCTTAGCCAAAGGGTGGTGAATCTGTGGAATTCATTGCCACAGATGGCTGTGGAGGCCACTGAAAGTGGAAGTTGATAAGTTCTTGATTGAGAAGGGCATCAAAGGTTACAGGGAGAAGCCAGGAGAATAGGCTTGAGAGGGATCATAAATCAGCCGCAATGAAAGGGCAGAGCAGACTTGATGGGCCGAATGGCCTAATTTTGTATCTATGTCTTATTGTCTTAATGTAGTCTGACCAATGCCTTACAAAACCTCAACATTACATCCTTATTTTTATATTCCAGCCGTCTTGAAATGAATGCTAGCATTGCATTTGCCTTCCGTAACACTGACAATAGACTGACTGGTGGTTGTTAAGTCTCCTCCTTCTGCAAGAAAAGCAGAATAATGATTTGTATGTCATTTAAATGTATTTTTAAAAAGTGTTGTCAAAATAGCTCTTAAAAGACAGGCTGACAAAACTGCATCTTTTTGAATAGGAGAGTCAGTTTAGATAAAGATTTAGCCTAAGGACATTGTGGTAACTTTTTTTCAGATTGTTTCATTATTGCTAGAATCTTTGTTTCTTTTATATACACTCAGTGACTACTTTATTAGGTACCATGGTAAACTTGCTCGTTAATGCAAATATCTGATCAGCCAATCACATGGCAACAACTTAATGCATAAAAACATGCAGACATGGGCAAGAGGATCAGTTGTTCAGACCAAACATAAAAATGAGGAAGAAATGTGATCCAAGTGACTTTGACTGTTGGTGCCAGACCGGGTGGTTTGAGTATCTCAGAAACTGCTGCTCTACTGAGATTTTCACTCCAGAGTTTACAGAAAATAGTGTAATAAACATCCATGGAGTGACAGTTCTGTGAGTAAAAGCACTCTGCTAACATGAGATGCCAGAGGAGAATGACATACTGTTTCAAGCTGACAGGAAGGTAACAGTAACTCAAATAATCATGTCTTCAGTTGTTCAGACAAAGCATCAGACTGGGGAAGAAATGTGATCTAAGTGACTTTGACCATGAAATGACTTGTTGGTGCCAGATGTGGTGGCTTGAGTATCTCAGAACCTGGTGATCTCCTGGATTTTCACACACAACAGTCTCCAAAGTTTACAGAGAATGGTGTGAAAAACAAACAAAAAAGGTCTAGTGAGAAGCAGTTCTGTGGATGAAAACAACTTGTTGATGAGAAATAGACCAGAAGACCATAAGATATAGGAGCAGAATTAGGCTATCTGGCCCATCAAGTCTGCTCCGCCATTCAATCATGGCTGAACTTTTTTTGTTTACCTCTTCCTCCACCCCAGTTCCCAGCCTTCTCCTCGTAACGTTTGATGCCAGGTTCAACCAAGAACTGATCAATCTCTAAAATGTCAGAAGAAAATGGGCAAACTGGTTCAAACTGACAGGAAGGCAACGGAAACTCAAATAACCTCGTGTTACAACAGTAGTGTGCAAAAGAGCATCCCGGAACGCACAGCATGTTGAACCTTGAAGTGGAAGGTCTACAGCAGCAGACGACCATGAACATACACCCAGTGGCCACTTTATTAGCTACAAGAAGAACCTGTAAAGTGGCCACTGTGTGTATCTATACAATTTCAATATTGGAAATACGGGTAAAATGTCAAAATTTGTTGAAGGTATTAATTTTACAAATGCAGTAAACAACAAGGTCGATGGCAATCGACTGTCTTAGGATAACAGCAAGAGCAAATAACCGCAGTTATTTGGGAAACATAGAATCATAGAAAACATACAGCACAATACAGGCCCTTCGGCCCACAAAGCTGTGCCAAACATGTCCCTAACTTAGAGCTACCTAGACTTTACCCATAGCTCTCTATTTTTCAAAGCTCCATGTAGCCATCCAGGAGTCTCTTAAAAGATCCTATCGTTTCCGCCTCCACCACCACCGCCAGCAGCCCATTCCACACACTCACCACTCTCTGCGTAAAAAACTTACCCCTGACATCTCCTCTGTACCTACGTCCAAGCAACTTAAAACTATGCCTTCTCATGCTAGCCAATTCAGCCCTGGGGAAAAGCCTCTGACTATCCACACGATCAATGCCTCTCATTATCTTGTACACCTCTATCAAGTCATCTCTCATCCTCCGTTGCTCCAAGGAGAAAAGGCCGAGTTCACTCAACCTATTCTCATAAGGCATGCTCCCCAATCCAGGCAACATCTTTGTAAATCTCCTCTGCACCCTTTCTATGGTTTCCATGTTCTTCCTATAGTGAGGTGACCTGAATTGAGCACAGTACTCCAAGTGGGGTCTGACCAGGGTCCTATATAGCTGCAACATTACCTCTCGGCTCTTAAACTCAATTCCACGATTGATGAAGGCCAATGCATCGTATGCCTTCTTAACCACAGAGTCAACCTGCACAGCAGCTTTGAGTGTCCTATGGACTCGGACCCCAAGATCCCTCTGATCCCCCACACTGCCAAGAGTCTTATCATTAATACTATACTCTGCCATCATATTTGACCTCCCAAAATGAACCACCTCACATTTATCTGGGTTGAACTCTATCTGCTACTTCTCAGCCCGGTTTTGCATCCTATCAATGTCCTACTGTAACCTCTGACAGCCCTCCACACTATCCACAGCACACCCAACCTTTATGTCATCAGCAAATATACTAACCCATCCCTCCACTTCCTCATCCAGGTCATTTATAAAAATCACAAAGAGTAGGGGTCCCAGAACAGATCCCTGAAGCACACCACTGGTCACCGTCTTCTGTGCAGAATATGACCCGTCTACAACCACTTTTTGCCTTCTGTGGACAAGTCAGTTCTGGATCCACAAAGCAATGCCTCCTTGGATCCCATGCCTCCTTACTTTCTCAATAAGCCTTGCATGGGGTACCTTATCAAATGCCTTATAAAATCTATGTACACTACATCTATGACTCTACCTTCATCAATGTGCTTAGTCACATCCTCAAAAAATTCAATCAGGTTTGTAAGGCATGACCTGCCTTTGACAAAGCCATGTTGACTATTCCTAATCATATTATGCCTGTCCAAATGTTCATAAATCCTGCCTCTCAGGATCTTCTCCATCAACTTACCAACCACTGAAGTAAGACTCACTGGCCTATAATTTCCTGGGCTATCCCTACTCCCTTTCTTGAATAAGTGAACAACATCTGCAACCTTCTAATCCTCTGGAACCTCTCCCATCCTCATTGATGATGCAAAGATCATTGCCAGAGTCTCAGCAATCTCCTCTCTCACTTCCCACAGTAGCCTGGGGTACATCCCGTTCGGTCCCGGTGACTTATCCAACTTGATGTTTTCCAAAAGCTCCAGCACATCCTCTTCCTTAATGTTTACATTCTCAAGCTTTTCAGTCCACTGCAAGTCATCCCTACAATCGCCAAGATCCTTTTCCGTAGTGAATACTGAAGCAAAGTAGTCATTAAGTTCCTCCACGATTTCCTCTGGTTCCATACACACTTTTCCATTGTCACACTTGATTGGTCCTATTCTCTCACGTCTTATCCTCTTGCTCTTCACATACTTGTAGAATGCCTTGGGGTTTTCCTTAGTCATGTCGGCCAAGGCCTTCTCATGGCCCCTTCTGGCTCTCCTAATTTCATTCTTAAACTCCTTCCTGCTAGCCTTATAATCTTCTAGATTTCTATCACTACCTAGTTTTTTGAACCTTTCATATGCTCTTCTTTTCTTCTTGACTAGATTTACAACAGTCTTTGTACACTACGGATCTTGTACCCTACCATCCTTTCCGTCTCATTCTAATGTACCTAATCAGAACCACATACAAATATCCCCTGAACATTTGCCACATTTCTTCCATACGTTTCCCTGAGAACATTTGTTTCCAATTTATGCTTCCAAGTTCCTGCCTGATAGCCTTGTATTTGCCCTTACTCCAATTAAACGTTTCCCTAACTTGTCTGTTCCTATCCCTCTCCAATGCTACGGTAAAGGAGATAGAATTGTGACCACTATCTCCAAAATGCTCTCTCACTGAGAGACCTGACACCTGACCAGGTTCATTTCCCAATACCAGATCAAGTACAGCCTCTCCTCTTGTAGGCTTATCTACATATTGTGTCAAGAAACCTTCCTGAACACACCTAACAAACTCCCCCCCCCCAAACCCCTCACTCTAGTGAGATGCCAATCAATATTTGGGAAATTAAAATCTCCCACCACAATAACCATGTTATTATCAGTCCTTTCCAGAATCTGTCTCCCTATCTGCTCCTCGATGTCCCTGTTACTATTGGGTGGTCTACAAAAAACACCCGGTAGAGTTATTGACCCCTTCACCAGATTGATTGCTGATTCCTGGGATGGCAGGACTTTCATATGATGAAAGACTGGATCGACTAGGCTTATATTCATTGGAATTTAGAAGATTGAGGGGGGATCTGATTGAAACTTATAAAATCCTAAAGGGATTGGACAGGCTAGATGCAGGAAGATTGTTCCCGATGTTGGGGAAGTCCAGAACGAGGGGTCACAGTTTGAGGATAAAGGGGAAGCCTTTTAGGACCGAGATGAGGAAAAACTTCTTCACACAGAGAGTGGTGAATCTGTGGAATTCTCTGCCACAGGAAACAGTTGAGGCCAGTTCATTGGCTATATTTAAGAGGGAGTTAGATATGGCCCTTGTGGCTAAAGGGATCAGGGGGTATGGAGAGAAGGCAGGTACAGGGTTCTGAGTTGGATGATCAGCCATAATCATACTGAATGGCGGTGCAGGCTCAAAGGGCTGAATGGCCTACTCCTGCACCTAGTTTCTATGTTTCTATGTTTCCTCTTCCTAACTTGCATCCTCAGAGACTCCGTAGACAACCCCTCCATGACTTCCTCCTTTTCTGCAGCCGTGACACTATCTCTGAGCAGCAGTGCCACACCCCCACCTCTTTTGCCTCCCTCCCTGTCCTTTCTGAAACACTAAAGCCTGGAACTTAAAGTAGCCATTCCTGTCCCTGCACCATCCAAGTCTCTGTAATGGCCACACCATCATATCTCCAAATGCTGATCCACGCTCTAAGCAATCCGCTTTATTCATGATACTTCTCGCATTAAAATAGATACATCTCAAACCATCGGACTGAGTGCGTCCCTTCTCCATCACCTGCCTATCCTCCCTTTCTCACTGTCTCCAATCTTTCTCTATTTGTGAGCCAACCTCCCTTTCCTCAGTCACTTCAGTTCGGTTCCCACCCCCCAGCAATCCTAGTTTAAACTCTCCCCAATAGCCTTAGCAAACCTTCCCGGCCTTCTCCCCATAACTTTTGATGCCATGTCCAATCAAGAATGTATCAAGTTCTGCCCTAAATACACCCAATGAACTGGCCTCCAAAGCTGCCTGTAGTAATACCTTCTAAAAGGTCACCACCCTCTTGCTAAAGAAATTTCTCAGCATCTTTATAACATTTTCAAAAGGCTTTTGACAAGGTCCCACATAGGAGATTAGTGTGCAAACTTAAAGCACACGGTATTGGGGGTAAGGTATTGGTGTGGGTGGAGAATTGGTTAGCAGACAGGAAGCAAAGAGTGGGAATAAACGGGACCTTTTCAGAATGGCAGGCGGTGACTAGTGGGGTACCGCAAGGCTCAGTGCTGGGACCCCAGTTGTTTACAATATATATTAATGACTTGGATGAGGGAATTAAATGCAGCATCTCCAAGTTTGCGGATGACACGAAGCTGGGTGGCAGTGTTAGCAGTGAGGAGGATGCTAAGAGGATGCAGGGTGACTTGGATAGGTTGGGTGAGTGGGCAAACTCATGGCAGATGCAATTTAATGTGGATAAATGTGAAGTTATCCACTTTGGTGGCAAAAATAGGAAAACAGATTATTATCTGAATGGTGGCCGATTAGGAAAAGGGGAGGTGCAACGAGACCTGGGTGTCATTATACACCAGTCATTGAAAGTGGGCATGCAGGTACAGCAGGCGGTGAAAAAGGCGAACGGTATGCTGGCATTTATAGCGAGAGGATTCGAGTACAGGAGCAGGAAGGTACTACTGCAGTTGTACAAGGCCTTGGTGAGACCACACCTGGAGTATTGTGTGCAGTTTTGGTCCCCTAATCTGAGGAAAGACATCTTTGCCATAGAGGGAGTACAAAGAAGATTCACCAGATTGATTCCTGGGATGGCAGGTCTTTCATATGAAGAAAGACTGGATGAACTGGGCTTGTACTCGTTGGAATTTAGAAGATTGAGGGGGGATCTGATTGAAACGTATAAGATCCTAAAGGGATTGGACAGGCTAGATGCGGGAAGATTGTTCCCGATGTTGGGGAGGTCTAGAACGAGGGGTCACAGTTTGAGGATAGAGGGGAAGCCTTTTAGGACCGAGGTTAGGAAAAACTTCTTCACACAGAGAGTGGTGAATCTGTGGAATTCTCTGCCACAGCAAACTGTTGAGGCCAGTTCATTAGCTATGTTTAAAAGGAAGTTAGATATGGCCCTTGTGGCTACAGGGGTCAGGGGGTATGGAGGGAAGGCTGGGTTCTGAGTTGGATGATCAGCCATGATCATAATAAATGGCGGTGCAGGCTCGAAGGGCCGAATGGCCTACTCCTGCACCTATTTTCTATGTTTCTATGTTTCTATAAATGTACGGGGAGAAGGCAGGAGATTGGGACTGAGAGGAAAGTTAGATCAGCCATGATGAAATGGCAGAGCAGACTCGATGGGTGAAATGGCCTAATCCTGCAGCTTGTGGTCTTATGGTCTAATGTATTTTCCTCTTTCACCATTCCTGGCAGCACATTCCAGGCATCCATAACTCTCTGAGAAAAAAAACTTATGTAGAACATAGAACAGTTCAGCACGGGAACAGCCCATTCGGCCCACAACATTATGCTAAACCACCTAAAAAACAAATCTAAAACACCCAAATACTAATCTCTTCTACCTACATCATGTCCGTATCCCTCCATCTCCCTCACATCCATGTGCCTATCCAAATGTCTCTTAAAAGCCTCTGATGTATTTGCCTCTACCACCAGACCAGGCAGTGCATTCCAGACATCCAGCACTCTCTGAGTAAAATACTTACCCCTCACATCCCCCTTGAACCTACCCCTCTCATCTTCAATGCATGCCCTCTGGTATTAGACATTTATATCCTTGGAACTAGATATTATCTGTCCACCCTACGTCTCTCATGATCTTGTAAACCTCTATCAGATCTTCTCTTTGACGCTCCAGTGAGTACAACCCAAGTTTATCCAGCCTCCAGTGATAGCACATGCCCTCTAAACCAGGCAGCATCCTGGTAAGCCTCTTCTGCACCCTCAACATCTTTTCTATAGTGGGACTACCAGAACTGTAGACAATACTCTAGATGTGTCCTAACCAAAGTTTTATAAAGTTGCTTAACGTTCTGAACTCAATCCCTCAACTAATAGGAGCAAGCATTCCATAAGCCTTATCAACCACCTTACAACAAAGCAAAAATTAGTGGGAAGATAGAAGATTGGGAAGTTTTTAAAAACCTACAGAGAGCAACTAAAAAAACATGAGAAGGGGAAAAAATGAAATATGAAAGCAAGCTAGCGAATTACATCAAAGTGGTCACTAAAATTTTTTTCAAGTACGGTTAAAAATTAAAGAGAAATGAGAGTGGATATAGGACCACTAGAAAATGAGGCAGGAGAAATAATAACGGGGACAAGGAGGTGGCTGGTGAACAAAATGAGTAATTTGTGTCAGTCTTCACTGTGGAAGACACTAGCAGTATGCCTGAAGTTGTAGTGTGTGAAGGAAGAGAAGTGGGTGCAGTTACTATTACAAGAGAGAAGGTACTCAAAAAGCTGAAAGACCTAAAGGTACATAAGTCACCCAGACTAGAGGAATCGCATCCTAGTGCTTTGAAAGAGATAGCACTAGAGATTGTGGTGGCATTAGAAATGATCTTTCAAAAATCATTGGACTCTGGCATGCTGCCAGAGGACTGGAAAATTGCAAATGTTACTCCACTCTTTAAGAAAGGAGGAAGGCAGCAGAAAGCAAATTATAGACCAGTTAGTCTGACCTCAGTGGTTGGGACGATGTTAGAGTCTATCGTTAAGGATGTGGTGATGGATTCCAGGAATGAAAGGGTTATCATACAAGGAATATTTGATGGCTCTGGGTCTGTACTCGCTGGAATTCAGAAGAATGAGGGAGATCTCACTGAAACCTTTTGAATGTTGAAAGGCCTAGACAGAGTAGATGTGGAAAGGATGTTTCCTGCAGTGGGAGAGTCTAGGACAAGAGGGCACAGCTTCAAGATGGAGGGGCGCCATTTCAAAACAGAGATATGGAGAAATTTCTTTTGCCAAAAGGTGGTGAATTTGTGGAATTTCTTGCCACACGCAGCTCCGGAGGCCAGGCCATTGGGTGTATTTAAGGCAGAGTTGATAGGTTCTTGATTGAACATGGCATCAAAGGTTACGGGGAGAAGGCCGGGGAATGAGGTTGAGGAGAGCAAAAAACATGTCAGCGATGACTGAATGCTGGAGCAGACTCAATGGGCCAGATGGCTTAATTCTGCTCCTATGTTTTATGGTCTTATGGTCTAATTCCTGTGTAACCCTCTCACTTGGCTTGATAGCTAACTTGGACTCAGCCACAGGACTCAGCGGTGAAAAGGCCACCTTTCACAAACAGTATACATCTACTGTCCGTATGATTGGGGTTCAACCAACTAGGAATATTGTGATGTTCCGATTAAAGAAACCTCAGTTTGAGTGAATGCTGTGTAAATAGTGCCCATACGCAATTATCGGACGTCAAGAAATAACAGATTGTATACCATGTCAAATTTATACCACATATATTTGGTCTGTGTTGGTTATTGATGTAAATGATGAATTTTACTGTATGTTTGAATGTACTTGTGTCTAATGTGAACTAAACTGAACATTCTTAGACCGTTTCAATGACTCTGCAGTTATGATGTTTCATATTCTGTGTTTTTCATTCATTTTTTGCCGTTAGAGCGATTTGTTCTTTTTTTGTAGAATTTCTCAACTCCACCGTGGGCACTGGCCTCCAGAGTATCCAGGACATCTTCAAGGAGCTGTGCCTCAAAAAGGTGGCGTCCATCATTTGGGATTCCCATCACGGGGTTCCATGGTGTTTCTTTGTTTTGTGGCTGTCTGTGGGTAGACACATACTTTGATAATAAATCTACCTTGAACTTTGACAAATGAAGCTAATCTTTAATCAAGTGTGTAATGGTACTGGGTCCCCTGTCCACAATGCCCTAAACTCAGCAGAAGATTTGTAGCCCTATCTAATATAGCTATCTGGGGGTACCCTCACCAGAGGGGAGTTATACTGTACCCACCAATGCTTCAAGAACTAATTTGCTTGCCTCTCTAGTCTCTGTGACTGGGTTTTCTGCTGATACCCACTGCTTGAGTGGTGGTTCCTCCCCCGCCCCACACCAAGGAGGGGATACTTCAGCTAGTGTAAATATAGTTTATTTTAGTTTTATTTTTAATGATACGTGTTTAAATCAATCACATAAGACCACAAGACAATAAGATATAGGAGCAGAACGAGGCCATTTGGTTCATTGAGTCTGCTCCGTCATTTCATCAAGACTGATCCATTTCCCTCTCAGCCTCAATCTCCTGCCTTCTTCCTGTAACGCTTCATGCCCTGACTAATCAACAAATTCACCACCCACTGGCTAAAGAAATTCCTCTTCACCCCTCATTCTTTACAATTCCAGAGAGTAGAAGTCCAGAGCCACCAAATGCTTTTCACATGACAAGCCTTTCAATCCCAGAATCACTGAATGGCTTATCATATGAGGTGCATTTGATGGCTCTGTGCTGAAACAGGGAAATCTACCTCCTGCACTTTCCACAAATACTCAAATTGTTATCATTTGATGCCATATCTTAAAGGCTCAAAGGTTCATTTATTATCAAAGTGTGTACGCAGCATACAACTCTGAGATCCTTATTTTCCAGATAGCCACAAGAAAAAGAAAATCTTGGGAGTTATTGAAAGGAAGCCATCAACCCCACCCCTCACATAAAAAAAGAAACAAAAACTTGCAAACCCCAAACGCCCAACCCTTCCTTCGCACACTAAAAATTAACAGATCACTCCAAAATGACAACAAGGACATCAAAACCCAAACAACCAACTGCAACACACCAATCGGCAACAAGAAAGAGTGGGCGAGAACACGGAAAACCGAAGGAGATCAATATGATCTACAGTCCACAGTCCATTCCATAAATCCAGAATTTCAATAACATCCTCCGACAGCATTGACCGCTTGAACACAGCTGTCTTGTCAGGATTTGCATATACTTCAATAAAATCAGCTTTGATTTCTCAGTCTTTTATTGACATCATAATATAAGAAACATTTTGTTTTTTTAACAATGAGGAAAAATAAAATCAAAATGATGAAAATAACACTTCAGTTGGAAGTGTTTGCATTAATGCCTTTGTATTCCTCTGGAAAACAAAGCACTCGTTTGGCTTTCAATTCCATCCATTTGAGTTAGGGTATCTGATCGGCAGAGATCAGTGTATGCACAGAAATGGTTATCCTGTTTGATTGACAAGCAAATAATCTAAATATCTGCTCCATATCATTCTTTAGTCTGTTATTCCAACTCAAATGTGTTTTTTTTTTGGTGACATCAAGATTTACTCAAATTAAGCACCTCAGTGGAATTGGCACCATTTTCATTTCTCATGTAGAACATTTCTGAAAAATATTAAGAATTCCCATTGCCTTTGCAAATGAACAGATAATGGCATGTCTTTCAAATTTCTTCAAACATAAACAAGAATAATTTTCAGATATTGGAAAATTTATAACATTAAATGGCTGTGGCTATTTCCTTCATTCCCAGTTAGATGTCTTGCTGAATGAATCTACTATTCAGAGATGCCACACCGCTATTAAATGGGAAGCTTGAATGGTTTGAATATGGACAATATGTGTTTCTTCCACTTCTACTTTTCATTCACAGAACTGGATAGTAAAGGATCTAAAAAAAAAATCAAAAACATGCTATTCAATACAAAAGATTAGTACACAATAAAAGTCATCCTTTCTTCAATAGCACACAAAAATAACGGGGGAACTCAAGGAGTAAGTTTTTTACTCAGAGAGTTGTGGATGCCTGGAATGCCCTGCCTGGTATGGCGGTAGAGGCAAAAATATTAGAGGCTTTTATGAGATACTTGGATAGGCAGATGAATGTAAGGAGGATGGAGGGATATGGATGAGGTGTATGTGGGAGAGATTAGTGTTTGAGTGGTTTTGTTTGGCTTTTTAGCTGGTGAGAGAGAGAAGAGAAAAAGAATGTGTTTCTATAAATAGATGCCCCACCTCCTCCTCGTACCCCATCCGTTATTTATTTATATACACACATTCTTTTTCTCTCTCTCCTTTTTCTCCCTCTGTCCCTCTCACTATACTCCTTGCCCATCCTCTGGCTTTACCCCTCCCCCTTTCTTTCTCCCTGGGCCTCCTGTCCCATGATCCTCTCGTATCCCTTTTGCCAATCACCTGTCCAGCTCTTGGCTCCATCCCTCCCCCTCCTGTCTTCTCCTATCATTTTGGATCTCCCCCTCCCCCTCCCCCTCCCACTTTCAAATCTCTTACTAGCTGTTCTTTCAATTAGTCCTGACGAAGGGTCTCGGCCCGAAACGTCGACTGTACCTCTTCCTAGAGATGCTGCCTGGCCTGCTGCGTTCACCAGCAACTTTTATGTGTGTTGCTTGAAATTCCAGCATCTGCAGATTTCATTGTGTTTGCAAACTTATATGTGACGTGCTTTTGAAGAAGGGAAGGAATTTCTCTATGAGGCTTGGCTTGACATCCTCCTAACTAATGTTCTCTTGAGGTTCACCTAATTGGCAATAAATTTTGTCGAAGAACAGTGACTTAAAATCAAAAGCAATCCATTAAGTTTTTAATTTTATGCTAGTTTAGGAAACTTAATATCTCAGGTGATATCCCGATGAATTTTTACTCAGCTATCATTGAGAGTGTTGTGACCGCCTCTGTCACCGTTCGATTTCCTGTCGCCTCCTCCGTCTCCAAGTGCGAGATGCAGTGAGTGGTCCACTCAGTGGAGAAGATCATTGGCTGTCAGCTACTGACATCAAAAGATCTGTCATCGCCAGAGCAAAGAAAAGAGCTGGAACAATTACTGCTGGCTCCACCCACCCGAGCAGTCACCTAATCACCAAATTGCCATCAGGGAGACACTACAAGTCCATCACCAGCAGGACGACACATCATCTCCGAGACTTCTTTCCTGTAGCTATCCAGCTTCTCAACACAACTCACTCAGGTGTAATACCCGAACAGTTCTTGCACAACATCCGTTAAATAGTCTTCCCTGCTCTCCTGGTTCTGTTGATAATTATTGAGTCTGTTCATATGTTCACATTTATTTTAGTTTGATGATTGACATTTGGGCATGTGACCATTCTGCTAAATGTGAATTGCTCACGACTGTTTGCACCGTTGTCTTGTAAATTGTTGGTTGCAACTGTGTTGTCTGTTATGGTATTGTCCTGTAGTTTATGCTTGGCATTGAACCACAATCAGTTCTGGTATGTTTCACCTACTGGCAATGAAGTGATTCTGATTCTGAAAAATGATATTTAAATGCAAATTATTTTATTACATGCAATGATTAGTACTACTCTTTCATACTTTCAAATGAAAGCGTGGGAGCTATTTATGAATAGTGGCACACAACGTTTGCTGGAGGAACTCAGCAGGTCAGATAGCATCTACAGAAAGGAAAACAGAGTCGATATTTCAGGCCGAGACCCTTCATCAGGGTCTCAGCCCAAAACGCTAACTCTTTGTTCCTTTCCACAGATGCTGCCTGACCCACTGAGTTCCTTCAGCAGTGTGTGCGTGTGTGTGTGTGTGTTACTCTGGATTTCCAAGATCTGCAGAATAACTAAATGAAATTTTACCCTCATAATAAATTTCTCTTATATCAAACCAAGCAGCTTTTTTTGTCTTAGTAGTTAACATTTTAAATTAAGTTAACATTAATATGTTAGGAGGCATACTTAGTATAATTGAATTTCCTGTGCATTAATTCTTTCATAAAAGTACATATCTCAAAATGCTGCTTTTCATGCCTGATTTCTCATCAGGATAGTAAATACAAGATATTTACTAGAGTAAAATACAACAATAAATACAGGAGCCTCAGGACTCACGCCACTAGGTTCAGGAACAGTTATTACCCCTCAACCCTCAGGCTCCAGAAGCGAAGGGGATAACTTCACTCAGCTTTACTTGCCCCATCACTGAAATGTTCCCAAAACTAATGGACTCATTTTCAGGAATTCTTTATCTCATGTTCTCGATAGTTATTACATTAATTTATTATTATTATTTCTTCTTTTTGTAGTTGGACAGTTTGTTGTCTTCTGCACTTGGTGAATGCCCAAGATGAGTGGTCTTTCATTGATTCTGTCATGGCTATTATTCTACTATAGATATATTGAGTATGCCCACAAGAAAATGTATCTCAGGGTTGTGTATGGGACATATATGTACTTTGATGATAAATTTACTTTAACATTGAAATACAGAACAATTGATCATTTAGTATTTCTGTAAAGGATGGGGAACTATTGTATATTTGATTTTGATTGGCATATTAATTTCTTTGTAATAATGTTTTCAATATAACTTACTTTTGAAAGTCGGGTGATCTATCAATTATACTTTCAAACTCTACAAATGACAACATGCCGTCATTATTTAAATCTCCTTCATCTAAGATCTGTTAAGGGATTTAAAGAAATGAAAAGTATTGTTACAAGTATAACTTACTGAATTATTTGGCTTGTACTGTATTCATATTATTTTTATGCTTAAAAGTTTGATGATAAGGTCATTTATAAGATAAACTAACTTATTAACAGAATGATATTTACATTTTATTTATTACTTTGTAATTTGGAACTGAAAGTTGAACTCATCATTTAATTTAAGATTTAACATTGTTTAAGTGGGTGACAGGGTGGTGATATGTCTACCAATGGAGGTATAAGGTGCTCCTTCCCTCCGCTAGCCAGCAGGTCTCCCTTGGGCAAGGTGTAGCCCACGGTCAGGGTCATGTGAAGCCATGGGAGCAGGTGGTGGATGGTCGTATGTGCAAGTGGACATCTCAAGTCCTGGTTATGCGACCACTGATGACAAGCAGACAATCTCTGAAGAGTATTGATAATTGCTGGGATCACCCGTCTTCAAAAATGCTGGCCAGGAGAAGGCAGTGGCAAACCACTTCCGTAGAAAAATTTGCCAAGGACAATCATGGTCATGGAAGGACCATGATCACCCACTTCATATGACACGGCACATAATAAATGAACGAATGTGTAAAGGAGAACAAAATGATTGTTACTCCGGATCTGATGCAGCTTAAAAGAGCACACACACAATAAAAACACAGTAAAATACACAATAAATATAAATACATAAAAATAGCTTACATACGTAGACTAATTGTATGTCTATAAGTTGATGCCGGTACAGGGGTGTCTGTACATAAGGTGACTTACAGGAAATGATTAAGTAATGGTGGTGGAGGTTGTGCAGAGGTGGGTTAGTGGGTGGATGTGTTGATCAGCCTTACTGCTTGGGGAAATACTGTAACTTTTTTTGAGTCTGGTGGTCTTGGGGTTATTGGACCAATTGTTAACTTGGCAAGTGGTTTAATGCTATCTTTATAAGGTTGAAAGAGTGCAGAGAAAATTTGCAAGTATGTTGCCTGGTCTGGAGAACCTGAGTTATATGGAAAGACTGAACAGGCTGGGACTGCATTCTTTAGAACGTAAAAGACTGACAGAAGATTTGATAGAGGTGTACAAAATTATGTGGGGTATAGATGGGGTAAACATAAGAAGGCTTTTTTCACTGAGGTTAGGAGGGACTACAACGAGAGGTTTGGGGGAACATGAGGGGAAACTTCTTCTATCAGAGTGTCGGGAGAGTGTGGAATGAGCTACTAGCACAAGTGGAGCATACGAGCTCGACTTTAAGAGAAGTTTGGATAGGTACATGGATAGTAGGGATTTGGAGGGGTATGGTCCCAGTACGGTGCCGATGTTCTGTGAATTTAAAAAAAATCAGAGGTCATCTTATTGAAGACTGAAACTCTTAATAACCAAAGTACCAGGAGACAGAGGTTGCGAGAATAGTTGTGAATGCACATAAGGTACTTTAGAGGTACAGGACTCTGCAAAATTCTTAGGCATATGTATGTAGCTAGGGAGCCTAAGACTTTTCCATGGTACTGTATTTGTCAATGTGGAGCAGAGAGTGAGTTTGTAAATCTGGCGGGAGCAAAATATGTTAGGAATGGCGAGGGTGGAGCGCTGCGGTAGGGATGTGAGACAGGTGGCAGAGAAGGAGTGCCAGTGACGGGGGGGTGGCACAAGTACAGACACGCCCAGCCCTGAGGCACCAGGCAAGGTCACTTGATTCCAAACAATTAGTTTATTCATCATTACGGAATGTCTGTCTGGTGCTTCCTGCTCCCTTGCCTCTCCTTTCCCCTCTTCCCAACCATGATTCCCCTCTTCCTGACTCCTTCCCACTCCCAGTCCAAAACAGAGACCTATATCACAATCGGGTTTATCATCACTCACATATGTCATGAAATGTGTTTCTTCGTGGCAACAGTACAGTGCAATACATAAATTACTACAGTACTGTGCAAAACTTTTAGACACCCAAGCTACATGTATTCGTTTTCGGAGGACAGGAGACCAGTGAATTAAGAAGAGAGAGGGTAAGACCTAAAAGCGTGAGAGATCCGTGGCAAAACTTGCAAGAGCAATAGTTGGGGCGGCATGGTAACGTAGTGGTTAGCACATTCCTTTACAGTACAAGCGACCTGGGTTCAATTCCCACCGCTGCCTGTAAGGAGTTTATACGTCATCCCAAGGAATACTTGGGTTTCCTCCAGGTGCTCCAGTTTCCTCCCACATTCTAAAGGAATACCAGTTGGTAGGTTTATTGGTCATTGTAAATTGTCCCATGGTTAGGTTAGGGCTAAATTGGCAATTGGATGGTGGGAAGGTCTACTCCGTTCTATAAAAATTATTAAATTTAATAGCAAGTTGGGAGTAGTAAGAGGCCAAAAATAAGGAAATATCTCCAAAAACTGATGATATCCAATGCTTTAACCTAACAAAAACGGTGATACTGCCAAAATGGTGGCCTGTGTAGATTGGGTGAACAGAGAACAAATCTGTATATTAATAAAGGATGAAAAGGCTCCCTTAGATAATTCTGGGATTCAAATTAATTAAGTGTTAGATAAATTAAGAGTACCAGTTTTGTTTATTTTGTGGGATTTTAAATGCATTAAATAATGACAAATTTAAGTTATGTAGTTACTTACATTGTAAGTTAAAACAACTATGTTTGGTTCATCCATCAAACCGTTAGTCAAACGAAGGACGATATTCCGTATGTCCTCTTCGTCAATGTAGCCATTTCCATTTAAATCTAGGTGAAAAGTAAAGGAAATTATTAAAAGACAGCCTGCTAAACACGAGTTATAGAGCCCTCAAATCAGGCCCTTGGGCCCAACTAGTCCACGCCAAAAACCATTCATCTACAAGGCCCTGTTGGACATTGGTAATGCAGAACACTGCAGGTCCAGTTCACTGGTTCATTGGTGAGGTCAACGGCGAGGAAGTTGCATTGCCTCGGTTGTGATGAGGACTAGGCCAAGGCTGCAGGATCGCCTGTTGCAGTCGCCCAGGGGAGGAGAGGCGCACTGGAATCCATTCGGGTTGGGGGCTGGCCTCTCCTGTCGGTGTGTGAATGCAAGAATTATCATCTTTGAACCCAATAATTTTCCAATATTTTATTTTACATCAAGTCTCTCTGGACTTGTTTTACTTCATTACTTCTGGGAGGAAACTGGCAAAATATTTTGTAACTTTTCTGTTTTTTTAAAATTTCTGAATATAGTTTCTATTGTTTGAGTCTGTGAGGAATCCACATTAATTTTTCTTACAAAGCGATAGAAGCTTTTCACAGGCTATTTTTATCCGTCACCTGTGATTGTGTGAGTACTTTCTCTTGCTTTATCAATACTTTGGTTCTTTTTGCTGAGTTTTGAAAAGCTTACAATTCTCAGGACTTACTGCTTTTCTTGAGACAATGATAAGCACTCTATATTGATTCAATGTGATTTTTAACTACTTATGTTAACCATGATTTGGACCATTAGGATTTAGGGCCTTAAGGAGGTGTATGTATTTGTTATAAGACACAGATGGCCCTTTGCTTGCTTACTGTCGGAGCCAGTAGCACAGCAGCATAGTGATTAGCAGAACACTTTACTTACTTCAAGATACAGGGCAGAACAGGCCCTTCCAGCCCAATGAGCCACACTGCCCAGCAACCCACTGATTTACCCCTAGCCTGATCACAGGACAGCGCTGTCAAGTGCAGTCGCTGCAGCCGAGACTGTCACTCCTGTGTGGGACTCTACAGCCACAACAGACGCTGCTCTAACACAGACTGAAGCAAGAATTTCCAGGCGCAGATCCATGGTCTCGCAAGACTAACGGATGCCACACACACAATCACAGGACAATTTACCTACCAAAAGGTGCCACATTTAAATGCGGGAGGGAACCCACACATCCAGAGGGAGCATGCACAAATGGCGTCAAAATTGAACTCTGAACTCTGACGCCCGGAGCTGTAATAGCGTTGCACTAGCCGCTACACTTCCATTGCTTTACAGTGCCAGCTGTCTTTAAGGTGTACATGCATCCTCCCAATCACTGTGTGGGACTATTCTGGGTGCTCTGGTTTCTTTCCACATTCGGAAGACGTACAGGTTAGGATTAGTAAGTGATGGATATGCTACGTTGGCACTGGAAGCTTGACAGTATTTGTGGGGTGTCCCCCGCACAATCCTCAGATTGTGTTGGTCATTGACTCAAACAAAGCATTTCACAGTAAGCTCCAATGTTTCGATATACACGTGACAATAAAATTAATCTTTATAATGTAGTCACCCACAGCTTATACACTAATTCCAAGTAAAGAAAATGCATGTGGTGCTTCCTTAAGGTTGCTATAGCTGGGTGTGGTAATGGGGATAAACTCCCACTATCTATTAAATGCTCCCAATGATGTACACCCCAAATAGCCTCTGACAACCAGGTCTGGCTCTTGGCCTTCATGTGGGGCTTAGCAACTAAGCCTGGCGGAACAATTTCTACTGACAGGAGAAGGGACAAAAGCAGATGGGGCTTGTCAGCCGTGGTTGGCAGCTCATCTAGGGGAAGGAAAACTCGGATCTCAAACATCTGCTGCCTTGCAGCTGTACCCTCTCATGGGGAAGGCTTCGGGAGTAAATCCTGAGGGAAAAATCCAGAGCTGAAGTCCCTAAGGCAGTCCTAAGTTGAGTTCAATGATGACTGGCAACTCCTGCGATGCCGCTGGTGTCAAGCTGTATCGGTTTCTGCTGTTCCTGTGTATTTATCAGCTGCACAGGTGGGGGTGGGTAGGAGAGTCTGCTGCATGGGCAACAGCTAGCTCTCCATATCGTACTGCCCTGGCTTGTGTACCTAGACAGCTGGACGCAACATCCATGGTCGACCCCGACCCATGGGGAGGCTCAATGCATGCTTCATACAATAGAAACAAGACAATGTTATACAAACAACTTGGGCCATGAAGATCAGTGACCTCTTTCAAAAACCCACAATATATTTCTGGTATGCTGCACCAACTCATTATCTAGCTGAGATTTGAATAAATGTAGAGAATTTATTGCACTGTGAATTAAGTTTGATAACATTCCTCTTTATTAAATGGTAATATAAATTGTAGTAATTTCTTACTCTGTATTGAATGAAAGATAAAGGTCCATCTCTTTACGTTGTCATTGTCTATACTCAGAATAGGACAAAAACAAACCATTGGAAACGTACCGAAGATTCGAAATGCGTAGTCAGTTTTTACAGCAAGCGATGCATTTGCACTGAAGACGGAGAACATCTCCAGGAAGTCTTCGAATGAAAATAAACCATCTTCATTTGTGCTAAACACCTTACAGATTTGGTCCCGAAATGGATTCACCTGTTTCAGATAATTATACTTGATATCTGCTGTAGGTTAAGGTTAAAAATTTAACCAAGATTGCTTAAACTACCAATGATTACACTTTTTTTAAGCAAGAACACTTGGAGAGCTCTTGATAAATCAATTAATAATCATAAAGAACCTTGGGAAAAGGGGAAGGTGGACGGCCCCAGAAAGAGGATGATGGTAGCTGAGGGAGAGCCAGAATATGGAATGGGAAAATAGAACGAGGGAAGGAGGAGAAGTCAATCCTCATCTTGATGAAGGGTCTCAGCTTGAAATGTCTCCATAGAACACGAGTTCCCAACCTTTTTTATTACCATTGACTGAGGACCCCAGGTTGGGAAACCCTGACATTAACGGTGTCTGACCTGCTGAGTTCCTCCAGCATTTTGTGTGTGTCGTTCTGGATTTCCAGCATCTGCAGAATTTCTTGTGTTTACAGGTTTCGGGAGGCTTGACTGCTGACAAACCATGGGACATGTGCTTATTGTTGATAGCACAGTGGTTGGTGGCAAACACGATGACTTGACAATTACTAGAAAATCCAAGCCTTTAAAAGAATTAATCAGCACATGATATTCCTACGTTAGAAGATAATGCATTAACCTTGTCAATCATGTGATTAAGTATGATTAATCATCAGGTTGAACTTGGATATGGGGTATAATTTCAAAGTTTATATTTGATGCAAAATAGAAGTGAACAATGAGAACAGGCCCTTCAGCCCACAGATATTGTGCTAAACCAATTAAATTAATTTCTGCTTCAGACAAAATAACCCAAGTTTGTCCAACCTCCTGTTATAGCTCTGCCCTCTGATCATGACAGCATCTTAGAAAACCTCTTCTGCGTATTCTCCCAAGTCTCAACATTCTTCCTATAAAGGGGCAACCAGTACTGTATAGAATACTCTAGATGCAGCCTAACTAGAGTTTTTAAAGCTACAATAATGCTTCCTGACTTTTGAAGTCAATGCCTTGACTAATAAAGACAAGCATGCCATATGCCTTCTCAACTACCCTGTCAACGTGTGCAACTACTTTCAGCGAGCTATGAACCTGGGCCCCAACATCCCTCTGCTCATCAACACTGTTAAGAGTCTTGCCCCTAACAGTGTAATGTCTCCTTCTATTTGACCTACCAAGGTGCAACACTTCACATTTGTCTGGGTTAAACTCCATCTGCCATTTCTCTGCCCATATCTGCAACTGATCTAAATCCCACAGTATCCTTTGCCAGTCTTCTACACTATCCACAACACCAGCAATCTTCATACCATCTGCAAACATACTAACCCACCCATCAACATTTTCATCCAGGTCATTTAGATACATCACAAACAGCAGAGGTCCCAGTGAAGATCCCTGTGGAACACCACTAATGACAGTCTCTAGAATAAGTCCCTTTGTCTACTACTCTCTCTCTCCTAGGAGTAAGCCAGTTCAGAATCCAAACAGCCAATTACGATGCATGGATCCCATGCTCATCCACATCTCTACCTTCACCAATCATCCTCATCATCTTGTCAAAAACTCAATCCAAGGTAGTAAGGCACGACGTGCTCTACACAAAGCCATGGGACTCATGCAGTGCTTTGCATTAATGCATTTAAATCACTGTGTGAAGTACAAGATTTGTTGGTGTCTATCGTGCATTTGTATGTCCAGGTGGAAAAAGCTCTCTGCATTTATCATAGTAAGTCATTTTATAACCTTTTCGATCATACTTCAGACTTATCTTTTAAGAAAAGAATCTCAGTTCGATATTTCTTGAAAACAGTAGTTTCTCATGTCTTTATTTTAGCTTCTTCAGTACCTCTGGGTCTATTTTATAAGATTATTAGAACTGACCACAATAATTCATGTAGACTAACCAAGTTTTTATGTTTAACATAAGTCCTTTGCTTTTCAAATGCATCCCTTTAGATTACTGGTGATCTGTTGTTATAGTTTTACTGAACATTTTGCACCTTTATTTATCTCTGCCATCAGATATCTGTGTGAGTTCCATAAGACCATAAGATATAGGAGCAGAAGTAGGCCATTCTGCCCATCGAGTCTGCTCCACCATTCAATCACGGGCTGATCCAACTCTTCCAGTCATCCACACTCCCCTTCTCCACATACCCTTTGGTGCCCTGGCTAATCAAGAACCTATCTAACTCTGCCTTAAATACACCCAATGACTTGCCCTCCACAGCCGCTCGTGGCAATAAATTCCACAGACTTACCACCCTCTGACTAAAGTAATTTCTCTGCATCTTTGTTCTAAATGGACGTCCTTCAATCCTGAAGTCGTGCCCTCTTGTCCTAGACTCCCCTACCATGGGAAATATCTTTGTCTTATCTAATCTGTTCAGGCCTTTTAACATTTGGAATGTTTCTATGAGATCCCCCCCATATTCTCCTGAACTGCAGGAAAATACAGACGTTCCTCATACGGTAACCCTCTCATTCCTGGAATCATTCCAGTGAATCTTCTCTGAACTCTCTCCAATGTCAGTATATTCTTTCTAAAACAAAGAGCCCAAAACTGCAGACAATACCCCAAGTGTGGTCTCACGAGTACCTTATAGAGCCTCAACATCACATCCCTGCTCTTATATTCCATACCTCTAGAAATGAATGCCAACATTGCATGTGCCACTTCTTTGCCCATTCCCCTAAACTATTGAAGTGTCTCTGCAGGCTCTCTGTTTCCTCAACACTACCCGTTCCTCCACCTATCTTTGTATCATCGGCAAATTTAGCCACAAATCCAGTAATCCCATAGTCCAAATCATTGCCATACATTATAAAAAGCAGCGGTCCCAATACCGACCTTGTGGAACTCCACTGGTAACCGGCAGCCAGCGAGAATAGGATGACTTTATTCCCACTCTCTGTTTTCTGCTAACCAGCAAATGCTCCACACATGCTGGTAACTTTCTTGTAACTCCATGGGTTCTTATCTTGCTAAGCAGCCTCATGTGTGACACCTTATCAAAGGCCTTTTGAAAATCCAAGTACACCACGTCTGCTGCATCTCCCTTGTCTACTGTGCTTGTAATTTCCTCAAAGAATTGCAGTAGGTTTGTCAGACAGAATTTTCCTTTCAGGAAACCATGTTGGCTTTGGCCTATCTTGTCATGTGCTTTCAGATACTCCGTAATCTCCTAACAATCGATTCCAGCAACTTCCCAACCACTGATGTCAGGCTAACAGGTCTATAGTTTCCTTTCTGCTGCCTCCCACCCTTCTTAAATAGTGGGGTAACATTTGCAATTTTCCATTCATCCGGTACAATGCCAGAATCTATCGCTTCTTAAAAGATCTTTGTTAATGCCTCCGTAATCTCTCCAGCTACTTCCTTCAGAACCTGAGGGTGCATTCCATCAGGTCCAGGAGATTTATCCACCCTCAGATCATTAAGCTTCCTGAGCACCTTCTCAGTCGTAATTTTCACTGCACAAGCTTCGCTTCCCTGACACTCTTGAATGTCTGATATACTACAGATGTCTTCCACTGTGAAGACTGATGCAAAATACGCATTCAGTTCCTCTGCCATCTCTGTATCTCTCATTACTAGATCTCCAGCGTCATTTTCTATTGGTCCTATATCTACCCTCGACTCTGTTTTACCCTTCATATACTTAAAAAAGCTTTTAGTATCTTCTTTGATATTAGTGGCAGCTTCCTTTCATAATCCATCTTTACCTTCCTAATGACCTTCTTAGTTTCCTTTTGCAAGTTTTTAAAAGCTTCCCAATCCTCTAACTTCCCACTAGCTCTGACTACCTTGTATGCCCTCTGTGGTAAACCATATATACATGTTATAACTGGGTTACCTGTCTGGACACGCCCCTCTGCTGACTGCCCCTGTGGCTCCTCCCACAGAGCCCTGAATAAAGGCGATTGTGTCACTGCTCCTCCCTCAGTCCAGGGGCAGATACTCAGCATGGACATTGGTCCATTTACTGTTAATAAAAGCCTTTCAGTATTTACTCTACTTCCAGTCTTTTGGAGTAATTGATAGTGCATCACCCTCTCTTTTGTTTTTACTTTGGCTCTGACTTCACTCATCAGCCATGTTAGTGTCCTTCTTCCCTTTGAAAATTTCTTCTTATTTGGAATATATCTGTCTTGCACTTCCCTCATTTTTTACAGAAACTCCAGCCATTGCTGCTCTGCTGTCCTTCCTGCTAGTGTCCCTTTTCAGCCAACTTTGGCCAGTTCCCTTCTCATGCCATTGTAATTTCCCTTTTTTTCCACTGAAATACCGAGACATTGGATTTTATGTTTTCCTTCGCTACAAATTAAGAGTTGTTGTTCTTGAGATACTGCAGCATAATGTTGTCATCTTATTAAATATTCTTTAAAGTGGTTACATTAGAAACTATTGTATCTGGTCTTGAGGAAGCAAATATTAACTTACAAGTCCTGATGAAGTGCCTCACTCCAGAACATCTTCTGATTGTTCCTTTCCATAGACGCTGCTTGACCAGCTGAGTTCCTCCAGGTGCTTTGTGTATGTTACTATTAGCTTGCAAGAGGTCATGTTACAAGTCTATTTATTGCATCAGGTTCTGGTTGGGCAGTCCATTCAGACTGCGGATGACTGGTTTTCTGGATTCTTGTGTCCGATGAGACCAATATGTGAGTCGTGGAGTCAGAGGTGCTGGAAAAATTGGGCAGGCGGGGATTGGCATGCTCCTTCCAGTGCTTATGCAAAGCTTCTGTGTGATTTTAAGGCATGGCCTCAACATTCTCAATACCATCTCCAGAAGGTATGGGAGCCTCAGGTCCCACAGCACCAGGTTCAACACCTCATTACCCTTAAACCTTCAGTTGCGATGAGCTCTTTGGGCCTCTGCAGGGAGCTGAAGAGCGTTGGGCTCCATGGGTTTTAGGGCACCTGTATTAGACCATAAGACCGTAAGACATAGGAGCAGAATTAGGCCATTTGGCCCATAGAGTCTGCTCCACCATTCAATCATGGCCAATATCTTCTCCTCAATAATTGGTGAGTTATTGTTTAAAAAGAATAGTTAATCATTTAGATTTCCTTGTGGTCTTTCTCAAGCAAATCACTCTTGGTAATGTGCTCTCCTGGTGCTTTCTATTTAAGCTTGCCAAGTTTATTTTGATAGGCTTGGGGTTTCCATGTTACATGTATTATTTAAGTGGACGTTCAATCAGTGCTAACTGTGGGGTCCTAGTTTTGAGAATGTTACGTCTCACAGTGTCGCTCGGCCGAGCCACCAATGTTCTGTTAGAATTCTTATGAGCAGACGCTGGTTGTGTCTCTACATCAGAGTCTGTCTGCACTCTGCACTTGGGTTCCAACGTTGCCAGTGCACGTCGTGACATTAGGCTCCTGAACCAGCATGGATAACTTCACTCACCTCGGCACTGAACTGATTCCACAATCTATGGAGTCACTTTCAAAAACTCTACATCTCATGTTCCTAGTATTATTTATTTCCTCATTCACTGATTCATTATTTGCTTGTTTGTATTTGCACAGTTTCACTTCAAGATTCAAAAAACTTTATTGTCATTCTAACCGTACATCAGCTCTGCAGAGCAGAATGAGACAGCGTTTCTCAGGGGTAGTGCAATCATAACATAACAAACGCAACACTAAATAATAAACATAACAATAAATAGTAAAACCCAACAGCCGCATGTCAGTTAAAATCAAGTTTTAAGTATCCAGTGCAAGTTAAAAGTGTCCAAAGCAGAGTTAGGTAGAGCAGCTATTTAGCAGTCTGACTGACTTCTTTTACATATTGGTTGTTTGTCAGTCTTTGTGTGTAGTTTTTCATTGATTCTATTGTATTTCTCTGTTCTACTGTGAGTGGCTGCAGGAAAATGAATCCTCGCATAGTAAATGGTGATATATACGCACCTTGATAATAAATGAACTTTGAACTTTGAACTGAGATATGCAGCTGGAACTGGAGCCACGGTACGGGGTCGTGGTGAGGTGTGTGGCATCATGATTAGTAGATGTGTGAACAGTCACAATGGAGCCTTGAACTATAAGAACAGGTTAACGATATTGCTGATTCTTGTTGACCTTGCCACATTTATCATCGTCGTGGTGAAAGATCTTTTTTCATGACACTAAATTTAATATTTAATAAACGGCGGGAGGAGAGAGAGCAGCGCGCCACATGTGCGCAGCCCTCAGGTGAAAATGATATTATATCTGTTAAATAGGGGCCGTGGACAATTCTGATTTGATGGAGACAGATGTGAAAGCACAGAGGAACATCTGGAGAAATTTCTGAAACGCCAGTTCGCTGCTGTTGTTACTGCGCGGTCTGGAATCTTCCGGAGGGAAGGCCTCAAAATCCCTGGCTTTGCCTGCTGTTGGCGACCGGATTGAGGTCAAATCGTTCGGATAGAGATGGTGCTCAGTACTTGGTGTCGGAGAGCTGATCAGAGCTCGAAGTTTTCGGATGACTCAGAGTCGGATTGTGGTCGGGTATGGCAGGGAGAGTTTTTCTTCCTTCTCCCATCTGCGTGAGATGCGGAACATTTGAGAGACTTTGAACTTTTTACTGTGCTCATGGACTTCTTCATGAAGTTATGGTATTATTGCACTGTTGTAACTATATGTTATAATTATGTGGTTTTGTTAGTTTTTTCAGTCTTGGTCTGTCCTATGTTTTGTGATATCACACCGGAGGAAATACTGTATCATTTCTTAATGCATGTATTACTAAATGACAACAAAAGAGGACTGCGTGTCTTCATAATCTAAATATTGAGTATTGAACATTTGACATTTCACCTCCTTTGGAGGTAAGATGCTGATTTATATATTTAGAGATAGAGTGTGGAACAGACCCTTCCGGCCCTTTGAGCCATTTTGCCCAGCAACCCACCTATTTAACCCCAGCCTGATCACAGGACGGTCTACAATGACCAACTAACCGGTATGTCTTTGGAGGAAACTGGAGCACCCAGAGGAAGCTCACGCGCATACAGGAAGGACTTACAGAGCCCGTCAGACTTGAGCTTCAAACTCCGATGCCTTGAGCTGTAATAGCATTGCGCCAACTATAGAGTCGTGTAGTGGTTAGCGTAACACTAATGCGGTGCCATCGATCAGTGACCGGGGTTCAATTTCCACTGCTGTCTGTAAAGAGTTTGTACGTTCTCCCCGTGACTGCGTGCGTTTCCTCCGGGTGCTCTGGTTTCCTCCCACACTCCAAAGGTGCACAGTTAAGGGTAGTGAATTGTACACATGGTTTGTTGGTGCTGGGAGTGTGGTTGCCCAGCACAATCCTCACTGATTTGATTTGATGTAAACAGCACATTTAATTGTGTGCTTTAATGTGTTGATGTACATAAGACAAATTAAGCCAGTCTTTATCTTCATTCCATAAGTGTACACGAAATGATACAATTGCATCTCAATTGGCATTGCTCCTTTGCGAGGTCAGAGTACATCTAACAAAATAGATTTATTTTATCGAGCAGTTTCTAATCTCATATTATACTTCAATAAAGTCTGAACTGCTATTTGCTTCCATTGGTGATAAGCAGAGAAGTAGCCTAAAGGCAGCCTGTGGCCCATTTTCCAAGCCTATAAATTACTCTGTCTGATATCTCTTGACCACTATTAATTTAATTTTGGCTCTGTAGATGAGCTGGTTGTTACTTCTTTGTTACTATTTTGGGTGACGGGGTGGAGATATGTTCCTACAAAGGAGGCTCCTTCCCTCCGCTAGCCTGCTGGTTGCCCTTGGACAAGGTGTAGCACCCGCTTAGCCCCCCACCCCTCCCCCAATCAGGGTCACGTGAAACCATGGGAGCAGGTGGTGGATGGTTGTATGAGCAGCCGGTGCAGATCACAAGTCCTGGTTATGCAACCACTGAAGCCAGGAAGACAATTTCTGAAGAGTATTGATAATGGCTGGGGTCACCCGTCTTGTAAAAACGCTGCCCAGTGGAAGGCAAAGTAGAAATTTTGCCAAGAACAATCATGGTCATGATCGTCCACATAACGAGTGAACTAGTTTTCCCAGCAAAAAAACAAATCGCCCCACTTACTTACGTCTTAATGTCATTTAAATCGTGATTAGCATAACACCATTTTGGTTGCCACGGTAACGTAGCAGTCAGTGCCACACTATTACTGCTCGGGGTGTTTGGAAGTTCAGAGTTCAACTCTGGTGCCGTTCCGTAAGTAATTTCTGTATATCCTCTCTGTGGAATGCATGGGTTTTCCCCGGACAATCCCATTTTCTCCCGTAGTCCAAAGACGTATCGGGTAGGTTAATTGGTTATTATAAGTTGACCCGTGATTAGGCTAGGGTTAATCAGATTTGTCGGGGCCAGGGCAGCGTGGCTTGAGGGGCAAGAAGGGTCACTGCGCTGTATCGCCAAATAAATAAATAAATAAATTTCAAGGTAATTAAAAACTGGAACAATTTAATTATGCAACATACACAAAATGCTGGAGGAACTCAGCAGGTCAGGCAGCATCTATGGAAATGAATAAACAGTCGACATTTTGGGCCAAGACCCTTCTTCAGGATTGAGAAGGAAGGGCAAAGACACCAGAATAAAAAGGTGGGGGGAGCAGAAGGGGCAGAGCTGGAGGGTGAGAGGTGAAGCCAGGCGGCTGGGTACGGTGAAGGGCTGGAGAAGAAAGGATCTGATCGGAGAGGAGAGTGGACCATAGGACAAAGGGAAGGAGGAGGGGACCCAGGGAGAAGTAATTAAATTATGCAATTCTTATGATTGAAATAGAATGTAGTTATGATAAAGGGGCTGATTCCACTGCCTGTAGGAGAACATCAAAATATTGCATTTAATCATTCAATTTCTGTGCTGATCTAACCCAGAACAATTTTATGTCATAGTTTGAAAGTTTGTCTCTAAACTCACAGCCTAAACTCGAAACTCATGTGGTGCCCCGCCAACTAAAACTAAACTCTAAACTCATGTGGTGCCGCGAACATCGCGGCCTCTCTCCCAGGTGAGCTCAATCGCTTTTACGTTGGTTCGATGTTGTCTCTGAGCCTCCAAGGAAAGCCACCGCTACAACCTGAAACCTGGTCACCTCTGAGGCCGAGGTACGCTGATGCTTCCAAAGAGTGGACAGTCTCAAGGCTGCCGGACCAGGCGTCATCCCAGGATGAGTACTCAGGATGTGAGCAGCACAACTGGCAGATGTGTTTACTGACATTTTTAATCTCTCCCTATCTGAGTGTCGAGTGCCCTCCTGCTTCAAATTATCCACCATTCTCCCTGTACCAAAAAAGACCAAGGTAACATGCCTGAATGACTGGCGTCCTGTCACACTCACCTCAATAATAAACAAATGCTTTGAGAGGCTGGTCAAGGACCACATCTGCAGCATGACACCACCCAAACTGGACCCCCTACCGATTTGCCTACTGACACAACCGATCGACAGATGATGCAATAGCCTCTGCTCTACATAACGTCCTTACGCATCTCGAGAAGAGGGATGCTTATGTGAGAATGCTGCTCTTGGACTACAGTTCAGCATTCAACACCATAGTTCCATCCAGGCTCGACAAGAAACTCAGAGACCTCAGCCTTCACCCTGCCTTGTGCAGCTGGATCCTGGACTTCCTGTCAGATCGCCGGCAGGTTGTAAGAGTGGTCTCTCTCACCTCCACCCTCCTCTGACTCTCAACACAGGAGCCCCTCAGGGCTGTGTACTAAGTCGCCTCCTATACTCCCTGTATACCCATGACTGTATCGCCACCCACAGCTTCAGTCTGCCAATTAAATTTGCCGATGACACTACATTGATTGGCCTAATCTCAAACAATAACGAGGTGGCCTACAGAGAAGAAGTCATCTCTCTGACACAGTGGTGTCAAGAAAACAACCTCTCCCTCAATGTCACAAAAACAAAGGAGCTGGTTGTAGATTACAGGAGAAATGGAGATGGGCTAACCCCTGTTGATATCAATGGATCTGGGGTTGAGAGGGTAAACAGCTTTAAGTTCCTCGGCATCCACATCACCAAGGACCTCATGTGATCTATACACACCAGCTGTGTGGTGAAAAAGGCACAACAGCATCTCTTTCACCTCTGCATTCCACACACCCATCACTCTCTGTGTGAAAAACTTACCTCTGACATCCCCCTCGTACCTAATTCCAAGCACCTTAAAACTATGCCCCCTTGTGTTAGCCATTTCAACCCTGGGAGAAAAGCCTCTGACTATCCACATGGTCAATGCCTCTCATCATCTTATACATCTCTGTCAGGTCACCTCTCATCCTCCATCGCTCCAAGGAGAAAAGGCCAAGTTCGCTCAACCTTTTCTCATAAGGCATGCTCTCCAATCCAGGCAACATTCTTGTAAATCTCCTCGGCACCCTTTCTGTGGTTTCCACATCCTTCCTGCAATGAGGTGACCAGAACTGAGCACAGTACTCCAACTGGGGGCTCACTAAGGTCTTATATAGCTGTAAAATTAGCTCACGGCTTTTGGACCCAATCTCACGGTTGATGACGGCCAACACAACATACGCCTTCTTAACAACACTGTCAACCTATACATTCTCTCTAGTGTATCCCCATCCTTTTTGTAGCAAGGTGACTGGAACTGAACACAGTACTCCAAGTGTGTTTTAATTAATGTCTTATATAGCTGTAACATCACCTTGCAGCTATAGGAGCAGAATTAGGCCATTTGGCCCATTGAGTCTGCTCTGCCATTTCATCATGGCTGATCCATTTTCCCTCTCAGCCCCAATATCCTGCCTTCTCCCTGTGTCCCTTCATACTCTGACAAATTAACAATCTATCAACCTCTGCCTTAAATATACCCAATGACTTGGCCTCCACAGCCACCTGTAGCAACAAATTCTACAAACATTTGTACAGATTCACCACTCTCTGCCTAAAGAAATTCTTCCTCATCTCTGTTCTATGTCAACGTACCTCTATTCTGAGGCTGTGTCCTCTGGTCTTAGACTCCTCCACCATAGGAAACATCATCTCTACATCCACTCTATTGAGGGATCTACATCCACATAATTTGATAGGTTTCAATGAGGTTACACCTCATTCTTCTGAATTCCTGTGAACACAGGCCAGAGCCATCAATGCTCCTCATATGATGAGCTTTTCAATCCCAAAATCATTTTTGTGAAACACACACAAAATGCTGGAGGAAGTTTCAGTCCGAAACGTCAACGGTACTTTTTTTTTCCATAGATGTTGCCCGGCCTGTTGAGTTCCTCCAGCATTTTGTGTGTGTTGCTCAGATTTCCAGCATCTGCAGATTTTCTCTTGTTAATCATTTTTGTGAAACTCTTTTGAATCCTCTCCAATGTCTGCACATTCTTTCTTAGATAAGGGGCCCAAAACTGCTCAAAATTCTTCAAGTGAGGCCTTATCAGTGCTTTATAAAGCCTCAACATTAGATCCTTGCTTATGGCTCATACCTGTACCATCTCTACATATTCATGTGCCTAAGATCCTCCGAAATGCTTCTGTTGTTTCTGTCTAACTTCACCTTTGGCAGCTCATTCCAGGCATCTGTGTAAAGCCCTGCCCCACCCCGCATATCTCCTTTGAACTTTCTCCTTTTCACGTTAAGTCTCCAGTATTTTAACCCTGGGAAAAAGATGCTGCCTCTCATAATCTTAAGAATTTCTAGGATAGAGATGATTTGATTCTGCATCTTTACATGTAGCCCTGTTACAGATGAATCATTGTAAATCAAAAGGGACCCTTCTAACAGTGGTTGATAATGAACAACACGGCGTTTATCCCCAACTTGGCAGAAGCAATGCTGTTTGCACGAAGGTCCTGACAAGTCACAAATCAGAGTGTTGAGTGCAGGAGGTGGGATGTTATGTTGAAGTTGCATAGGACATTGGTGAGGCCTAATTTGGAGTATTGTGTGCAGATTTGGTCACCTACCTAATGGAAAGATGAAAACAAGATTTGAGTACAGAGAAAATTTACAAGGATGTTGCCGGAACGGGAGGACCTGAGTTATAAGGAAAGATTGAATAGGTTAGAACTTTATTCCTCAGAATGTGGAAGATTGAGAGGAGATTTGATAGAGGTATACAAAATTATGAGGGGTGTAGATAGGGTAAATGCAAGCAGGCCTTTTCCACTGAGGTTGGGTGGGACTGCAACTAGAGGTCATGGGTTAAGGGTGAAATGTGTAATGTTTAAGGGGAACATGAAGGGAAATTTCTTCACTCAGAGGGTCATAAGAGTGTGGAATGAGCTGCCAGCATAAATGTGGTTCACTGGTCCTCCAGGTTCAGGGATTCAGCTCAGGGCTAACAACCCCGACTGGTAAAAAAAATTGTTATAGAAACAGCAAAGAAACATCCTGCTATACCTGTGTGCGACAGTATGGACAGACAGAGATGGATGACCTTCATTGCTGGTCTAAATGCCAGCAGTAAAAAAGACACAGTTTAGTAAATCTCCGTGTGATAGAAATACAGGGATCTCCATACTCACCCTTAAGGCTGGAATATTGCTGACCTGCTCAGAGGTGAGAACTGGTTCCTCATTGTCAGTTGACCCTTTAGTCAAATGAAGGAATGCTTTGTGAATCCTGAAACATAAAGCACAATTTTTTGATTAATTTGTTGACTAAAGTTCAAGAGTAGTATCACGTTTTTTTCACTCCCAAGTCTCCTCTCCAAGATATCCTTCTCTACTTCCCAGCACTGGATGCAAAGCACTTTGGGACGTCTGACATTTTGAGAACATTACATAAGCATGAGAAAGCCCGGAAATCCAGGGCAACATGCACCAAATGCTGGGGGAGCTCAGCAGGTCGGGCAGCATCCGTGGAAATCAATAGATTTTTTCTGTTTTTCTGTCATTTGCTCTTTGGGGTTTTCTTCTGTTTCGGGGATGTCTGCGAAGAGTAAGAAATTCAGATTGTAAATTTATACATTCTCTAATATTAAATTCAACCATTGAACCATTGAGATAATCAATGCTTTGGGCCAAGACCCCCCTTCAGGTCTTGGTCTGAAACCTTGACTGTCTATTAATTTCCACAGATTCTGCCTGACCTACTGAGTTTCTCCAGCATTTTGTGTGTGTTGCTTTTAATACACGTAAGAGAAAATAACTTGCTTATTTGTGTTTTACTAAGGTACAATTTCAGGATACATGTGGGAATAGTACCTGCTAATACGGCTTTGTTGAGCCGCTGATTCCATTTGTAAGCTACCTTCTGAGTGAGAAAGAACCCCCTCCCTCACCAGTCCCTTTTAACTATTTCCTCTCTCAGCTTATATCTATGTTCTCTGGTTCTAGACGCCACTACCTTGGGAAAAGGCTGTGACCGTCCACAGGGACTTGTGGTCTTATGGTCGTATAACCAGGACTTGAGATATGCACCAGCTGCTCATACAACCATCCACCACCCGCTCCCATGGATTCACGTGACCCTGATCAGGGGCTAAGCAGGTGCTACACCTTGCCCAAGGGTGACCTGCAGGCTAGTGGAGGGAAGGAGTGCCTTACACCCCCTTCGGTAGAGACATATCTCTACACTTCCGCCAACCACTATATCTACACCCCTCCTGATTTTATAAATCTCTATAAAGTCACCCATCAGCCTTCTGCACTCCAGGGAAAAAGCCTCAGCCTATTCAACGTCTCCTTATAATCAAGTCCTGCAGTCCCAGTAATACCCTAGTGAATCTTCTCCGTGCTCTTTCCTGCTTAGCGACACCCTTCGTATAGTTGATGACTAATATGTCACTGTCCAGTCTAATTTTATCTTCATGTAACATCCGGACAGAGGCAATTTTCATTCGGAAATCAGCAGGCATTGATCTGCCTTTCCTGGCCCGGAGGCCGGAGGCTAGTTTAGACCTCTAAGTGCTACCCTGCCTGAGTTTAGCTCACTCACAGATCCAGACCCAAACCTGATCTGATATCACAGTGATGAACAGCGGCCTCCTAAATGTGCTACAAATGTAATTTTGTTTGCGGTGTTGTATAAGTGTAGCGGGCATTGGCACTGCCAATCCCTTTGTTCACCCTAATTGCTCACGCTGAGGCTACGTCCACACTAGACCAGACAAATCCCTAACCGGAGCTTTTTCTCTTTGTTTTGACTCTCTGTCCACACTGAAATGGCATTTTCCTCCCCTGAAAACGGTGCTTTTCTAAAACGCTGTCCAGAGTGTTTAAATCTGAAAACGCCGGCTGGGCGTTGTAGTATGTACGGGGTAACTGGAGGTTTTAAAAAACCTGTCGTCCCTTTCATCGGTGAAGAGACTGTGGCTGTAGGAAATGTTTCCAGGGTGACCCCTCTGTGGGAGAGGGGAAGATGTTGGTGGGGCCAGCCGGCGGTCTGTGTGTCCGTATGTGTAGCTGTTCTAGTGGCTGTGAGGCTGGTATTGTGGCGGTGAAAAGTACTGGGGGGGAGCCATCATATTCCTCATCATTGCAAATCCCTCTGCAACAGAGTTAGTCGGTTTTTCAATGTTTGTCGTCAGCCAGGTCATACTGTCCGTGAACTCCCTGTCGGTTGCCTCCATACGCTCCAGTATTCGTTTTTCAGCTTTAAGTCTTCCTGCGCGACAGCCAACAGCTGTCCGTCATTTGGCAATTTCCTTTTAAGTTTTTCTAGTCTGTAACTGGACAAACGCACACCAAGTATACTGTTTCCTCTTCGCTTGTTTTCTGTAGATGCGTCCTGCGCATGCCCAGTAGGAGGAGATTTGCCCAAATACCCATTTTAACGTGGACGGAGGTATTTTCAAAAACACCTCGTGTGGACACTTATCATTTTTACGCGAAACCGGCGATTTCAAAATTATCCGGTCTAGTGTGGATGTAGCCTGAGTGTGACTGTTATAGAGGGGCTTACTGTGAATGCTTGACCCTTTGTACGACCTTGCTGTACTGATATTTTGGAATAGTCTGTATGAACTTCATGTAAAATAAAGTTTTTCACATTATCTTCATACATGGCTAGTGTAGTGGTTAGCACAACACTTTATGGTACCAGCGACCCGTGTTCATTTCCCACCACTGCCTGTAAAGAATTTGTACGTTCTCCCCGCGACTGCGTGGGTTTCCTCTGGGTGCTCTGGTTTCCTCCCACAGTCCAACGATGTTCCAGTTTGTAGATTAATTGGTCATTCTAAATTGTCCTGTGATTAGGCTAGGGTTAAAATATTTGGGGATTGTTGGGCAATGCAGCTCGAAGGGCCAGAAGGGACTATTCACAGCTGTATCTCAGTGGCATCAGTGCTGGACTTCAGAACAAAAAGTCCCGAGTTCGAATCCAGCCGGCTCCCCTGCACGCTTTCCATCCGTGCCGGGTTATAGCTGGTGATCTCTTTGGAAACTCACCAAGCAGAAGGCAATGGCAAACCACTTCTGTAACTTGCCTCGTATGCAGTTCCCCACTACATCAGAGAGGCGTGGAGGGAAATCGGCCGCTAACCGGAGAAGCACGGGATGTGGCGTACCTTTCCTTTCCTTTATCTTAATAAATAAATAAAATGTGACAATAATAGTCCAAATAACAACAAGGAACTGACACATTTAGTTTTGAGCTGGAAACATTTCCAAATGTTAGGTAAATAGGTTTTTTAAAAAATAATTTATCCAGGTCTTGAACATTGTATCATTTGGGACTTGTTTTCCTTCAAATCTTGTCTCACTATTTTCTACAGTGTAATATGAATAATATTTATTTTGCTCTTATAACAGAGGTTGTTCGACTCCTGATTAGTTAGGGCGTCTGTTACGGAGAGAAGGCAGAAGTATGGGGCTGAGAGAGATAATAAATTATCAGCCATGGTAGAGTGGCAGAGCAGAATTGATGGTCCAAGTTGCCTAATTTGCTATGATCTAATACACCATGGGTCCAGATTGACTAGTTGGGCATCAACACTGGGAACGTGTAGTCCCTGTATTATTTCAGATTTGCAAAACTCATCTTGTATAGGATTAGTGTAGAATAGTAATCTACTGCATTCAATATTTTTCAGGCAATGCACTTTAATCAAATGGTTCACCTACACGATGCAAAAAAATAGGTCATGGACCAATATTTAATTAAAGGAGAAAATATAACAATCTTTAACGTCCTGCAACCCACCAGTGGGGCTCAGCCCCACTTTGAAAATCACTGGTGCAGTTGAGCCCTGCTCTCAGAAGCTCTAGAGTACTGTGCGATAGTCGCCACTAGGGGGCAGGCAAGTCTTGAAAACAAAGGTGAGATGATCGAGAATGGAAATAGAGATTTATGTGAAGTAGACAAAACAAATTGGGAACAGTTGAAAAAAAGAATGCAGTGATTAAGTATATACTAATTCAGAGAATTATTGACAATGATGAATGACACGTCTATGAAAAGGCAAACAAGTTTGAATATATATATGAATGGGTAAACTGATTTATCATTGTCATATAAAACAGTACAGCACAGGTTGTTTATCTCACATGTGCTGAGGGAGAGTGAAAAACTTGTCTTGCATACCATCCACATAGATTAATTCGTTACAACAGTGCACCGAGGTAGTTTGTTAGCTACTGCCTGTTATGCCGCTGGCATTTAGGGCAGCAATGAAGGTCCTCCATCTCTGTCTGTCCTTGGCCATCTTCTCTATTGTGTCCCAGATGTGGTTCAGGGTCTTCATTTCTGTCTCTGGGGTATGATGAAATTGTCTCTGGTCTCCTGTGCTTCCTCCGGCCTTTAGGTGTCCAATCTAGTGCTGTCCTGATGATGAAGTTGGCTTGTCTCCTCATCACGTGCCCAATCCATCTCCAACATTTCCTCATGATGATTGTGGCCATGCCTTCTTGATGACACTGAAAGAGTAGGACGCGGTTGGAGATCTTTCTTGGCTAGAAAATACTGAGAATCTTCCGGAAAGTGGTGGTGTGGAATGACAACAGCTCAGTGGCTCAGAGGTAGTACAAGATAAAAAAAACAAAATGCAAAATCAAGTGTTGCAGTACTGAGAAAGTCAGTGCAGGTAGACAGTAAGGTGCACGGCCAATAAGGTAGATTGTCAAGACAGGAGTCAATCATATCATTTTGTAGAACCCTTCAGTACTCTTATAACAGCAGGACTGAAGCTGCCTGTGAACCTTGTAGTGTGTGCTTTCAGGCTTTTGTATCTTCAACCTGATGGGAGAGGAGAGAAGAGAAAAATTCCAGGGTGGGTGGGAGATGATTTTGGCTGCTTTATTGAGGCAGCAAAAAGTGTAGACAAAGTCATTGGAGAGGAGGCGGTTTTCACGATGCGCTGAACTGTGCCCACAAAACATTAGTAGAATACAGAAGTTATTGCTACTTTTCTTAAAAAAACTTTTTACTATGTTTTTTGTTATGGTGAACTGCACAGAATAATGGGTCAGATTTCCCTGATCAGCCAGCAATGGCTCATTTGGTTGCATTCTCACCTCTGAGAAAGTTTCAGCTTGAAGTTCTACTCCAGAAGCTTGAGCACATAAAGCTAAGCTTCATGGTGTAATGAAGTACACCTAGGCCACTCGGCCCATCAATCTTCTCTGCTATGGCTGATTTGTTATTCTTCTCAACATCGTTCTCTTGACTTCCCCTGCAACCTTTGACAACCTGACTAACCAAGAACCCATCAACCTCCACTTCAAATATACCCAATGACTTGGCCTCCACAGCCACCTGTGGCAATGAATTCCACAGATCTACTACCCTCTGACTAAAGAAATTCCTCCTCATTTCTGTTTCAAATGGATGTCCCTCAATTCTGCGGCTGTAGCCTCTGGTCCTAGACTCATACACTATAGGAATCATTTGCTCCGCATCTATTCTATCCAGGCTTTTTAAGTCAAGACTCCAAGTCCTTTTACACCTTGAATTTTGGAATTTTCTCCCTGTTTAGAAAATAGTCTGTGTCTTTATTCTCTCTAACAAAGAGCAGGACCATACACTTCCTTACACAGTATTCTGTCTGTCACCTCTTTGCTCATTCCTCTAATCTGTTTATGTCCTTCTGCAGACTCCCTGCTTCCTCAACACTACCTGCCCCTCAACCTATTTTTGTATCGTTTGCA